>NC_132914.1:125653162-127138162 GCF_047675955.1 Chlorocebus sabaeus | reverse complement strand
CCAGTCCTGGTTTCTTCCCTACTTCAGGGTCTGGCTGGGTCTGTGGGAAGTCCATTTTCATTTTTCCGTGTACCCCATTTTCTCCGTGGCCAACCCAAAGAACCTGGGCTTTCTGGGGCTTCACCTCTGACGGCCAAGGAAACATGCTCTTCCTGTCTGCCTCTGCCATCTTGTCTTCCTATTTTGCACAACCAACTTCCCTGTCCTCGGAGTGACTACACTTGTGGATCTCAGTCGGAGAATCAGTTGGGCGGCAAAAAAAGGCCATGTCCTGGCTTTTGCATTGTGCTGGCGGGTTCTGAAACCCAAGACACGCTTCTCACCTCAAGGCGCTCAGGGTCCGGCTCTGGCAGGAGGCAGATTTGCACAGGAGGGCCTGGACACAGAGACTGAGGCCTCCAGGAGGAAGGAAGGACCCTGAGCAGGGAGGGACGTGGGCTCAGCCCAATGAGCAAGCAGCACTTACTTTTCCTTCCTGGTTCCTTTATTTTTCTTATTCTTTTTACATGATTAAGACATGATTTAGACAAATTAAAAGTCACCCCTCCCTTTTTTTGAGACGGTGTCTCACTGTCACCCAAGCTGGAGTGCAGTAGTGAGATCTTGGCTCACTGCAGCCTCCACCTCCTGGACTCAAGTGATCCTCCCACCTTGGCCTCCCAGGTAACTGGGACTACAGGCGCACACCACTACATTAAGCTAATTTTTTTTTTTGAAATGGTCTCAGTATGTCCCCCAGGACTGTGTGGAACTCCTGGGCTCAAGCAATCCACCTGTCTGGACCTCCCAAAGTGCTGGGATTACAGGCATGAGCCATCAAACCCGGCCAAAAGTCACCCTTTTAAAGTATTCAATTCAGTGCTTTTGAGTTTATTCAGAGGGTTATATGATCACTACGACGTAATTCTAGAACATTTTCATCATTGCTAAAAAGAAAACTCATACCCTTTAGCAGTCATCTCCACTTTTCCTGTCCCCTCAATCCCTGGCAACCATGAAGTCACTTCTTATTTCTACAGATTTATCCATTCTGGTCATTTAATGTAAATGGAGTCACATGGCTCATGGCCTTTGGAGCCTGGCTGTGCACTCAGAGAGTTTTCCAGGCTCATCCGCACTGTCGCTGGCATCTCTGTTTCATTCTTTTTTGTTGACTGAGTGGCTTCACCATTTTAAAAGCCCACCATGAATGTAGGAGAGTCCGAATTGCTCCACATCCTGGTCTGGCTCCTTTTTTTTTTTTTCTTCTTGCTAACTGGTTATTTCTTGTTATTTAAAATTTTTATTTTAATCTATTAGACATAGGCTTAATTTTCAATCTATTATTTAGTTTCATGTCTCTCAGTCTCCTGTGCCACCATTTATCCAATTCAAATAAACATCTACATACACACACACATAGATCACAATGGAATATTCTCTTTGCATAGCAATAAAATATGTTTCTGATTTTATAATAGAGATTGGATGATGATCTCAATCAGTATTTCTCTGGCAATCCTAATATCATCACTATAAATAAGAAAGCCAAATTAGTCATTTTATCATGGGAAGAGTTTTGTGGGAAATTTTGTGGGGAATTTTTGTATGTTTGGTTGGAAATAGCAGAAACCTCAAGAAAACTTAAACAGAGCTATCTCTATCTCTGTCTCTGTCTCTATCTCTGTCTCTGTGTCTGTCTCTGTCTCTGTCTCTATCTCTGTCTCTGTGTCTATCTCTGTCTCTGTGTCTATCTCTGTCTCTCTATCTCTGTCTCTGTGTCTATCTCTGTCTCTGTCTCTGTCTCTATCTCTGTTTCTGTGTCTATCTCTGTATCTGTCTCTATCTCTGTCTCTGTCTCTGTCTCTATCTCTGTCTCTGTGTCTATCTCTGTCTCTATCTCTGTCTCTGTGTCTATCTCTGTCTCTCTCTCTATCTCTGTCTCTGTATCTATCTCTGTCTCTGTCTCTATCTCTGTTTCTGTGTCTATCTCTGTATCTGTCTCTATCTCTGTCTCTGTCTCTATCTCTGTCTCTGTCTCTGTGTCTGTCTCTGTCTCTGTCTCTATCTCTGTCTCTGTCTCTATCTCTGTCTCTGTGTCTGTCTCTGTCTCTGTGTCTATCTCTGTCTCTATCTCTGTCTCTGTGTCTATCTCTGTCTCTCTATCTCTGTCTCTGTGTCTATCTCTGTCTCTGTCTCTATCTCTGTCTCTGTGTCTATCTCTGTCTCTGTCTCTGTCTCTATCTCTGTCTCTGTGTCTATCTCTGTCTCTGTCTCTATCTCTGTTTCTGTGTCTATCTCTGTATCTGTCTCTATCTCTGTCTCTGTCTCTGTCTCTATCTCTGTCTCTGTGTCTATCTCTGTCTCTATCTCTGTCTCTGTGTCTATCTCTGTCTCTCTCTCTATCTCTGTCTCTGTGTCTATCTCTGTCTCTGTCTCTATCTCTGTTTCTGTGTCTATCTCTGTATCTGTCTCTATCTCTGTCTCTGTCTCTATCTCTATCTCTGTCTCTGTCTGTCTCTGTCCCTGTCTCTATCTCTGTCTCTGTCTCTGTCTCTATCTCTGTCTCTGTCTCTATCTCTATCTCTGTCTCTGTCTCTGTCTCTATCTCTGTCTCTGTCTCTATCTCTGTCTGTATCTCTACTACAATCTACAGAAATTTCTCATGGAATGCAACCAGAAAGGCCCTGCTTTGTTACAGGAACTGGGAACTGGAGGCCAGTGTGCTCACTGCTCTCTGCCCACTGGTTCTTTACTTCTTTCTCTGTGGTTTCTCTTCCTTTGCTGCTCAGTTCATGTAGCCAACAGAAGACACCTGTCTGCAGCTCCTCAGACAGACAGCCTGCCTCCTGCCTCGCTTCCACAACCTGGGGAGGCCGACTTTCTGAGCAGCCCAGCTTGGGACAGCTGCCTACCAAGAGTCTGGTCTCATGCGGGCAAAGGCAGTTTTACGCTTGCACAGGTGCCTTCCAGGAGCCCTGTCTCACGTGGACAAAGGCAGTCTCACTCATGCACAGGTGCCTTCCAGGAGCCCAGTCTCACGTGGACAAAGGCAGTCTCATGCGTGCACAGGTGCCTTCCAGGAGCCCGGCACTGCAGACGCATTTACAAGGATCTTCGGACCTATATGTTGCCTCAAAAGATGTCGGTTACAGCAAGCCATGTAGGTGGCAATATGCGGAAGGGAGGGGCAGGGTAAAGGCTGAGGACAGATGGTCTAAGAGAGGAAGAAACAGCATGTTTGAGGTTGAAGGGTTTCGGGGGAAAGCATCATTCTGAGTGGAGGGGAGCAGCACAGAGCACCTCACGCATCCATTAGCTGAAGGCAGTGGTTGTGAGAAGGCAATCTAGATTATTCCTGAGACTCCATGACCAGCTTGTAAATGCTGAGGCTCTAATCAAACAGTCTGTCCACAAGGCCACCCTCCTTATGGATTAAGAGCTCCTGGGATGAAAGACCACTTTCCTCTGAAGCAAATATCACCTCAGTCTGACTTGCCAAGGAATGAGGAATAAATAAATGCATCTAGAAACATAAATACATAATAAATAAAATTAAAATGGCAATAGGACCCAGTTTACCTTGCAAGTCACCTCCTTATTTTAATGAGAGCTATTTTATTGCACCATTTACCAGCCATGTGTCCAAACAGTATAAAACCTTAATACTGCAACAAGATCTCACAGTGCTTTCTGATGGCAATTGCAAATTTGGGGGGATTACTACTTGTTAAACTAAGATTAAATATGGCTATTAAAATTCCGCAATGAGGATCTAGAAGAAAAAGCTTTATTTCTGCCATTGCACATGAAATGGCTTTGATTAAAGCTCCGTGAAATACAAAAATATTCTATTGTTATGGGTTCAGTCTGTGTAGTAGCAAAGAATGAGTTACTTGAAATGAAGCAATTACTTTTTCTACATCTAAGGATAATAGGTTAGAAAAGTAAAACAAGTTGGTTTGGGGTTGGCTGCCAAATATTAAACTCTGAATCATTCATGTGGAGTACAATTTCAGATGAAATACACTCATCATATCTCTATAATTTTGATTTCTTGTGATTAAGATGAGTTTAATGCATAATGAAAATGGTGACTTATTGCCTCATAATGCCCACAATCTAATAAATGCTGTTTTAAGTCTCTTCTGAAGTTTAAACACACTGTTTTTATTTCAGTTCAGATGGCAGAAATAAATGATTTAATCTTTGGCAAGGGAACAATTGGTTATTCATGTAAGAAAAGAGAATTACATCCTCACCTCACACCATGCAGCACAATAAATTCCAGAAAGATTGAAAAGTTAAATCTAAGAAAATGAAACCAAGTAAATAGAAGTGGTTAATGATCATCTTTCAATATGAAATCAGCTTTCCCAAACCTAAGAGCAAAGAAAGAAACCACAAAGGATAAAGTTTATGGTTTTCACTACATAAAAAACAATAACAAAAGCAAATTTCTGTATGTCCCAAATACCTAAATACAATTTAAAAGGCATTTAGCTACGGGGGGAGAATATTTGCTGTGTACGACAAAGCATTAAGATCTTATTAAGGATGTTACCTTAAAAGACTAGTGCACCACCTTGAAAGACTAGTGCATTATTGAAGAAATAGGAAAAAGTCATGAGCAGTCAATGGATATAGCAGGATTAAAAACTATTTATGTTTCCTAGTAGCAAAAACAAAAAATAAAAGGAAAAGCACAATTTAAAACAATAATGAGATATGATTTTTCACCTGTCATGTTGGCAAATCCCTTTTTACAACATTAACACCCTGTTATCTTTGGCACTATTAGTATTTTGGAATAATTTTTTGTTGTGGGAAGGGCTATTCTGCATCTCAGGTCTCTGTCCTATCCCTCAATGCCAGGGCATCTTCCCCCTCTAGCTGGGACAAAGAGACATATCTGCAGACATTACCAAATATACCCTGGGGGCAAAATTGCCACCTGTTGAGAACCACTTTGTTAGAATATGGGGAAATAGGTAGTCTTGTACATTTCTGGCTCAAATTTTCTGGAAGACACATTGGACATATTTATCAAAAGATTTAGTAATGTGCATCCTCTTTTATCTAGGAATTGCACTCTTAGTATTATCTTAAGGAAAATATATCTATTATAATATCCAAAGCCTGTTTATAACTGAAAACAATGATAAATCATCTAATCTCCAAGAGTAGAGAGTGAGTAGTTTGGTATAGAAAGGTAACATCATAAGCTAGAATTTCTGTAACTATGATAAACCACAGCAAATGTGCACAAAAAGTCTAGCCACAAAATAATACTTAGTGTGAGATCTCATGTAGGGGAGGTTAGGGGCAGGGGCAAGTGTAAATGCACATAGACAATGACTGCCAGGACAATTATCAACATATTCTGCTGGGTGGCAGATTATGGCTCTATCTATTATCTATTGCTATAAAACAAGCCACACATTGAGTGACTTAAAGCCACATTTCTCATCTCCTTATTTCTGTGGTTCAGGAATTCTGGAGCAGCTTAGCTGGGTAGTCTCAACCCAGAATCTCTCATGAGGCTGTGGTCAGCATGGTGGCTGGGGCTGCAGTCTCATCTGAAGGTTCACCTGGGGCTGGAGGATCCAATTTCCAAATGGCTCACTCATGCTGTTGTGGCAACAGGCCTTCATTTCTTGTCACATGATCCTCTCTATGGGACTATTTTATGATTCCCATGACAGGGCACCTGACTTCTCTCAAAGCACATGCTCCAATAAAGTGAGAACAAGAAAGAAGATATGGTACTTTTTATGTCTGACCTTGGAAATCATCCACTGTCACTTCTGCTGCATTCTATAGATTAGGAGTAAGTCAGTGTTCGGCCCAGACTGACTCAGAGGGGAATTAGGTTTCATTGAGGGGATGGTGATCAAACACTTTTTGGAAATATTTTGTAACTACAACAATGGGTGATTTTAGTTTTGCTTCTTGGTGTTTCATTGTGTTTTTCAAATTTCCTATCATGATGGCATATTTATAATCAGAAAGAAAAATATTTAAAATATTTTGAGATTATTTTGGCACTGATTTGTGGTTGGTCGTGGGGAGAGGATTCATATTACATGCATGTAAGTATTCCATTTCCATACCAGAAGAAGGTACCACCTCGTGATGATAGCAAGACTTACCATTGTTAACTAAAAAATGACAAAATACGCCAAAGGGCAGGAAAGTGGTGTGATAAATAACATATACCTGAGTTAGCTCACTGGGCTGATCTCATCATCTGGGAGAAGCATAAAATATTAGCTGTGACTTTTTGTTGGGCACCAGATCCATGCACTTAAGATATGGAGGACTTAACCCTTGGATGACTCATGGGCACCTCAGACACATGTTCCAAACTGAGCATAGCATCTTTACAGACACAACAGACAATCTGGACTCCCTGGAGGCTCCTCTTAGTTTTGCAAAGAGTTGGCTCAGCCAGTCTGAGGTAACTCAACAGAAAAGCATGCTGACATCAGCATCTGAGTCCTGGAGGTCTCCTTTCAACAAGACCACTTCAATGTTACATGATCCCTTAGCTGCTCCCACCCCTTTCCCTCTTTCCAGTAAAAGAAAAAACAATCAGAGCATGTCAGAGGTAGCATACACCTACTGGAGTGCGTTCCTGGTGCATCCAGTCCAGCAAAGATTGTCCTAATCAGTACTCTTTCTGGAAAAATGAGAGCTCTGGGGATCATATGCACTGTGTTATTTCTTTGCTTCTCAGTTTTCATCTACAAAACTTCTTTTATATTCATACTGTCAATATTCTCACAAATAGAAAATATCAAGATTAAGTAATTAATGATGCATTAATCCATTTAACATGCATTTATTAGGGAGCTGTGAGGTGACACTGACCATGGAAAGTAGTGAGGGTGCAAAGATAAGGAAGACATGTACCCTGCACACCACATTTTTTCACAAGAAGCACGGCAACATGACACACACACGAGCGAGGGTGTGTCCAGAGTGTTTGACAGCACAGAGGTGGTGAGTGTGGCTTCCTGGGAAGGCAGAGCAGGCTTGTGGGGAAGGAGGGCATCTCATCTAAGTCTTTAAGGGAGACTGCACCCAGTAGACAGAAGAAATGCTTTCTTTCCAAAAAAAGAAAAAAGGAATTGTACATGCACACGAGTGGAGTTGAGAAAGACAACAGTAACTCCAAGGGGTGTCCACTGGGAAAGTTTGAAATCCTGAATATGTGGAAGAGAGGTGCGGGGTGAGGTTTGAGAGGAGATAGGGCTCATGTGACAGGTCCAGGCATTATCCAGAGGGCATTGCAAAGTCATAAAGGAGTTTAGGCAGGAAGAGAGCATGACTATGTTTGTGTTGTTGTAACATCATTTTGGTGATTGTGTGGAGGCTTCAGGAGAATGAGCAGGGCAAAAAGAATCAAGAGAATACTATCACACCCTACATAAGAAATTGCGGTGGTCTGACGGAAGGCAGTGTGGTGCAGAGTCACTGGGAAATGACAGGGTTTGATGATTAATTATCCACAGTGGCCAGGGGCGTGAACCCCTGGAGGAGACATTCAAATGCAGTGAGCTGTGCAGAACATGTAAGACAATTTACAGATATAGGAAATAGAAAAATAGGAGGGAGGGCATATTTTTGGAGATATTATAGAAAATATAAGTTTTCATTATCTAAAAAAGATATCCCATAGGCAGGTTGAAATTCACTCCTAATCTCAGGAGCAACCTCCTGGATAGATACAGGGGCCACCTCTTCATGGTTTGTGTTTCAAGCTGTGGTGTCAAAAAGATGACAAGGACAGCATGTAGAACTGAAGAAAGAATATATTCCTGGGGGACACATAAGAAGCAGGTGGAGAAAAAGAAAACCACAAACAAATACTGGAGAGGAATCACAAAGAGAGAAAAAGCAAGAAATATTGTTACAAAACCAGGGGATCACAGCCTCAGGAAGAAACAAGTAGACAGTGTTAAAGTTATAGAAAAATAAGACAAATGAGAAATTAAACACGTCCTTGAGGTGTACAATTAGCAGGTCACTTGCAACACTGTTGGAAATGGTTTCCATAGACTAATGGGAAAAAGATAAATTGCACTGGGCTTAAGAGTGAAAAATCTATTTAGAATTGGCAGATGAAAGACATTTTCAACAGAAAACTCAGATCTGACAATGGAGGACAAATAATTATTTGTACTCTATGGCCAATTAATGAGTAAGGCTTCTACTCTTCAGAAGATTTAACATGAGGCCAGACTTACAGATTAATGACAAAATTAATAATCAAAATTTAATGTCCATTGTAGTTGAAACTGCAACTACAAAGCCAGTGGAATGTCAATGTGCATGTGATTAGTATAATAAAAGAGAGAGAATATTCTTGAATAACTCTTAGGAGCCAGAAACTTTATATCGTCTCCAATTTAATTCATTCTTGTAACTCCAGGTTGCACTTGTCCCCAAGAACAAATGAAAGCCTAAACGTTGATGCTCAAATTACACTGCGTTTAGTTCTTCTCTTACTTGCTGCTACCTCTTTCCCTAGGACTCATCTCTTGGGTAGGTTTGGGGAAGACACTGTGCTATTTGCCATCCCATGATGGAGTCTTATTTCTAAGTGGCTGAAGCTAAGTGGTAATTCATTGGCTTACATTGAAAAACTGCTTAGAAAGCAGGTACAGACTTGGTGTCAAGAACAGGAATCAAGCCCTCAAATTCTCAGGGTTTGCTCCCTTTTCCCCACTAAATGTTGACTTAATCTCTGGCCTATGCATTTGATCAAGTGGGAGCCTAGTTACTGGTGCCTCTAGACCCTACATCCATTTAGCCTTTCCCCAGGGAGAAATAAAGGCCTCTGTCTCCATGTTCTAGTTTGAAAATTATCAAGGAAAGACTCTGCTTGTCCCTCCCGAGTTACACCTCCACTCCCTGGACCAGCCACTGTTGCCCAGGGCAGGCAGATGACCTCATTGGATAGGACCAGTGCAGGCCACATGCCCAATCCCACAGCAGGGGCAGGCAATTATGGGACAATCACCAAGGAGGTGCTGAGAGGATACACCTGCAAAAATCCACTGCAATCCATTCCCTACTTCTACCATCAGAGGCTACACAGAAAACATTCCTAGCCAGCTTCACCTCACTGTGCAAATCAACCCATGAATATAAATGCTTGTGTCTCATACACCCCATTAACCCCAAAATACCTCCTGGCTAAAGGTTCAGGAGCCACATTCCCACCCTCAAGTTCTGTTTGCAGGTACAGAAACTGAGGCTTGGATCATATCTCCTCTAATAAAGGCAGAGATTTGAACCATCTCGATGAGTTAGGCCCCTCTGCCCCTCACATTATACCTTGCAAGTTTTGGGGGCTTTCAGCATTTGAATTGGGAGAGGTAAAATTCAGCAGGCACTCGCAGAATTAGTTTCTGGTTTATTATCCCATTTATCCAGAGTTGGAGTCAACAGTCCTGAGCCTCCATCTCCACTTGGAGATCAGAACGCAAGGCTGTGTCTGAAGTATGCAGAACCCAAAGCCCGGGCAGAGCAGCAGGATGAGCTGGACACTGGGGTCAGGAGACCTGCATCTGGACCTGGCTTTGCCACGGTGCAAACCTGTGGCCTTGACCTGACATAAAATGTTTGTGTCTTGGTTTCTTCATCTGCAAATGAACAGGTATCCCTAAGACTTTTCAGGGTTTCTCTTGTGGGACATGGTTGACTACCCTTGGGCACACCAATACTCTGCTCCTGGTAGCTCGGGCACATACAGGACTTTGTTACTGGATGCCCATAAACCATCTGTTTCCATAACCACATCATGGTTCTTCCCAATGAAGCTGCTCTCCCTACCCATGGTACATGTGTTGTGGTGGGTTAACGCCCGTGACTTAAATCTAATCCAACCAGATGATTCCAAAACTCTGTTCTCAAGGACTGATTAAGCAATGGGACTATGGTCCTTCCTATTTAGGGTGAAGAGAGTCAGGCTGATCTGACTTAATGGCATAAAAAAACCTTTCTTCAATGATCGCATATTTTGTGGGTCAGAAATTCACAATGTAGGGATGGGCTGTTTCTCCTCCACATTGACTGGGACCATGATTGGGAAGACTTGAAAGTAGGGGTAACCAGTTGGCTGGTGCCTGCGGTTTCTGAAGGCTCCGGTACTCACCTGTTTGGGGCTGCAGCCAGGAATCATTTCTTATTCCTTTTAGCATCAGTCCACATAGTCTTGTCTTACCTCACCCAGCATGATGGCAGAGCTACCTGGGGAAGCACGCTTTGGAGGAGGAAAAGGAAGGGGGCACCGTCGCTGGTCTTGGAAGGGAACAAGGAGGACCTCTATCTTTAGCTCCAGAGTCACTTGGAGCTAAAGGCTCCAAGCTAAAGTGACAGGGCTGGCGTCCAGCTGGTCAGGAACGGGCACCCCCTCCCTGCCCACGTGAGCAGCCGCGTTTTCCTGCTGCTGCATGTGTTACATAAACGCCCCAGCAACACCATTGAAAATGGTAAGTCTGACACTCAGCTTGAACTCAGAGGTGCAACAACTCAAGTACAAAACCTGAAAATGTCACACCACAGACTGGTCTCTATCCCAGTCAGCATTTTTTCCCAACTGTGTACACTGCAAAGAAAAATCAACAAACAGAACTTAGACCTGTAGACTCCTCATCGTGGAAATTTTGCAGTTGCATAAAGGTGTGTGTGTGTTTGGGGGAGGTGTGTGTGTGTTAACTTTCTAAGCCTTGGAGGTTTTTAATGCAGAATAGCAAAACTTTAGCCAAAAGATCAAAGTTCTTATTTTCAAACTCCAGGATGAGTAAAGTTGATTTATAGGAATTGTTCCTCTTCTTATTCATTGATGTTTTCAGAGATCGAATGTCAGCATAAAACCAGTAAGACTTTCACTGAGGAGTGTGAGCCCCATGGAGACAATTTAACATCATGCTAAGAAAATCTGTGCCTGGCCTTGACCCTGCAGAAACCCAATAAGTTATGTGATAGCCAAATAGAAAACTGAAAAGGAAAAACAAAACATTTTGAAAAACCCATGCTTATTTCTGTAGAAAACAGTAACTATCAATAGCTTTCTTTTTGAAGGCTAACTCTATGCTGGGTGCCATGCAGGTGTTTTCTATGATATCTTCAGTTATAACAGCCCAACGACTTAGGTGAAGGTGTAGTCTACATTTTTTAAGATAAGGAAACTAGAGCTCAGAAAGGGGAAGTAACTCAGAAAAGTCACATAGCTGCTAATTCTATCCCCAGCAGGGGGCTCCACTCCAACCACCCTGCAGCACTGCCTCAAAATGGCATTGAGTGGGGAGGCTGAGGCAGTCAGATCACCAGAGGTCGGGAGTTCGAGACCAGCTTGGCCAACATGGCAAAACCCCGTCTCTAGTAAAAATACAAAAATTAGCTGGGCGTGGTGGCGCATGCCTGTAGTCCCAGCTACTCAGGAGACTGAGACAGGACAATCGTTTTAGCCCAGAAGGCAGAGGTTGCAGTGAGCTGAGACTGTACCACTGTGCTCCAGCCTGGGTGACTGAGCGGGACTCCGTCTCAAAAAAAAAAAAAAAAAAAAAGGCGTTGAGTGAAAGAAGAACTGGTAAATAATAAGTAACCGTGAGTTTCATGGGGACTCTCCCTCCATGGGAAAAAATACAACCAGGGGCAAGTCATTTGCTTCTCTCAGTCTCAGCTTCCCCATCAGTGAAATGGGTGGTCTGACGAAGTGAACGTCACACTTGAGTTTACTGAATGTTCACTAAGTTGAATGACTGTTCCATCAAAAAACAGTAGGTAAATAGTCTCCTCTTCAGATATGAGGAAGAGCACGTTTCATTTCAGGCGGGGTGACGTAAGGAGGTGGGAGAAGAAAAGCCATTGATTGATGAATTGATTTTAACACTCTTACAGGGGGTCTGCAAGATTCTCCAGTGTCCTGAGCCATAGAACAGAGCAGTAGATAAAACAGCCAAAGCGATGGCTCTCAGAGAGCTTAGATTCTAGCTCTGGGGGAGTGGGGAGTGAGACATTGAACAAATAGACTATTTAGGTGTTGACTAATGTCATGAAACATAGCACGGGAGAAGACAGAAAGAGATGGGTGTTGCCAAGCAAATGTCAGGTCCAGGGAAGGCATCTGTAATAAAGTGGTATCGGCCAGGTGTGGTGGCTCACACCTGTCATCTCAGCACTTTGGGAGCCCAATGCAGGTGGATCACTTGACATCAGGAGTTTGAGACCAGCCTGGCCAACCTGGTAAAACCCCGTCTCTACTAAAAATACAAAAATTAGCTAGGCGTGGTGGCAGGTGCCTGTAATCCTAGCTACTTGGGAGGCTGAAGCAGGAGAATCTCTTGAACCCAGGAGGCGGAGGTTGCAGTGAGCAGAGATAGAACCACTGCACTCCAGCCTTGGGGGTGAGAGAGTGAGACTCTGTCTCTAAATAAATAAATAAAAATAGTGATATTCAGCAGAGACCAGAATGACAGGAGAAAAGAGAATCTTACAGGTATCTGATGGAAGGCTGTTCCCAGCAGAGGGAGCAGTCTTTGCAGAGGCGTCTGTCAAGGACAATGCTGGTGTCGGATGGAGGAGGAGCCTGGCTGACTGAAACAGGAGGCAGCTCATGCACAGCCTCGCAGGGCGTTGCAGGGACTTCAGCTTTGCACTGAGTGGGCTGAGAGCGAGGGGACGGTTTTGAGCAAGAGTGACAAGATCTGACTTATATTTCTCCAGTATTTCTTAAAGCAGGATGGAAGCAGGAGCCCAGCAAGGAGGTTGAGTTAGAGGAGAGATGCCAGATGAGAGATGATATTCTGGTAATGAGAGGATAACTCAGTCTAGACCAGTTTAAGCAAAAAGTGGCGTTTATGGGCCAGACGCTTTGGCTCGTGCCTGTAATCTCAGCACTTTGGGATCCCAATGCAGGTGAATCACTTGAGGTCAGGAGTTTCAGACCAGCCTGGACAACCTGGTAAAACCCTGTCTCTATTAAAAATACAAAAAAATTAGCTGGGCGTGGTGGAGTGCGCCTGTAATCCCAGCTACTCAGGAGGCTGAGAGAGGAGAATCACTTGAACCCAGGGGGCGGAGGTTGCAGTGAGCTGAGATGGCACCACTGCACTCCAGCCTGGACGACAGAGTGAGACTTCAGCTCCAAAACAAAAAAAAAAAGTGGGGTTTATGTGGAAAATGAAGTGCTTCATGGAACATGAGTAATGATGAGAACTAGGCACTACAATGGCAGCCAAACTTTCTCTGTCTCTTAAATATCCTTCTTCATGTGTTTCTTCCTCTAGTTCTCCATGCTGGAGCAGGAAATTTGAGCAGCAACATCCTTGTTCCACATCATATATTCCAGATATCCAAAGTGAGATTCTCACTCCTTCCAGGTTCAAAGGTCCTCAGACAGTGCTGTACTTGGTCCAGTTTAGGTGCCACTTCTAGATTAATCTTCAGCTACCGCACCGTCTTGCGTTTGAAACACAGTGGGTTTCATCCAGCACGAGGAGGTAGATGATCTGAGCATCTGCCATTTATTAATAGGCATCCACTCAAGGTAGGCACATATGTGATTAACACTAGTTTTGCCAGCAAAGAATATTTAGCTAAATTGTCATTTTTTGAAGGCTAATTTTAGAAAGCATTTTGAAATATCTGATAAATACATATGTTTTAAGCACAGATTTTTCATAATGGATTTTATAGAAGTTATTTCCAAAGTGGTCCCAGTTCAGGAATGCCAGATTAAAAGGAAAAGAAAAGAGAAGAGACAAACAAACCTAAACAGCTTGGAGTTTAGTTCACTTGAAACAGTTCCTAAAAAACAGCTGCAGACATTCATGAATAGCCATTTTCAGATCACACTGAAAATAATGACAAGGAGGGGCAAGTTTTGGCAATGAGAAGTGTTTTCTTGTTAGATTTTTTTTTTGAGACAGGGTCTCACTCTGTTACCCAGGATGGAGTGTAGTAAATCATTGTTCACTGCAACCTTGAACTGCTGGGCTCAAGCAATCCTTCCGCCTCAGCCTCTCAAGTAGCTAGGACTACAGGAATGTACCACCACACACAGCTACTTTTGCTTCTTCTTCTTATTATTATTGTTTTAGACATGGGGTCTCATTATGTTGGCTAGGCTGGTCTTGAACTCTTGGACTCAAGTGATCCACCTGCCTCGGCCTCCAGAGTAGCTCGGACTGCAGGCATGTGCCACCACACCCACATAATTTTCCCTACCACTTTTGTGGAGATAGGGTCTCACTAGGTTGTCCAGGCTGGTCTTAACATACTGGGCTCAAGCAATTCTCCCACCTTGGCCTCCCGAAGTGCTGGGATGACAGGTATGGTCACTGTGCCTGGTTGGATTTTTATTTTCTAAATTATTGTATCCTTATGGCAGTGTTCTTAAAAGGCAACAATAACTGTGTCTATGACTTTCCTCTTTCTGTTTTTTTTTTTTCCTCAGATCTAATGTGAGAAGATTATATTAGGTGATGGCTGGGATGCTCCAACACTCAGATTCTCCACAATACTGACATGATTCCGAACTTCTTACAAACCCTCTTGTCTGTAACTCACAGGCAAAACCATGTTCTTCCAGGGCACGATGCAGCATGCTCCCTGACCCACCCTCCCTCCCTCCCTCCCTCCCTTCCTTCTTTCCTTCCTTCCCTCCCTCCATCCTTCCCTTCCCCCCATCCCTCCCTTTCTCCCTTCCTTCCTTCTTCCTCTCTCTCTCTCTTTTTCTTTTTTCTTATGCCACACGGAAGGAACCAGCATTTTTGCTTTTCTTTGAGTGACTCATTGTATCTTGGAGAGCCGTTGCTATAAACTGTGTGTCCCCAGAATTCATCTGTGGGAATCTTAAGCCCCAGTGTGATGGTGTCAGGAAGATGAGAGGTGATTAGGTCAGGAAAGCAGAGGTCTGGGAATCCCCAGCCTCTCCTCTCCCACCGTGTGAGGTTATGGCAAGGAGAAGGTGCCATCGACGGGCCAGGAAGCAGGTCCTCCCCAGCCACTGCATCTTCTGGCACTTTGATCTTGGACTTCTAGGCTCCAGAAGTGAGAAAATTAAGGTCTGTGGTTTTTTTGTTTGTTTTTTTGTTTGTTTGTTTGTTTTTTTAAGCCATCCAGCCATGGTATTTTTGTTATAGAAGCCTGAGCAGCCTAAGACAGTAGGGTGATGATGAAGGACAAGGAAAAAGTGGATGATCCTGCTGGCAGCCTCTTTTTTGGAAATGATTCATTTGAACAACCGACATCATAAAACCTCAGTGCTGGGTGGCTGGACCCACTTGACAGTGATCAGTTGTTTGGCAGATTTTAGAGAATGACTAAAGTTCGACTCAAGTAAGAATGCATATGATATAAATTCTCATGTTTCAATTTTTAAATCAATTGCAAGATAATTTAATCTACATTCTAGGCAGCATGGAGGGTGAAAGGTAATAGCTGTGGACACCGAATTGCAGGATTTCCTGAATGGAAGCGTGGGAGCTTGGCCATGTTATTTATTAACTTGAGATAATAAGAATCACTGCCAGTTTTAAAAAATATAATGTGACTCATGAAAACATGACAACGTGCGCATGTTGGGTGTAAAGGGAGATGTCAACGCGTTTGTTCTTGGAGGAAGAAATAGTTGTCCTGAGCTGCCACCTCTGGAGCACTAGGGGTCACTGCAAGTCCACCGATGCCATGAGCAGGGTGCCCGCGTGCACCACGTTTGCCAGCTGCGTGTCCGTCCCACCGCCAGGCACGACCGCTCTCCCTGGCTGTGCACAAGAAAATGTTCGAGGGTCCAATATCCAGGTGCCCCCTCTCAACCTCTTTGACCTGTTAAAATAATAATCTAGTGTCAAATACCATCTATGTGGTGTCACATATTCTACGATTTGGGGTAATTTAAAATTATCTTGAAGGCAAATACAGAAGAGTACCCTCCTGCTGCTGCGTTTATTTCCAGACCCAGAGAGCTCACTATTGTCCTCAGTCACTTTTTTCAAGACTGGAATCTCTCCTGTGATGAGTCAAACATTTGCTGACAAAGAACTGGTCATATTTCATCCCAAGGGAGTAATCCCAAGTGAATCCATTTCAACACGGAGCCAACACAGGCTTTCTGACAAAATCAAACACTGGCATGTAAGAATTGTTAGTGCAGGCTGGGCGTGGTGGTTCATGCCTGTAATCCCAGTACTTTGGGAGTCTGAGGCAAGCAGATCACTTGAGGTCAGGAGTTCGAGACCAGCCTGGCCAAGATCGTGAAACCCCGTCTCTACTAAAAATACAAAAATTAGCTGGGCGTGGTGGTGGGCACCTGTAGTCCCAGCTACTGGGGAACCTAAGGCAGGAGAATCGCTTGAACCCAGGAGGCAGAGGTTGCAGTGAGCTGAGATCACACCACTACACTCCAACCTGGGTGACAGAGCGAGACTCCAAATAAAAAAAAATAATAATAATAAAAAGATTGTTAGAGGCAGTCTTCAGAAAGACGTATGTGCTATGTGGAGGTGGGGTCTCTTCGTTCCGACTTGGACTGGCTCATCTTTGGGGAGGGAAGACAACAAAAGTGGTTCTTTACTCTCCTACCATGGAAATCTCACACGAAGAAAGGCAGACCGCTCAGCGAAGTTAGTTTTCACAAAGAAATTGGAGTGAACATCAAGTTAATTACTTGGGGAACTTAGGGGACTTTTATTAAGAGAAAAAATTGAATTAGTCTAAACCAGAAGTAGCCACAACCCTGTTATTTCAATTCATATACTCACTCCCCAAAGCACCCTTTAATAACGTCTAAACTGGGCCATTGACAGTATCCTCAGACTTCAGCTTTGAAGCTGGTGTATACATTGACAAGCAACAACATCTTGCGTGCTTACGTTCTCTTTGATGTTGGCAAACTCACCAAATTGCTGGATAAACCCTTTCCCTTGTTGGCCACTAAGAGCTCCTCTAGGGCGGGATTAACTCCCTGTGTATCCATTTCACAGACACTTTTTAATTTTCCTTTTTGGTGGAGTAGCCGAGGGGCTATTTTCTTTCTTTCTTTTTTTTTTTGACATGGAGTCTCGCTCTGTCGCCCAGGCTGGAGTGCAGTGGCCGGATCTCAGCTCACTGCAAGCTCCGCCTCCCAGGTCCACCCCATTCTCCTGCCTCAGCCTCCCGAGTAGCTGGGACTACAGGCACCCGCCACCTCGCCCGGCTAGTTTTTTGTATTTTTTTTTTTTAATAGAGACGGGGTTTCACCATGTTAGCCAGGATGGTCTCGATCTCCTGACCTTGTGTTCCGCCCGTCTCGGCCTCCCAAAGTGCTGGGATTACAGGCTTGAGCCACCGCGCCCGGCCTATTTTCTTCAATAATAATCGTGGGATATGTACCTCTGATCTGAAGATCTCTGCAATGGGTTAATTGGTTCCCCGACAAAGGCCTCTGTAATCTAAGAACCCAGCCCTTCAAGTCCATTAGACACATTGATTTTAAGCGGACAAAAGAAATCAAATCATTTGGATGCTTAGTTCCGAGAAGTAAATTGATCTTTCTGGCACATGTCAAATGGACTCATTAGGGGCTCGTGCTGCAGGCCACATCGATGCCAGTTTTCTCTTTTGTTTGAGGTCAAGTCCTCTTGGAGGGACGGGCAGGGACTGAGTCTGTTCCTGGGGAGGCTGATCTCTGGTGGGGCACCCCTCTTCCTTCTGACTGTGTGCTGTTAGCTGAGCCCCCACAAAGGGGAGGCCCACACCCTGCACGCGGGCTGCAGAGTGCCAGCTCTCAGCGATCACAGAGGGAGGCACCCCAAACAGAGCTCACAGCAGCCCACACAAACCACGTGCTGGCAGATGGCTTTCCAAGTCCGGCCTGGACCTCAGTGTCAGTCAGCCCCACCACCTCATTTTCTCCACCCTAGCAAACACCACCAGCCCGGCACAGGGCGTGTTCTGAAACGGCAGGGTTGGGACTTGCTAGATGAGAAGTTAATACAGGTGTTCTTGAGAAAGAAGAGAGAGACCAAAAATCAGAGAAGAAAGTAGACACAGGTTCAGCATTCCAGGGGCCAGTACACACTCACAGCTCTGAACGCTGACACCACGCCCAGGCACGTTGCGCTGTCTCTGAGCTGTGCGGCTCCTGTCCGGCCGGCCTCCCTGGGCTGGGCCTGAGATTGTTCCTGCAGCCACATGCCTGACACACGCAGAGGCCTCTGGATTGGGCCCAGTGGGAGGCAGAACAGGGGCCCCATGGAAGGGATGGGAGTCTGGCATGCTACATTTTACCAGACGCACCTGTGCCTAGCCCCGGCCTCTGTGGCACTATTGGAACATCAAGAGATCTTTCGAAAATGTGAATGGGCTCCTACAACTTCCCCGCTTGAAGCTTCACTCTAGCTTCCTGAGTCCCAACGAGGCCCCTGCATCCTCTGTCTCCTGCAGCTCCCCTGCACCTCCTCTCCCACCACGCTCTCCCTGGCTCACTAAGCTTCAGCCACATGTGGCTTTCTGCTCTTCCATCCTTTGCGATGCCTTGTGGCCTTTGCACCTGCTGTCCCTGCTACCAGACACTCTGGGGATCTGCACTCTGGGGATCCTTCTTGTGAGAGAGATCGTGCTGCTCCAAGAAGCCTTTCCCGACCTCTCCAAAGGGCAGGTAATTGTGCTGCCTGAGTTCTTCACAGGTTCTTCTTGAAAGAATCTTGTTCTTCGGGGTGCTTGTTTCCTATCTGTCCCCATGGGAATAAAATTTCATGATGGGCTTGTTCACTATGAAGCCTCTGGGCCTGGCCAGCAGTACACCCTGAATAAATATGTGTTGACTGGAAGGAGGAATCCATATAAAACCCACTCCTCAGAGTGCCCCAGCCCAGGAAGACCCTCTCTTGGAACTGATGATACTTGTTCCTGCAATATTCTTTAAAGACCCCAAGAGATCAAATACCAGCTCTCCGAGGGCATCCTTTGCCTTATTCTTGGTGCCTGGTAGAGGGGACAGAACACCTCATGTGTTCGTTAGCTGGTGGTGGTTGCTGATTCCTCCCTCCTTTGGACCCTCTTCATATCATAAAATGAGTCAAAGCTTCGTCGTAGTCTCAGGAGCTGATAGAGATGTTTCCTTGTGTCCCACTCCTGCTTCTGTTGGCAGTGATGAGATCAATACGCCCTGTATTGCCTGGAATGGTTCATTCTAACAAACAAAACCCTGAACCTCCATGACTTAACACCATGCCATCTTATTTCTTGCTCACCCAAAATTCCATGTAAAAGAAGTGGCATTCCACATTTCAGGACCCAGACTCATTCCATCTTGCAACTCTGCCATCGCCGAAGGCTTGGGGTTCTCCCTTGAATTTCCGCATTCAACTTGAAAAGGCGGGAAGAGACTTTAGGGGTTTCACAGGCTCCCAAACACTCCCCCTGAAAGGGAGGCACATCCCTTCCTCCCAGATTCTTTTGGACATAACCGTAGCCACAATTAACCTTACGAAGGCGAGGGCATGTGGTCTGGCTATATCTCCAACAGGCAGAGGAAGCAGGGGTGAGGGAACATGCTTCTGTCACAGGCTCCAGTGCATAGATGCATGCAGAATCCAGGCAGTCTTTTCAACAAAGGGTTTCCTGCAGATGCAGCCTTGCAGCTTCTCCTTGACCTCACCCCTGACCGAGGAACACTCAGGGACTAATCAGGTTAGAGGTACAAAGACATAATTAGTGCCAAGAAGTCCAGCATGTGACTTCAAAGAAGACTATTCAAGGCCTGCTGACCTTTCTGTATTGATCCATAAATCAGTAACTTAAGGCAAATGCAGCACCATCCTGTTGGTCTTTGCAGAAGAGGCTGCTCTGCGAGGTTCACCTGAGAGTTACCTGGTGAAGACATGGGTCACCTGGGGAGTGCGACTATTTTGACCTTTTAACATCTGCTTGTGGAGCTCCGGGAAGAGATGAGAAAGGGGGAAGGACAGAGAGAGGAGAGTAAAAGTAGGTCTGAATTTTAGTATGGTTAACCTGGAAGAACTTAGAAGTTTGATGATTCACAAAATAAACATCAGTTTCTCCTACCATACTTCTTAATGTGGATTGGTGGGGGACTTTGCTCTCCCATTGACTTGCTGGGCTGCTGGCTGGGAGGTCCCCCTTGTAGCAGCTGCACCATCTCGAATGGTCCACTCTGCTCCCAGGGCAGGGCAGGGCACGTACAGAGTGAGGAGTCACAGGTGAGCTTTTCACTGCCCCACCAGAGAAATGACCCCCGTGACTTCTGCTCACATTTAGTTGGTCAACTGCCAGGGGTTGAGAAGTGTAGTCATCCACGTGCTGGGAAGGAGAGAAGAACAGGTCTTGGTGAACACGCACTGTCCTCAAAGGCACAGCATGGATTCCGCAGAGGTGCTCCTTCTGGAAGGATGATCTCTTGCTGGCCTTACCAGGAAGGGTGTGCAATGTTCCCAGTACTTACCGTGCACTCAGCATCAGAAGGCTTTACCCACTCTTGAAAGAGACCATTGATTGGACCAGGCCTTTCTACTTCCCAGCCATTTCACGAATTTCGGAAAATTGGGAAGAAAGGGAGTTTCAAAAATTTCTTCGGCATCTTCAGGAGGGATTGATCTGGTGGCTCTCGCTTCACGCTAAGGTTTCCCAAACTTCATTTCTCACCATCTTCCTGAGTATTGTCATAGAGAGAGAAGATGGTGCCTGCACCCATATCAGTAGAGATTGCTAAATCCATTACTCATTTCCCATCTTCATAAACATACATAACTTGATATTTTTTAAACGAAATGCATCACCAAGTAAAAGGAGAGCGAGAAAACAAAAATAATAATCAAAATAAAAACACTGATGTTAATAGCTTGAGCTAGATGTCATTGTGCAGAATGAGCTTCCCATTTTGTTTAAAAAACATTTGCAATTACTAAGAGGTTGTTTCAGAGTAGCTCAGGCCTGAACTTTTCTCCTGGATGCAATCAGAAGGATTGGAAGAGAATGGCTTCAGTTTTACAGGATGCCCCATCTTTAGAGGGCCCGCCAGCATCCTCTCATCCACCAGTGGCATAACCCCTGCAGTACTTGAATTCCAGCTGCTTTCTGCCATTATCAACCCTCAAACAAAGTTGGCATTTCTCAAAAACTGCTACAGGGAATGTTTTTGTTTTATTGAAAAACAACAACAAAAACTGATTAGTGTAAAAGCCTTATCCACACAGCATGAACAATTAGTGCAATGTAATTACTGACAAAATTAGGCTTACAAATTGATTTATGGCCCCGCAGATGAAACACATATTCTTGGAGGAAATCAGATTTCTTACAACTAACTTGAGAGAGACAAGGTGGGAAGTTGTCCCGGGGCAGGGGCTGGAGTTAGGGACCTACGAGCCCTCAGCATCCATCTCCAAGTCTTTCTAAGTTTTGCTTCCCCATAATTAGCTGTGCTAATTACCCAAAGAAGATTAGATGTATCAGGGAGAATGGCATACTGGAGAGAGAAAAAGTACCAAGCCATTCTTGCATCTTATTTTAGCCACTGATTAGGTATCTGAAGTTGCAGCTTCCCCAAAAAGCTTCCATATCAAAGAGTCGAAAAAACTTTTGTTTAGCCAACTACGCATATTGAAGAAAACGTTTAACATTTTAGGCAGCAGCTGGAACTTGACAGTCACCTTTCGTCTTCACACTACAGATAGAGAAACCTTTTGCAATGGCAAAAAGTTATTTGATGATTGCAATTCAGGGGAAAAACTCAATTTGATTTAGAAAAACATGATTGTTTGTAATGAAGAACAGGGACCACTTGTTTCCAGTCAATATGTTTGAGAAATGTTTTACAAATAGACTCAGTGTCACAAATAGATGATTTACAGATAGACGCACTGTAGCGTTAAGGATGGAACCTGGATTATGCATTCGGTGCGGGCATCAGTTTTGACACTCAGAGACCAGGTGAAGGTGTCCAAGAGACGAAAGCTCAGCTCTCTCATCACTCAGGTGAAGGAGAAAGGGGACCAGTGGTTTCAGCAGGTGTTCTGCAGGTGGGCAGGATCAGCATCACCTGGAACTTTTTAGAAATGGAGATCTGAAGTCCCACCTTGACCTGCCGAGTTAGCTCTGGGGTGGGCCCAGCAACCCAGGTCTAACAAATTTTCTGATGACTCTCCAGCTGGTTCAAACTTCAGACACAGTGAGAGAGACAATCTCTTAGGGTCTTTGCAGCATTGACTCTTAGGAATTTTATAGGTGAGCAATACAAACAGAAAAGACAACAAGTTTAAGAAACAAACAAAAGATGTTCAGATAAGCAGATATAGAATAAAAGAAAAGAGCACATCTCAAAGGGCATGAACCCAGAAAGACAATCTTCTATAGAACAGCAGTTGCTTTTTTGATCTTCCTTGAAACTTTGAAAGCTAAAAACTCTTAAAGCATTGGTATATTTCTGCAACTACAGGCATACAG
This sequence comes from Chlorocebus sabaeus, assembly GCF_047675955.1. Lineage (NCBI taxonomy): Eukaryota > Metazoa > Chordata > Mammalia > Primates > Cercopithecidae > Chlorocebus > Chlorocebus sabaeus. The sequence continues at coordinate 127,115,725 of NC_132914.1, read as the reverse complement.
GATAAAAAGTCCATTGCCCCCTCAGTCAGATGATAACGACCCATTTTTATCTACTGAGGCGAATTCACCTCGTTAGATTCAGGGGTTGTTGGTTTACAATATTCCTTAAAAATTCTGAATGCTTTTCCTCCCTCTGAGCTTTGATGGGGTTAATTTAAAGGCTCTCGTGGAGCAGAGCAGTCCTTGGTCTAAAATTTACAGGACGGTGCTTAGGGATCTTGATGTGGGGATGTCTTAGTTGGAGATTGCGGGAGGTGTGAGTGAGAACCATGTCTTTTATCTTCTCAAAGCAATGTTGTCTTCTAATGGATCCATTTCCTGTTCCCAATGAGCCCTGGGGAGTATACATGAAATGTTTCTAGGGACGCTAACTTGGGGGATCGTTCTGGGACGGGGCTTGAGGCCAGCATGACCTCAGTGTGGCGTGTGATTTCCTCACTCCGATTCCTGGGAGATGCGCAGGGTGGGGCGAGGGCCCCTCTCCAGCCATCCATGCGCTCTCTCTGGCGAAGAGCCTCAGGTGCCCCTGGGCTGGAGGACCTCCCCTGGGCCTGAGGTTTTGATGACGAGGGGAGGCCGTTGGCCAGCTGGACACCTGTTGGGAGAGTGGGCGGCTCCGTCCTCGGGGTGCCCCAGCGCTGGGAGCCCTCGCCCGCCGCCACCGCGCGTCCGCACTCGCAGGGAGGGTGGCAGGGAGGCTGGGCGTGGGGTGGCCAGGGGAAGGTGGGATTTACTTTGCGGATTGGGGCTCACAGCTGTCACTCCGAAAGGGTGGGGCTTTTTAAAAGCAGACAAATTTTTAAGGCGAAAGCCCCAGCCGGCTCCGGGCACCGTGGCGATCGCCTCCGTTCCGTTCCGGATGCGGTCCTTGCGGAGCCGAGCCCCCGCGCCGCCTGGCAGGAGGCAGCTGCGTTGCTCGGCCGCGTCCCCGAGCCGGCGGGCCCTCCTCCGCGCACATCTGGCCCGCCTCCCCCGGGCGCAGGGGGGAGCCCCGCGTCTTCGGAGCCAGCCGTGCGCTCGGCGCGCGTAGAGCCCCGCGAGCCCCAGCCGGGCCCGGGGCCGGGCGGGCCGAGGCGGCGGCCGGGGAGCAGCGGCACCCGCCAAACTTTGGGTGCCGGAGCGCGCGCGCGCCCGAGGCCCGAGGCAAAGCGGCCGGCCCGGGATGGGGGCTGCGGGCCAGGGAGCCCCGGGCCGCCCAGCCAGCCCGGCTACCCGCCTGGGGGGCTCCGCGCCTCCTCTGCCCGCGCCCCGGGCGCCGCAGCCCCGTCACCCCGGCGCCGCCCGCCCCAGCGCCCGCTAGCCAGCTCCGGAGTCGCCGGAGCCCTGCGCCTGGAGGCGCCCCTGCCTGGGCCACCGGGGGCCACTCTTCGCTCGGGTAAACAGGAAAGGAAATACCCCTCGTGGATTAAAATAAAATAAAAAAAATCTGCTGGGGGCGAAGGAGGGAGGTGGGGTTTGCCTGCGCGCGTGTTGGACTCCAGAGAGCAACTCAGGAGCCCGCGCGCGGTCGTCGCCTCCCGGCCCGGCCATGGACTGGCGGGAGGAGGGCGCAGGGCGCCTGGGCTGCTCAGGCCCCTAGCCGGGCGCTCCCTCGCCACCGGCCCCGCTCCGGGCCTCTAGGGAACTGAGACGGTCTCTTCTTCGCCTGGACGGCGCCGGGGAGCGGAGGATCTGCGCACCGGGTCTCCAGGATGTGCCCGTCTGAGATGGGGACGCTGTGGCACCACTGGTCGCCTGTGCTCATCAGCCTGGCTGCCCTGTTCTCCAAAGGTGAGGACGCCGCGGCCGCCCCGCGGCCCGGGAACTAACTTCGCCTGGAGTGAGTGTGTGGGAGTGTGTGGAGGATGGGGGCGGCCGGGAGAGAGGGCTTGTGTGCATGTGTGTGTGCTTGTTTGCGTGTGTGTGTGCGCGCGTGGGAACGTGCGCTCCTGCAGCAGCCAAGCTCCTCAGACGCCCCTTGGCCGAAGGTGCTTGGCCTGGAGCACTTGGGTGGGAGGCCGTAGGTGAGACTGCTAAGGAGCCGAAAGGAAAGGAAGGCTGTTTCCTGAAAGCCTTTTCTGTAAAGGGAGGGGGCGGGAGGACTGTTGAGAGGAAAGGTGGCCTCTGGAGGGCTGAGCCGGCTGTCGTGGGAGGGGATTGAGATGACCAGGAAGATTTCTGGCATTTGAGTTTGACTTTCCCTGGTGGCACTGACCTATTTGGAAATAATTTTGGAGCACTCCTGTTGTATGGGAATACTATTTCGTGTATTATAAGCTGCCAAAAATATAGCCTGGGGGGTAGCTCTGAAGAAGGGGGCTGGGTTTCTCCAGGTCTGCCGCTGTGGAGGTTTGGGCACAGGGTCTGTAGGGTGCTGGGAGCAGCGGCCCCGCAGGGTGCACGTGGAGTTTCAGCTACAAGTTGTGACCCGAGTTATCCCAGCGGGGCCCTGACTTGAAGCCCTGTGTCATGCTGCCTCTTCTCTTCTGCCAGCATCCCTGTCTGTCATGGGAAGAGCAAGTTTGGAAGCTCTGGACAGTCATTCTAACTTGAAGAGAAATGGTGGGATTTGTGCGGGCGATTCTTTCTCATGATTGACCTGGGCTGTTCGTGTGTGGTTCCCCCACCCGGTGCCCCTTTCCTGCAGATAAACACACGGGGAGGAGAGTGAAGCGTCTCGGCTCTCTCTACGTGCTGCAAGAACACTGTACCCATATTTTTCTGCGAAGATTTTTGAGATGAGATCGCTCTCAGAAACTTCAAAGCCAATTGTCATGCACAAAGTCTTTTAATTACATGAATTGTCTGTTTTCTGAGTTCTTCCAGAATCACTGAGGTTATGTTGCTTTGGATCTGATAATAGATGAAGACAGTTCAAATGCTGAGTTTCTGTGCTGGTTCGATTTAGAAAGAAGAATTTACGTTCACCCTACTTCCCTGTCTTTGAAGTGTGGTTGAGATGGGCTCCTGTTCCCTAATTATGAGTGAGAACAGTCCCTGGGATCAGAGCTTTCTGGATTTATAATGTGCACAGGAAACCAAAGAAAAGGTTGATGAATTCAATGAACCTGACTCAGGCAGACGTGAGATTAAAAAAAACAAAATCCACAGCAACAACAGCCCAGCATTTTTTTTTTTTTTGATTGGTTCTCACTTGGTTTTATAATATATCTAGACTCCTTTGTGTTTATGCTGCAATAACAAGGTTGTATTAAGAAAGGTACAGAATAGCTTTGGAAATGAGACCTCACTATTGTGTTTTTTCACTTAGGTACATAGGTCTGTTACTGATTTCTTTATTAGACTGAGCAGTGTTGAAGACAATTGTATTTCCCCTGATACTTGTGAACTTTTTCAACTTGGAACACTGAACATGTCCTTAAATGAGGTACTCTGTGGTGTGGAAGCCTCTTTACTAGGTGGCCAAAAATTAACACGTAAAATGTTATGATAAGCTTAGCATATGACATATTTTGTGTGTTGAACTTAAGTCAGCCAGACAGTTCAAAAGTGAATCGGTTCTGTGTGGAGACTTTGTAAGCAATTAGCAGAGTCTGAGCACATGGTAGATGATTCAGGATTCATCACAATATGTCAAAGAACAAGAAAAAAATTAACACCCCTATTAGCAAATTGTGTAAAATGGAATTTCATGATGCAGATATGATTTATAAATCCAGGGACAGGCCCGTTCTTTTCCCAGTGTATTCATATCACCTCCCTCTAAGATTCTCTGATCACTTGAAAGTTGTCACCAGCTTGCAATCAAGTATGAACTGTATTTAAAAGGATTTTAATTGGAAGTAAACCCACAAACATACACACACACACACACACACACACACCCCAAAGTGCCTCATTTGTGTGGGGCTGATTGAAAAAGAATATTATCAAGTATTAAATACCTGTTTCCACATAGTATCGTTTTTACTGTATTGTCTTTCCAAATGGGAATTTTTGAATGAAACAAAATGCAGATTTTAATACCAGGTTAATATGCTCGAGCCTTACACGTTTATATTTCATGAGCAGAAAATGATTAGTCATAGAACAAACCCACCGTCTTGTAGATATTTTTTAAAAACAAATAAAAATAAGATTTTATTGCTTGTACTTCTATGCCCCTAGGACCTAGAAAGTGTGGTATGACACACAGTTTCCCCAGTAGCCTTGCTCTATGGCCCCTAACTTTTCTGGAGGATGGTCTTAAATGTTTAAGGTCTGGCTTTGCTGGTACCTTGATGTAGTTTGCAATGGTGCCAGCCTGCAGATGAGTTTTAATGCATTACTGTGAACTTTGTGGGAGGGGGCAGGTGTATGGAGGGTGGGCTGAGAAGAAAAATTAGTGAGGAGATTAGAGATGGGCAGAGGGCAAGGTGATTTTAAAATACAAAGTCAAGAGGGTTGCCACATTTAGGTTGCTTGTTACAATCCTCACATGCATCCCTCCCAGTTATGTTCTGTTGCACGTGCTGGTAAGAAAGAAGCAGAGGCTGAGAGACCTGCGACGTTGCGAGCGGGGCTGTGGCACTGTTGTGGTCGCTGTGCCTTTGGCGGTGCTGGGCACGTGCTCTGCCTGCTTCCAGCTGAGCGCGGCCAATGGACTCGGCAGTGGGCTTCTTGGAGCGCCTTCCTGAAGCTGCTTCTATGTGTAGAGCTTCTAGCCTCTAATAATATGCTGAAACGGATGTTTAATACTTGGTAATATTCTTTTTCAATCAGCCCCAGACAGTTCAGGCACTTTGCATTGTGTGTGTGTGGTGTGTCTGTGTGTTTACTTCCAATTAAAATCCTGTTAAATATAGTTCATATTTGATTTCCAACTGGGTGACAACTTTCAAGGGATCAGAGAATCTTAGAGGAGAGGTGATATGAATATATTGGGACATGAACTGAACTGTCCCTCAGCTTATAAATCGTATCTGCATCAGGAAATTCCATTTGACACAATTTGATGACACTGAGGTATTAACTGTGTCAGAGTGAAGCTTCTGGGTAAGAGAGTACCACCCCTTATTTAAGGAAACTGTGGACCAAAAAGAGCTTCAGAATACAGTGATAACTTCTTTAGGGGTCAAGGACTTTTTGGGAGAGGAAAGAATGTCAGAAGGGAGCCAGTTATGGGGGAGAGAGTGACTTTTTGCTTACATTCAAATTCTGTCAAATTAAAAGGCCAAAGAATGAAGAGACCACTAAGTTTTGTTTTGTATGAATTAAAGAGTTAAAATATGATTTTATTAAAAATACTTATGTGCATAGAAAGGTAGAATTCCGAGTTTGAGGATCTGTTTAACTTAGTTATATTCTAAGAGCCAAGAAAAAATGAGTAAACAACAAAAATTTCAAAAACATTTTATTATAGAAGCTGTGCTACACAATATTTAGAATTTATCTATCAATTTTTCTGTTAATCCAGGTGTTATCCATCTTTCCACCCATGCATTCATCCATCATTCCATCCACCCATTCATCCATTCATATCCATCCATCCATCATCCACTCATCTGTCTGTCCATCCACCAGTCCATCCATCCATCCATCATCCATCCATCTGTCCATGCATCCATCCATCCCTCCATCCCTCCATCCGTCCTTCCATCCATCTGTCCATCCATCCATCCAATCATCATTCCATCCTTCTATCCACCAATCCTTCCATCTATCTATCATTTCACCCATCCATTCATCATTCCATCCATCTGTGTATTCATTCAACAAATATCAAAGGCCACATGCCTTCAGTGAACACAGAGCTCAGCAGGAACTATTTCCAAGTGTTGTGAGGACACAGGGCAGGTACTAAAGCGTCCTTAGGTAGGGATGTTTAGTGCCAGTCATTCTTCTAGATGTCAAAGTGCCTCACACCATCGCTCCATTGCTTTAAATTGTAAGCTGAAACCTGGGCAATTGCATATTCATCAGTCCCCTCTTTCTTCGTTCCCTCCTCTTTCCTATTTCATAACTGTGACTGCCTTCTGAGCACCAATGATGTACCTCATACCGTGCTGGGCACAGGGAGTACCGTAGTAAGGAAAAGCCCAGGTTGATATGGTTACCGTTCCCAGAGAACTTGCCATTTATAGGAGAGATAGGGGCACGTGTGAATTACACAGAAAAACGTAAAGTTAGCACTGTGGGTGTGCTGTGGAGGAGGGGGCGAGAGTCTCTGGATCTAGATACTTTGGCAGTTGACTTAGAGTAGCTGGGAAGACTCCCCTTGTCCGAAGGATAGGCTGGCATTACCGGGTGGACTGGGAGGAGTCAGGACTACCCAGGTGATCCACATAATCTCCCATCTTGAGTCCACCAAGAGACTGGGACACTGGGGACTCACGAGGACAGTGTGGCCAGGAAGGTTGGGGAGAGAGCCCTGTGGATTTCAGGACTGTGTGAAGGGAGAGGAGAGAAAGTGCTGGGTAGAGCTGGGGTGGGCAGAGGTCAGCACCCTCTTTCACTCCCAAAATTCTCCAGGTGGATGACAGATCCCACAGTCACTGTTTCATAGGCCATGTTGAGGCAGTTTGTCATTCTTTAAAGGTAGAAGGAGGGCAGGATGGATTTTAACTTCTTTACAAAGTATGTATACGTTCCCTGTGGCTGCTGTAAAAAGTTGCCACAAACATGTGACTTAACAGAAGTGCATTTCCCGCAGTTCTGGAGGCCAGAAGACCAAAAGCAGCATCACGGGGCTGAAACTGAGGTGTCCGCATGAGGCGCTGGCGGAATCCTTCCTTGCCTCTTCCAGCTTCTGGCAGTGGCTGCAGTCCTTGACTCGTGTGCAAGTGGCTTCAGATCTCTCCCTGCCCCTCCTCACATCAGCTTCTCTTCTGTGTGTCTGTGTACAAAACCTCCCACTGCCTCCCTCTTAGGAGGATACTTTGCATTTCAGGACCACCCTAGTGACCCACATAATCTCCCATCTTGACTTAGTCATGTCCCCTTTTAAAATTTCCAAAGAAGGTAACCAACATGTGCAGATTTCAGGGATTTGGATGTGAATATCTTTTCGGGGAGTGCACTTCTGCCTTTCACAAGGTTGACATTCTACAACTATCTTCTGTCTCCTCTCCTAAATTTTAACTTCTTTTAGGGGACAAAACATAGGTATTTTTCTACCTCTGATTTCTCTCCAGTATTTTTAGCTTAGTGCTTTGGACATTGCAGGGCCTCCATACAATTTTTAACTGTGCTCCTAAGACTGTGAAATATTGCTGGAGAACATTTACCTGACAGTGCACTGGCTTGATGCTGCCTTTTCCAGTAATTCAGAGCGCTGCAGGGAAAACTTTGGTCAATAATACCAGCTAACTTTTTTTTTTTTTTTTTTTTTTTTGAGACGGAGTCTCGCTCTGTCGCCCAGGCTGGAGTGCAGTGGCGCAATCTCGGCTCACTGCAAGCTCCGCCTCCCGGGTTCACGCCATTCTCCTGCCTCAGCCTCCCGAGTAGCTGGGACTACAGGCGCCCGCCACTGCGCCCGGCTAATTTTTTCTATTTTTAGAAGAGACGAGGTTTCACCATGGTCTCGATCTCCTGACCTTGTGATCCGCCCGCCTCGGCCTCCCAAAGTGCTGGGATTACAGGCGTGAGCCACCGCGCCCGGCCAATACCAGCTAACTTTTTGAGTAATTGCTGTGTGGCAGGCACTGTGTGGAGTGACTTATTAAGATAATTTTTTTGTGAATTTGCAGATAAACTCAATGAGGTAGATATGTGCTGTACCAGAAGTTGAAGTTCAGAGACGTTAAGTAACTTCTCCAAGTCATAGCAACGTAAAAGACAGGCAGAGTCTGAATTCTGATGCCGGAACCCCTACCCCTGGCCATTCTGCCGACTTCTGATAATTATACGGAATAACTGAAAACCAGGCGGTTTGTCAGACAGAATTGTTACATGGTGCCAGGCTTGCTAGGGGCTGAGTGCAGAGAGGTCTTGTGACCATTTTAGTTTTTAGCTCAGAGCCTGGTATACAGTTGACCCTTGATATTTGTTGAGCAAATGAATAAATGAACATCATGTTATTTAGTTTTCTCAGCCTTCATTTTTCCAGCAGCAACCACAAGTAACACCTGAAAGGGATTAAAATAGAGATTTACTTCCGAGACCACCAGGGAGGTTGAAGAGATTCTCTAATGGTGTGGAATGGTTTGGTTATCTCCTAGGTCAGCTTCTTTTTTGTTTTTTATTTTTTTTTCCTCCTCCTCCATCTCCGTAGGTCAAGCTTCTTAAAGAACTGCAGACATGCCCAATGGACTGTCTTCATGATCTATTTATTCATCTACGTCACTAACATATGTGTGGGGTCCTGGGCAGGGAGGAGTAGACATGGCCTCTGGTCTTCCAGGACCAAAAGCGTAGGTGACACATTAGTGGTCTCTGGGAAATTATAAAGAATGAGGAAGAAGCATGCGGAATGAAGACACAGACCCTTCCTGTTTGCAGAAGGAGGATGCTTGATGCTGTGAACATATGCATTGTTGATTTTGATATTTGATGCCAGACAGCACGCTTGAATGAATTGTGGAAATGACATGGTGGGGCCTCTCACAAAAGGAAGAGGAAACCAGCATGGATTTGTTGTGACGTGGGACCAAAGACTCAGAATATTTTCAGATGACTTTGTCATTTATTTAAAAAAAAAAATCTGCTGTAGGAAGAATTAAGGGGTACATGCAACAGTCAGAGGCCAGGTGCTTCCTCTACCCCGTCCTTAAACATTGCTTTCAGGAGTCACCCAAGGTGCACCCCCTCCAGAAATTAAGAATTGATGGAGAAGGAAGGCCCTTGACCTTAAAAGCCAACAAACCTGTGGCATGCACCTGCAAAGTGACTGAAGTACATAGTTTTAGAACAGATCAGTCAGCAGTTATAAAGGTAAAAAAGATGTCTTTGAAAGAGAATTCAAATAGCCACTTCTCCTCCCTTAGGAAGTAAGTAAAATACATAAATGCAGGGAGATTCAGATGTACATTTGAAAAGACAAGAGGTTCCACTCTTAGGAAGTAAGTAAAATATATAAAAAAAGGGAGATTCAGATGTACATTTGAAAAGACAAGAGGTTCCAAAAAAGCGTTTAGCTTTTAGTAACATTAAGTTATTCTTTTCACGAGAGTGACATTAAATGTTTATGTTTATGGGAATCTCCCTCTGCAGATTCACTAAGAAGATGTCTGTCAGATTTCGTTGTTGTTATTTGTTTGTTTGCGTTTAGGTCAGGAAAGCTATAGTGGTAGATGGGAAGATGCTTCAGTGATAAAATAGTCTGCTGAGACTCAGAGTGTTTGGCACCTCTCAGGATACTGTGGCAATAAAGTATTTTGATATCAAAACAGATGGCGACATTGCCCTGCCTACTCACATTCCCTGCTGCCCTGGCCTCTCCTCTCTTGTGCAGATGAACACCTGGCAGCCACTGCCTCTTGGAACAGCAGAAGGCACGAGACAGGAAAGTCAAGGCCAAGCACGATGGCTCATGTCTGTAATCCCAGCTCTTTGGGAGGCCCAGGTGGGAGGATCACTTGAGGAGTCCAGGAGTTCAAGACCAGCCTGGGCAGCAAAGCAAGACTCCATCTCTACAAAAAACAAAACAAAACAAAATGAGCCAGGTGCCGTGGTGTGTGCCTATAGTCCCAGCTACTCTGGAGGCTAAGGTGGGAGGATTGCTTGAGCCTGGATGTTGGAGGTTGCATTGAGCTGTGATCACATAATACACTTTAACCTAAGTGACAGAGGGAGACCCTGTCTCCAAACAAGCAAACAAACAAACAAACAAAAAAGAGACAGAAAAATCAGATTCCTGACTTTTGATTTCAAAAGCTGGTATCCAGCAATAGAGAACAGATTTGGAAGAACCTATCCTCCCAGGCATATGGTTTCTCAGCCTTTCTCTTCCTCCTTCACTAAGTAAATTTTTTTTTACTAGGGGAAAGGGCAGGAGAATTTGGAGGAGATGCTGGCGGGCTTTTGAGCTGCTCTGTGCCACGTCACTACAATGACAAATTAAAAATATACTAGATTGACTTCGTGGATATACTGGGGGAGCCACAAATGAAGACACCCTGTCCTAAATCGCCTGGAAGGAATGTTTGCATGAGGTGACCAGGCAGCATGCCTGAACATGGCTCAAGTAGCAGAATCTTTTCCTGGCAGCCAGGGCTGTGCAGACATGGCTGAGGAAGCCCAGTTGGCCCGAGGAGGCCTTGTGGTCAATACCAGGGAGGCACACGCCGCAGTCTGTGTGGACTGACCGCAGGAGACCAGATGCCATTTGTACCAGTCACAAAGCCCTCCTGGTTGTGGTGGTCACTCTGAACCTCTCAAAACTTAGAAGTGATCCCTGAAATCATTGGGTGGGGTGGGAGTGTGGCAGTATCTACAGAGCTTTGTTTTGCTACTGGATGGAATGTGGAATGAAGATAGAGATTTAAGTAATGTTACAAATAAATGATTCAGTGCTGTATTCAGTGCTTACTGATGCTGGGCACTGGGATTAGCACTCACCCCAGTGCTCTTGTCCACACAATGGTAACGTGTACCTGGGTGGTGCTATGCTTTGGTGGATTCCCAGCAGCTCAGATGGTAGCAGATGGCGTGGTGTCAACCTTGAGCACGTTCCAAGGAGACTCCAGGACTCTGTCCCCAGCCCCTGCCAGGTGAACACTTGCATCAGAGGCTGGCTGTCCAAACAGAAGAGCTACTTCATGCAAACCTCAGAAGAGCAGCTACACAGAAGGGGTGGAGTGGTAAGGACGTTGCATAGCAGAATTGTGACCAAAAGCTCTCCCAAGGACAACCTAACATGTGAGACAAAGGGGATATTGCCACATGCTGAACCTAGGTCACACACGCTGACTTGGGAGGTACGGGAGAGAGGAGTATGAGAGGAACACATGTAAAAAGATTTGAAGATTTGTATGAAAATAAGCTTAGTAAGAGTTGACAGTCATGAAACTGCCAGAGAAGAAAAACGAGAAACTACACCAACAAGGAAAGTGTGAGCTCTGTGGGGTGTCTTGTCAACGTGTCTTATGGAAGCGGAGGCCTGGAAGGCCAGGAGCACTCATGAATAATCACAGTTTTATCATTAGGGATGTGGAATATCCTCGTGCTTTATCTTGACTCCACACCATCAGGACCCTGTTACGTGAAGCTTCAAGTTATCTTAAGAGACTTAGGAGTCCAGGGTTGTGCTGATTTTAGATGAGGCTGACCCAGGGCCTTTAAGGATCCTACCAGAAACTGCTTCATTGCTCTCCACCTTTCAACCCCTGTTTCTGCTCTACTGTTGGATAGGCCTTGATATGGCTTGGCTGAGTCGCCACCCAAATCTCACCTTGAATTGTAATAATCCCCACAGGTCAAGGGTGGGATCCGGTGGAGATCATTGAATCGTGGGGATGGTTTTCCCCCATATGCTCCCATGGTAGTGAATAAGACTCACAAGATCTAATGGTTTTGTAAATTGGAGTTCCCCTGCACAAGCCCTCTGCCTGCCACCATGTAAGATGTGCCTTTGCTTCTCCTTTGCCTTTTGCCATGATTGTGAGGCCTTCCCAGCCATGTGGAACTGTGAGTCCATTAAACCTCTTTCCTTTATAAATTACCCAGTCTTGGGTATGTCTCTATTGGCAGCATGAGAACAGGATAATACAGGCCTGGACAGTGTGATGGACAAATGACTTCACGCCCAGCCTCATCTGACGTTGGTGGGGCTTAGCGAAGGCTTCCTTCTCATTGCTGTGGGCGAGCCTCGGAATTAGCTCTGTGGGGCCTGGAAATCATGCTCCCCTTCCATCCATCCACTGAGGGATGGGAAGGTCTGCAGCAAGGGTCAAGTGCCCTATGACAGGAGGGCTGGACCCAGGGCAGGACCAGGTGTGGCTTCCAGATGTGTGAGTGAAGGCTGAACAGAAAATAGGGCTGCTGTCTCAGCTGGCTCAGTTCACACAGTTATAATTTATAGGACGAATAAAGTATTGTTACCATATTGCATTGGCAATGGATGGATGATATCAAATCCAGAGAATTATGCTACATTGGTCTCCTTATGCGAAGGGGAGAAATAGAAAATTTTAACGCATTCAGAAAATGAGAAACCTAGACCCGTTATCATGGCAAGTAATTGAAGACACTCCATGAGTTTGACTTGGAAAAGGGGTGACTTCTTTTAACTACAGAGATGTCTCTCTTTTGAAAGAAGGATGTGCCTGTCTCTGTGGCTTCAGATGGCAGAAGCAGATCCAGCAAGAACACCAGAGGAAGGTCCTGTGAATGAACCGAAGCCGAGCAGGGTGGGGAGGGAGGGTGGGAGAACTTCTTACTCAAAATAAATCATAATCGTGATTTTTATTATCATTGATTGAATGCTCATTTTAGGCAAGGCAGGGTTCTAAATGTACTTTCATTCGCTCATGAAATCCTCACCACCATCCTTTGAGTAGTGGTATCACCATTTTACAGAGGCAAAACTTCAGGCACAGGAACTTGAAATAACTAGCCCAAGTCAACAAAAAGGAGTCCTTAGGCCAGTCATGGTGGCGCACGCCTGTAATCCCAGCACTTTGGGAGGCCGAGCCAGTCAAATCACGAGGTCAGGAGTTCAAGACCAGCCTGGCCTACATGATAAAACCCCGTCTCTACTAAAAGTACAAAAATTTAGCACGTGCCTGTAGTCCTAGCTACTCAGAAGGCTGAGGCAGGAGAATCGCTTGAACCCAGGTGGTGGAGGTTGCAGTGAGCTGAGATTGTGCCGCAGCACTCCGGCCTGGATGACAGAGTGAGAGCCTATCACAAACCAACAAACAATCAAACAGACAGAGTCCTGAAAACAGGCGCCGTTATACCAACATAAATCAGGCCACTTCGTGAGTGTGTCCATTTTGGATGTCTCTAAGTGAAGACTACAAAGACGTGGACGGCCCAGGGTTCTGGGCTCCTAGTAACAAATTGTAGCATCTCCAACACAGCTGCTTGTAGCCATAAATGATGGGGGGATGATGTGGCCTGCGTGTATAGAGATTGTGTTTGAGTTAAGTAATTCCTATGGTCAGGGGAAAAAAATCCAAGTTTTACAGTTATGCAAGTGCATTTATGAAAGATATGGAATGTCCATAAAGGTAGTAAGAAAAAACGAGGAGGAGGAGAGGGAGGAGAAGGGAAGAGGGGAGGAGAAAAAGAAGAAGAAATATCCTTTGGCCCATCTGTTCACTCAGATCAAGCCAGAAAAGCAGAAAGCTAAGCAATTTGACTCGCGTAACATTCTTTAAATTGAATTATACTTTGGCATGAGGTTATTAGACAGTATTGAGCAATAGTCAAGAAAGATTGGTAGAGATGGTTTAAGAGTATTGCCTATTAAACACAGATTTTTTCCTCTTCTAGGACATGGTGGAAAAAATTTTCTTGGGCTTTAGTATCAGGAGAAAAACAGCTGCATTAATCCTGGGAAATAGTTTATACTTTATCCAGTGAGCACTGTGAATTTTATAAGTGGTCACACGTTTAGCTTTCTTTAACTTCTAGGACCCTCAGAGCTAAATTTGCTATTTGTATGGATGGGCATTTAAGACATGTCTCCTGTGAATAAGTTTTTTCCTTGGCTTTATTTTAATTTCCTGTGCTTGTTCTGTCTGTTTTCTTGCCTACTTAATTTATCCCATTGCATTTATTTTTTGTGAGCTACTTCAAATTATTTTTGAAATGAGAAGTAAAAAGAAACAATTTTACTACCCAAAGATGACTGCTTCCCATTTTGATATATTTCATTCTAGTTGTTTTTCTATGAACTTTTAAGCCAGTTTTGTTCACTCTGTATACGGTACCTGTAATTTGTTTTCAACTTTTTTGAGTTCATGTGTTTATGTAAGTATTTCCTCGTGTTTAAAAATGTATCGTGAATATAAATTTAATGTCTGTATCATGACTTCAAAGTTTCTATGTTTGCTGGACAATTACATAATTTGTACTTTTCTACTATTATAAGAAATAATTATCTTTGTGCATAATTTAAGTTTTGAGTTACTTCCTTAGATAGACTCACAGTTACTTAATCTCTGGGCCAAAAAAATATGAGGAGAGCTTTTGCTGCCAAGTTCTTTCCTGAAAGGGCTGCACAATTTTGCACAGATATTAGCCAGATTTGAAAGTATCCAGTCTGCTGAACCTGATGCTCTTAGCAATGGCGAGTGTCAATTTCTGCTACACCCAACAGCATTTATACTCAGTGCTTCCGTATGCCTAGAAAACTATTCAGAAGTCTTCATGAATAGAGTTCTTGCTTTTTGATGATGTTGCTCTCAAGGCTCCAGAACCCTGTTTTGGTCAGAGTGTGGTCCTTTGCCCTGAGATGAGTTGGCTCTTGAGGGGTGAGGGATTCGAGTGGATGAGGTCACTGAGTCTCATCAGTGAGGAGGACCCAGAATTGCATGCAGCAGTTTCTTCCAGGTATCCTTTCTGAAGTGGGCCCCAGTGAGAGGAAGTCAGTGGACAGACGACGTGGAGGTAAAGAGACTTTGGCTTCAAGGTTATGAGGAAGAAGGAAATGCATTTAAAGATGGAATGGCAAGGGTGCCACCGAGTCACTGGGGAAGAGGAAACTCCTCTAGGACCTGCTGTTTGGGCATCGCTGTTTTCAAGCAGTCAGAACAGCAGGTTTCTCTATATTTTCATCTGGAATGAAAGTTCCCTGATTCGGTGACCTCCATGGCATTTGGGAGGCCCCTGCTGCCTTTTAACTTTCACGTTCAGTCCTAGGATCTATTTGATTTGAGTATTTTATCTTCAACAGGAAACATCAGAGGTATGACGAACCAAGCGCATGAATCTATTTATTCAATCATTTTTGAGGACAAATTATAAACATAATATGATAGTCTCTGAGGATATAGACATGAAGATGAGATTAACTCTGCCCTCATGAGATTACAGTCTAGTGGGGGGAAATGAGGCAAGGACAGTGGTAAGTATCTCTGGCAAGCTGTATAATACAGCTGCAGAAGAATTCGCTGATTGCATGATGCGAGGAAGGACTGACATTTTTGGCTTTCATGTAACTCTTTAGAAATCTCTTTTCCACGATTGTGCTTCTTCTGTGTTGGCCATGGTCTTCACTGCTGACAGCAGATCCCACTGTGGTAGAGACAGGTTTATTAGAGCATAGGAGGTAGCAGCTAGACTCCTTGTGCACCAGGGCGCCAGGGTTGGGTGCCAGGAACACCAGCAGCCAGTGGGAACTCCCAGCCACAGTGTGTTCCTATCCTGGCCCCAATCCCAATAGTACCATTGCCTTCCTTTCAGCACCTATGGTAGTAGGGCCTGGCAGGACTACCTGTAAATAACCAAAGACAGCACTCTACAATATGTAAGCAGGGCTGATCCCATGTGAAACCATGGCCTCATGTCACTCACTGCCCTGCTCCAAGTTCCAGATGGATGCACCTGCTCAACAGGACCTAGGCCAGGCCAAGAACCCAAGCTCTGAGAGATCCCTGCACATCCAATTTATAGGACTGGAGTTTCTTGGATTCAAGGAGTCACTCCAGAAGGGACCTAGAACTGGTGTTCTGTGTGCCAACTTTCATACTCACAGAAATACTCATCTTATTAAAGTTGATTTTTGATACTATTGACCTTGCAAAAAGCTACGTTAGAATATCTCATATGTGTCATGTTTCTTTTTTCATGAAGCTTCTAGGAAAGGATGTGAGGATCCTAATTTTGTGTTTCTTGCATTCCCTTTCATGATATTGACAGATGCATACTCAATAAATGGTTGATTTGGTTTTGATTTTTCTAGATAGGTTCTCACTTTTCTAGCATTTCAAAGTATTCTTTGTGTTTCTTTGAACTGGAGGCCCTCAAGAGGAAGAACTGTTCCTTTTTTGTCATCCCAAAGGCCTCTGGACTACTGTCCTGGTCAGCATTGAACAGATACTATAAAGAAAAAAAATCAAAGCAGATCTTCTGTTACAAGGATCTTTCTTTAGAATCTGAAGCAAACTATAAGATAATGTCCAAGAAACTGTGGATTAAATGGAAGAGTTCCAGCTCATTTCATGGATTTAAGGAAAACTTTTCTAATAATATTTTAGTAGCAGGTAAAAAGGAAATTCTGAAGTTGCCTAAGGGGTACATTAGTTAGGCCAGGTTGGCTGTGCTGCAGGAACAGGTAATGCCCATGTCTCAGTGGCTTAATATGAGAAAGATTCATCTGTTGTTCACTCAGAGTCCAGGTCAGCACAACCCTGGGGAAAGGAGTGTTCGAGGACCATGGAAGATGCATTTAACATCCAGATTTGGAAATGGCTCCATTACTTCTGCCCACATCCCGTTGGTTGGCACTTGGAAACGTGACTTCCATCCCACTGCAGAGAGGACTGGGGATTGCAGAAGAACACATAGGTATCTGGCCAACACTAACAGTAAAAGGAAACGTATTTGTTCATGTAACTGAGATTCTGGTGACAAAAATGGCATCAGGCAAGGCTTGATCCAGGTGAATCTAGGCCCTATGGACCTAGAATCTCTTAGCTGTCCTTCCCGTGTTCTACTCAGACACTCTCCCTCATTTAGACAAAATGGCTTCCTAGCTCAGAATTGCATCTTATCCTAATTTTAGTGAAAAGAAAGAATGTTTCTCTTAGTTCTGTCAAAGCTCTGGGCCTGCCTCTTTATAGACCCACAATGCAGTTCTGTCAAAGCTCTGGGCCTGCCTCTTTATAGACCCACAATGCTCCTTGGGACCTCCCTGAATCAGTCACTGCGGCCAGAAGGATGGGCTAGTTATGATGACTGGCTCAAGCATAGGCAATAAATAAATAGAACTGGCTCACGTTAGAGCCTGGAGGGAGAACCTACCTGAATCACGTGGTATGAAAGTGAGGAAGAGTTAGATTATAGAAAACAGTATGAAAGTGGGGAAGAGTTAGATTATAGAAAACAAACAGTGTGAAAGTGGGGAAGAGTTAGATTATAGAAAACGAGTTGGGACACTGTTACCAAAGAGAGGGTAGTGGGTACTGCGTGGTTAACAAGACAGCAACAGTCCACCCTTAGGGCTGTTAGCATTTTTTTTTTTTTTTTGGAAACGAGTCTTGCTCTGTTGCCCAAGTTGCAGTGCAATAGTGTGATCTTGGCTCACTGCAACTTCTGCCTCCTGGGTTCAAATGATTCTCTTGCCTCAGCCTCCTGAGTAGCTGGGACTACAGGTGCATGCCACCGTGCCCAGCTATTTTTTTTTTTTTTTTTGTATTTTTAGTAGAGATGGGGTTTCACCATGTTGTTCAGGCCGGTCTTGAACTCCTGACCTCAAGTGATCCGCCTCGGTCTCCCAAAGTGCTGGTGTTACAGGCATGAACCACCGTGCCCAACCAGGGCTGTTATACTTTTTAATCTAAGATTCAAATCTTCAAATTTTCTCTCATATTTAACCAAAAAGAGGGCTTTATGTTGTTGCCTCGATGGTGACTTGAGTAGAATTTTACCCTCCTGGAGAAGTTACTCTATCCTTTGGGTGTTTGTGTAAATGTAATGTAAGCTTTTGTTTTCAATGACTGTAATTTTTTTCAGAGTCCTTAATTAGATGTAAAAACTATGCACAATGGAAATTACTGTTGTGATTAAATATTTGCATTATGTGCTGTTAAATGCAAGCATCAAAACAGACAATTGCTTGTTTTACAAGCATTCAATATTTTGAAATGTGAGATCAGTAAAACTACTGAGAATTCTATTGAAAGAGAGAGAATAGCTCAAATAATATTATTTACATTTTCAGGGGAACAGTGTCAACAATAGGAGGGAAAACAGTGATTTTGAGTACAGCTATGTTAAAAAAAAATCCCAGCTTACAAATGAGTTCTGCCTTATCTTGTTAGGTTCTGCATATCTGCTTCCAATAAAGAGTTTTTGCTTGATTTCCTTAATTAGGGAGAACACATTAGGGAGTTGTTTGTTGCCTGTAGTTTGGATATATGCAACCAGTGGATAAAACTATGAGGAAAATTATTTCCTAGATATTCTGATGTTATAGATAGCCTGATATTTAAACTTTGGAAAGGACAAAAGCTTGCAGCTTGCATTTGGACCAAACATCACATTTTTACTATCTTAAAGTAATTTTCCCTGAATTGTTTGCATGTGTTAAAGAGATTTTTGATAGGAAAAGGAAACTATTATTAATATTATTATTTTACAATTTAAAATTAAAGTGGTGCCATGTGAATCAAAAGGGTAGGAACCAAAGCTTCGCAGCAATGGAGGCTATGGGGCAATATGTGTTCAACAAATAGAGAAGAAAATTTTATCTTGTCATCCAGTTTCTTTATGTACTTTGATGTCAGAGGTGTGGTTTGTGATTGACAGACAGTGTCAAATGTTATACTGTGGCTTGCAAATATGTTTAATGTGGCTGCACTGTGAATGTCTTGTCAATATTTTGAAACCAGGGGATTTTCATAAAAGTGGATTTTCCTGCTTCTCTGGAGGTAGGAGCAGCACTAGCCTGGGATTGCCACGTGTGAGTAATTCACTCCAGCTGAGCAGCTGCCTCCACAGTAGACAGGGAGGGGCAGGCGGTCTGCACAGGCTCCACTCTTCCTGCCAAGGCTGCTTTTATGTTTTCCCCCTGGTTACTGATCACTGAGTTTTAACTCACGTGTTTCTTAGAGTGGAGAAATAGTTCTCTATACCCAGATCCCTTTCAAAAGTAGGGAAATGAAATACAAGAGTGTATTAGTCTGTTCTCACAGTGCTATGAGGCCGTACCCGAGACTGGGTAATTTACAAAGGAAAGAGGTTTAATTGACTCACAGTTCAGCCTGGCTGGGGAAGCCTCAGGAAACTTACAGTCATGGCGAAAGGCGAAGCAAACTTGTTCTTCATATGGCAGCAGCAAGGAGAAGTGCCCAGCAAAAGGGGGAAAAGCCTCAATAAAACCATCAGATCTTGTGAGGACTGACTATCAGGAGAACAGCAGCATGTGGGTAACCACCCTCATGTTTCAATTACCTCCCACCGGGTCCCTCCCACAACACGTGGAAGTTATGGGAATTACAGTTGAAGATGAGATGTGGGTGGGGACGCAGCCAAACCATATCAAAGAGTGCCCTGTGCTTCTTGACTCCTAAGAGCTTCCCTCATTTGTGTGGTCTCCCTGGCCTTGGCGATGCATGACAGTACCAAGTTATTTACCTTTAGTGTGAAGGAACAGCTCGATTTTGTTTAATGATAGGTTGTTTATGTAGATCAGTGCTGTTTAAACTACATTATGTGAATGGAGGGGTGATGCAAAGACCTTCCAAGGAGTTTGGGAATGGGGGTGCTTTAAAGGTAATTTGTTTTACATCCTTAACTTCTGTATATTTTCTGGTATTGTATTTTATGATCTGTCCAGGTTAATTCAAAATCACCTGTTCATCCTCTCTCTCTCTCTGTCTCTCTCTCACACAGTTCTTTGATTTTACGATAGGAAGACACTTCTCTTCCATCTCGTATCTAACTATGATTCACTCCCCTCAGACGTAAAAGCCTCCACAGTTCCAAAAGTACAGTTAGACAATTCCTTTAATCAAGGAGCTTAACACTCCCATCCCATAGCCCATTAAGAGATGCATTTGCAATCAAAAATACTTTTTATCTTAAAAGGTATTTATTAAAATGTGTTATATATGTATTTACCTTTCATTGTTTTGATTGTGTAACAATCTTAATTGTAATGACACCAATTCAGAGAAATTTTTGAATAATGAGAATCTGACAGAAGAAACTTTAGAAAGTTTAAGTTCAATATATAACCATACATTTTTGTTGTAAAAAGACGTACACGGTAATGGACAGCTTACATTCAAGGTTATTACGTTAGGTTAAAATTCTGTGAAATAACTGGAATGAAAACATGATTTCAAGAAGAAAATGCAGCAAAGTAACATTTCTTATTAGTGAAGAGTTTTTCATGGGTTTTGTAAGTGGATGGTGGTGGGTGTCAAGTCATTCTGTTATTTATATTCCAATGGATACATTTAAAAGAGTGATGTAACAGTTTCATTTAAAAATGTCAAGATTTACAATACACTAGAAACTTCATCCTTAGCAACTGTTGAAACTGGATGAAAAATATTAGATATCACTTTTGAAATGTGCAAGTGGGTACATAGTTTTAAAAATTTTCTGTTAGGAGTTGCAGGGGCAGTAATGTGGGAAGACCATTGTTTTTAAAAGAGTAGTTCTCAGCTTTGGGTACACATTAGAATCACTTGTAGAGCTTTGCAACAGTCCAGTGCCAGAGTCACAGTGTAGACCAATGACATCAGAATATGCCAGGATCAGATCCAAGCATTGGTAGTTTTCAAAGCTCCCAAAGTGATTCTGATATGCAATCAAGTTTGAGAACCCTGGAGCAGGTCCTTCAAAGGAAGCCATCTGTCTGTGTGTACAAGGGTTGAAGCAGTGATTCTGAGCTCTGGCTATACATTAGGCTCACATAAGAAGATACGATGAGTGGAGAGGGTCAGGCTAATTGAAGTATAATTTGCATAGAGTAAAATTCCCACTACTATTGAACAGTTCTATGAATTTTGACAAATACATATAGTCCGGCAACCATTACCACAATCAAGATACAGAACATTTCTGTAACACCCAAAAGTTTCCTCTTGCCCTTTGATAATGGGCCCCTCTCTTTTTCCTCATCCCCTGGGAACCACTCATCTGATTCTGTCCCTATAGTTTTTTTTCTTTCCAGAATGTTGAATAAACTGTCCTACACTGTGGAGCCTTTTGGATTAGGCTTACTTCACATTGCCTAATGCATTTAATATTGTTACAGGTTGTTGATATACTGGTAGTTCATTTCTTTTTATTACCGAGTAATATGCCATGGTATGGTTATATCATAGTTTATCCATTAGCTATATGAAAGATACCAGAGTGGTTAGTATTGGTTGTTATGAATGAAACTGCTATAAGCGCTTGTGTGCAGGTTTTGGTGTAAACATATGCTTTCATTTTTTCGTAGGCAAATACCCAGGGATCGCATTGCTGGGGTCACGTGAGATGTGTGTGTTTAACATGATAAGAAACTGCCAAACTATTTTGCAAAATGGTTGAATCATTTGGCATTTCTACCAGCAATGTGTAAGGTTCCAGCTGTTCTACATTCTTGCCAACACTTGATGTTTTCCTATTGTAATTTTATTTTAGCCATTCTAATACATGTGTAATGGTACTTCATTGTGGTTTTAATTTGCGTTCCCCTAATTACTAATGATGTTGAGCAGAGTTTAGTGTGATTAATTGCCATCTGTAGATGTTTTTTGGTAAAATATCTCTTCAGATCCTTTGCTATTTTAAAATGGGCAAATAATTTGGGTCGTTTTACTACTCAGTTTTTAGAATTGTTTGTTTATTTTGTAGAGAAGTCTTTAAACCACATACATGATTTGAAAATATTTTTTCTCAGTCCATAGCATGTCTCAGTCTATAGCATATTTTAACATGTCTTTTGTAGAGAAGACTTTTTATTTAGAAGAAATCCAGTTTATCTTCTTTTCTGTTATGTAATTGATATTGCCATATCTTAGAAGTCTTTGCCAAACCAAGTGTCATAAAACATTTCCCTTATGTGCTTTTTATATAAGTTTAATAGTCGTGTTATTTTGGGCAACATAGTGAGACCCTGTCTCTACAAGAAAAGTTAAGAAATTAGCCAGGCATGGTGGTGTATGCCCATAGTCCTAGCTACTTGGCAGGCTGAGGTAGGAGGATCACTTTAGCACAGGAGGTTGAGATTGCAGTAAGCTAGGATTGAGCCACTGTGCTCCTGCGTGGGTGACAGAGGGAGATCCTGTCTCTAATTTTATAAACGTCGTTATAGATGTTACTGCATTGAGGTCTATAATCCAATCTTGGTTACTTTTTGTATATGGTGCAATGTGTATGTGTATAGGTCAGTATTCACTTTTATTGCATTTGAGTAACCAGTTGCTATGGCATAATTTGTTGTAAAGTTTGTTATTTCTCTTTTAAATCGACTTCGCATTTTTTCAAGGTTGTCTGACCA
The DNA here is from genome assembly GCF_047675955.1 of Chlorocebus sabaeus. Lineage (NCBI taxonomy): Eukaryota > Metazoa > Chordata > Mammalia > Primates > Cercopithecidae > Chlorocebus > Chlorocebus sabaeus. The sequence goes on along the minus strand of NC_132914.1, from coordinate 127,093,695 downwards.
TATATGGTAGATACACTCTGAACTCTCTTTTGTTCCCCTGATGTATGTTTCTATCTTTTCACCAATACAACGTTGTCTTGATTAGTTTTCTTTACAAGACATCTTGAAATCAGATATGTGAAACTTTTAACTTTATTCTTATTCAGAAATGTTTTGTCTATTCTAAATCTTCTGATTTGAAATGAAATTTTGGAACTAGCTTGTGAATTTCTAAAGCAAATAAACACAAATATCTTGCTGGAATTTTGATTGGAATTGTATTGAACCTGCAGAAAATCCACCTTAATGATAATGAGAACTGCCATCTTAATAATGAGTTCTGTAGTTCATAAACATGGTATATCTGACCATTTATTTAGGTTTTCTTTGACTTTTATCAGCACTGTTTTAGTTTCAGTCTACAGATGCTGCACATAGTTTTTAGATTTCTACTGGTCTTCCAGATTTTTGGGTGCTTTTGGGAATAATATTCTTAAAAAAATTTGAATTTATAATTATTTGTTACAATTTTATAGATATGCGATTTAGTTTTGTATATTGACATTATGTGTTAAACTCATTTGTTTTAGTAATTTTTTTGCGAGACATCTGTTAATGTTTTGCATGTATGACCATGTCATTTTTGAATATAGTTGTGTTTCTTGCTTTTCAGTCTTAATGCCTGTCCATACCCCTCCTTCTTTCCCTTTTCCCTGTCCCTTGTGTGTTGCACTGACTAGGGTCCCCCAGAATGATGTTGAATAAGAGTGGTGAGAGCACACATCTTTTCTCCATTCCCAAACTTAGGGCAAAGGCATCACATTTTACAATGTTAAGTATGATGTTAGTTGTAGGTTTCTTTTAGGTGCTTTTTGTGAAAATGAAGAAGTTTTGCTCTGTTGCTAATTTGCTGAGGTTTTTTCTTCATAAACAGGGATTGAGCGTTGCCTGATACTTCTTTTGCACCAATGTCCATGATCATCTGATTTTTCTTCTTAAAAACACTGTTATGTGTGTTTTCAATTGACATATAATAATTGTACATTTATGGTATACATAGTGATGATTGAATACATATAATGTATAGTGATCAGATCAAGATAATTAGCATATCTATCATCTCACATATTTATGACTCTTTGTGTGTTGGGAGCATTTAATGTCCTTCTTCTAGGTATTTTAAGCTTTATATTATTGTTAACTAGTCATCTTACAGTGGTTTAGACCACTAGAACTTATTCCTGACTTGTCTTAGTAAAGCCTAATGATGTGGTGTATTACACTGATTTATTTTCAAATATTGGACTATCCTTGTTTTCCTTGTCAACCCAATTTAGTGATGGCATATAATTCTTTTATATATTGATGTATTTGATTTGCTAATATTTTGTTGAGGGTTTTTCTGTCTAAATTCATGAAAGAAATTTCCTGTGGTTTCTTTTTATGTACTGTCTTTGTCTACTTTTGGTATCAGGGTACTATGGGCTTCATAAAAGAGATGAGGAGTATTTCCTTCTGTTTTCTGGAAGAGACTACACTTTTGGAGCTAGAACTTCTTTAAATGTTTGGTTTACATTGTTTGGTGAAACCATCTGGGTCTGGATTTTTTTTTTTTTTTGAAGATATTAAATTATAAATTCAATTTATTTGATAGTTTTAGGATTATTCAAATTATCTACTTCATAGTGGCTGAATTTTGTTAGTTTTTTAAAATGAATTGGTTCATTTTATCTACATTGTCAAATAGATAGAAATAACATTATTTATAATATTGCTTTATTAGCCTTTTTGTAGTTTTATATCTGTAGTGATAATTCCCTGTTTCATTCCTGTTATTAGCAATAAGTTTCTTTACTCTCTTGTTTTCTCGGTCAGTCTAGCTAGAGATTTATGAATTTTGTCTGTCAATTCAAAGAAGCAGCTTTTCATTTTCATTGATTTTTCTTTATTATTTTGTTGTTTTATTGATTTCTGCTCTAATATTATTTTTTCTTTTGTGACTTTGGGCTTAATTTTCTCCCTATCTTGCTCCTTTATATGGAAGATTAGATCAGTTTTTGAGACTTTTCTACTTGCATCAGTGTCTAATAGTATAAATTTTTCTCTAGGAACTCTTTGATCTGTGTCCTGATGTCCCTTATGACTTCTTGTTATTCATGTTATTTAGGTATTTGTCGTTAATTTTAAGATGTTTGGGGGATTTTCTAGATACCTTTCTGATATCGATTTTTAGGTTAATGTCATTTTGGTCAAATACCCTGCTTTGTAAGATGTTAATGCATTTATATTTTTTGAGTATTTTTCAGTGTTCCAGGATGCAGTCCACCTTGCTCAATGCTTTTTGTGCTCTTGAAGACAATGTTATTTTGCTGCTGTTGTGAGGAGTGCTCTGTAAATGTCAATTCGATGAGTTGGTTCACACTGTTGTCCAGATAGTCCATATTCTCATGAATTTTGTTTGTGTATATTTTCTAGTACTGAGAGGAGTACCTCTTCAACATTGGTCTAATAATTATGGAATTTTTTGTTTCTCTTTATGGTTCTGTGAGTTGTGGCTGAATGTATTTTGGAGTTCTGTTGTTAGTTGCATACACACTGAGGATCATTATGCATTGTAAGTGTATTGACTCCTTTATAGGTATGTAATATCCTTTTCCCCTGGTGTTATTGGTTATTTGGAAGTTTATTTTTCTCATATTGTTAATATAACCACTTCAGTTGTTTTCTGAATTGATGTTCGGTTGGTGTATTTTCCCTATCCTTTTATTTTTAAGTAGTTAATGTCTTTATGTTCATAATGCGTTCCTGTAGACAGAGTGTACATGGGCGCTACTTTGTACTCATTCTGACAATCTGTAGTTTTTCACTGGTCCGATTAAACAACTTGCATCTCATATAATTTTATGTATGTTTGAATTTACATCTACCATCTTCCTAGCAATGTTTTATTTGTTCTATCTGTGCTTTGTGCCTTTCTGGCATCCCCCTTTGCATGCTTCTTAGAATATGGTTAATAACTCTATTAATCTCTACTACTGAGTTATTTATATTTTTAAAAATTCTGCAGTGATTGTCACAGGGTGTTCAATACAGGCCTTTAATTGATCCCAATTTAATTTCTAAACAATATTACTACTTCACGTGTGGTGTCATCACCTGCCAACTGCATATTCCAATTCCTCGTTCCCACTTTTGGTTTTACTGATGCTATTTATCTTATTTTTGTTCACGCTATAAACCCACAATACATGGTTGTTATTTTGGCTTCATACAGTTATTTTTAGAGCAATTCAAGGTAAGAAAAAATGGATTTTATATCTCCCTACATTTTAATCACATCTGGAAGTTTTCAGTGCTTTGTGTAGATCTGCATTTCTGCCTGTAACACAGTCTTTCTGTCTGAAGAATCTCCTGTAACATATCTTATATCAGAAGTCTGATGGTTATGCATTTTCGGTTTTGACTTTTCTGAAAATGTTTTTATTTCACCCTCATTTTTAAGAGCTGTTTTTACTGGGTATGGAATTCTGGGGTGATGGTTTTCTTTTCAGTACTTTAATGATATTTCTTCATCGTCATCTGGCTTGTGTAGCTTCTGATGGGAAGTCTGCTGAAATTCTTATCTTTGTTTTTTTGGATGTAATGTGTCTTTTTTGGCTGCCTTCAAAATTTTCTCTTTTTGTTTTTTGGAAGTTCAAACATGATTGTCTAGGTGTCCCTTAAAATTTATTTATCCTGCTTGGGATTCTCTGAGCTTCTGGGGTCTGCGGTTTGAACCCTTTATAAGTTTTGGAAAATCACGTTTCCTCTTCAGATAGCTCCTCTTTCCTGTTCTTCCTGTCAGCTCCTGTTGGAATTCCAGTTGCGTGTATGCTAGAATGTTCCATATTGCCCCACAGGGTCTTCAGTGCTCTGTTCTGTTTGTTTTCCCAATTGTCTTCTTTTTCAGTATTTCCATTTTAATAATTTCTTATTGACTTACTTTCCTATCACTGACTCTGTTCGTGGTCATTTTTAATCTATAAATCAGCCCATTGAAGGTATTCTTCATCTCTGATTGTGAGTTTTCATGATTATATTATTTCTAGCATTTCTGCTTGGCTTTTTCTTAATTTCTGTGGCTTTGCCAAATTCCCCCATCTAGTTTCAGAGTTGTCCACCTTTTCCACCATCCTCTCCTGGCATGGCACCTGGAGTCTCTTCCTCATGCTGCAGCTGAGCCTTTACTCATGTTTCTTCTCTCTTTGCAGGATTCTGTTTTTCCTTTGATTTCACCCTAATTGGTTTCTTTGCAACTTCAGCTTTTTAATGTGTTCAAGAAACTTTATTATTTTGTAGTTTATCCCACTTTGTTATTGTTGTGTTAGGATGAAAGTGATACTTTTTCCAATTCTCTACATCTTACACAAAACCTTTTAATAAACATTGTTTTCAGCCAGCAGACCCAGAGATTCTGATGTATTTGATATGAAGTGGGACCCTGGTCTGTTTTAAAAATCTTCCCACCTGACTCTAATGTGTAGGACTGAGGCATAGACTTTGTGGGAAAGTGAGACTGTGATCTGGAAAGGAACACAAACTCTGATGTTGGGGATTGATTTTATGATATTTATTTCCCTAGTGGAGTTTTTAAATATATCACTTGGGGCCTAACCAGGAAAATAGAATGCATTTCACATATTTCCTTCACAGAGAATTTGGTAAAATAAATTGGTTCTACGAATGATGAAGAAGCTGTGTGTCAAACAGTGGAAGGGGAAGAAACAGAGAGTAGCTACAACAGGGAGCTGCTGCCCTCTCTAGGCTGGAGGGCAGAGGGAGGAGATGGTGTTCCCAGGGTCCAAGTGCCAAGACAGATGTATCCTGCAGGTGCTTCCAAGAAGCAATCTGTAGGCCAGGTACAGCGGCTCACACCTGTAATCCCAGCACTTTGGGAGGCTGAGGCAGGTGGATCACCTGAGGTCAGGAGTTCAAGACCAGACTGGCCAACATGGTGAAACCCTCTCTGTACTAAAAATACAAAAATTAGCTGGGCAGGCGCCCATAATCCCAGCTACTTGGGAGGCTGAGGCAGGAAAATCGTTTGCACCCGGGAGGTGGAGGTTGCAGTGAGCCAAGATCATGCCACTGCACTCCAGCCTGGGCACAAAGCAAGACTGAGCAAGACTGTGTCTTTAAAAATAAAAAAAGCAATCTAGCAGCAGACCCTTGAGGTGGGACCCCAGGCCCAGGGCAAGGGGGACAGCCCTGGACTCCCTTTTCCATATTCTAGTCTCCTGCCAGTAGCTTTCATTGGTCCATCATAGCCTAAAACCAGCAACATGGAGCCTTGGGATATAACTTGCAGGAGTCAGTGAACCCACAGCACAGAACAGGACACAGAAAATGAAGGCGATGCTTTGAGGTGGCAACTGTCCACCCCCCGATCACCCTAGTGTAACTTCTTCCTTAAGCAAAGCTAATTTGATTACCCATTACAATAACATAAAGCAATGACTGAGAATCTCAGTAGGATTTCAGGAAAGGAAGGTCAAGAATAGATACTTAAAGGAGATTTGGGGTTTGAGCCCAAGTAGCTTAAGGTAGATCCTTCAATACAGGAGACACACCAACACAAGAGACTTGAGGTGAATCTTGGTGCACAGTCTTTTCATAAGTGAGCTTTTAGCCCAGGTGAGCCATTTATTGTTTAAATAAATCAGTTTTCAAAAATTTCCTGAAGCAAACAGTGAGATCATGTAGTAGCTCACAGTCTTATATTCCTGGGCAGGAATTTCCTGGAACAGACAGGACGGGCATTTTGATATATTAAATAGCTGGTCTTAGTTCTCAGTCCTATTCATTAAGCTTTGTGGATGCAGATGGTCTCAGTTCTCAGGGCAAAATTGCCACCAACTGACCCCGGTCTATAATATAGATTCTGTACATTAGGAATCACTCCAGGCTTGAAGATCATTTCATGCAGCCTTACCAGTGTATGCTATGGGGAGTGGTTAATATGAAGACATTAGAATAACTTATCCTGGCATGACTGGAAGAGAAACAGCTACCTCTGTGCCAGTATGCAGACCCAGGAGTCGGCTTTCCGAAACGAGTTGTCATCACTGCCTAAGAGCTCTCTAGAGAGGCTGCAAGATGAGCTTTAGCTTTGCAAGATGGGCTCTCTCTCTCTCTCTCTCTCTCTGTGTGTGTGTGTGTGTGTGTGTGTTTGGTTAATAGGTATTATTAAGCTGCTATTCTCAAATTGCTGTCCCTGCTGTTCTGACCCATGTCTATTTGCAGGCTGACTGTGGGAAGCCAGATGAATGAGATTCTCTGTGACCTTATCTGTTTTACACATTTAAGGATGTTTCTCAGCTGAACAAATAGGAATGGATGCTTCCTTCTGCTAGCCAGCGGCCCTTAGAGTCAGCTGTTGATCAGATGGATTCTTGGTCTGACACGTGTACATGAAATGCTTGAGATTTAAGAAAGGTCACAGAAATCGCTTTGAAGTTCTTCTTATCCATAGTGTGTGGTTCCCTGAAAGTGTTTGTACCACAGCCATAGGGAACTTTCTATTTCATTCTGTCTCAGCGCTGGAATAATATTAATAGTTTTAATATAGTATTATACTATAATATTATGTAATTATGTTAATTATAATTATTAATATAATAGTCACAGTTAAACTAATATTAATAGTTTCCTTTTCTTCATAACATCTAAAGGAGGTTGTTTCTCTGTAAAGTGTATCTTGTTTGGGGCTGGGGAAGGAATCTAGTCTCCTCTTCAAGGACAGAAGTTGTATTTGCATGCTCCACATCCATTCCCATGCTCCGTATCTATTCCCAACCTCCGCATCCATTCCCACGCTCATAACAGCATCTTGTTTCCTTTTGGGGAACCCTCCCTTCCTGTGTATCAGTTCATGTAGTGAGGTTGGGCTCAGCCCATCTCTGCTTCCAGAGGTTGAGAACTAGGAAAGGGGCAGTCAACAGATTGACCTGGCTGCAGTGATTGAGTCAGGCATTAGTACCTGACCTAATTCCAGTAGAGGAGAGTTGGAAGAAATAAGGTCCCATTTTGTGGACACTAATAGCAGTAAGGATGAGGCCAAGCTGAAGCTGCTAGAAGCCACCCCACAGAGCCTGAGAACAAAGCCACCACAAAGACACAGAGAGAAGACAAACATGATGTCGTTGTTGAGGCTTGATCCAGCCGTGCCTGAAGCCGTAAGCTGTACCTCCAGAGCTGTTGAGTTACATGAGCCAATACATTCTCTTGTTTTCCTTTAAGCAAGTTTGTCTTGGGTGTATGCTACTTGTTGCTGATGAGGTCCTGACGAATGTGTTCATGAAAGAGGTGGAGTAATAGCCATGGAGATAACCGTAGAGAAATCACCGTCAACCAATAATCCTCAGCCATCATTTCGACTGCATCTCAAAACAAGCTTCCAGGTATGGAAGGATTGCTGAATTGGAAATAATGGTTTGCTTATTCTCTCTTTTGGACTTTGTTAGGATCAACAAAACAATGGCAGTGCGTCTTCCCAATGATGGATTTGGTGATGAGGATGCTAAGACCCGAGTTTAAATCACCAGATAATTGGTTTTGGAATGGAAATAACATTTCTTGGCTCACTTCTTGCTACTTTAGTAGTGAAAATCCACACACAGCCTAAGGGGCCTCCCTTCTGTCGATTTCCTTAGGTATTTTATTTATATGTCTTGTTTCCAGAACTAGGTAGTAAACTATTGGAGACCAGGAACTGGTTTTAGGCCTCTCGAATGAAGTCTCAGCATTTTAACAATGCTGAAAACACAACCTAGAATACACTGAAGCTCTTGTAAATAATGAATGGATGGCTGGACAGATGGACACTACCATGTCGATTAAATTGGAAATCTCCAGGCCAGAATTAACAAAATGGAAGCTGGTCATCCGCCTGCTGCTGATGGACACGTTGTGTCTGATCAACAGAATTTTGTTGGTGTTGTTTTCTTAATTGAGTTGTCAACATTTTTTACATCAAGACAATTAAGATACATTTGGATTTCTGCTGTCTCTTGAAAATCGGAAGCCCTGGCCGGGCTGGCATTCTCGCTGCCTCCCTTGGGTGAGGCGCACACTCTTCTGGTTGCCTCCGTGCCAAACCCCCAAGCCAGCCTCCCTTGTTCTGGGACTTGCACTGCAGCTCCAGGCCACACAGCAGCCACAGAGGCCACGCCTCTCTTCCCCGCAGTGCCTGCTGGACATCCTTGTGTCTCCCTTTAACATTTGTTAAATTTGAACCTACAAAGCCTCCCTAAATGGGACTCAGGACGGCACGAGTTCCGTGACTTGGTGACAATACCACAAGCAGCTGGACGTCGGCAACACAGAGCTGGGCCCTTACCAGGAACTAACCACGCTGGCACCATGGTCTCCGCCTTCCAGCCTCCAGAACTCTGAGAAAGAAATGTCTGTTGTTTATAAGCCACCGGTCTGTGGCAGTTTGTTAAGGCAGCCTGAACAGACTAAGACAGCACCTGAGGCACTTGTGAGGACACCAGTGCTTTCTAAGGCCAGTGTGAAAGCCCTACAGGGTGAATACGAGGTGGCTTCTAAGCCACGGCCTTGCACACTGTCTGTTAAGGGCCAGCCAGCACGCACTTTCAGCTTTGCAGGCAGGCTGTGCGGTCTCTGCCACTGCTGCTCAATTCTATCGTCTTGGTGCAAAAGCACCCAGGCAACATGTAAGCTGATGTCTGTGCCTCTGGTAGAATACAGCTTGATTTACTTACTGAAATTACATATACTTTTTATATGCGATGCAATATCATCCTTCTTTTAATGTTTTTTCAGCCATTAGAAAAATGTGAAGGCCAGGCGCAGTGGCCCACGCCTATAATCCCAGCACTTTGGGAGGCCGAGGCAGGCAGATTGCCTGAGGTTGCGAGTTCGAGACCAGCCTGACCAACGTGAGGAAACCCCATCTCTACTGAAAATACAAAATTAGCCGGGTGTGGTGGTGCATGCCTGTAATCCCAGCTATTCGGGAGGCTGAGGCAGGAGAATCGCTTGAACCCGGGAGGTGGAAGTTGCAGTGAGCTGAGATTGTGCCACTGCACTCTAGCCTGGGCAACAAGAGTGAAACTCCATCTCAAAAAAAAAAAAAAATTGTGAAAAACATTTTTACTTTTGGGGCTGTACAAAAGTAAGTGTCAGTTTGGATTTAGTCCAGGGACTGTAGCTTTTTGACCTGTGTGTGTGTGTTTTTTTTTCTTTAACCTAGCTTTATTCAGGTGTAATTGACAAACAAAATTATCTATATTTAAAGAGGATGACATGATGATTTGATATACATATGCCTTGTGAAATGATTACCACAATCAAGTTAATGAACACATTCATCACCTCACACAGTTACTCTTAAAAGAATTTATTTATGTATTTTATTTTTTATTTTTTGAGACAGAGTCTCGCTCTGTCACCCAGGCTGAAGTGCAGGGATGTGATCTCAGCTCACCGCAGTCTCCGCCTCCCAGGTTCAAGTGATTCTCCTGCCTCAGCCTCCTGATTTATTTTTAAACTAAGTAAAAATTGTATGTATTTATGGTGTACCTCATCATGTTTTGCTGTATGTGTACATTGTGGGGTGGCTAAGTCAAGCTGTTTATCATATGCATTACCTCCCATATTTATCATATTTTGTGCTAAGAACACTTAATATTTACTTTCTTAGTAAATTTCAAGTCTCCAGTACAGCCTCATTACCTATAGTCATAGTGCTGCACGTTGGTGCCTCAGAATTTATTCATCTTAGAACGGAAAGTTTGTAGCCTTCCTTTGTAATCTCCGTCTGAGCAGGGCCTGGGGTTTAGGGCATGAGAGGAAGAATGGTAGGACACAGAATCAAAGATAAGTGGAAACAAGTCACTTACAGCAAAGAAACGGGGGGTCAGTGGAAGGATTTTTAAAAAGTTGCCTGATTCCGTTTACAGTTTTAAAATTTATCATCTTCTTAATTCTCAGGTCAGCCTAGAATACTTTTCTCTTGCAAATGATATAACATCTATCCACAAGAAAGAGCCTCTCTCTTTATTTCTCTCTCTCTCTTTTTTAACCACAAAAATGAAAACAAAGGGCATGGTTTTGCTTTTGTGAAGTCAGGCCTTTGTGAGTTCTACGTCTGGTGCATTTGATCTGTGTGGTTGATCCACTCATTCAGTCTCTTTGTAAAAGAGGTAATTTGAAACAAGGTAGTAAAGATTCTCAACAAGGCAGATCCATTCTTTGTGCCCAGGTTCACGCTGGTTCAGTGTCTAGCCATTGAAATGGTTCCGCAAAGAGCTGGGATTTTAAAAATTCGGTTGCTGAAATTTCCTGCTGCTTTTGACGAATCAGCTTCAGTTCCTATTGTTTGTTTTTATAATAATGTAGGCGACGGCAGTCTGGTTCTCTTTTAATTGTCTTCATTTCTGCCCTTATTTGAGTTGCAGCAAATCAGCGAAATGGTGTGATAATGGCAATCGCAACAGCTTTCCCCCCTTGGCACACACTCATCCTTTCCATTTTGTTAATCACAATCAGAATAATGCATCTGTTCAGAGGCCCCCTCTTCTATCAGATCTTAGAGCGTGAAACAAAGAGGCCTGAAGATAGTCCGTGCTGCGTATGTCTGATGCGATAAATTAAAAGAGAAAGAACCATCTGAACGATTCAATCAAAACGGTGTCCCCTCTGCAATGATTGGGGAACAAGTATTTCATCGCATCTCCTCGCCTTTCTTTTTGTAATGGAACTATTAGACTCCAAGCGCGTGACTTGCTCAGGGTCTTTCGACAAGAATAAGAGCTCATGAGGCATTCGTAGGAGAGCTGCCTTCTTCGCGCTGAAGGAAGGGTCATTTTTTTCACAAGGGAATATTGCTTTTTGCTTTTTATTGAGAGGCCCCTAGGCTTCTCTTTCTTCATCTGCCTTGTGTGAAGTACGAACAGCATCATTTCCAAGCTCTTGCCCAACTCCAACACACTTGAATCTTGCATGAAGTACATGTTTTATTAACGGTTTGTTGACATGGTAGAAATTACCTTACTCATTCACGCAGGGACGGTCAACATCCTGTTAGGCATGTAACCCAGGACCTCGGAGGTTACGTCGGTACATACAAAGGTACTTGAAGATGGTGCAGGGATTGCTGCTTACTGACTTTCGCTCCGAAGATTTAACCGCATTCCCTGGTGGCTTTTAGATAGACGCAGACCCCAACAACATGACTCTTCTACACAGCATCCTTCGTATTTGTTTCCTCCCTTGGTGGGAGCAAGTTTGACCTTTACAGCTTTTAGACTTGGTGGAAGATTAGTTCTGAACGTTATTCTGCAGTCAGGTGAAAAGCCTTTGTGAACAGCGAATGCTGAGGAGATAATGCCATAGCTGGGGACCCCAGCAGGGGATGCGTGGCAGGGGATCCTGACGTTTAATCTGGAGAGCAGGAGAGTTGTTCCATCAGGAAGTTCACGATGCCGTCAGTGTCTCCTATTTGTCCTCCCCCTGCGTAAACTGGATTAGGAGTTCTGTGCCTCCGAACGCCTACTTTGTCTTGGGGAGATTTACTCCTATCAGGAATGAGAGATTGGGGGTTAGAAGAGGCTTTGCTGTCTGTCTCTTTAGCAACTCAATAGAGGAATTTAATCCTGTTTGTGTCACCTGCTGTTGACACTGAGACATCACTAAACTGGAAAGTGATCTTGTATTGGTCTGTGATTGAGGTTGGTGGAAGGAACTAGGCAGGGCTCATCCCGGAAGCATGAGAGAATTGATAGCGTTAAGGAGCCGCCTCTTGGCCTGAGCGGAGCTATAAATGAAGGGAAGCAGCTCACTGGGGAATGTGGACCCACACATGCCTTCCTGGAGACATTGTCTCTTCCATCCCTTTCCTCTTCCATTCCTGCAGGCCTGGCCTATGGAGGCTGCCCATGGGAAGGTCACATCCAGGCCAGAAGGGCCACGGGAGATTTTTAGTGGGGTTCAGAGACTGGCTTTGAACCTCCCATATAGCCTCTGAAGATAGGTTTTTGACCCTAGATCTGGAGCCCATGGCGTGCTGGTAAATGTTTAATAAAAATTGGTTCTCACACTCACATGGCTAATTTCAGACTACCAAGAGGTTAGCAGCTGACTCGCTACATTCTTGAAGATTTTACAGTTGGCTTTTGCAAGCCAGTATGAACTAGTTCCAGGATACCACAGAATAGAACCAATACTGAGACACTTCCTAAGTTGTTTCTGCTTCTAGAAACATTTAGGTGGATTTCGACTCCGTGTAGTTTTCAGAAATCATTCAGATGCAAGTGATAGAAAACACAACTCAGACCATCTGAAACAGAAAGGCGGGATTCGTTGTTTTTAACTACAAGGCTGAGGCACTCTGCCTTCTGGCTCAGCTGGACACACAGTGTGAAATATGTCCTCAAGACACCCTCTTTCCACAGCTTGCCTTATTTTATTTTGTGTTGATTTCACTCTTGGGCAGATTTGCCCTCATGGTATCAAGGTGACGGTTAACTTCAGGACGACCTGTTCTCCTCCCTCCCAGCAACAAGGAAAAGAATGTGTCGGAAGAGTTTCTGGCTTGACTCTCACTGGATTTGAAAAGGAGCATGGACTCACCAGGAACGAACCACTGTTTAGTTCCATGATTAATTTTCTCTGGCTTAAGACCCACGTGGAAATTGCAGACGGGATGAACAATAGATTTCTGCTCCCCCTCCGTCAGCAGGCTACTTCCGAAGGGAAATGGGCACATTTCACAGGACCAGGATTTCTGGGACAGAAGCCTCGTTGGCAGTTGAGCGACTCTGCCTGCCGTCTGCGTCTCTCCCCACAGGCGTTCTAATGTCAGTTCTGTTACCGATGGTGGGTCCTGTGATTCAATGCAGTTCTGACACTGACCACCCAGAGTTGGTGCAGACCCCATGGGTTCATGGCTGGGTCCCCAACCAGACTCTGCCTTCACTCCAGATGCCAGCTGCAGGGGGCGAGGAGCTTTGTCCGCTGATTCCCTCTGTTTTAAGGTTATACGCTTAACCAAACCTGAGCCAAAATACCCAAGGTACCTGCACTTCTGTCCAACGTGCCTACATATTTTGGGGTTCCTACAGCCTCTCTTTAGGTTCAATAAAGCAGCTCACAGAACCCCCCAAAAGCATGCTGAGCTTATGATTACAGTTTTCTGATAAAGCATTTAACTCAGGAACCGCCACCTGGAGGAGACAGCTAGGGCAAGTTCTGGGGTAGGGCTGGGAGGGATGTGGAGCTTTTGCGCTCTCTCCTCGTGGCATCCAGGGCATCACGCTCAATGCATTAACATGTTCACCACCAGGAAGCTCTGCCGAGCCTGTGGTCCAGAGTTTTACGTGGGGTTTCATTATGTAAGGGCAGTTGATGCAATCACTGCACCCTTCCCTCCCTTCCCCGGGGGTTCGGGGAGTGGAACTATAAACCCAGGCTTGGTCTTTGTGGTGCTGTCAGCTCCTCCCTTGAAATTATCTAAGAGTTCACCCATGAATCACCTCCTTAGCATAAACCGAGGCGTGGCTGGCGCAGTGGCTCATGCCTGTAATCTCAGCACCTTGAGAGGCTGATGTGGGTGGATCTGGTGAGCCCAGGGGTTCTAGACCAACCTGGGCATTATGGCAAAACCATGTCTCTACAAAAAAATACAAGAATTAGCTGGGCATGGTGGCATGCACCTGTAGTCCCAGCCACTGGGGAGGCTGAAGTGGGAGGGAGGATTGCTTGAGCCCAGGAGTTCGAGGCCGCAGTGAGCCATGATCACACCTCTGCACTCCAGCCTGGGTGACAAAACAAACAACCCAGGTGTGGTGGAAAGAGGCTTCTCATGAATAACAAGAACACATCACTCGGGAAGTGCCAGGGGTTTCTAAAGCTCTATGCTGGGAACCAGCGACAAAGAGCTGATCTGTTCTTTATTATATCAGTCACCAAGTGGGTGTGGCTCTGGAGATGTCTAGATGGAGATATACATATTCATGTGTAGAATACCGTGCAATGACCCATTGGCAGAACAATTAATCATTAAACATCCAAACCTCCTCTTACATAAATCTCCACTTGATACTGCAGAGCTCAAGAAGTGTCATCAAGATAATTGCTCCTAACTCAGACAAAAAAAGGATTTTTATGACTCCTTAGGAAAATACTTCTCGCTGTTCACTTTCCAGACAGTGCTGTGTATCCGTGGGTTCTGCATCTGCAGATTCAACCAACTTTAGATTGAAAATATTCAGTAAAAAACCACAAACAATAAAAATAACAATATAGCAATCAAAAATGCAAATACGAAAGCAATACAGCATAACAACCACTTAAATAGCATTTACATTGTGTTTGGCATTATGAATAACCTAGAGAAGATTTAAAGTATTCGGGAAGATGTGCATAGGTTATATGCAAATACTATTTCATTTGATATCAGAAATTGAGCACTCGAGGATTTTGGTATCCATGGAGGTCCTACAACCAGTGCCCCCAGGATGCCAAAGGATTGAAGCTGAAAACACTGGTAATTTCACAACCTGTTGCTTGTTTTCACTGGATGTCTGGTGGCTTCGTAACTGTGCCCCAAGAAGAACATGCTTTGTCTAAACCAAAGCTGAGAAACTCAAAGATATTTAGGCACCAGGAATGCAGCTTAATATGGGAATAAGCTGGGCATGAGACAAAAGTATAATGGGGTGCAGTGGGAACCCCAGGTTCCTGTGCTTCCTGAAGACATTCACATTTTAAAAAAAAAAACCAACAACACAAAGCAAAAGAAAAACACTGGTGGCCGAGGGACCAGTTCTAAGGGCCGGATATGATGAAAACCCAGCCAATTTGCAACCCACAGAGGCTAAGCAGAGTTCAGATTCTTGGAGGTCTGCGGCTGGGGTTGAGTCTGTTGTGCAAAGCTGGTTTTCTCTTTCCTGGATGTCCGTCTTCTTGCCCTGTTCCCTGCCCGGTGATTGCCAGATGAGGCACCTCCGAACCTGGCTCCTTCTGCTGCATGGTAGCCAAAACACTCTGGGGGCAGGAGGGGAAGAGAGACGTCATTCCTTGCATCACAAGCAGCTGGACAGTGTACTTCTAGAAGAACAGCTTGCCCCGGCCCTAGAAAGCCAGTTCTACAGTCTCACACTTTTGAAACACCTGCCCTGTTTGACTTGAAGCACCTGGGTGTGCAGATGGCACCTCCTTACAGGGGTGCAGGGCATAGAGATGAAATGGGTTACATCAACTCAGCTGCTGCTGCTGCATGAAATTGTGCAGATGGAGTTGACTTGACCACAGCGGCTGACACAGGAAGCCTTGACTCACGATTACGTCTTCCAGGGGGTTCAGCTGGAGGCTATAAGATGACTTGTCACTGTGCATGGAAGATATACTTGAGCAAATCCAAATACGTTATTTACTACAAGTTAATATTGATTTAGAAAAAATTTAAATCAATTTTGTTGAGGTGTAATTAGCATATCACAAAATGTACCCATTTTAAGTGTATAGTTATTGACTTTTTGGACAGATGTATGTACCATATAAACGCTGTCTCATGTGTGTACCATGGAAATGCTGTCTCATGTGTACCATGGAAATGCTGTCTCATGTGTGTACCATAGAAACACTGCCTCGTATGTACCATATAAACGTTGTCTCATGTGTGTACTATAGAAATGTTGCCTCATATGTGTACCATAGAAACGCTGTCTTGTGTGTACCATAGAAACGCTGTCTCGTGTGTACCATAGAAACACTGCCTCGTATGTACCATAGAAACGCTGTCTCATGTGTGTACCATAGAAATGTTGCCTCATATGTGTACCATAGAAATGCTGTCTCATGTGTGTACCATAGAAACGCTGTCTTGTGTGTACCATAGAAACACTGCCTCGTATGTACCATAGAAACGCTGTCTCATGTGTGTACCGTAGAAACGCTGTCTTGTGTGTACCATAGAAACGCTGCCTCGTATGTACCATAGAAACGCCATCTCATGTGTGTACCGTAGAAATGTTGCCTCATATGTGTACCATAGAAACGCTATCTCATGTGTACCATAGAAACGCTGCCTCATGTATGTACCATAGAAACGCCGTCTCGTGTGTACCATAGAAACACTGTCTTGTGTGTACCATAGAAACGCTGTCTTGTGTGTACCATAGAAACGCTGTCTCGTGTGTACCATAGAAACACTGCCTCGTATGTACCATAGAAACGCTGTCTCATGTGTGTACCGTAGAAACGCTGTCTTGTGTGTACCATAGAAACGCTGTCTTGTGTGTACCATAGAAACACTGCCTCGTATGTACCATAGAAACGCTGTCTCATGTGTGTACCGTAGAAACGCTGTCTTGTGTGTACCATAGAAACGCTGCCTCGTATGTACCATAGAAACGCTGTCTCATGTGTGTACCGTAGAAACGCTGTCTTGTGTGTACCATAGAAACGCTGCCTCGTATGTACCATAGAAACGCCATCTCATGTGTGTACCGTAGAAATGTTGCCTCATATGTGTACCATAGAAACGCTATCTCATGTGTGTACCATAGAAACCCTATCTCATGTGTGTACCATAGAAACGCTATCTCATGTGTGTACCATAGAAACGCTGCCTCATGTGTACCATAGAAACGCTGCCTCATGTGTGTACCATAGAAACGCTGTCTTGTGTGTACCATAGAAACGCTGTCTTGTGTGTACCATAGAAACGCTGCCTCGTATGTACCATAGAAACGCCATCTCATGTGTGTACCGTAGAAATGTTGCCTCATATGTGTACCATAGAAACGCTATCTCATGTGTACCATAGAAACGCTATCTCATGTGTGTACCGTAGAAATGTTGCCTCATATGTGTACCATAGAAACGCTATCTCATGTGTGTACCATAGAAACGCTGCCTCATGTGTACCATAGAAACGCTGCCTCATGTGTGTACCATAGAAACGCCGTCTCGTGTGTACCATAGAAATGCTGCCTCGTGTGTACCATAGAAACACCATCGCATGTGTGTACCATAGAAACGCTGTCTTGTGTGTACCATAGAAATGCCGTCTCATGTGTGTACCATAGAAATGCCATCTCATGTGTGTACCATAGAAACGCCGTCTCATGTGTGTACCGTAGAAACACTGTCTTGTGTGTACTGTAGAAACGCCATCTCATGTGTGTACCATAGAAACGCCATCTCATGTGTGTACCATAGAAACGCCATCTCATGTGTGTACCGTAGAAACGCTGTCTCGTGTGTACTGTAGAAATGCTGTCTCGTGTGTACCATGTAAACGCTATATCATGTATGTGCCATAGAAACGCTGCCTCATGTATGTACCATAGAAACACTGTCTCATGTATGTACCATAGAAATGCTGCCTCATGTGTGTACCATAGAAATACTGTCTCAATATAAGACACAGACATTTCTGTTGCCCTTGAAGTTTCTTCTGATTCTTTTCAGGTGACCCCAACCCATCTCTGGCCCCTGTCAACTAGGTTATTTTGTCACTAGGTTAGTTTTGGCTTAAATATATATCTTTCACAATTTATTTTAGCTTTTAAGCCTTATTGAGGTAAAATTGGCAAAAAATTGTATCTATTGAAGATGTACAATTTGATGATTTGCTGCATGTATACATTGTGAAATGGTCAAGCTAGTTCACATATCTATCCCTTTCTACAGTGACTGTTTTCTTTGTTTTATTTTCTTTTTTTATGATGAAAACATTGAAGATTTATCCTCTCGGTAAATTTCAAGGACACTCTACAGAATTGTTAACTCTAGTCCTTCTGTGGTTCATTCAAACTCTAGAACTGGCTCATCTGGCATAACAGGAGTGTTTCCCTTTGTCATCAGCATCTCCCCATTCTCTGACCAGTGTTGCTGAGCCCTGGCAACCACCATTTTACTCTCTGCTCCTCTGAGTTTAGCTTTTTCAGATTCTGCATATGAGTGAGATCATGTGGTATTTGTAATTCTGTGCCTGGCTTATTGCACTCAGCTTCATGTCTTTCAGTGTCATGTATATATTGTTGTAAATGGCAGGATTTCTTTCTTTCTTTTCCTTTTTTTTTGTGACAGGGCCTGGCTCTGTCACCCAGGCTGGAGTGCAGTGGCATAATCTTAGTTCACTGCAACTTCTGTCTCTAGGCTCAAGCGATCCTCCTGCCTCAGCCTCCCACGTAGCAAGGACTACAGGCACCCACCACCATGCCCAGCTACTTTCTGTATTTTTTTGTAGAGATGGGGTTTTGGGGTTTCTCCGTGTTGCCCAGTCTGGTCTCCAACTCCTGAGCTCAGGTCATCGGCCTGCCTCGGCTTCCCAAGGTGCCGGGAATGACAGGCATGAGCCACTGTGCCTGGCTGTATTTCTTTTTAAAGACTAAGTAATATTCCATGTATGTATATACCCCACATTTTCTGTATCCATTCTTTCATTAATGAACACATCGGCCGACTCATCTTGGCTGTTGTGAATCCTGCTGCATGACGAGCAGAAGTTCTGAACATGGGAGTTCAGATGTCTGTGCGGGGTGCTGACTCATTTTCTTTGGATGTATACCCAGAGTGGGATTGCTGGATCATATGGGAGTTCTATTTTTAATATCTCCAAGAGCCCACGTACTGTTTGCCGTAATGGCTTTACCAAATTACATTCCCACCCACAGTGTTCAAGGAGTCTCTCTTTTCTACATCCTGTCCAACACTCATTTTTCATCTTTTTGATAATAGCTGTCCTCACAGGTGTGAGGTAATATCTCATTGTGGTTTTGATTTGCATTTCCCTGGTGAATAGTCATGTTGAACCCTTTTTCATAGACTTGCTGGCTATTTGTTTGCCGTCTTTTGAGAATAAACATACAATTTTAAACCCAGGGGGTGTAGAGTAAAACCCCAGCAGTGTGAGAGGAAAACCAAACCAAAACAAACACCAACCTTAACAATGTCTTAGTCTTTAGGCACAGGGTCTGAGACAGCCAGACAACCCCAGTCCTATAGCACTGCAAAGAGAAGGTCACACCGCGATGTGGTTCTGGAGCCTGACCTCTGGTTCAAATCCAGGCTTCTTAACCCATTAGTCCCATGAACGCTGTCTACACTGTACCCCTGTTCCCTTGCCTGCTGAATGCAAGTTATAAAATACCTCCATCCTGGAACTGCAAGAATTAACTGAGATAATATCCATCAAGCACGTAGACCAGTGCCTGGCACAGAGGATGCCCGAGTGGTCATCAGTTGCGACGCGTTCAGTGTATTCCGTGTGTCGGACTGAACACTCTTGCTCCCCACAGTTCATTCTTCACACAACAGTCAGGGTGCTTAAAATACACAAGTCAGACCATTGCACTCACAGTGAAACCCAGATTCTCTCCATGCCTGCTCATTGCAACACGTAATCACTCCTGTCTCTTGGAGTGTTCGTAGAAATGATGAGCAGAAGTTGTAGGATTGCAGGCTCCATGATGAGCTCACACAGAGTTTGGAGGGAACTGACTTCTGTGGACCCATCTTACACAACCAAGCCTTTGTGTAATTGGTTGTGACCATAGTAGCAGGATTGTGTTTGCTAATATTCTCCTGGTATTCTCCCCTCTGCTCTCTATGCTCCAGCCACACCAGACATTATTCTGTTCATGGAACCCCTGCCTCCAAGTTCATTTCCTTCTCTGCAGTTCCCTCTGCCTGGAACTCTGTCCCTCAGACTTTGTACCACTGCAGAGCTGCCCCTCAGCACTCCAGTGGCAGCGGACTGTCACCAATGAGAGCGGTTGTCCTTGCCCAGCCTGTGCACAGGAGTCTCCAGTGCATCACTTTTACGGCACTTACCTCCACCTCAGCTCATCCTGGGTATTTATTTGTGTGTCTGCTTATTATCTGGATTTCCAACTTTTCCCACTGGAAAATAAGTTCTGACATTGGAGGCTCCATGATGAGCAGAAGTTCTGTGATTACAGCCTTCATGAGGAGCTCACACAGAGTTTGGATGGAGCTCACTTCTGTGGACCCATCTTGCATGACCGACCCTTTGTCTAATTGGTTGTGGTCACTTTAAGAGCTAACCATTGCACTCAGAGGACTATCTGGAGTACTATGCGAGAGACAGTGCAGAGCATGCTGCATGTACAGTGTCAGGGGTCATGGAATACCTAATGACAGACATCCCACCCAAACTTATTTCAGGTAACAATGCAGGTGGCCAGAGGATTTATTGGCCCAAACAACTAAAAATGTCAGAGTAACCTTCAGGCATAGCTTGATCCAGGGACTCAACATCAGTGCCACTAGTCTGTCCCCATCTCTTGTCTCTGCTGTCCTCGGGAATGGCTTCCTTCTCAGGCAGTCTCCTTATGTGGTGGCCTCCAGCAGCTCCCCAATTACATCCTCCAAACTTCAGGTTCAGCAGGAGAAACACCTTCTCTTTTTCAGTGGTTGAAATAAACAGCCACTCCCTGAGTCTTATGGGTCTGCCTGTGGGCATGCGTATTAATCGATTGCTGTATAACAGACTACCCCAAAACTCTGATAGTGACTTAGAGCAGGATAGTTATTTATGATTTTGCAGTTTCTATAGGAGAGAAATCCAGACACAGTCCTGTGGGGCTGGTGTGTCTTTGCTTCATGATGTCTGAGGCCTCAGCTGAGAGATTCCAAGACTGACATCTGGAATCATCTCAAGGCTTGACAGGGGCTGGGGAATCCAGTTCTAAGGTGGTTTGCTCAAATGGCTGATGTTCTAGTTTTAGTTCTCTGCACCTGGACCAGTCTGCGGGGCTACTTGAGTCTCCTCACAAGATGGCGCTGGCTTTCCCCAGAGAGTAACATAGGAGTGGCAGTGCTTTTTATGCCCCACCTTTGGAACTCACATTATGTCATCTCAGCTACATGCTGTTCGTTAGAAGTGAAATAGCAGGTCCAGCCCTCGCTGGTGCTAGTGGTAGTGCGATTGGGCTCACACTTTACAGGGATGAGTGATAAAAAGTTTTTCAGACTTATTTTGAAATCTACCATAGCCCTAAACTTATCACTGTTGTTAGAGGGATAAACTCTGCTGACTGATGAGGCTGTATTAGTTCGTGTAGGCAGTTACCAGAAAATCGCAAAAAAGATTCCTGTTACAATTTCCTCCCCTGGTCCCTCCCCCCCAAAAAACAAACAAAAACAGGAACAAATAAACAATACCTAGATGTTCTGACGCTAGCATTTCATGTATTAAAATATCATGGGGACATAAGACTACACAGAAATCTTTCTTCTTTTCTGGGGAGGACAGCTGATTTTACACAAATCCCAATGTTTTCGCATTCTCATTTTCTATCAGCTCTTAGGACACAAGCTTTATTCGGAGGGTGATACTAGCAAGGCTCACTAACATTTTGCCTGAATGGGAGATTTTAAGGCCTGCTTTAGCAAAGTTGATATTTTCAAAAGCATCATTATAAGGTAGAAAAATTAAAGTGTATAAAAAAACAGAATTCTTCATTTTATGAAATAACTGACCAACAGTGAACTTAAAAACATCAGACTCCCTGTGTTAATGTGAGATGCTGTATACTTTGCACCCTAGTCTCTGCAAATAATGGACCAACAGTGAACTTGAAAATACCAGATCCCCTGTGTTAATGTGAGATGCTATACACTTTGCACCCTGGTCTCTGCACCCGTAACTGTACGGGGAGCAGGTGTATTCTTCGATTCCCTTGGGAAGAACATGGTTTTGCATCTGGAAAACCTATTAGTTTCCATCGGGGGCTCGGGGTGGGGGTGGCCGGCTAGCTGATTCCTTAGTGACTGTTCACAAATCCATGCCTCCCAGTTCTGTAAGGCTTCACCGCAATGCTCCAAGACAGACACCAAGGTCTGTAATTTATACTTTTGCCCAAGCTAAAAATTATAGTGACTTTCATGTGACACAGCCCACATTTGTCTGATAACCGGCCTGTTCCCAATTCCAAGCCCAAGCTCCTCCGCAATTTTCAATGCCTCGGTTCTCTGAATGAATTGATGAATGGCCTTAAGTTCCCATTTACATCTGCCCTGGAATCCCTCCCTCGCTGAGGAAGGCGGAACTGCACCAGCCAGCGCCGTTCAGTTCCATCAACATGCAAAGCATGTTGTGATGTGTTTCTGTTCTGTGGCTGGGCTGCTATAGCTTTTTTTTTTTTTTTTTTTTTTTTTTGACTAAGCTCATCTTGCTGCTGCTTAAACATCAAGCTTTTATCCTAGGCTGTGTCAACTTTCAGTGGTGTTTTTATTTTATTACAATGGAATGGTTTTATCCAACATGGGGGTAAATGGCTTGGCTAAGTGCTTTTGAAGCCCAGACTCATTCTCTGCTTATACTTGTGTCCGCTCTTAATGGAATTCAAATAAACAGTCCTCCGGCATGAAAGGTGCTCTATTAGATTTATTTCTAAATTCTTTTAAGGATGTCAACATGCAGCCCTAGGATGTGATGAGAGAGGCATAGCTGATCCACCCCCATGGCTGCCGTGAATTAGTCTGAACCTATTGGAAATGGAAAGTTCAGAGAGCACAGATGGAAAAGATTGAACTAGTGGCTCAGAGTGAATTGAAAGGGCAGGTTTGCTCTGTGCAGAGAGACACCTGTGCAGTGGAGTGTCAGCAAACATGCAGCCCCCTGGAGAATGCCTTCGCTCTTGGCTCCTGAAGGCTGGGTCTGCTTTCAGCGTGGAAATCCTCAGCCAGCCCCAGCAAGGATTAATTTCCCCAAGTTTGAGGTTTCCACCTGATTTGAGGCTTGAAATTTAGAGTTGAGAGCATCTGTACTCTGTGGCTTCCTAAACCGGCCTTCAAAACCATTCTGTAACTAACCAACAGGTTTATTTTGCCCACTTCCCAGACAGACCTGATTTATCAACCCAGGGGAATTGCAAAGGAGAAAGAGTATCATACACTTAAAGCCAGTTAAACAGGAGACGGCAGCTTTGTTATTACTCACATCAGCTTCCCAGAGAATTTGGAGGCTAGTGTTTTTCAAGGATAGTTTGGCGGGCAGGGGACTAGGGAAGGGATGTGCTGATTGGTTGTGAATGCAGTTGTAGGGATATGGTCCTTGTGTGCTGAGTGTGGCTACAGGAGCAGTGAAGTCAAGAGTCTTGGGTCTGGGTGAGACCATCTAGTCCTCAGAAATGCAGAAGCCTGAAAGGACATCTCAAAAGGCCAATCTTGGGTTCTACAATAGACATCACTATTGTAGATAGTGATGTAAATAGATAACATCATATCTGCCAGAAATTGGGGACATTGCACATCTTGTGACCTCCAGAATAATGGCTGGTAATCCTTTTTTTTTTTTTTTCTTTGAGACAGAGTCTCTCTCTTGCCCAGGCTGGAGTGCAGTGGTGCAATCTCAGCTCACTGCAACCTTCACCTCCTGAGATCAAGTGATTCTCCTGCCTCAGCCTCCCTAGTAGCTGGGATTACAGGAGCACACCACCACGACCAGCTAATTGTTATATTTTTGGTAGAGATGGGCTTTTGCCATGTTGGCCAGACTGGTCTTGAACTACTGACCTCAGGTGATTCACCCACCTTGGCCGCCCAAATTGTTGGGATTACAGGCGTGAGCCACTGCGCCCAGCCTGGTAATCATTTAACTAAGCCTACATGTTAGTGGAATTCAGGCTCCTCTCATTTTCCTAACATGCCGGGCTTTCATTGGTTTTACCAAGGAGGTTTAGTTTTGGGGAAGGGTTATTATCATTCCAACTATAAACTAAATTTCTCCCAAAGTTAGCTTGGTCCAAGCCCAGGAGTGACCAAGGGAAGTTTGGAGGTTAAAGGTAAAGTGGGGGTTAGTTAGGTCACATCCTCTATGTTTCTTATAATTTTCTCAAAGTTATCAATTTCTAACTGTTAAAATGTTTGCAAAAATGGTTTCAACTCTACAAGGCAGATCATTTTTCATTTCATTCCACTGGAAGAGTCACAGATTTCTCAAAGTATAATTCCATAAAAAATATTTTCAGAAAGTTAAGAGTTTCAAAAGGTTAAAAACATAACACAGTGAAGGAGGTTCCAATAATTGCTTCATTTGTTGATAAGCAAACTGATATGGTTTGGCTGTGTCCCCACCCAAATCCCAGCTTGAATTGTAGTTCCCATAATCCCTATGTGTTGTGGGAGGGACCAGGTGTATATAATCGAATCATGGAGGCAGTTTCCCTAATGCTGTTCTCGTGATAGTGAGTAAGTTCTCATGAGATCAGATGATTTTATAAGGGGCTTCCCTCTTTGCTCAGCTCTCATTCTTCTTTCTCCTGCTGCCCTGTGTAAAAGGACACGTTGGCTTCCCCTTCCGTCATGATTGTAAGTTTCCTGAGGCCTCCCCAGCTCTGCAGAACTGTGAGTCAATTAAACCTCTTTCGTTTATATAAATTACCCAGTCTCGGGTATGTTTTTATAGCAGCGTGAGAATGGACTAATGCAGAAGCCAACAAGATGACATAGCTAGATAAAATTAGGTTATGAGAAGTTTTATATATATACACACATATGTATATATATTTATGCATACATATACACAGGGAAAAAGAATGCTTCAAGAGATTGAAAAGTTTGATGCAGAACAGTTTAATGCCCTAGGGCAATAAAACAATCCCCTTCGAGGCTTTCTTTCCTATAAGACAGAAATTATTCTCATCTCTACTGGACAAAAGTCATTTGTAATGTATCAATCTACTCCAAGTTAACATCTAAATGGACAGAGTTTGGGCCCTGATCAATAGTAAATGGTATGTCAAATAAAGTTCTCTTTCCCTAGAGTCTCCCATGACATTTCAGTGGACTTGTCGAATATTCTAGCGTGATTTTGAAAGGGCATGCAGTAATCGTTTTGCCTTATTTCCAAGTTTTGCATAGTTTTTCTTAGCAGGTTGCATTCTCTTTTTCTTTTTTTTTTTTTTTTTTTGAGATGGAGTCTCGCTCTGTCGCCCAGGCTGGATCTCAGCTCACTGCAAGCTCCGCCTCCCGAGTTTTACGCCATTCTCATGCCTCAGCCTCCCGAGTAGCTGGGACTACAGGCGCCCACCACCTCGCCCGGCTGGTTTTTTTGTATTTTTTAGTAGAGACAGGGTTTCACTGTGTTAGCCAGGATGGTCCCGATCTCCTGACCTTGTGATCTGCCTGTCTCGGCCTCCCAAAGTGCTGGGATTACAGGCTTGAGCCACCGCGCCCGGCCTAGCAGGTTGCATTCTCAAACGTCCACAGAGGCAGAGTGGCGCTGTGTTAGTCTAGGGTGTGTGTTTCCTGTCCAGGGGCAGCTGCTTCTCAATGCCAAGGGCAGTGTGAGTCTCCTGTGACCAGGACCCCAGAATTTCCATGAGAAAGTGTAAATACACATTTTTATGTGAAATGTTCTGTATGAATCAGGGTTCTCCAGGGGAACAGAACTAACAGGGGAGATGTACACATGAAAGGGAGTTTATTAGGGAGAATTGACTTGCATGATCCAAGGCAAAGTCCTGTGATAGACCGTCTGCAAGCTGAAGAGCAAGGAAGCCAGCAGTGGCTCAGTCTGATCACAAAACCTCAAGGGAAGCTGACAGTGCAACCAACAATCAGCCTGCGGCCAAAGGCTCCAGACCCCTCAGCAAACCGCTGGTGTAAGTCCAAGAGTCCAGAGGCTGAAGAATCTGGAGTCTGAGGCAGGAAGCATCCAGCATGGGAGAAAGATGAAGGCCAGAAGATTCGGGAAGCCAGCTTATCCCACCTTCTTTGTCTGCTTTTTTCTAGCCGCGTTGGCAGCTGATTGGATGGTGCCCGCCCACACTGAGGGTGGGTCTGCCTCTCCCAGCCCACCGACTCAACTGTTAATCTTCTCTGGCAACACCCTCACAGACACACCCAGAAATAATACTTTACCAGCTATGCAAAGTATTATAGGCATCCTTCAATCATGTTGACATCTAATATTAACCATTACATGTTCTAATTTTAAAATATTGGCAATTAATTCAGTGAGAAGAAAAGACAACATTGTCTTAATCATTTTGAGCTGAGTATGTTGGTGCAAAAGTAATTGCGGTTTTTGCTTTTAATGGCAAAGCTGCAATTACTTTTACACCAATCTAATAAAATTCCATAGACTGGTGGCTTATAAACAACAGGAATCTATTTCTATGGTTCCGGAGTTTGGGACTCCAGGATCAAGGCAGCTGCAGATTCAGTGTCTGCTGGGGACCTGCTTTCTGGGTCAGAGATGGCACCTTCTCACCGTGTCCTCCCTTGGTGGAAGGGGATGAACACACTCCCGCAGGACTCTGTCGTAAGGGCACCCATCGCGTTCCCCTGGACTCTGTCATAAGGGCACCCATCGCGTTCCTCTGGACTCTGTTATAAGGGCACCCATCCTGGTCCCCCAGACCCTGTCATAAGGGCACCCATCCCATTTTCCCCCGGACTCTGTTATAAGGGCACCCATCACGTTTCCCCGGACTCTGTTCCCTGATTGTCTTGCACAGGGCTTGCCGTCTAGTAGCATCACCTTGGTTAAGATCTCAGCATTAATCTGGGGGAGGGGCATAAACATTCAGTCCGTTGCAAATTCCATGTGGGCAAACAAAGCAGGTCCAAGGTTGCTGGATGGTGCCTTCTGAAAAGTCATCTGGTAGACCCAAGGCTGTTTCAGAAAGGCAGCGCAGTCAGGAGTGAGGGAGTCTCCAGCCAGATGGCTCGGCTCAGGTCCCAGCCCTGGTGCTTGCTAGCTGTGTGAAGATGAGCTGGGATTTTATCTAACTGTGTCTCATTTCCATATCTTTAAAATGGGTGCTAGCACAACACCTACCTCATCCACTTAGGAGGAGCTGATGAGTATCAATGATCCAGAGAGTTCCTGGCCCGCCGCTGGCACGCAGTCCACGTTACTGTCAGACAGTGGGAGAAGAGAGTTTCGTCATTCTCCTGGTGGGCCGTTCTCACTGCAGTGTTGCTTTTGTTCCACGAGGTCAGTTTTTTCTCACTTTTTTGTGAGACTATTTTTAGAAAACTCAATCCATTTCAGTGCTTTTCCCAAAGGACTGTGGGGAGTTGTGGGGAATGATTTTCTCGCCCCACTTGGCGATCAGGGCTTGACATCCCACTCGTGAGCAGTGACTGTATGCCGAGTCCTGGGGCTGAATCCTGCTCCTTTGAGTTCCTTGGCCTGTGACGTTGGCCCCGTGTCGCATTTTCTTTTCTGTAAAACGAGGTGATGGTCAAGCCTGCCTCAGAGGTCAGGGTGATAATTTCAAGAGTGAAATTTGGAGACAGCTAAGGACAGTGCCTGGGACATAGTAGAAGTTCAGTGATAGCTGAATGTTTTGTGTCCCCAGGACCGCTGTTTAAGCCTTAACCACCTCCTGCTTTATTTCCCACATTAAGCATTGTGTGCTCAGAACAGTCAGTGACGTAACATGGGAAACGGGGGGTAAAAGTGACGAGGACTGCCGTGGGCATCAGTAGAATCCCCGCCTCGAGTTACCGAAGAGGAAACGGAGGCCCATCCCCAAGACGTGGCTTTTCTTTGCGTTATTGCATTGCTTTTCCACCTGCCCGGGACTCTGATCCAGCACTCTGTTGTGTGGAAACTTCTGTGTGTTTCTTGACTTGCAGTAGGTTCAGTCCTGTTGCATGTGGAGGGATGCAGTGGAGTTGTGTGGTGAGTGTATTCCAGTAGACTTATGAACTAAATCTAAGACTCCCCTCTTCCCCAGAACACATCCTCCACTCCCTGGAAGATGCAACTCCTGAGGAAACTGAGTCCAATGATCAGAGATATTGGCATTTGGAGGGGACCCACTGATGATTGCCACCTGCACAGGAGCTCTCTTCCGTAACTCCTCAGAGAGCATGTGGGCCGCTACAAATGCAGATCCAGCTCAGCCAGGACCTCCCGTGTGCTGAGTGTCATGGGATTCATGCTTTCAAACCATCGGTTCTGGTTAAGACTCATATAATGAAACAGATGGGTTCACAAGATTTTAGTTTACATGAGAAGAAGCTTTAGACTAAAGCAGAGGGAAGTAAACTTACAGGCAAACAGGAAGGCTTGAAGGCTGGAGTGTTCTTGGAGGCTCTCGGCTGGGTGCAGGCTGACCTTGGGTGAGAGCCCTCGCTCATTGCCCCATGGCGCTGTCCTTCCCATAGGTCAAACTGCCCCTTGTTCCTGGTCAGTATCCTCTGCGCTTCTCTTTGGGGATTTAGGACACCACGGCATTCTCCTCATTGTCCAAGGAAACCATTCTCCTCATCTAGAAACACCATCAACTTCTGAAGTTAAATTGAGACCAGAGTGGATTCTGCACATCAGTCTCTCCCCTTTCCCTCTGTGACTGTGGACTCTGGGAGGGTTAGAGGGAGGTGGTGCCAACGGCAAAGACGCGCTCTAATGGGGCGGCTTTTCCACAGGCCTTTCTGAAGCTGGGACTGGGTCTCAGATCTTTCTTTAGACCTGAGGGATGTTTAGAGTGGAGAATATTTGCATCCATCAGTCTTCCATTATGTTACACTGGAGTTTCGTGGCAGTGACGTGAATTAAAGAGTAGTATTTTAGATTTGATATTTTATTGCTGCATAGTTTATTGTAATTTTTAGTGGTCAATCTCAGCATCCTGATTCAGCTTCAGAAAAGTTTGGAGCGTCTCCCAAAGAATGAGGAATGATTAGCCTACCACAGAATCTTCTTTTGGAGGCACAGTGAAAAGCACATAAAACACAAATGACAGTTTATGACGTACTGTAAAGCATTCCCTTGTATAAGCATGATGCAGGGTCGTGAATGAAACCTTGTCCTCACCTCTCGATGTTCTGCTTTCAAGATACCACTCCTTCCCCATCTCTGGAGATCACCCCTGATCTGACTGCCACGGGACTCTCTGCTCTCTAAATACACAGAAGGCTTGAGACCCATTCATTTTCAGTCTTTTCAAAGAATTGGTTGTGCATTGTTTTTTGTTTTTCTTTCTTTCTTTTTTTTCAGATGGGGTCTTGCTCTGTTGCCCAGGCTGGAGTGCAGCAGTGTGATCACAGCTCACTTCAGCCTCAACCTTCCGGGCTCAAGCAATCCCCCCACTTCAACCTTATGAGCAGCTGTGACTACAGGCGTGCATCACCAAGCCCAGCTCATTTTTGTATTTTTTGTAGAGACAGGGTTTCGCCATGTTACCCAGGCTGGTCTGAAACTCCTGGGCTCAAGTGATCTGCCCGCCTTGGCCTCCCAAAGTGCTGGTATTACAGGTGTGAGACACTGCACCTGGCCTTGGTTGTGTATTTCTATGGATAAAAATATATACACTCAGCAAATTAAATAAAACTCGTATCCTCTTCTGCATCCTCTCTCCCCCTCCCCAGACCCTAGAGGTAATAGCTGTTAGGAATTTGGTGCAGTGTTTTCAGGCTTTACACATTTGCACAAGGCTTTTGTGTGAGGTTGTGCAGGTTGTGGGTGGCGCGACTTCAGTTGATGGCATCCACATAAACCAGGGGCTACAAGCTGTGGCTCGAGGGTCAAGCCCAGCCTGTGCCACCTGTTCTTGTATGTTCTGTGAGTTTAAAATATTTACATTTTTTAAATGGTTAAAAAGTCAAAATACGGTTTTACAATGTGAAAATTGCACAAAATTCCAATTTTGGTGGCCAAACACAAAGTTTTATTAAAATCTAGCCATACTGGGGCTGGGCGCGGTGGCTCAAGCCTGTAATCCCAGCACTTTGGGAGGCCGAGATGGGTGGATCACGAGGTCAGGAGATCGAGACCATCCTGGCTAACATGGTGAAACTCCGTCTCTACTAAAAAATACAAAAAACTAGCCGGGTGAGGTGGCGGGCGCCTGTAGTCCCAGCTACTCAGGAGGCTGAGGCAGGAGAATGGCGTGAACCTGGGAGGTGGAGCTTGCAGTGAGCTGAGATCCGGCCACTGCACTCCAGCCTGGGCGACAGAGCCAGACTCCGTCTCAAAACAACAACAACAACAACAACAACAACAAACAAAAAAAATCTAGCCATACTCATACATTGGTGGCAGAATTGAGTAGTTGTGGCAAAGACCCTATGACTCACAAAGCCTAAAATATTGACTCTCTGGCCCTTTGTGGAAAGTTTGCTGGCCCCGACATAGACTGTGATGCAGGCGTCTCCCTTGGAGTTTTACAGTGCGCAGCATGCACCGCTGTGGGGAAGCACTGCTGTGAACGTGGGCACACACATCACTTAAAAATAAAACAGTGTTAATGTACTGTAATTCATTGTATTACTCCTAACACTTTGGTTGCCTTGAATTTTTCACTATTACAAATCATGCTGCAGTAAACATTCTTGTACTTTTGTACAGCCCTTTGCATGTCACTGAAGTTCCAATTATCTCCAACCGAGAGCAGTGTTAATGCTGGCGTGTGTACAATTTAATCAACAATGTGGCAACTTGTGGTAAATGAACAATTTTTCAATTTAATATTTATTATCGTAGCCTGTGAGAAGGAAATCTGTTCTGACTGGTTTAAAAGAGTCTCTATAATGAGCTAGGAGATTTTAAAATTCTAAATGTGAAAAGCAAGTCAACTAATTTCCAAATAATTGGGAAACTGTTCAGCATAAAGAAAATGCAGTTTTCATGTGCTCAGATTGGCTGTATATGCAAATTTGATGCTGATTAACTTTCTAGAAGTCAGTTTTCCCTGTGGACACCAACATCTACCTGACTACATCTGTGCTAGATATTTGGAGAGAAGCCTTCAGAATGAAAACTATATTTTCCGAGCTAATATTTGCATGAATATTGAGATATCATTCCCTTTGTGAAGTAAACATTGACCTCAGTTTCACCTTTATTTCTGTGCTCTGATCCCCACACACCAGTAACCGTTGATGACTGGGTGTTCCTCCTGGTGGAATCTGCTGGAATCAATAAAAAATGCCTGGCTGCTGTTATTTTTGGTGAGCTTATTCTTTCAAAGGAATCTAATTAAGAAAAGTATTTCTTTTGTGTCCTCGCATGGAAAAGTCCCCCCCAGTGTGTGTGGCATTGCATAAATATGAATAAATCATCATTGGTAACAATTAAAAGCATTTGTGCTAAACATGTAGCCTCAGCTTGTCCTTTTACTGGAACATGCTGGTGGATTTCTGATCGAATGTTGCCAATTTCTGATCTTTATTCAACTCTAGGAAGTATTGTAGAAAACGTCCTGATTCCTACAGAAGACATACGTATAAAATACCCTGTGCATACCCAGACCCCTGCAAGCAAGCAAACCAAAACAAGATAATGTTAACAACAATGGGAACCAACCCTTACCCACCCCGATGCCCTTGAAATGTGCATTGCATACTTACAGGAATCTTGATGTTGCCTTTGCTGATATTTTTGCCCCACCCACATCCCCTTAACATGTTTCATCTTTGCATGGCCAAGTTTCCTGTGAGCTTGGAAATAAGTGCCTGGTGCACATCCGCCATGGGGGCAGGCCTGGCACTAGTAAAAGATACGTTTATTAAAGGGCTCAGGGTTGAATTATGACTTGGGGGCCCTGTGGAGT
Source organism: Chlorocebus sabaeus (assembly GCF_047675955.1). Taxonomy (NCBI): domain Eukaryota; kingdom Metazoa; phylum Chordata; class Mammalia; order Primates; family Cercopithecidae; genus Chlorocebus; species Chlorocebus sabaeus. The sequence continues at coordinate 127,062,163 of NC_132914.1, read as the reverse complement.
GTTCACCCAGAGCTGGAAAGAACTCCCCTAGCTCCTTCCTCCTGTCTGTGAGTCATGTGTTCCTCGTCCTTCCAGATTGGAGCTTTGCAAAAAGCAATGTGAGCACAGGAGACATAGAGGAGAGAGAGAGAGAGAGAGAGAGAGAGAGAGAGAGAGAGAGAGAGAAAGAGGGAGAGGGAGGGAGAGATGGGGGGAGAGAGAGAGAGAGAGAGGGAGGGAGAGAGGGAGAGAGAGAGAGAGAGATCCACCACTTCTTTCCGACTTGGGCCTTTCACTTCCTCAGCTCTCACACAAAATACCTTCAGAAAGAAGCTAGGTCTAGGATCATGGTTTTCAAATCTGCAAATATAGGGAATTCCACACTTCAGTGGAGGCTCTTACCAAATAGAAGACTATTGCTATATGCGTGAGCATTTTTCTCTTGCTGTTAAGAACTTATGCAAATATCCCCATCCATTTGACAAGACAGGCAGGGTGAGGTGGTGTGGAAACCCTTGGCTCTGGTATATATTATTGTTTAATCTGAACATTTTCTGACTCAGCTCCCTTATCTGTGTAATTGTGTATACTGATATCATAATTTATAGGACTGTTGCAAGATTCAGAGGAGAGAATGTTTGTGCAATGCCTACCGCATTGCCTGGCAGGGAGCTGGCCTCGGTAAAGCTCAGTTCCTTCCCTGCACTTTCACTCCCCTGCTTTCCTCACCAGCAACAGTCACGGAGTGACCAGTTAGCTTTTGTAAATGATGAAGCCATATCCCTTTTTTGGTGGGAATGTCAATGGTATTGCAATTTAATAATTATGTGGTATAAATAGTCATCTATAGCTGTGTTCACATGACTCTAGCAGATTCAAATTCAATTATTATATATAAAGGAATTCGATTTTTGTGAAGTCAGAGCAAACTGCATCTCAAGGTTTTTATTTTCAGTTTTGGATTGATGACTCAAACTAAGCGGGGAGATTTGCTTTTTCCCCTAGAGAAAAAGAAGTATGGTTTATGCTGGTATTTTTTGGTATTTAGGTATATATTTTAGAAAAGCTTGCTTATGTTCTTAACAATGTTTTAAAAAGCAGCATATTTATATAGAGAGACATCAAAATGGAATACACTTGGGTTTGCGAAATGACAGTTGATTAAACATGACTAGACCACTGTTGAAGCTCTGAGATGTCCCTTTGTAAAAGTGGAGACTGGAAAACCAGGGATGCTTAAGGTCTAACTGGTTGCATTGTAAACTCCTGTCCATGACCACATAGAACATGTTTTTCTCTGGAACATTTCTCCTTAATTACTAAGCCCCTACTCCAGTCTTGGGAGTGAATGAATATTCCAGCCTTAAAATGATAATTTGCAATTCTACGAGAGGCAGGAGGGGAAATACACTTGGCTGGGATGAGGCAAGAGGATGTGAACAGGAACAGTGGGATGAAGTTGAGGGAAGCAAAGAGGAAGATGAGTAGGACAGATAGTGGTGATAGAAGAATTCACTTCTTCACGTGGCTGTCCCTCCCACTTCAAGGATGTGTTGACTGACATGTGCTGATGGGACCTTAACATCTCATTGGTTTCAACTCAAGATATTCTAAGAATCAATCTTTGGGAGTAACTAAAATGATCCCTCAAAATTATTTTGAATTTTCGTGATTTATGAAATTGAGAAACAGGAGAAATTAAAGTAACTCATCAAAAAGACAAACCCAGTGAAAACACCAAAGTGCCCACATTTTCCTAAACAGAAACTATCTAATTTGCAAGTGACTATCCTACACCTCTACTCAGTACAGGATAGTCCTTGCTAAGAGTCGATGTAGACCATTTTACCTTCTTGATACCATTTTCTACTTTTTCCCCCACTGGAAAATGAGTCTTTTTGATGTTCAGATTTTTTAAGTGCTAGGACCAACCTACCCAAACAAGACATTTTTATCTCAAGACTAAGCTGAAGCGTTCCTGTACTGGGAGACAGTTCTCGTTATCTATTGAAGAACAAAAATTGTCACTTCTGTGTCCCAATTCCTTCATGCTTCATTTCAGGACAGATCCTTCAGGGACGATATGCACTTGAAATCTTTACAGAATCGCTGTGATGGTTTCCAAAGGAACCATTAGGAAATAAATGATTTTTGAGTATTTTATGGGCAAAAAACCGCAATTACTTTTGCACCAACCTAATAGATGTCAGAGACAAAGAATGCACCCTTGGTTCAGAGAGGAAATCCTGCTGTAATAAATCGCCATGCTCAGCATCCAGAGGGGAGTCAACTCTCACTTATTTGAGTTAATTGAACAGATCAATCACCACATTATGCAAAATCATTGCTAAACTACAACTTATATAGAGTGCTTTTAATTTGAGCACACACCCCCCCATTTCAGGTTCTTGAAGCTGATGATTTTGGCCGTGTCATTCTGCTTGGAGTCCCTAACACTATTGCGGGCAGGTGGTGGATGTGGCTGGGGTCCTCTAAAGGCTACCCCATCCATGTTGGGTAGCTTCTCCCATGGCTACCTTAGGATTTCTCATTGCATGAGTTTTAGGGTTGTCAGACTTCTTGCACGACATTTTTTTTTTCCAGGGCAAGTATTCCAAAAGACAGGAAGTGGAAGCTGCCAGTCTCTAAGGCTTGAACCAGGAGACTAGCAGAATGTCACTTCAGTCCCGTTCTGCAGGCAGGTCAAAGCCGTCACAGAGCAAGGACGTAGACCTCACCCCTGGATTAGCGGAGTGTCAGATATCTGTACTCCACTACAGCATAGAAAAGCAGTGAGTGTTCCTAATATTTGGAAATGCCTTTTGAGCCAATGCCTTTGCTGATTTTAAGCCATGGCCAAGGGTGAACAGAGCTGACGGGAGCTGTGAAAAGCAGTGAGTGTTCCTAATATTTGGAAATGCCTTTTGAGCCAATGCCTTTGCTGATTTTAAGCCATGGCCAAGGGTGAACAGAGCTGACGGGAGCTGTTGGAAGCCCCTCAGACATGGGAAGACTAAAATTGAAGTTCAAGGCTACCACAGCAGCCAAGACTGAGGGTAAGAACCTGGAGAAGAGGAAAAAGCCTCAGAATGATTCCAGCATTTTGCACCACTGTTTCTCTTGAAACATTTCCAATTAATCACAGCAGACAAAAGGCTGGGGAATTGAACAGAAAGTGCCAGCTAAGAGGCCAAGGAGGTAAGCAACAGCTCATAATAATGTTGACCTAGAGAGACAAAAATGAAGTTCAGGACCTGCCCAGGAGGATGGGCCAGTCAACATTCGGGCTCTTGGTTGCAGTTCCCAAACAGCCAGAAGCCTGGAACACGAGTGAACCAGAAATAATTAATCCTCACTGAAACTCAACATCTACTTTGAAATAGTTCAAGCACAGCCTGGGTTAAGAATCTCTCCTCTTACTCTATTGCCTGCTTGCAACAAAATAAATTCTCTCTGGGGTAAATTAACGTAATCCACAGTATTTATAATTTTTCATATACATTTTCTGGCGTCCAGTGAAAAATTTCCCAGGCATACCAGAAATTAAGGCCAAAGGAGGGGGGCAGAAATTGACTCATGGATGATCCAGATACTGGAATTTTCATAGTGGATATAAAAATAACTATAACAATAAAAGGAAACATGACAAGATTAGCAGGAAATTAAAATATATACAGAGAATCAAAAATTCTGGAACCAAATAATAGAATAACCAAAATTAAAAATATGATACTTTGGCTTATGAGAATTTTAGAATTAGTGAACTGGAATACAGGTCAGGAGAAAATATTCTGAAGAGCAAATATGAAAGAGAGAGAGAATTTTCCAAAGCTAGTGAGCAACATCAAGCCACAGATTCAAGAAGTGATATGTCCAACCAGAATTACTATAAAGGAAATCACACCTGGGTATATCATAATGGATTTGCTAAAAAGAGGAACATGACAATTAACTTATAAGAAGCAACAATAAGATTGAAGTTGACTTTTCAACAGAAATAATGACATTCAGAAGACAGTGGAGTGATGTGTTTAAGATGCAGAGAACCCAAGGACCTAGAATTCTATATATAGAAAATATATTCTTCAAAAATGAAGACTAGATAATAGTATTTTTGAAAAACCAACCAGAAAGACTTTGACACAGCCTTCAGTGAAAGAGATGCTAAAGTCATTTTCAAATAGAAGGAGAACCAGCTCTAAAGCAAGCATGCAAATGCAGGAATGAATGAAAGGCTGTGATAAGTGCATGGGTAATTAAATGAAAATTGATCACACAGAGTAATAATTAGATGAACTTAGGTCAGTTTGAGGTAGGAGGTGAGACTTGACTCCAAAGGTGGGGCTTGGGCTCTGGACCACATTGAAGACTACCTGAAACAGGGACAAGGCAAAAGCACCTCCCCATAAGAAACGCCCACCAGTCCATGTCAGTTTATCATTGCCATGGCAACACCCAGAAGTTGCTTCTCCTTTCCATGGCAATGACCCAATGACCTGGAAGTTACTACTCTATTTCTAGAAACTTCTGCATAATTTGCCCTTAATTTGCATGTAATTAAAAGTGGGTATCAATACGACCACAGAACTGCCTCTGAGCTGCTGCTCTGGGCACACGGCCTGTGGAGCAGCCCTGCTCTGCAAGGAGCAGGACCTCTGCTGCTGCTCTTCACTGCTGGTTCAGTAAAAGCTACCACCGATTCACCGTTGAATTCTCTCCTGGGCAATGCCAAGAACCCTCCTGGGTTAAGCCCCAATTTGGGGGGCTCACCTGCCCTGTGTCAATTTGATTTGAATTTTACTGAATACTATTTATAATACAGTGATTTTGTTTTGAGAATCACTTTAATTTGGGTTAAATCTAATATGAACTTGTGACGAAATTTTGAGACAGACCTTACCAGAGGAGCAGCTGAGGGGCTTTTGTAGGATAATATTTAAACACAGTCAGTATCTCTAGAATTTCCATGTAGTAAGAGAAAGAGCAAGTATAGTGATTGCAAGCGTGACCCTTCCCATCTCAGATGTGTTTCATTCCCCAAAAAGGTTGTGGATGGTTTTGTTGTTATTTATTTCTGACTAATGTAAAACACGTTGCTCTTGATACCTCTAAAACAGCAGCACAAAGAAAGACATTCAGGTTTTCTCTGCCTTTAGAAGTTCCTCTTAGGCTATGACATTTCTCAGGAACCTAAATCTGCATTTCAACATTCTTATAGGGAAGCGTTGTTTTGATTATTAGTTATCCCTGGGATATTAGCCACAAAACAGATTTACTCGGGTATGCATATTTTAAATATATGCGTCCATACATATTAATTTCATGTTTGTTTCCCTTGAGTACATATATTTTTCTTCTAGATATTGAAATAAAATGAATAAGGAAAGTACCTGATCTACCAGTTCTCTGTACACCAAAAGGTAAACTTCTCGTTTTGAAAACACGGGAAAGGTAGCACTTTAATTATTTTACCAGCTCGCTCCATGGGAGTTTGTTTGATCTCATTGCACTTGTATCAGAGGTAAAGGAAGTAGAAATGTCAGCTGATTATAGAGCATAATCATCACCAGATGTTTTGAAATCCCTCCTGTCTCATGAGTAGATGACTCTGTCTTTCCTTCAAATGGATGGTGCTTAGTGTGACCTCCACCACTCCAAGCCAAAATGGAAAGTGGATTTTATGACTCAAAATTCTATTGTGACTAGTTCATTAAGGACTGTGATTCAGCCCCTTGACAATGCAAAAAATGAGTTCTGGGACCATAGAAGGGAGAGGTTGTGATTCTGTTGGAACTGAAAGCATTGATTTCACTATGTGGCCTTAAGACACCTGCTTATACTGAAGAAATTTCTCCAAGTGCAGCGTTGTTCTTCTCATTATTTAGAGGTGCATAAGGGCTCACAAGCTTTGCTCAGAAAGTCCAGCACTGCAAGGTTTGCTTTTAAACCTGATGAGCTTTGTCTGTTCAGATGAACATCAGTGAAATTGTTGGACTCTTTAATAGTGGTAAATAATCTCCCTAAACATTGGGATTACATTCGTCTTGGCAAGATACGTTACAAGAGAGATGAGGGATCCTGAGAGTGGAGGGGGTAGGCATGAGACCTCATCTCACACACACTCCAGGTCCAATGCCCACCTGGCAGAGTGACTTGCAGGCTCACCTCTTCAAATTATATGCTTCTCATGCAAGCTCTCTCTCCTTCCCCCTTCCCTCTGTTTTTTCAAGCATGTAAAGTTAAATTGGCATAAGTTACTGTATTTCATTAAAAATAACATGTCATAAGATTTATCCCCTCTTCAGATGTGTTGAAATATGCAGGCTAGTATTGATCCAATGTAAGAATGACTGTTCCATGGCACTTCATAAGTTCTTTTTATTTGTTGGTTTCCGAGACAGAGTCTCACTCTGCCACCCAGGCTGGAGTGCCGTGGCCTGATCATGGCTCACTGTAGCCTCAACTTTCTGGGCTCAAGTGATCTTCCTGCCTCACCCTCCCGTGTAGCTGTAACTACAGGCACATACCACCATGCCCAACTAATTAAAATTTTTTTTTTAATTTTTATTTTTTAATTTTTTAAAATTTTAATATACTGTATTGCCCAGGCTGGCCCTGAACTCCTGGGCTCAAGCAATCCTTCCACCTCGGCCTCTCCAGGGGCTGGGATTATAAGCAGGAGCCATCATGCCTGGCCGCTTGATAAGTTCTGATAGGTTCAGGGAGAGGTCGGTTAGATGGTTGTGAAAGTGTCTCTCAATATCTATTTTGTAGTGTGTCAGTAGTAGGTTTTTGTGTAGCTGGTATTTTTTTTGTTACAAATGTGATGTATTTGTATTATAGACTCTAATACTGTGAAGTTCTCTTCCTGCCCATGCTCTTGTTTCCGCTCATACAAGGTCAGCACCTCTTGAGATTGTTTGCTCATTTTTGTTTCTGCAGGTTAGTTTCATCCTTTTCCCTTTTGATTGCATAAATAATCTGTCAATATCATTTAGCATGTAGTGGTTTTCAATAAATCATTTTTGCATTCTACATTCCGTGTGTTTGATTTATGTCTTGTGATTCAATGCAATTACGATCACTTATGGGGTAGAATCATGTCATAAATTTGACATGTTCTGTATGAGTAAGAATATAGTAAATGTTTGACAACGTATTTATAGATTAATATTTCAGATTTATCTTCTAATTGAGGCTTTCTGAAAATTCTTAATCTATTATTTGGTCATATTCTTTTTTTATTAAAATGTTTTTTTATTTTGGAAAATAGTAGCCTTATGTGGATTAATTATGTGGTGATTCTTCTTCAAAAAGTGGGTTGTATGGGCAAGTATATTGAAGAAATACTGTGAGAATTAACGTCTTATAGGCAGTACTATTTGTATAATATACTACGTTCATAACATTGTCAGAGATTTGTAAACTTAACTCATTTGTGTTTTACATTTTTTGCCATGTCTGGAACCAACAGTACTGTTACTTGCTGAATGTTCTCTTTTGTGATGAGATACTTTTTCAATAATAAAATATTTTATCATAAAAGTTTACATAACTAATATAAGTGTAAAGCCAGGATTATTTATGAAAAATAGAGGCTAAAAATTACAACAAAAGCAAACAGGCTGACTCGTCTCTTAGTAGATACGGTGTCCTGTTCTGTCTCCACTGAAAGGGGAGATCGGCAATGCTGGGGGAAATTAAAGATGCACCAGCAGGAAGCAGAAAGCTCTCCCTCGCCCCAAATCTCAGATCTTTGGGAGGTCAAGGCTGGAGGATGGCTTGAGCCCAGGAGTTCTAGACCCGCCTGGGCAACATGGTGAGACCCCATCTCTGCAGAAAATTTAAAAATCAGCTGGGCGTGGTGTCATGTGCCTGTAGTCCCAGCTACTCGGGAGTCTGAGGTGGGAGGACCGCTTGAGCCCAGGAGGCTGAGGCTGCAGTGAGATAAGATCACACTACTGCGCTTCAGCCTGGGAAACAGAGCAGGACTCTATCTCAAAACAAAAAATAAAACAAAGAGAAATATTTCTGCCCCAATGGCATCAATAGGATTGGCAAGAGATCGGAAAGAGAATAATTTTTTCACAGAACGACCCAGTCCTATTTAATGCCAGTTTTTTAAACCACCTAAAATCTCTGTGTCTATCCCCAGGATCTCCATCACTTTGAGAAAATGAGATGTTGCAATTGTGGAGTTAGACATCCAGGTTACAACACACGTGGGCTTAGAGCAGGGGCTGGCTCTTAGGAGACGCTCAACGAATATCAGCCATTACGATTATTACTTAATGTTCTTATCTATTAGTTTTATTTTTCTTAAAGGGACCAGAACCCATGTTTTCAGTAGACTATTCCTGAGTTGATTGCTTTGGTATTTTGGGGAAAAGAGAGGACATTCTCATTTAAATACAATTAATATTTTAGCAGCGACGCATTCACCTTCACCACTTCCTCGTTGATTTCTCCATCTGTGCCTCTCACTTCGCAAAACATCACTTTGCCTATTAAAAAAAGAGAACTTAGGGCAAAAGTTTAAGAAAGAGTTTAAATGAACATCCCAGGTAATATTAACATTTCAGGGCACCTCATTACTATTACAGAGGGAAGAAGGAAATACAGAAGCTAAAATTAACACACTCTTGGCAGAAGTTCATGGTTTTGAGAAAAAGTTTTTTTCTGAGCAGCCCTGGGAACAAGGGTTGATTAAACTGGGATTTCATCATCTCTCAGCCCTGAATGAATGAAATAAAAAGTCATTCAATCTAATTAGACAATCTTACGAGGGCTTCGAAGCAACCACCTATGGCAATTTCTTTTTTTCTTTTTTTTTTAATCTTAAAAATAGATTTTTTCAGAATTATGTGAATCTTTTCTGTCTTCCTTTTGAGATTTGATACTCTCCAAGGGGGAAAAGAAAATTCAGAGCACGTTGAAAACTTTTGGTAACTACATTGTTGAGACTTTAAAAAAGTAGAATTATGTATATACATGGGTGTGTGCATATGTCAAATACAGTATTTAATATGTAATGTGTTAACTCTGTGTGTTTATACATCTGCAGTGCCCAGATTTGATTATTTTTACATTTCATTGTGATCAAGTTGAATACAATTAATCTGTACTCTGCCAGAGACTCCCCCAGTTCCGTAACCAAACAGCACACTCAGCTAATGATTGTTCTTAAATTTAGTCATCATTGACAATAACAATTCTAGGTGATCATTATTAAGCATTTCATGCTTTCCTTATTAAGCTTTAATGCTCTGTTTATTAAGCACTAAGCAACCATTGCATTCGAGTGTTGTCCTATTTAATTGTTACAAGTCCCATGAGGCAGGGGCCCTTGTTCCATGTTTGAGTATTAGGAACTGAGGCACTGATGGCTTCAGAAGCTCGCTGGCGTTGCCCAGGCCGCCGGGGTCAAGCCGGAACACAGCCTGGAGCTGGCCTGTGAAGCGGGCGGCCTCACCGGGAGCCGCCTTGCTGGAGGAAGGCCTGAGGGCGGGCTGCGCAGCCCCTGTTCTGGGTTTTCCTTTCCGTGTGTGCATTCTCCAAGGTCTGGATTACCCGGAGGAATAAAAAATAGATATATAAATATTTTTAAAATTATAGAAACTTAAAACTGAAACGTATTTTATTTTCTCATTATAATTCATTTTGTGGATTGAAGTTGGAGAATGTTTGTATTTTGATGTCCGCGGAACTGTTTGTTTACTGAGAGCTTACGATGAAAGGCCGCTGGACGGGTGCTCAAATGAAGGAATTCAACCCTGGGTGCCAGGGACTTGGCACAGGCACTTTCGTGAATCCTCAGACAGCCTGGGAGGGGCGTCCTTGGGGCCGTAGTGGGGGAGGGGCCTGAAGTTCTGCGGGGGGTCAGTGCCCAAGGTCCCTGGAAAGCCCGGCAGGGGTGCTCCATGCATGCCTCAGCCGACACCTTGCACCACACCAGGTATGTTCTGCAGAGGAAGACGAGCCTCCCGGAGCGGCCATCTCTCACCCAGGGAGTGTACAAGGAAAATAGAGCTTTGATTTGTATGTAATTTACATTTTATCCTAAACACTTAAAAATTTGAGGTTATATTTTGTAATGTGCATAATATATTAGTACATTCATGGGTGTCATGATACACATATTTAGGGGCTGTATTAAAATAGTTTTTACTGATCAGGGGTGCATTTGAGTTTGGCAATGAGGAGCGTAAATGCCAGTGGGTGACACACTGCATGAACCCTGTGGGAGTCAGACACTCACGGACGTTCTGTGTGGGAGCTGGGTTTGATCAGTGCTCGCCTCACCTCCCAGTCGCCGCAGGCTTGGCTCTGCAGCGGGTGATGGCCTCAGACTTAACTGCATAGCACCCACGTGGTTCCTTTGGGTCTGGATCGGCCTCTGTTGAAGCTCCTATTCTCTTTCCCTTCAGATTTTCCAAGTGACCTGCTATGGACTGGCTCAGTCTTTGTAGTGTTTTCAATAGTGTGCTATGATAGCTCTCCTTATATCCATATATGTTTTTTAAAATATGCTCAGTCTTTTTTTAAGGCATATTCCTAGAAGGGGAATTCCTGGGGCCAAGACTACCTACCTACTTTAAGAGTTTGAAGTTTAAGGCCAGGTGCAGTGGCTCACTTCTATAATCCCAGCACTTTGAGAGGCTAAGGCAGGCAGATTACCTGAGGTCAGGAGTTCAAGACCAGCCTGGCCACCATGGTGAAACCCTGTCTCTACTAAAAATACAAAAATTAGGGCCGGGTGCGGTGGCTCATGCCTGTAATCCCAGCACTTTGGGAGGCTGAGTTGGGCAGATCACAAGGTTAGGAGTTCGAGACCAACTTGGCCAACATAGTGTAACCCCGATTTTACTAAAAACACAAAAAATTAGCCAGGTGTAGTGGCACGCACCTGTAATTCCGGCTACTTGGGAGACTGAGACAGGAGGATTGCTTGAAACAGGGAGGCGAAGGTTGCAGGGACTGAGATCACATCACTACACTCCAGCCCGGGTGACAGTGTGAGATTCTGTCTCAAAAAAAAAAAAAAAAAAAATTAGCCGGGCATGGTGGTGGGCACCTATGATCGCAGCTACTCGGGAAGCTGAGGCAGGAGAATCGCTTGAACCTGGTGGTGGAGGTGGTGGTGAGCTGAGATTGCACCACTGCCCTTCAGTCTGGGCAACAGAGGGAGACTTCGTCTCAAAAAAAAAAAAAAAAAGAGTTTTAAGTTTAAAAGTTCCTATTCTAAACTGACCTCCAAAAAATGACAGTAGTTTATACTGCTAAATGGAATATAGCAGTGTGTGGAATATCAGTTACATTGTTCCCTTGCCAACAGTAAGTATTATAATTAAGGGGAAAAAAGAATATCTCATTATTCTTTTAATTTGCTTGTCTTTGATTACTACTAGGTTAAATCGTTTTCTTGTTTGCCGCTGGCATTTTTTTCTTTGGAGAATCACTCTTTCCTATTCATATCCTATGAATACTATTTTTTAATGTTAGGGTATTTCTCTTTTTGATTACTTTCTAAGAGCTCATTCTGTGTTCAAAATAACACTTGATCATATGTGGCACAAATATTTTTTACCCAGTTTAACCAACAGTTACAGAGCCACATCTGCGTTAAGCCTGTCTTTTCTTACTCCTCTTTCCTTGGATTCAGTGGAAGGGCGATGGGCAATCTAAAATCTAAGTAACTAAGAAATCAGATCTAGGGAAAAGTGCAATGCCTGAACTGGCCATTCTGACAGACAAAGTTTTATAAATGTTTTGTCTCTCTCCTTCCAGATAAGAAACCGTTGCATTCTCTCAAATTGCATCTAGACCACAAATTCAGTCTTTCAGATTTTTAGGAAGAGAGTTGGAAAGACGCTTTCTATTCTAGCGCATACCTTGGGCAGTCCTTTTTCCTTGATCGTACCTGGGTTGATGAGTGATTTAGGAAAGACAGTGTGGACATTCTGAGTTAATAGCAGCTTACCCGTGGCTTTTAATCCTGATTTATGGTCATCCTTTAAAAAGACCAGGAATCCAGTGTAGCAGTTTCTGTAATGGAGAGAGCAACTCCTCCTGAAAAGCACGTTGAATGATCAAATTTTATTGGTGCATGAAAACGTCAGAGGTGAATATCCTTGTTTGGTGGGGCAGCTGTTTAGGCTCAGGTCTGGGTAGTTGCTTTATTTTTGTCTGAAGAGAGAAAGAAAAAAATAGATGTTTTGGATTACATTTTGTGTGTAATTATATATGACAGATGTATTAAATGAGCCATTCCAGGGTTTTTGGAAATCTGCCTCTAAACTGTAAATTTTATTTGACTTTTTCATTTGCAGGTGGCACGAAACCATTTCATGTATATTTCATGGGCTCCGGAGAGGCAGGAAGTCCAGGAACTATTGCGATGTTTTAGTTCATTCATTCTGAGAGAGACATGGGCAGGTGGTTGGGAAGTAAATCATCTGCGTTTATGTTTTGGGTTAAAAATATTAACAGCAGATCAAAGACATTGAAAGCAAGCTTTTCATTTGGTGGGGGGAAAATCACTATTAGAAAGGTCTGAGCAGCTTTGGCGTGGGAATAAATTACTTCTCCTTGGTTTTCATCTTTTAAAGCATAAATGCTTCTGTTTGGAGAAGTTGCCTCATTGAGGAAGATAAAGGTGCTATTCTTTTTTGTGTGAGTGCATGTTTTTTGTTTGTATTTTGCCGGCAACTGTAGAAAGTTTTAAAAAGCAATTGTTTGTAAACTTAGCAACTTAACAAAATTCATCTGGACATGCGAATTTTGCACTGAGGTCTTCAGTACAGTCCTTTCTGCCTTGTAAATAGCACCGTGGACCTGTGTTTAGTTTTGGTATTTCCAGCTCCCTTGAAAAGGGAATCTCCTTGAGAATAAATTCTTTTAGGGAGATGTCAACAAAGAAAATTGTCACAAAATACTTTCCACAAACATGCATATTTCAAATAATGCAAGGAGTAGCTATAAAAAAATAATCACTAGACTTGGGTAGCACATATGTTACTGCCTGGATTACATAATTATTTCTGGAATACATTCCTTTAAGTGGCAGTGGTCTCACACGGTGCTGTTTATTGACAACAAACGCGTGTCATGGTTTCCATTTCCTAGAGAGTGTCTTTGAACCCAGCTCCTTTCTCCTGTAGGTTAGGAATAGATTTCTTTTCTTTTTCATTTACATTTTCTTCTTTGCTTTGCAAAATTTGGAATCGGTTAGAGGGATAGATTTGTTAATGATTTCCTTAATTAGTCTGTTAATGGCTAAAGTTACAATGTATTTTTTTTTAACAAGCTGTCCAAATCTTTAAGTTTGTAGAGATGTAAGTACTGTACAATAATCGTTGCCTCAGACTGCTGGATTTTAGTAACTGTGTGTGTAAATATCAACAGACGCCCAGAGTGTCGTTTTACTGCAGTAATTCATCTCTTTTTATGATTTTGGGGACCCTTTTTATGATTTAATGATTCATGGGAGATGTTTATTTTATGCACATAGAAGGAAGGTAGTGTCATTATGTTGTTATAGAAGCACTACTTTTACTTCATAAAGAGCTAATGTGTACATCTTTACATTTATGAAATGTAGCATGTACTTGGGTAATATGACATTCTCTCAGTTAGTATTCGGGAGTATACACACACACACACACACACACTCTGCATTCCTGGAGACACAAGCAATCCACTTAATTATCAGAATCATTTAGTTAACAAACACCAATTCTGTTGATTATAGGAAACACTGCATAGATATTGAGACTCAGCTGATGGAGAACTCTCTCTCTCCTGTCTGGAGAGGATGCTGAGATCACAAGGTCTCAGCTCCAAATGTCTGCAGAGGTCAGGGAGCACATTAGACCAGAGGATGAAGCCAGATGTGAAATGGCAGTTGGAGCAGACAGGGCTTTTTAAAGGGTTTTTGCGAGATCTAACCATCCTTCCTTTGAGAGGCTCCATCACAGTCATATTAAACATGTGACATGCACTCACCCTCCATATGAAATATGACTAACAGGTAAATATATAGCCATTCAATGGCAGTTGATGCATTGACACGGCTACATGAGTTGGGATTGTTAGGATGTGCTGGGTACTGGGACATCCCAGGACTTCACAGAGTTGTATTTCTCCTTTCAGTTATATGTTTAGTACATGACAGTGAAGTCCTGCTGCTCAGGGAACAGGCTGATGGAAGCTTGAGCATCTGGGAGTTGTACCATCTGTCCCAGGCGGGCTCCACGCCTTCCCATGGTGGGAAAGAGAGCCCCTAGAGGGTCAGACTCAAGCTCTGAGGTGCTCTAGCAATAAAGGGGCTGGACCATTTCTGCTCAGAGTGTGTAGGAGCACAGCTGGTCCCAGGGACTCATCCCCGCAAGGCATTGGGAAAATATGGGAATGCACGTGAGTATTAGGTGTGCCATAGATGTCCCTGCCCCGTTTAATCAAACAACTATACTATACATTTCAAGGATTTAGCATTTTTCCAACCAACATAATAATTTTTCATATTACAGTCTTTTTTGCCCATGATTTTTTAAAACCTCATGCACAGGCTGGGTGTGGTAGCTCAAGCCTGTAATCCCAGCACTTTGGGAGGCCGAGGCAGGTGGACCGTTTGAGGTCAGGAGTTTGAGACTAGCCTGGACAGCATGGCGAAACCTTGTCTCTACCAAAAATAAAAAAATTAGCTGGGCATGGTGGTGCTTGCTTGTAATCCCAGCTACTTGAGGGGCTGAGGCAGGAGGATCGCTTGAACCTGGGAGGTTGAAGCTTCATTGAGCCAAGATTGTGCCACTGCACTTCAGCCTGGGTGACAAAGTGAGATCCTATCTCAAAACACAAAAACGAACCCCCCAAACCCCAAAACCTCATGCACAGAAAATTGAGTTAACCTCAGTTTGAGGACAGACTCTCATTAACCCCAGCAAAGCCCTTTCCTTTCTGTATTTTCTGCTTTTCCTGCATCTCCTTGCACTAGGGCCATTTCTCATCTCCCATGGGTGCCGATCCTAATGCCTTTGCTTTCGAGCCTCAAATATCCCTGTGTCTTTGTAAACTAAAGACAGACGCCATGTGGGCATGTGTCTTAGTGCATACGGCTGATGTTACAGTCTATCCTGTCTTCATTTTTTACCTGCTTCATTCAGTAAGCCAGTGTTTCCTAAGATCTGGGCACGTTGCTGTTTGTTCATCTCCCTTCTCTTCAATTCTCCATAGTATCCATCTTTATCAGTTCCTGTTCGGATACCAAAAAGCTCATAGATTCCGTCCACTGTGCCCCAAGTTCCTGATGAGTAAAACGGCCCAACGTGCTGCCTGTGGGGAATAGAGCGTGTGCTTTCCGCTTCAGATGGTGAGATTCAGATGATTTTAAGACAGTGCTGGCCTGAGCCCTCTGTGGACGGGGTTCCATCTGTGGGTCTGCACTGTGAGCCCTGCTGCCTGATGCCTTCATCACAGGAATTGTGCTCATCCTGAAACAGACTCAGGTCCTGCTGCTCACAGCCGGGGGGCCAGAACAGAAGCGAGGAGGGGCCAGAAGAGAAGCGAGGAGTGGTGAAAGGAAAGCGGCTTTATTCAAGTGCTAGCAGCTAGGGCATGGTTAGGCTCATGTCCTTGAAAGACCATTCGTCTTTCAGGGCTGAATGAGGGGGTTTAGGAAGAAAAACTGTGTGGGAGATATGCAGGAGTGGTATAGAGGGGGCGCGGGGTGTAGGTCCACGGGCCCTATTCCAATGGCTATCTTGAGAAATTGCCTGTCCGGAGGTTTGGTTGCCATTCTCTTGATGCTGGCCCGATGGTGGTGGTGGACTAATTGTCCATAACTCCTTTTAAGCAGGAGGATTCTGGAGCTGGGTCTCGGGACTGGTTTGTTTCAAAACGAGCCTCTAGAATTTCTAAGCAAGTGCATACTTAGAGGAGCGAGCATAGCACATTGGAGTGCCTGGTGGAAAGGAGGGAAGTGAAGTCCGAAAGTGCATTTCCAGGCTACATTCTGAGATGAAGAAGGAAAGGAAAAAGGAAAAACTGTAAAATGTGTTTCAAGTCTGGGCCACTCGGTTACAATCCCTTATGGAGCAGATGGGTCTCAGTCGTTGAGCAGTGACTCAAAGGGTCCTGGGGAGGAAGAACAGAGCTGATACCCCCTCAGTGATTCCCCAACCAGGCTGGGCATCGAATCTTCTGGAGAGCACATTTGAAAGTCAGGAATCCTAGGTACTGCTCATATGTGACATGCTGGAATTAAAAAAAAAAATAGTTTTAGGCATGTAGGCATTAGGAACAACAGCCCAGATCCCCAGACCTACTTATGCTATTTGCTTGAGAGGAATTTCTTGTAGACGACACCGACTTGTTAAATGCCTTGCCCATGGGCAGAGGAGTGGAAACTAGAGCTGAAATTGGGGACGGTGCCTGTGGCAAAGGGCTGCGAATTTCACGTGGGTAGAGCTTTATTCTTAGAAAAAGCACAAATTCACATTAAAAACAGGAATGAAATGAAACAGAAATATTCTCGGTTTTTTGATTTTTTGAGATAGGGTCTTGCTCTGTTGCCCAGGCTGGAGTACAGTGGCGTGATCATAGCTCACTGCAGCCTTGAACTCCTGGGCTCAAGCGATCCTCCCACCTCCTTCTCCCAACTATTTGGGACTACAGGTGCACACCACCATACCTGGATTTTTTTGTTGTTTGTTTGTTTTCATTTTTTTGTAGGGATGGGGTTTCATCACATGGCCCAGGCTGGTCTCAAACTCCTAGGCTCAAGTGATCCACCCACCTCAGCCTCCCAGACTGCTGGGATTACAGGCATGAACCACCATACCCAGCCCAGAAATATTCATTAATGGTGAAGGAAGGAATTACAAGAGCAGAAAGGGAACAAGGTTTGCCTTTGTGTGTGTCTGAGTGTGGCTTACTGGAGGTCTGTATTAAAACAATTCAGTTGCACGGGTCATGCATAAATGCAAGGACAATTTATCTGGAAAAATATGTACGGGGCCTATGAAAGCCAAGTAGAATTGTGTGTGGAGCACACACTAAACCGCAGGACAGCCTGGACTCAGGCACGAGCATCTTCAAGGTCAAAGTCTGGACATCGGCCAGAGGCATTTGTAATTTGCGAGAGGCATCAGTGTGAAGAATCCCGTAGGTCAAGGGTGACTTTCTGAGAGTGACCAGCTAAGGTAGGGAATAGAGGCGGATCGCTAGAAAGAGTTAAATGAGTTTGTGAGTTCTTAGCAAGGTGGAACTTGGATTGAAGGGGTTGAAACTAAATTCAAAACAAGCTCTCTGACAGGTGAAAGTGGGATTGTTGGAGACGGTGCCTTTGAACGACTTCCCCAGGATTCAGAAAAGTGACAGCTCCATAAAGAAAGCCTTCCTCTCAGATCATGGCTGGGTTTGGGGCAACAGTGACAGGCGGAACGGAACAAATCCCTGCAGCGGTCCCTGGCCATCTCTGAGCCTGCGCACCTCAGCCCTTCACCTGCGGGGCAGGGGCCTGGGAGGAGGCAGAGGTGGCCATGCTGGCATGGACCTAGCGCTGCAGAAGCCACAAAAATACTCGGATTTGCATCATCTTGTTTCATGCTCCCAGTGGCCCTATGGGGGAAGCTGGGAGGAGGTCATCTCCCCATTTCATAAGCAAACAGGCTGCATGGTTTAGTGCGGGGTCCGCAAGCTTTTCTGTAAAGAGCTATGTAGTAAATATATATCCTATTTGATATGTTATATACCATGTTAGGGCATATAATATATGTTTATGATATATCCCTTTACAAAAATATTATACGTGTGTGTGTATATATATACACACACACACATATATATATAATTTGTAAAACACACGTGGTCTCTGTTACATCTCCTCGTCCTCTGCTTCCTCTTCATTCTTTCCCTCCCACTTTTTCCTCTCCTCCTGTTCTTTCCCTTATTCTATATCTCTTCCCCTCTTCCTTCTTCCAACCCTTTAACAATGCTACAAAACGGCTGGGCGCAGAGGCTGACACCTGTAATCCCAGCAGTTTGGGAAGCTCACGTGGGCGGATCACAAGGTCAGCAGATTGAGACCAGCCTGGCCAACATGGCAAAACCTCATCTCTACTAAAATACAAAAAAAAAAAAAAAAAAGCCGGGCATGGTGGTGCTACTCAGAGGCTGAAGCAGGGGAATCTCTTGAACCCAGGAGGCGTAGGTTACTGTGAACCGAGATTGTGCCACTGCACTCCAGCCTGGTGACAGAGCAAGACTCAGTCTTAAAAAAAAAAATGCTGCAAAGCATGCTTAGTTGGAGGTCCTGCACAAACAGCCTGGGGGGTAGTTGCGAGGCTGCAGGGCTTACCCTGGGTTTAATGGCTTGTATGGCTTGCTCTGGTTTTCTGCTGGTCAGTAGAAGAGCTGTGAGGTCTGTCGGGTCTAAATCCAGCTGTTTTCTACTGAAACTAGTTGCAGGTGGCTAATCATTGTTTTAACTGTGTATTCCTTAGAATACAGAATAATAGAGAAAACCGCTAGGTCATGGTCTAAAGCATCCACACGTGTTGTCTCCTTTGGAATCCACCCTGTTTTATTTTTCACAGCCGAGCCAGCCCCATCCAGGGTCAGAAGCTGTCAGGCCTCAGAGTGCCTCTCAAACCCACACTCACTTGGCTTCAAAGACCACAGTCTTTCTGTGTAAAACATCATTGCGCCTTGTGATGGAAGCAGACACACACAATCGCATTTGCATATTCAGTGGTGTGCGTGTGTGGGAGGGACAATGGCTGTCTGCCCTAAGGACTGCAGCCTTGAAAGCGTCATCTGTCAGTGCCCATGTCAGCGTCTGTTCTCTCTTCTCTGGGTGTCAGGGTCTGGAGTTCCCTTTGGGAAACCACCTTTCTCCAGCCCTTCAGTGATGTGCAGGTGAGTGGGCTGGGTCCCAGTTCCTGGCTCCAGAGGTGGGTACATGACCCCGGGAGCAGGAGTAACCAGGCCAGTGAGATTCCATTTCAGGACTCGTGGTGGAACTTCTAGAAACTAGAAGCCTGGAGAGAAAGACCTTGGAAAGAGGGAGTCTGTCTGTGGGTGGAGCCAGCTCCTAGCCTGAGCCTAGGAGGGAGGGAAGGGGAGGAGGAGAGCCAGACAGAGTCCTGGGGTGTCTCCGACACTTGACTTAGAAATTTGAGTAGCATGCAGTAGTAAAAATCACTTCTCAACTGAACACCCAACTAAGTTGACTTTTCTATCACCAATTATTGAAAGTCCTGAGTTAAACACTCAGGTTTGAGTTTTTAAATAATCGTTGTAATAATAATAACTAACTTTTATAAAGTGCTTTCTACATGGAGAAAAATGACGAGACAAGGCCCAGGCATTTCGGGAGGTTTAGTTCCCAAAGTTAAGGACGAGTGCCCGTGACACAGCCCCAGGAAGTCCTGACAACTTGTGCCCAAGGTGGTTGGGGCCCAGCTTGGTTTTATACATTTTGGGGAGACAGGAGACATCAATCAATGTATGGAAGACGGATATTGGTTTCATTCAGAAAGGCGGGGACACTGGAAGCTGGGAGGGGGCTTCCAGGTCACAGGTAGGTGAGAGAGGAAAGCTTGTGTTCTTTTGAGTTTCTGGTAAGCCTTTCCAAAGGAGGCAATCCGAATATGCATCTGTCTCGATGAGCAGAGGGATGACTTTGAATAGAATGAGAGGCAGGTTTGTCCTGGGCAGTTCTCAGCATGAATTTTCCTTTTAGCTTTTAGTGATTTTTCCTTTCACAGCTCTTCTGGATGACAGATTAGTGTGTATATTGTCATCTCTCTCTCTTTCTCATGTGTCTGTATGTATTGATGGATATGTGTGTGTATCACATATATATGTATGTGTATGTGTGTATGTATGTATATGGTTCTTCAATCCTTCCAGTGACTGAATGGAGTAGATATTGCCATCAGCCTTAATTTGCAGTTGGAGGATGGGGGTACAGGTGCAAATACCCTGTGTCTAAGGAAACGGCTCAGAGCCTGAGTTCTGTGCCACTCTGTATCTGAGAGGCTTGAAGCTGAGTGAGATCACACTCGAGATTCTTTTTCACAAGTAAGTAATGAAATATAGCCTGAAAGGAGACAAACAAACTTAAAACCTGAGGTTTTAGCTGGAGATTTGATTCAGCTGGTTGCAGCAGTCCACGATCTGACCTGGGTGGGCGTCATTCTCATTGATGGTAAAAGCTCTGGGTTTCTCAGAAAAGACACCCTTACTTTTTGCCCTCTTGACTTTGGGTGATTTCAGATGAAGTGTGGAGAATCACCTACCCTTATTTCAGGCAACAAGGTTGATGCTTCAAAAGCTTCCCCCTCTCCTACGCTCTGTAGTGAAGCTTTCTAGCCTCATTTCAGTTTGCACTTGAGGCTTGGTCCTGGCATTTCCTGGCAGAAGCAGGAATGAAAACCAAGGGGCTGAGGTGACTCAGCTGTTACCCAAGGTCTGGAGACTGTTCCAGGAGTGGCTCAGGACAGACAGTGACCTCTGTAGACAGAGTTTGGGTGACCTGGTGTGCTTGGCGAGCTTCAGTGTCAGTCCTTAGGGGAGCTTTGGGTGCCAACTTCTCCACCTTTTTCCAATCCCATGAGAGCACACTTGTCATAGCAAAACTTGTGCTGTGCTCAGTAGTGGAACTGGATTTCGCGAGCTTTATTGCCGCCACCCCTGAATTCCCGGGAAGAGGAAGAGGAATAGGAAGAGGAAGGAAGTGTCTCTTTCTGGGGTGATGCCAGTCCCTGTGGCCATCATGTTTCAGAAGAGCCACTGAACTCTATAATAACCACGATTATTATAGCGATGATTCTGTTTTTTTTTTTTTTTTCTTCATTTTCTGATTCTCATTGTGCTTTGATGCCACTGGTTTGTTATAGGAAGAACATATCAACTAGGAATGTCACTGGCTGCAAATAACAGGAAATTCAATCAACAGAGCCTTAGCCATCTCTGGGCTTGTTTGTCTCACATAAAAAGAAGTCTACAAATTGGTCGCTGCCAGCATCCTTGGTTCAGAAGCACAGTGGTGTTGGAGATTCACATTGGTTTCTTGCAATTAATTCCCTCAGCCACGTCCTCATAGCGACAGTATGGCTTCATACCCTTCCATCTCTTTCAAAGGCAAGGTGCAGAAGGCTCTGGGATAGAGAATTTTGCCCGTTTCTCTCTTGGAATAATTTCTTCCTATAGAGGATACCTTTCATCCTTCTCTTCTCCCTCCCTTTTTTCTCCCCTCCTTTCCTCCCACCCTCCCCTCTTCCCTTCCTTCTTTCCTTCCTTTCCTTCCTTTCCTTCCCTTCCTTCCCTTCCTCCTCTTTCTTCCCTTTCTTCTCTTTTCCTTACTTCTCATTAGCCCACAGGGAGAATAAAATGTCTTTGAGTAGCCAACCAACCATATCTCTCACAAATAATAACATGAATTTAATTTGAGTGCTCATATTGTACCAACATAATAAGTAATGGTTGTGATATTGGGAGGGGAAGGAAAACTGCTGTGAATGCTAATAGATATTTAGGGTTTATCTGCATGGATAAATCAGAATTGTTAACATTATTTATACAGATAATAATTTCATAATTTCTAAATTCACAAAAATAGTTTGGCTTAATGATTTCTAAATGTATGCAATATAACATTAGGTGGCTTTTATTAATTCTATTTATGTAATGGAGAAGCAAAGACTAATAATCCTGAATCTTAAATATGCCCAAAGAACAAGCTAAGGAAAATGCTCTGGCTCTGTGAGATGAATTCCTGAGCCTTTGCAAAGAGGGTGAGAGATCATTTCACAGAACCTTTGCCAATAATTTCTCTGTCCCAGGCCCCCTGCTTAGCCTTTATTTTGCTACTGTGGGTATCTTTGCATATGATTTGCATACAATCATTCTCATTGCAGTAAAAGAATAAGTTATTAATGTTCCTGCTGTAAACTGGGTGAGCATAAGCTTTCATTTGCAGAGTCTGTCTTTAGGGCACACTTCATTTTACTTAGAATAAATTATCATACATTTATCATTAGTTAGCAAGTTATTAACATTAATATAAACAAATCTGTGGCCCATTTCTTTAGGAAGATGATGGTTTTAATCACTTACTGGCTGTAGCAGGCAGCTTATACATATTTTATTTTTTAATGGATGTGCTTTCTCAGTTTCCATACTCACATTCAAAACATAATTCCAAGCACTTTGCATCTGTTAGCTCGGAATGCACTTCACTGAGGTGAGGGCGCTAAAAATTCACTTCTCCAGTGACAAACAAGAACTTCCTCAGACACCTTTTTACACTTGAGACTTGCTGGAATTGGTTTGTTAAGGATGTCTGGGTCTATGGCAAGGAATGTTTTGAAATTTAATTTAGTGAACTGTCATAGTGGGAGACACAGCAGGCTTGATGCCTGCTCAGAACTTGGGTTCCAGCAACCGCTAATGAGGAAGGACAGAAATTACTGTGGACTCAGTCTAATCAGCCATAACACTAAAATAGTTAAAAAGTGGCAAAATACCCATTAGTATTGGGCAAATTCTACTCCTTGCTTATGTGAGGACCGTGGATGGGAGAAGAAAGCCCGTCTTGGTTCAGGTGCTTGCAGTTTTTAGCCAGTGCTCCAGCGTTCTGCCTCAGGGTGTGACCATGAATTTGGGGCTTAGAAACTGGAGAGGACTCTTTGTTAATTGGGTGCCCTTGGGCAAGTTACTTAGTTCTTCAAGCCTCAGTGTCTTCATCTGCAAAATAGGAATAATCATAGCACTTATTGCATAAGACAGCCTTAAGAATTTAAGAAGGTCACGCCTGGAGAGAGCTTAGCAGAAGACCAAATATAGAAACGTGCTTAATTATTAATTGCTATTATTAAGAGTGATTATTATGAGATGTTAAATTGACTTCTGAACCACCAAATAAGGATCACTAAAATCAAGCCATAATTTATTATTTTGCATATTTCATTATGGTGTAATTTTTAGAATAGTTATTACCACAGACCCTTTTTATTTTTGCATTTCAGTTCAAGACAAGACTTATTTAGTCAGCTTCTGAGAAAAGACATCGTCAAACAGCTTTTCACTCTATTTTTCTTCCACAACTAGGTCAAAGCAGGGTTTTGATTTTTTTCCTTTTTTCCTTTTTTTCTCCATCCTTGTTGCTGGTTGACCAGCGGAGCTTCTCCCAACACTTCGATTCACCCAGTCCTCGGATGGATCTCGCTGTCTCAGGCCTCTGGCCCTGCTAGTCCATTCTGTACCTTGTTACCAGGCTAAAATGTGTCCATACCTGCAAAATCCAGTCCAATCCCTATCTGTTGGCTTTTGAAATTCTTTAGGTAAATACCTTCTGGTGTGGGGCATTGGGATCATTTTCCTGACCGGGTCGCTGTCACAGCGGGAGGATTCCAGCACTTCATGAGCACAAAGTTAAGTTCAAAGGAGATCTTTTTCTTCTTGATGAAAGACTCTTGTGTCCCAGGAGCAAGGCGAGCTGAACTCATTCTGTGCCTTTACCACTAGAGACATGAGGAGCTACAGGCGCGGTGAAAGGCTGACTCAAGGGAACTTGTCATGTGTACTGTGGGCTGTTTCTCTTTGTCCCTTTTCTGTCAGGAAATCAGCTATGTCATTGCTGTATCAAACAAAACGTATGACACCTCTAGGCGGTTTAACCCAAAGAAGATTTATTTCTCACCCATGCTATGTGCCCAGCTCTGGTCAGCAGGATGGGCCCCTCTTTTGAGGGTCACTCAAGGACTCAGGCCGATGGAGGCTGCCTCCTGGCCCCTTCTCCTGCGGTCACAGTGGGGACACGTGCGGCCCTTGAAGTTGTCACCTGAAAGTGACATGTGGCTCTTCTGCACAGTTCAGGGATGCAGCAAATCTCAGGATCACTGCTGACGTTTTGCTTTTTATTTTATTAACTTGGTTTTTTTAGAGACTGGATCTTGCTCTGCTCCCCAGACTAGAGTGCAGTAGCGGAATCACAGCTCACCACAGCCTCTGCCTCCCGAGCTCACGATTCTCCTGTCCCAGCCTCATGAATAGCTGCAATTCTAGGCATGTGCCACCATTGCCAGCTAGTTTTTAAAAATTTTTTGTAGAGATAAGGTCTTTCTGTGTTGGCCAGGCTGGTCTTGAACTCATGGGCTCAAGTGATCCTCCTGCCTCATCCTCCCAAAGTGCTGGGATTGAAGGCGTGAGCCACTGCACCTGGTTACACCCCTCACTTTGAAGTGTCCGCCTGGAAGGAATGTTGGTGTGTAGCCTGGATGGCAGCCACGGTGGGCATCCCGAGGGCACAGTCCACCCCATACCATGCAGTCCCTCCTGGGTAATTGTCTGAAAGTGGTGAATCCACTCACCCGGCAGCACACACAGTGGCTCCAGATGCGTGAAGCGGCAGAGAAGAGACCGGGCTTGGGAGAGTGTAGGTGGAGGGCCTTGTGTCCCCAGGGCACGGCAGGGGAGGCTGGTGTCTCCGATGGGTCAAGAGGACATTACGGAAGGTGATTGGAGCTTCAGCCTCTCGCCAGTAACCCTGTTAGCAGAGAAATTGATGAGTAAATGAGGGACAGCAGCGGTGGAGTGCACTGCCCAGCTGGTGGATGGGAGAGGAGCTTGAGCCTGAAACAGTCGCCAACCCAGGGAGACACAAAAGAAAATGAGCTGGGTGCAGTGGCTCACGCCTGTAATCCCAGCAGTTTCGGGGGCCAAGGCAGGCAGATCACCTGAAGTCAGGAGTTCGAGACCGGCCTGGCCAAGATGGCGAAACCCCATCTCTTCTTAAAAAAAAATACAAAAATTACCTGGGTGTGGTGGCCTGTACCTGTAATCTCAGCTGCTTGGGAGGCTGAGACAGGAGAATTTGCTTGAACCTGGGAGGTGGAGGTTGCAGTGAGCTGAGATCGTGCCACTGTACTCCAGCCTGGGTGACAGAATGAGACTCCATCTCAGAAAAAAAAAAAAAAAAAAAGAAAAAAGACTGCCCATCTGTGCTAAAGGAACAAAGTGAGCAACTAGGGAACAGTTGTTAAAGATCAACAGAGAACAACCAGTTGTCCAGGGGCCATCCCTTAAAGAAAAAGGCCTCGCTCGCCCGCTCTCTGCCTCAGCAGTAGAAGAAATACTTGCTGGATAGTGGGAGGGTGATGGAAGAGTAGGATCCTCTTACCCATCTGGGTCTTCAAATGGCTAATCTGTAAGAGTCAGCTCAGGTGGTGGAACAGGTGCCACAGACTGGGCGGCTCAACAACAGACATTTATTTCTCACGGTCTGAAGGCTGCAAGTCCCAGATCAAGGTGTCTGCAAATTCAGTTTCTGGTGAGGGCTCTCTCCCTGTCTTGCAGATGGACACTTTCTTGCTGTGCCCTCTCAAGGTGGAGAGAAGAAGCTCTGATGCTTCTTCCCCTTCTTATAAGGGAACTAGTCCCATCCCTGTGGGGCCCCCACCATTGTGACCTCATCTAAGCCTCATCACCTCCTAAATGCTTCACCTCCTGAATCCGTCACACTCAGGGCCAGGGCTTCAACATATGAATTCCGGGGGTTGGGGAGGGCACAAGCATTCAGTCAGTAACATAATCTAACGTTGGTTAGGAGCTGATAGCTTAAAATATGGTTGAACAGGACTGAGTCTTCCTAGCCATAATAAACATTTTTCAAAAATCAAAAAGTGCCTGAAAAATTATGGAGTGGCCTGAAATATTGATGATGGAGCCTGCTATGTAGTAGAAAGAGATTTGATGGAATAAAGTTGAGAGCCATTACTGGAAGAAGATTAAAACTGCTTCAAAACTTTACCGTATGAACTGAAATGTGGTAATCCAGCTGGTTTTGTGTATGCTGTGGTGGGCTTCCTGGGTTTGAGTTCTTGTGCAGCTCTCAATAGCTGTGTGATCTTGGACCAGTGCTCTGTGCCTCAGCTGTCTCACCTGGAAACTGGCCCACAGTAGCATGTCCCTCACAGGGCTGTCATAGGATGGGATGACTTCACCGATGAGAAGCACTTTCTTACATCAATGTCTGGCTCATGCTAAGGCCTCTATTCATGTTAGTTATTTCAATGGGAATGAGATTGAATCAGCCCTCAATTTAAAACAAATAATAAGATTTACTATATTATGTTTTAACAAATATCTGGGCACCCTGCTTAACACCTTACATTAAGCCCTGTGAAATCGGGATTGTTCCCATTTTACAGATTAGCAAACTGAGGTTTGGAGAAGTTAAATGTGACGTAGCTAGCAAGTGATGGAACCTCAAATTTGTTCTCAGTTCCACCTCCACCTGCTTCCTCTCCACAATTCTTCCTGCAGTTGAGTTCCCAACACACTGGTCTGCCTCTGTGTTCCCGACCAGCCTGCTTTTCTTCCCTGGGGCCCTTGCAGAGAGGGAGCATCATGGCTGAAAGGCCAATTTGCATAAAAGAGTTTGCATCACAGGTCTGAGCCCACCCTCCTTACAAAGGCTGCCGGCAAGGCTGGCCCTTGGCTGGTCCATGGAAATGTGGGTTTTAGGAGGACTCTCACCATTCCCTAACTGATGAAAGGGGCTCATCATGACTAAACTCTTTGCATAAACAGTATGGCTTGTGCAGTACACGTGCTTTTCTTCTAGGAGTCTGGAATTTCAGCATATGCTGGGCAGAGATGTCCACGTGACCAGCCCCCCAAAAACTGTGTTAGGCCATTCTTGCATTGCTATAAATAAATACCTGAGACTGGGTAATTTATAAAGAAAAGAGGTTTATTTGGCTCACAGTTCTGCAGGTTGTGCAGGAAACATGGTAGCTTCTGCTTCTGGGGAGGCCTCAGGAAGCTTCCAATCATGGTAGAAGGTGAAGGAGGAGTAGGTATGTCACATGGTGAAAGCAAGGCCAAGAAAGAAATGTGGGAGGTGCCACATACTTTTAAACAACCAGATCTCACAATGACTCACTCACTACCTCGAGGACAGTACAAAGTAGATGGTACTAAACTATTCATGAGAAATCTGCCCCATGATCCACGTCTCACCAGGCCCCATCCCCAACATTGGGGATGACAAGTGAACATGAGATCCGAGTGGGAACACAGAGCCAAACCATATTAGTGCGGATCTGTGTCCCCTGAAAATTGCGTCTTGAATTGCAATAGTCCCTGAATGTCAAGGGCAGGACCATGTGGAGATACTTGAATCACGGAGGTAGTTTCCCCCATGCTGTTCTCGTGATGGTGAGTTCTCACAAGATCTGATGGTTTTATAAGGGACTTCCTCCTTCGCTCGGCACTCCTTCTCTCTCCTGCTGCCCTGTGAGGAGGTGCCTTCTACCATGATTGTAGGTTTCCTGAGGCCTCCCCAGCTGTGTGGAACTGTGAGTCAATTAAACCTCATTATAAGTTACCCAGTCTCAGGTATTTCTTCATAGCAACTTGAGAATGGACTGATACACAAACCATATCAACAACTCGGGATGCTGAGTCTCTGACAAGCTTCCATGGTAGGGGACACTTTAGGTGTTGTCAGAGCTCAGTGCTGAAGAAGTTAGGTGCCTCCTGTGTGACTCCCTGGGGAGGGACTCTTAGGAGCTTGAGCCTGCCTTGCCCTGACTTCCACTGTGTACCCTTGTCCTTTGCTGATTTTGTAGTCTGACCTTCTGTTATAATAAGCCCCAGCTGTTTGTGCAACCATACGCTGAGTCCTGTGAGTCCTCCAGTGAGACAGCCAACCTGAGGGTGGTCTTCAGGACCCCAGCATGTCTCTCAGCTCCTCTAGCCACTCAGCCCTTCTCCCCTCCAACCCTGCTGAGTGCACCATCCTCAGAGATGGTACCCCTGGTCACCCTCTCCATGGCTGACTCTTCCACTACTGTCCTCTGTCCTGTCTCTTGGTTTTGTTTTTGTCTTTGATCCTCCAGCATGTGTCTCAGATTCTCTCTCTGATGTATTTATTTCCTGTCACCCCCTACTGAATTTGCTCTGTGAGTACAAGGATCACGTCTATCTTTTGCACTGTTATATCCTCAGCACCTAGCATGGTGCCCAGCATACAGTAGGAGATGAAAAAATATTTCTTCAACAAAGGAAACCTGTGGTCTTGGCCATTTAACAGCAGCACTCCTGCCCCCCACTTCCAAAGACCAGCAGGCTTCACCATTCCCTAAATCCCAGGGGTGGTCCAGTGACCAGTATCACATCTCCTGGGAACTGGCAAGAAATGCAAGTTCTTGTCCTTCTCCCCCAGCCCACAGACGGGTGGAGTCACGGGCTGCATTTTAATAAGATCCCAGGTGATGCACCTGTGTGTTGAAGGGCGAGTGGCACTGTCCAAATGGGCTCTGTGTGTTCCGCTGCACGTTTTTGTTGGCACTTTTGCCCCTGCCTGAAAGGCTGTTCCAGTGTTTCCATATTTCTTCAGATCGAACGGGTTTTTGAGGCCTGCCTGCAGTCCAGCTTTCCCTGTGGGAAATCCTTATGTGACTTCCTTTCCAGGCAACTGACGTGCAGACCCTGAAATTATGTGCTGGCAGACTGACTTCTGGTGCCTTCAAAGTAGTTCCATTGGCCTGTTTTCTGAGGATGAAGATCCCATCTGACAGCTTTGCCACCTGTTAAAATTCAAACCCCTAGAAGGCCAACCTTTTGGAGTCCTTTAGTCATTCTCCGACTGCGGGGAGCATCCGACGTGTGTGTTTCAGAGAACACCAACACCGTGGAATTCTCCAGGAAATTAAGTTCTCTGTGCCCAAAGATGCTTGACAGATGCACACTCACAATACACACCATTGTGTTAAATAATCTAAGTCCTGCAGTGAGAAATTCTGTCTTAATTTCTCGAACCCACTATTTCCTCAACATTTTTGATCATGGAATGTTTTCACTTTGGAACACAGAAAATCAGAATTGGAATCAGAGAATGTTGCTTTACAGTGGCTGATTTCAGATCCATTGTTAAAACGGGTTTAGATAGGAGAAAGGAGGAGGGAGAAGAGAGTGAAGAGAGGTGCTTCAGAAGCAGGCCAGAGAGGCCGAAATATAATCTTTGCTGCTTGTCAGATTTAGGCCAGAGAGGCCGAAATATAATCTTTGCTGCTTGTCAGATTTATCAGCGCTTGGTTTGAGCCTTTCTTGCGTCCCTTTGGAATTTTTAATTAAAATCTGGGGCAGCCAGGTGTGTTGATGCACACTTGCAGTCCCAGCTACTTGGGAGGCCAAGGCAGGAGGATGGCTTGAGCCCAGGAGTTTGAGGCCAGCCTGGGCAACATAGCAAAATCCTTTCTCTAAAAACAAACAATAAAATAAAATAAAATTTGAGGAACAGTTTGTTCAGTTTTGCCTTTTCCTCTAGCTTTTGCATGCATATAAATCATTTCTTTATACCTGAAATACGAGCTCCTTCATGATGGAACCTTTCATCCCATATATTTTCGGTTGATGCTTCCAAAAGGCTGCTGGAAGTATCAGGCATAAAAACATAAGTAAGTATGTTTTTAATTAAATGGGTTTCTGGTATACCTCCGATTAAGAACACTCCACTCAAATAAGCCTGTGGCTGCATCTGTGCTTGAGATATTTATAATGTGTGGTTAAATGCTCCAGAGGGGATGCCCATGCTGAGTGTGCATCAGAAAACCTGGGCTTGTGCCGTAGCTCTGCCAGACCCAAGTAACCGCGCATAGATTCTCTGTGTCTCTGTTACTTTCCCTGCGAAAGGTCCCCATGGTCACACACAGTTGCTGGGACCTGCAGATGGAATAATGGGTGGAGGGGGGCCTTGTAAAAACATTGAGTGGGTGGAAAGCACCATCTTTCCAACAAGTGGCCCCTAAATTCCTAAGGGAGGCAAGATGCTCTTTGAAAGGAACTCCTGAAAAGGATTCAGGGTGCTTGAGGGACTTGTCTCTGCTATGGCCAAGGTTGCAGCGATGGAGAACTTCCCTGTGGAAGGTAAGGAGCTTGCTTTAGCTTCAGACAAGAAAGAGTGCCAGGTGAGAGAAGCCAGGGGAGGAGGAGGTGCTGGGCTTTTCGTGGAGGAAGGGCTGAGAGAAACCTCAGCTGCCACGAAGAAACTTCTTGAGAGGCGTGTCCATGGTGCGTGTGCGGTCTTGGAATTCTGTTCCCTGCTCCAGCCTCAGCTCCAGGACACTGCGTCTCCCACTCGTGGGTGCTTTGGATAGCGGCAGCACTTTTCTTTCTGGTTGAATCCGGTGAAAGACCTGCCTAGACTAGGAGGAAAACATGTTTAAATAATACTGATGATTATGTTAATAATAGTAGCAGGGCTAGTGCTGGTACTAGGAATAATAACACGAACAGCAGCACTGGCAGCAACTAATACTTAGCACTGACTATATGCCAGGCACTGCAGAGCATGCCACATGTACCATTAGCGAGGAGGGCTAATTTCATCCCCATTTCATAAAAGGAGGAAATGATGCATGAAGAGGCAAAAGTGTGACTCAAGGTCAGGGTCCACAGACTCCAGAGTCTGCACAGTGAATACAGTCTACACAAGCAAGTGTTGTGCTGACTGCCGCAGGAAGAACTTGGGGTGTGTTATGTGTGTACCTCCATCCCTGGTGGAACTGGGGGCTTGCTTGCACTGAGATCTCAAGAGACAGCGACTCCCCAACCCAGCAGCTAAAGTAACTCGTCTATGGTATTATGATATTTTAGCATATTTTATTTACCCAATTACTATGAATATCACAATTGATGGGGAAACTAGATGCCAGTTCTCCTTTCTAGCTCCTTTTGATACTCTCATGAATCCATTCATCAAATACCATGATCAAAGTGCAGTGCTTGGCACTGTGGGGTGGGTATGACAAGGGATGAATAAATGTCATTATGTTTATGGAATTTCCACTCTGAGAGCCTGTGATCATGTGGGGCAGCGTGAACCTGTGTTTTCATTCCTTTTCTAGGCTTTCTCCAGCAAGACAGCAGTTGTAAGCGTTTAGCAGAGGAGGAAAAGAGAGATGGGCATTTTTTCTTTCTTTTTTTTTGAGACAGAGTCTCGCTCTGTCACCCAGGCTGGAGTACAGTGGTGCAATCCTAGCTCACTGCAGCCTCGACATCCTGGGTTCAAGCAATTCTCCCACCTCAGCCTCCTGAGTAGCTGGGGCTACAGGTGCAGGCCACCATGCCCAGCTAGTTTTTGTATGTTTTGTAGAGACAGGGTCTTGCCATGTTGCCCAGGCTGATCTGGAACTCCTGGAATCAGGTGATCCACCCGCCTCGGCCTTCCAAAGTGCTGGGATTATAGGCGTGAGCTACCGCGCCCGGCACGTTCTGCTTTAAGTGTCACTAATTCAACCGCAGTCGGTGTGTGCAGGTACATACACCCACTGATGTGGCTGTTAAATGAAAGGCAACCTGCTGTCTTGAAAGAAAGTATATACATACACACACCCCCTACACCCCCCCCACACACACACACACACAGACCCCACACACATACACATACATACACCTACACACATACACCTCACCGCACACATGCATGCACCCGAACCACATACACACAGATGCACACACGTACACATACATACATATACCACACACCACACACACCCCCCAAACCACATACACACAGATAAATACACATAGACACACCCCCCCACACCGCACACATACACACTTAAAACCACACACACACTTAAAACCACACTTAAAACCACACACACCCGACACATACACGCATACACACACATACCTTACACCACAAACAACCCTAAACCACATACACACAGATACACAAACATAGACACACACACATCACACACACACGCCCCACACCACACATACACATATACACACCCCAAACCACATACACACAGATACACATACACACACACATCACACACACCCCCCACACCACACATATACACACATACACCTCACACCACACATACACACCCCAAACCACATACACACAGGTGCACACTTATAGGCGCACACACACACCGCCCCCACATACATACACCTTATACCACACACACATACACACGCATACTCCAAACCACATACACACAGATACACATACATAGAAACACACACACCCCACACCACACACACATACCTCACACCAAACACACACCCCACACCACATACAGATACACATAGACAAGACACACCACACAGACACACACCACACACATACACGCACATACACCTCACACCACACACCCCCCCAAACCACGTACACACAGCTACACAAACATAGGCACACACACATACACATACACCTTATACCACACACACCGCCCCAAACCACATACACACAGATACATACACACCCCTCACACACACACACACCTCACACCACTCACACATCCCAAATCACATACACAGATACACACACACACACATACACATACACACATACACACCCCATACCACACACATGCACACACACCCCAAACCACACACACATAGATGCACACACACAGACCCCCATACACA
Source organism: Chlorocebus sabaeus (assembly GCF_047675955.1). Lineage (NCBI taxonomy): Eukaryota > Metazoa > Chordata > Mammalia > Primates > Cercopithecidae > Chlorocebus > Chlorocebus sabaeus. The sequence continues at coordinate 127,029,727 of NC_132914.1, read as the reverse complement.
CACCACACACACCCCCCTAAACCACAGACACACAGATACACACACATAGACACACACACCCCACAACACACACAGATATCTTACACCACACACATATACCGCAAGCCATATATACACAGATACACACACATACACACACACACACATCCCACCACAGCCCCCCAATACACCCCATATTACAGACACACACACCCCACATTACACAGCTGCACACCCCACATTACACAGATGCACACCGCACATTACACAGATGCACACCCCATATTACACACACACACACACACCATCTTTATGATGTGATTCTTTCCATTCTCCCAGCTTGCTAAAATGTGGCTTTGGGTTCTCAGACTGAAAATGGAAGGAGTGAGATCTGAGGTTTTACCAAGAGATCCTGGAGAAGTGGGGAGAGAGAGCGGTTGGTGCCCCAGAGTCAGACTTTATTTCTCCGTGCTCTCCATTGCAGAGACTAAGTTTGCGAACTTCTTGTTATGGCTTCTGATTCTGTGTGTTCACGGTGAAGGCTGACTAGCAGAACTCTGGGGACCTGGTCAAGTACTCAGTTCCTTGGTCGTTACAGAAAGAGATCATCTGCACAGCTACGGAAGATCCCACTGTGTCTGACGCTGAGCAGGTCTGCAGTAAATGCACACTAAGTGCATGGATGCTTGAATATGTTGAGGTGCAGTCAGGATTGGACTGCCAGGAACTTTGACTGCAGCCATTGCATATTTAGGAGAAGCTCATTAACTTATCATTGCTCCAATTTCACGCATTATACCAGCTTTCACCATTCTTTTGCAGTCGTAAACAATTTTTCATAGAACTCATTTCTATTCTTATAAATGCCAGCTAGTTATTAAACTGACTCCTGTCTAATTAGCCAAGTGCTATTCTTGATAAAATTAGATGACTATAATAAGAGCTGACTCATTATTTGAATAGGAAAATATGGTATCTATTTATGTTCCTGTTTGTGATTAAATTCCAGAATTCTTGTCTTTGATGAAACTATCTCAGTATTTTAGAAATATTCATTCACGCATGAGAACATCATCTGCATTTGTTTTAGCAAATGCTGTAATCGAAGTCCTCATATCAGTGAAGAAACATAAGCTGTGGAATAAATGGTGTCAGGACGAATTAACAATAAGTCCGTGACACACGTCTTAGAAATGAACTTTTCCCCAAGACTCAGGAGGATCTACAAAATAGATCTTTCTTCCATTTCATCTCATAATTACGGTTTTCATCATTTGTGTCTTTTGTTTATGGGCTCAAAGATGGAAATTGCTGCTCTTTTATTTTGACTTTTCTGTCTGTGTGTGTTTTATTTTACTCCTGTCTTCCTGTTATGAATACTTAGTCTTTCTGTGATATAAGCTGGATAGGCAGTTGTGTAGGCCTTTTGCAATAAATAGGCCCAGAGTCTTTCAGAAGCAGGCGTTGGTGAGCTCACATACGGAGGAAGTCACCCAGCTGTTCTGTCTGAAGTGGAGCTCATGCTTCTCCCGGTTCCACTTCACCAGAATTTATTGTGTATAAATGACAGATACTTTAACACATTGTAATAAATGATAATCAGAAAATGTTGAAGTTTTTATACAAATATTTTATACAAATATTTGCATTCTGACTGACATCATTTTCTGCATTCTCAAAAAAGATGAACATGGCCCTAGCAAATATATTTTTGAAGTGTTAAAGTGGAACTAGGAAATTTTTTTTTACACCCCTGACTCTAGCTGCCTGCATGGCAGGTTTTATTGTTTGGATTAAATGACAGGCAAGTGCCCACCGTGAGCAGAACAGCTGTCCTGCAGGTAAACTGGGTCACCAGCGTGTTCCACACAACATGGGCAAGGAAGGGTGGAAAAACGAAACACAACAAAATGCCATCTCTCATTTGACTTGCGGTTACCAATTAGAGGTTTCCTGGGCTATCTGGATTTAGATGAAGAGCTAAGCCTTCCTTAACTTACACTGAATTCATATGAGTATTCAATCATGGCATTTGTCCATATTTCCAAAGGCAAATAGCTTCCATTACTAGTTATTAAAAAATACAAAGTAATTGTAGAAAATTCAAACAACACAGACCAGCCGAAAGCAGAAAATAAATAATACTTGAAATATCATCACTTGGAGAAAATAAAACTAACTTTTGTAATTGGGGGAGCATTCAGACAGCAACACAAATGCCCCCCACACATAAGCACATCCTGTAATAAAGAAAAATTAAGCCCTTGACATCCGTTGCATATGCATCTCATTGAAAAGATGTGCTTGCAATGGTCTGATTTAAAATGTCGTCTAGATGGTATTCTAGCAACGCAATCGTACCCCTGCAGGACGGGGGTGGCACCTGGAACGGTTAGACAGTCACCCCCCAGAATAGCTGTAGGCTTGGGTTGGGTTGTGATTTCTGCACACACGTGCAATTCTATGTACCTGTACAGCTGTGAGAAGTGGCAGGGAATTACTTATTTATTATGTTGCTTAATGAGTCTCCCAAGCAATGCCTGGGAGAGTCACATGTACACTATTTTGAAACCTGCTATTTTCACTCAACAATACATTCTGGATTTTTTTCTGTGGCTTGTTTTTTTTTGTGTGTGTGGTAGACCTAGGAGCTAAATTACTCTCTTAATAGCTGCATATGAATCCATCACATGTATATACTAACCTTGACTTAGCAAACGCCCGTAGGTTAATTACTTAGCACAATTAAAATCCTTGAATACATCTTAAAATATTGTTACAACAAATATTCATTAAGCATCTAATATGTTTCAGGAAAAGGCTCCAATCTCAGGGAGCTCTTAAGCTCATGAGGGAGCTTGATGACAGATTTACAAACAGATAAAAAAGTAATTACAAATGGAAGGGAATGAGGATATAATTGGATTGAGAATGTGGCATGTGGGGGCTTCCGCTAGGCTTGTCTGGAACAGCCCCTGTGAAGGCAACGTTTAAGCTGAACCATGAAGGATAAGAAGGCAGCAATTAATTGACTAGCAGGAGAAAGGCATCTTAGATGTTGAGGACTGAGCCACAGTCCTGGGAGGAGGAAAAGCTTGGTGGGTTAGGACTAAAAGGAGCTCAGAGTGGTTACAGCTCAGTTAGAAGAGAGGCTGGCTGCTGAAAGGAAGGCTTGGAAGCCTAGCTGAGTTCAATACATACTCATAGGACGCCTACACCAAAAACTTTAGATGTTTTTTACTTAGTTTTTTTTTTTTTTTTTTTTTTTTTTTTTTTGAGATGGAGTTTCACTCTTGTTGCCCGGGCTGGAGTGCAGTGGCGCAATCTTGGCTCACTGCAACCTCTGCCTCCTGGGTTCAAGCCTCAGCTTCCCAAGTAGCTGGGATTACAGGTGCTCGCCATCATGCCCAGCTAAATTGTTTATAGTAGAGACAGGGTTTCTCCATGTTGGTCAGGCTGGTCTCAAACTCCCAACCTCAGGTGCCCTGCCTGCCTCGGCCTCCCAAAGTGCTGGGATTACAGGCATGAGCCACCACACTTGGCCTTAGTTTTTTTTTAAATTGAGGTGAAATATTAACTTACCATCTTTACTATTTTTAGGTGTACAGTTCAGTGATGTTACCAGTTAGATTCTTTTTTCCCCTTAATTTCTCACCCCTTCCTGGCCTCTGGTCATTGCCGATCCAGTCTACTCTCTAGCTCCATGAGATCCACTCTTTCAGCTCCCACGTATGAGTAAGAGCATGCAGTGTTTGTATGTCTGTGGTTGGCTTATTTCGCTTAACATAGGGACCAGTTCCATCCATGTTGCTACAAATGATGGAATTCCATTCGTTTTTATGGCTGCATAATATTCTGTTTTTTATATATATATATATATATATATATATATATATATATATGATGAGGACAGCGTGGACTAGAGTAGCCACTGTGGACTTAGAATTGAACAGATTCCAGAGGTATTTAGCAGGTGGAACTGGTAAGATTTACAGATATATATATATATATCATATTTTCTGTATCCATCCATCCATCAATGGGCACTTAAGTTGATTCCATATTTCGCCTATTGTGAGTAGGCTGCAGTGAATGTGGGAGGGCAGATCTGCCAGAGTGGCTGGACTAACTACTTTACATTCCCACCAGCAGTGTATCAGGTTTCTCTTTCTTCACATCCTCACCGGCATCCATTACTGCCTGCCTTTTCTTTTATTTGCAGGAGTACATTAGATTTTATTCGCAGGAAAATGGGAAGCCAATGAATGGTGTTAAGCAGGGAAATTGGATGGTCTTATTTATGTTTGTTTCAAGTTCTCACTGACAGTTGTGAAGTGTGCATTTGACAGAGGTTGGGGGTATATGAGGAAACCAGTGACACATTTTAGCAACGGTCCACTGTGAGATGAGGACAGCATGGACTAGGGTGACCACTGTGGATTTAGACACAATTGGACAGATTCCAGAGATATTTAGCAGGTGAAATTGATAAGATTTACAGATGGATTGAATGAGAAAGTGGGAGAAAGGAAGAAATCAAGAACGACTGAACTATTTCTGCTTTGAGCAGATGTTGCTATGATGGTGCCCTGCGCCGAGATAGAAAGAAGTGGAAGATGTAGGAGTAGGGATAAATGCATAAGATTTGTTGTGGACGTTTCAGAAACTTGTGTGACTCCAAATGGGTATGTCTCTTAGGCATTACATTTACAAATCTGGGGTTTAGCAGGATTGTCAGGCTTGGGGACATACGTTTGAGAGGTGACAACTTGTGGATGGCTTTAAGAGTGAAAGAATGGAAGAACTCTGTTAGGGAGACAGTATGGAGAGGTTAAGGGGGGCCACATCTTGGTTGGATCACAAACGATGGCCCAGGAAAAGAGATTGGCAAGCGGTGATCTGTGGAGTAAAAGAAAAGCCAAGAATGTGTGGCATTGTAGATTTCAGGAGAGAGGCACGTGTCAATACAACGAAAAGAAGCGATGGTGTCAAATGCTGTTTAGTGGTCAAGAGAAGACAGACACTGTCCATTTGGTTGGGAGACACAGGTGAATAGTTTTAACTGTGTGGTGGAGACAGAGCCAGACTGCAAAGTTTTGAAGACTAACGAGGAAACGGGGACAGCTTCTGCAGACGATTCTTAGAGAAGTTTGCCAAGGAAGATCGAACCATGGCAGAGTGTTAAAGGGAAAATGCATTTTTTTAAAGGTTGCATAACACTAGAAGATGATTAGGTTTTTAGATGCCAACAAGATAATCCATCCTGGCAAATTTCAGCAAATGAATGGTTTCAAACATGATGTTCCACATGGTGTCAGTGATAGCACAGTCTTTTTTGGTGAAAACACTATTGTCAGAGACACACAGAGAGAGGTCGGTAAAGGTGGAGGAGGAAGAGATAAATAGAAGAGGGAGAAAGGTTGGGACTGGAGTTGATGGTGATGACACATTATGGGAATGTATGCATTTGGTTTGTAGGGTTGTGTAATGGTGCATTCTCAGAATGTAACTGTGGAAGTAAAGGTGTCTTAGTTTTCTATTGTCGTGTAACAAATCACTGCCAAGTTAGCAGCTCGGAACAGCTGGTGCTTATTAACTCCAGCTCTGTAGGGCAGACGTCCAGGTGGGCTCAGCTGGGCTTAGCATCTCACCAGGTTCAAATTTATGTATCAGGCCAGTGGGTTCTGAGATGTGGGCTCTGGAGGAGAGCTGGCTTCCAGGCTCACTCAGGCTGCGGAAGAATCCAGTGTCTTGGAGTTGGGGGACTGAGGTCCCAGTGCTCTGGCTGGCCATCAGCTGGGGTAGCTTTCTGCTCCTAAAAGTCACCTCCATTCCTTCTCCTGGGGTCCCCTCCATCTTCAAATACAGCATGCTGCGCCCTGCTCCCCATATTGGCCTGGCATCTTCCTCTGGCTCATGTGACAGCATCGGGTACACAGGATAAACCTGGAGGATCACCCTATTTTCAGGTCAGCTCATCGGTAACTTTCTTCATATTTGCGAAGTCTGGCTTGCCAGGTAAGGTCACACACTCACAGAGGTGACGTCTTTGTATGCACAGGCCCTGGGATTTGGGCAGGAGCCTTCTTGGAGTCCTAATTCTGCATTCCCAAATGATAAAGATGGGGCGAAGGAACTGAGAGCCATGAGTTGGATGGTCCTTTTGCTTGAGGTCCCTGAGAATGTGGTCCCGGAGCATCTGGATGACTGTAAGCCAGGACTTCAAGCATTGGGCAGTGAGGGATGGAGGGAGGGGCCTGAGGCAGGAGCAGGATGGAGCCTGCTGGGTGTGAACCTCCAAGGAGGAAGAACGAGGAAGGAGGCAGGACCGAGCCCACCCCACCTCATCCCTGACACTCACTAAATGTCAGGCATACAGATTGCCTTAGGAGAGAATTGATATCTTTATAATATTGTACATTTTTACATAAATCCAGGTCATTTTCCCCAAACATTTTGTGTTCTTCAGTAAGGCCTAAACATTTTCTTAAAAAGATATGACAAATTTCTTGTTAAATCTGTTCATTGGTATTGTATTTTTATTGAGTATTAAAATGGAATCTTTCTGTCCTTGCATTTATAACTGGTTATGATTTTAAATAAACACATTCTTGCTTTTATTTTAGTTGTGTTGATGCCCTTGTTGAATGATCTTATTGGCCATAACTTTTCTGTTACTTTGAATTTTCTAGACACGCAATACCGTCAGTGCCCAATATCAATGGATTAATTTGCTCTTGACAAATATCTATTTCTTGTATTTTGCTTGGGGCTTAATTTTTAGTTAGGAATAATTTTGATTTTCCTCAACTGGATTTTTAGGACATTGCTCAAGACTATGTTTTTTCTTCTTCAACCTATTGATGTGTCAAAAGATAAAGTAATACTTGTTTGAATGTTTTGTTATTCCTAGAATGATACCACTCAGTCAAGATACTGCTGAAACTTATTTAGATTTTTTAAAAATTTTATTTCTTTTGCACATCTTTGCATTGGTATTTTGGGGGCTGCTCTTCTTTCTGTGTGGTAAGGTGCAGGTTAGAGAGAAAGAGAGAGAATGTGTATGTGTGTATGTATATATTTTTCTTGAATATGTGAATTTATTCATGTGGAGAACCACTAGGGCCTCATTTCCCATCCTCATTACCTTTTTTTTTGGTAAATGTTACACACACATACTACCAAAAACAATGTAGCCGTCACTCATTTACTGACCATCCAAAATGAATAAATGTTAACATTTTGTGATTTTTTTTCTTTAGATTGTTTTAAAATAAGGAAAAACTTTTCAGACTTGTCAGTGGAGTATCTTGCATTTTTTTAAATATATGGACAATCATTTTATCCGAAAATAGTGATTTTTTATCTTCCAAATTCATATGTTGCTCATTTAATTTTTATTGGTTTCTTGTCTTCGCTACAACCTCCAATGCTGAGCGCTGGCGTTGGAGATATTCTGCTTTTGTTCCTAATAAAAATGCTAGTGATGTGGCACTGCCACCTTAAGTGTTTGTGTGTTGCTGTGGGTTTTTGGTAGATTACGCTGGGAAAATTGCTTCTCCCTTTGGCTGGCTGGAGGTTTCCCTTTCTCCTCCTCCTAATTATACATGCTTTTCCATAGTGAGAGCTCCTTGATAGCTTTTTACAATTTGTTAGACATTTACTTTCCATTTTAGTCATGTCTTTTCCAGAGTGCATTTTTGTATTCTACAGTTTCCTGGAAATATTTCTTTTCTCCAGATTTTCAAATTTATTAAGACAGGGGTTTTTTTTATGATAAGTCCTGAAATTTTCTGAGCATCTGTGTTTATTTACCCTCTCTCATTGCTAATTTTCATCATGTATATTTTCTGCTCATATTTCCTAGACGAGGCTAACTGGAGGCTTATTTTTTTATTATTAGACTTTTTAAAGAACTCTCTCTTTTAAAAAAGCAAACATGTACATCAGCTTCCATTTTCCTCAGAATTTCAAATTCACTTACAAATGAGCTAGAGTGAGGTCAGAAAATTCACAAAAACAAAGGACTTGATAATGTTAATGATGTGTTCACATAGAAGCGAAATCTTAGAGGAAAACTGCCCCACTTCTTCATGCAGGAGGTGGCGGGAGGTTACCTTCCAGCCCAGACAGTCGTCTCAGAAACCCCTCACGCACTGACTCTCCCAGCTGGCACCTCGGGGTGTCCATCCCGGCTCCCATGTTCCTTTCCCTTGGAGTGATTTATCCCCAACCTGCATTCCAGTTTTGGTTTCCAACTGGACCCAGGGTTTGCTTGGAGCATTCATAAATCTTTGTTTTTTTTTTGATATGGAGTCTCGCTCTGTTGCCCAGGCTGGAGTGCAGTGGCGTGATCTTGGCTCACTGCAACCTCTGCCTCCCGGGTTCAAGCGATTCTTCTCCCTCAGCCTCCGAATAGCTGGGACTACAAGGCGCCTGCCACTACACCTGGCTAATTTTTGTCTTTTTAATAGAGATGGGGTTTCACCACATTGGCCAGGCTGGTCTGGAACTCCTGACCTCAGGTGATCCACCCACCTCAGCCTCCCAGAGTGCTGGGATTACAGGCGTGAGCCACTGTGCCCGGCCACATTCATAAACTTCAAGTGGTTGGCTTATTGCTATTATTTCCTTCTTCTTTTAAAATAACTTATTACCACATGGCAGTCCAAAGATCTATTCTATCCTAGCTTTACTTCAGGGAATTATTGATGTTTCTTGTGGTCAGTTTTTCTAAATGTTTTTGGACACTGAAAAACATGTTCTCTAATATCTTTGTCTTCTTCATTAAAAAAAAAGTATTCGCTCAACTTTATTGCTTCTTTTATTCCTGTTCTCTGTGGCTTCCTTCCTTCCCACCTTTGTTCATTCTGTTCTTCCTCTCCACGACCTATCAGAGCTGAAAGGAGTTTGTTAAATATCTGGACTTTTTCTCAGTTTCTTGGTTTCAGGTATGAGAATACTTGGAACTTCTCCTGTGTTCTGGCCAATTTCTCCTTTTCCCATTCTTATCAGCTGTTGCTTTATACACTTAGTGCTCTTCAAGGAAATCCTGACGAGGTGATATTCCCTGTATCTTCATCATACACTTTATCCTTCACATTCATAATGTGACTTTCTTGGTCTTGTTTCTTTTGATCTGGAATTTAACTTTTTCTCCTCTTACTGTTGCAACCGCTGCTTCCGGCATATCCCTGTACCCATCTTTATTTTTATTCTCTCCCAGTTTCACATAGAGTTTGTTTTTCTTGCAATATGTGAATCTGACAATGTGGAGTCCCCAGTTTTATTCTGCATCTAGATTCTCGATCTAATAGTATTGACTTCTGCTAGTCTCATGACTTGAATAAAGGATAGGGTTCATTCGTCAGAGACGGTGGGAGAGAGTGGTGTTGATGTGTGTGATTAAGCTGTGCTCCACGATATTTATGTAATTTAAATTTCTTTTATGAACAATAATGTTTGGCGTGCACCTAGTTCCTTTCAGCTTAGAATCTAAATCACCGTTTCCTAAATTGAGTTCTATATTTTGTAATGACATGTTATTAAATAAGAAGACAACCCTACTCTGAGTTGTGCTAGCAAAAATAATTACATTTCTTATGGTTTTCTCATGTAAATGCCCAAGACTTGCTGCTACTTTGGAGCTCATTGTTCAGTCTTCACCAGCGCCCTTAGGTAAACGTCCTCCTATGATGCTGAATACTAAGCCAGGATGCTGAATACTAAGCCAGGACGCTATCTCAGATAGCACAGATTGCTTTAAGAGGAGTAATAATGGAATAATGGAGGGTGGCTGGACGTGAATGGCTATTAGGTTGTTTATCAGCTGTAGGTGGACTTCAACCACATGGGCTATTTCCATCTAGATTGGCCGAACCTAATCAGAATTGCTCCAGCCTGCCCGTCTTTCACACCTGAATTGCTTACAGGTAGAAGACAAGGAGAATCGGAAGACAGATGTTAACAATCAATGCATCGTCTCTTAACTTTGCAAAAATACACATATTAAATTAAGCATCAGCAAGTGCCAAATATAAGCAATTCATACATGAGCATCGTGAGAGAGAAGAACTACAGCATGTGGCCTGTGGATAAGAAACATCTTATTTTTATTTTAGTAGAGGAGTCTGGAGACTCGGGCCGTGGTGGGGATTGGGGTGGTGATGTCTGCCCACCTGTGAACTTTAGTGGAGACTGAAGAGCATTGTGGCCTCTTTGGTGGCTGCCACCTGGGGGAGACATTGATGGCCAGAGTCACAAACTCAAACCTGTCATGGCCAGGCAGGTAACAGAATGCAGGCGCAGATGGAGGCCAGAAGCAAGACACTGGGGAGAATGTGGGTGGGCTCCGCTCCATGGGGACAGGCTTGTCCTGGCTACAGGGGTAGCTGCTCCAGGGTCCTTGCTAATTACAGTCACAACTGAATGGACTTCCATTGTGGTCACGTTGTCCCATCCTGTGTGCTCAAGGGAATTCAGAAAATCTGCATGTTCATGTAAAATCCTCTCCCATATTTTTTCATTTGGCAATTACTTTATTCATGTATTCTTTCATTCATTCATTCATTCATTCAGACAGGGTCTTGCTCTGTTGCCCAGGCTGAAGTGCACTGGTGTAGTCTTGGCTCACTGCAACCCACATCTCCCAGGCTCGAATGATCCTCCTGCCTCAGCCTCCCAAGTAGCTGGGACTACAGGTGCATGCCACCAGGCCTGGCTATTTTTATTTATTTATTTATTTTTGTAGAGTTGGGGGTCTCACTATATTGCCCAGGCTGGTCTCAGACTCCTGGGCTCAAGCGATGTGCCCCACCGTGGCCTCCCAAAGTGCTGGGATCTCAGGCCTGAACCACTGCACCTGGCCTGGGAATTACTTTAAACAGGCAAATAAAAACCTGCTGGTTTCAAGTCGAAGCGTGGTCTAGTGATCCTGCAGTGATGTTTGGAAGCAAAGGCGCTTGTGGGGAGGGGCGTTTCATTGGCTGAGTCCTCCAGCCTCTAGAAGGGGTAGCCACCTATTACAGCATTCTGTGGCCTCCACCGCTTCCATTTTGTAATACTAATAGAGACATAATTACATATTCAGCATCTGGATTTATAACTGCACAGCTCCCTGGAGAGGGGCCACGGCTCTCATCTCTGGAGCACCTGAGTCTAGCCCAGGACCTGGCATATCATAGACTCAATGTATAGCCCCTGCCCCGCTTTTTTTTTTTTTCTTGGCTGCTTTAACCCTTGATTTTCTTCATCCTTTTGACACTCTCTGCCCCCACCCCCTTAAGCTAGGAGCTCAGGACTTGAAGTTTTGGTTCTGAATATACCCTGTTCTCTATGCATTTCCTCTTCCCCTGTAAAAACTCAGAAAGATCATAGCAAGATTTGTCCCCTCCTTAAATCCACATCCTTTCTGGGGAAATTCCTATCCAGCCACAGATTAAATTACATGATAAGAGACTCTCTTGTTAGGAGAAATTCAGACATGGCAGGGGAGATGTGCTGGGGTTGGGTGCTAGGTCACCTAGAAGACTTTTTTAGGATTCGATGATCAAGGGCATTTTCAGCTCTAAAGCTCGTATAATGAGTGTACGCAAATGCCTGAGGCAGCACGTCCTGTGACCCAAGTATTTTTGTGCCACCATCTCAGGATGGGATGAGTTTTGGCAGAAAGATGACAGACTCCTAGGGAGAGCCTCCTAAAAAGAAGACAGCCTGTGCCCCAGGCTGCAGAGCTGTCTAACACGCGAGATCTTCAGAGGACAAGCCCCAATCCCTTCTGTGCCCAACCCTTGTCCACGGGGGAAGTGTCTCCCTCTGCCCTTCGTCGGGGTCCTGCCAGTTTTCCTGCTACTCCCCAGTACCAAAGCCTGTAGATTCCTTTGCAGCAGGGATGGAAAACAGAGGTACTAACGAGGACCAGGCAGATCATGAGAACAAGTGAAGTGTGCAAGTGTGAGAGGCCGACGGGCGACCTGGGTGACCCATGGCAGCTGACACAAAACACCATCTGTGCCTCGCTGTGGGCCACGTGCTCTGCGGAGAGGAGGAAAATCCACGGCTCCAGATGATGGCTGACCTCTGAATTGGAGCCCAGAACTTTCTCCATCCAAAAGAAGTTTGACATCTATATATATGGATTTATATGTGTATATATATGTGTGTGTGTGTGTGTGTGTGTGTATCTTTTTTAGACAGAGTTTTGCTCTTGTCGACCAGGCTGGAGTGCAGTGGCGCGATCTCAGCTCACTGCAACCTCCACCTTCCAGGGTCAAGTGATTCTCCTGCCTCAGCCTCCTGAGTAGTTGGGATTACAGGCACCTGCCACCACGCCCGGCTAATTTTTGTATTTATAGTAGAGACAGGGTTTCACCATGTTGGACAGGATGGTTTCCATCTCCTGACCTCACGATCCTCCCGCCTCAGCCTCCCAGAGTGCTGGGATTACAGGCGTGAGCCACCGCACCTGGCCAACATCCATATTTTTATGTGAACTCTTCCAGTCGTTAAGAGTTTGTGACTAATTGCAAAAATGTTTGAAATCTTGTACAGACTAAGTGAAAACAGTTGGTAGACTGGATTTGGCCTTCAGATCGTCAACTTGCAACTGCTGCTCAAGCCAGAAAGTAGGAATTCTGGAACAAGCCCTCTTTGGAAAGCCAGAACCCTGACTTCCTTTTCAGTCTCATCTCCCTGCACCCCGTCTCTCTTCTGCACATTCATTTCCTCCCAAGGATGCTCACCCAGGTAGGGCAACATAGGCAGGAAGACCCAGGGAGCTCACCGTGGGTCCTTATCTCTCATCTCCTGATGGGCACAGTGCATGTGCAGTGCATGTTAGATTAGTGTGTGGTAGAGGACAATGATCCTGTACCATTTAACTTCTTAATTTTTTTTGCTTTAATTTAGCTGATTTCATATAGTTAAATTTATAAAAATTAAAGAAATGTATAATATGTTTCTACTCCATTAGCTTAGCTCTTCTAATTATTTTACAGAATTGAAAAGCAGTTAACCTACTTGGCTCTTGTTTATAAACACACATCTATTTAACCCTTTCCACGTCTTTTGCTAAACTATTGAGAAAGACCTTTAAAACATCTCACTCTGTTTTTCTGTAAAGGATTGTGTTAGGCCATTTTTGCCTTGCTGTAAAGAAGTACCTGAGACTGGATAATTTATAAAGAAAAGAGGTTTAATTGGTTCATGGTTCTGTAGGCTGTACAGGAAGCACGGTGCTGGCATCTGCTCAGCTTCTGGTGGGATCTCAGGGAGCTACAGTCATGGCAGGAGGGGACTGGGAAGCCAGTACCTCAGATGGCAAGAGTGCGATCAAGAGAGAGAGGAGGAGGCTGCCACACACTTTCAAACAACCAGATCTCTCAAGAAATCATTCACTATTTTGAGGATGGCACCAAGAGGATGATACTAACCATTCATGAGAAATCCATCCCCATGATCCAGTCCCCTCCCACCAGTTCCCACCTCCAACGCTGGGATTACAATTCAACATGAGATTTAGAGGCACAACTATATGAAGGATGCATTGTCCACTGGTGTGTCCGAAATCTCCTATCTCCAGCTTCATTTACACACTGAGTGTTCACTGGATACTCTTAGCAGTCTAGGTGTGCAGCCCAGAATTCAGAAGCTGTTGGCAAAGCTTGGATGAAGCCCCCAGGCACAGTGGTTTCCACCTGGGTTGGGGAACAACACAGAGGAAGACTGGATCTCCATAACTCAGAACCATGTGTGACGAGTGCATCCAACACGCATAGGGTCTCTCATGTGAGTCACAGCCGGGACTTTCAGAACTTTACCTGCTCCCAACCCAGAGCCCCTCCGTGAGCACCACTCTGGGTCTGAATCGGCTGTGTAATGAAGCATCCTGCAGGTGGAAGAAAGAAAATCTTTCTTCACAACTTTGCCCCCTCACAATGTCACCCTTGAGAAATAAAAGATGGATTACTTTTCCTCTGTCAGGGACAGCATCAGCTGAGGAGACTCCATAACTTCTTTTGGTCTTTGCCCTAATGTTTAGGAAATACAGGAGTGTGTGTGTTAAACAGCCTTCTGGAAAATAGATCTGTGGATTGTCTAAGTCCGCCGATGGCTGTTCAACTATTTGCTTTTCAAATTGATTTTTTGCAGCCAACATTCAAAGAGGATCAGTAGCTAACAAACTCAAATTTTATAAATTTCAAATTTTATAAATTTCTCATTTATAAAAATAATTAAACTCATCCATAAAGCCTCCAATAAAATGACAACAAGTCAGGTGGGATAACACATTCATGACACCAAATGGTATTGACAAGCATTAAGAATGATGTCATATTAAGAAACGTGTTACTAAAGGCGACCTCTAGATGTATGTCAACTACAATTTCGATGAAACCCAACATACGTTTCTGATGTAAAGAGATAAAAACTGTGAGCTAGGAGTAGACTGACACTTTCCCCACATTACACACAGTGTCTGGCTCAGTCCAGCAGCCGGCGTTATATGTTATGGCAAAATATAAGTGACAACAAAATGCAGGAGGCCTGTTGTTGGCCCCAAGATTTAGCAGGATGTTTATAGGTGAAGCCATCAGCCTTGGCACCATGAGACACTGTTTTCTCAGAGTCCGTTGTAAGTTTGGTCAACATGAAGTTTTTAAAATATGTATCAATTTCTGTAGATGACTGACTTTAAGGGATCCAGTGGAATCTGTCTGATCTTGTCGTTCCCACCCAGGTGAGAAGATGCAGGTTTTGCTTGGGAAATGCTGCTTTTAGCCATCGCCAGGCCCAGTGCACACTGGGAGGGCTTCCGTGAGCCAGTGTCTCATAGCATTGGTGCCGAGGTTAAAAACACCCAAGACACTTCATTATAGTCAATGCAGTGATGCAAGAAAAGAAACATGACCAGCTCCTGGAAGGGATGAAAGAAACTGTAATTCAAATGGAGTATCATGTTAAGTGGTTAGCAATGTGTTTAACGTAAGGAGGTTTGCAGTATAAAGAACGCTATGAAATAGTCAACCTCCTCAACATTAAAAAGTATTAAAGCAATAGGTATGCAGTTTCGAATATTCAGACAAACCTGTGTAGGCTGGTGCCAAAGGAGAAGCTGAAAACCACGTTCCCTCTGCCTGCTTGCTCGTGTGGCACACTTTTAGTATGATTTAAATTTCTCCCGGAAATGCATATACGTGTGTCTGCTTTTCTGTTTACATAGGAGGAAATCGTTACTTAGCAGTGATGTGATTCTCTTTATGGGGAATTTAAAAAAAAATCAAACATCTGCAGCAGAGCCACAATAATCATTTTCCCATTAACAACAAAAATTATTTTGCAAATAATGTGGATAAAAGATCTCACACACAAATAGTAAAAATATAAATGATCCAGAAATAATGTAATACAGTGCACAAAACTGAAGGAACTGACCAATAATACGAAAATCTATAAAACATAATGGGGAAAACAACACAAATTATGGAGGGCTCAATATCATACAATATCATTTTCTGGAATTTATAATGCTACCTTTTTAATCAAAATAGAAGTGTTTTCTTTAAGGTTAACCTGACAACATGATTCTAAAGTTTATCTAGAAATAGAAATGAGTAAGTATAACCAGGCAAATGTTTCAAAGAAGAAGAATGTTGTATACCTGCACTGTAAGATATTAAAACACACTAAAGGCTGGGTGCGGTGGCTCATGCCTGTAATCCCAGCACTCTGGGAGGCCGAGGTGGGCTGATCACCTGAGGTCAGGAGTTTGAGACCAACCTGGCCAACATGGTAAAACCCTTTCTCAATCAAAAAAAAAAAAAAAAAAAAAAAACTGGGCATAGTGGCACATGCCTGTGATCCCAGCTTCTCCAGAGACTGAGGCAGGAGAATCGCTTTAACCTGGGAAGTGGAGGTTGCTGTGAGCCGAGGTTGCACCACTGCACTCCAGCCTGGGTAACAGAGCAAGACTCTGTCTCAGAAAAAATAAAAAAATAAATAGAGAAAGAAAAAAACCCACACACTTTAAAAAAATAATAAAATACTGCAGTATAAACTCAAGAATACAGATCTCCATGGAATAAGTTAAAAAAATCCAGTGTGTGCGTGTATGTATTTGTGTGTGTGTAAAATAACACCTTTTAAATATCTTGGTAGTTCTTAATACTTAAACAAACAAAAATTAAGTTCCTATGTGTCTAAAACACAATAGACAGAATTGAAAAGTAAGTTTCAGGTCTGTGATGTTTTTAGAACACTGACAATACGTAATGTGGGCCAACTAGGTGCCGTTTTCAAGAGAAGTTTAAGGCATGTTTTGGAGAAGGGTGAGAAGGGTACTCCTAAATTTCAGATACGTAGAAATGGGAAAATGGTACAAACATTTTGAAAGGCAGTTTGGCCGTGCTTATTAGTGATTTAAAAGTATTCCTATCCTGGCTAGGTGTGATGGCCCACTCCTGTCATCCCACCACTTTGGGAGGCCAAGGCGGGTGGATCACTTGAGCTCAGGAGTTCGAGACCAGCCTGGGCAAAACCTCATCTCTACAAAAATACAAAAATTAGGTGGGTATGGTGGCACATGTCTGTAGTCCCAGCTACTTGTGAAGTTGAGGTGGTAGCAGGATCTCTTGAGCTGGGGAGGTTGAGGCTGCAATGAGCCGTGATCATGCCACTGCACTCCAGCCTGGGCAAGAGAGCGAGACCCTGTCTCAAAAAATAATAATAAAAATTTCTAACCTTTCGTTTCCCACCTCCAGCTGGAGAATTTATCTCATGGGGAAAAAATCCAGGACGATATGCTAAGATCCAATTTCAAATATATTCTCTATATTACTAGAGAATTCTTGAGGGCATAGGGAATTGTTCAAGATATACTACGAAGATCAGGCTGGGCGAGGTGGGTCACGCCTGTAATCCTGGCACTCTGGGAGGCTGAGGTGGGAAATCACTTTAGCCTAGGAGTTTGAAACCAGCTTGGAAAACACAGTGAGACCCTATATATTTCTTTAAAAAAGAAGAGAGAATAAAAAATATTAATTTAAAAATGATGTATTTAATGCGCACATATACATGAATAGTCATCAGCATGTATGTGTGTGCAGATAATATCGTCTAATCTGTATCGTCCCAGAAAGAAAGACTGAGTAGGAGGAACACCAGTTTCCCTCCTGGTAGTAGGATTATGAGTGGCATTAGTTTTCTTCTTTTTATTCTGTGTTTTCCATACCTTCTAAATGGAAATTCAGTAAGTTATGGTCAGAAAAACATGCCAAATGTAAGCTCTCCCCAGCTCTTCCCTTTGATAATGTCTGTTCAATTTTTAGTCTTCACATTAAACTTACTTCTTAACGAACTTTTTTTGGAACCCCCCGCTCCAAGTTAGTCCTCTTACAAAACTCTCAAGGAAAGAACCACTTTTTTTTTTTTTCTCAGCACATATCGGAGGTATTATTTATGTATTTACTGGTGGATTGATGTATTTACTGCCTGACCGTCAACGCCCCATCGTAGGAGGCACTGTGTCTCATTTGTTTCCCATGCTCAGCACAGCGCCTGGTGCCTCCCAGGTTTTCAGTAAATATGTACTAGATGATGAATGAGACAATCCATGGAATAAACACTCAATGATTATAAAAATAGCTAACATTGATTGAGTTACTCTCACATGCTTATTTAATACTTTCGGTCTCATTCCAGCAATAACCCTGTACATACACATTGATCCCATTTTACAGGTGAGAGAGTTAAGGCCCGTAGAGATGAAATCGCCTATTCAGGATCATATCAATGGTGAGAGGCGTGGTTGGTGTTTGACATGAACTGCAGAGCGGGGGCTTTTAACCACTATCCCCTACTGTCCCCAACGCAATAAGAAGGAAAGCAACAGAGCAACCTATGCATGCTAAGCAGGGCTGGCCCCGGCAAGAGCATCATTGACATTGGGATGTTCGGTCCCCCCCAGAATCAGTCATGTATCTCTCTTGCCTTTCACTCAGAGCAATTCAAACATTTGCTTTGGAATGTGAATGGCCCCTTGAGAAGTCAGTCCACTTATCCCCAAAGCTTTGCCCCCTCACAATGTCACCCTTGAGAAATAAAAGATGGATTACTTTTCCTCTGTCAGGGACAGCATCAGCTGAGGAGACTCCGTAACTTCTTTTGGTCTTTGCCCTAATGTTTAGGAAATACAGGAGTGTGTGTGTTAAACAGCCTTCTGGAAAATAGATCTGTGGATTGTCTAAGTCTGCCGATGGCTGTTCAACTATTTGCTTTTCAAATTGATTTTTTGCAGCCAACATTCAAAGAGGATCAGTAGCTAACAAACTCAAAGCTGGGCTGAAATGGGGACATTCATTTAGTAATTGGATTTGGAATAATCACAACCTTGGTTCTGGAAATGTGTGGAGAAGCGCAGATTGGTGACTGTAGAGGTTAATTCTGTGTCTTCCTTCCAAGCAATAGGATGTCTGTGATTGGAAGGGGAAGCGAATCTTATTTAAAATATGTTTTTTGAGTATTTTAAAGTGGTCAGAGTTCAAGGCAATGACAGCTTTTTAAGCCATTTAAAATTTTTTCACCACCTCTGTTGCTTGACAGTGAGTCAGAATGAATAGCTGTGTTATTCTCCACTGTTTTGCTTTAAAACCAATATTTATCTTAAAAAAATGAAACATTATGTAATTTGATGAGCTATATTTAATAGACATCTATTAATATTCCACAAAATTGTTAGAGGTCAATTTCTCTTTTGTTGTCAGGCCGCAGGTATATTTCCATAGTTTTATTCCTACTTTTTTATTTTTGATCAATATATTTTCAGGCCATGCTTCCTGACACAACTCACATAAAAATGTAGGCTTCTGTGATTCTAATGAGATAGGACCTGCTGATTTCACCCTCTTGTCTGCCCTGCCTCTGACCAGGCACTCCTAATTTGATTGTGCCTTGCTGGGCAGCATTATGCAAGCTCTTAAAATTAAATAAATGTATGCAATTGACATTAAACTTACAACACCTCCAGTGGAGAATGAAATAAAGATATGTCACTAGAATATAGATATCAGAAATGAAATATTAAAGGTCTTCGTACTTTTGACTCTTTGACAATTGCCAGCCTTCAGTTTCTTTCCATTGAACACAAATGCAGCAATTTATAGATGCAGATAGCCTGAATATTGGTAGAGTTGTTAAAAGGCGTTTTAAATAACATCTATTAAACATATTTCTGGCTTAGACACTATGCTTGCTATGGAGGATACAAGATGTTTATTTGCAGGGAAAACAGAATTATGACTGATAGGGACAGGAGGCAGGGAAATTCTGGGCAGAGGAGAGTGGATCCCTGAGGGCCCCACCCTCAAGCCAAAAAGCCTCATGCTGTGGCCCAAAGTGAGAACATGCATTCCCGTTTTCCTGCTCAAATGTTGCCTTTTCCAAAACTACCCATGGCCTGCCCTGCCTCCCATACTGTGCCGTAAAAACCCCAGGCTCCACTGTAGGGAGCAGAGGAGAAGAGGAGAAGAGAAGAGAAGAGAAGCAGCTGGACATCAGAGAGAAGCAGCTTGAATTCAGAGGGACAACTTGATGGTGTTGCTTTGGAGAGGAGTCATACTCCGGGGACAGATTATATTCCCACTCCGTACCCTTTTCAGCTCGCCTTCCTGCTGAGAGCCACTTTCATCGGCAATCAAACCCCCCACATTTACCATCTCCAATTTGTTCATGTGACCTCATTCCTCCTAGAGGCCGACAAGAATTCAGGTGCAGGTGCAAAAGGCGGCCACACTGACCCTTCACTGAACTGTTAACACTGAAGCTGTCCACCAACGGCAAAGCAAAAGAGCATGGACTGTAACACTCCTACTGGGGCTTCAGGGGTCGTGGACACCCCCCTAGATGCGGCCACAGGGCTACACAGAGTTTTGCTCCTGCTGGTACCAAAAAGCACTCACCCCAGCTCCTGCATCTGCTCACGTGTGCTCCCCCTTCTGCAAAGGGTGGGACACAGTGGGACCGAGCGAGTGGACTCCATCCCTCCTGGCGCCGTAGCAGCCCGCTAGTTCTAGTACCTGTGCACTCCAGTTCCCTTCCACAAAGGGGTCAGAGAAATTTCCTGCTTCATGATCATAATACCGTAACTAGTGCAAAAAAAAAAAAATCTAATTTGTGCTTATTTGTGGATTTTAGACACAAGTGATGTCCTAATAGATGACCCTATGATAGAAAGATTAAATGGTTTCTTAGATTTAGAAAGGTTATAGAGGAATTTTCATGGATAAAAGATTGTGTAGCTCCCTATGTTGTCACTAAAGGGTGAAAATGTAGGCAACACTGTGCTTCTTCTCAGTGTGTCCCAATCCCTGCCTGCTGCCTTGGTCCCATCTGGACTCTGACCTTATCCATCACTTCTTGCTTGACACATGTCAGAGACTTCTAAGTGGTCTCTTTTCTTCAATCCATGCCCTCTGCAGTCTTCTCTGATCAGCAGTGAAAATCTTTCAAAGTATACAAATCGAAATTGTTGATTCCTTCATTTATAGCTGAGTAGTGTTCCATGGTATATATTGCATATACTAGTTTTATTTATCCACTCTTTGGTTGATGGTCATTTGGGTTGGTCCCGTATTTTTGCAATTGTATATTTTGCTGCTATAAACATGCGTGTGCAAGTATCTTTTTCATATAATGGCTTCTTTTCCTGTGGTAGCGACCTGGATGGAATTGGAGACCATTTAGAATAGTGAATTAACTCAGGAATGGGAAACCAAATATTGTTTGTTCTCACTTATAAGTAGGAGCTAAGCTGTGAGTACATAAAGGCATAAGAATGATATCATGGATTTTGGGGACTTGGGGGGATGGGTGGGGGGTGAGGGATAAAAGACTACATATTGGGAACAGTGTACACTGCTCGGGTGATGGGTGCACCAAAATCTCAGAAATCACCACTAAAGAACTTATTCGTGTAACCAAAACCACCTGTTCCCCCTGAAAACTATTGAAATAAAAATAAAATAGTTGATTCTTGATTAAAACCCTCCGTGATTTGCAACCATATTTAGAGCAAAACCCCAAATCCTCCGTGTTGCTCAGCACGTGCGCTGCTGTTCCTCTCTCTGACATCTCCTGTCGTTCCCCCATCACTCACGGCGTCCGCACCTCATTGCCCTCTCCTGTTCCCCACACATGCCAGACTCCTTCTGCCCAGGGCTCTTCTGTCTAACTGGGAGGCTCTTCTCCTAGGTCCCTCCCTATCTTGGCTACCTGTTATTTATGTCGATTGCCAACTCCTCAGAGAGAATCTTGGCTCCCTGAGAGCAGAGACCAGTGTCTTGTTCCTTGGTAAGTCATCATACCCTGGCACAGTGTCTGGCACGAATTTATGCTCAAAATGCTTGTTCACTGCATGAGTCAACCAGTCCATCCTGTAGTTCACATTTCTCTCTCCCTGAAATAAGCTTAGTCATACTTGGCTTAAATGTTTTGTGGGCCAAAGTCTTTTTGAATACTTGAGACATCCATGTTGATTTTTCTTCTACTTTCAGTTTGATGATCTGTATTTATATCTATAGGTATCTCTCTATATCTCTTCTGCTGAAAAATCTTGATTATTTCCTTTGAAAAATAGGTTGAGTGGCGATCAGAGGGTCATTGGTTTATTCTTTATGTTTCTTACAAGTCTGTGCAAGCAACTAAACAATACGCATTTGAAGATGTAAGTATATAAAATACAAAATCCCTACCCTCACAGAGCTTCTAATCTGATATTTGGAATTGATCCCGGGGCGTTTGTGAGATCACAGGAAATAGTAGGTTAAACTGAGAATGCAAGAGCTCTCATAAACTACCTTTTAGGAAAGTCCAATTCCAGAAGTCCGTGCAAGTAAAAGAGAAAACAAAAATACTCCCTTTCACCCACATTCCTACTCTTTGCCACAGCTTTGCATCCCCAGCTGTTGATGAATTCAGAGATTGCACCATTTCAGTCCCTTAGTTTCCTTCATATTCAAGCTTGTGTACATCCCCTGTGCCCCGAGTGGTTGGGCCAGGATGCCTGGGTGAGGGCATCGTCCGAGGGGTCTGGATGGTTGAGTGCAGAGGTTTAACCATCTCTTCTGTTTTCAGAGTCCTGCCTTGTCCAACCTGCCCTCTCGTCTGATGGTTTTTTGGCTGGGCCTTCAAAGGGCCCCTCCTCTGTCCTGCAGCAGCCTCCTTCTCTGCAGGATCCAGCTGCTGTGGATTGCTCCAAAAACCCAGTTGTCCCTGCCTCATCAGCGTCTCTCTTCCCCCAAGTGTGGTGAGGCATCTGGTGTGGTCTTCATGCCCTCTCTTTGCCCCGATGGCCTCTACCTCATTCAGCTCTGTGATGCTGTGTCCTCTTGATGAAATTTTGGGAGGGAGCAGAGATGAACTCAGGGATTCTCTCCTGGTTTGCCAGACGCCTCTGGGATGGTTTGTAACTCATTTCTCTGGAGGAAAGTGGCCCTTCTTGAAATGGATAGGACTGAGGTTTTGGGAAAGAGAATTAAATATCATTTCTACTTTCCATTTGATTCAGGCAAATAAAACTTCGCTCTTTCTGTAGATTAAGAGACAGAATTTTAGAGATGATCTAAGTGCAAGGCTTCCATTATCTGAAGGGAAGCGGAGGCTCGGAAAGGAGATACAATATCCTCAAGGTCACAGAGCTTGTCTGCTGAGCTGGTTCTGGAATTCACAGATGCTCTAATGCCATCGGTGACGTGAGAAGGTCTTTTCAAAGAAAAACATTCTTTTTCCTTCTCTCCTTCCTATCTTCTACTTACTTCCCTTTAGTCTCTCCTCCTTCCTGACTGATCAACTGTAAGAAGCCAAAATGTTAATATCTATAAATTAAGGGTCAAAACAGAAGAAATGAAGGAATTTCAGAGTAGCGTGGTTCACATTTTGGCAGGGGGACAGAAATTATAATGAGGAAGGGGAGTGGCATTTTCTTGGTTGAATTTCACCTGATTTGGGGCAAAGCTTTTCACAGCCCCCAGGGTCCTGCACGGACCCTCTCACTGCACCAGCGGGGATCCTGGTGGCCTCACAGCCCCTCACCATTCTGCAATTTGCCCGTCACATTCTGATGCCCCTGGAGCTCATGCCGTCACTGTTCCTCTCATGCTGTCTTTATATCCCCTTCCCTTTCCCCTTCCCTTCCCTTTTTGAGACAGAGTCTCACTCTGTCAACAAGGCTGGAGCACAATGGCACTATCTTGGCTCACTGTAACCTACACCTCCCAGGTTCAAGCGATTCTCCTGCCTCAGCCTCCCAAGTAGCTGGGATTACAGGCATGTGCCACCATGCTCAGCCAATTTTTGTATTTTTAGTAGAGACAGTGTTTCACCACGTTGGCCAGGCTGATCTCAGACTCCCAACCTTAGGTTGCCTGCCTCGGCCTACCAGAGTGCTGGGGTTACAGACGTGAGCCATCACGCGCATCCACTCTCTCTTTATTTCTTATGGCGATATGAAACCATCCAGTTGGATGAAGAGCATTTCATGCCCCTGGAGTGTGGGAAGAAACACAACATTATACATAATGCCCATGAAGGTTCTTCTTCGCTCCTTTCGGGAAGCTGATTAATTACAGGTCCCTTTTCCGTATGGTTTTTTTTTTTTTTTTTCCATGCAACAAAACCAGGCACCTTTCTCACCATGAAGTGTTACCTCCCTTGTGCATTTGTGTTGCTACTGGGCCTTATGGGGCCACTGCTGTGGAAGTTCAACTCCACACCTATAGTACAGGGGCTCATTGGAGCCTGGATTTAACCAGAGGAACCAGAGCTTCTGCAGGTCTAGGCAGGTTGAATGTGGGCCCCAGGGCTGCTGCAGCTCCCATTACAAGGGAGCAAGGGAAGCTGGGGGTCATCCAGCCCTCCACCTGGAGGAGGCAGGGCAGCATGAGCCTCAGAGGAAGAGGGAGTGGTGGACACAGCCCAGGTCTTGGGGGCGGAAGGGCGCTGAGCTGAGAGGGACACAAGCTGAGCCTGGCACCATGCATTTGACGCACAGTCATTCGAGTAGCCATATTTTGCTATCACCTTGATCAACTATTTCTTAGGAATTCTGATTTATAAAGAAAGGGAAGAGGGCTGGTTAAAATTTAGAAAACAAAAAACTGTGCACCAATCATAAACTGCTATTTCGAGTGATAAAATTATTTTTTATCTGATATTTATGGCGGCACTTGGTTGAAAGAGTTGGCTTAAATACTGACCACAAGAAAGAGCCAAGTGGTCCCTTTTGCCAACATACATTCCATATAAGGTGTTATATAAGATAGCTCAGGCTGCTGAAACAAAAATACAATAGGCCGAGTGGCTTAAACAACAGAAATTTATTTCCTCGCAGTTCTAGAGACTGGAAGCTGGAGATCTAGGTACCAGAAGGATTGGTGCCTGGCTGGGGCTGTCTTTCTGGCCTGCATTTCAAAGACCCTCAGACAGACACCACATGAGGAAAGCTATAAATCTAAGCAGACTCTGGTTTCTAAAAGTTACTTGGCTTAGTGCATACAATGTTCATTGACAAATTTGGGAAGTGAGGGAATGATGGTGATTGGAGTCAAGAAATAACATTGATTTAGCTTCTGCTGTGTACTAGGTAATCCTCAGGGTATCTTAATCTTTACAAATCCCCCAGAGGTAGATTTTATTGTTTCCTTTTTACCTATGAGAAAGCTCAAGTCCTAAAGCTATATAAATGCAAACATCAAACCCAGTTAGTGGCAGAGTTGAGAGGGGAACTCGGTAGTAGCAGTGGTTCTTAGAGGCTGATACTAAGTACATCAAGGAGTACGTCAGGCTGAGGACGACCAACCTGGCTGAGGGCTCTCATTGCTGCAATCCTGGCCCCTAGGATGGCACCTACACACAGCAGCCCTCAGTGATCTTCACCATAGGAGCCCACTAGTCCCAGCTGGTGCAAGGGAATTAAGAAAATTGAATTTTAATATGAAAGCTCATGGTTGTGAAAGTTCATGATACATTGACAGCAAAAAAATAAATTTGCCACTGAGTGGGCTTAAAGAAACACCCCCAGGCCTCATAAAATCCACACTGCTGCTTTTTAGCCTTTGTTTGCCATTGCTGGTGCCATAGATGATGTTGAAGTTAGACAGAAAGCTGTGATCCATCCCTCAGAAAATTGCCTGTGTGCATTCAGCGTGACATTTTATATAGAATGGCTTCCTCATCATGTATGGACAGTGGCGTGGAAATTACATTCCTCTGCTCCACACCTCAACACTCCCCACTTCAGGGTGAGCCTCCTGGAAGACTGGGAAGGACAGAAAAGGATGGATTTTCAGTTCACCCAGGGGATGCTTCCTGCTAATATGAGGGAATGGAGCGACACACTTTTCAGCTGAACAGACTTCAAATAATATACTTTCCAAGGAAGGAGAGAGAAAACAAAGATAAGAGGAAGAAAAAGCGATGGAAATTGTATGGGCTTTATACACATGGCCAGCACAGGTGCTGAAAATGGGCTTACCTTAGCCCTAAGGCACGCAAAGAATCATGTGCCCCGCCTTTTGTCTCTGGATTTATGAGAATACATAAGTCTGAAAAACATTGAGTAAAAATAAAATAGATTTTTAAAAGTTAATTTAAAAATTGAATAAAGAGAAATATTGAAAAAATAAGTCGGTGACCTCCACTAGCGTCTATTTGTGGCCCAGGGTGAACGTGAGGTGGGACACGTGCTTTGCTTTTTTCTGTTTTGATATTAAGTTTACATTTAACATTTCTGGAATGAACTTCTTCCACTCAGAGAGTAGTTTCAGGATTTCAAGATGAGTTTTTTTCCCACAGAGTGAGCCTTAAATGCCGGCCAGTGGTCTTACCGGGGGATGGCCTCAGTGACCAGATCTTCCAAAGCGTGTGTCTGTTCTTTTGGCAGTTGTTGCAGCAGGTGGGTGAAGCCTTTGCTAGTTAAGGTCACCCTAAACTTAAAAATCATAACATCATATTCTGCTTCTCTGAAATAATAGCTCCAATTTCCAGGGCTCTTGAATCATCTAGGATCTCAAGTGCTTCAATGCCAGAAGAGGGAACGGGATGGGAAAAAACAACCATAAGAAATCAAACTCCGTTCAAATTACTCAAAGATATAATGATCATTTAGAATGGTGTGGCTTGCTCAGAGACTTTCAGATAGAATTTACGACCCTTTCTGCCTCACAGGCAGAAGCGATCTTTGCTTATATGCGGGGACACACCTTACAGCGAGCAAGGATTTAGCCAGTCGCTAAATATCACGGATATTACTCCTGCTTACACGCTGGTCTAGTGCCATCCACTGACTTTATTTTTCATAAATCTCAAATAGAGATATTTGGGCTCAAACCAAAATATGCCAAAGGGCAGACGTTCTAAACATTTGGTTCCAATGGAAACACCTATCAGATCTTGAATAAATGAGACCACTTTTCCCAATTGTGTTTGTCTCTTCAGCACTCCCTCCGCACGTCAGGGCCCTACAATGAAAACACATATGCCCAGAATGTAATTCTGGTTTGGTCACACATAGGTCCTGTGAGGAAAGAGGCAATTCCAACACCAGCACATGGGAGTATTCTAAGAATACTGTAGGATGATTTGTATGTCGCAAAGGAATTTATTAATAGTAAAATTATTTGCAGAATTAAGATGATATTTATAACCATATGTGTCTCTGAGCGTGAGACTTTTTCTAGAGTGTTATCAACCCTCTGACCCTCCGAAGGTAGATGGATGCTCAACCATAGGAACTTATCTGCACATTCTGAATTGATTTAAACTGATTCTGGGGCTCTCAGGGTTGTACATTTAAAGAGTTTTCCAAAGAGATCTGTGCATCTGAATGTGGTGGCAGTTCTTCCTCTAAAGCACTTGCATTAATGTTGGAATCCTAGTGCTTCAAGAGCCTGAGAAATTGGAGCTATTGTTTCAGAGAAGCAGAATGATGTTTTGATTTTTATGTTTAGGGCGATGTTTACTAGCAAAGACTTCACCAACCTACTGCAACTCCTACAAAAATAACGGACACAAACAAGAAGAATCCAGCTCTGAAAATATGATTAGGGGTTTATCATGAACATGAATTGAGCCATATTACAGAGAGCCTGTCTCCTTCTCAGAATATTGAGAAGGAAAAAACGTGCTAAGGTGCCACTTCTCTGCCTCCCACGCCTCGAGGGGAGGCTGTGTGACTTACCTGGATTTATCAGGAATACACCTGAGCTTCCTTTTCCCTTCCTCTTTTCCTACTGGCTGGGGCACAGGCAGGATGGGACTGAGACCAGGCACAATTTTAGGGCCTTTGCAAGCATTATGTTACTTAATTCTCATGATATCCCATGGGCCAGGTACCATCAGTCAGCACCGCCACGGGCACCCCACCACATTTTTACAAACAAAAAACAAAGTCACGGAAAGGTGAATCAACTTGTCTGAGATCAAACTGCTACAAGGTAGTAGCAGAAGCGGTATTCCAAAACAAGGTTTCCAATTCCAGAGCCCATGGTCTAAAACACAGTTGAACATCTCCTGATCTGAAAATCTGAAATCCATCATGCTCCAAAATTGGAAACCTTTCGAGTGCCAATGTGATGCTCAAAGGAAATTTTCAATAGAGCCTTTCAGATTTTGGATTTTTGGATTAGAGATGCTGAACCAGTAAGTGTTATGCAAATATTCAAAAATCTGAAAAAAATCCAAAATTGAAGATACTCTGGTTCCAAGCATTTCGGGTAAGGGATACTCAGCCTGTACTATGCTATATGATTTCACATGTGTATTCTTACATTGGGGATCATATGAGGCATTAACCTTATCATGAATGCTCCTCAATCCTGTTTTCCAAGAGTTAATATTGCATTACATACAAGGTTGTGTGCAGAAAGGATAGCATCTTGAACTTCTTAAAAAAATTCAAGGTCTCCTGTCTGTGGTGTAAATGTGACTGCTAGTTGCCAAACAGGATCCTTTCTCATATTTTCTTTAATAGGTTAACTCCCAAATCTTAGCTGGACCCATGGATGCCCAGCTAAAGATTACATTTCCCAGCCTCTGTTGGATCTCGGTGAAGCCACGCTGCAATTAAGCTCTTGCCAGTGTGATGTGAGAAACAGTTCACGTACTATTTAGGCCTTTCCTTTAAAAAGACAAAATGTGTATTCCTGGGTTCTTTGCTTCCTACAGGCTGGGATGTGGATGTGATAGTGGGAACCAAAGCAGCCACTTTGGATCCAGAGGTGGAAGCCATATGTTGAGAGTTTCAGAACTGCCCTACTAGACCAGGAGGACTCTCTACATGAAGGGGAAAAAAGAAAGTAAACTTGGGTCTTACGTAAGCTATTGTGTTTTGGGATCACTCTATTATCATTTTAAATTGATAAGTAATTGTACATATTGATCGTCTACAACATGTTTGAAATACATTACAATCACTTGTTTATGGTGCCCCAGTTAACACGCTGAGAAACACGTCTCATACCTGACCATCATCAGAGGTTTCCCAGCCTGCTTTGCAGTGTCTGTCTGATTTGGTGTTTAGAACTATTTCTATGAAACACGAGTCAGAAATCTTGCAACACAACCATGGATTAAGACAGATGAACCACCTAAACATTTATGCATAAAGAGCCAAGGAGAAGAGATGTAGTGGTTTCTGTACTGTTAGTATCTGTACGATCATTAAGAGACTTAAAACCAAATTCTGCTCTTAGGATTTTATAGATTGAAAATATATATTTTGCAACAAAGCTTTTGATGACATAACTCCTTGTCATTCACTTTGTGTCCCCCAAAATATGCCTTTGAGCCCACAGAGCTCAAGCTGCTGTCATCTCCTAGCAGGGAGTGGCCAGGGAACTCAAATCATCCTCTCATTTATGGATTCAGGAGCTGGTTAGAAATTAATTTACTATGAGTGTTCCTGACAATGGCTGTTACTGGAATACTGCTAAGTTCCGTGTTAATCAGCTCTCTCCCCGGAAACATGGTTATTAACATCCCTTTGCTGTAGATCAAAGAGAGATCCCAGCCACTGTTTCAATATTCTCTTCAATTTAATGATGGTAAAAAGGTACCGGATGAATAGCCCTGAGGTCCTTTTCAGTTATTTATCTATGCAGCAGGCACAGGAGGCTTGTGGTAGCCTGAAATTCAGCAATTACAGACATTTCCTGTAGCATAACTCTCTGTGTCTTTGCTCCCCGCTTCCCACGGGTCATACACTCAAATGCCCTCAAAGCCAGGCAAGTAAAGCAAAGTGCGGTGAAGCAGCCAGGTGGCAGCGGGGTCTCCACAGAGATGCCTCCTGGCTAGGAGTGACAGCTGCCCCTCAGCTCCCACAAAAGTCACTATCCAGGAATGAGGGCTCCTGGAACTTCCTCTCTCCTGAAGACAGGTAGATGTTAAGATTTCTATGCAAAAACCTCCCATTTTAAAAGGTAAATAATTTCCACAAAAGATTTAAAAACATTTTGTGTCCCCCCCCCCCCCCCCCCGCAAATTCTATAAGCTAAGCCAAAGCCCTGAGCGTCCTCTTTCAGACCTCTCTGCTCGCCTGTCCATACTGCGGGGAGGAAGGTGGACTGTCCACAGTGCCCGGCACACAGCGGGACGGGGTGAGGGTCGACGCTGTCCACAGTGCCCGGCACACAGTGGGATGGGGTGATCAAACTATGTCTTTCAAGTGAGAAATTAAAGGCATTAAAGTGACCAGTCCTTGGGCTTGGGTGGGTTGGGCAAGAGGCATCTCAGGTCCTTTGCGGGTGGGTGTGGGAGAAGCGTCTTAGTTGAAGCTAAGAAGGCTGCTCTTAGCTTCAGGGTGTGGATTCGGCCCTTCACACTCCTAACTGTGAAACCTGGGGCAGTTTAGTCTTCTGGGCTCCTGATTCCTCATGGATGAAATGGGGCAGACAGTGCTTTTTGGGAGGATGGTGGTAAAGATTTCTGGAGCCAATGCACATAAAAGCATGTGCTTAATAATAGTAATGTGCTTTACCTGCAGATTCTTTTAATTATTGTCCTCAGAGCTCAGTTCATTTCTCTCTGTCTTCCCCAAATGGCATAGACCTTAAGGCCATCATGAGTTTGAATGGGGAGGCGACCTTAAATCCTGTTCCTATAATAAACCATAAGTGATGAGACTTGCCAGAACAGGAGCTGTGTCTAAAAATGGGTGGGGCCTGACTATGGAGAAGAGCCTTCTGATGGTCTCTTCCAATACCTGTTCTTCTTCCTTTAAAGAAACAAAACAAACAAACAAAAAACCCCAAAACAACAACAAAAACCTGGGCCGGATGTGGTGGCTCACACCTGTAATCCCAACACTTTGGGAGGCTGAGGCAGGCAGGTGACTTGAGTCCATGAGTTTGAGACCAGCCTGGGGCAACATGATGAGACCTCATCTCTACAAAATATTAGCTGGGTGTGGTGGTGTACACCTGTAGTTCCTGCTACGTGAGAGGTTGAGGTGGGAGGATCGCTTGAACCCAGGAAGTGGAGGTTGCAGTGAGCAGAGATAACAACACTGCTCTCCAGCCTGGGCGACAAAGCAAGACCCTGTCCCAAACAAACAAATAGAAATCACTGAGCACACGGCCAGCTGGAATAAAAACTTCATTTTCTGGTACTCCTTGTAGCTGGGTGTAGCCATTTGACTCTGCATGTTAAAGCATCAAATGGGACCTTCCAGATGGATCCTTTCGAAGGCCTTGTATCCTTCCTGCTGGATGGGTTTGGAATGTGATGTCTGGAGCTGTTGCAGTCGCCTTGTTGTATGAGAATGCTAAGGACATTAATGGAAAAAGAGGCAAAAGGAGTCAGGCTCCCTCCCAGCCTTGGAGGCACAGTTCTAACCTAGGAGTGCTTAGCACTAGGTAGTATTTACATGAGCGAGAAAGAACCTTTTATCTTTTTGAAACCGCTGTTCCTTTTTGCTCATATAGCCTTTATCATTGTCCTTTTATTCACAAATCCAGAGTCTGTTGCCACATGCAGAGGTAAGGGGTTATACAATGATGATGGAGATGCCCAGATGTGGCTAATAGAGACATAGAAGAATACCTCCCTCGCAAGACAAAAAGCAAAATAATACAGAAACGTTTAAGCAAAGTTTAAGCACCACAGTATTAGGATTATAGCAACTCCCTCCACACTGCATCCTATCCAGGTAAGCCAAAATAAAAGCATGCCTGGGTCAGAGTTCAAGCTACAATTATTGTTTACAGTCACCAATTCCGAACATGTTTTTAGTGTTGAAGTCTCAGATTGTCTAAAATTATCCCAGTGCAACAACAACTTGCAAACAATTTTCTAAAGCATCTTCAATGCCCAGGACGACTGTGCCCGGTAGTGGAAGAGAGCCGAACTGATGTGTGCCTGATGGTGCCAAGTGCTCACGCGTCTTTTGGGAGTCACAGACAGCTGGAAAGAACGGCTGCAGAGTCTCCAGATGTGTTTTTCTCGTGCATCGGCAGCTGCATTGAATCCAGATCAGGGCAGGTTATGAAGCCTTTTATAGGATGGAGCTAAAAGTATACTCTGGGTTGTTAGAGCATCAGGTGTGGGGATGATATAATCAGTGAGGTAGGAGAGTTGGGCTTACACAGTAAAATTAGGAAAACTGACATTTAAGGAGGGCAATTTCTGGTAATTTTTTTTTTAAAGAATGGGGGAAATAAAAAATATTTATGTTAGTTTATCTTTTTTTTTCTTTTTTACTCCTTCTTTTCTTAGATTGTTAAAAATTATATAAGGCTAAAGAGGAGTGATTTTTTTTTTTTTTTTTTTTTTTTGAGACAAGGTCTCACTCTGTTGCCTAGGCTGGAGTGCAGTGGCATGATCATGGCTCACTGCAGCCTTGACCTCCTGAGCTCAAGTGATCCTCCTGCCTTAGAAGTAGCTGGAACTACACACCTAGCTATTTTTTTATTTTTATTTTTTGTAGAGATGTGCTCTGTTGCCCAAGCAGGTCTTGAACTCCTGGACTCAAGTGATCCTCCCACCTCGGCTTCCCAAAGTGCTGGGATTACAGGGCTGAGCCTCTGCACCCAGCCTAGAGTGATTTCTGATCTGTCATTTAAAATGTATTTTTTGAATTAAATGAAATTTGATTTATTTGTGTTTGAGATTTTTTTTGTTTTATATGTGGGGTGCTCTTGGCAGTAATTGATAGTGCTTGCGTTTTGTAAAGGGGTGGTAAAAAATTGGTATATGATAAGAAAAGAGGAAATTCCTCTGAGTTGTTCTATAAAGTCCACACAGATTACCATATATACATGGTAAGTGGTTGTTCTTTTTATGTTTACAATAAACCCCTGATCGTATTTCCAGAGCTGGGTTCCTCTTGTATGTGTCTGTTATTATTTCTGCGGTATTTACAGTAGCTTGCTGAAGTCTCTGCTTGAACCCTAGGAGCCAGGATGAAGCAGGCCGGGTGGCTGTTCCGGTACAATAAGGAAGCTGTTAACCAGAGGTTGGGGAAGTAGGAGCTTGCAGCGTGAATCTAGCTCACAAGTGGATTCTGTTCTTCCCACGCAGAGTCTGTTTTAAAGTTTGGATTAATCGCCAATTTAAAAATTGTCTAGGTGATATCACATAGAAAAAAATGGGTGTCTGACTTCTTGATGACGAGCAGGGCTGAGCCCCAGCTTCCCTCTGAGACAGGACGTGTACGCTCGTTCTCTGCACCTCCTGCCTGACTCGGTTTTCACCTTTGTGGTATGGGACCAGCCCTGAATCGCCACTCTGGGAGAGTTTCCTATTCCTGGTTAAATAAATGTCATATGAAATAACAGTAACAAACATCCCAAGTGGCACTTTGCTCTGGGGAAGGTTTACAATGTATAGACCCAGCTGCTAACAACCCTCAGCCATTCTCTAGGGTTTTCTAAAGTGACTAAATCAAATATATATATGGTACAGATATTTAACAACACCTTCGTTAATAAAAAAGAACACGTCTCAGAGCCTCACTCTGTTGTTGGAAATGGCACTATTCAAAGATATAGATTTATTTTCCTACCCAAAGGTGCAGATATCGATTAAAAACAGCTCAAGAAGGAACAGATTTTGTGAAAAAGATGTCTTTTTTTTTCCTCCTTAAGAGAAAGGGATTTTGTTTTTGAAGCCCATTATTTAAAAATGTAGCTACAGACCTGACATATCGTTCCCACTATTTCTTTCCTAGTTAAGAAGCTAGAACTTGCATAAATGATTAAGGAACACAGTCTTTCATTGCTGAAGTATATAGTTTAAATATGTTTACCACCAGGTGTGCTATTGCTTGAAAATGGATTAAACAATTTTTCCAAAATACAAGCAGCAAAGTAGAGATGTGATTTCTTTGTGTTGGATGAAGCATGAGGGGTGAATATTCAGCTTTTTCTTTTTTACTAGTAGTCAACCACTGGTCCCTGAGAAAGAACCAGAAAAGAGATGCCTTGGGAAATTGGGGTGAGGGTGGGTGACAATGAATATTTGACAAATAAAATATAGCATCATTGGAAGGGACTGAGCTTCTCTGTTTTAACTTCCAAATAACTTCCCGAGCACCACCTTCCATCTAGTCTTTTTAGCAGTCGGCCTTAGAACCTCAGCTAGCAGAAGGATTCCCTGTACGCCCAGGGGCAGTGTTTACTCTCACCTTGTATCTCATGCTTTTTGGGGTTTACATCCATGTGGTTATGGAGTGGCTGGCATCAGGGATGAGGTTCCAGCCTTTACAGCCCAGGATTACCATCTTTACTCTGGACTTCTTTCCCATGATTTTGCTTTTAGGCAAC
This sequence comes from Chlorocebus sabaeus, assembly GCF_047675955.1. NCBI lineage: Eukaryota > Metazoa > Chordata > Mammalia > Primates > Cercopithecidae > Chlorocebus > Chlorocebus sabaeus. The sequence continues at coordinate 126,995,942 of NC_132914.1, read as the reverse complement.
AAAAGGGATGAAGATAGATCCTTTTTCCAGCCTTCCTGGAATTATTCGGTTGAAATCACCAGCACAACACAAAATTCATTACAGCTCAATTTGAAGGCTCATTAGTTGCTGAATCTTGTTTTTTCACCAAGACAGAGGAAAATGTTTTTTTCTTATTATTGAAGCAGGATAGTCTAGGATATTATCTGATTATCAAATGGATAGACGGATTGGTGCATAAATTTCCTTATCGATAGAAGATTGATGGAATCCTTTACAGTTAAATAGACAAATGAATAGATAGATAGAGATAATTATATTTTCACCATATTTGGGGCTCTGGAATTATAGCAGGTGCATATTTCTGTGCAATAGATTTAATGCTGTAGGTGCTGATCTGTGGGGACAGAGTGCAGGAGGAGGGGCCTGGGAGGCAGGAATAAAGTCAGAACCTTTTAACAGATCGCGATTGGATGCCCTTTATGGCTGTTTTATCCTTTTCTCTTCCTTGATTTTCTCCTGCATTTTTCTGTTTTTATTTGTCTTCTGGCATCCCTTCTGCAGACACTGGTTCCATCCCTTTGTTAATTGGCCTCACTTTCTGTCACAGAAATGCTAACGGATGCAGAAATGTGACAGCCTGGAAAACCGCAGCGACACTCACCAACGAACGGGGCGATTTGTACTTTTCTCCGGCAGCTTGAGAGGGGCCTCTGCGCAGTGCTGGTGGCTCTCCCATGCCTGGTTCTGGTGGAGCAGGAAACTTACTCCGGCAGGACGCTGGGCAAGGTCGCTGCTTGTCATCTGCAGCTGGGGTGGCATTCCGCCCAGATGTTTGGTATTTCTTGGTGTTCTTATGAACATCCAAAGCCTTACTTGCAGAAAATCAGGAGCGGCATGGATAGCAAAGAGAAGGAATCCTTTGAATAAATACACGATAAAAATCAGAATCAATAGCAACACTTTTAATGATTAAACAGCTAAAGAATACATCTTTTCCTCTTTAGATTATTACCCTTTTATGTGGATTAAGGCTAGGCATTTATTGAGATTGTTTTGTTTTGTGTTTTAAGAAAAACCTGAGGAAAGGAAGCTATGCTCCAAATAAAAGTCTCTATCAGTATTGGTTAACATTTCCCTAGTGCTTTCTGAAGGCCTGACATGGTTCTCTGCCCCTGATTTGTCCACACTTACTGAATCCTCGCACTTCTGTGAGGTTGGTGCTGTCACCATCTCCATTTTGCAGCAGGGGAAACTGAGGCACATATCCATTACTCAGTGTGTCCAAGGTCAGGCTGCCGAAAGCGGTGGACTGGTTAGAATCCCAACAGACTGACTGTAGAGGCTAAGCCAGGGACAGTTTGGGCGCCGTATGGTGTCTTCATTTTTGTCTCTTCCTTTGCAGTCTTGGTCCATGTCTGTGCATTCTGCCTCATAGCTGTGACCATTGTGTATAGGAGCTTTCTGCTTTTGTTCATGTCACGTTCTATCAGAGACTTGGTCTTAGTTTCTGCTCTTATTACAATTACTGTGTAACTGCAGCAGTCATCTATTGGGAGTATCTGCCCAGGTTAAAGTTTGCTCCCTCACTGTTACTACTGATCTCCAGTATTTACTGCCCCATCCCACCATCGACATGATGCAGTGGGCCCCCCACCTACTTGGTGAAGATGGGCCTTACCTTTGGGTTACACCCGATCGAGGCAGCAGCCATGAAAATCCCTTCCTGGCAAACACAGAGTTGAAACCAAGACAGGTTCGGTCACTGTTCATGAGGTCGGACCCAGGCAGGTCACCTTGAGATCTGAAGGGTGGGCCCAGGAAGTAGAGGGAGATGAGGACATAAAGAGAAAGAGGAATGAATCCAAGTCCTCAGAGAGGCAGAGGTGAAAGACAGAAAATGTATCCCAATGGCCGTGTACAATGTGTTCCCATGTGGCCTTGAATAAACTGCCCCTTCTTTGGGGGGGGCCTGGGACACACCCCTGATCAGGCAACACTCCCCATGTCCTGCAATTCTCATCCACAGAACTGAAAACAGACCGAATTGTACATTTCCGTGTGTGACTATTTTAATAGCCTCCTGCTTTTTGGTTCACCATGGTTTCCCCAACCTCATCTTAGGATATAGTAGCAGACATGTATTCAGCATGTCCTGTGTTCCGGGCACCACGCTCCAGGTTTATATGCATTGTCTCATTTAATAACCAGAGATGTCTGTCTTAGCATTCCCATTTAATGGATGAGAAAATGGAGGCATTAAGAAATTTGCCCAAGTCTTCATGGCAAGTAAGTGGCAGAGCTGGGATTCAAATAAATACCTCTCAGTGAGGCACCATGTTCTGTATACCAGCTCAAGTTGATTTGTGTTACTTCTGACCAGGAATGTCCTGGTGAATATGAAGTATTCTATCCAGTGACGTGCTCTTATTGTTTAACCATTCATAGACATTTAGGGTGCTCCTATGCTGACTTGGTCTAGTTAATCCTGCTCTGAGCATCTTTAGCGGTGGAAAAAGATCCCTCAGTACATACCCTCCAGACACGCAAGCCTCTCTCTGTTCTAGGGAGAAGTCAAGCTTGTCTCTCCCTCTAGGCTTTTGCACTAATTGTTCCTTTGCCTGGAACATCCTGCTGCTTCCATATCCTCACTCAACCAACCACCCTTTCTCAGTACCAGCCCTCACCTCCAGTGTCTCCAGTGAGTGAAGACTCTGCTGATTCCACGGAAATCACCACCGTCACCCTTACGTGTCGCTCATCTGCCATCTCATGCTATTGTCTTCATAACACGTGGCAGCCTCCACAATTAAGTTGTTGGCTGTCTACCCGTTTGCGTTCTACCTCACTCCATTGCAACGCGTCTGCCTTGCTCACTGCCGCCGCCCTCGCACCTGAAGTTTGCATAGCATACAGGAGGCTCATGATGTTGAATGCGTTAATTAAGTGAATGACTATGTCTTTTTTAATTTAGCCAATTATTTCATCAGAATGAATCCCCTAGGAATGGAATGCCTAAAGGACATTTGTATCCTAGATCCTTGGGTACCCAGGAGTGGCTGCTGCCCAGAAAAGCAGCCTGTGTTTCCCCCTTGTTTGTTCTAACAAACCCCTAACTCTTCCCCTCATGATTTTCTGCTCCGCAGGGATGAAAAGAGTCCTGTTTGCTCTTGCTTCCTTTTCTCAGTGGTACAGCAATGAATCTTGCACACTCTGTCAGCATCTGTGTCTTCTCCATTCCTCAAAGATGCTAAAAAAGATAAATGATACAGGAGGAAGTCCGAGCCAGGAGTTGCCTAAATACACAGCAGCTTCCGCCCTCACGGGTCCCCAGGACCTGGGCTCAATGAACTTTGAAAATGGAAGCAAAGCAGTTACACAGTCCGGGGCCTCCTCTGGCTTAGATGCTCTCTTTTGAGGCTCTGATGTCCTTTGACTTTCTCTTCTGCTTTTAGAGACATCTAGATGCTGTTATCAGGGGAAATGAAAGAGTAGGAACAGACAATAACTCATGGGTTTGCTGACACGTATGCTGCAGGAGAGCTGTGTTTTCAGAGGACCTTTGCAGACCATGCCACTGGATTTATGACTCATGGGAAATGGAATGCAAATGTTATGTTGATAGGAAGCCCTTTCCAGGAGTCGTGGACTGGATTTCCGTAGTTAAAATGGAAATACACGTTTACTTTCTTTAAAATACACAACTTGTCCCCCCTGTATGATACCGGACTCTTTTTCCAGTTTAAATGACTTAAATTTCTTACTATATATGAAGTCCACATCATTAAATTAAAAAGTTACAGTTTGTCTTCTTACAGAAGTTGTACTTTCTTACCGTAAAGCCCTCAAATGATACCTATTGAATTTTTTATGCATATCTTAATAAATTTACATTATAAGTGTGTGAAAGTATTCAAAAAATTTTGTTGCAGCTATGCTTTGGAGTGGTGTGTACCTGTTAAAAAATGAGACAGGTCAATAGTGTATCACACAGAGGTAGTTTTACAATACATTAAATTTTAAAAAAGGCTTCTGCCACTGTGTGTTCCCACTTGTGAATGATGAAAGGCATACCTTCGGGCAAGTTCTCCCCTAGGGTTGCCACTGGTGGAAACGCAGCACTCTGCTTCCTTGGGGGAGATATCACTGCTGTCCTTTGTTTATATAAGTTAGGTTATTTAAGCTTTATGTGACTCAGTTTCTTTGTGTAATAAGCATAATAGTACTGACTTCATAGAGTTCTTGTGCAAATGGATGAGCTAATATTTGTAAAGTCCTAGAGGTTCTGTTAAATTTTCATGCATGTATATGTGTGTGAATATGATTGACAGCTTTACCTGAATTCTCATCATCAGAGAACCACACACTGTATTCAAGGCAGAAGTAGTAAACGTCCCATTGCTAACTGGGATTACCCAATACAAATGGCTGTCGGGTGCCCAGTGCATTGGATACCTGGGATTGCAGGACCATTTTGACACTCTTCTTGCTCTTGAGAGTCTAGATTCTTGGTGTTAAGGAGCAAGGTGCCATTAGCAAACATGAACTCTCAAAATTACTCCAAAGCACTCACATGGCCCCAGTTTGCAAATAGGCAATCAGCAGTGGCAAGATGAATAGCTACATCCATTTAAATAGCAATTAAGACCCATTGCTGTGTTTTGTCATGCTAATGATAGTAGCAGATGCTTACCTGGCAATTACTAAGCACCCAGCGCAGGTTAAGCAGCTTCTGTATGTGATCTCCTGGAATCATCACAGAAGCCCACTGAGGCAGGGACTGTTATTATCCACATTTTACAGATGAGGAAACTGAGGCACAGAGTGGTTAACCCCCTCAAAACTGCACAGTTGGTATGCGATAGAGCCAGGAATGGAACCACTGTCCTGTGCTGCCTCTCGGGAAGGACACGTGCAAAGGCAAGAAGTACATCATCCGCCTGGGGGGTGCTGTTGTCATTAGTATGGTGAGCGTGCTTCGTGTACGCACGTTCTTTAGAACTGAGCTCTTTGGGGAGAGAGGAACACAGCCAGAGCCTGAATGTGGGTTGCACCCTCTGTTCTGCTCATGAAACCCTGGAAGGAGTGCAAGATGGAAGGCAAGAAGGGGTCATGTTCTCAGGGGCCTCCCGTCACCTGTGCCTCTCCCATCTCGGTGAGATGCCAGTATTCAACTAAACACAGGACAACTACAGACAGCCCTCGGCTTATGATGGTTTGACTTACAGTTTTTCTACTGTACAATGGTGCAAAAGCAGTACATATTTAGTAGAATCCATACTTCGAGCAGCCATACAACCGTTCTGTTTTTCACTTTCAGTACAGTATCCAATACATTTCATGAGATATTCAAGACTTTATTATAAAATAGGCTTTATGGTGGATGATTTGCCCACCTGTAGGAAAATGTAAGTGTTCTGAGCATGCGTAAGGCAAGCTAGGCTGAGCTGTGATGTTCTGTAGGTTAGGTGTATCAAGTGCATTTCTGACTTCTGATATTTTCCCGTCTCATGGGTTTAACAGAAGGTAGCCTTATTGTAAGTCAAGTGGCATCTATATTTCCCTGATTCTCAGTGATATGTTCCAGTATTAGATGAACTGAGAGAATTTCTGTCTCCATTGTGGTGCATAAATATGGCTGAAAAGAAAAGCACCTCCTCCACTGTCTCAAAGGAATCCTGGGGGGAACACGGTGGCTCAACTCTGTAGTCCCAGCATTTTGGGAGGCTGAGGCAGGCAGATCATGAGGTCAGGAGTTTGAGACCGACCAGCCTGTCCAACACGGTGAAACCCTGTCTCTACTAAAAATACAAAAATTAGCCAGGTGTGGTGGCATGTGCCTGTAATCTCAGCTACTCAGGAGGCTGAGGCAGGTGAATTACTTGAACCCAGGAGTCAGAGGTTGCAGAGAGCCGAGATTGCACCACTGCACTCCAGCCTGGATGACAGAGCGAGACTCGATCTCGGAAAAAAAAAAAAAAAAAAAAAGAATCCCATGGACCCTGTGCAGTGGCTCACACCTGCAATTCTAGCATTTTGGGAGGATTGCTTGAGCCCAGGAGTTCGAGACCAGCTTCAGCGACAAATCAAGACCCCATTTCCACAAACATTTTTTAAAAAGAACATTCGTCGGGTGCGGTGGCACAAGCTTGTAGTCCCAGCTTTGATCACACCACTGCATCCTAGCCTCAGCAACACAGCAAGACTTTGTCCCTGGGGAAAAAAATCCCTGTCTAAGTATGTACAATCCTAACTCATAAGCGGATCCTTAGTTTTCTGCTTCTCTGGACAACTATGTGAGTCCTTCACAACTTTGAATATTTTACCTGCTGGATAAACACCCCTTAATAGATTCAAAAATCCTTACCGATTAAGACCTCTTTCAAATGCTTGTGGCCAGCACTTGTTTTTAATAGCCTTCGCAGGATTGGTTAACTTACAAGATAATTCTTCCCCAAGACTCTCTTTTCCTGAGAGTCAGGGAGCTTTTATCCCTCCCTTCAACAAGGCTGCTTTGGAGGGCAGTATTATGCACACAGGTATGGAAGAAAGCCTGACCTTCTGATATGTTAGGGACTGACACGGTTTGGCTGTGTCCCCACCCAAGTCTTATCTTGTAGCTCCCATAATTCCTCTGTGTCTTGGGAGGGACCAGGTGGAAATAATTGAATCACGGGGGCGGTTTTTCCCATACTGTTCTCGTGGTAGTGAATAAATCTCAGAAGATCTAATGGTTTTATAAGGGGTTTCACCTTTTGCTTCGCTGTCATTCTCGCTTGCCTGCTGCCATGTAAGACATGACTTTTGCCTTCTGCCATGATCGTGAGGCCTCCCCAGCCATGTGGAACTGTGAATCCATTAAACCTCTTTTTCTTTATAAATTTCCCAGTCTCAGGTAGGTCTTTTTAGCAGTTTGAGAACAGACTAATACAGGAACCTAGGGGAAGGGGCACCAACTTCAGGTTAATGAGTACGTCCCTTCCCTCCTTACAGTGAAGCTCTTATGAAATGCTGAAATCTTCTCTTCAGACTCTGAGTCTGTAAGCATTTTCTCCACCATGGCCACAGCTGAACAGGCTGGTTTACACGCACCAGTCCTACTGTACTTGATGTAGGCTCAAGGAGCTTTTCAAGGATAATTGGAAACAAATGTGATTTTTTTCCTTAGCTGGTACCTTTAGAACTGAACTGCCAACATCAGGTGCAATCTCACTGTATCCTGAAAGTTTGTTGAAAACCCACGATAAATCTATATCACCTGATGTACGTAAGAATGCTTTTGGCTAAAAATAGCAGAAAGCCCAATTTATACGTGGCTTGAGTAAACAGCAGTGCATTTTTATAACTTAACAAGAAGTCTGGAGGGAGGCTGTCGCCAGCGTCGGCGGAACTGCTGACAGGGCCATCGGGCTCCCCAGCGCTGTCCCTGTTTTGGCTCCACCATCTTTCATGTTGATTTCCTTCTCCTGTCATTGTGAGGTCTTGAAGTAATGATGTCTAACTAAGTCTCATTCCAGGCAGAAGAAAGAGGAAGAGGTGATTCTGTTTTCAATTCTTTTGTACATATACCTAGAAGTAGAATTCCTAAATCATGTATTAATTCTACTTTTAAATTTTTAAGGACGGTTCCTTAAATTTTTTAAGAAACTGTCCTTAAAAAATTAAAAACCACCTTATCCTCACCACAATGAGATAACTGCCACCTTACACCCATTACGATGGCCACTGTCAAGAAAAGAGAGGATGTGATGACAGCAGAAACCTTGCATAATTGGTAAAGCTGCTATGGAAACACTATGGCATTACCTTAAAAAATTAAAAGTAGAATGAATATATGATCTAGCAATTCTATGTCTAGCTATATATACAAAAGAATTGAAAACAGAATCTCAAAGAGAAATTTGTGCACCTTTATTTTGTAGCGGTATTCCTCACTGATATGGTTTGGCTGTGTTCCCACCCAAATCTCTTCCTGAACTATAGCTCCCACAATTCTGATGTGTCAGGGGAGGGACCCGGTAGGAGGTAACTGAATCATGGGAGCAGGTCTTTCCCATGCTGTTCTCATGATAGTGAATAAGTCTCACAAGATCTGATGGTTTTATAAAGGGAAGTTTTTCTACACAAGCTTCTGTTCCTGGCAGTCTGCTGCCATGTGAGATGTGCCTTTGCTCCTCCTTGCCTTCCACCATGACCGTGAGACCTCCCTAGCCACCTGGAACTGTGAGTCCATTAAACCTCTTTTTCCTTGTGAATTACCCAGCCTCGGTAATCCTTTATGTCTTTATCAGCAGTGTGAAAACAGACTAATATACTCACAATAGCCAAGAGTTGGGAGCAACTCAAGCATCCATTGATGGATGAATGGATAAAGTGTAGCATATCCACATAGTGGAATATTATTCAGCCTTAAAAACTCTGACACATGCTACAGTGTGGATGATCATGGAGGGCATTATGCTAAGTGAGAAAAAGCTGTTCATAACAAGACAAATGCTGTATGATCTCAGCCATTTGAGGCTCCTGGAGAGATCAAATACATGGAGATTAGAAGTAGAGTGATGGTTGCTAGGGACTGGGGGGACATGGGGAATAGGATTTGTTGTTTACTGAGGACAGAGTTTCAGTTTCTGAAGATGAAAAGAGTTCTGGGGGGTGGGTGGTGGTGATGGTTGCAAAGCAATATGAATATACTGTAGGGAAAGCTGTGGATCACCTGTACCCATCTTACTTCTTAACTGGGATCTTCAGCTGGGTCTAGGAACCAAATTGACACAAGATAGATTAACTGGAGAAAAGCATACATGTTTTATTAATTATACATGTACAAGTACATGGGGACCCTCACAAGAGAGTGAAGGCCCAAAGAAATAGCCAAAGCAGAAAGCTTTTATACTTTTCAGAAAAAGAACAATACATTTTGTGGAGCAATTGATACAGGGCAGGTTCTTGGCTTCTCCTGGAAAGGAATTCATGGTGGTAGAATTAAACAGCCTCATTGAGGTGGCAGCAGGGTAACAGCTCTGTGACTGCTTCTGCAGAGCAGGGCTACCCCATGGGCAGTGTACGGAGAGCAGCAGCCCAGGGGCGCCTCTGCAGTCATATTTATACTCACTTTTAACAATATACTAATTAGGGGGTGAGCTATTTGGTATTAGCTGGAAAATGGGTGGTAACTTCTGTGTGTTGCCATGGCAATAGTAAACTGTCATGGCGCTGGTGGGTGTCTCTTATGGAGCGGGGCTTCCTGCACCTCTTTCAGGTTTATCCAGTCTTTAGTCTGGAGTCCTGCCTGCCTCCTACCTCACAACGGCAACACAGAGGGGTCTGGGCTAGGGATGTTGACTTTCAGGAGAGTCACTAGGAGGTGCATAGAGGGGGTATAAGACCTCATAAAGGATAAGGGTTATTCAGTAAGTTTATTTATATAGACCCTTGCAGCCCCAATTCCCAGCCACTGGAGACAAGGGTTATCTCCCTGTGTTGATACAGGGAAGATTGCTTTCTCTCAGGAATTTTTGTGGCTTGCTATAGGTAAGAAAGGGCAGCTCAGATAGACCTTTTTATAACTTCTGCTTCTTAAGTGCTTTCAGCTCAAAAACATTTGTGTCAAAGAGGCATATTTTGGGGTGATAGATTCTGATTTCCTTCAGTACTTAACACCATTAGACTATACACCAAGAAATGAGGAAGATAGTAAATTTTATAGTATCTGTATTTTAACCCAGTTCAAAATTTCAAAGAACACAGGAATGAAAAGTTACAGGCACACAGAATTCTCCTGAAAAGGCTTTATCATTTTATTGTGGGGAGGGAATGGATTCTAGTCAGTATAAGTCAGGGCTAATAACCTCTAAGTAGCAGTAGCTAAAAACAAGTAATGCTTAATTTTGTCTCATGCTTCATGTCCATCATGGGTCAGCAGGGAGCTTCTGTTCCTGGCAGTCAGTAGGGGTCCAGGAAGCAGCCCCCCCATTTCAACCTTCCTGGACAATGTGTAGGAAGGAATAGAGGAAGTCAGCATTGTGCACAATGTTTAACCTTCCACCCAGAATCATACCCTGACCAGAGGACAGGGTACTTCTGGTCCTCGTCATTGGCCAGAACAAGTCCAAGGGCTCTACCCATCCACAAGGAAATCAGGAAGTGCAATTCTACCATGTTCCCAGAAGGAACAGAAAGCAGACACTGGTGAGCAGAATAGTCTACTGCAGAGCCCTTCCCAGCACATGCTGCTGCACAGCTCATCAGCCATGTTAAAAGATGATCTTCAAAGAAGGGCAATATCATGATTCTCCTGTGGATATCAAAATGAACATGGTGTAAAATTTATTTAACTCATGAGGACACCAAGAAGATGTTATAACCAGGACAAAAGAGAATCCAAAGAACAGGTACAAGTGTAGGTGAGTGATATTGAAACACATGTAAAAAGGAAGTACACAAGGATATCCACAAACGGAGATGGGAAGAGGGAATTTGGTTTAACCTTTTGTGGGCAGAACAGAATTTGAATTTCTTTTTCTGTTTTTTTTTTTTTTTTTTTTTTGAGTTGGAGTTTTGCTCTTGTTGCCCAGGCCGGAGTGCAATAGTGCAATCTCGGTACACCGCAACCTCCGCCTTCCAGGTTCTAGTGATTCTCCTGCCTCAGCCTCCTGAGTAGCTAGGATTACAGGCATGTGTCACTATGCCTGGCTAACTTTGTGATTTTGGTAGAGATGGGGTTTCCCCATGTTGGTCAGGCTGGTCTTGAACTCTCGACCTCAGGTGATCCACCTCTCCTGGCCTCTCAAAGTACTGGGATTACAGGTGTGAGCCACCGCACCTGGCCCAGAATTTGAATTTCTGTAGACAAATTATTTGCATTACCTACAACTTTCAGAGTTGTAGAATCACCTCCACAGAATCAGATAACTGAAGGATGCCCTCTAGAGTCTAGACTATCCACACTTTTCCACTGAAGCACAAATATTTTCCTACAGCCAGAACCAGGTCAAGTGCCCACCTTTAGATAATCACAGACCAAGAGGGATGCAATCCTCATGACTGAATTAGAGCAATGATTTGACTCTAGGGCTCCTGGAGGGCTAGCTGGTGCCTGACAAAGACTGTATTTCCTCACTGGTTGAACAAATAGGGTGTTTTTCTCCAGGACATAAATGGGGTATTTTCTTTTTCTTTTTGAGACAGGATCTCACTCTGGCCCCCAGGCTGGAGCGTGATAGTGTGACCACAGCTCACTGCAGCCTCAACCTCCCAGGCTCAAGCGATCCTCCTACCTCAACCTCCTGAGCAGCTGGAACTATAGGTGTGTATCACCACACCAGCTAATTTTAAAATTTTTTTGTAGAGATAGGAACTCACTTTGTTTCCCAGGCTGGTCTTGAACTCCTGGGCTGAAGAAATCCTCCTACCTTGACCTCCTAAAGTGCTGGGAATACAAGTATAAGCCACTGTGCCTAGGCAGGGTTGGTTATTAGGAGGCAATGAATAGAGTTTTCTATATTATCATATAAACACACACACAGAAACACATGTATAAATACACACACACACGTGCACACACACGTAATAGCATTTTTTTTCCACAAGGAATGTGATATTGATTTCTCAGAAACTGGTTGTTCCTAAAATCTTTATAACCTTTTTGTGTCCAATGAAAAGATTACCAGAAAGAAAAGCCTGTAATTTTTGAAGCTCTTTTAAAATTATTTTCCTGTTGTGCTGAAGTAATTTTGCTTTCAACCTTTCTTAATCCTACTATAATACCGTCGTTTGAGTTTTGGGTGGAAGTCCAGGAAGACGTCCTATAGTTTCACTTTTTCCTTCTTCCTTTCCTACGCTGAAGGGGTATCAATGGAATTATATATGTCACACACTTCTTATGAGGCAAGAGAAAGAAAAATTAATATGATGACGTTATCACAGCTTTGTGTTTCTAAAAGCAGGAATGTTGTTACCAAGTGATGGGCTATCTGATGACGTCATCAGTATGGTGCATGCTTTTGAGAAAAGAAAAGGCTTTATTGAAAGGTTAACTGGCAAGGAGATATGAGGCAATACTCAAAGCTGGGGCAGGGGGGCAGGTTTTTGAGGCAGAGGGTAACCATGAGGAAGGTAAGAAAATGCAATGAGGCGTGATCTGATTAAATCATACCAGGAGGCTGTGCAAGTTCTTGGTTCTAAAGTTCCTACTGCAGCAAAACAGGGCACCCCTCGATTGTTAATTTGGTTCCTGTTCCTTTATCTGAGCACTTACGTTCCACCTGTGGTTGACTTTTTCATTCATGCCAGCTCTGAGGTCATGAATTGGGCACACTTGGTTCATCTGGACATGCTCAGGTTACAGCACCTGCAGCCTGGGGTCCATGGTAACTGAAAAGCAACTCATCATTGAATCCCATTGGACTGAGGCTGTAGTTACAATGTCATTGGGAAAACTTTTCTGGGCAGGCAAATCTCTAAAACCCAGAAACAGTAGCAAAAAATACTAACAGAACATGCTTTAAAAGAAGGTGCCATCAACTCACATAACCTCTGGGGCCAGTTACCTGTGGAGTATCAGGTAGGGCTTATAGCTCAATGTTAGTCAATTATTGGCGTTCCAAGTGCCAAACCTAAATCTGCCGATATTTTACTATTTCAGAAAAAGAAAAGCCAGAAATCTAGATCCTCATTGGAAATTTCTCAAGTTTTAAAAATTGAGTTCTTGGTCGGGCATGGTGGAACATGCCTGTAACCCCAGCACTTTGGAAGGCCGAGGCAGGAGGATAGCTTGAGCCCAGGAGATTGAGACCAGCCTGGGAAACATGAGGAAACCCCATCTCTACAAGAAATACAAACATTAGCCAGGCATAATGGCACGTATCTGTAGTTCCAGCTATTCAGGAGACCGAGGTGGGAGGATCAGCTGAGCCCAGGAGGTCTAGTCTGCAAAGAGCTGAGATTGCCTCCCTGCGCTCCAGCCTGGACTGCAGAGTAAGACCCTGTCTCAGGGAAAAGCAACAACAACAAAAAACTAAAGATGGCCAGTTTACAGCCTATGACTTAAGAACTAGGAGGCGTATTTCTCCTTTTACATGCAAATATTAGAAAAGGTGCCTTGGGGGCTCTGAGTCAGTGGGCTGTTGATATCATCTGCATAGAATGTTTCTTTTTGTACATTTCAAGCAAGGTGTAGGAAGAACAACAACTGCAGAGTTCAATAGCTGCTTTCCACCCACCCTAGCGAGTTTGCACCGGTGGTACAAAACATATTAGACAGCTTTTTCAGCTCCTCCATGCACAGAACTGTTATGGTGATAACAGTTGCTTTCAATTCATCTCCCCAAACAAGGATAAACCCATTGATTTGTACAATATATGTTTAAAGGCTCCAGAAACAGACTGCCTGGCTCCAGTGAATTGGGCCAGGTTCCATGTCAGGAGAAGTTACGCGTGACAGAAAGCCCCAGGGTTTGCAGCTTTGATGATGCATCTTCAGCCATTAGTACTGTCTGTTTCCCTCTGTGCTTATGAAGGCAGAATGGTAATGCCGCGCTTAAAATGAGTCTACCTGCCTGAGACTTCAGAAGCGTGAAAAGAAGACAGAGCAAAACACCTACACAGAACAGGGACTTGAAACATCCTGGGAATGATGGTCTGCACACGGATGGGCTAGCCGCTGTAATAGTGTCTCGTTCTGGGATTTAAAGAAACAAATCTTTTTGGAGAAGTATCAGCTGATTTTTTTTTATTCCGTCTGTCCATCTTAACCAAGCAGAGATTGGTAGTTCATGTTCCCAATGGGACTAGGAAATTAGTTTTGAAGTACTTGAGTCAATCACCTATCTGTCCCTGCCCTCAGCTAGGATGTTGTGTTTGCAAATAACAGTATAGGCAGCTCAAATCGGTTTAGACAGTAGAAAAAAATGGACACACATAATTGAAACATTTAGAGCTCTTTTGGCAACAGGGACAGATTGATCCAGGGGCTTCAGTGTGCAATCGGAGCCCCCGGTTCCCTTCTCTAATTGTCCTGGTCCTCTTCTTCGTGTCTCATCTTTATCTGCAGGCTGGAGTTTCTCAGGACAGAAAAATTGCAGTGCTGATTCCAGGCCCGAGGTGTCGTGAGCACTTTAATCCAGTATTTGAATATAACATCCTGACGTTCACTCTCCTAGGACCCATTATTACCACGTGCTTCCTTGTGTGCCAGTTGCTGCGGGTCAGGAGAATTAAACAGGTCACTTGGCTGAGATCTTGCAGATTCATTTCTGGGGTAGGAATGTTGAAGCAGCTTCCTAGGAACCTATTGTAGCTTCGAACAGAAGTTGGAAGTTAAAAGGGGATAGAGGCTTATTGGAGGGCTTATTGGGAATTATCTTAGCCCCAATTCCCTAAAAAAGCAGACCGTGTGGGAATACTTACATGTTATACTTTTTTTTTTTTTTTTTTTGAGACGGAGTCTTGCTCTGTGGCCCAGGCTGGAGTGCAGTGGCCAGATCTCAGCTCACTGCAAGCTGCGCCTCCTGGATTCATGCCATTCTCCTGCCTCAGCCTCCCCAGTAGCTGGGACTACAGGCGCCCGCCACCTCGCCCGGCTAGTTTTTTGTATTTTTTAGTAGAGGCGGGGTTTCACCATGTTAGCCAGGATGGTCTCGATCTCCTGACCTCGTGATCTGCCCGCCTCGGCCTCCCAAAGTGCTGGGATTACAGGCTTGAGCCACCGCACCTGGCCTACATGTTATACTTTATTGTAGAAGGGAGAGGAGCTGTGGCCAACCCTGGAGAACCCAAAGGGCAGAAGAGTGACAGGGAACAGGGAAGTGAGTGGGAAGCGTTGTCCGGGAAGCTGCCAGACCTTGGCCAGAAAACACAGCAGGGGCTTGTTCACGTACTTGTGTCCAGAGAGGCCCTCAGAGGCCGGGGAGGATGGGAATGGCTCATTGTGCCAACTCCTTCCTGACTCCCGAGTATCCCTAGTTGAAAGCTCTGTGGGCAGTGACTTCTCTATAGTTCCAGGCAGTTAGTGGCCCTTTGGGGCAGCCAGGTGGGAGGTCAGATCCATCGTGGTGCTGCACCTGCCTCCTGAAGTAGTGCAATAACCGTGTCCGCCCTCATTCATCATGGTGGCCCAGCCCTAGCGTCCATCCTGGGGTCTGAGATGGGGGCTGGTGATGGTGACTGAGGCATTGAACAAACAGTCAAGGCTTATAGATCCAAGAGACTCTAGGGATGAGGAGGATAACACGGGAACGAGGTCCTTTATGGGAGGCAACTAAACCGGCGTTCACCACATTTCCAGCCTCCGGCATCCAGTGTCTGCTCCTGAATGAAAACCCCGCCTGTTTTTTTTTCCCTAACATTAAATCAGTATGTGTAGAATTTATAAAGAAACAGTTATGGCCTTGGCAGGGACATGGATGAAGCTGGAAACCATCATTCTCAGCAAACTAACACAGGAGCAGAAAACCAAATATCGCATGTTCTCACCCGTAGTGGGAGTTGAACAATGAGAACACATGGACACAGGGAGGGGAACATTACACATCGGGGCCTGTTGGGGATTGCAGGGAAAGGGGATAGAGAGCATTAGGACAAATTCCTAATGCATTCAGGGCTTAAAACCTAGATGAGGGGTTGATAGATGCAGCAAACCACCATGGCACATGTATACTTATGTAACAAACCTGAATGTTCAGCACATGTATCCCAGAACTTAAAAAAAAAAAAAAAAAAGACTGGGCGTGGTGACTCACGCCTGTAATCCCAGCACTTTGATAGGCCTAGGTAGGTGGATCATGAGGTCAGGAGGTCGAGACCATCCTGGCTAACACGGTGAAATCCCGTCTCTATTTAAAATACACAAAATTAGCCGGGCATGGTGGTGGGCACCTGTAGTCCCAGCTACTCGGGAGGCTGAGGCAGGAGAATGGTGTGAACCTGGGAGGCGGAGCTTGCAGTGAGCCGAGATCATGCCACTGCACTCTAGCCTGGGCGACAGAGCGAGACTCCGCCTCAAAAAAAAAAAAAAAAAAAAAAGAGTTGGAACTTATGATTGGATCCTCCAACTCCATGTGGAATGAGTTATTCACTTACTGCGTGTCGGGCATTTATTTCCTGATGGACTGAAGAAAGTAGATGTGTGAACTGTGCAGTAATGAGTGTTTCTTAAATGCCTTCCCTGTGCCGTGCGCTGTACCAGATGGTGTTCAATACACTTAGATAAATGGGCCCCTGCCGGGGCGGGGGTTTGTTTCGTTACTCAGATTCCAGATACTCTTCCTCATCACATCATCACAGCCACATGCATGATTTCTCTCTCTGTCTCCTAGCACCGTAATGACCCCGATGAATTTAATGCCAAAAGTTTACCCCCCACAGTGGATTTGGCTGGGTTTGATTTTATGAGTGTTTATTATTGGTATGATTTATTTTGAAATTAAATATGACTTGTTTATGCAGGCTGTATGCAGCATAATAGACAATGGTTATGATACAGAAAAAAAAAAACGAACAAGAAAAATTCACTTAGTTTAACACTCAGAAATACTTACTGTTAACGTTTTGCTGAACATCCTTTTTCTATGCCTATTTATGGCTTTTTATCAATCTGGGATCATAAATACTTACTTGCTATTTTGTTGTTTGTAATTTTGACATAACTATTAACGAAGATAGGATAGACTGTGTTGTGGTAACAAAACCCTAAGATTAGTCATTTCATATGACAAATATTTACTTCTTAATTATGCAGTGTCTTCTGCATGTGAAGTTTCTGGTTGAAGCCGTCTCGAGAAGAACTCCTCCAAACCCTGACCCCAATATCTGGGCTGCTCATGTTCAAAGTTATTCACCTGAGACATGTGGCTTCCAGCCCTGACCCCGATATCTGGGCTGCTCACGTTCAAAGTTATTCACCTGAGACATGTGGCTTCCAGGAGTAAAGTGAGAAGGGAAGAGTGGGAAATGCGGAAGGGGAGGGTGTTAAGGGCCCAGTTTGAAAGTGGCTTACATCATTTCTGTCTCTTGCCCTGAGACTTAAGTCACATGGCATCATTCAGTTTTCAGGGGAAACTGGGAAAGGTAGACTTCCTGCGTGTTCAAAAAGAGGACATGGGCTGGGTACGGTGGCTCATGCCTGTAATCTCAGCACTTTGGGAGACCAAGGCAGAAGGATTGCTTGAGCCCAGGAGCTCGAGGCCAGCCTGGAAAGCGTAGTGAGACTCCATCTCTACAATAAAATAAAAAAATTAGCCAGGTATGATGGCACACACCTGTCGCCCCAACTACTCAGGAGGCTGAGGCAGAGGATCGCTTGAACCCAGGAATTAGAGGCTGCAGTGAGCTATGATTGTACCACTGTACTCCAGTCTGGGCAACAGAGCAAGACCTTGTCTCAAAAAAAAAAAAAAAAAAAAAAAGGCAAATAAAGAGGCATCCGTGGCCCACAGCACCCCCACATATTTAAATGTCTTGAGAATCTGATTTTCATGGCTTATCTTGTATTCTCCGATTACTCTAGAAAACCTATGGTTTCATGGTTTACGAAAATGACTTTGCTTCTAGTGTTTATTGTCAATAATACGTCGGTAACACGGCGGTGTACATCAACATTTGTCTATCTCTGATTTTTCCTTTAGGATCTATTTAGGAAAGATTTCTAGATGTAGAATGGATACAAATAATTGCTAAAATATATTGAATTATGGAATATGTCTGGCACTGGCACTGTGACTTTTACCTACTGTCTCATGTAATGAGCAAGGCATTGGAATAAACTCTCTTTTACAGAGAAGCAAATTGAAGCTTGAGCAGTAAATGAACCTGCCTACCTTCCCACGGTGACTAAGGGCCTAATCTAGCATTAGCGTTCTGGTATCTCGGGAGTAAGGCTTCCTTCCATTCTTAGCTGCTAGTTCAAAGGGCCTTTGGATCTTAGAGCTGATTTCTCTCTCATAAAGATTGTCCTAATTTATGCTCTTATCAGCAGCATGTAAAAATGAATGAAGACCAAACCCCAACACATTTTTTTCTTAATTTTTTTTCAAATTAATAGTCACAATGTAGTAACAGAGCTCAGTGGCTAAGAAATTAAACACTCGGCCAGGCGTGGTGGCTCACACCTGCAATCCCAGCACTTTGGGAGGCTGAGATGGGTGGATCACCTGAGGTCAGGAGTTCAAGACCAGCCGCCAACATGGTGAAACCCCATCTCTACTAAAAATACAAAAATTAGCCGGGCATGGTGACGCACATCTGTAATCCTAGCTACTGTGGAGAGTGAAGTAGGTGAATCACTTGAACCTGGGAGGCAGAGATTGCAGTGAGCTGAGATTGTGCCATTGCACTCCAATCTGGGAGACAAGCGTGAAACTCTGCCAGAAAGAAAAAAAGAGAGAGAGAAAGAAGGAGAGAACGAGAAAGAGAGAGAAAGAGAAAGAAAAAGAAAGAGAAAGAAAGAAAGAAAGAAAGAAAGAAAGAAAGAAAGAAAAAGAAAGAAAGAAAGAAAGAAAGAAAGAAAGAAAGAGAAAGAAAGAAAGGAAAGAAAGAAGGGAGGAAAGACGGAAAGGGAAGGGAAGGGAATAAACATGGAAGGAAGGGAGGGAGGGAGGGAGGAAGGGAGGGAGGGAGGGAGGGAGGAAGGAAGGAATTAAACATGCACAGCAAAGGATTTATTGACTTTTAATTGATTCAATTTGTACCTCTAATTACTAGATCACCTCAATAGATTTGAGGCTAGGACATTATACAGTATTGCTCTGAGGCTCCAAAAAATGTCCTCCAAAAATAATAACTATGAGCAGAATTTTCCAAGGCACTGAAATTTTAATACTCCTAATTCTGGAGCCCTTTAGAAAATATTTAGGTTGGAAGGATTTTAAACAAGTACAAAAGCTGCCAAATTTCATATCTGTTATTAAAGGAATTGGCACTACCTATAATATGTGTTAGATACATTCATTCACTTTCTTATACAACAAGTGTATACTAGGAGCATATATTACCAGGCACTTTGGAATACTCTTGGAAATAGGCAAGTAAAACAGGGGTGACTTCTCATGAATTGTTTATTCTGGTGTTGCAAACAACAGACAACATGCTAGAAGGGTTCTCATTAATAATTAATTTTATTAAGGAGAAGCTTTAAGAGCTTACAGCATGGAATCTGCTATAATCCGGATAAGAGAGCATTTCCCTGAGTAACTTCCACTTAAGTGGAATCATAAAGAATAAGTAGGAATTATGCAAATTGAAGAGGAAGAAAGATCTTCATGCCAGGCAGAGGGAATAACATAGGCAAAGGGTTTGAGGCAGGCGCAAGAGTGGTGTCACTTAAAAAAAAAAAATAAAAATGGGCCAGATGCGGTGGCTTACGCCTGTAATCCCAGCACTTTGGGAGGCTGAGGCAGGAGGATCACCTAAGGTCAGGAGTTTGAGACCCGCCTGGCCAACATGGTGAAACCCCGTCTCTACTAAAAATACAAAATAATTAGCTGAGTGTGGTGGTGGGCGCCTGTAATCCCAGCTACTTGGGAGGCTGAAGCAGAATAATCGCTTGAACCCAGGAGGCGGAGGTTGCAGTGAGCTGAGACCGTGCCATTGCACTCCAGCCTGGGCAACAGAGTGAAATTTTGTCTCAAAAAAAAAATAAAAATAAAATAAAATAAAATAAAATAAAACAAAAATAGAGCCAGTATGGCAGACACAGAGAGGGTAGAGGCGAGGGGCAGGTCAGCAAGGTTCTGGGTGGACACATTTTGGATGTTTTCCTAAGCTATGGGATCCTGTTGAAGGCTTTCCAGCCAAGTGGAGACATGGTTATATCTGCATGAAATGTACAAAACATCGCTCTAGCTGCATTAAGTAGTTTTAAGGAAGGACCTCAGGAAACCCTTTAGGAGGTGGCTGCTGTAGGGTGGCAGCTCTGGAGGAAGTGATGAGGATTTGTCCAGATTTCCACCCTTTCCTACTGGGGAAGAAGTAGGTGGGAGTGGAAAGATCATGGGGCTGGCTTTGGGCACGTGAAGTTTGGGAAGCTCTCAAGACGCCCAAATGGAACTGGTGTGTAGGCAGTGAGATGCAAGGGTCTGGAGCTCGCTGGCAGAATTTTGGCTGAGGGTGGGAATTTTTGAGTAATTGGCATATAGATGGTATTTGAAACCACAGATACATAGTCAGAAAAACAAAACTGGCAACCTTCAAGCAATGACCCCTCTGCAAACGCATGAGATTAAGGGAAAAAAAGACAGCTCATCATGGGTTATTCTTTAATAGCAGAATTCCATCACCCCACAGGCATTAGTAATTTCTGAAATAATGACAGGGTCTGCAAGCTGGTAAACTGGGGCAGCATTTAACGCTCTGTTTTGATGTGAAAACTTTAAGGCATGCTTTATAGTTACAAAAGACGAATCAAATAAGCAAATTGGAGAGCGTTCTTCTCATTTTTCCTATGACCCTAACTTCAGCCTGTATTCCTTTTCATAATTATTGCAAAAGATGATGTTCCCTTTCTGTTTATTTTTAACCCCCAAGTATCTGCCATGACAGGACCTAGCATCTATTAAGGAATAGCATTGGTTGGAAAGGTGGTATGGGAAGGCTAACAGGAAGAGTGAGGGAGACAAACCTGGGGAGGGAGAGAGACTCTGACGTCTACCATCTACCAGAAAAGGGAACACCAGGGCACAACCTTCCACAGCCTGAAGGTAAGCAAGGGTTGCAGAAAGTGGAATGCTGGAGCGGCATGGACAGTTGTGCTGGATAGCCAGGCAGGTAGTAAACGAGTTAGGTTTCAATTATTCTGGAACTGAATAGAATTCTTCTTTAGAGAATCGGTTCTCTTTTCTTTTTAAAATTTTAATTTTAATTGTAGTAAAATATACATCCCACATAATTTACCACCTTAACTAATTTTAAGTGTGCAGCCCAGTGGCATTCGGCATGTTCACATACGTTGTGCAGCCACCACCCCCATCCGTCTCCAGAACTCTTGCATCCTCCGAAGCTGCAGCTCTGCACCCCTTAAACACGAACTCCCTGTTTACGACTTCCCCAGTCAGCCCTTGACAGCCACATGCTACTTTCTGTCTGCATAAATTTGACTAAGGATCTCTTATAAGTGGAATCATACAATATTTGTCCTTTGTGACTGGCTTGTTTCACTTAGCGTGGTGTCCCCAAGGGTCATCCATGTTATAGTGTGTGTCAAAATTTCCTTCCTTTTTAGAGTTAAATAATATTTCATGGTGTGGATATGCCTGATTTAGAGTTTGTTTTTCTCTACTTTATTATGGTAAGGACATTTAACATGAGAGCTACCAACTTAATAAATTCTTAAGTGTACAATATGGTATTGTGAACTCTAGGCACGTCTTCCAGCAGAAGATCCCCAGAACTTACATATTTTGCACAGCTGAAAAGTTAAACCTGTTGAACAGCAACGTCTCATTTCTACTCCCTCTATCCCCTGGCTACCACTATTCTGCTCATTGCCTCCCTGAGTCTGACCAGCTTAGCGATCTCCTATGAATCGAATCATACAGCATTTGTCCACCTCATTATCCTGGGTGAAATAGACCTGTCACAGGACAAACAGGGCACTTGTTCTTGATTTTATTCAGATTTGTGTATTATGGACATTTTTGGGTTCTATGTGAGCTCAACTACACTGGGGAATTTTCCTCATGTGTGTTGGACATAGGGTGGGCAGGACCAGAATCTGAGAAAGTTTGACTCTAAGAGGATAGATGGGGCATTGGCGAAAGGTAGGTTTTACCGGTACTTGGGGCAGGAACGGGTGAAGGTGGAGAGAGGTTTCCTCATCTGCTTTACCTTCTCTGGAACAGAGTATGTTCTCTAAAGTCTAGCCCATTCCCTTCCCTATCTTTCCAGATTTGAATTAATAAACTAATGACAGGGTGCTAGAGAAACAGTCTACTTTCTTTCTTTATCTAATAAAAAGGGGCATAAAAAGATAACTAGTGCCTAGAGGCCAGCTCTGAGTTTTGGTGGCACCAATTTGCTTTGTTTGCCTCTGACACCACCAGGCCCTGATGAGTGATCGGGTCATAGGTGGCTCCCACTCCCAGGACCCAGATCACCCCAATAGTCTAAGGGCAGCCATTCCAGCTGCTGTCCATATAACGCACTAATCCAGCAACCTATCCCCCTTGTAGTGTCAAAGCATACGACTCCAAAGTGGTATAGCACACTTTTCATAAAAATAGAACATCAGTATATGTTAAAGATTCTATGCACCTCATTCATTAATGAGAGAACCAGAGAGATGGTAAGACTGGCTCAAAAAACCTTTGGAGAGGTAGACACTTATCAGCAATTTGGAAAAGGAATATGATACTGATCTTGCCAAATTAGCTGCAACACTAGTTAGTGTCCAGCTGGGCAAAAAGCCATAGTTACAAGTTAGCATGTGGCTCCACTGTGTATGAACTCCAATGCAGTGGCAAATAGCAAAGTCAAACACAGGTGCATTCTCCTAGATAATTAAATAATCCTTGGGGGAGCCTAAGAAACAATAACATTGAAAGGACAGGAGTCACCATCTTGCTTTGATTCCAAGTTTTGGATAATTTTTTTTTTATATTATTGCAATAGGAAAATGCTTAGATGTCACCGCGTGGTCGTGGTGACAAATGTGGTGGCCTTTTTCAAACCCATTTCTGCTTGACTTTCTAAAGATAACACGAGATGCCTCCAGTCCCCATGTAAGTGTAAGTTGAAATGTTTTTCTATTTTAGTCTCGGAGTCTTTGTCTAGACTGTGTGGTATCAAAGGCAAAATCACTGTCCCTTTGGTCTTTCTTTTAACTTCCTGAATGTAATAAATGTGATTTTTCAGGCTCCTTAAGTTTAAAAGCACTTTGGTTTTAAACCTAATCTTTAGAATTTTATGGCCATCTCTTTTTCTCTGGAAATGCATCCAAATTTCAGGTCAGGGGAAGGTGTCCTCTGCCCTCTACTGTGTCCCGCCTGATCTCAGCCATGACTAACCTCTCCATGTTGACATCATCCAAGAACCCCATCTTCTTGTCTGGTCCCTGGCAGTGTGGTCCAGATCTCATTCAATCACAACCTGGATTCTTTCAGAGCATGAACTCTTTTGGTAACAGCTCTCCTGTTCTTCCTTGGGGTCATGAGATTCTGAGTGTTTTTGCCTTAGTTTCTCAAAGTTCCAGACTTAGCATCCAGACATATCAACTCTCTGATTGTCTTGCTATGGCGGACTGGGGGAACTCTGATCGCTTTTGATGCCTACGATTCTGCATATTAACTTAGGACATATATTCTTTCCACTTTGGACCTGGATATCTGATAGGGATTCTGTTTCTTCTCTATCCAACTTCCCTTGGAGGGAGCTTTAAGGTCAAGTGGGGCGAAGAATCCTTCTCAGAAGCTGTTGCCAGCATCTACTTTTCCCGCTCTTTTCCTTGTATCTCTTCCTCTTCTTCAAACCAGAGAATTGATCTCTAAGACTTGGGATGAGGCCTGTATTCTCCAAAATCTATTGCATAGGGCTGGATGGACCTTGGTGTTTAAAACTCAAAAGTCAAAGTTTGCTTTTTGTTCTTCATATCTATGCTAGAACATAAAGGGGAATTTGAAGGCTGGAGGTTATCAGGCTCTGGTGGAGGAATAATAGGGAAAGACATCAGGAAAAGGAATGAAGCGAAAGGTTATGACAAAGATGAGAAAGAATTATAGGGGGAAAAATGAAGTAATACTTGAAAATATTTTCCCAGCACAGTTAGCAGGGTGCCCTGCATGCATAGAGGTTCCTATCCTGTGTAGTCATCAAGTGGCAAATGTGTCTTGCATAATAGGAAACACACAAGAAATGTACCATTTTAATTTCCTTTTGATGAGATTGATAGATTTTAAGTGTTTCATTTCCAGTACTTGCTGAATATCGTGTGATTGTGTATGAGTGTGTATATCTTTTTTCAATTAACTTGTCAGTCTACCCTTATTTTTAGGGGATAAGAAAAGCATTTAAATTATTCTAAATTGTTTAAATAAATGTGCTCACTGATTTGTGAAAGTCCAGGATTTGGGCTGCAGCATTTTCACCAGAATCTTTTTGGGATTTGGAGAACATTTGCAAGACTCGTACAAAACAATTCTTGCTTTAATCAGTTAGATTAAGTTTAGAGAAAAAGACACTTTCTGATTGCTTTTAGATCTGAATAATACAAGAGCCATTGGCTTTAAAGGCCTCTCTACATTGCATTGCATTTGCGAATTTCTCAGTGTTGCAACCCCTTGTACACTTTTTGGACAGGGATGATGAAAAACATCACCCATGACGCCTTCGCTCTGGGAGGTTCTGATATAAATGCTGGGCACATCCTTAAATCCCAGGATAGCTGCACCAACAGACAGGGTTCTAGTAAACCCGGGTTTACAGAGAAGCCCACGTTTAAACATCCATCTACAGCTTTGTGGGAGATGATGTTTCACTTCACTTGTCCTATTAGCCGTGTCTTTTGGTCTTGAAAGTCACATATAACAAGGGCATGAAACTGTACTAAAATCCTTATGCATAGGGCAGAGGACATCTGTGTCTTTTGTCTGTCCAACATCCACTCTCTTTTCTTCTAACAACTTCTCACCAAAGTTGCTTTGGGGGGACCACCCTTCCTCTTTGGATGAAGTTTTGGTGGAAATGTCAATTAGGATACTTCCTTCCTCCTCGCCAAGAAGTAAGTGGTCCCATCCGAGCCACTCCCCAGTGGAATGACATGTAACCACCAGCCATGATGAGAGCTTATGTATCACAACTGTGACATCTTGGAGATGATCCCTCCTGGTTCTTACACCTGGATCCCCAAAGCTGCACAGGGCCATGTCCTTTCCCGCAAGTTTAGTTTTGTTTCAGAGACCATTGTCTATAGCATAGCTGAAACTTCCTCCCTAAATGGCATAGCTTTGGCCAGCACTGTTGCTCTTGCTTGCAGCTAGACAGTCCTGATTGAAGCATAGATTATCAGGTAAAACCTTCTGGATGAAATATAAGAGGTTTCAAATTTCCAAATCTCATGGAAGGATGCTTTGACAGAGCTCACCTGAACGTAGAGGTCTTATGACTTATTCTACACTGTGTTCTGATGCATGAACATTTAATTTGCTGGCTTTCTTTAGAAATTCCTGTGTAGAGATGTTGGCAAAATCAGGGCCTTTAATTTGAGTAAAAGAGAGGAATAGTATTCACAAAGAGCCATTTGACTGAAGTCTCACACTCTTGGAGAGTTTTTTACGTTCGTATATTTTCAGTTATAGTCCAATAATGCTATACATGCATTGGGGTGTGTGTGTGTGTGTGTGTGTGTGTGCATGTGTGCGTGCCTGTGTGTGTGTGAAACTGCAAACATTGCATTTAAAATATAGCAACATTTTCACACCTTTTTGATATTTCTTTATTAAATATTGAAGTTATATAGATTTATCTCCCCATCTGAATGACTGGGGTTATAATCCATTAAAAAATCTTCCCAGTAGTGTGAAGGGATGGTGTGTGGGCAAATTGATATTTCTCTCATTATCATTTTAAAGAATTGGGATTTTGTTAAGCAAATAATAGTTGAAGTTTGATGACACATTATACAAGATTAACGTTGTATGAATTAGAGTCCCTGATGAGATTAGTTTTAATTAAGATCTCAAGGAAGAGAAAGTATTAAGAAGGGAGGATAGTGCAGGGAAAAGGAGTGAGACTGTACTAATACCAGCTTTATTTCCAAAAGCGCTTTTTAGAAATGCCTTTAAACTCTCTTAGGATTCCACTTTAACAGAAGACAGTCATCCCGGCGTTTGTAGCAAAGTTGCAAATCCTAGTCAGTTATGCAGACATGGCTTTATTGGACAATCCATATTTAATGCACCAAAAAAATGCACTTCTTTGCAGTTTATCACAGAGTGATAATGAAAACATCTGCCACCTTGGCTGGGGAGCCCCAAAGCAAATGCCTTCCAGAGTTATCTTTATGTTTTAACCAACAACGTGAGGGCAGAGTCCTGAGTCAGTGCCTTCCGGGACTCTGGTGGATGCAGGGAGCATGGAGGCTGGTAGGGCAGGCATAGGAAATGCTGTGGGCACTGATGGTTTGGCTGTGTGTCCCTACCCAAATTTCATCTCACATTGTAATCCCCACGTGTCAGGGGAGGAACATGGTGGGAGGTGATTAGATCATGGGGCGGATTTACCCCTTGCTGTTCTCATGATAGTGAGTTCTCACAGACATCTGATGGTTTCAAAGTGCGGCAGGTCCCCGCTCATTTGCTCGCGCTCTCCTGCTCTGCCATGGTTAGGACAAGCTGACTCCTCCTTTGCCTTCCGCCATGATTGTAAGTTTCCTGAGGCCCGCCCCAAGTCATGATTCCTGTACAGCCTGAGGAACTGTGAGCCAATTAAACCTCTTTTCTCTGTAAATTACCAGGTCTCAGTTATGTCTTTATAGCATTGTGAAAATGGACTCATACAGGAACACTGTCATCTCCAGAGGGCAGCAGGAATTATGTCCACAATGAGGAAGTGTGGGCCCAACACTGCCAAACCTTCTGAATTTTCAGAAACCAGAAATCACAAATTTTAAATGTGATACTCTTGACTTTTTTTGTTAAAGTATGATTGACACATAATAATTGTACATGTTAATGGGATACAACATGATGTTTTGATACATGTATACATTGTGTGATGAACATTTTCATTGCCTTAAACATTTATCTTTTTTTTTTGGTGAGACAAACATGCAAAAACCTCTCTTCTAGCTACTTCAGAATATATATTATTGTGAGCACTAGTCACCCTAGTGTGGTGCAGCACAGCATAACTGATTCCTCTTCTAGTACTGTAGCTTTGTACCCACTGACCAACCCCTTCCCAGCTTTCCCTTCTCCTCCTCTCCCATCCTCTGACAGGGAGTGAAACTCTTGGCTTTTAAAAGTCAACCAGTAAGATAATTCCATAACCATGACACAGCTCTTGTGGTCTCTGAATTCCATTCTTTCCCACTTATGAATAGGCCTGTTCTTTGGAAATACTACAATTCTGCAATGTTAGTCCATCATAGTCTTTCACCATATTAATGGAACCGAGAGGTCAAACCATAAGTAGATACAGAACCAACACCATTTATGATGAAAATTCTCAGAACACTAGGAATAGAAAATAACTTTCTCCATATAATACAGGTCATCCTCTGACAAGCCACAGGCGTCATCCTCAGTAGAGAAGCACTGAATGTTTTCTATCCAGGAGAGGGGATGGGGATGGGATGCATCTTCTCCCACTCCCTTCAACATTCACTGGCTTTGCTAACCACTGCCACAGGAAGGGAAAAGGAATAAAGGGCATATAGACTGGAAAAGACGCACTAACTGACTTTCTTGGTAGATGACAGAATAGTACACAGACAGTTCTCAAGAATCTACAGTGCTGTGAGCCAGGTCTGCATACTCTGTGTCTTTCTTGAAGAAAGTTTCACACATTAAGAGAGAGATTCTAGGCTGGGTGCAGTGGCTCGTGCCTGCAGTCCTAGCACTTTGGGAGGCCGAGGCAGGCAGATCATTTGAGGTCAGGTGTTTGAGACCAGCTTGACCAACATGGTGAAATACCATCTCTACTAAAAGTACAAAGGAAAAAAAATTAGCCGAGCATGGTGGCTCATACCTCTATTCCCAGCTACTTGGGAGGCTGAGGCAGGAGAATTGCTTGAACCTGGGAGGCGGAGGTTGCAGTGAGCTGAGATCATGCCACTGCACTTGAGCCTGGGTGACAGAGTGAGACTCAAAAAAATAAAATGAATAAATAAAGGCTTCTTTTCACTTCATTTGTAAACAAAACATGCTAAAAATTAAGCTGTTGCCTCACCTGAAGAGACACCTCTGGCTAATGACAGTTCACGAAGGTTTTACTTGTCTGAAGGTGCCTCTGTGCACATGTGTGTGTGGCCTCCACACCTATAGAGAGGCAATCGTAGTTCAGCGTGGAGGCTCTGGAGCTGTGCTAGGAGCTCTGGCTCTGCCACGTTCTATCTGAGGCTACATTTATGGCTGGACTTTGACTCTGATGCAGTGTGTCAGTGTGCACGTATGCAGAGTCAATTAGCATCGATCTAAGTGTGAACATTCTTAGAAATACAATCAATAACCATGATAGCAGTTACAAACCAATCATAGCAACTTAAGAACTGTGGATGGAGTACAGCAGCATCCCTTTCCCACCCTTCCTCTCCGCTGATCTCTTCTGTGTGATCTCTCCTCATCGGTCTCCTTAATTAGCCTTTTCTCATCAGTTCTTTCTTTAGCTCAGAGGTCCTGAACACAAATGAATGAATGGTCCAGGCAGGTGTCCTCAGTGTTTGGAGGTGCAGGTACAAAAAGTAAGGGGTTTGGTGAGGGGTACAGTGAACATGAGCCCTGTTTCCCAAACCCTCTGTGGTGAAGGACTCACTTTTATTTCTTAATTTCTTGGATGGACACCTGTCCACATCCAAAATTTTGAGCAACCCTGAAGGAGAAGGTGCTTGTCAAATCATACATATCTGCAGCCCACTGGCTCAGCAGGTGTGGGTTGTGGTTGCTCTGGGAGCCCTAGTTTTTCTTCTCTTCTTACTTTGTTTTTCCTCCATCAGAGAATTCACCCATTCCTCTTCGTTCCAGAACTTTCTTTCCAGCCATTTATTGAACATCTTGGTTGAAATAGTGCTCATCTACTTTAAAGTCAGGATGAACTTGTACTTTTCTGTGAGCCCTGCTTCTCTTCCTCAGATGCTTTCTCTCTGTTAATATTTAAGAACATCACATGTGCTCAGACAAGCTCAAAACTGTGAAGTGCTCCCTCTTTCACATCCTCCCTGTCAGGTGTGTCCTCAGAGCCCGTTTGGTTTACCACCACAGTGAAAAACCTCCCTCCTCAGTCTCATTCTCTGTCCTCATTGCCAGGACATTCAATCAAAGCCAGTCGGTATCTTCATGCTTTTGACTCCCTCTTTTCTTCCCCCACAATCTTTCTTTCTGCAATGCACCTGGAAAATCCTAATTCATTCTTCAGACTCAAATGCCTTTTTGTATCATTCTCTAATTCTAGCAGGCAGAGATAACCATTGTTGCTTCTACGCCAAGGTTGTTCTGCAAACCTCCATTGCACTGCTTACCACTGTCTCAAGAGTCATCCATGTATCTGAGCAATGCTAACATTTATCAAGCAGATACCATGCGCCAAGCCCTGTTACAAATGCACAGAAAACAGGGTCTTTCCTGCATGGACACTGCATCCTAATGAGGGGGAACAGACAGTGCCCAAATGGACGCATCGCCTGTCCATGGTGATGAGTGCTAGAAAGAAGAACAAAGCAGGGAGATGAGTTCAGCTGTGTGTATGTCTGAATGTGTGTGTGTCAAGTGTGTGTGAGTGTGTGTCTGTGTGTGTGTGTCGAGTGTGTGTCAAGTGTGTGTGTAGCAAGTGCATCTGTGTGTTGAGTGTATGAATGTGTGTGTTGAGTGTGTGTGTGTGTCTGGATGTGTGTGTGTTGAGTGTGTGTGTCTTTGTGCGGTGTGTATCTGACTGTGTGTCTGAGTGTGTGTTGAGTGTGTGTGTGAGAGTACATGTCTGTGTGTGTGTCTGAATATGTGTGAGGAGGTGTCTGAGAGTGTCTGTGTGTGTGTGAGTGTATGTGTGTGTCTGAGTGTGTGTGTGTGGAGCTTTCAAATGTGTAAAAGTGAGAAACTATCAATTGGGCAATGTCCCGAAGGAGACATTAGAACGAGCTATGTGGACATCAAAGAAAAGTCAGCTTGAGGCAGATGGAAAGGTCCAAGCTGGGCTGGCAGCTGCCTCGCCCGGGTCACTGTGAAGAAGACAGGGTGACTGGAGGGAGAAGTAAGAAGGAGAGGGAGGAGTAAGAAGGAGAGGGAGGAGTGAGAAGGAGAGGGAGGAGTGAGAAGGAGAGGGAGGAGTGAGAAGGAGAGGGAGGAGTGAGAAGGAGAGCTATCAGACAAGCGACGGGAACCGGATGGGCTCAGGACCTTGTAGGCAGTTATGAGCACCCTGGGCTCCACAAACTGACTGACCTCTTAACGATTCACTCTGGCTGCTGTGCAGAGAAGGGACTGTCAGGTGAATGGGCAGGAGCAAGGTGCCCAGATGAGAGACAGGGCCAGAGAAGTAGCAGAGCAGGTGGGCAGACATGGTGAATGTGGAGCCGATAGGATTGGATGATAAATTGGACGAGGGGCGTGAGACAAAGAGAAGAGTGAATGATGGTCGCTGAGCAAGTTGGACGGATAGAGTTGCTGTCTCCTGAGTCAGGAAGGTTGGGAAAAGCAGATTCAGGAGGGGAGATGGCAGGAGTGCAGAGAAGAACTTCCTCAGGTGTGTCTCTTCACGACACTGTTGCTTCTGTAGGGTATACAATTTTTTACCCTTGTCGCCAAAAACCTAAGTCTTGGGAGACCCTTGATAAAGGGTTACATAAATGATGAAATCTCTTTCCTCTTACCAAGTATGGCTTATGTATATAAAAAATAGCATTTCTTTATTGAGAGAGAAAAAAGTAGAACAGTAGAACATGCTTTGTTCAGTGCTACAAAGCATTCCAACCCACCAGCCACCCCCACGCCTGACAACGCTTTTCAAGTCCTGAGCTCTCCTTTAATGTGTGTTAGATCTGATGACATCCTCCCATCTCCTAATTTCATGACCCTGGTCCAGGATGCTGTCTTCTTTCTCATCAGCCTCCTAATTGGTCCTCCCAGTTCTACCTTACAAGCCGTTCCTCTCACAGCGGGAAGGATGATCTCAAATGCAAATGAAACCACACCACTCTTCAGTCTGACATCCTTGGATAACTTTTCATTGCAGTAAAGATGAGACACAGACTCTTTACATGTCAGGTCTTGTACACCCGGGAACTGCCCACCTTGACCCTCTGCCGATTCTCTCACTGTGTTCCCTTTGCACTGGCTCTCTCTCCCCGCATCGTTCAAACCTTTTGTTTCACCAAGGCCTTTCTAAGTGTTGTTTCTCTACCTGCAAAGTGGATTCATTGGCCTTTGATCATTCATTCATAAATGTTGTTCTGGAAAGCTCATTCCTCCTTCTGGATCTCTCTTATGGTCCAGGTCCCTGGATGAATGTCACCCTTCTAAGAGACCTCCCCAGACCTGGGCCTGAGTCACCAAAGAGTTTTTCCAGGATTCTCCTTCCAAAGGACTGGGGTGGCTCTGTTTGTATGTGGGGAAGATTGGTTTATGAATCACAGAATCAGAGACCTTAACTATACACAGGTGAACAGTTTATACCACTTTTACTCTTTGCTAGTTGGTTCCTCCATTTATTAATTTGCTTTTTGTTTTGTGTATTTAACAAATGTCATGTTAAGTGTACCTGGTGCTGTATTCCAGTGTTACCTCAAGGCAGGAATGCAACAGGTGATATTCTTTATGGTGATACAAATAACTGACTCTAGACAGTCCTAAGCGCCAGACCCACATGGCAACTGTTTAATGTTAATGGCCCTGTGAAGTGGGTTATACTGTTATGAGTTCCATCTTGAAATGAAAGAAGTGAAGGAGGGAGAGATTAGTAAGAGATAGAGGGGGGTTGAATCCGTGCACTCACAGGTCAGAGGACACTTGGGGGATGGCTGGAGTGAAAGGGTGATCTGGGGGCCTGGTCATGAGAAGGTGGATATAACCAGATGACCTGGTATGCATCACCAGCCCCCCAGATCTATGATCTATGGACTTGGGGTCTTGTAACAATGACCACATCCGCATTTGCAGGTGTTGACTTTGGAAGACTCACTATCACAAGGAAATATTCCAAAAATGAGCAAATACTATGGAGTAGAACATTGCCTACCCAGCACTTCCAACCAACCTCTAAGGGTTGGTTTTGAAGGGATGTTGTATAGGCATATTAGTTCTTTTTCACATTGAAAAAAGGAAATACCCAAGACTGGGTAATTTTTAAAGGAAAGAGATTTACTTGACTCACAGTTCCACATGGCTGGGCAGGCCTCAGGAAACTTACAATCATGACAGAAGGGAAAGCAGGTGTGTCTTACATGGTAGCAGGACAGAGAGAGAGCATGTGTGTAGGGGGAACTGTCAAATACTTAATAAAACCATCAGATTTCATGAGAATTCTCTCACTATCAAGGGAACAGCATGGGGGAACCGCCCGGATGATCCAATCACCTCCCACCTGGTCTCTCCCTGGACATGTGGGGATTGTGAAGATTATAATTCAAGATGAGATTTGGGTGGGGACACAGAGCCAAACCATATCAATAGGGTTATATATTAATAATTTCCTTGCATTTGTATCATTGCATGCTTTCTCCTAGCAGACTTCATGAATCTCCAGTTTGAGGCCTTTTCTACTCATTTGTGTTTGCTCAGGAACTAGATTAGGGTGTATTAATCTAGTGAGGTACCTGGACACAAAATTTAGGGAAGTGCTCACTCTCAAGGTTACGCAGTCCAGGGTGTGTGCGCTCCTTAAATTTTGAGGACTAAGCAGCTCAGTCTCACCCTAATCCCAGCCCTGTATTTGCTAGAAGTCTGGAGAGCTTAATGACACTGTGATATTTGCAGGGCTGCAGAATATACACTGTCTGTGCTGAGCACTACTTTTTATAATTACTTACAGGCATATATTTGTCACAGGCTCCATTTCAGACTGTCTGCTCCAGCTGGGGGCAATATGAAATCTCCTTCCCATACCCACTTTTGATAATTAAATAGGAATCTTTGGGGCACATGAGATTCTGGAGTGGAAACTATAACACTAATACCTTTGGTACAGAGTTGAGGAAAGTATATCCCTGTAGCAATCTCAACGTTGTAACACTTGCAATAATAAGCAGTTGAACATTGATATTAAATATCACAGTAATAGCTAACATTTATGTAATACTTGAAATGAGCTGCATACTGTTTTAAGGATAATGGCCATTAAAATAACTCATGCGACAGGAGCCACTGTCACCCTGTTTTACAGGTGTAGAAGTTGAGGTCACTTATCCACACAGTTAGTGAGCATCTCAGACAGAATCCACACCCAGTCCCCCTCCTGAGCAAGGAGGCAACACTGTAGATAGCTGTATAGGTTTCCTATGGCTGCTCTA
This sequence comes from Chlorocebus sabaeus, assembly GCF_047675955.1. Lineage (NCBI taxonomy): Eukaryota > Metazoa > Chordata > Mammalia > Primates > Cercopithecidae > Chlorocebus > Chlorocebus sabaeus. The sequence goes on along the minus strand of NC_132914.1, from coordinate 126,962,824 downwards.
ACAAAATGCGGTAAATGCAGTGACTTGAAACAGAACACACTATTTGTGTCTGACATCTCACAGAGCTAAAGTGGAAGTGTAGGCAGAGCTGTGTATCTTCTGGAAGCTCAAGGGGAAGATCCGTTTCCCTGCTGTTTTCAGCTTCTAGAGGCTGCTCCTGTTCAAAGCTCTGCTTTCATCATTATGATGTCCCCTCTTTCATCATGATGTCTTCCTCCTATTGGGGCCTCAGTGATTTGAGCCCACCCTGATAATTCAGGATAATCTCACATCTCAAGATCCCTAACTTAATCACATCTGCAGAGTCGCTCTCACCATGTAAGCTAAAATGTTCACAGGTTTCAAGGATTAGGGCATGAACATATTTTTTTGGTTGTAGGGGGATGTATTAGTCCATTCTCATGCTGCTAATAAAGACATACCTGAAACTGGCAAATTTATAAAGGAAAGAGGTTTAATTGACTCAGTTCAGCATGGCTGGGGAGGCCTCAGGAAACTTACAACCATGACAGAAGGGGAAGCAAACCCGTCCTTCTTCACATGGTGGCAGGAAGGAGAAGTGCTGAGCAAGAGGGGGAAAAGCCCCTTATAAAACCATCAGATCTCCTGTGAACTCACTCACTATCATGAGAACAGCAGCATGGGGGTAACTGCCACTGTGGTTCAATGACCTCCCATTGGATCCCTCCCACAACATGTGGGGATTATGGGAACTACAGTTCAAGATGAAATGTGGGTGGAGACATGGCCAAATATATCAGGGAAGTATTATTCCATTTGTCACCATCATTAAGAACAAGTTGGGAATTTTCCAATACTACAGAGGCTGTGTGGACGTGGGAAGATTTTGGAAGATGTAGAGAGCAGATTTCTGAACCCAGGAGGGCAGAGGAGGTTGGCATGGACGGCACAGGCCATGAGGGCAGATTATTCCTTGTGGACTGGGCTGTGCTTTCTAAAAACTTTCCTTGGGACCCTTACACAGTGTGATTCTCCCAGTGGATCTTCAGTCAATTTAGACAAAAGCAATGTGTTCATTTTCTCAATTTTACCAGGTCAGATTACTTGGTCTGGCTTCCCAGTGGGTTCTTATTCTGGAAGCCAGAAGGCAATTGAAATTGATGAAATTCTTGCATTCCAGTGCTGCAAAGACCTGGACTTTCATCAATTTTAATCACAGGGATGGAGCCTATCAACAGAGTCATAGAGCTGGAAGACACTGGGTCTGTCTCAGGTGCATGCAGACAGCAATTTGTTTTAAAGAGTTCTGAGGGGTAAAGCTCACAGGCACACCAGGGACACAGACTCATGGCACACAGTGTTTGTGTTGTAAATATCATATTTTCTGCAGCTACTCCTGGAGCTAAACTTAATTGTTTAAGAACCCAGAATGAAAATGTTTTCTGTATGGCTTTTTTCAGATGGTGATATGGTTCGAATGTGTGTACTTTAATCTCATGTTGAAATGTGACCGCCAGTGTTGGAGGCAGGGTCTGATGGGAGACGTTTAGATCATGGGAGTGGATCCCTTATGAATGGCTTGGCTTGTTAATGAGTTACCATGAGATCTGACTGTCAAAAAGAGTCTGGGACCTCTTCCTCTCTCTCTTGCTCCCTCTCTCACCATGTGACATGTTGGCTCCTTCTTCACCTTCCACCACGAGGAAGAGCTCCTGAAGCCTCATCAGAAGCTGAGCAGATGCTGGTACCATACTTGCACAGCTGGCAGAACTGTGTGCCAAATAAACCTCTTTTCTTTATAAATTACCCCATCTCAGCTATTCCTTTATGGCAATGCAAAATGGACTAACACAGATGGCTATTGTTAGAACCATTTAGTATTTGAACATTAAAACTTGTTTCATTGGAAGCCGCGCTGAAGTCTCTGACACAGCACACTAAACCTTTGTGAGGACAGCACACCAACAAATCACTTAACATTCTCTTACTTGGGGTCATTATTTTGCATACTTTGTGGTATGCTAAATATGTAGATGTTGTTAGTTTGGGAATAAGTTATGACCCCAGTCATGGACGTGGATTCAGCTTTCCTTAAAAAGCCTCTGAAGTCAGCAGTGATTATTTGCCATTTTCTCTCAAGGATGAAACTTCAAGACTCCCTAGTTGGTGAATCAACATCTCAGACATTCAAATCTAAAATGGCACCTTGAAGACTGTCCTCATTTTGTAAATAAGCTACGTAAGCCCCCAAGACTGGCATCACTCATTTAAAGTCTCACAGATAGGACTTAAAGTCTTATTTCCCAATTTCCAATTCAGTGACCTTTTCAAAAATCCCAGTCCTAATTGCCACAGTGGTCTGATTGTAGGGATGCCATCTTGCAGATGATATGAGTTCACAGTGAGGTCGCTTCTTCCCTTTTATTTTCTTGCCATCCAGGAAGAGAACATTCTTCACAGTTGCTGTGGTTGGGCATTGACTTATTCATATTCCTCAGTATACTATTGATTCTTTCACAGTCTCTCAAGACCCTGTTATTTTCCTGCTACTCCTCTTTTTCTCAAGAGTAGCAGGTGGTTAAGGAATGCATTTTTCTTTATTGTTCTATAATAATAGCTTCTACATATTGAAGACTAATAAACAATGTGTCAGGCATTAATTTTCATGGATTAACACGTCCAATGAAACAATCCTAGGAACCAGTTTCTGTTAATACCCATAGCTGACAGATGAGAAAACTAAAAGAGAAGTCAAGGAAAGTTATTAAAATTACAGAGCAAACATGAGCTAGAGCCAAGATTTTCAGCCAGGCAGTGTAGTACCAGGGTCGATAAAATGAACTACTGCACAGTATACCCTCCTTGTGATTTGAGGCCATTTCTATTCTGTATCCCATTTCACAAGGGTGGCAGAGATGGGAGATCAGGGTTTTGGTCACCCCAGTGCCTCTCTGCACCCCTAAGGCTTTGTCTCATTTCTGGGGAACATATGAAGGGTGCCAAGGGGTGTCTGAGGGTGAGTGTCTGATTACTTGTGTCATTTGTCTCCACTTGCATCTTCTGAAATGTTCATCACCCCCACCCCAATCCTTGCACATTGATCTGTGCATCTTCCTGCTAAATCATACCTCATTTTGCACAAGTTTCTTTCAGAGCTGGTGCATTTTTCAGCTGCATCCTTGCTTCTCAAGGCATGGGAGCTTCCTGGAGGTTCTCTGAGGCACTGATTGCCATTCCCTCTTAGATGTACTCTGGAGTCAAAGACAGGTCTCCTCTGCTCTCTGGTCCTGTAAAACTAAATGGAACTTTTCCCTCCCCTTTCCTGGCTTCGTCTAGGAACAAGGCACAGGATGCCTTCCCAGGGAGTTTCCATTGAAGTCTGTCCCCTGTTCCCCCATTCCCTGTCCTGGACGCCTCACTGTCCCTCATCTGTGGAGCACTCTGTGGCTCCTTTCGTTTCCTTTAGAGGCTTTTAACTAGAGAAACAACCCTTTCCCTTTCTCTCCCTTTTTTTTTTTCTTTTTTTGAGACAGAGTTCTGCTCTTTTTGCCCAGGCTGGAGTGCAATGGCATGATCTCAGCTCACTGCAACCTCTAACTCCTGGGTTCAAGCGATTCTCCTGCCTCAGCCTCCCGAGTAGCTGGGATTACAGGCATGCGCCACCACCCTGGCTAATTTTGTATTTTTAGTAGAGATGGGGTTTCTCCATGTTGGTCAGACTGGTCTTGAACTTCCAACCTCATGTGATCCGCCTGCCTCAGCCTCCCAAAGTGCTGGGGTTACAGGCATGAGCCACCGCGCCCAGCCCCTTTTCTCTTTTCCTCCTTTGGCGACCCTTTCTGTTTTCTTGATTACAGAGTTAGTGTTCAGTGGGTATAAAGTTTTGGTTATGCAAGATGAATGAGTCCTAAAGATGGGCTTGTGCACTTCAGTATTCATTAGGAGGTTAAATCTCACGTTGTGTTCTTACCACAGAAACCAAAACTTTGCATCTGTGCCCTGGATTGTGGCGATGGGACCATGGGGGTTTTCAGCTGCCCAAATTCATCAAATTGTGCATGCGAATATGTGCAGCTCTTTGTGTATCAACTGTACCTGAAGAAAGGTGTTTAAAGATACAGGGAAGAAACTCTCAGGCTGGTTTCTCTCCAATCTGTCTTCGTGTGAGACAATAAGCATGAAGTGGTATATTAATCCCATTAATATATTAATCCCCACTAGAAAATGGAGGCTGAAGGTACCAAAGGTTTATGGCCATTAAGCGAAGAGATCTCTTGATGTTTCAAAAATACTATGCTGCTACATTTGCCCTGTATGTATTTGTTCATGGGCTATGAAGTCACATCTGTCAGTATTTTAAGAATTTGTGCCCTGCTACATGGGGAACACTTGACATCAAAGTCAATGTAGAAATTCTTCAGGAGATGACACTTGGGCTGAAATGACACAAATCATAATTTCCCCATGGCTCTCCATAAAGCCTTCTGTTGGACATAATTCAGGACCCTAAAATGTGAAAATTACGTCTTTAATGTCATAATTAAATTCAAAGGCCTGAGGACACCTGAATAGTGTGTACAGTAAATCCTTGAGATTACAGACAGTGGCAGGAAAGTATAAATACATTCTTGCACCATCCACTTACTTTATCAGAGTGAGCCCTATATCATCTTATCATAGAATTATCCTACTAATTTTTAAGGAACTGAGTGGTTTTGAAGTATTTTTTTTTTCAGGAGGTACAAAAAGAGTGTGTAGCACAAACCAGAAAATAATGTAGTGTTCTACTCATGCTTTAATCTGTGCTTTGTAATGTTGGGTATGTGGCATCCTTGAAAGCCTTGGAATATTTTCTTCAGTCATAAATGATTAGATTCCAATCAGTAGAACTAGTCTGTGCGAGAATATGAAAGATACTTACACCTGAGTGATTAAAATTTCCACAGCTAGTCAGATAGACATGGACGTATATCATGAGAAGAGAATAATATTCCCAGCATAGACAATGATCACCTTCAGGCAAATACCTTGCATTATCCATTTAAATGTATAGGGCCCAGCAACAGTACCTGGGCCATAATAACTACTAAAAGCATGAATGTTTGTTAAATGAATTGTAGACAGGTTTCTTAAGATAGAGAGACCTGACTATCTTCAAGTCTTGAACTATGAAAGTCACAAGTTATTCTGCACTTGTGTTTGAGTCAAAATCCTAGAAAGAAATGGATACCATCCTCCAAGGGGTGATTGAAGAGATTTTGATGATGGGGCTGATTACAATGATATGGTCAGGGTTAAGGAACCTGACCCCAGGGTAGCAGGAGTGGTCAATAGTCACTACCATTTGGCCGAAAAGGGTGGGAAAGAGAATGGGATACTGAGACCAGAAGAGAGAGGCCACATTAGGAGAGGGGCCAGTCCATGGGAGCTGTGACCATACATTGAAGAACATAGTTTCGGGCACAACTGCAACTAACAAGGAGATATGATCATTAAGACCAAGGCTCATTATTTTTAGGGTTCTTTAGAATGAAAGAAGGCCCAGGAGAGAAGTAGGTACTCCTCAAGCACAGTAGCACCAGAGATGTTTATTACCAATGGAGAAGGGTCAATGCCATCTTAATAGTAGAACCGGCTCGCATTTTGCTAGACGACGTTATCTGTAGAAGACCTCGTATCTCCTGCCAGCGCCTCCCACTGCCTGAACTCAGCCAGAAGCCAGAGGACGAGGATGCCCAGTTGGTGCAGTCCATGGGGACCAGGCCTCTGAGGAATGAATGTAAATGCACAGAATATCCATCTCATTCATTGGCATGCATTTACCAAGTGCAGCTTTCTAAAGCAGCAACTCGCTATACCTTGCCATAAAGGAATTTCGATTAGATAGCATTATAGGTGTGACCCAGCAGTCCAGGAAATCCCATTTCTGTCCCCAGCAGAGGGTTATTCTTCTATTTTGTTAGAAACAGAAGAGAAGCTGAGGTGGACCAGTGTGCATCCATCTGTTCTTGTCCTGCCTGGTGATCCACAGGGGAGAGTTGATGTCTTCTCTGTCTTTCTGGCCGCAGCCCCCTCCATCCCCTCGCCTTGCCTTGGCTGGAGGCTCATCAGTTCGTCAGGAGGTGGGAATTTTTCCCACCTGGGGTCCACCCACACCTGTTTCCCTGAATGTGAACTTGGATGTGTGTTGAAGCGATTCTTGTTCTGAAAGGTTGTGCAATAATTGAAAGCAGAGCAGGGCAGGATGCAGAACTGGGACCTGGGAGCCGATATCCATCACCCACCCACCTCCTCATGACACCACCTAAGAGTGAGCTGGATTAGGGCAGAGGCCAGTCCTGTTCCTTTTTCCAGCTCAAAAACACTGCCCTTGGGCTGGAGCAGATGCTGATGGAGCTTTTGTCATCTTCTTAAGGGGACTGGAACAATCTCTGGCCCCATGATTTGGGGTAAGACTATGAGAGACTCTGTTCCAAGTAAGTCTCCCTACCAGTTATGGCACCCCTCACTCCTTCTGGATCATTATTCCCATGAGGACAAGTATTAATTGTCTTCTACAGATAAAGTGATCTCGCAGAATGAAAGCGAGTTCTACTATTAAGATGGCATTCACCCTTCTCCTTTGGTAATTAACATCTCTGGTGCTACTGTGCTCAAGGAGTATTTACTTCTGTCCTGGGCCGCCTTTTGTTTTCAAGGGCCCTAAATCATTGAGACTTGGTTTGAAAGAAAATGGGTCTGACTGAATCATCCAGGACAGCTGGCTCTGTCTCCAAGAAGAGATCTATAGATTTCCAATTTCCTCCCCAGTACAGAGTGAAGTTTTACAGTGTGTCTTTCCACATAAATGTTTTCATGTCTTGCTGCAGCGTGTTGGGGTTTTCTCCTTTTCTGCATCTCTGCAGTCTTTACTAAGGCTGCACATCAAAGACTTGCTGTATGTTGTTGCATTCACACAACCAACCTCCTTTGTTTTCCTCCCCCTCAACCTTCTTCCTTTTTTCCTTACTTTTCTTTTTTCTTCCTCCCTTTTCTCTCTCCTCCCTTTTTCTTCTCCCATTCTTTCCACCTTCTTCTCTGTCTCCTGTTTTTCCTCCTGCAACAGAGTCTGCTCTATGTATTTGGAGGAAGTGTGCACTATGGAGGCAGCTAGTGATGATTTTCATTTCATTATGCAGCAAGGAATAACATGGCCCCTTAAGCTTAGCAGGAAGATTTCTAATCTCATTGATTTTTTCCCCTGGTATTTTGTAGAATATTATAGCTGAGACATTTAAAATAAGATTTTGAAAAATGAATGGAGGAGTCATTTAATCTCCCTAGCTTGTTCAGTAATAGCCGATCAATATGGTGCATTATTGGCTATAGAATTGATGTGGACTTTGTTGCGTGATGAATGATCCTTATAAATTATCAGATGGCAACAGATTTTTAATTATAATTGTATTGGTTGCAGGTGAGTCTTTGTGGCATTGCCACAATAGATACAAACCAAAGAGTTGAACCATCAGTGAAAGCATGGTGCTCATTTTCACCCAAAAAATCAGATCCTGGGCAGCTATCCTGGGCCTCTGTAAGACCATGATGAGTATTTTGAATGTTGACTTTAGATAATTTCCATTACTGCTCTTTGTATTTTATTTGCTAAAAAGTCTGTATTTTGCTTATAGCAGAAGTTTCTAGGTCCTTTGCTTTTAGAGTAGATGCTGCAAATTCAAATTTTACAGGGGTCAGAGATGGTTTGTACATGAGTGAATCAGGCAGGTGCAAGACGAAAAGAACAACATCGGCTGAGTGGTGAGTGGCAGTGGACACAGTTGTGAGACAATAGGGAGTGGTGTGGACAGTAGGAAACGAGAAGATGTGTACCGTTTCTAAGTGGGGCTAGGATTTGTGTCTAGCTAATTTTTTCTGCAGTGGAATGCAAGCCTGGAGATTCCATATCTTTTGATAATTCAAGAGAGAGAAGAAATTAAGGTTTCAGTGTGAAATATTTCAAGTGTTCGATTGTGTCAACTAATTAGGAAATATTAAAACACCACATGATTAAGCACTGGGAGGGCCAAGCAATATCTCTTGCATGTCAATGGTTGTCACCTGAGGTGGGTATTTGGCAATGCATGGAGACATTTTTGGTTATCACACCTGGAGGTGGGCTGGTGGCATTTGTGAGTAGAGGTCGGTAATGCTGCTAAACATCCTACAACATCAGGACAGCCCTCCACAACAAGGAATTCTCCAGTCTGAGATGCCAGTCATGCTAGGTTAAGAAACCACATCTTAGGTTGACTTAATGCATGGACCACAAATATATTAATGCACCTCTGAATATTTAGGCCTAAAATGTTTTTCTGTCTTAAGAAGTACGAATTCATTTTCATAGGAAGCAATGAACAAGAGCATTTTTGTCTCTCCTAGAACATTTTTTTTTTTGCTTAAAATTTATATGTGGCAAATTAGAAAGTTCTTTTTCAATACTGTAAAATTTATCATTGTTTTTCTTTAAAGTAGTAATTCCTCAAGAAGCCTTGTGGCTCCGCCTTCAGCTGCCAACCTTCTGTCTCACTGGACAATGAATGACTCCTGAATTACCAGATCCCTTTTCATGTTAATTTCCTTGCAATCCCTGGAACATAGTATATTTGTTTCTGAATTATTTGACATTTTATTTTATGTGTAAAGTGCTTATAAAAATACTTGGGAAGAGCGATATTTCAGATACAAAATACATTTCTCTCCACGTGAGTTGTATTTCTATAGCCAGTAAAGTCATATTTACTTCTGTTTATGTGAAACCAACATCAAGAGAAAATAGTTCTATGTACCGTAAAAAAGAAGTATCACACTGTTATAAATGAGAAATCTATAAAGAAGGAGACTTTTGTAGGGCATGTTCCTCTTTAGAGAAACAGCAATAAATACAATTTGTTTTCAAGATTGTCTATTACCTAAAAGAAAGGAAATAATGGAAGTGAAAGGAAAACAGCATTGTAGAGCAGCTATCTGGAGACAGGCAAGATAAGGATGCACATTCTCAGTGCAGGGAGAGAGAGGGGGAAGCAAAGTGTGTGGTATCCATGGCCCAGGTTCCCTGGCCTAGGACAGGAGACAGTGGAGGTGGGCAGGTGTGCTGTATTGGGGGTGGTCAGCATCCTGTTGCTGCCACTCATTCCTGCTTCAGCCATCTCCACCTTGCTTTATGCCTCAGGAGGATGATCTTTATAGGTCTATAAGGACAATGGCATGGATAAATGGTTGCAAAGTTACATATTTATGGTCAAGAGATAGAATATCCTTGATACCCTTCCCTCACCTAATTCTAGTAATCACCCCTTGTTTTCAAAGATAACTGTTATTCTGACCATCCATTAGTTTTGCCAGTTTTTGAATTTTATATAAATGGTGTCTTACAGCATTTGCTCTTTTTTCTATGGCTTTTTACACTCTATGTTATTTTTAAAGAGTTTTATCTAGGCTGTTATGTCTATTTAGATCTTTGGCCTAAATTACTGTTTTCTATTTTGTTAATAATGTGTTCTTTCATACATGTTATTTTCATAAGTATATAGGGTCCTGCATTTTTGTTTCTAAAATATAGTATCATTTGTACATATATGTATATTGAAAATATTCCCACACCATTACATGTTTTATGCTAATGTATAATTTAAACAGCTCCCTAATATACATAAGTACTGTACTTTATTCAACAATTATATATTGGATGGGGGCCTTTTAAATGCCAGGTGGTGTGTAGGATGCTGGGAATAAATGTTGAGCAGGACAGGTAAAGTTATTGCCCTTTCAGTATTCTGTTCCCAGATCATTAAGTAAGCAGTCATGCAAACTGTGATCAAGACTGCGATAGGGAATGTAGCATAATTTCATTAACCGGTTTCTCATTTCTCTGTAATTAAGAGGTGTCCAAACACTTGCTCTGAATTTGGTGAATTTTAAAAATTGTAATATTTTAAATATTTAACTTTCAAATCTTTCTGGCCTTTAACTTTTAATTCTTTTTGTCATCATACTGTAAAATGGGCAATTCCTATTTATTTCTGCATCTAATGGACGATGGAAGTAACCTTGAATCTTGATCCATTTTGTTTCTGTGATTATCAGGTTACTTGCCTTTTATATTTCCAGTTTCTTTGTTACTTGTCTTCCGATCTTTTTCTGCTGTTACCACTGAGAAACAGGATATTTGTTTAAATTCAGAAATTTAAGTTAGGGATGCTTTCAGTAGGAGGCTACTTTTCTGTGATTAAAGAAACCACCTTCTCCAATACTTTAGAGTTTAACCCTTTGCTTTTGTTTCCTGAAGCAATCATATGGACTGGAATTAATTTATTATAATTAAACAAAATTATTTCCATTTTTGTTAATATACGTATTTTTATTGTAATCAATGTGTCCAACTAATATAAGATCTCAGTTGGGCAAACTTGCTTTTGGTTGAATTTATGGGCTTATGGATTTGATAAAGTATTGTGTTACTCAAAGCAATGAGTAATCTAAACATCAGTTCTATAGTAATAGAAGGAATATCACACGGAACTCTGGCTAATTCCACATTGTACTGAACAAAGAATAATCGCTATAGCAGTTTAGAGAAAAATGGGGATGGTCAGAAAGAAAAGCTTCACTGAGGAGATGGCATTTGACCTGATTCTTAAAAGTAAAGTAGGATTTTGGTTAAAGGAGCAGAAAATCCCTTTGAGGAGCTAGAACACCAAAAACGATCGGAGAAGGTTCTTTTGGACATCATGGTGGCCTCTGTAAGTACGTTCTCTTTATTCACGACATCTTATACTTTCCTTAGGTGAGATACCAGGGCAGAATGAGTGGCATGGGCAAGATAGCTGATTAAGGCAATTAAGTAGCAGGTTGCTTATTCCTCCAGAGGAACAGGTACAGATCTCCCCTTGCTGGCCAATATTGTCCTTTTTCAGCCTTGAGCAACTGATGTTCTTAGTGCTAGCCTGTTTAAAGGACATCTTCTCTGATACTGGATTGCAGCTCTGGGAATGAAGGAGTCAGTGCTCCATTTCTTCATCTTCTAGTTCTTCCGTTGTACCTTGCAACGGAAGGAAGATACATCCAGACGATGGAATTCAAGCTAAATCTGACAAAGACCAGTTTGTCTGCGTCCGTGGGGAGCGTGCCTCACACGGCATGTCTAATCCATCAGCAAATCCTGTTGGCTCTGCCTTTGAAACAGACCCAGGTTATGGCCCTTTCTCATCACCTGCCCAGCGACTGTCCCGGTCCAGGGCACCATCCTGTCTCACTGGAATTATCGTGACAGCCCCCTGACCTGTCTTCCTTCTTCACTTTTCTTCCCCCGCCTCCCCCTCGTCTCCATTTAGTGACCAGAGCGATTGTTTTCAACATGTCAGATCCCATCACTCTGGTCTAGTTATCTAATGCTACATAAACAACCATTCCCCAACATGGTGGCTGAAAACAGTAACAAAATCTATCAGACTCATGAATCTGTAATCTTGGCAGAGCATGATGGAGGCAGCTTTTCTCTGTTCTGTATGGGGTGGCATGGCTGGGAGAGTAGAGGCTGGAATTATCTGAAGTCTCATTCACCCACATGACTGGCAGTTGATTTTGGCCATAGAGCAGGATCTTATCTGGGGGTATCAGGCTCTGAAACCGATTCTCTGTCACCAGCTGGGTGACCTGCAATGCAATTTACTTCTGACACTAACTACCAAGAGTTACCACTGACCCTACAGGCTAAGGGCAAATCTTTTCACAAGACCTCCCCAGGCTCAGATGGCAGCCACAGTTTCAGGTGTGCCCAGGACACCCATACTTCCACTCAGCTGGCTGCAATCTGGGCCTTCCCACACCCCTTCAGGTTTGATAATTCACTAGAATGAAACTAGACGAGAAATTCACTAGACACACAACTCAGGAAATGCTGTCCCTATGATCAGAATTTTATGGTAAAGGACACAGATCACGACCCATCAAGCCAAGAGTGTGAGGTCAGAGGGGCGGGTGACACAGAGCCTCTGTCTGTCTCCCCATGGGATCCATGGTACTCAGCACAGCCATGTGTTCCCCAGATGGGATGCTCCCTGGAGCCTCTGTGTCCAGAGATTTTATTGAGGTTTCATTACAGAGGCCTGATTGATTACATCATTGGCCATGTGATTAAACTCTGTCTCCAGCCCAGCCCCTATCCCCTCCCTGGATGTGGGCCTGGCCCCAAATTCCCATGTGGTAATCAAGCTCTTGGTCTTTGTGTTAGGCCATTCTCACATTGCTATAAAGAAATACCTGAAGCTAGGTAATTTATAAGAAAGAGATTTAATTGGCACGTGGTTCTGCAGGCTGTATAGAAGGCATAACACTAGCATTTGCTTGTGGGGAGCCCTCAGGAAACATTTACACCTCGTGGAAGGGGAAGTGGGAGGGAACAGGCATCTCACATGGAGAAAGCAGGAGCAAGACAGCAAGGTGCAGGGAGGCACCACAAACTTTTGCATGACTAGATCTGGCCGTTTCACTTTACTCTTGTGAAGACAGCACCAAGCTCTAAGGGATCTGCCCCTGTGATTCAAACACCTCTCACCAGGCCCTACCTCCAGCATTGGGGATGACAATTCAACCTGAGGTTTGGGTAGGGACAAATATTTAAACTATTTCAGTCATTCTGGCGACCAGTCCCCATCCTAAAGCTCTCCTGGGGCCATTAGCATAACAAAGACACTCCTATGACTCAGAAGATCCCAAAGATTTTTAGTAGCTTTGTTCCAGGAACAGGGACAAAGAACAGATATATTCTTTATAATGCCACCAGCTTTACCATATGTGGCTTCCCCATGCGATCTGGGGAAGGGCAAGTGGCTGGGTTGGTGGTAGCTGTGTTCCCAAGGCAAGTGTCCTGAGAGAGCAGGTGCCATTTTGACAGCCTTGGGAGTTGGTCAGCATCATTTCTACTGGAGTCTATGAATTAGAAGCAAGCCACTAAGGCTGGCCTATACTCACTGATGGTAGCATCTGAAAACCTGTGGGGCTGTTTTAAAACCATCACAAACTCCTATACTAAAAAAAATTTCTGGCTGGGTGCGGTGACTCACGCTTGTAATCCCAGCACTTTGGGAGGCTGAGGTGGGTGAATCACGAGGTCAGGAGATTGAGACCATTGTGGCTAACACAGTGAAACCCCATCTCTACTAAAAATAGAAAAAATTAGCCAGGCGTGGTGGTGGGTGCCTGTAGTCCCAGCTACTTGGGAGGCTGAGGCAGGAGAATAGCGTGAACCCGGGAGGTGGAGCTTGCAGTGAGCCGAGATAGCACCACTGCACTCCAACCTGGGCGACAGAGCGAGACTCCATCTCAAGAAAGAAAAATTTCCAGTTGCTTCAAGTCTGAAAACATTCAAATTCCTTATATCGGCCCACTGCATCTTCCGTAACATGTTACATTTCCCTCTACTCTTCTCGCCACTTGGATCTCCTTGCTGTTATTCACACACACCCAGCAGGTCTTCAGTGTCCTCTCTGGATATACCCTTGGTTTTTTCCTCCCTTATTTTGGTTTCTCCTCAAATGCCATGTCCTCTGAATGGCCACTGCTAGCCACATTGGAGAAAATAGCATCCTCTTCCCCCTGTCCACCATACCCTCTTATCTACATTACCTGCTTCTTCTCTTTTTACAGCACTTTGAAACACCTGAGATACTCTGAATTTTTTTTTTTCAGTTGTCTGTCTGCCTCTATAAGACGGTATGTTTAAGGGGACAGTAATCGTGTGTTTGGGTCATTGCTGAATCTGGCACATAAGATATTCCGTCAGTGGGTACTGAGTGAACAAATGAATGAGTGAATGGGCAGGAAGCCAAGGTGTGATTCAGACCCTACAAAGCATTACATTAAACCTTCCACCGTGGACTGAGTGGTAAAGCTCTAAACCAACTGAAACAGCATCTACCCTCAGGGAGCACACCACTGGTGTATGAGTCAGGGTTCTCTAGAGGGACAGAACTAACAGGATAGATGTATATATAAAGGGGAGCTTATTAGGGAGTATTGACTCCCACGATCACAAGGTGAGGTCCCACAGTAGGCTATCTGCTAGATGAGGAGCCAGGAAGCCAGTCCGAGTCCCAAAACCTCAAAAGTAGGGAAGCCGACCGCGCAGCCTTCAGTTTGTGATTGAAGGTCCAAGAGTCCAAAAGCTGAAGAACTTGGAGTCTGATGTTTGAGGGCAGGAAGCATCCAGCATGGGAGAAAGATGGAGGCCAGGAGACTCAGCCAGGCTATTCCCTCCAGGTTCCTCTGCCTGTTTTTATCCTGGCCGTGCTGGCAGCTGATTAGATGGTGCCCATCTAGATTGAGGATGGGTCTGCCTCTCCCAGTCCACTGACTCAAATGTTAATCTCGTTTGGCAATACCCTCACAGACCCACCCAGGAACAATACTTTGCATCCTTCAGTCTAATCAACTTGACACTCAGTATTAACCAAGATATTCAACCAGTGTGTGCTGAGTGAATGAATGAATGAGTAAATGAGCAGGAAGCCAAGTTGTGATTCAGACCTTACAAAGCCTTGTATAAACCTTCTACCATGGTCTGAGTGATCGACGGTTTATATAAAGCTCTTCACCAATTGAAACAGCATCTACCCTCAAGGAGCGCACCCCTGGACTGGGGATTTGTAAATGCATAATTACAATGGCAGAGTATATTTATAATATAAATTGGAGATCTCCTGGAGGTACAGCATACAAATTAATAACAGCATTAAAGTAAAGTATACAAAAAAGACAAACTATAAACAATTCATTGCCACTTCCTTTGTCCAGATTAGACTTTGGGCTCCTCAGAGAAATGAAGGACATGACTGAGAGAGTAGGAGGGAAAAATAGGACATTTCTTAATTATTACATGCATCTGTCCGTGTAAGGGACCATCTGAGCAGGCTTAGTGTGAGCAACAAGGCTGTTTATTCACTAGGGTGCAAGGGGGCTGAGTCTGAGAGAGGAGTCAGTGAAGGGTAGTTGGCTTATCATTGGTTCTTAAAGGTTTGGGATAAGCGGTGGAGTTAGGAGCAATTTTTTGCAGGCAGGGGATGGATGTTAGAAAGTACATTCTCAAGGGTGGGAAGGATGTTACAAAGTATATTCACAAGGACAGGGAATATCCCAAAGTACATTATCACAAGGGCAGGGGGAATGTCACGATGGCCTGACCATGGTGCAGCCAGCTCAGAAGACCTTACATTAATGTTTCGGCTTCCGAAGCGTCAGGTTCTGGTGATTAAAACTATTTGAAATAATTTGAATGGCAATTTTGATCATATACAGCATTCACTATACACCCTAACCAACCTCCTTGTAAACTGTAACACAACTCAAAGTCATAGCTCTAGTCATGGTCAAAAAACCATAAAACACTTTATGCCAGTAGAAAGATAAGCATTACAGAGGAAGGAATTCTGGATCTGGGTTTTGAAATATGACTAGGAGTTTTTCAGGCAGATGTTGGAGACTCAGAGCTGGGAAAAAAAATGCAATCTTTGGCAGGAAAGAAAAAAATGTATTTCAATATGGCTAGACCAGTGTTTTTTCATCTGGGAGTGATTTTGCTTTCCGGGGGCAATGTTTGGAGACATTTTTATTGTCATGACTGGGGTGCTACTAACATGTATTGACTAGAGGCCAAAGATGATGCCAAGTTTCCTACAGTGCATAGAACAGTCCTCTCACACCAAATAATTATCTGGTCAAAATGTCAGTAGAGTCAAGGTTGAGAAACCCTGGACTGAGTTATTAAGCATATACAAGGGAATAGAACTGTATTATATTAAGTGTTTTTGCAAATGACTGTATGGTTCAGAGATTTTTTTTTTTAAATGCCTGTGGTGGAAAACAGGTAATACAAATGAGGCATAAGGGCTGGGTAGAGACTGTGGCAAACTAGTGAGTTCATGCGCTCAAGGGTGCTATTCTGTTGATTTTTGCAATATGGAAATGGATTGACAGATTTAACAAATCTTGAAATGTTTTAAATGAAAGCTTAAGTCAAGATTTTTACATAAAATCTTTTGTTTTATAAATACTGGCATTAAAAATGAATTATAAATTTAAATAACTCCCTGCAAAGTCAGATAAAACAAGCTTTGGAGCCAGATTCAGCTCAGGGGCCTTCAGCTGGTAATATCTGCTGTGGGCAATGAGGACATTGTGAAAAAGGAGTACCATGAAGACCTGAGGGGCTGCCACAACCTACCTGGGTTTCCTGCTAAGCACTGAGTTTTGGCAATGTCTATTTCCTCCTGGGATGGCCAAGAACCAGGGCTGCATTTTTCCCTCTTCACAACTATAGAAGCTCCTTTACCAGGTGAAGGAAATCCTGGGGTTTAATCATTACAATGTAAGGCAAAAAAGGATTTGAAATGAAATATTTTTCCTTCCGCATGGCCAGAGCCTGAACCTGGGGAAACAGAATTTACTCCAAAAATTAAAAGAGCCATTACTGCTCAGCTCTTGGAAATTCTAAATGAGACTCATGCCCTGCAGGCTGTGGTTTTGTTCATACTCCCTAGTTCCTTACTGCGTTTTGCTGTGTGGTCAGGAGTTGTCAAAAGAGAAGGTGGCTGTTTGTTCTAGAAGAAAGAATTTCCAGGCAAAACTGAGTGGACACTCCATTAATTATAATTACTCATATTAAGGAGTAAAAATATGCTGTTCTCACTCAGAAACAAAATGTGTTGGCAAATGAATTTGGAAACAAGAAAAATATGTCAGATGTGAATTTTTGTCATTGATAAGGCATTAAATAAAATACAGTTTATTTTATTTCTGTCCTGATTTTAAGGAACTTTCTGTACTGATGGATTTCACCCCTGATTTATTATCCTATTGCATTCTTTATATTCAGTGTCTATATTCTGTTTTATGGTGGATTGATGTGGGACACTCTTGAGAGACCCTCCTGCTCCCCACACCCAGTACTGCCAAAGGGGTCTCCACCCTTCTAGCTTCTCACTGTTTTTAACAATATTTTTTAACATGCAATACAAAGAGATGCAAAAATAGAGACAGCATAATGGACCTAGTAGAGAAATGCTGGCAAGCTGGATACAGCCGGTGATCAGAAAAGAACATAATTTCCTGATTGAAAAGGATGGTAGTGGGAGGGTAGGGAGATTGTATAAACGTATGCAGGGTGAGCTGTCTGCAATGTTAATAGGGGTCTCTTTTTTCCTTGCTTTTGCTCAGTAAGCTTAGCATTTTTTTTCATCATTCAAAATATATGTAAGGCTTTTAAGGCTGCTATTTCACATTTTCTTCCAGTGATACCTATTAATCCACCCACACTTAACATTCCACATTTGAATCATTAATGTGACTGCAAATCACCTCAGAAAAAAATGTATCATGCTGGGTAACTGGATCTTAGCAATGTAAGTCATCAGGAAGCTCATGGGAGAGGGAGGAGAGATCCACTGTTCTTTCCAGCTCTCTCTCTTGCCCTCTCTCTGACCTGGGATATATGCCCTTTCTTCCTTTCTTTTTAGTGTTAATTTTGGTCATTTCTAGGGTTTGAATATTTTCTACAAAATTCATGTTGAATTTTGTGACAGCATTAAGAGGTAGGACCTTTAAGAGGTGATTAGACCACGAGGGCCCTGCCTTCATGAATGCATTGATACCATTATCGTGGAAGTGGGTTAGTTATCTTGGGAATGGTCTCCTTACAGAAGGACGAAGTTCAGCCCTCATTTTTCTCTCCACCTTGGTGCCCCCTTGCCCTTCCACCATGTTTTGACAGAGCATAGAGGTCCTGGCAGGATGCCAGCACCATACTCTTGAACTTCCCAACCTCCAGAACCATAAGCCGTATACACTTCTAGTCTTACAAATTCCCAGTGTATGGTATTCTGTTATAGCAGCAGAAAATGGACTACGACATTTGACAAGTCACTAACATAGGGACAATCACACATCAAAGTAAAAAGTCTAGAATGGAACTTTGGAGATCATCTAATTCATGGCTATCCGTCCTAACTAGGCTTTAGAATCACCTGGGAATTTTTTAAACTTCTGATGTTTGGACCACGCCCATAGCAAATAAATCCACACTGAGGTGGGGAGGCACTAGTGTTTCTTTATAACTGCCCAGCACATAGCCACAGTGGAGTATCCCTGCTACAGCTCACTCCTCTCACTTGATAGACAAGGATACTGCTATTCAGGGTCAGAGTTGGGAACAGAACTCCTATTCCTAGGCAGGTGTATCAGCTAAGAGAGCTTCTCAGACCTGCTTCTGTGAATTTGCTGCAGTTGGTGACTTATCCCCCTCAGGGCTCCATGCTAACTCTTGCTACTGGTCATTCTCACTTGGATTCATTACTACAGTCGCCTCCTAACTGTGCTCCCCACTTTACCCTCACCTCTCCATCTACCGTCCTGCGCACAATAGCAAGACAGCCTTTCACGTCATAAATTCAATCCCTTCCCTCTCTGGCTTTATAATCACATGTAGATTAAAGTCCAGCATCTTCGCTATGGTCCACAGACCCTTTGTGATCTGGCCCGTGACCATGTCTCTGACCCCATCTCTCCCTCTTCTTTTCCCTCCACACACATTCTCTTTTTACCATGCCTTTCATGAGCTGAGGCTGTTCCTGCCTCAGGACCTTTGCTCTTGCTGTTCCCCTAATCCAAAGGCACCTCCTTCTGTATTTGCATGGCCACCTCCTAGCTTTCTCTGGGTCTTTTTTCAAATGTTATCTCCTCAGGGATGCTGTGTCCAGGGTCCCAAGTCCACCTTTAGCCTTGGGGATTCGTTGGAAGGACTCACGGGGCCGTACTCATGGCTGTGATTTATTACAGTGAAAGGGTTTAAGCCTAGTCAGCAAGGGGAAAAGGTGCATGGGGGATCCATGAGAAACCAGGCCCAAGCTCCCAAGAGTCTCTTCCCTTGGAGCCACACAGGAGGACTTTAATTCCTCCAGCAATGAGTTGAGACAGCACCTGGGAAGTGTTGTCTATGAGGGAAGCTCATCAGAGGCTCAGTACCCAAAGTTTTTACTGGGGACTGCTGACATGCATACCTTCTACCTGGTAAGTACCAAAATTCCAGACTCTGAGAAGGAAAGCACGTGTCTGGACCTGCATCTGCATAGCAAATATTGTGCCAAAAGACTGCACATTGAAAACCACTATTATCATTTAGGGAAAGTCTTTTATTAACATAGAAAACCGCTTATCAGCCAGGTTCCCAGACATCAGCCAAGGGCCAACCTTGCAAGCAGCCTTTCCAAGGAAAACAGTCTCTGATCTGCTGTGTTAACTTTTCTGCACAGGTGTCCGCCTTATCCATTGGAAATAAAATAGTGGTTCTCCATTTCTCTTTATCTCCCCAAATCTTGTCCTTACCACTCTTACTATTGCCTGTTATATGTGTTTGTGTATATGTGTGCCTGTGTTTATACATATATTGGTACACATACGTACACTGTAAAATTCTTTTCCTTGTAATACCTTCTCTACAGTGTAAGTCCCATGAAGGTGAGGGCTGAGTTTGCTTACTGCTATATTCCCAACACGTAGCACTTAATAGATAGGCCAAGGCCAGCTTATCCTAGCATGAGAGCCAACTGTGTGCCTTTCCTGCCAAATCCAAGTTCAGTGGCATCACCAGTGTTGACTGAAACAAATCACAGTGATGGTATTTACACCACAAAACTTGGAAAATGCTACAAATCAGTGAGCTTTTGTTTTTTATTTTTTGTTATAAGCCAGATAACAGGCTTATTAGCACACTATCTGTAGGCATATGTAAATACATATTGAATGATAGGCTCCATGTACCATTATTTACTTTGTTTCCTTAAGTTGACTTCTTAACTGTAATGAGCTTATTAAAGGATACTTGCACCTTTACACCGCAGTAAATGAAAAGCCATGTCACTTACCAGTGATTCATATCTAATCATGGTTGGTTCCATAGAAACATTCAGGGACCCAGGCTGATGAAACCTCCACTGTCTTGGGCACAGTTATCTCAAATGTGGCTTCTGTGCTTACTGGAGTAGGGAAAAGACAACCAGAGGGTAGCCCAGGGACTCTGTGGCCAGGCCTGGAAGTAGTTTCTATGACTTTCATCAATATCTCATTAATTAGAAGTGAGGCACACGATCCCCTAGCTGGAGGGGAAACCACAATACTATCTTCCCATGTGCCTAGCTATATAATTTCCTATTGCTGCTGTAAGAAATTGCCACAAATTTAGTAGCTTGAAACAGCACAAGGCCAGGCATGGTGGTGGCTCACGCCTGTAATCTCAGTACTTTGGGAGGCGAAGGCGGGCAGATCACCTGAGGTCAGGAGTTCGAGAGCAGCCTGGCCAACATGGCGAAACCCCATCTCTACTAAAAGTACAAAAATTAGCCAGGCACAGTGGTGGGCACCTGTAATCCCAGCTACTCAGGAGGCTGAGGCAGGAGAATCACTTGAACCCGGGAGGCGGGGGTTGCTGTGAGCCAAGATCACGCCACTGCACTCCCGCCTGGGCGACAAGAGTGAGACTCTGTCTCAAAAAGCAAAAGCAAAAACAAAAAACGAAACAATAAAAAAAAAACCCCAGCACAAATGTATTACCTTTTAGTTCTGCAAGCCGAAAGTCCGAAGCCACTCTCCCTGGAATAAAGTAAAAGTATGTGGATTTTGTCTTTCTGGCATCTTTAGGGGAGAATCCATTTCCTTTTTATCCAGCCTTTAAAGCCACCCACGTTCTGTGCCTCCTGATCCTTTCTTCCATCTTCAGTACCTGTAGTATTTGTCTTCAGATCTGTCTCATGGGATGGGATTCCTACCTTCGTCATCAAGGATAGTGACACCACAGTAAACGAAGAGCAGTGTTGCTTGCTCAAGGTGCATATCTAATCAGGGTCAACTCCATAGGAACATTCAGGGACCCAGGCTGATGAAGCCTCCACTGTCTTGGGCATAGTCATCTCAAATGCACCTTCTACTGAAATGTGGCATCTCCTCCTCTGACTCCGACTTTCCTGTCTCCTTCTTATAAAGACCCAGTGATGTTATTGGACCCACCCGGATAATACAGAGTAATCTCCCCCATCTTAACATCATCAGATCGGCAAAGTTCCATTTCAGGGGTAAGTGACATAGTCACGAGTTTTGGAATTCACTAGAATTTGGACATCTTGGTAGTGGAGGACAGGCGTTATGCAACTTGGCACACTTGGAAAAGGAAAACCACATTGTATTTTGTGTCTCTGTCTACCTTTGTCATCAAGGGATGGTAACTCCTTTGTGCTGGCTGCTGGCATGGACAGAACTGACTACAGCTTCAATGAAAGGACTACTTCGAGAGACGAGATGTTGACAGGATTAAAGAAGATAGGAAGGACTGTGAGGTGTCCAGAGACCAGCAACAAGGGGGGCTGTTATCAGCCCTGCGAGCAAAGGTGGGGACAAGGTCAGGGGGCTGCATCACAGACCCTGGTGAGGATAGAGCCATGGAGGAAGGACTGTTGGCAGCAGCTGAAATTACTGGGGTCTGTGATGGTGGCCAAAACCTCAGGAGGGAAGATAAATACCCAATCTCTTTGTCCCCTAGTCCTATGACGGCCTGCTGGTTCCTCTCATTGGCCAAACCCCACCAGAAGCCAGAGAGCAAAGGGCCTGGGTGATGCCTCAATAGAGGACGGCGTCCTGGGTGCAGAGCAGGGCAGAGGAGGGGCAGAGAGAGCATCTGCATGGATGGACAGAGTGACCAACACGGCCACTGAAAACCAGTCGGAGAACGCAGAGGTGCTGAAGAGCTGGCTGCTGTTGTCTAGACAAAATGCCGAGCTTCTCCGTCTTCTGTTAAATGAAAGATTAGCAAATGTCGGGGAAGCATTAAAAACATATTAGCACAAAACTGTAACATTCTCCTAGACTTAAACAGAGTGATGGAAAAGTAATTGAAAAGGGATTTTTATTTCCTGCCAGTGCACGTTAAGCTGTTTCCAGAGACCACTTAAATTCTTCTCACTTGCCTGACACAGAGGGTCACTGGAAATAGCAAGGATCGGCCAGGCACAGTGGCTCACACCTGTAATCCCAGCACTTTGGGAGGCTGAAGTGGGCGGATCACTTGAGGTCAGGAGTTCAGGACTAGCCTGACCAACATGGTGAAATCCCATCTCTTCTAAAAATACAAAAAAATTTAGCTGGATGTGGTGGCACATGCCTGTAGTCTCAGATGCTCCGGAGGCTGAGGCAGGAGAATCTCTTGAATCTGAGAGGCGGAGGTTGCAGGAAACTGAGATCACACCACGGCACTCCAGCCTGGGTGACAGAGCAAGACCCGGTCTCAAAAAAGGAGCCAGGATTGATGAAAACAATCAGGAATATGGTATCACTCCGGTTCTCCAGCAGGACCATGATTCATGGAGCCACAGTCCTCACCCCGGGGACCCAGTAGGTTTGACATTGAGAAAGACCGACTGAGTTACACCTAATTCAACTGGGAGAAGCAGCTTAGGTCTGTGTTCTGGTGTCCAGAATCCCAATCCAGAGACAGAGGACCAGGCCTTTCCCTAATCTCCAAGATGTTCAGTGTTCTTCGCCTTCTCCCATCTTAGAATTCCAGTGTGGGGGGTAGATTTGGAAAAGCCTTGGGAATTTCACACAGATGTGACAGGGGCTTGTAGCAGGCCCAGGCTGGTGTGGCATCAGCTGGGGGAAGAGTGACAGGCAGTCGGCATTTCGTCTTCTACCGGAGGCACAGCCACGAGCCAGTGGCTCCCTCGGCCCCACCCGGATGGGCTCTGACAACAGATTGTGCGTCTGCAGCAGCCTGCGTTTCAGGGATCCCACAGTTTCTCATTGGAAAGGAGGAATTAGGAAACTAATGGCTTACTGATAGGAGAGAGGGGAAAATTGATAAGATTAGTTACAGGAAAAGCAGCGTGGGACCCAAGTAGGTTTTCCGTCATATGGGTTCTCGGGCACTCCATCTCCAACACACCCACCATGAGGCTGGCCACAGCAGTGAGGCAGGGAACTGCAAAATGACTGACATTAAGTTTATTCCATGCTGCAGGATTAAAATTTACACGGGCAATTAAGTTGTGGTTATAGACAAATTAAGAAGATTGGGTTTCCTGGGACCCACATCTGAGAAGTAAGCTTTATGTCTTCTACATAGGAGGTATGGCCGACTGGCTGGCGATCGGCGGGAGAGCCCACTCGGAAGCTGGCTGGCCGGATGTGCTCTGTAATGGGATGGATTTGCTGGGGTCGGTTCTCTGGGATTAGGCCCTTGGGTGATACCCCCAGGACTCTGTTGTGAGGGTCCGTACATGCGAGATCCACACGGGGCAGAGTTTCTGCATATCTGCCTCCCATGCCCCCATGGTCATCTGTCACTGAAGCCCCCAGCAGGCAGTCCTGGACCCAGGTTCTCAGAGGAGATCAATGGGAAGGCCCAGGGAGAGGACGGGCTCGGCGAGGCCACTCACCTAGGGCGTCAGCAGCACATCCTCTGCCCACTGGCCCCACCCAGGTGACCCCAGGAGCTAGTTTCAGGGACCTGCTAGCATTGGTAAGCCCTCCCCTTTCTGGGCAGGACCATAATTAGTTTCTTGTTTGTATCACCACAATGTTGGTATTTCTGGGCACCAAGAGAAAGACACTGTGAAGGCATCCCACCCTTCTTTTGCATCCCATAAAATTCAAAGCACATCCAGGTAGGACTCTCTTGTGGTTGGATTCCTTAGTGGACAGGCAGTCCTGGGCGTGGATCTGATGACTTGGTGATGAGAGGGAACACCAGGCCAGCCTCCTAAAGTCACAAGTGGGTATCCTTTGCAATGGTACAAGTAAGTTGAAAACACATGTGCCCACCTTCCCTGATGGCCCCATGTCCCTGAACTCTACCCCTTTACTCCTTTACTCAGTTATCACCCTCAAAAACACCTCCCCAGTACCTATCCTAACTGAATACCAATGTCCAGCTCAAATGCCACGTCCTCAGGGGACTTCTCTGCACCTGTGGTCCCTCCACAGGCAGATTCGGCCCCATCTTCCCCTGCAGTGATTCCTCACCTCTGAATTCATGACCTGACTGTCAGCTTCTGGAGGGCGGTGCCCATGGTGAAGAATGCCTTTCTACCTCCTTCAGCCAGGTAGAGCGCCTTCCCTGAGGCTGGGAGGTCACTCAGTTCATCTCTGTTAGAGGAGCTGATTATTGATTTATAGGTGATTAATGATTATTGATAATTGACGTGTTGATTATCACCTCTGTGGAATCCCAGATCTAGAAGTGAGAAAGCATCACAGTACTCTGTTAAGCAGATTCTGTTCATTGCTGGCAGAAATTCAGAGAGGATAACTGGGGAGGTGTGTCTGGATTGGAGGTCTAATGTAGGAGGCACATCTGCAGCCCCGTTTCTGTAAACCAGCTTGTGCCAATGTCTTCCTAGAGGGCACAGCCATGGCACTGTCATCATTTCAGAGCAAGCAAAGAACCTCTGTATCTTAACATTCACAAAATGATGAACAGGCTGCCTTTGAAAGTAATTCAGTCAGAATAAGTTTTCAGCTTTTTAAGACTTTGGCAAATGGTTGGCATTACTTATGCTCATTTTTTCCAGTATTTGCTGAAGAAAATGCTCCAACCAAGCAATACCGGGCAGGTTCTAGAATCCTTAAGTGAGTGAGTCCAAATGTTGAACGTTTAGGAATCAGTCTGAATGGGAATGTTCTTCCTCTCCATGAATTTCTTGCGTAATGAGTGAAAGGTAGAGGGTATAAGAATAACACATGTTCTGGTCCATCCACGCGAGTTACTAGGAATGTTGCTGCATCACTCCAATATTTTATTTTAATTTAGAACTTTGCTGTAATAAGCCTGACACCAGGGAAGGACACCATTCCTGTGTGCCAGGTTTTATTGAAATCACGTTTCTAAAGAGTGGTGTGTGCGTGTCTGACACGGATCCTTCCACATTTAGGGCAACTCCAAGGCCTGGTTCTGTCAGAATGTTTACTGTATTCTTGATCTTGAGTCTTTTATGGCCCACTTGAGATTTTTATTGTAAAGTGGAATAAGACACCCAGATCACTCATTATAAAATTTGAATGATAAATTCCAGCCGTTAAATAGCTTTGAAGAAGTCAGTAAACAAACAAGTAAGCCACAAAAGCCCTATTTTTAAGAGACTCTCATAAGCTTAGAACCAGATATTTCCTTTGTCAGGGTGAAATACAGTTGGCACGGAGAGGCGTAACGTTTAATCAAAAGTTTAAGGTGATGATGGTTACTGTTTAAAGCAAATACTTCACTGCAGAGCTGCAGGCTCTGAAATAGGCACTTTCTGGTCAAATAGCTAATTTACTGACTCGTTTTCAAAGTGTCTCAGCTACCTGATGTTTATGGAATTCAGCACTTACAGAAGTGTTTTCCATATGGGAAACAATTGGCTATTTCTCAAGGCCAGAAATGTGTCCTGTGTGATTCAATGTCTCCCCGGAAGAATAAACAGGGTTTTCCTGCATCTGTCACTCATATGAATTCAGAACTTTACAGACAGGAGCTACTGAAAGATAAATCTTTTTGTTATTGTGCTGTACAAGCACAGCATGCCTCTAGTTCTGTTGTATTTAGATTCTAGAACATTTTTTTTTTCCGTTCAAGGAAATGTATTTTTATATTATTGAGCTGAATTGGATGTAACAATTTTCACCTCTTTATTTTTTTTTAGGTTACATCTAGAGTATGCAGGCAGCTTTGGGTGGGGTTTTTTTATTTTGTTTTGTTTTGTTTTTGAGACAGGGTCTCACTCTATCACCCAGGCTATACTGTAGTCCTGCGATCTCGGCTCACTGCAACCACCACCTCCTGGGCTCAAGTGATTCTCCCACTCGGCCCCCCATGTCGCTGGGACTACAGGTACAGGAATGCGCCACCACACCCAGCTTTCTTGTTTTTTTTTCTTTTTTCTTTTTGTTTTTAGAAAGGAGGTCTCACCATGTTTCCCAGGCTGGTCTCAAACTCTTGGGATCAAGCAATCTGTCTGCCTTGGCTTCCCAGTGTGCTGGGATTGCAGGCATGAACCACCATGCCCAGCCCTCGGGTGGCTTTCTTATTAAGATAGATGATCATTTCTGAAAATACTAATATTAATAGTATATTAACTAAAATGTATTGAGTATCACATGGAATAACTTGTATAATTCTTCCAACAACTGTGTGAGGCAGCTACTGTTGTTATCCCCATATTATAAATGAAGAAATTGAGGATAAAAGTGATTAAACGATTTGCCCAAGCTACAAGGCTAGCAAGAGGGAAAGCCGGCAAATGTCTGTGCTGGGATATCATTTTTTTACCCTATAAAATGAGGATAATAAAACACCACAGTATTATGGTGAGCACTGAATAACATAATAAATCAAAGTATCTGACATTTGCAAAAACACAGTAAATGTCGTTCTTCCTTTTTCTCCCCACTTTCTCCATAAAAGACCTTCATGAGTAAACTGATTTCCAAAAAGATCAAAATATAAACATGTGAAGAAGCCACATCAGAACGAATAAAATAAGGACAACTGGCCAGTAAAGGTTTTATTGACTTTAAGTGGGAAGAAAGCTTTCACGGTAACATGGGCACCAGATGTCAATGTTTTGTTAGGCGTCAGCTCGTTCCTCCATGTCCTGGGGGGAGCCCCCTTCGCCCTCCCCTGCCCCTCGGTCCAGGGACATGGGTGAGACTGCGTCCATCCCCAGGGTCAGGTGGGCATGTGACCCAGCCTGCGTGACCCGTCCTGGCCACTTGGCCCATTCCATCTCCCTGACCACTGCAGTTGGCTTCATGATGTGCACAGGACCCAGTGTGGGCTAATGATCATCAGCCCCCAGATCTGAATCTCTTTAGGGACAGAAGCCTTCGTTTTCACTGGACTTGTCCTTGGCAGGGGCAGGAGATCAACCTGGAGCTGCTCAGGGGCCCTAGCAGAGTGAGCTACCCTCATAAGAAATGCATAGATTTTGAAGGCAACAGCCTCAAGAGATGGCATTGCTAGAGTTCTTGGATCCTAAGTTTTGATACCTCTGGGTCTTTTAAATTTTGATAAAACCTAAAATTTTGTTAAATATGTTAACTATTTTATTAAATATTTTAATATAATAAAACATTAAAATTTTAAAAATTGTTTATTTTTCCAGGGAGACGTTGAATCACACTGGACACATTTCTGTGGGCCTTGAGAAATATCCAATTGCTTCCCATATGGAAATATTTATTAAATATTTTATCAAAGTGTGATTTTATTAAATAAATATTTTATTAAATGTTAAATATTTTTGTTAATTTTATTAAATAAATTTCTAATTTTGTTTACATTGCTTAGCTTTTCTGCCAGTTTTTACCCAAAAAAGGCAAATGAGAAAGCAACATTTATGAAATACTTGGGATGTCATTTCCGTGTAACTTCAGTGCAGACTTGTAAAGAGACACATGAAGAATCCGTGTGTCAAATCTGAAGAGGGCTACAAGGTAATCGATTGGGAAGCACAGAATGATGATGTCACATCACCTAAGAAGCAAAACACACCCTTCTTTTTAGAATGCAGATTAAGTTTCTTCATCTGTACACAGAGAAATGGCCTTCCTGGATTAAGATGGCTATGCTTCCCTCGCAGGGCTGTCATGTATTGATGTTCAGGTTGTGAATGCCTCAGGTGTGCTTTGTGCTGGTGGAGTTGAAGGCCAGTCTCCATTCCGGTCAGTGAGCTGTGCTGGTCGCCATGAGACTGCACTGGCCTGGATACAAGGACACTCACTTCTAATCAACACGAAGGTGTGTTGCGTGTTAGCTGCAGGCCTGGCACAACTCCACCTCAGAGTTGGCCTGCACCATTTCTACCTGCAGATACTAAATGTCTTTCTCCACAAATGCCTGTGACCATGAAGATGGGTGCCACTGTTCGTTTCTAGTTGTCTTCTAGATTAGTTTTCTATTGGTTCTGTAGCAAATCACCACAAACTTAGCGGTTTAACCCAACAGACATTTTTTATCTTATAGCTTTGTAGGTCCCGGCTCCTCTCCTACCTCCCTCTTCCACTCTTAACCACCCTTGCAGATTACAATGAGCCCACCTAGATAATCCAGGATAATCCTCTTGTTTTGTTTTCCTGACTTAATCCTATCTGCATGGTCCCCTTTGCCATGCAAGGTAACTTACCCACAGGTTCCTGGAAATAGGACATGGATGTCTTTGAGGGACCATTGTTCTACCTACCATTCTACTCTTAGGAAATCTGGTCAATGATACTAGAATTCATTTTGGCGTTTCTAATTTCTGGGCTAAATTAAGTGCACCTTGTAGCTCAGCCATGGTTTCCAAACAGATGCATGTTCTAATTTAACTGCTTGTTCAGAGAGAGTTGCCCTGACCCTCACAGGCGTTTCCACGTGTTCTCTTGACTTCTGAAGCCCTTTTTACAGGCTGTTTGGTGATGGGAACCTCATTGACCTTTCCAAGGAACTGACCCAGAGCATGTGCCTGAGCAGATCTGATCGATTATGGGGGACTCCCTTGCATACAGGAGATTGGATTATTTCCCAGGTGGCATTGTTTTCCTTCTGTCCAAGTTTCATCTCTTTAAAATTACACTCAAACCACACTTCAGACTACAAGTCTGAAGCTACTCAGAAGAGAAAAGCAGTTCCTGAAATTACCCCAGACACTGCCTTTGTCTGGAATTAGGAGACTTTAGGACAATGCCCATGAAAAAGTGAGATTTAACTACCACTTGCTACCTGGACACTTACTGGTCCAGTTTTTTAAAGAAGGACTTTCGTTTAGGTTGATCGTCTATAGCCTCCTGCAGTTGCTAGCCTCATGACTCTGCATGATGATGTGTGTGGCCTTAACTACAGATCCCTGATGTGCCCCAGTGGGTAATTCAGTGACCAGCAGGCATGCCTGGCAGGAGAGAACTGAGTGAGACTCCTAGTGTCATAGCCTCACAGGCTTGGACACTTGAAGATGCCACCAGCATCTCCTCTTCCTCTTTGCTAAAAGATGATTTTCACAAAAAGGTAAAATCATGAACTCACGTAGATATAAATAAGCATACATGAACATTGTTGTTTAACTCATTAATTGAGGACATCAGGCAGATGTTATAACCTATTCAAAGGAGAAGTCGAAGAGGCACAGATTTCCGTGGAGAAAAGGAATGTTGAATTGCACGTGTGCAGGTTGATCCCACTCTGTACAGGTGGGTTATTCCTGTACCAGATAGAAATGATTTGCGTGACTAGAGGCAAGAATCATTTTGACTTTGTATCAGTTATCTACAGTCTTAAAATAACTCCCATACAATCAGAACTGGAAAACCTAGAAAGGTGTGCATCATTTTTCACTGAAGCACAGATTTTTCCTTCATTCTCTCCTGGTAAATAAACTCTCCTCTGAACCACCCGTGAAACGATAGACACCTCTGACCTTTTCCTGATGCTGAGGTGGTCTTGGACCTCAGCATGAACTTGGCCTGGGGAAGGTAGCTACTTGCTATCATTTCTGTTGTGTGGTTTGTCCTTTGTCTCACCTCCTGCTCACGCTCCTCTTCCTCCTCCCCTTTCCTTTCTCTCTCTCTCTCTCTCACATTCATTCAGGAACTATGGCATATTGATTGCATCCCTCAAAATGACTTTGCCCTCAGAAAATGGGGAAGGAAAAAAAGTTGTTTTGTGGATTTCTTTAAGCTGTTAAATCCCTAAACAAATTAAACATTAATATAAGCCATTTTTAAAAAATTATGAGATGTAACACTCTACTAGTTTTAATATAAAGCAGCTTAATGAAGTTCTTTCACCGCATACTGAGTGCCTGATGGGGGTGAGGACGGGGAACGGCTTACGCATTGTTAGGTTAGAGACAAGGTGAAGTCAGTGCTCTGTGTCCAAACTGCACCCTCCTCACTAGACTTTGTCTTGATGGGCTTTCAGGGGGATTCCGCATTGATGACATTCCCAAGGACAGGCCTGTGGGCTGCTGACCGTGAGACAGAGCTTTGAGTTATTTTCTTCAATGTCTTTTCCTTTATCCATTCATTTCTAAAATTTCTTTCCCAGATGTATTAAGGTATAATTAGCCTCAATAAAATAAAAATTGTATATATTTACAGTGTACAGTGTGATGTTTTAGTATGCATATACACTGTGAAATATTACCAAAATCAAGTTGATTATTATGATCTGATACTTTAGCTGATTGCAAGTATGTGATACATATTAGTCTGTCTACTGTAGTCTCTATGCTGTACATTAGCTCTCCAGGACTGCTTCCTCCTGCATGGCTGGAAGTTTGTACCCTTTGACCAACACCTCCCCACTTCCCCACCTGTGTTGTTCAAACCCTGGTCCAGTGTCCATCTGTGCCCTGACATTGTCCTGCAGCCCGAACGACAGTCTTGAATGAGGCAATCCAAATCTCTGCCTCCACTGACCCATTGAAGGGGGCTCTGCAGATTTTACTCAAGAAAACAAAAATAGAAAATACCATTTCAGATATGAATGAACTAACCAGGGCACATGGCAGCAGGAGGAAGGGTTACTTCAGTGGTCGTGGAGCGCTGCTCTGGGGAGGGGCCATTTGTATTGAGACTGGATGAGGTGAAAGAGCTCATGCTGCAAAGGGCCTGGGGATGGGCACTCCAGGTGCAGGAAACAGCCAGTGCAAGGGCCCCGGAGGCAGGACTGAGCTCAGTGCACATGAGGAAGAGGATGAAGAGCAGTGTGGCTGGAGGGAGGTGGGCAAGGGCAGGATGCCACAGTCAGAGAGAGATGCTTCCTCCTATAGGACTTTGTCCATCCCCTTACCCGGGGTCCCAAGGGTGCCACTAAATCCATCAGTGTTCTCTCTCTTAACAGTTTCGAGGTGAGTGTCTAGACCTAGGAGTGTAGTAGGACTTGATTCTCAAAGCAGGGTCCCTGGACCAGCCAAGTCAGCATCACTTGTTAGAAGGTAAATTCTTGAGTTCCACCCCAACCTGCTGAGCAGAAGCTCTGGGGGTGGGGCCCGGCCACAGCAAGCCAGCTGGGTAGATGAGTCACATGCAGGCCAATGTTTGGGAAGCACTGAACTCAATGGAGACCAGAAGGTTTTGTCTCTGTTTTTGTTTCTTTGCAATCTCACAGACGGTGGCTGGGACTCACCTACTTGCCTCTCACCCACAGTTACCAGCTGAGTTCATCAGTGCAGCTGTGGAATCTGTAGGTAAAAGCTCAAGCAAGACACACAAGGTGAGGACGAGACCAAAGCTGCCCATCAGATTGTCTGCTATGTCTGACTGGTTCTGGTTTAAGAAAAAAAAGTTGCTTTGGATTTATTTTCCCTCCTTCGTTCCCAAAACACACAAAGCTCCTTTGCATACATTACTTGAGGTAATCTTGCAATGTTTATTAAAAAAAAAAAACACCAAAAATCTGAGATGAGAGAGACCTACAGTGAAGCAATAAAAACATTCTTCTGCAAATGGATTTTTATGTATTTGTGCAGTCAGGTATCCATGTTTACATACTACTCTACAGAAATTCGCTTGAATAGTGTTTCTCACACTTGAGCACATATCAGACTCTTGGGATATTGTTAAAGCAAATATTGTGGAGGTTGGACCCCTAGAGCATCTGAATCGGTGGGTCTGGGGAGGGGCCTGAGAAGGAAGAAAGTGCGTTCCCAGGTGCTACTGCTACTCCCGTGAAGACCACACACAGATCACGTGACTTGAACATAGTTCCCACAAATAGGACTCTGTCTTAAAGTCAGGGTTAGGCTCAGCTGTGAGCGATGAGGCTGCTAAGTAACAGTGGCTAAATCGAAGTAGAAATTCCTTCTCTCACGTGAGCATCCAGGCTCCCATGATGGCACTGAGGTCACTTGGGTTTGCAGCCCTTTTGTGTCTTATCAGTCTTCTTTTCTCAACATGAGGCTCCCTCCTCAAAGTCTGAGATGTTCCTTCCGGCTGCAGCCATCCGGTCTGCTTCCTACACAGCAGGAAGGAAGAAAGTGAAGGAGAGAACGCAGCCCACAGCTACCCGACTCAGCCGCTTCTCGGATATTCCAGACACCACGCTGCCCACGTCCCATTGACTAGAGATGTCCAATATGGGAGTCACTGGTCGTATGTGGCTCTTCAAATTCAAGCTTGAATTAATTGAAATGGAAAAGTCAGTTTCTTGGTAGCACCAGCCATATTTTCAGTGGCCAGTAGCCACTGGTGGCATGTGGCCATTCCACTGCACTGCACAAAGATGTTTCAGGAGTGCAGCAAGCTTCACCAGGCAGTGACGGAGGTGGCCACTCCTACCTGCAAGGGAGACTTGGAAACGTAGCTCTTCCCTTCATTAAAACTTGAGTTCTATTGTTAAAAAGAAAGATGAAGGCCGGGCACGGTGGCTCACTCCTGTAATCCCAACACTATGGGAGGCCGAGGCGGGTAGATCACGAGGTCAGGAGATTTAAACCATCCTGGCTAATACAGTGAAACCCCGTCTCTACTAAAAATACAAAAAATTAGCCACGCATGGCAGTGTGCACATGTAATCCCAGCTACTTAGGAGGCTAAGGCAGGAGAATCGCTTGAACCTGGGAGGCAGAGGCTGCAGTGAGCTGAGATTGTGCCATTGCACTCCACCCTGGGCGACAGAGTGAGATGCCGTCTCAAAAAAATAATAATAAAATAATAAAAGATGAAAATATATTGTGTGGAGTAGGTTTTTGTTCCTGCCACAGAGCCCTGCCAAGGGTATTTACTAAATAAGAAATAACCTGAGGATGTACTGAAGGCCTTCCTAGATGCGCCACAAGGTGGTTTCCAACTCCAGGGCTCAACATTCAAGAAGCCCTCGACTTCTCCCACTTTTAGCACAACCCTGGGACTTTGATCTGAAGGACACTATCATCTTTTACCAATTATCTTCCTATTTTCATTCATTATACATAGGGATTTTTAATAATCCTTTATATAATAAATATATAATGTAAATATATAATATATTTATAATATGAATATATAATAATCCCACATCCTTTATATAATCCCATCTCTCTTTTTTTTTTGGAGACGTAGTTTTGCTCTTGTTGCCCAGACTTGAGTGCAGTGGTGTGATCTCAGCTCACTGCAAACTCCACCTCCCAGGTTAAAGTGATTATCCTGCCTCAGCCTCCCAAGTAGCTGGGATTACAGGCCTGCACCACCACGCCTGGCTAATTTTTTCTATTTTTAGTAGCGATGGGGTTTCACAATGTTGGTCAGGCTGGTTTGGAACTCCTGACCTCAGGTGATCCACCCACCTTAGCCTCCCAAAATGCTGGGATTACAGGCATGAGCCACCGTGCCTGGCCTATATAATCCCATCTTTAAACAACCGCCCATTTGAGCAGGCCGAGTGCTTTCCACCTGGAACCTGATAGATACAGAGCACTGCTGGGAGTGGAGAGGAGTTCAGATTCTAAATATGTTTATCACATAGAACCGAGAGCTTATGTGTGTGGATTGTACACGGATATGAAAAGCAGAGAGGAGCCATGCGTGGCGCCAAGGTTTTATCATGTGATACTGGAACAATGGAAGTTGCATTTTCTGAGCTGGGACAACGGTGAAAAGAGTGGTTTTAGGGAGACCCATGCAAATATATTTAGGGGGCCATGAAGAGTTACATGTCAAGTTTTGGATGCCTGTGAGATCTCCGAGGGAAGGTGCTGAGAAGGACGAGGGATGTTTTAGTGGAGGTCGAGGAAGGGTTCCAGTCTGGTCATGCAAATGGAAGCCTAGAGAGTGGATGCGGTTACCCAGGGAAACGCACGGTGGGTATGGGAGAGGCAGCGTGCGCACTGAGGCCGAGCACACCCAGGGAACGCACCTGGGTATGGGAGAGGCAGCGTGCGCACTGAGGCCGAGCACACCCAGGGAACGCACCTGGGTATGGGAGAGGCAGCGTGGGCACTAAGGCTGAACACACCCAGGGAACGCGCGTGGGTATGGGAGAGGCAGCGTGGGCACTAAGGCTGAACACACCCAGGGAACGCGCGTGGGTATGGGAAAGGCAGCGTGCGCCCTGAGGCTGAACACACCCAGGGAATGCGCGTGGGTAGGGGAGAGGCAGCGTGCGCCCTGAGGCTGAACACACCCAGGGAATGCGCGTGGGTAGGGGAGAGGCAGCGTGCGCGCTAAGGCTGAACACACTGACATTGAAAGGAGGAGGTGGCAGGGAAGAATACCAAGGCGCGAAGCGTGAGGGGAGAGGACCATGGCTGCCGGCTTTCAAGTATTCCCCTCTCTCTCTGGACCTAGTTTGTCTTACATTCAAGTTTTAAAAGTGATCCTAAGAAAGACACTCCGAAATACACTTAAATGTTTGCAATAAAATAAATGAAATACAATACATGAGCAAGAGATATTTTGCATAATGTTTTTTCCAATTAAAAATAAATAATGGGCGGGGCACCGTGCTCCCGCCTGTAATCCCAGCAGCTTGGGAGGCCGAGGTGAGTGGATCAGCCGAGGTCAGGAGTTAGAGACCAGTCTGGTCAACATGGCAAAACCCCTCTCTACTAAAAATGCGAAAAATTAGCCAGGTGTGGTGGCAGACACCTGTAATCTCAGCTACTTGGGAGGCTGAGGCAGGAGAATCACTTGAACATGGGAGGCAGAGGTTGCAATGAGCTGAGATTGTGCCACTGACTCTAGCCTGGGTGACGCAGCCAGACTCTGTCTCAAACATAAATAAATAAAAATTAATAATGACCATTAGGCGATAATGGGAAAATTTAAAGGAAAACACAACACTTAGGAAGAAAATTAACACCCCAAATCCCACCAGGCAGATACAACTATTATTCATGGTTGGTATACGTCTCCCTGGTTTTTCCTTTATGTGGATATATACTATATATATTTCAATGATTCTGAGACTTTATTTTCATATGTGCTATATCTGAAATTAGAATATGTCTTAAAATTTATGGTGTGTTCACATTTCTTTTGTGCTGAAATTACTTGGGATTCGGTTCAATTGCTAGGGCTGGTCATAAATGTTCATGTTGTCAGCACTTCTATATGTAAATGCTTTTAAAATAAATTTTCTATCAGTATAAAGTAAAAATTCTAAGAGATTACGGTTTTTGTGTCATAGCTTAGCCTCTTAGTGGTACATAAAATAATGGTTTATTTTAAATTAATAGGATCTGAGATTCCATGAAACATGATACACATTTTTGTGTTATAAGCTAAACATCCTCTTTCTTTTTTCAGTCAATAATAATTTATGTGATATCTGCTTCAGGCCACTAGGTCAAACCTCCTACTGAGAACAAGTAGAAAAGCTGAAGAATACAACAACAAAAAACATGCATTAAAGGCATGAGAGAGCTTTGGAGGCAAACAGGATATTAAAAAGCCAAGACGTCAGGAGGAAGGAGGCACACTGGTAAATCCAGCATTTGGAGTGTTTTCCTTGGGGAACATTTGCTTCTACTTCTTTGGTGCAAGGCAAAAAAAAAAAAAATCAGAATCTGAGGAGAAGGTGGTAGTTAAGAGGAGGCTGAACAGAGTTTTTTACAGTCTTATAAGACAAAAATTGTAGTTCATTTTCTACCAAGAAATAGGTTTACCTTATCTATTCTAATAAATGGTTACATATCCTTTCTTTGGATCTATAGTTTGTAGCTGATTTGTCACCTTTATGGCTGGCACTGCACTCAACATTCTTATAAATTTTTCAGAGTATTTCTGTATTTCCTCAGAATAGATTCTTAGATATACAATGAATGGGTCAGAGACACAGGAAATTTCAAGCCTCTTTTAGGTATGGTCAAATCATCTCCCAGAAATTTGACCCTGACCATGATTCTTCTGGAGGTCCGTGAGAGCGTTGCTGTTATGAAACTCGCAGCAGCGTGCTCCATCGCCATTAAAAAACTCTTGGTCAATTTGTAAGGAAAAAATGTATCACTCCGAGCTTGGCTTGACGTTTATTTCTATCTTGAGAGTCTGCTGTAATAGCGCCTGATCTCCATGGTCTCATTTGAGTAGGTCTTCCACACACACTCTGTCTGAAAGTTCTGATACAGCCGTTCCCTGTCTAATCTGCACGGTTAGGACATGTGATGTGGTTTTTCAATGTATTACCCATGACGTACCCATCTAGGTATGTACTAGCTCCTCAACTGTAAAGCAGAAGCACCAGCTCTCCAAGTGGCGTGGTTTTTCTCCCTAAGTTGTGTTGCCAGATGAAGCAAATTTTTGCTAAAAAAAAAAAAAATACATCATGTCCTGTAAAATGTTATTTTCAGATAAAAATATTGTTCCCTGGGATATTGGGGACATACCCTACAAAGTATTCGAAATTCCTAGTTAAATGGGTGCTTTTTTTTTTTTTTTTTTTTTTTTTTTTTTAACCTGAGCCTCTACTTGGAGGGGACACTTGACAAGGTCTGGAGACATTTATGATTGTGACAGCTGGGCTGGGGGTGGCGGCTGCTGGCACCTAGGCAGAGGTCAGGGAGGCTGATAAGCATTCAGCAAGGCACAGGATGCCCCTACGACCAAGGCTGGTCTTCAGCGGTGCTGAGGTTGAGAATCCCTCATGGAGGGTGTCTGGTTTCCACTTTAATTTCCAGGCTTTGTATTTAGCTGGTGAAGGGTCAGGACTCACAAAGGCTAAATAGGATTAGTTTGTTTGGGAATGTATCACTCCTCTCTTCCTGTCTCAAGTTGGTCTTCAGCGTATTTGATTGGCTAGATAACTTTTTATCCTCTCACCCTGTTTTCTTTTCTTTTCTTTTTTTTTTTCCTGTTTTTTGAGACGGAGTCTTGCTCCGTCATCCAGGCTGGAGTGCACTGGTGCTATCTCAGCTCACTGCAACCTCTGCCTCCTGGGTTCATCTCAGCCTCCTGACTAGCTGGGATTACAGGTGCATGCCACCATGCCCAGCTAATCTTTGTGTTTTTAGTAGAGACAGGGTTTCAACATATTGGCCAGGATGGTCTCGATCTCCAGACCTCAAGTGATCTGCCTGCACTTTGCCCAAAGTGCTGGGATTACAGGCATGAGCCACCATGCCTGGCCCTGTTTTATTTCATACTTACAGTTTTGTGAAATTATATGACAGGTGTTTCTTTCTTTCTTGATATTTAATCGGTCCCCCTCACTCCAATGCCAGCCTCGTGAGGATAGCGGTCAGGCTCTTCCTGTTGAATTCCATTTCCCCTGCACCCAGCACTGCATCTGGCACAGACATCTGTGTTGGGAATGACACCATGAATCGATAAAGATAGAAATGTATCTTGCTTTTGAGATACCTTCATGATCTCCAAATATGTACCCATAAGAAGTTATTCTGTATGCTCGAGGGCTTCTCCCGTGGACGCCTCCGCAGAGGGGTGCTGCCTTGACCCTGGCTATGCTCCTCGCCATCGCATACTTTTTTAGGAGATGTGATAAAATACCGCTGTCCTGTGTCATTCAAAGTATGAAAATGTACCAGAGAGAGAAATGAAGACAAACTCCCTGCCAGAATCTCTCAAACAACACATTTAAGTGTTTCAGAAGCGAAGTGAGGACAGTGTGTGTCACATCATTGTGTCTGGCCTCCATGGAGCTGCTCCAGTAACCCCAGTGAAGGGAAAATCCTCTAGGAGCGTTCTCGGGTCGATGCGGATCTCCACAAAATAACTTGTGCATTTGCCTGGGGCTAAGATTTTCTCCATTCATGAATATGAGATAAACCCCTAAAAATGTCCAGCTCTGTCATCACACGCACCATCTTCACAACTTTTGTAGCAGCTACGTCTCTTTCAAAACTTCCACCTGTAACTCACGCAGCCAGTGTAGACAGATGACCAGAGCACCACCTTTAGCCTCAAGCTAAACAATGATACCCGTGAATTTTGGGCTTGATGTGTGAATTATAATTTTTTCTAAATTCATTGAGAGAAGCATGGACAATCACAATTTAAAGGTATATAGACAGTCCCTGACTTATGATGGTTCAACTTAATGATTTTAACTTTATGATATGCAAAAGCAGTATGCATTCAGTGGAAACCATGCTTCTAATTTTGATCTTTTCATGGGCTCACAATATGTCCAAGGGTACCCTCTCATGCTGCTGGGCAGCGGCCACCCAGCCATGAGATCACGAGGTTGAACAACTGATCCTCTGCCATGTCCTGTGCTGCTAGGGGATTTTGCCCACCTGCAGGCTCATGTGAGTGTTCTGAGCACACTGAAGGTAGGCTGGGCTGAGTTATGATGTTTGTAAGCTAGGTGTATGAAATGCACTTTTGACTTCTGAGATTTTCTATTTGTGATGGGCTTATTGGGAGGCAACCTCATCATGAATTGAGGTGCATCTGTGTATGTTTTTCTGGGGATCCCTGGGAATTATTAGCACAGTGCTGTCGGTACTTACACCACATATTGAGAAGGACATGATTTGAAGTGGAAAGGAGAACAGCACAGGGCCGGATCCAGAAATCATTCATTGAAAGGACATGTTGTTCACTGGTCATGGAGCCAGAGTGTCAGGTTTGAATCCTGCCTCTGCCACCTAGCACCTGTGTGACTTTAGGCAAGTCACTCAGCCTCTCTGAGTCTCCGTTTTGTCACTGTGAAATGAGAATAATAGTGCCTAACACATGGGGCTGCTAAGAGGATTCAGTTTGTTCATCATCGTAGAGCATACAGAACAGTGTCTGGAATAGAAGAGTAATCATTAAATAAGTACTTTAGTCGAGAAAATAAAATGAACTCAATTAACTCTACTACAAAGCATAGTTTGCTACACACCCAAAAAGAAAAACAGAATCACAATTTTGCATAGGCGTAGCGATCCCATTAGTCCAGGGGGAATGGGGAGGATCTTTAGAGGGAGAGGTCATAATATGCAATGTCCCAGAACAGACAGTAGTCTATCTGCTGGAGATTTGATTTAGAGGAGAGGGCATTGCAACTTGGAGAGTAGCAACATCTCCGAGGGAAAGGAGAGGCTATATTTGGTGAATGGCCAGCAGCACAAACTGGTAGAGCATTAGGTAAAGTGCAGCGAATCAGCCAGGTCCCGAGGAAAGGAAGGACAAGTGTAAATAGGGGAAGGTTTTGAATGCTGAGCCGGAAAACAGACTATTACATGGGAATCATTGGAGAGCCAAGAAAAGTTTCACAATAATGAAAAAGGTGATGCGATCACAGTGGAATGAGGTGAATACAAACCCAGGCAGCAGACTAACAGGGTAAATGTTTAACAGTAGGCTCCAGGAGGAGGTAGGAAGAGCCACATGGGATTTGTGGGGTTTGCCAATTTCCATGGTGTAAATACTCCCTCCATGGCTGATGTAGAGCTGCCCACCTGAAGTCACTGAACGTGGAGCTGAAAGGAGATTCACAGAGTCAGCTTGTATGCGTCTGTGTGTACCAGCTCTTGCACTCTAGAGGCTTAGATCCACGGTCTAGTCCCAGCACGGGCACTTACTAATTGCACAAACTTGGTTGAGGTCAAAGGGTTGTTAATCCCTTTGACGTTCAGTTCCCTTATCTGCAAAAGGAAGAACATAAAATAAAACATCAGAAATGACACTTCTGATTATTAAAACAGAAATCGAATGATACTAGGAGCTTAAAGTTGAGCCTTAGGGTGTCATTCCTTCCAGAGGCTTCAGGGGAACAGTTTCCCTGCCTTCTGTGGTTTCTAGAGGATGCCTATATTCCTTGGCTAATGGCCCCTTCCTCCATCCGCAAAACCAACAGGCAGCATCGTCACCTCACCTCTCCGACATTGACACCTTTGCATAAGGACCCTGTGATTACATCTGGCTTACTCAGGTAATCCAGGCATATTTGTCCATTCTCACACTGCTGTTAAAGACATACCCAAGACTGGTTTATTTATTTATTTCTTTAGAGACGGAGTTTTGCTCTGTCGCCCAGGCTGGAGTGCAGTGGCACGATCTCGGCTCACTGCAAGCTCTGCCTCCCAGGTTCACACCATTCTCCTGCCTCAGCCTCCCAAGTAGCTGGGACTACAGGCATCCACCACCACGCCCAGCTAATTTTTTGTATTTTTAGTACAGATGAGGTTTCACCATGTTAGCCAGGATGGTCTTGATCTCCTGACTTTGTGATCCACCCGTTTCGGCCTCCCAAAATGTTGGGATTACAGGCATGAGCCACAGCGCCTGGCCAGTAATTTTTTAAGAAAAAAAAAAAAAAAGAGGTTTAATGGACTCACAGTTTCATGTGGCTGGGGAGGCCTCACAATCATGGCAGAAAGTGAAAGTCACGTCTCACATGGTGGCAGACAAGAGAAGAGAACTTGTGCAGGGAAACTCCCCTGTATAAAACCATCAGATCTCCTGAGGCTTATTCACTATCATGAGAACAGCATGGAAAAGACCTGCCCCCATGAGTCAGTTGCCTCTCACCAGGTCCCTCCCACAGCACATGGGGAGGGTGGGAGCTACAATTCAAGGTGAGATTTGGGTGGGGACACAGCCAAGGACAAGCTCCACAACTCAAAATGTTTAACTTAATCATTTCTGCAAAGTCCCTTTTAGCTAGGTAGATAACATAGTCACAGGTTTTAGTAATTGGGACATGGATATTTTAGGGAAGATATTCCCAAAAATAGGTATTCAGACTGGCACAGTGACCATAGAGTGCCCTGTATGTGTGCATACACACATATTTGCAAAGAGCTATTTATCATCACTGACATAAATATACACATCTCTCTATAATACATGTTTCTTTATAAAAGTGTACATATACATACATGTGTGTAGTAGGTGTGTGTGTGTTTGCATAGGGAGATATCTATGTGTGTGTGTGCAAATGGTAGATGAGTCAGGCATAGTGGTTCATGAGTGTAATTCCAGCACTTTGGGAGGCCAGTGTGGGAGAATCCCTTGAACCCAGGAGATCGAGACCAGCCTTGGAAACAGTGGGAGACTGTCTCTATAAAAAAAAACAAAACAAAACAAACAGTTGAGTCCAGTGGTGTCCACCTGTAGTCTAAGCTGTGTGTGAGGCTGACATGGGACGGCTGCTTGGACCCAGGAGGTCAAGACTGCAGTGAGCTGTAATTGTGTCACTGCACTCCAGCCAGGGCAACAGAACATGCAGGAGTTTAATAGGGGACAAATGTAGGAACTTAAGCATTGGACTTTAAAGGAAACAGAGGCTTTATCATAAGAGGCAAAGAGTGTTTGAAGTTTGTAAGTAGAGCGTGGATTTAGGGGAAGGAAGATAAGAGATCCTTTCTGGTGGGTTCTGCTTTCTGAATGAAGTGCAGGTCGTCAGCTGAGAATGGGCTAGGTGTTGGGTGGAAGGTATTAGGTCTGACTGTTTGGTTATTGTTAATCGTTGGGTGGGGCAGTCATTGGTGCAGGGAAATTGGAAGGAGGAAGGGAAGTGAGCTGGGGTGAGCGGGAACTTGGATGTGGCCCATGATCCTGAACACCTCCTACCTGAGGTCCTAGTGGCATACCTCTCAGTCTGGAGCTCACAGGACTTGGGGTGGCTCATGGAAGATCTCTCTGTGCTGCTGTCTGCTACAGATGGTTTCCCCTCAGTCCCTGCCTCTCCTCACCTCTGATCCTCTCACTGAGGCCAGGCAGGGTCCCGAGCCTCAGCCTTTTGTGGGGCATCTGCTCCACCACTGGGCTTTGCCATTCTGAGCATGTTTGGACCCATCTGGTCTGGAAGGAGCCCCTCACCCACTCTTGAGGAAGGCTGCCCAATTCACGTTAAGTTGGATATTCTTTGTGATTTGGGGTTTTGGGTAACATTCTTGTTTAATTGAGGATTGGCTTTTCTCCCTGTAAGATGGTGGTGTTGTTTTCAATGAGTTTTAAGGGAGATGAGTAGAGTAAGGTCGAAAGTTCTTTATTTGGACTTATTGAATGGAAATTCCAGAACATTCTTCCATGGATATTAGGTTACAAGCCTTTTCAAATTTGTATATTTTCTGCGTCTTTATTAGCCAATTTGATTGCATATATTCCTTGCCAATAAATAACTAATGCAGCATTTACAACCACTAGAAAGAAAAAATAAATGTAAAAATCAACCTAACCAGAGAGAAGAAATTTTTAAAAACTAACAACACAAATTTGTAATAAATTTAAAGTGTAAAATAAGATAGCAGGAATAAATCTAAACATACGAATAAAAGAAAAGCCCACAATCAATATCTGTTTAGATACTGACACTAAAGACAAGTGACACAGAATACATTAAAATAAACATGACTAAATATAGTAAGAAATTGTCACAAAGGCCAAAAAAGAAAAGAACAAGAAAGAAAAGAAAAAAGGAAAAACAGAAGGGATGACTCTTTTCATTTCAGGAAAAAAAATGCAATTCAAAATTAAAAGGATTTTAAAAGACAAAAGGAAAGTTTTTTAAAAACAGGAGACAAATACACCAAGAGAATATAATGGTGAAGATACTTATGTACTGTCTAACATATTGACGACACATACGAGTCAACTGTTTGAAATACAAGAACTTTACTTTTCCAAAAGTACTGGGGACAACTTCAACACATTCTTTTTCTCAGAAACTGACAAAGCAGACAAAAATAAGAGATTCTATAGAAAAATTGAGAGTGCAGTTACCAAACAGCCCCTCTATGCTGCTGTATGTCTTTTAGAATTTCGTACCAATCTTTGGATTTTAACTTTTCCTTGCTTTCTAGAATTATACAAGCTTTTTCTTTTCCTTCCTTTTTGTTTATTTTATGGAAATTTTTGTATGAGAGACTATATAAATGCATGATTTGTTCATTATTAACAATCTATTACTATAAATGTATGATTTGTTCATTTTTAACAATCACATATATAGATATATAATATATATTATATACATATGTACATGTATTATATGTATAATATATAATACTATTTTATATGTCATATTACATTATATTATATTATACTTATATATAATTATATATAGATTTTTCCTAATGCAACACCTCTTTGATTTAATTCTCGATTTTGTTGTCTTGCATTGTTATTTTCTTACCTTTGTTTTTATTAATGCTTCTTTAGAGATCTTCATTTAGATTTTGTTTTGGGTTTCTTATTTTGTGTGTTTAGTTGATCAATTTTATTCGGTTTAATAATGATACTATTGAAGATTATGAATTTGCTTTTGACTACATCTTTGGCTGCTTCACATATGTTTTGCTGTGTAGTATTGCCATTATCAGTAGCTTGTAAATATAGTATAATGGTAAGTTTTATTTTGATTTTGATTCAAGAACTGTTAAGTAGTTGGGTTTCTCTTCCCAAGTAATAGCGGTGTTTCTATTTTGCTGTTGTTATGAATTTATATTCTAGTGTATATGATCATAGAATATAATTTAAATTATTTATGTAATTTTTTAATTGTTTCCTTGTGGCCTTATATATGATTAGTTCATGAGAAGGTCCCATGAACACTTTAAGTGAGTGTATTCTCCACAGAGATTATAATAGCATTAGTTATTTATATCT
The DNA here is from genome assembly GCF_047675955.1 of Chlorocebus sabaeus. Lineage (NCBI taxonomy): Eukaryota > Metazoa > Chordata > Mammalia > Primates > Cercopithecidae > Chlorocebus > Chlorocebus sabaeus. The sequence goes on along the minus strand of NC_132914.1, from coordinate 126,919,303 downwards.
TCATGTCATTTTTTACTTTCCTATACTTCATAAGTCAGAAAAAGGAGGTATGTAACATTTAAGCAAATTTTAGTTACTATTAATTTCTACTTGTAATTTTAAGAGATTTTGTTACATTAATTTGGTGGCTGTATATACTTGCATAAAATATCTACAATATTTATGCACTGTGAATTGTGTCTTTTAATAAAATTAAGACCTGTAATTCAATTACTTATTTTTACCTTGAATTTTACTTTTTTTTGTATTAAAGTTGTGACCCCAGTTTTCCTTCTTTGTAGAATATCTATGCCTATTCTTTTTGTTGTTTGTTTATTTATTTATTTATTTATTTATTTTTTAAATACCTCAGTCAACTTATTTGAGTTCTCTTGGAGACAATTTATAGCTTAACTTTTTTTTTCTTTTAACTTTTGAGCCAGCTCGAGAGTCTTAGTCTTTTAACGGGAGAATCTAAGCCACTTATATATAATATCATAACTAATAAATTTGTTCTTCTGTTATATTTTATTTTCTATTTTTCTTGTTTATCTGTGTATTCAATCGATTATTCAGTAAACTGTTTCTGTCCTCTCTTCTCAGTTCTTCCCACTAATCTATATGCATAAAAACCAAAATTTAAGTTATCAGAAAAGTATAGTTGGACATATTTTTATTTGGTTATCACTGACTAAAATAAAGTCATATCTACTGATATCTCTTATGAAGATACAAATTTAGTCTACTTTAACTTTCTTTTGCTCCCTACGTCTCTTGCCATTTTTAAGTTTATAGTGTGTGGATTCTGAATTTTTTATTACTATTTTCAATGTGTGGGGTTTTGCCTGCATTTAAAACTCTATCTGAATGCACTCTACATTTAAGTGTTTTCAGCGCTCATCTGGTTCTCATTTAACATGATTTTCCTGTTCTTGAGTAACCTTTGATTAACTTTATGGTGTCCCAGATAATAGGCTGCAGTGATTTTTCAGCAGCGGAAGATATGGTATACATTTTTGTTTCTTTCTGTTGCCCTTGCAATTACCAGAAAAATCCTCAGGGCAAATAATTGTTCAATTAGATAATTGTTCAGTTAGAACATTCTTCATCGTATTTCTGTGAATATTTATCAGTATTTTTTAATATCTAATTTTGTACAGTGGATGCAAATGAAGACAATCTGATTTTTTTTTTTAGTTTTTAAAATTTTACTTTTTAAATAAATGCTTATAGAATTACCTTTTACCCTTGACGGGAATGTATCTTTAAGAAATACCTAAAAGGTGGTGTTTTCGGTTTTCTCTGGAATCAGTGAAATATCATGATCTACTCTGAATATGTGTATGTATATAAACCCGGGAGTGTTTTCTTTTTTTGCCTTTTAATGCTGCTGCTTTTGCATTTTCCTGGTGTCTTCATTAGGAGCTCCGTCATCTGAATGTTGAACATCTAATATGCGTCTCACATGGTTACAGCCTCTTACTGATCATTTCCATTCCTTTGCCTTTTCTATTTAGCTGTAGGGAAAGCTTCAAAAGCTCCCCTTCTCAGATGATAAATTCAATTTTCTGCATTTTTCAAATCTGTGTTATTGCATCTGAAACCACTTTAAATTCCTTACTTTTAATACTGCAGGATCTTCTTCCATCTCAGTCTTATTTCATTACAAAACAACAAAGGCTCTGCTTTTCTTGACGATTGTGAGCTCCAAAGTCATTTTGTATAAAAGGTACTTCAATATTCTATGGCAAATACTCTTCAAAGGTATGTTATTCCTCTGCTTCTTGAATGTCTTTCTGAATTTCCTTCTGTTACTCTGCAGCTTTTATTGGTAGGTCCTGTTCTCCTTCTGTTTTTGTTTATTTACATATCCTTCACTGTGGGCGGCCTTTTTTGCATTGGCGTTGCATGTTACCATCTGACCCAGCATCCCTGGGGGACAGTGAGGATGCTCCGGGGTGTTGACATGCCCAGCAGGGGAGATCCCTTGCCCCAAGGTGCCTTCTGTGAGTTGGGTGCAGGGGCCGCATGGGCACTGGTTTCCTGTGAGTGGTTTTAGGTTTGGACTCTTCCAGGAGCACAGTGTGGCTATGTCAGACCTCCTGCCCCATCACTGTCTCTGTTAGGGAAGAACAGCATTAGCAAGATGCCTTGATGGTTTAGGTCTTTCTGTGCAGTGCAGCGCCCCCTATGCTTGGGTCTCTGATTCAGCTGATGGCAAAGCTGGTTGGCTTCCAGCATTGGAAATATTGTCAGGTGTGGGAGCACCCACATGGCCCATGGCCTTTGCTCTTACAGATATCAGGGTAGATTTGTCAGCTGCATAGATATCAGATATCTTACAGATATCTACTCAGCTGACAATTATTTTCTTTCTATGACAATATCATGCTGAGGATTGCCAGATTTGGGAAATACAACACAAGATGCCTAGTTACATTTGAATTTCAGAAAAACACAATTTTAAAATATTTATTTTTAATTATTAGCATGCCCTATGGAATATTTCTGTTTTCTGGAAATCAAAACATAATTAGGTGTTTGTGTTTTGTCTGGCAGCCCTAATCATTCTGTTTTCTATGTGAGGTATTTGAGTCCCTTGTGACTCCCAGTAATTCTTGCAGTCTATGGCATGCAGGTTGTACCTAATTTTCAGCATGAATGTAGATTTTTCTTCCCTATTACCATATTCTATTAGTTATTGCTTTTGAGTCCACATAGGGGAAAATTGAGAGTCTTGTGCTCAAATTGCTTTCTTCCCATATTTTTTGAAAAAGTATTATTCAGGGGAAAAAATGATCCTTTCGAAAATGTTAAAATTAATACAAAATCTCTCCCAGACCACTGAGTTGCTTCAAGATGTGAACATGCCACTCTCCCTCAAGTAAGAATTACAGCCATGGCACCCAATCAAAAAGTAATTTTTGTCCTTAGCAAATTATTAACTGACATTTACTGTGTATAGCTTCTTTGTTATTTAACACTTTGCTAATTTTTATGTTAAATATAAATGGTGTCCTTTAGTGATAGTAACCACTCCTGTAGGGATGAGAGGATAATGAGTTTTATGATGCATTCTGTGCATCGTGGAATATAATTGGCATTATTTTTGTAGTATTATTAAAAAAAAAGGAAGGAAGTGACACTAGCTTGAGGTCGATATGGAGCAATTTTAAGCAATAAACATTTAGGTCAGATACCAGGCAAAATGACTAATACACCATTTGTGGAATAAAGCTAAGAAGTTACTTCCCTTCAAATGACGTTTGCAGTGACCCCTGATTGCCTTATTGCTTTCCTGAATAAAATTGGAGGACCCAATGTCGTTGCCCTTGGAATGTGTAATTAGCTGTGCAATTAAGTTTTGTGGCCTCAAGTAGTCGGGGTCAGATGTTCAACAGGGAAGTTCACGGAACCTTGGTATCTGGCATTAATGTTTAACCATCTGTAATTTGGTTGTCTGGCTTTGGCTGTTTCTAGCACAAATGGCAAAAGAATGCTGAGGCAGCTCAAGGTACTTGTTCTAAGTGGTGCCAAGATGTGTTTTTAACAATAGGGCACGCTGTATCATTGATGTAGGTCTTATAGGAGTCTCATTACATGGAGAGGCCCATCTTCCTTAGTCCCATATCACCAGGATTACATGGAACTCTTAATGGGATAAAAGGATCCAGGATGCTGATTACAGGGATGGAAGCGAAGAGGACAGTGAATAACATCCTAGCGTAAAAACAGAATCTGCTCTTTGTAACAGTAAAAGCATAATACACTTGTTGATTCATTCATTCACGTGTTTATCGAATATTTACTGAATACCTGATATTTACCAGGCACTCTCCTAAAGACTGTGAATACAGCGGAGAAAAAAGCCCTCTGTATCATTTCTGCTCCCTGCCTTATCCCACACTGGAGCACATAGAGAATTACAGCAAAGCATAATGTGTTTTGATGCAGGAAGTTGGGGATGCTACAGAAAAACCCAGATGGAGAACATAACCCAGAATCATACAGTCAAGGAAAGGATCCTAGCAAGGTGACTTTGATAATGCAGCCAGAGAGGTCACAGAAATGTGGCTAGGCAAATGGGGAGAGGGTACCGAGAGAGGGGATGAAAAATTCTCTGCCTCTTCTTTGTTTTTACCATAACTCACATGTGAAAATACAAGTTTAGAGATAATATAAATCAGGAGTTATTTCCATAAAGTTAAAACATGTAATCTTTTTAAGGCATGAAGTCCCTTTTTATATCTATGATATTTTGATTTTTGAAAACAAAAATCCATATTTGTGACATTGAACCCTAGGAACTTGTCCTTTGGGTGGGTGCAGACTGCTTACTTATAAGCAGTCTCAAATGGTTCAGCCCAAGACAAGCCTTAATTGTTTAAATGGAAGCTCAGCCTGCTCTGAGTTTGGTGATGCCGTTGATTGGAGAGATTTTTTCATCCAGGGCCTTCTGTAAACTCAAGTTGAATACATCTGTTGAACTTCTTGTCTAGAAGTTAAATTGGATGCAGCCTGACACCCTGCGGTATCACAGCTGGGCTGAGGCTACAGCGCTCCAGTCAGCCCCCTCGTGCTACCAATGGGTCCACGGGAAGCAACGAGGGTCAGTGACCTGCTCTGTGGTCTCGAGAAGCCAGGAGCAGGACCCCTGCCTCCGAGCTCTTGGCTCTCTCAGCTGCTGGCAGACGACTGCCAAGAGGGGTCCTGACTCAGGTAGGCATCATGCTTCCAAATGTGTTTGTGTGGGCCTTTGAGAAAGGTGACGCCGTGAGTGTCCGAGTCATCAAAGGTAATTACATGGTGACTGACGAGAAGGGCTTCAGCGTAACTTGTGGAGCTTTGCCTAGAAAGTCAGCATTCCCAGAGCCAATAGTTTCCATTTCTAAAACTCCTTAAATTGGTTCTTTGGATTATGCAATTGCTCTGCCTGCATTTTTCTTACAGAATGTAAGATCACCTGTAAAAATAACATTTTGGATTTTTCTCCCCCTGAGGGAGAGATACGTTCAGTGCGGAATAATGAACACTGGTTTTTGTTTGTTGCTGACCGCGTAGTGTCCACAGGATGTGGCTGGGATGGAAGTGGGGTGCTGCCCTTGCTTCTTAGGTTCTAGGGTCCAGTGTTTCACAGATGACTTGGAGCAAGTGCCTTGTACACCTGGCCCTGGCACACTGGTGGTGTGGTCACATCATCTCATCTGTTTCTGGAGGGCCCCTCCCAGTATATCCTTTCAAGGTCTTTTCTCTGCATCTCTCCCCTTAACTCCAAGAGGCGGCGGCTGTACACTGTCTGTGTGATTTATGATTGTGCATCTGTATCTATTTTTGCCTCAAGTCTGTTACCATTTCCCATTGGACATGTCCTTAAATGCAGCACATGAACACACACACACACACACACACACACACACAAAGAATCTGTATTAGGTGAAATGTGGACATAGCATTGATCCATGTGTTGAGAAAGTCGTTCCTGTTTTTACCAGTCTCAGTCTGTGTTGATTCAATGGGACGGTGCCTCTCTGTCGATGCTGGCTTGTTTGTGACAGCTTTCTAACACTTGCTCATTTCTCTTTTTATCAAAAAAAAAAAAAAAAAAAAACAGGCAAGTCTTTACCATAACCCCATAAAAACACCATTACCACGAGTTGACATTTTAAAACTTCATTTGAATTGTATTTATTTGCATGCTCAACTTTTTTATAGGTTAAATGATACTGGTTTTCTACTTAGGTTGGTGGCATTTATTTCTTCTGAAACAAATAATATGAAGCGAGTAGATTGGATTAAGAGGTTTGGGTAAGGAATTGCATAATTGGCATGAAGACAGGGTCCTGTGTTATGAAGGGGCCACGCAGGTGTCTGAAATACGGGTAACAGGACCTTAGCATTACTAACACCTGCGCTGCGATTCCCTCCCCACAGTGACGGAAGGTCGAGGGATCCTTGAGAGCATCCAGAGGTTTTCCTTGCTGCCCACCTACCTCCCCGTGACCTACCACATCAACAACGCTGACGTCTCCTTCTTCCTGAAGGAGGCCAACCAGGATATCATGAGGAACTCCAGCCTGCAGTCCCGGGTGGAGTCATTTCTGATTTACAAATCCAAGCGGCTGCCTGTTCTCAACGCCAGCTACGGGCCTTTCTCCATCGAGCAGGTGGTGCCCCAGGATTTAATGCTACCTTCCAACCCGTTTGGATTCACCAACAAATTTTCTCTTAACTGGAAACTAAAAGCCCACATCCTGCGGGACAAAGTCTACCTGAGCCGGCCCAAAGTGCAGGTTCTGTTCCACATCGTGGGCAGAGACTGGGACGACCGCAGCGCCGGGGAGAAGCTGCCGTGCCTGAGGCTCTTTGCTTTCCGAGAGACCAGAGAGGTGCGGGGCAGCTGCCGGCTGAAGGGGGACCTGGGGCTGTGTGTGGCCGAGCTGGAGCTCCTGTCCAGCTGGTTCAGCCCCCCCACGGTGGTTGCCGGCAGGAAGAAGGCCGTGGACCAGCCGGAGGGGACCCCCGTGGAGCTCTACTACACCGTGCACCCAGGGGGGTGAGCGCGGGGACTGCGTCAGGGAGGATGCGAGGAAAAGCAATGGGATCCGGACAGGCCACAGTGACATGGATGAGTCCGGGCCTCCCTTACAGAGGATCGGGAGCATCTTCCTTTACCAGACGCACAGGAAGCCTTCCCTGAGAGAGCTGCGTCTGGACAGCAGCGTGGCCATCCACTACATACCAAAGACCGTGAGGAAAGGAGACGTGCTGACTTTCCCTGTTTCCATCTCCAGAAATTCCACTGAAGATCGCTTCACGCTGAGGTAAGTCGTTTCCCCGTGTCTGTCTGTACTCGCCCGTCGATCAGGATCAGGTGGTGTTTTCGAGAAGCTGTTTGGCCAGATGAGTTGTGTTATCACTCGCCAAAGTGGAGCGGGCCTTCCCGTTTTTACAAACTCCACCTGCACGGTGGAGATCAGTCTGATCTTTCCGGGTTGGCAATTTGGTTGTGAGAATATTCGTCTTCATAGATTTTCCAGGCCATTGATGGTGCAGTCAGGGAGATGCTGATGGTATGCCTTTTGCCTTAGCTTCGGGCATTATCAGCAAGTTTGGGGAATGCTAAAGGTATCCAAGAAGCCTTTTCAAAATTGGAGAGTTAAATGCCTCCCAGCTGAAATGAGACTGCAAATGAAATGGTAACCAGCTGTCAGAAAGGACAGAGAACAGGGTTTGCCAACTCAAAATCTATTCCAGATATGTAAGTTCTAAGTATAATATGGTACCAACCTCAAAGTTATCATTTTGTGTCTCCCTGGAAATAGAACTTGGTGTTCAAAAAAATAAATGAGCATAATGTGTGAAGAATATACAGTAGAATTTGTTGAGTTTCTTATATAAGAATATACCAAAGACAAGACATTGAAAATAAGCTCTGTGTACTTTAGAATAAATATGGGCTGCTTTTCACTTTGGAATATGATGTGCGAGGGAAGCTACTTGCCTAGGCTTGATTGTATTTTCATTATATAGTTTTAGTTTTATTTTCAACACAGGCAAGTTTGATTATAACAGCTGTTTAGTAGAAGTGTTACTGGGTTATTACAAATGTCCTAGCACTGCTGTACAACTCAACAGTTTGACTTGATGTGCAATGTAATAAAATGTGTGTTATGACTTCCAAAATTAGGAGCGCAACTGTATGTAAGATATATTTCATATGTGGGCTTACAGAGTTCATCCAGTAATGACCAGCTGTCTATCCCCCTTCATAGGGATTTATGGTTGTCTTCTCTAGCTTTTCTTTTCTTCTATTTTTTTTCTATTCTTTATCCCTCTTTCTCCCTATCTCCTCCCCTCTCCCCCTTCCCCTCCCCCTCCCCCCTCCCCTCCCCCCCTCGTGCCTCCCCTCGTCCCTCCCCCCTCGTCCCTCCCCTCTCCCCTTCCCCCGCCCTGGCCCTCGTCCTTCCCCTCGACCCCCCCTCCCCTCGAACCCCTCCCCTCGACCCCCCTCTCCTCGCCTGGCCCCTCCCCGCCCCTTCCCCTCTTCCCTCCCCTCGCCCTTCCCCTCTTCCCTCCCCTCGCCCTTCCCCTCTTCCCTCCCCTCGCCCTTCCCCTCTTCCCTCCCCTCGCCCTTCCCCTCTTCCCTCCCCTCGCCCTTCCCCTCTTCCCTCCCCTCGCCCTTCCCCTCTTCCCTCCCCCTTCTTCCTTTATGTTTGAAGGGTGGATGCGTTTAAGAAAATAAATCACCGTTTTGATTCTGTGTTGCACATTGAAGTTTATTTGATTGTGACCTAGTATTAGAAATGCCTTTTTGATTGTAACTAAAGAAACAACCTAATGGACATGCATCTAATGACCGAACCTGGCTAAGTCCTGGAAGGTAAAAAGCTTTGGCCTGGTTGGATGTGCCATTCGTGGATTAGCCGCAGGGATTTAGGGCACAGGAACACATCTGTGGGGCCGAGCCTTCATTAGCGTTCCCTTCCGTCCCTCTGGAAATCGGATCTAGATCCAGCTGGCCACAGGTCCTCAGCGAGGTCTGCTGGCTTTGTGTTTTACTTCTCTGGGTCCAAAAGTCTTACATAGTATTCTCTGTGAGGATGGCTGCTTGTGTAGAGAAATATTTTGGTGGTAGAAACAAAATGTTTGAATAGGGGAGCTTTGTTCTTACACCGTTTCATACTGTCTGCCATCTTTTAGGTCTGCCAACGACTGACTAGATTTTCTGAACCCGGGATTAAACACTGCAATCCCCTGAAGCTTTGACTCTGAGGAGATGAGAGCCACATGCGGCTTGTGTGTGTGTGTGTGCGTGCGTGTGTGGAAGCAGTGATATGTGTAGCACTGAATTTCACAGAAAGCTTTGTGTCTCATGACTTTATTAGACACTAAACATATCCATTAGGGTCCAAGGGTGGCTTTTATCTTTGGCAATCTGTAACAAAACCAAGATAAATTCACTATGCTTGGCTGCACAATATGAGGCTCCAAGTCTTGGCAAATTCAGAAGCAAATGCATTTGAAGCTTCTAAATTTGGTGGCTCCACTCACAGGTCAAAGTTTGGAAAATTTGGGAAATACAGCAAAGTATATTTGTTCACAGCCCATCAATTAGAAATGTCAATTCGATTTAAAAAATCAGTTTTACAGATAAGAACAACAATGAAGGAAATGTTTCATGAATGTGTGTTTACCTCGGTACAATGCTACACAGTTTCTTTAAGAGGTTGCATTTATAATGTGCTTGCTGCATACTTAAAACGCTCTGATTATGGATGAGTCTCATGTGTTTGTGTAAACAGCTGGAGGTTAACTTGGACCTGGCAAGATTATTCTTTAGCTTGAATCCCTATAATTAGAAAATAATAAAACTGTATATCTTTTGAAATGAAGTCAATTTGACACTAATTTAGCATAGCTTCCAAATATTTAGAATTGGTGTGTGTCTGTTCTCTCTGGCTATCTGCTATAAATAACCCTGAAGGATCCAGCCAAATATCCTTGGGCACTTTTCTCCGAATTGTGACTGTGTTTCTAGACTCTCTGTGTTGAAAGTGCTGGCATGGCCCAGCGTCGAGCTCCTGTTTCATAGGTCAGGTACCAGTCAGACATCCAGGGCCAGTCAAGGATGACCAGAGTGAGAGGGGACCAGAGTAACTGCCACCAATGGGAGGGATATATGCAAATATGCATCATGCATATTTGCAAATTGTGGACTGATGCAGTGGCTGCGGTTTGAGTTCTTTGTTGATAACGACTGACTACCCACTGTACACCTCTCCGGCGGTGTGCCTGTGATCTCATGGGTACTCAGGGGCATGCGACGGCTGAAGCACAGGAGTTAGCTTCTTTCTCTGTGTGTACTTATATGCGGGTATATGTGCGTGTGTGTTTCACGCTTTAAGAACAAGAAAACCCAGGTGGGGCTGTTTGTCATCTTACAACTTCTGTTCTATCCTGGCTCTTCTATCTTCTGAAGGTGACACCTGCAGGAAAAGAAAAGCAAAATGCTTTCTTTCATTCCTGAGACATCTAACGATCTCATTCAATCCCAGAAAATGTTTTCCTTCAAGTGAACAACTGAAGCATCCCACAGCACTGGAAACCTTTCTTCTATATTTTTCTAGCCACATTCTCCTGTGTCCCTCCCCCACTGAGAGCGAGGCTCAGATGCGTCCCGGTCTCTATTTACCTGCCATGGGCCTGGAGGAAGATAAGAACTGGGACTCTTTCTTTCACGTCCTCACCAGTTATTCTTCCATTCCTTTGCATCACAGGGAGTCAGTTTCCAAAGAGTTCTGGTCTTCAGATCTGAATGGAAGGCTGGAACCCAGTATGGGCGTAGCATTCCCATGGTTACCTAACAGCCCAGAATAATCAGCCGGGGGGCCTATAACACTGGAACAAGCTCAGAGAAGAGGCTGTTCTTAAAGGCAGGGACATCCTTCAGTTTCTTGAATGAATGAATGAATTGCTAATTATTAACAAATATGTGCACTTTGCTGAGGTCTTTGCAGTTTTAAATGCTCAAGAATTTGTTAAGCACCATATGCCTAGCACTGTGATTGGCTTTAAGTCCAGGTCAGAATAAGACATTACCAAGGAGATATTCTTGCACAGGTGAGACTTAGAAAGGAGATAGCAAGATAATAAAATACGAGTGTTTGACAAGGGGCAGAAGTGAGCCTGGCATTGATGAGGCTCAGATGATATTCTTTGGTGGTTTGGGCAGCCAGATATGCAGAAGACTTAAAGCTTGTTAGGAAATAATATGGTGGTTGGAGATTGACCCTGTGAGCTTAATTCACATGAATGATGTAACCTTTGAACCTGTGTTGGCCCAGAATAGGATTTCTTCTTATTCTGTTTCAGGTAAAATATGCCCTGGTGTATCCAATGATAGTCTAAGTTGCAGGCCATAAATCACCCTCCAGCTAATTTAAGAAAAAATAATAAATAAAAGGGTTTACTGGATGGATATCATGGGACCCAGCTTGGCCATGCAGATTCGGATGGAGGTTGGAGGCCGAGTGTGGACACGGCAGCCTCCCAGCAACTCTCTCCTGCCCTCACAGTGAATTCCTTCCATAGTTCTCCTGGTTATCTGCACATAAGCTGCAGAGACCTCCATGCAGCCCCTGCTGAATCACCTGTCTACTAGCTGGCCATGCCAGGGGTAGGAGAGGGACCAGATGCGGCTTCCATGAAGTAAAATGGTTCCTCAAATTACCTTTCACTAAGAACACATCCCATGATATGGGGCATTTTCCTCTTGTGAAGATTGGTGCACGGTTACAAAGAGGACAGATGTTGGTGTCTTCAAATTAGACCAATGTCCAGTGACATGTGGTCTGTACCTGGGATTGTACATCCCCTTATTACCTAGTGGGGATTGACAGAGCTGCTTGAAATAGAGAGAAGGGCAAGAAGCAGATAGGCTTTTACTCTCAGAACTGATTTGATTTTACAAAAAACTTGTGAACTTATTGCAGTGTTCCCATATGTCCCCACTAGTTTCCTCTTTTATTAATACCTTACATTCGTGTGCTACATTTGTCCCAATTAATGCACCAATATTGACACATGATGATTAGCTAAAGTCCATACTTTATTCAAATTTCCTTAGTTTTTATCTACCGCTCCCCTTGGCTGTTCCTGGATCCCATCCAGGAGACTACATTACATGTAAGGGTCATGTCTCCTGGAACTCCAGTTCAAAGAAAAACTTCAACTGAATTAAATTCAAAGGAGTTCAATTGAGCAATGAATGACTCGTGAATCAGGCAGCTCCCAGAATCACAGCAGATTCAGAGAGACTCCAGGGGTGCCTTGTGGTCAGAACACATTTATAGACCAAAAAAGTAAAGTGATACACAGAAATCGGAAGTGAGGTACCGAAACAGCTGGGTTGGTTACAGCTCAGCGTTTGCCTTATTTGAACACAGTTTGAACACTCAGCAGTGTATGACTGGTTGAAGTGTGGGCGCTGGGATTGGCCAAGACTCAGCGACTGTTACAGGCGCATACTCCCAAGTTAGGTTTTCAATCTTGTCTACCTTTTAAGCTAGGTTGCAGTTCATCCACAAGGTCTCAAACATGGAAATAGAGTCCTTCTCAGGCCATATTTATTTTGCTTTAACACTCCTGTAGCTGTGACCATTTCTTAGACTTTCTTTGGTTTTGGTGGCTTTGACCATTTTGAGACTTACTGGTCAGCTGTTTTGAGGAATGCTTTTCAACTGGGATTTGTCTGATGCTCTTTCTCCTGATTGCACTGGGTTTGGGGGAGGAAAACCACAGAGCCAAAGTGCCATGTTTGTCACATCGAGGGTGCATACGGCCCATGTGACTTGCTACTGTTGATGTGAACATCCAGGGCTGACGGCTGCTGTGAGACCCCAGTTCTTGCCTTTTTAGTTTAAATGGATTTAAACAAGAGACACACAGCAAAGGAGATGCACTATAGAGCAATGTATTGCAAAAGAAAATATTTTGAAAGTTAAGTTCAGAATAGATAGTACACCAGAGAGTGAGAGCATTCAAGGAAGGCTGCTGGTAAGGATGAGACAGCAAAGACGGGCATTAGGGAGACTCCCTTTATGGGAGCCTTACATGATTATTCATAAGCGGGTGGGAAGAGGTGTTACTAGGAAGCATGTCTGGGGGAGGTCCTCTGGGTGCACATGCGCAGTAGCTGTAAGAGCTTGTTCATACATCGCATGTCTCATTAGCGTCCAAAATCTCCACCCAGGGGTGTGTTTTTTTTACTATTATAGTGAGCAAAGGGTCTGCCTGAGGACAGGTAAAATCCAAATACGCATGCTGTCTACAGGGGAAATTCCCTACTGGAGATTGCTCTGCTTGAATGAGTTTGAGGTTTATTGTGTTGATCCTAAGGTCCCAAGGTTGCTATATCCTGAGGACATGGTCGCTTCCTCGGCCACCTATCCTGCCTCACCAGCACCGGGCTGGGGCTGGGTTTGTCAGGTTTCTTCCCTGTAAAGTTACTTTTTTCCCATTCTTCCAAGGCTATACTTTGTAAGGAAGTGCTTATCCCCAGCTCACAATTATAAAGAGGGAAGTGGTGCTTCACCCCCTTGAGGGTAATATAGCTGCTTAAGTTATTTAGAATTCTGCAGGTGACATTTGCTTATTTTCCCTCATTTATGTATTTATTCAATAATATACTTATTTCAGTGAGAACACCTGGATATTTATTTTATACTTTGGGTTATAATCTAATATTATTTTATGAATTTTGTTGCTCAAATTTTCCCACTCTGGCTATTGACAGCTTTTTCATTTGGCTCCAGTACAATGTAAAATAGGAATGGTGAGAAGGGCTTGTCGTGCCTCATTCCTCTTCTTAGTGAGTAAGCATCTAGTTTCTCGACATTCAGTACGACGTCACCTTTAGGCTTTTTGTTCATATTCTTTATCAAGTTGACAAAGTTCTCTTTCCTTCTTAGTTTGGTTAGAGTTTTTCTTTATCAAGACTTCCTGAACATTTTGTCAAGTTTGTTTTTAAATTATATATTGTTAAGTTCCAGGGTACAAGTGCAGGATGTGCAGGTTTGTTACAAAGGTAACATGTGCCATGGTGGTTTGCTGCACCTATCAACCCCTCACCTAGGTATGAAGCCCAGCAAGCATTAGTTCTTTTTCTTAATGTTCTCCCCTCACTGCCCTCCCATGACAGGCCACAGTGAATGTTGTTCCCCTCTCTGTGTCCCTGTTTTCTCATTGTTCAGCTTCCACTTATAAGTGAGAACATGTGGTGTTTGGTTTTCTGTTCCTTTGTTAGTTTGCTGAGGATAATGGCTTCCAAGTACATCCATGCCCCTGCAAAGGATATGATCTCATTCCTTGTTATGGCTGCATAGTATTCTGTGGTGTATCTGTACCACATTTTCTTTATCCAGTCTATCATTGATGGGCATTTGGGTTGATTCCATGTCTTTGCTATTGTGAATAGTGTGAATAGTGCTACAGTGAACATATGCATGCATGTATCTTTATAATAGAATGATTTGTATTCCTTTAGGTATATACCCAGAATGGGAGAAAGTTTTTGCAATCTATCCATCTGACAAAGGTCTAATATGCAGCATCTACAAGGAACTTAGGCAAATTTACAGGAAAAAAACAACTCCATTGAAAAGTGAGCAAAGTTTCTTTCCTATGCCAGTTGACATAGTCGTATGATCTTTCTCCTTTAGCCCGTGAATGCAGTGAAAGAATTATCTTAAGTTTTTGAACATTAAATCAGCCTTGTATACCTGGAATAAATTCCACTTGTGTGTGGTGTGTAATTCTTTTTATATATTGTTGTTTTCAATTTAATGCTTTATTGAGGATTTTAATACCTAAGTTACTGAGAGATATTAGTTTGCACTTTTGATTTTTCTTGAATGTCTTCATATGGTTTTGGTAATATGGTTAGAACATCTTCCCTCTGCTTCTCTTTTGCTCAGACACAGTGTGTAGAAATGGTAATTTATATCTTAAATGTTTGTAAGTTTTCACTGGTGAATCCATCTGAGCCTGGTGTTTTCATTTTTCGGGGGGTTATTAATAATTTACTCACCTTTAATAGATAGGGCTATTCTTGCTACTTATTTTTCCTTGTGTGAATTTTGTTAGTGTGTTTCAAGGAATCCATCTATCTTATATCCAAGTTATAAAATTTGTGGGTGTAGAGTTAGCTGCTGTATTCTTTATTATTTTTTGGGAGGAGTTGTTTTGCTTGTTTTTGTTTTAATTTTTATTTTTATTATAAATTGAAAGATTATAGCTGTATATATGGGTACAAAGTGATGTTATGGTTTATGAATACAGTGTGGAATATTTAGCTAATTAACATATTCATCACCTCAACTATTTACCATTTCTGTGGTGAGAACATTTGAAATTTAATCTCAGCAATTTTAAATGCACACTACATTATTATCTACTATATTCACCAGGGTGTGCAATATATCTCAAAGAAGAAAACTTGCTTTTTAATTTACATAGGATCAGTAGTGATGACTCTTCTTTCATTTTTGTTATTGGTAATTTTTGTCTTCCCTTTTTCCTTGTTAGCCTGAGTAGGATTTTATCAATTTTATTGATCTTTTCAAAGAATTAACTTTTGGTTTTGTAGATTTTCTCTATTGTTTTTCTATTTTCAATTTCATTGATTTTTTTCTCCAATTTGTGTAATTTCCTTCTGCTTGATTCAGTTATAATTTGTTCTTTAGGTTGTCTACACTTAACACGAATTAATTTTAGATTAGGTTATTGATTTTAGATCTTTCTAATACGTGTTTTTAATGCTATAAATATTTCTCTAAGCAATGCTTTTCTGCGTCTCAAAATTGTGGGTAAGTTATATTTTCTTTTTAATTTAGTTTAAAATACTTTTAACTTTTTTGAGACTTCTTTGATTCATATGTTATTGAGAAGTGTATTTTTAATTAACAAATATTTGTTGGACTTACCATCTGTCTTTCTAGTATTGATTTCTAGTTTAATTACTACTGTGGCTTGAGAACATACTTTGCATAATTTCTGTTTTACATGTAAGGCTACATGGCACAGAATGTAATCTTTCTTTGTAAATGTTTCATGTGATTTTGAGAAGAAAGTGTATTCTGCTTCTTTTGGATGGAATGTTCCATAAATGTCAATTAGATCAAGTTGATTGATAGTGGGTTCAGGTCATCTACATCCTTACTGATTTTCTGCCTGCTTGATCTATCAGTTGCTCACAGAGGAGTGTTAAGTTTCCTACTATAATAGGAGGATTGTTTATTTCTCCTTCAAGTTCTATCAGTGATTGTCTCATATATTTTGATGTGCATTTGTTGGATGCATACACATTTAGGATTGTTGTAACTTCTTGGATAATTAGCCCATTTGTCATTATATAATGCTTCCGCTTTACCCCTGATAATTTTCCTTTTTGTAAAATCTGCTTTGTCTGGGATTTATGTGAATACTGAAGGTTTTATTTATTATTGTTAGCATGACCTTTCTCTATCTCTTTACTTTTAACTTGTAAAAGTCTTTTGAGCTGAAGTGGGATTTTGGTAAATAATATATAGGCACATCATGTTTTTAAATCTACTTTGACAATCTCTCTCTTTTAATTGGTATATTTAGTCTGTTCACATTTAAATGCTTTTCATATAGTTAGATTAATATCGATCATGTTTTTAACTATTTTCTATTAATTTTGTGTGTTCTTTGTTTTGTATCCGCCCCTTTTTCTACCTTTTCTGATTCTAATATTTTATGTGATTACATTTGCTATCCTTTCTTGGTGTACCAATTCTACTTAAAATATTAATTGTTTCTCCAAAATTTTTAATATACATTTTAACTAATCTGAGTCAATTTCATATAACACTGTCATGCTTCCCATGTAGCACAGGTAACTTACAACTGTGTTTTCCCAGTTACCCTCATGTCCTTTGCGACATTGCTGTGATTCATCACTACTGTTATTGCTTTAAACAAACAGTATATGTTGATCAATTAAGAAAAATAATTTTACCATCATTTTACCATCATGTATTTCTTCCTTGAATGTATCTGTCTCTCCAGATTTGGGAGTGGCATTTTGTCCTACAATCTCAGTTCTCCAATGAGTCTGAGAAAATGTAGTGCTTTTCAGTTTTCCGTCCTTTTTCTTGTAAGAATAATTGTGATGACTTCCAAGCCATGTACATGTCAGAGCTGAAACCAGTAGTTCCCAGGACTGTGTTTCTTAACACCTTTTTTTTTTTTTTTTTTTTTTGGACGTTACAGAAACATGATTTGAATCAGTTTAAAGAAAAATGAGAATTTATTATAAGGGTATTGGTATGGCTCATGAAGCCCTAGGACAGTATTGATCCTGACCTAGAACCCAGAAGCTAATTGGCTTAGAAGAAACTCATCCAGTGCCCTAAATCAACGGTGCAAGAAACAGGTAGAATTGAAGTTCAGATGTAAGAGGGAGTGTTGTGTGAAATGTGACTGGAAGAATTGGGAGTTAGTTTACGAAGAGTCATGCTGCAGGCAGTTGGGGAGCATTTAGGTTTCATGAGTGGGGGCATGACATGCTTGTGTTCACTTAAAGAGGTAGGGAAGGCAATTCTGGGCTGAGAGAATCTGCATTTTCTTCTGAGGACTTGTATAATATTTAGAATTAAATCATGTCTAGATTTTTTTGCCCCATTTTTCTCAGCTATAAGAATATATTTTCTCTATATCTGATCGGGAATCAAGGTGGAATTCAGGAGAGGCTTTTAAGTAAAAACAGTGGAATTGTGATATTTAAGTGCTGCCCCTGTTCCATGTTTTGCTAGAAGGTCACCATGTGACCTTGGAGAAGTCAGGCAACCACTGAGGCTAAGTTTGAATAGGGTTGGTATGAGTAGACTAGGTTCCTCAGCCTCATACTGTTGACATTTGGATCAGACAATATTTTGTTGTGAGGATAGTCTGTGCATTGTAGGACATTGAGAAGCATCTCTGGCCTCTAATTACTAGATGCCTATTAACTGCTACCACCCATTATGATGACTGAAAAATGTGTCCAGATATTGCCAAATATTCCCCAGGGGACACAATAACCTCTAGTTAGAGACACCTGGACTAGATTATGGTTGTGGGAGAAAATATTCATAAAGCAAATTCACCTCTTGCATAGAGGAAGGTTCTGCATTTGAATTTAAGGTGACATTCTGTTGTTATTTTTTCTTGGAAATTCTTTAAATTGCATGTCTCATTTAGTTTTCCATCCACTAGAAGGTCTGCTCCATAAGGCAGAAGACTTGGTCTGTTTGCTGCTGTTTCTTCATTGTCTAGTACAATACCTCACACACCACAATCACTCATGAGATATTGGAAGGATGAGTGGATGTCACTGTCCCCATAAGTCCACCCCACCTACTTTCCATTTAGCATTGGGCCAGAGACTAGGTTCTTTGGCTAGGCTCTCCATGAAGCAATGGTGTGGGTTTCAAGGCCATGTATGGAAAATAACCCAGAGTCAAATGCAAGCACATTAAGGTGTTTCCGTGAGAGGAGCTCAGGAACTGAGATTCACCGAGGCAGTTGTTTTCAATAGCAATGGCTCATTAGGACCATCTGACCCCAACATTGGTCTTGGGTGAGGCCCTGGTTTCAGAATTTTTAAAAAGCTCTCGCAGTGATTCTTATGTGCAGCTGGAGTTGAGAATCACTGGTTACATTTCAACCAACTCATTATTATGGAGATAAGCTGATTAGGTAGATTGGGAAAGTCACATTTAAATAAACTATTTAAACTTCTCTCTCTCTTGTATGATTGGTTCATATAAGTAAATGCCTGTTTGTGAAAACACCACCATATAGCCATATGCACAGCGTCTTTGCACACAGCTTCGTGAATTCTCTTTTCAGGATGTTAATCCCCAGTGGCTTCAGCTCAAGGCCCTCTCCCTCAGCTGACTGCTGTGGCTCCTTTGGAGCTGTCAGATGTTTTTGGTCAAGACTTATGGCTACACACACATTTATGTGTCAAACAATGTGAGTGCTCTGATCCTCTTAGGGAAAGGGGAGGAGAAAGGAATGTGATAACAGTGAGTACCTACCATTTTCCTGGATTTGTACTGGGTCTGTTTTCTGTGGTTTCATATAATCTCCCTACAATGTCCTAACAGGTGGTTCATTGTTAGTCAGCAACAGAAATTCACTCTGACCAACTGGCAGGCTCTTGGGAGTTCCAGAGATGAGTGGAAAGACAGGGAAGAAGATGCAGAGCCAAGCAGGACCCAAAACTGCTCCCTCGACCTGGGAAGCCTAAACTGAGTTTTGTAGTGAGGAGTGCCTGTACCAACAAGCCTCTGCTACGGCCCTAGATGCTCCTGTGAACATCTGTCCAGACTTTGCCAGTGGCTCAAACTTCAGAGTGCTAGGAAAAAACGTCCTCTGGGCAAGCTTAAGTCACATTTTCACCCCCTGGTTGTGCCAAAGGAAGGAGAGAAAACAACCTAACTCTTCCAGTAACCCAGTTAGAAGTGGCTCCTGCATTCACCCTCCCACCAAGATCAACACCAATAGGAGGCAACTACTACCCCTCCTCAGATAATTCAGGGAGCTCTCAGGATGCAGGCATAGAACCTGGGTGACTGAAACATGACTAATGTTCACTGCAGACTCCTCAATGAACTATCCTCCCTATGGTAGAGATGAGGAAATTGACATTAATTTGTTCCCCCAAAAAAAGGAGATTTGAAATTTGTATCTGCCTACTTTTGACCTCACATTCTTCCTTTCTATGCTTTGTGTAATGTTGCCTGAGTATTCCTGAAGACCCCACTGTTCTTATGTTGCATAAATTTCTGTTGCAAGTGCAGAAGAGACAGGTGCCATAACTCAGTGCTGTGCCATCCACAAAGCCCCCAAGGCTCTGCAGAATGATACAGACAGTACTCAGGACATCCCTGCAAGGAATTTGAGATAAACACATTTGAAAGGAGCAGTTTTCTCCTATTGCCTCAAAGCCTATAACATCCAAGGAACCTTAAAGGAGGCTAGTGCAGTGAGATTTCTATACCCATTTGATTGAAAAACAGCTAGAAGGAAAAACCTGAAAAGCATGTAGAAACATTTCATCCACAGTCTTTTCATTCCTCTGGGAGTTGAGATAGGGCCATTGATGGGGTCCTGTGGGAAGCAGGGTCTCAACCCTCATCTTCAAGTATTCACCTCTTGATGGAACATCCAAGAAATGTAAGAAGAGAAAAATCAATATGAATGGATGTGAACATAAATGGTGTTACTGGTTGCTTTGTGGCTTTAGGAAGTTCTCCCAGGGAGTGGTTGTGTGGGATTTGCTTTGGCAAAATATGAGAGTAAACACCTGAGTATCTGCCACTGTGTCCTTAGACTATGGGGTTCAGTCCAGCTGTTTTTATAAAAGGAATTTTTTAAAGAATGTTTAGTCTTTGTATTAGTGTGTTTTCATGCTGCTATAAAGAACTGCCCAAGACTGGGTAATTTATAAAGGAAAGAGGTTTAGTTGACTCACAGTTCTGCAGGACTGGGGAGGCCTCAGGAAACTTACAATCATGGCAGAAGGGGAAGCCAACACATCCTTCTTCACATGAAAGCTGGAAGGAGAAGTGCTGAGCAAAGGGGAAAAAACCCTTATAAAACCATCAGATCTCATGAGAACTCACTCACTATCATGAGAATAGCAGCATGGCATGGGGGTAACCACTGCCATGATTCACTTACTCCCACCGGGTCCCTCTCACAACATATGGGGATCATGGGAACTACAATTCAAGATCAGATTTGGGTGGGGACACAGCCAAACCATATCATTCCGCCCCTGGCCCTCTCCCAAATCTCGTGTCCTTATATTTCCAAACATAGTCATGCCTTCCCAACTGAGTCCCCCAAAGTCTTAACTCATTCTAGCTTTAACCCAGAAGTCCAAGTTCAAAGTTTAATCTGAGGAAAGACAAGTCCCTTCTGCTTAGGAGCGTGTAAAATAGAAAGCAAGTTAGTTACTACCTAGATACAATGGAGATACCAGCATTGGGTAAATACACCTGTTCCAAATGGGAGAAATTGGTCAAAACAAGAGCTACAGGCCCTATGTAAGTCCAAAATCCAATGAGGCAGTAATTACATCTACATCTTAAAGTTCCAACATAATCTACTTTGACTCCATGTCTTACTTCCAGATCACACTGATGCAAGAGGTGGGCTCCTATGACCTTGGGTAGGTCTGCTCCTGTGGCTTTTCACGGTACAGCCTCTTTTTCAGCTGCTTTCATGGGCTGGCATTGTGTCTGGAACTTTTCAGGGCATGTGGCAGAAGCTGTTGGTGATCTTCTGGGGTCTGGGGGACAGTGGCCCTCTTCTCACAGCTCCTCTAGGCAGTACCCCAGTGGGGACTCTGTGGGGGCTTCAACACCACATTTCCCTTCTGCACTGCCTTATCAGAGGTTCTCCATCAGGGCTCTGCCCCTGTAGCAGTCTTCTGCCTGGATATCCAGGCATTTCCATACATCCTCTGAAATCTAGGCAGAGGTTCCCAAACCTCAATTCTTGACTTCTGTGTACCTGTAGGCTCAATACCATGTGGAATCTGCCAAGGTTTAGGGATTTTGCCCTCTGAAGCCATGGCCTGAGCTGTACCTTGGCCCCTTTTAGCCCTGGCTAGAGTGGCTGGGATGTAGTGCACGAATTCCCTAGGCTGCATACAGTAGGGGGGCCCTGGGCCCAGCCCAAGAAACCACTTTTTCTTCCTAGGCCTCCATGTATGTGATCAGAAGGGCTGCTGTGAAGGTCTCTGACATGGAGACATTTTTTCCCGTTGTCTTGGTGATTAACATTTGGCTCCTCGTTACTTAGGCAAATTTCTGTAGCCAGCTTAAATTTCTCCTGAGAAAATGGGTTTTGTATTTTCTGTTGTATCTTCAGGTCATTAATTTTCTGAACTTTCATGCTGTTTCCTTTTAAACATAAGTTCCAATTCAAGACCATATCTTCATGAATACATAAAACTGAATGCTTTTAACAGCACCCAGGTCACATCTTGAACACATTGTTGCTTAGAAATTTCTTCCACCAGATACCCTAAATCATTTCATCCCTCTCAATCCACAGATCTCTAGGGCAGGGAAAAACAGCTGCCAGTTTCTTTGCTAAAGCATTGCAAGAGTGACTTTTACTTCAGTTCCCAAAAAATTCCTCATCTCCATCTGAGACCACCTCTGCCTGGACTTCATTGTCAACACCACTGTCAGCATTTTGGTCAAAGCCATTCAACAAGGCTCTAGGAAGTTCCAAACTTTTCCACATATTCCTGTCTTCTGAGCCCTCCAACTATCTAGGAAGTTCCAAACTTTGCAACATTTTCCTGTTCTTCTGAGTCCTCCAAACTTTTCCAATCTCTGTCTGTTACCCAGATCCAAAGTAGCTTCCACATTTTCAGGTATCTTTATAGCAGCACCCCACTCTCTGTTGTGCCAATTTACTCTATTAGTCCATTCTCACACTGCTATAAAGAACTACTGGAGACAGGGTAATTTATAAAGGAAAGAGGTTTAATTGACTCACAGTTCTGCAGGGCTGGTGAGGCCTCGGGAAACTTACAATCATGGTGGAAAGGGAAGCAAACACATCTTCCTTCACATGATGACAGGAAGGAAAAGTACCAAGCAAAGGGGGAAACGCCCCTTATAAAACCATCAGATCTCATGAGAACTCACTCACTATCACTAGAAGAGAAGCATGGGGGGAACCACCACCCTGATTCAATTATCTCCCACTGGATCTTTTTGATGATGCATGGTGATTATGGAAACTATAATTCAGGATGAAATTTGGGTGGGAACACAGCCAAACCATATCCACCTTGTTTGTTTAAATGGAATTTTTTATTATAATAATTATTTGGGGAATTTATAGACAGAAGAGGTTGCTTTGCAACTAAAGTTCTTTGTGGTGTTCTTCGGCTATGTCCACATCCAGTCATTGATGTTCACACTTTGTAACCTTGCAGGAGTAACTCATCATAGCTTCACCTTGCAGTATAGGTCTACCTGATAGTCTGCTTTTCAACAAGACTCAAAGCAACTGAGGGGAAAAGGCCCTTTGTTCCTTCTTGTGTCACCGCTACATCCAGTCATATGCCAATATGATGGCTGGTATGAATTCTGGTCTGCAGATTCGAGTGGGCAAGGATAGATGTGTGTTTGGTGAGCGAACTCAGTCTCAGTCATCAGAGTTTAATTTCCCCCCACCTCGGATACATTACTACATTCTGGGGTGGTGAGGGGTTGGGAGTGGTGGAGGACTATATAGTACCATGGCAAGGAGGAAGTGGGTTGGGCTTGGGTCCTACATGTCATCTGTCCATGTAGACACCCATGGGAATATTCCACCCAGGTTGTAGATGGAATGTCTTCATATTCTCATCACATCCAGGTTTAATTTTTCCGTGTACCACTTCTGGGTTCCTCTCAGGAACGCAGGGATCATGGGCTTGGTTTGGGAAATTTTGTGAGACTTCTGAATGCAATAATGATAGCCAACACTCATTAAATATCTATTTGTGCCAAGCAATGTTCTAAGTGCTTAATTTTTTAAGCACATTTAATCCTCAAAACAATTCTATGATGTAGATGCTGTTATTACTTACATTTTTCAGAAGAGGCGCAAACTGAAATACAAAGAGGTTAAACAATTGGCCAGAGGCCCTATAGTTTGTAAGATAATTTAATTTATTGAAAGCCTACCCTTTCTAACATGCAGCCCCAGAGCACATGTGTTGGAAAATTCATCTTCATAAATGCAAAATAGGAAGGAAGGCACCGATACTGTGAGATTCCCTTTTTTTTTTTTTTTTTTTTTTTTTAAGAGCACTAAAGAGACTGAGCTAACTAAAATATTTTCTTTATTTAACATATATTTGTTAAAGATTAAGCTTGGTGCTGGGGATTACCAGTGAATAAAGCATGCTGCCAGGGCCTTTCCTGAGTGATTGATGCTCTGAGAATGAGCATGTGGTGTTTGCATTGGAGGGACAAGGTGCCAACTTAAGTCAGCGCTTCTGAGAGCAGATCAAGTGAAGTTTTATCCACCATGAGCAAAACCTGTAAGTCTTATTTTATTTATTTATTTATTTATTTTTGAGATGGAGTCTTGCTCTGTTGCCCGGGCTGGAGCACGGAGTGCAGTGGTGCAATCTCGGCTCACTGCAAGCTCCACCTCCCGGGTTCAGGCCATTCTCCTGCCTCAGCCTCCCAAGTAGTTGCGACTACAGGCGCCCAACACCACGCCCCACTGATCTTTTGTGTTTTTAGTAGAGATGGGTTTCACCACGTTAGCCATGATGGTCTCGATCTCCTGACCTCGTGAGCCACCCGCCTTGGCCTCCCAACAAAATCTGTAAGTCTTATTTGTCACTGCAAATTACAGTGACATCCAAAGGCCATTAAAAACTGCAGTGGCCCTTCCAAGCATTTTACACCCTAGTAATTATCAGGAGAAATGCCATTTTCAAAACAAAAGGGCAGTGTTTGCCTGCTGGGGACCACATGGGGTTTGTGAGGAACAGCCCAGAGTCACAGAGTTGGAGCTGTGGGCACCTGTCTTGACACTTTCAGTACTTATGCATAGTGGGAGGGTCGCTGAAGCTCACCGAGCCTCAATTCCTGGGGTCTTACCTTGTCCAGGTGTTGTGGAGTAGAAACAAAGAGTAAGGTGAACCTCAGGCACACTTAGTGGTACAACATTTGCTTCAGTACATGATCAATTCCATCCACCAAGAAAGGTATCAGGGACCAGCTGAAATGTGAACAGATTACTTAAGGCCATTTCAAACTAAGCAGTGTTGATTAGTTTTCCAAGAGGGCTGATGTTGACAAGTAACAGATTACCTCTAACTTAAACTATAAAGAAGAAACAAAAAGAGGACCATGTTCAAAGCTGCTTAGGAGGCATTTTCTTCAGTAACTCAGGGAAGCATCTAACTCAGCATATTCTAGTGCAAGATAGCAGAGCAAAGTGAGATGTCACCTTCCCCTCCCTCCTTCAAATCTGAAGGTATAAAAAGTAAACTGATTTTTTTAAGTGAAAGACACATTATCATCAACAAAGACTGGGGGAGGGAGTCAGCTAAGGAGCGAGACAGATGTTTCCAGAAATCAACTCAGTGCATCCAATCACAGCTTCAGAGTCCCCTCCCACTCAAGGCCTCATGCAAGGTGGGATGAGAGTGTGTTGGATTGGAGATAGTTGCATATTTTGTGACCCTCTAGCTGTTGAGATATAGGTTCTGATCCCCTGCTCTTGAATTTGTACTGGCCTTAGTGAATTGCTTACTCAGTGGAATGTAGCAGAAGTGATGATCTGGAACTTCTGAGGATAGATCAAAGGAAGCTTTGACTGTTTCCCAGCGTCTCCAGGATCACTTGGTCTTGGAACTGTGAGCCAGCATATAAGAAATTCAGCTGTTTTTCTGGGAAACCATGTAAGAGACTCTGAGACTACATGGAGAGAAAGAGGAACCAGGTGAGCTCAGTCTTCCAGCCTCTCCTGTCAAGCAACCAGACACTTGGGTAAGACTGTCTTGGATCCTCTAAACCAGACCATCCGGCAACTCAATACCACCAGGTGACCTCCGTCAAGCTCCATGTGTAGCAGAAGAATCTCCCAATTGAGCCCTGCCCATATACCTGCTACACAAAATCATGATATAGAATAAAGCTGTGGCATTTTAAGCCACTGGGTTTTGTAGTAGCTTTTGAAGCAGCAATAGATGAAAAGTGATAAATAAACAGTAGTCATGAAAAGTGTCACTAATAAGCCCTACTTGCAAGAAGACAGATGAGAGTAGATACACCAGCTTGTGATCTTTTTTGTCTTCGGTCTATTTTCTACTGTTACCTTGCTGTCCTGTGCTTTTCACTGAGTATACCTCTGCAATCTACATTTCCCACGTTCTTTACATCACCCAGCTCTGGCTTTTGATTACATTTGGTCAATTGAAGCCACTGATAGGAAACTTGTGGGTTGGAAAAGGGTGGAGTCAGGATAATTCTCTCCTCTCTCACTCCATAGTCCCTACTCATGCCAAATTGTTCCTCCACCTGTGGATCCAGCTCCCACCAGGTAGTCCCTGCCATGCCTCCAATTTTCTAGTTCCTACATGAAGACCTTACTCTTGGCCTCTTTTAACACAACCTCTTTGCTTTGTCTTTCTGACCCTAAGAGCAGAGGCCTCCTGTGTTTATTCATACTTGGGCTGTGTCACCATCCTCTAGTTGCTGTTTCAGCAATTTCAGCACCTCTGTAACTAGTTTCTGATACTAAAGTTCTGGTCAATTGTCTGGGATGGCTCCTGTTCCCTGACTTGGCTATGAGGGTGTAACAGTTTGAGGAGGTATTTTCTTTTCTGATTGACTCTATCTTATACCAGAGGCAGAGACAATCACTGGGCTTGTCATTGTGTCAGTCCCAGCTGCAGTCAAAGGCAGATGGATCATAAGCATTCAGAAATGAATATAGTCAAAGAGAAGACATAATAAATATGATACAAACATTGGAAAGACCCAGAGGCAGTGGAAAAAGAACACAGAAGGAATAAGGCAATATTTTTCTTTCTACTCAGTGAACTTGTTATGCAAAGGTGAGAAATCAATTTTTATATTTCTTTTCCCTTTTATCTTTTTGGGTAGTTGAAGGATTGATAATAAAAAAAAGAGATCATCCAAGGATGTCTTTCTCTATCAAAAGCAGAGATGTGAGACAGAGAGATAAATTGGAATGATAATCTGAAGCCCAAGATTATCCAAGCGCATGGAAGAAATATAATACTAACCTTTTGCCTTTATTTCCATTCCCTGTCTCAGCACACATGCACACAGAGTTGAGTGAACTCAGGCACAGAACATCTGAAAACATTACAGAAAGGGAGACTAGTACTTAGTTATACCAAACAGTAAAACTGTATAATTGACAGTGTTGATACATGTTTTGCAAGATACAGCATGGACAAGTGCAATTTATACACATTATACCAGCACAAAAAGAAATTCTGAGCAGAGTTGTTCAAGTTGAGCATGAACCAGAAGAAAATGGAAAATGGCAGCCCATTCCTATAAATATATTGCTCAGAGAAAGGAAGAAAGGAAGGAAGGAAGAAATGCAAAGCATTTAAGAGACAAAAATAATTGATTTTGAAAGAAAAACAAAAAAGGCAACTCCTTGTGAGTTTTTAAAGTGGGTGGAATTTTTTTTTTTAATACAAATTTAATAAACCTAAAGTTCAAAGACAGAAAACAAAGAAGGAGATAGTAAAGTAGATCAAAGAGCCAGTACATGCATTGAGGACTAAAACAGTGCAAAAGAAAAACTGAAACTGAGGAATAGCCATTGGTGAAAAATGGAATTATTGACATAAAAAAAAGTTTGAGATAATCTTGGTTAATTTAAGCAAAAAGGCAAAGGGATTAAAATAATTAGAAGATGATAGGCATGAATAAAAGAGGTGATCCAATATAAGAATACATTCTGACCTTGGAGCTGAGAATCCCAGAAAGAAAATAAAAAATATATTTACAAATAAAAGTTTTTGAATTTTTGTTTTTTATTTGATTTTGCTGTATTAAGAGCTAAATCTGTAGATTGAAGGGGTATCCTGTGTTATAGAAAAATTTATGACACAATATTAATACCAAACATATCTTGATTATAACATTTCAAGAATACATAATTTGCTAATAATTCAGGTAGAATAAACATTCACAAAAAATTAAAGAAATGGATATACCATGTTCAGGGATAGAAATGCATAATGATAAAAAAGTGTCAGTTTACCTCCAGTTAATCCATAGAGCCAATGTAACTCTAACAACAACAAAAAAAAACTAGGTTTTTTAGGGAACTTGACAAGTTCATTTTTAAATTTATATGAAGACCAAAGGGCTGCTAATAGATACAACACTAAAGGGAAAAATATATAGATGGGTTATAATTTTTAATAAAATAATAAAAATTAAAATAGCATGATACTGGAATACAATAGATAAATAACAAATGAACAGAAAAAGCCCAAAAATAGAACTACGAAAATGTGAGATTTTCTATAACAAAGCTACTATTGCAGATCAGTGAGAAAAAATATATTTTTCAAAAATGACACTAGAGTACTAATTATCCAAATGAGAAAAAAGGAATGAGATTTCTACTTCATGCTATTTATAGGCATTAATTTCATATCAATTGGACATTAAAAGGAAAAAGTAAATCAATGTAGAAGAAAATACCAAAGGATATCTTTATATCCTCTGAGAGAAAATGATTTAGACTTTCTTAATCTACCAAAACACTGAGCACCGAGGGAAAATGAATACATTTGACTACATTTTAAAAATAACCCCTTTTTAAATCAAAGACAAACCATAAGTTTAGGGATGGTATTTGTAATAAATAAACCAACAATTAGAATGCAGTATATATGAAGAATGGCTATTGTTCAAATAAATAACCTATAATTCAAAACAAATAGCCAAATATAAAAATGGGCAAAAAATATGAACAGATGTTTTATAGAAGAAAACAAAAATAGACAATACATAAAAAGGTACTTCATCCCATTAGTAACCAGGGAAATACAAATTGAAATGATAATGCTTCAATTTTGTAACTACCATATTGCCAAAATTAAGCAATCTGATAATAGCAAAAGAAGTTGTTGAGGATGTGGAAAAAGGAAACCATAATATTATTGCTGGTAGGAGAAAAAAATGGTACAACTCTTTTAGAAAATAATTTGGAATGACCTGGTGATATGACCCCATATTTCCACTTCTAAGGTGTCTGAGAGAAACTCTTACACTTGTTCACCGAAAGACATATTTAAATATTCACAGAAGCACTGTCTATATCAACAAAAAACTGAAAATGGCCAAAATGGCCATTGAGAAGGTACTGGATAAATACATTTTGACATATTCCTACAATAGAATTCTTATGTGTTTGTGAAAATAATTCAGTTACAGCTAGACACATCAATGAGCAATCTCTGTATTATAATATTTAATTAAAATTTGCAGAAAATACATTTATATAAAGATACAAATGTGCATCACACTAACGATATAATGTTCATGGATAATGGACCAATATGCTCATTTAGGTAAAACTATATTAAAAAAAAAAGACAAGAAAATCACTAGAAAATTTAGGACAGGAGGCCAGTAAGGAGGATGAAGGGTGTTACTGAGGAGGGTCATGCAGGGATATCAAAATACTAAACGTGTTCTAGTTCTCAACTGGGTGCTAATTTCATGGGGTGTTTATTGTTGTCCTTTAAACTGTTCATATATGATATATACTCTTTAAACTGTCTACATGGAATTTCTGTTAATGTTCTAATGTGTATATATGTATGTGTGTTCTTGTGTTTGTGTTTGCTTATTTTTATATAATACATGTCAAAATTTTAAAGTTTGGAAAGAAAAACCAAGTCAGTTTTCACTTACCAGGGATAGAAATCCATGCTGGCTTTAGACCTCTTCACAGCAACATTCACTGTTGTATCAGTCTGCTCTCACGCCGCTGATAAAGATGTACCTGAGACTAGGCAATTTACAAAAGGAGGTTTAATTGGACTCACAGTTCCACATGACTGGGGAGGCCTCACGATCATGGCAGAAGGCAAGGAGGAGCAAGTCACATCTTATATGGATGGTGGGAGAC
The DNA here is from genome assembly GCF_047675955.1 of Chlorocebus sabaeus. Taxonomy (NCBI): domain Eukaryota; kingdom Metazoa; phylum Chordata; class Mammalia; order Primates; family Cercopithecidae; genus Chlorocebus; species Chlorocebus sabaeus. The sequence goes on along the minus strand of NC_132914.1, from coordinate 126,890,086 downwards.
AAAGAGAGAGAGCTTGTGCAGAGAGACTCCTCTTTTTAAAACCATCAGATCTCGTGAGACTCATTCACTATCATGAGAACAGCGCGGGAAAGACCTGCCCCACTAATTCAGTCACCTCCCACCAGGTTCCTCTCACGACATGTGGGAATTGTGGGAGTTACAATTCAAGATGAGATTTGGGTGGGGACACAGCCCAACCATATTAACTGTCATTCAATGCCAGAAGATAATAAGGCAAAATCAGCAAATCACCAAAGTGCTCCATAAAGGGACTTTGGTTATGTACATTCACATGATACTATTCACAGAATACTATATGAGCTATTCTGATATGTAAATTTTCTAAAACATTAGGTGGAAAAAAGTGAAGTGCAAAAGGCAGGATAGGATAGTTAGGTAGATAGATAGGTAGATGGATAGATGATTGGATGCGTGCTTGAGTGAGTAGATGGATGGAAAGATGGATGACTAGAAAGATAGATTAGGTAGATAGATGATAAATATAGATAGATGATGATAGATTACATAGAGAGGTGATGATAGTGATACAGTTGGGATGTCTGTCCCCTCTAAATCTCCTGTTGAGATGTGACTCACAACATTGGAGGCGGGGCCTAGAGGGAGATGTTTGAGTCATGGGGTTAAATCCTTTATGAATGGCTTGGTGCCCTCCCTGCAGTAATAAGTAAGTTCTCACTCCGTTCGTTCACACAAGAGCTGGTTGTTTAAAAGAGTCTGGTGCCTCCTGCTCTCGCCATGTGAAACACTGGCTCCCTTCCCCTCCTCTGTGAGCAAAAGCTTTGAAGCTAGGCAGATGCTGGTCCCACGCCTGCACAGCCTGCAGAACCGTGAGCCAAATAAACCTATTTTCTTTATAAACTACCCAGTGTCAGGTATTCTTTTATAGCAATGCAAAACAGACTAACACAGTCAGATGGATAGATGACAGATTAAATTAGATAGATGATAGATATGATTAGATGAATAGATACATAGATACATAGATAGATGATAGATGAGATAGATAGACAGACAGACAGACAGATATCAGGTCTTTACTACATCTCAAGTAGCATTCCTCCCGGCCCCCATCATCTTGATGTAGTTTGTTTTTTGCTAGAGCTTAACACTGCCTGAAATTCAGCAGTTTGCCTCCTTTGTGCTTTGGCCATTGTAGTCTCCCTCTGAGCTCCATGTGAGCAGGGACCTTGTCTTCCTTGCATATCCTCGAGGCCACAGTGTGCAGTGCTTGGCACATAGCACACCCTAAGTGTCTGTTGACTGGAAGATTTGATTAATTTAAAGCCAAAGGCCATGACAAATTTGTAGGCACCCGGAGATCCTCTGTGTGTTAAGAGAGCCCGGGTTTGCTGATGTGGAAATGTGACTGTTTTTCACTCATGGTCGTGGATCTCGGACTCTGTGGTTAAGTTTTTCCCTGCAAGTCCATTCCAACGCAGGGCTTCTCAACCTCGGCACCACTGACGTCTGGGACTGGATAATTCCTGGCTGTGTCTATGTGTGGGTGTGTTCTGAGCAGTGCAGGATATTAGGCAGCGTTGCTGGAATCCACCCACTAGTTTCTCCCCCTTGCGTCCTCACAACCAAAAATGTCTCCAGACATTACCATCTGTCCCCTGGGGCCACATCATCCTTGGTGGAAATCACTGCCCTGAGGAAACTTTTCCTTCTTATCGTGGAATGAAATAGTTGAATTCCAGATTCCTTTTGTAACATATACAATAATTTTATTTTTAGGTTTTTAATTATACTGTAAGTTCTGGGATACATGTGCAGAATGTGCAGGTTTGTTACATAGGTATACATGTGCCATGGTGGTTTGCTGCACCCATCAACCTGTCGTCTAGGTTTTTTTTTTTTTTTTTTCCACCGAGACGGAGTCTCGCGCTGTCACCCAGACTGGAGTGCAGTGGTCGGATCTTGGCTCACTGCAAGCTCCGCCTCCCGGGTTTACGCCATTCTCCTGCCTCAGCCTCCCAAGTAGCTGGGACTACAGGTGCCCGCCACCACTCCCGGCTAGTTTTTTTTGTAGTTTTTAGTAGAGACGGGGTTTCACCGTGTTAGCCAGGATGGCCTCGATCTCCTGACCTTGTGATCCGCCCGTCTCGGCTTCCCAAAGTGCTGGGATTACAGGCTTGAGCCACCGCGCCCGGCCTGTCGTCTAGGTTTTAAACCCCGCCTGCATTAGATATTTGTCCTAATGCTCTCCCTCCCCTTACCGCCCCCCCAGCCCTGACAGGCCCCGGTGTGTGATGTTCCCCTCTCTGCGTCCATGTGTTCTCATTGTTCAACTTCCACTTATGAGTGAGAACATGTGGTGTTTGGTTTTCTGTTCTGTGTTAGTTTGCTGACAGTGATGGCTTCCAGCTTCATCCATGTCCCTGCAAAGGACATGAACTCTTTTTTTTTTTTTTTTTATGGCTGCAGTAACGTGTACAATAATTTTCAGTAAACTTTGTATCCCTTTTCTTGCTGCTGCTTCTACTTGTGATTTAAATTCTTTCACTATCATCTCACTGTGTTTTCTCTGCATTTCTTATTCCTTACAGGTAGTAAAAGTTATTTGGCTCTAAAGACAATCATATTATCCATTTTCTAGATGCTGTTGAGAGGAAACAAAAATAGAGGACACTTTATTCAGGATCCAAAACATACATGCTGAAAACAATCAGAATTTAATAGAAAAATCTCAGCTGTTATAAGGAACTGCAGTACAAATCCTACATGAGAAAGTCCCCGAAACTAATATGCCTAAGGGTTAAAACATAAAACAGGTCAGGCATGGTGGCTCATGCCTGTAATCCCAGCACTTTGGGAGGCCAAGGTAGGTGGATCATGAAATCAGGAGTTCAAGCCCAGTCTGGCCAACATAGTGAAGCCCTGTGTCTACTAAAAATACAAAAAATTAGCCAGATGTGGTGGTGCGTGGTGGTGTGTGCCTATAATCCCAGCTACTGAGGAGGCTGAGGCAGGAGAATTGCGTGAACCCGGGGGGCGGAGATTGCAGTGTGCCGAGATAGTGCCACTGCACTTCAGCCCAGGCAACAGTACGAGACTCTGTCTCAAAAACAAACAAACAAACATAAAACATATGTAGAGTTCAGACTTGATATATTTTTTAAACCAAAAATTATACAAATAAGAGAATAATTTTGCTGCGATGGACATGATTTGTTGGGAAAAGATGTCTGAAAATAGGGTTACTTTGGTGAGGATAAATGTACATTCCTAGAAGAAAATGAAATTTCTGACATTCTCTACCTAAGTGAAATCTTAGTGCATGAAGAGTCACATTTTAAGGTGAATTTATCCATTTTATTTGCCAGAAGGGACATCTATGCAGACTGCTTCGATTCAGATCTATGAAGGCTGAGTGTGCTGCTCAGAAAATAAGTCCCTTCCAGAGCCTATTTCAAATCTTTGATGCCTCTGGAATTAGCACCGGATGCCCCTTTGCATGGGTTGGAGGAAGATTTATTTTAATTCTGCTTTTCAAACTCTTGACTGTATTACAGCAAAGAAAACTCAGGGGGCTTGCATTTCAGACAGGTAGAACTGGAGAATTGCTGGGAGGCACTGATTTCAGTCTTCACATGTCATCTGCAAACTGTCAGCAGGGGTTTTCTGCATGCTGAGCTGACGGGGTGACCGTACTCGTGCCTAGAATTAGGTCTCTTTTCCTTGTAGACCTGTATCACCTTGGAAAAGGGGCAAACCCCACTTTTCACAGAAGGTTTCCATCATTTTAGTTAACATCCGTTTTATAGAATTAAATGGCCTATTTTTGTTCTACAGAGACTTTGAATCACACTCTTAAGGGACTCTCAGATTGGTAAGGAGCAAAGGTTGGATATTGGTTTTTGCAGGAGAAGTAGGACATTGCAGATTGCTCCATTAGACACTGGAAGCGTCAGAGCCTGCAAGTGCAGACCCAGAAATCGTCAGTATGGTTCTTTGACTGTCTCCTCCCTGTCTCTTGTAAGAATGTAGGTGTAATTCCAACACCATTTTGTCTGGACTGCTCTCAATTTTATTCAGACATGAGAAGACTAGGAGAATGGGGTCTAGTTTTTTCTCAGTCCTGGATCTTTGATTTTTCCAGATTTCTTTCAAGCAGAAATTTCAGGTTGGTACATGACTGATATACAACAGTTATCATTTTTCTCAAAATGTAAAGACTTTGTATGATTGACATTTCCACACCTGTATGAAAGTAGAAGGGAATAATGGATCCGTATGTTACCCAGATCCAGTCATTGTTGTTGCTTGCCAGTTTTGTTTCATTATTCCTCTTCCAAATACTTTTTAAAAATCAACTTTAAAGACAACATTCTGAATGACAGAAGTCAGTCGTAAAAGACCACATGTTGTATGATTCCATTTATGAGACTTTCGGGAAGAGTTAATATGTAGTAATGGAGAACCGATTCATGGTTGCTAGGGCTTAGCAGAGGAGGAATGTTTCTCCTAAAAGGGGAAGCATTAGAGAGTTTTGGGGGTAATGAAACTGTTTTCTATCCTGACTGTGGTAGTGGCTACAGGAATCTAAACACATCTTAAAACTCATAGAACTGGCCGGGCACAGTGCCTCATGCCTGTAACCCCAGCACTTTGGGAGGCTGAGGCAGGCAGATCACCTGAGGTCAGGAGTTCAAGACCAGCCTGGCTAACATGGTGAAACCCCAGCTCTACTAAAAATACAAAAATTTGCTGGGCATGGTAGTGTACGCTTGTAGTCTTAGCTACTGGGGAGGCTGAGACAGGAGAATCACTTGAACCCCGGAGGCAGAGGTTGCGGTGAGCCAAGATTGTGCTGTTGCACTCCAGCCTGGACAATGGAGAGACTCTGTCTCAAAACAACAACAACAACAAAAACCTACAAAAACTCATAGAACTGTATACCAAAATATTTATATATACATACATGTATATATGTAGATTGCATGAGCCTATAAAATTGTCAAAACTCACATACTCTAAAAATTAATGTCATTTTGTATTACCTGACACTGACCTATCTTGCACCAATGCATCCTTACCCAGCTGTTCTCTTTCGTCCTCAAGCGTACAGGCTCTGGGGAACTTTGCTTACCTAAATCATATTCTTCCCCTTTGTTTGGGTCAAGGTAAGGAACACTAGCTGTTGTACCACACCAACCCGGAAATCTCAGATGCCTAACAGGATAAATGTACGCTTGTTGGGCACACGAAGTCCAGTGTTCACTGGGGAGCCTTCCATGGGTAAGGTGAGGACCTAGGCTCCCTTTGGGGCTCTGCCATCCTTCACATCCAGCCGGTAGATAGGAAATGAGAGTATGCAGGATTACGTAGGCCATTTTTACAATCCTGGAGGTAGGCATTGCTTTTGCCCAAATGCCGTCGGCCGGAACTCGGTCACGTGGCTACGTGAACCTGACAGGCCATGAAGACGGGAGGCCTGGCTGTGGGCGTAGAGAGGAGAAGCTGGCTTGGTGCTTACCAGCCTCTCTTTCACCTCCTTCAGGACTTTGTTCTTGGATTTCCAAGGTCGATGAAATGAATCTGTCTTCACCCTTGACCACTGTCCACCTTTTTTGCATTTTTGCATTATCAGGCCATTACCACGAGGGCGAATTCTTTTGATGCAGCAGCCTGGGGTCCGCAGTGGCCAGACTCAGCCCAAGCCTTAACATTTCTTTTTATTTTAACTCTTAGTCCTAGGTGGTGTGATTCCCACTGTGCCACTGTATCCCTCAGGCTGGCGATTTGTAAGAATCCAAGCCATTCTGCCACTCTGCTCTTTGCCGCCTTGCTTTTTCCTTTCCCCTTCTTTCAAGATCTGATCAAGGACAATATCTCCTTAATTTACAAATTAGCGTTCACTTCTTTAAATCGCTTGCCCTTCTCTTGGGCCATAGACTGCCCTTCCTCTCCGTGCTCCCACTCAGCCTGTGTCTTTCTGCTCTGGGCTTTCCTCTCCCCTACCACAACCACACCTCTCATCACGCACCCTTCCCCAACCCTGCCCCAAGTTTCAAAAATGCTTCAACCCTCTTCATCTTATCTTTTCCATATAGCTGCCCTCACCATGTTGGCTAGCTGTATTTTCTTATTTTCTTACATTTCCTGTGGCACCTAACCAATATTCAACCTTTGTTAATTCACTTAAACAGCTGGTGTTTCAGGTTCTGAGAGTGCTAATAAAACCTTCCCTGGTTGGGGTGCTGGCCATATTTACTTTTTCTTAAATGTGTCCACCTTCATCTATTAGGGCATATGGCTTTCATGGAAACTCATTTTCAATTCAGTATTGGAAACCCACTGCAACTACCGTTTTACAATGAGATATGCCAAAGACCTTTTAAGTTGCTTCTCTTCCCCCAAGAATAACACAAGTTCCTGAAGATGAAAAGTGTTTTACAAGTTGCTTCTATCCTCTGGCCATAAATTTTTTACTTTTCCATTTTCTTTGCAAGGAATATTATTAAATAATTATTTTTATATATTATCTCAATATTCATCTTTTCTTTGCTTTTTTCCTCTCTTGCCGAAGGAAGTTTTTAGTGACTCCTCACTCCAAAGAGAAGAAAACATCAAAAATATTTCCAAGATTTTTTTAACAAAAGCTTGCAAATGCAAATTTTTTTCTTTTCCTTTTGGAAATGGGAAAGAAATATTGTGCAAACTTCTGCTGAATGTATATATGTGTATCCTCCCCGCTTTCTCTGAGCTCTTGGTTGCCTCAGGCTCATAGCTCAGTTTAGATTTTTGGTGGTACTTTGAGGAGGACTTTCGAGCCATTGTTTCAGAAGTGTGCCTAAAATAGAAATGTTTTATTTCTTTATAGAGTTAGTTTTGTAACCACCCAAGGGGTCCACCTAGCCTACTGCCTAGACAGAACTGATTCATCAAGACAGGGGAATTGCAATAGAGGAAGAGTAATTCACATACAGCCCGCTGTGGGAGACCAGAGTTTTATTATTACTCAAATCAGTCTCCCCAAGCATTCAGGGAATAGAGTTTTAGAAGATAACTTGGTGGGTGGGGGGAAGCCAGTGAGCCAGGAGTGCTGATTGGTCAGGGATGAAATCACAGTGAGCCAGGAGTGCTGATTGGTCAGGGATGAAATCACAGTGAGCCAGGAGTGCTGATTGGTCAGGGATGAAATCACAGGGAGTCGGAGCTGCCTTCTTGGGCTGAGTCAGTTCCTGGGTGGCGGCCACAAGATCAGATGAGCCAGTTTATCAATCTGGGTGGTGCCGGCTGATCCATCAAGTGCAGGGTCTGCAAAATGCCTCAAGCACTGACCTTAGGGGCAGCTTAGGGAGGGTCAGAATCTTGTAGCCTCCAACTGTGTGACTCCTAAATTATAATTTCTAATCTTGTGGCTAATGTGAGTCCTAGGAGGCAAGCTAGTTCCCCAGGCAAAAAGGAGGTCTGCTTTGGGAAAGGACTGTTACCATCTTTGTTTAAACTAAGAATTAAGTTTCTTCTAAAGTTAGTTCAGCCTACTCCTAGGAATGAACAAGGACAGCTTGGACGTTAGAAGCAAGATGGAGTCAGTTAAGTTGGATCTCTTTCATCTCGTCATTTTGCAAAGGTGGTTTCAATCCCTTTCCTTTGGTTTTTTTTTTTTTTTTTTTGAGACGGAGTCTCGCTCTGTCCCCCTGGCTGGAGTGCAGTGGTGCGATCTCGGCTCCCTGCAAGCTCCACCTCCCGGTTCCCGCCATTCTCCTGCCTCAGCCTCCCGAGTAGCTGGGACTACAGGCGCCCGCCACAGCACCCAGCTAGTTTTTTGTATTTTTAGTAGAGACGGGGTTTCACCGTGGTCTCGATCTCCTGACCTTGTGATCTGCCCGCCTCGGCCTCCCAAAGTGCTGGGATTACAGGCGTGAGCCACCATGCCCGGCCTCCTTTGGGTTTTATAACACCTTAATCTTAAGGTGTAGGCTGTGAGATGGGAAAAGACTGTCGATCGCTGGGGCTTTTTCCAGTTGACAGGGGACATAGTGGGAATGGGAGCGAACCCCAAGGTGAGAGGAGTGAAACCACTTTGCAACTCTCTGAGCGACTCATGCAGGCCCAGCTGGGTGTTCAAGACTTGCATGGCAAAAACATTAGTACCCTCATCTATAGTTTTGCTCCAGTGTTTAAGTGACCACTGTTATAAATAATGTAGTAAATAATGAGTAAATAATTAGGGAAATAATGAGTCCTAGGATGAGGAGTATAATTCCCAATTTTATTTATTTATTCTTTTTTTTTTTTTTATTTTTTGAGACAGTCGTGCTCTGTTGTCCAGGCTGGAGTGCAATGGCACAATCTCAGCTCACCGCAACCTTTGCCTCCTGGGTTCAAGCGATTCTCCTGCCTCATCCTCATGAGTAGCTGTGACTACAGGCATGAGTCACCATGCCAGGCTAATTTTTGTATTTTTAGTAGAGACGGGGTTTCACTATGTTGGCCAGCCTGGTCTTGAACTCCTGACCTCAGGTGATCTGCCCACCTTGGCGTCTCAAAATGCTGGGATTGCAGGTGTGAGCCACTGTGCCTGGCCACAACTCCCAATTTTAAAAGCAAAGATTTGAAAGCATTAATTTGGGGACTTCTAACCCACAAAGAATTTAGGATTTAGTCTGAACTGTGGGAAAAAAAACTCAACAATAGCTAACAACAGGGTACTAAAGTTTTCCTTTTGAAGCATAATTTTTCTCTCTCCAGTCCCCATTTTTATTAAAAACAAATCATGATAAAACTGATTTGTTTACAAAATAAACTTTAGCTTTACTGAACTTGGCCTGATTATTTGCATAAAATGCAGCAAGAATAATTCTTTTTCACTTAGGCTTTTCTAATAGGCTTTGATAGAACTCTGTCCCATGAAGAGTCTCAGATTAAGACCTTTTAAAAGCCGAGCCTAGCCATGGGTTTGTACCCTCAAAACCTATGAGTTGGGTAAATTCTTCTCCTCTTGAGGACCCAAGATAATGTGGGGTTTCTGAGCCTGTTAGAAGTGACATTCTTTACTTACCACAGGTCAGGAACCTTGTACAGGGACTCTGTGTGGACAAGGTATGAGGCCAGATTCCCCAATAGGCTTTTAATTGGCTCCATAAGTCAACTTTGATTCTTGAAGGAGAATATACCATTCCAGTCAAAGCCTTGGTAAAATAACCAATTTCTCCAATTGTGCCCTGTTACAAAAGAAAACAGATTCTTATTGCATGTATGCAATTAACTGTACTGCCATAAATTGAGAATATTCGCAAATAGTTTCCAAATTCTGGAGAAATCAGGTAGAGAGGAACAAATATGCTTCAAATTTTGTTCACATAGTATATTTTACTCACTTGTTAAAAGTTGCAAATAGCTCTAAAGAAATAAGTTCTCTTGACTCTGAAAACAAAAGGTTTAGCAATGTTTAGCACATTAGATCTCCATGAGAGTCCTAGAAGTTTGTTTTTTTCCCTCTATTTCAATAGCACAATTTTTAAAGTTGTCTGAGACCTGCACTCAGAGTCCTATATCTGATTATAAACGGTCTTTTGAAAAGGACCAAAGCAAGACAAAATGTCTGTGGGTGACAAAAGTCTATAGCTACTATTTAAGCTACAATTGATTAGGAATTTTGGTTATTTCTGTGGCATACAACAATTTTACATAACAATTATAATTATTAATAATGTACACTAAATTATATCAACATTATAGTAGTTTCTCCTAATTTTAGGATGCATACTAATAACATATTTATACAAAGACAGTCCAAATAAACCAAATGCCATTCACTTTTCCATTTGAAAGGTTTTCCTCTAATGTCACAATCTCCAGTATTATTAGAATCCTGCATTTAAAGAGCACCTAATAAATTTTATAGCTGATTATAAAACTGTCTTTTAAAGAGGACCGAAATGAGACAACAGTGGTCTGTGGATAACAAAAACATATTAGGGTAGTCAGTTAAAGACACGATTGAAAAGGACATTTGTTACCTCTGTGGCACTCAGTCTGTTGATAATTATTACTGATAACATAGATTAAGTCATGTTAGAATTATAGGAGCTTTACATAATTTTGGACCATGTACCAAACACATTTGCACAAATATAGGCCAATGAAAGTCAAGCACCATTTCATATTTGACAGTGCTTCCTGTATGATTTTTGTACCAAATAAACTAAATGTCATTTTTGGACTTTAGGCTAAAAAAATAGTGTTTTTAGGACTTTAGGTTGGAAAAAAAATATTTTGCTAACCTAAAATATTAGGTTAGAAAGAGACATAATTTATAATTTGATTTTGGAAAGTTTGTCAAATATCAAAGGTTTGAAACACTGGAGAACACAAAGTAGAATCCCAGGTCATCATAAGTCATTCATTTGGCCAAAATGATAACCCCAAAATCTTAAAAGGAAAACCTTTACTCTGATAGGAGACTTAGCTTTCCAAATGAGACCTGATAAAGATAGCATGAGGCTAACTGTATTTGTCTTTTCTCTCTCCTCCCTTTTTCCGCCTGCCATTTACCCATAGGAGAAAACAAAACCCTTTCATTATCTTTTAACATTATACAAAAATTGTCTTCAAAAGAGAAAACCAAATTTCATGTTTTTATTAGTGCATCTTTAATGTTAAAGCTAGTTTTTAAAATAAAATTTTATTTCTCTATCTGGTTTTAATTAGTTTGACCATAAGGTAAGATTTTCATAAACTTTTTAGAACCCTTTACAATTTTCCATCAAACAGCAGATCAATTATCTATGAAAACCCTGTTATTCAGACACAGGGGCCCAGATTCTGGCCCCACATCAGTATGAGATTTTAATGTTTTAACCTATGGAAAAAACTAAATAATTTCTTTTAAATCTTAGCCACATGGTTTATACCCACAGAATTTTTTTTTTTATAAGATTAACGCTTGGTGCTGGGAAAATTGGCTAGCCATATGTAGAAAGCTGAAACTGGATCCTTTCCTTACTCCTTATATGAAAATTAATTCAAGATGGATTAGAGACTTAAATGTTAGACCTAAAACCATAAAAACCCTAGAAGAAAACCTAGGTAATACCATTCAGGACATAGGCATGGGCAAGGACTTCATGTCTAAAACACCAAAAGCAATGGCAACAAAAGCCAAAATTGACAAATGGGGTCTGATTAAGCTAAAGAGCTTCTGCACAGCAAAAGAAACTACCATCAGAGTGAAAGGCAACCTACAGAATGGGAGAAAATTTTTGCAACTCATCTGACAAAGGGCTAATATCCAGAACCTATAAGAACTCAATCAAATTTACAAGAAAAAAACAACCCCATCAAAAAGTGGGCAAAGGATATGAACAGACACTTCTCAAAAAAAGACATTTATGCAGCCAACAGACACATGAAAAAATGCTCATCATCACTGGCCATCAGAGAAATGCAAATCAAAACCACAATGAGATACCATCTCACCAGTTAGAATGGCGATCATTAAAAAAACAGGAAACAACAGGTGCTGGAGAGGATGTGGAGAAATAGAAATACTTTTACACTGTTGGTGGGACTGTAAACTAGTTCAACCATTGTGAAAAACAGTGTGGTGATTCCTCAAAGATCTAGAACTAGAAATACCATTTGACCCAACCATCCCATTACTGGGTATATACCCAAAGGATTATAAGTCATGCTGCTATAAAGACACATGCACACGTATGTTTATTACAGCACTATTCACAATAGCAAAGACTTGGAATCAACCCAAATGTCCATCAGTAACAGACTGGATGAAGAAAATGTGGCACATATACAACATGGAATACTATGCATCCATAAAAAAGGATGCGTTCTTGTCCTTTGTAGGGACATGGATGCAGCTGGAAACCGTCATTCTCAGCAAACTATGGCAAGAACAGAAAACCAAACATTGCATGTTCTCACTCATAGGTGGGAATTGAACAATGAGATCACTTGGACATAGGAAGGGGAACGTCACACACCGGGTCCTGTTGTGGGGTGGGGGGAGGGCGCAGCATAGCATTAGGAGATATACCTAATGTAAATGACGAGTTAATGGGTGCAGCACACCAAGGTGGCACATGTATACATATGTAACAAACCTGCAGGTTGTGCACATGTACCCTAGAACTTTAATAATAATACAAATAGATTAACCCTTTACAAACTTTTTTTTTTTTTTTTTTTTTTTGAGATGGAGTCTCGCTCTGTCGCCCGGGCGGGAGTGCAGTGGCCAGATCTCGGCTCACTGCAAGCTCCGCCTCCCGGATTCACGCCATTCTCCTGCCTCAGCCTCCCGTGTAGCTGGGACTACAGGCGCCCGCCACTTCGCCCGGCTATTTTTTTGTATTTTTTAGTAGAGACGGGGTTTCACCGTGTTAGCCAGGATGGTCTTGATCTCCTGACCTCGTGATCTGCCCGTCTCGGCCTCCCAAAGTGCTGGGATTACAGGCTTGAGCCACCGCGCCCGGCCTACAAACTTTTTTGCATTGTTTAAACCTTCAGTTTCGTCCCGTTACTCTTTTAAGAAAATCTTTTAAACCCTCTGAACTAGATAAAATCACATTCCCTTTAACAAAAACCATATTCTTATGCCTTCTTATTATTTCTTTTACCAAAAACACATTCCCTACACAACTTGTATGTAAAACTGTTTCTCCAGTAACTCAATTTCATGTTACAATGTTAACTCTTAGCAACTTTTATTTTTAGTGAAAAACCTGATAAGTAAGTGATTTTAATTATGTGCTAGGTGTGGAGCCTAGGACATCAGATAGAAGTGAAGATAAGGTCTGACTCTTTTCAGCATAGCTAGGGGCATGGCTATCCACAGGTCCCCAGGCCTCGTCTATAATCTAATGCTCTAAAGTAGGTAAACTGACAATTTTCAAAAGTCAAGGAAATAGTTTGACCTTAAAGCATTTAGCAGATTTGATATCTGACCTTAATTGAGACCAAATGTCTACATTTTCAAGACATTTTATTTTACCAATAATCTTTAAAACTGTCTTTAATTCCAAAAGATTACTAAAGTTATGTGAACAAAAAGGCATTAAAGTTTCTATTTTTCTGATAAAATACTTGATTTAAGCACTTGTTTTTCTAAGCCAATTAGAGCTGTTTTATGTGTAAACATCACACACACACACACACACACGCACAAAACACATAAATGCAGACAAACAGAAGATTCAGCAGTTGTAAGATTTTTCATTTGCCAGTTTCTTAATCGGATTACTGGCTCAGGGTGGAGCCCTGATAGAACAGGGCCCAGAAAGCACGCATTTCTGGGGCCTAATCGCAGCTGAAGGCAAAAACAGATCCCCAAAATTAAGGGTGCCATTTTATACCAGATCCTGGATCCCCAAAAGGAAGGAAATACTTTAGGAGAAGACAGTGCAGTGCTTTTACTGACTGTGCATTTCACTGCAAGACAACCCAGAGCCCATCAGCCCATTTAGGCGGTTTCAATTTAAGAAAATTAAAATACAATTTATTTCACATAAGAAGAGAGAAGAGATCAAAGGTCCCTTAAGGCTTCTGAGTTTTAAACTAGGTAATTCTCAATTATAGAAAACAGTTATAAAATGTCAGTTATTCAGATTTATTTTCAAAATATAACAGATCATGATGGGGAAGTTCACTATTAGACAATAAAGACATCAAAATATATTTAAGCATCTACGATGTGCCTAGCACTGTGTATAAAATACATGTTTTATATATTATGAAAGTTAATATAAACTACGTATGAGATAGGTAGAAAAAGGTGACATCGCAAGTCTCTACCCATAAAACTCTTTTAGCCTTGTTGCAAAGTCTAGAAACCTTTAAGAAATCATTTGCAGACTCAGCAAATAATGAAGTCTTCAATGACTCCGTGTATGAAAGAAGTCAGTATTTTAAGTACACTGTTCAAATGCAGCATGTTTTCCTTTTTGACTGAAAAAAAAAAAAAAAAAAAAGCCCAGGAGCCCTCTGCTTCCTACTTTTAATTTTCCACGAAGATGGCCTTTTGTCTGGTTTCATCTTTGCCTGTGCACTCATTTCCTGCTCTTCTCCCTTATTAAGGAGCTATTGAACCCTGCTTGCATCGCTCTGAAAATTGCAAATTCCATTGAAGACATGAGCAGCTTCCAATGCTGATGCATCTAAACCTCTTTCTGGTTCTTTGTTTTCTAATTAGCTGAGGTTTGGGTCAGCTTTTCTTGGAGAATCACTGCTGTTGTATGAATTGTAGCAAATTGCCACTCCCAAGATGCCCCCCTCCACCATCAACCAAGCTGGGGACCTCACTGGTAGGTTTGAGGTAGGGTCTGGGGCCTAAACCTTGCCCATGTTTACACATAGAGGATGACAGAATTTTGCAACTGGTGAATAACTGTGTTACTGGGTGAAGAGCTAGTAATATGGCAGTAGTTAAGCGTGTAGGCTCTGGCTACAGGATGCCTGGGTCCTCATATCTGATCCTCAACCACAAAATAGGGATAATTACAACATTTACTTTTTGTGGTGGTGAATGTATGTGACTCACTTAGAACAGTGTCCTGCACATACAGCTGTTCAGTAAGGGTTAGTTGTCATCGCTGTCGTTGTTTTTGTGTCCAGGAGTTGAGTGATTTTGTGTCTGCAGTTTTATTCCACAGTATTTCAAAGCCAACCAAAATTAAGGATTTCTACCTTCTCTGAACAAGACTACTCTTTGAAATTTTAAAACTATTCTTCTAGGCAAGCACAGTGGCTGACACCTGTAATCCCAGCACTTTGGGAGGCCAAGGCGGGTGGATCACGAGTTCAGGGGATTGAGACCATCCTGGCTAAGGTGAAACCCCGTCTCTACTAAAAACACAAAAAAATTAGCCGGGCACGGTGGCAGGCGCCTGTAGTCCCAGCTACTGGGAGGCTGAGGCAGGAGAATGGTGTGAACCCGGGAGGCGGAGCTTGCAGTGAGCTGAGATCCGGCCACTGCATTCTAGCCTGGGTGACAGAGCGAGACTCTGTCTCAAAAACAAAAAACAAACAAAAAAACCAAAATTCTAATTGTAGAATGTCAAGACAGAAAAAGCATTTCAAAAGGGTTTAAATTTCCCTCCATTAGCACATTCTCTTTTTCTACCAAATCTGGTTCTAAGCGAAAGCTGATTCCCATTCATACAGCCCTTAAAGGTGGGATTCTTCACTTGCCAGAAAGGTCCAGAGGCCAGTGTCCTGAGCCCTAGGCTTGGACTGCCCTTCCAAGGATGGCTGTGTTTCGCGATCACAACCTGATTTTTTAAAGATTGCTCTAGTGAGTCCTTGATACATCTAATTGCAGTCTCCTTACCTCCATTTAAACTCAGTTGGCAAACTTCTCTCTATTTTTTTAAAATAGAAATGAAATAGTCGAGCAGTGATGATTTCCTGCACCAAAAATGCCATGCAGGAGATGTGTGAACGCTACAGCTCTCCTCCTTTTGAATGTATAGGCCACTTTTTTGAAGAGCCCCCAAGCAGTGATTTTTTTCCCCCTAATTTGAGAATAATGACCAAAATCTCTAAATTCTATGCGACTTATTTCTATGCAAAGAGAAAAGTGAAATGTGCCACATGATTACATGGAGAAGGTTTTTCTCCAAGGATCTCTCATAATGCAAAGCAACGTATTTTGTGCAAGGTGGATAGAAGCATTGCTTGAGATCAAAAGTCTTTTTTCTCCTCTTGTTGCTTTACTCGGGTCACCACAGATGGAGGCATGCTGCTTTGCCATCAATTATTCAGAAGTAATTCCTGGTCACCCTGCCAGAAACTGCTTCCAACAGTTCCCAACATCCATTTCCCTCTTTTTTTCCTTGCTTTTACAGTTCTGTTTTAGCCTACACACTGAGGAACAGTGGGTCCAGTTAAAATCTCCACTTCCTGGAGGACTTTGTGGCTAGGGTTGACTGTATGATTCAATATGTTCTGGGGAAATCTTAGTGGAAGTCTTTGGAAGGGGTTTTGTGGACCCCAATGTTACGAGGATAAAAACGGGCAGACATGGCCAGCCATGGTGGCTCACACCTGTAATCCCAGTACTTTGGGAGGCCAAGGTGGGCGGATCACCTGAGGTCAGGAGTTCAAGACCAGCCTGACCCACATGGCGAAACCGCATCTCTACTGAAAATACAAAATTGGCCGGGCGTGGTGACATGCCTGTAATCCCAGCTACTCGGCAGGCTGAGGCAGGAGAATCGCTTGAACCCAGGAGGTGGAGGCTGTGGTGAGCCAAGATCATACCATTGCACTCCAGCCTGGGTAATGAGTGAAACTCCGTCACACACACACACACACACACACACACACACACACACACACACACACACACACAAGGGCAGATGTTGCTAGGCTTTTGCCTTTCATCTTTCTTCTGCTTGGAGCAGTGTCATATTGACTGAGTATAAAGACTGTAACGTTCAGACCAGGCGACTAAAAGTCAGAATCTAAATAGTTGCCTGGGTCTGTGATGCCTTCCTTAATCCATCTCACTGGGTCTAACTGGATCATCTGCTTCTGAATTTCTTTTGTATGAGAAAAAGAAATCATTGTTTTTGTAAAACCACTGTGTTTAAGTCCATTACTTGCAGCCTAATGCAATCTTGTTAATAACTCATATTTCTTTCTCTCTCTCTCTCTCTCTCTCTCTTTTTTTTGAGAGAGAATCTTGCTCTGTCACCAGGCTGGAGTGCAGTGGCACAATCTTAGCTCACTGCAACCTCTGTCTCCCAGGTTCCAGCGATTCTCCTGCCTCAGCCTCCTGAGTAGCTGGGACTACATGTGTGTGCTACCACACGCAGCTAATTTTTGTATTTTTAGTAGAGATGGGGTTTCACCATGTTGGCCAGGATGGTTTTGATCTTTTGACCTCGTGATCCACCTGCCTTGGCCTCCTAAAGTGCTGGGATAACTGGGATAATGGGTGTGAGCCACCGGGCTTGCCCAATAACTCATATTTCTACCGGCATTATTAGGATAGTTGATTTGAGTCTTGGCTGAAAAAAGCCAGGATTATGGATTTTATCCATATAGGTCATTAGCTATGGTGAGTGAGAAGGCTGGTATGCTTGAACTTGGCCACTCCTTGTAATAACTTGGTGATTGGAGGTGGAACAAATAATAGGAGATTCCTGGCATGGATAAGTCAGCAAAGTTCCTTGCCTGTAACAGAAACACCTTCAGACACAAGTTGAATGTGAGTTTGTTCTATCTTCACTGTGAAAAAGACCTCTAAGTCTAAGACCAAAGTTGGACATATCTTCATCCTCTTTGTGGGATTTATGGCCTGGGCTGCAAAGAAAAAAGAACACTCACACTTACGTTCACCTGATTCAGATCATGTATGATTTAAGACCCAGAGTATGTGCCCTGCTAGGATAGCTAACTCCACCTGCTCTTATCCAAGCAAAATATTTCCTCACTCAGAGCTTCTATTACGCTTCTGAGCTGTACTACAGATCAATTGAATAATCAAGGCTTAGTCATTTTCCTGTTTATTAAATAATAATTACATTTACTCTTCCAGCTCATCAAGTCTGTGACGATATGACCAGCCATATGTTATACCACTTGAATATCCTATACAACACACCTAGACAGTACAGACGCAATAAAATCTTGTTATCTGACCAATCAAATGAGGGCCGATTTGCAAAACAGAGATAAAATGTCAAAGACATCTTTATGAAATTATTATTGTTGAATTTTTCTTATTCCTTGCCATGATGACAGTGCGCTTGTATTTTCATAGGTGGAGATATATATTACCACCTATGAAAGAGCTACTTTGGAGGGAATGTTTTAAGGACAAGTGTAGCTGTGCTCTAACCTAGATTCTGAGAGAAGTATCAGGTTCATCAGGTCACCCTTCCATTGTTTAGATGTGGACAGCAGTTAGGTCTTTATGGAAGTTTAATAACACGGAGGTTCACTTTCCTTTCTGATGGGGCTGCAGGGACTAATAGGTTAGTAGTTCACTAAGGCTCTGTGTTTCCAGAGCACCAAACAACCTTCCTGCCTTTTGCCTGTTCCGTTTCTGAACTGTGTTTTGCGATTTGTGAAAATTAGGTTTTCAGTAAGTTTCTTTCGTTGTTAACTCCAGAAGCTGCTGAGGAACAGGAGTCAACCACTGCCATTTGCAGCCTCATTTCCAAAAAAATGTAACAGCCCTGAGATCACTACTCCAGTGTGCCTGAGGCTGTGGCTTTCAAAACACTCAGCTCCAAGATAAACTGTATGCAGATGGCCACTGTTGGGAGGTCCCGTGAGTCCAGCACAGCTGCAGACCAAATCTCCTAGAAGTGACGTTTTCCCTCCTTTTAGATGCTTCCCCTGTTTACCACATGAGTGGTGAGTGGCTTATGTTTCAGCAGTGTTGTTTGTAAGTGATTCAGTAAGACTGGAGAAATAAATTGGGTTTTGGAAAAAATAAATTATATAGGATTGTTGTTAATGGGAGTGCGTTTTAATCACCCAGGTACCTTCTGCCTCATTCCTGTTGGAGACACTAGTGAGGATCTGACCAGTGTGTGTCTATTTGAGAACATGAGGATGTGAATTTGAGAACATAGGATAGAAACTGTCTGTCATGGAGAGTCATTTGCTAAGTCCCATAGGCGTGCCTCTTCCCAGTACGAGGCACACACCTAGGTCCACAAGACAGGTGTATTGTGATTGGTACATTTTGGTACAAGGTGTGCAGAGTAGCTCCTGTACCCCTGCACATGAGTGACTCCTCATGTTTTGCTGACACCCCAGTTTTTACATGCAGGCTCCATGGCAACTGAGCCTGCCATCCTGGACACATTTAAGTGAACCAGAGTTTGGGGTCAGCACGGAAACCAATAAAAGATAGACTGGACATCAAGGGTGCACATCTGTTAGTTATGTCACAGACAACATTGGACATGACAGTCCACGCAACAGGGTTCTCCATGTCAGGTGGCCACAGCCAATTCAATCAGACCTCTGTCTTGAGTGTTATGAGCATGAGAGGCCAGGAGAGGAGGCAGGAGAGAGAAAGAGGCTGTTTCGGGGTGGTGGTAAGAGCACTGCATCATGATGTCTTTCCCTGGTGCTGTCCTTGCATCCTGGACACAGTGAACCACTGTGTGCTTCTCTAGGAGGTCTCAGAGCAGCATTTGGTTACAAAATGAATTGCATTCTCCATTTGTTGATCGCTTTTCCATGTACCCATATGATCATATCACTAACAGTAATTTGGGCCTCTCTCTCTCTCTTTTTTACAATACATATGTCATCTGTCTCCTGGCCTTAATCTCCTTTACCAGTTACTCTGCAGGGCTTTCCCATCACCTTCCTGGCAGGCATAACTCTTTCCCTTTCCAGGGAATAGAGATGGTGACTCAAAACCATGACCCAGCAATAATTTCACTGAATAACTCAGTTCAGTGTCTTCCCAGGCCCAAAGGGGTTCTTCTTCTGCATCAGTGCCTCCTGGTAATCCCATCCACTTTACCCGTAACTCACAGGTGCACCTATGTAAAATTCCTCAGTCTGGACCTAGGGATAGGAACAATTTTGTTTCTTAGTTGAAAATTGTAACTTCTTTGAAAACTTAGAGAATACCATTAAATAAATCTATTCTCTAAAATAGCTATTTTTTAAAGCTAGATTATATTTCATGTAAAAATGCTTATAAACAAAATCTATCACACTGTATCATTTAGGATAATATTGCAAGAGCCATTAAAATATTCCACAAAAAGGGTATTCTGTATTCATATGACTAATTACACAACATTTCACAGAGAAGAGTTACTGGTTTTTTTACTCATCTATTATTTATTCATTATTAGAAGAAAATAAAATTGCTTCTCAATTCACAAAATAACAACTTTTCAAACTGACTACTTTCTTATGCTCAATTGAAGCAGAAGATGAGATGTGAGTAAACTCTTATTTGCTTTTGAGAATTTCCAAACAGTTTGAATATAAGAAAGTGACTGTTTTTTGTTTTCCTGCCAGACATTTGAGGAAGGTTCTTTGTGAGTGGCAGCCTGATAGAACAACCAGTTTTGTCATGCTGGAATTCTTGCTGAAACACTTACATGCTGGTTATCTGTCGCTGTATCAGTAACCACCCCACACTTAGTGGTTTAAAACAGCCATTGATTTTTCTTGACAATTTGTTGTGTCAGAAATTCAGGAAGGGCTCAGCTGGGTGGTTCATCTTGACTCCAGGTGGCATCATATGGGGCAGCTGGTGGAGGATGACCCACTTCCAAGATGACTGCTAAAGTTCAAAACCAGCCTGGACAACATGGTGAAACCCCATCTCTGCAAAAAAAAATCCAAAATTTAGCCATGCCTGGTGGTACATACCTGTATTCACAGCTATTCAGGAGGCTGAGGCAGGAGGATTCCTTGATCACAGAAGTTGGAAGTTGCAGTGAGCCAAGATTGCACCACCACACTCCAGCCTGGATGACAGAGTGAGACCCAAAACAGGGATCTCATTGCTAAAAAGACTGCCAAAGTCACACATCTTGCACCTTGGTGCTCCTTGGCCTCCCTCTCTTCCACATGGCCTTTTGTCCTTCATTACCTGTCCATGTGGCTTGACCTTCTCACAGCTTGGTGGACTCAGAACAGTCATGATTACGTTCTGAATTAATAGTTGAATGCACAAAGTAAAATGCAGGTACCAAGTAACATGCAGGCTTCCAAAAATGAATATTTTAAGGAATTAGGCTGAAGCTTCAAGGCTTCTTCTTAGGATGCAGTCGTAGAAGTCCCAGCAAGTCACTCCCATTATACTCTATTCATCAAGCAGTTTTCTGAGGCCACCCTAAGTTTCAGTGAAGACTCCATGTTTTGATGGGAGGATGAAAGAGTAGCAGAGAATTTGAAGCCATCTTTAATCTACTATTTGGTGTTTGCTAATCTAATCTGTAAATGCTTGTTTGTAGAGGTGGTATTTATAGCACACAAAGGTGCAAAACTAAGTAAGTAAGGAGGTTACAGGAATAGAATTAAATCAGGCATTGTTTTGTAGCAAGTAATACACCCCTGTTAGGCTAAGGGGATTTGTCGAAGCTTTGTAGGAGAAATGAAAGAAGAAATATCTAAGACATTTCTAGGTTACTTTATGTAAGTTATTTGCAACTGTTTATATCTAAATTACTCAAACTACAGTGGTTTCTCTAACCAACTAGGGGTTATTGGATTACTGATGCTGCTTTCTTTTCCTAGAAAGTTTATTCCCTATTGTCTTTGCATAGTTTGTACTTTCTCCACGTGCAGGTACCATTTCAAATGTCACCTCCCCAGAAAAGCTTTTTTTCTGGCTACTCTCTCAAGCACTTGTTACTAGCTGAAATTGCATTATTTGTGCATAGTGTTTATTTGAATGCTCATCTATCCCAAGCTGCTGTGGAAGATAAGTTCTACTAATAGGATTGGTCTGATTTGCTTACTCTGCAACTCAGAGCCTAGCCCTGTGCTTAGTGCACAATGGCAATGTCATGATTATGTTCTGAATTAATAGTTGAATGCATGAAGTAAAACGCGGGTACTAGCCTCCTTTTCGGAAACAAATGCAATTTAGCTAGAAGTTCAGAAAATTAAACATTCTCAGTGATCTGTGTTAAACATCCGGCGTCTAAGTTTAAGGACACACTTAGGCAAGTTTTCTTTCCTTTGGCCACAGCTGCTTTCCTGCAGACCATGGCTATCCATGACTGGTTGCCAAGTGCTTTTCAAATGAGAGAAAGGCAAGTGGCTCATTGCGTTTGCCATTAACTTACCCATACAGTTTTATAAACTGCAAGGCATTGTTGCCTCGAAGGGGAGGCTGCCCTCCAAAATGATGACCTTCAGCATTCATTTTAACTACAAAAATATATTCAACTGATGGTTAAGGGGCTGCTTAGAGACTTTGTTTATATCTTTGTTGATGGTGGAAATGTGAGATCAGCCCCATCCTATCTCATTGTTCCCTAACTTACCAGTGCCAGCTATCTCTGTTCATTCATGAGCCTCTGGGGCTCTACTTGGGATGGCACCAGAGACTGGCACAGTGGAGACATCATTTCCCATACAGATGTAGCACCATGTTTACTGGAGGGCTTGGGAACTTGTGCATCTCAGGAGAATTCTCTTTGTGATGAAAGCTGGACTAGAAATTACCAACACGTTTATCCTAAAGGACTTTAACTTCCGTGAATCTAAGCTGGGGATTACAAACTGGCGACATCAAAGAAATACCCTTTTGGACACGTGCAATATTCCTGTTCATCTGTTTTATATCTTTGAGATAGTAGATATTTAAAAATCCACCCTTCAAAAAGAGACAGATTTCTGGCTTCTTGAGAAAATTTCAAAGAAATAGTATATTGTGGTGGTTAGGAGCACAGGTCTCCATCAGAGAGTGAGGGTGCCTGAGGTTGAGTCTGAGCTGGGTAACATCAGGTGAGATATTTAACTTGTCTGAACCACATTGTTTTAGTAAAATAAGTCCCTATCTCTTATAGGTGATTATTAAATGGATTCATATGCAAAAATTTAAAAAGTGTTTCAAGCACAGTAAGTGCTTATAAGTTATTTCTGATAATTATTTGTCGACATCAGGCTTTCATTTGCACATGGCAATGGTGATCTAGAGCTGAGAAGTAGCTGCCAATTTTAGGTAGGCACATGTTCTGTATCCAAATAGTCTTTCCCCCTCTACTGTATTACGTGTGTCCAGATTCATGCTTTACCACACCTAGTATAGGTGTAAAAAACCGACTCTGAGGCCAGAGTCCTTGAGTGCAGCCAGTGAGCTCTGTGCCCTAAGACAAGGGCTTAAATGTCTTGACTCCTGTGGATGTGGAGCTTTCAAACCCTTGAGTTCAGCTGTTACATAATCACCTGTTTCTGCCATAAAGATTTTGGTTCCACATTCTCATTCCACAGGGCCAGGGGGACCTCAAGCCCTCCATTTTTTCTCTCTCCCTCCTCTTTTCCCTCGCTCTCTCCTTCCTTCTCCATCTCTTTGCCTTCCTCCTTTCCTTTTCTCCTTCCTTCACTCTCTCCTTCCTTCTCTCCTTGTTCTCCCTCACCTCTTCCTATCTTCCTTCTTTTCATCTTTTATTCTTAGCAACCACACCAGGCAAATCTCATCATAGGGCATGTTTGGGAAACTTGAGTTGCTGGATAGCAAATGGAATTTATGGCCTTTCTAAGTGAATAATGGTTGGGGTTGCACTCTAATTATAGAATGGGAAATATACTGCTTAAGATAAAGTGGGTTTGATGTGGGCTTGGTGAAGCAGCTTCAGCTCTAGTAACATTGATGCCTGGCAGTAGCCTTGAGAGGAACCGAAAGAGAAGTGTGGTCACTTCAGGTTGTATTTCCATGGCCATTTTTTTGTCTGTAACCCGAGGGGCTCCGAATACAGTCAGTCACCAACGTGTCCCCTTCCTTCTGTGTGTTTGCATTTATTTCACAATATAGCATTATCCAAACAGGACTAAATGCAGCTCTGTGCCAGAAATGCCTCTGTTAAGATGATGCTATTTTCCAGTTCAACAGATAGCAGCGCTCATTTGCAGCCCTCCAGCCAATAACAGAACAAATGAGGGGCTTTGCTGCAGTGGCTGGGAGGATGAGAACCGCGTCTTTGTGGTTTTGTGGAGTCAGCTCTCGGTGGCCTTAGGTGAAGTGTGAAATCTCAGAGTCCCCTGCATCCTACCCTCCACGCCCCCATGAAGGGTAAGTAGAAAAAGAATTTAGGGACCAGGCATGGTGGCTCACGCCTGTAATCCCAGCACTTTGAGAGGCTGAGGCGGGCAGATCACCTCAGGTCGGGAGTTTGAGACAAACCTGGCCAAGATGGCAAAACTCTGTCTCTACTAAAAATACAAACATTAGCTGAGCATGGTGGTGCACGTCTGTAATCTCAGCTACTTAGGAGGTTGAGGCATGAGAATTGCTTGAACCAGGGAGGCAGAGGTTGCAGTGAGCCAAGATCGCATCACTGCACTCCAGCCTGGGCCACAGAGTGAGACTCCATCTCAAAAAAAAAAAAAAAAAAAAAAAAGGCAGTTAAAGGAAATTAAATGAGAGAAAAATGGAAGGACAATGTTTTGGACGAAAATGTGTGTGTTTGTTTGTGTTTTTAGAAGTTTCTCTCTCTGTTTGAGGGGACTTCTTTCATTTCTGTCAGATATACACATTTTTTTCTAGATGCAAATGTCCAAAGTCTTTGACTAGCTCTTGAGAGTAAAAAGGAGAAGCCCTAAATTGGCCAGAGAACAGCATTTATCCACTGGCCTTGGGAGACTGTGTACTTTCAGCAAGCGGAGGGTCCAAACAATTGCCCCCTCCGGAAACTATATACAGTGACCTGGCATCACAAAGCGTGGATTTTGTTGGGGGATTCCCATTCTGATGTCTGTTAAAAAGTGTAAATGTAAGCATCGATACTGATTATGCATTTTTCAGCAGGGTTGAAATTGTCACCAAGGGCATAACATTGGTTCTTGGGGGTAAAAAAGTCTTACTCTTTTCACGTACAAAGCATAAATCTATTTATAGAACATAAGAGTTATACGGCACATCTTTAGGCTTGAAATTTTCTGGATAACAGTGATTAGGAAAAACACCTGCACCAAAGTTTCTGAGACCAGGAACATGTTATAGTGGCAAAAAGGAAGTGCTCAGAACACACACACACACACACACACACACACACACACACACACACACACAGAGAGAGAGAGAAAGAGAGAGACTGATGGGAGCGTATCTGAGAGAGACAGGAGCCAAGGGAAAGAGCTCCCAGTGGCCAAAGCTCAACATGTATCCTTGATAGAATGTGAGGAAAATATCACTTTACATCTATGGTCTTCCTCCCAAAGATTAATAACCTCAGTCTCTTCATAAGAAACACAACAGACAAATCCCAGTCAAGGGACATTCTACAAAGTACCTGACCAGTACTCCTCAAAACTATGTAGATCCTCAAAAGCAAGGAAGGTCTAAGAAGCAGTCACAACCAAGAGCCTCCTAAAGAGATGGGAAGACTCAGTGTAATCTGGTAGCTTGGATGAAACTCTGGGACAGAAAAAGAACATTAGAGAAAAATGGAAGAAATGTGAATAACGTATGGACTGTAGTTAATAATCACTTCCCACTATTTGGTCATTAATTGCACCAAATGTACCGGCTCATGTAAGATCTAAAAGAAGAGGAAACCGTGTGGTGTGTGTGGGAACATTCTGTGCTATCTTAGCCATTTTTCTATAGATCTAAAATGGTTCCAAAATAAAAAAGGTTTATTTTTAAAAGGAGCTCTGTAGGGAGTGATAATGAAAACAATAAGGGTTGGGAAACATGGCTATAGATACACAGCCGGTTGCCGTTGGTGGCATCGTGGGGATAGGCTGTTCATATTGGTGGGCGACTCATTCCAATGCTGAAGTTGCTGCTGATTTCTCTGATACGAATTATCTTATCCAGATTTCCTGCTCTCTCTTTTCTCCTCTTATCAGTTAGTCTCAAAGAAAAAGTAACAAAATAGAGTGAATTTAAAGATAATGTGCGGCTTCTTCCATGGAGAAATATCTTTCCTGATGTGCCGTTGTTCAAGGGCCCCATGCCATACATCGGCCATTACCAGGCTTAGCTGTTCCAGCAGCTTCACGTTGCACTTAGCCGGAAGCCCTGGCTGTGTGGTGATGATGTTGACCTCGCATGTGATCCTGCCTGCCTCTTGGACTTCATTTGAGCCGTTATCCCCCGTGTATGCCCAAACCATGCAGCTCCTCCTCATCCTGGTTATCAAATCACCCAATGCCTTGAGGCCTTAGGACCCTGCACCTCAGGACCTCCAGCGTGGACTTCCAATCTCTTCCCCTCACATGGTTGGGCTGGCTTCAACACCACCCCATCCAACAGAACTTCCTTGACCATCTGACTTAAAATACATCCGCTGGTGGATTATTCTTTAAGATAACACCAGGTTCTTTTCCTTTCTAAATGTAAGACAATTTAAAATTTGTTATGATTATTTTCTCAGTCGTCATCTGCCTTCTGAGCGGGTGGGTGGGATGTGGTGTGGTAGGCAGAGACCATGTGAACAGACACCTTGGGTCATGACTTCACATCCAGTTCCTGGCACACGTCTGGCAAAGAGTGATGCTTATGTTAGTTTCCTGTGGCTGTTACAACAAACTACCACAGCTTTGGTGGCTGAAAGCAGCCCAAACATGTCTTGCAGTTCCGTGGGTCAGAAGTGTGAAAGAGAGCTCACTGGACTAAAGTCAGGCTGTTGGCAGAACTGCATTTTTTCTGGAGTCTCCAGGGAAGAATTTGCATTCTTACCATTCCAGCAACTAGAAGCTGCCAGCATCCCCTGGCTTGTGGCCCCTTCCTGCATCCTGAAACCCAGCAGGGTGACATCTTCAAATCTCCCTCTGACTCCAGCTTCCTGCCTTCTTCTTCCACATTTAAAATACCCTTGTCATTGTATTAGGCCCACTCAGAAAATCCAAGATGATCTCTTTATCTTAAGGTCAGCGGATTAGCAACCTTGATTCCCCCTTCAACCTTATTTCTCTTTTGCCTGGTAACATAATACATTCGCAGGTTCCAGGGCTTAGGATGTGAGCATCTTTTGACAGTCATTTTTTCTGCCTACCACCAGCGCTTAAAATATAATTGTTGAGCAAACGAATGAATGAGTGCTCTACATCAACAGTTCTTAGCAGCGAGCCCCACGGTTGCCAGCTGAACTTTATCAGAAAATATATCCCCAAGTTCTATACCACTCTTCCGTGTTGGAAGAACCTTGAAGGGATTCCAAAGTACTGACTTGATTCAAAGCAGATGTGTTGTGCAAGTGATTCATTAACTCGTTTTCAAAGCCCTAAAGCACTATTGGAGATTATACATGCCTCTTCCTGTGCTGGCTGACTGAGAGCTGCATGTCCTTGCTTTGGTTCTCACAGGTAAATTATTTGGAGTCTCACCGACTTCATTCTTACATGGGACTAAAGTTTACCTTCTAGGCATCTTCTAAGTGGGTTATCAGAACTACAGAAATTGGGAATTCAAAGCCTAAAATCGGTATTTTACTGCAATTTACTAAAGTCTTTTGCTATTCTCCTGGGAAGACTACAGTTTCATGACCCCTGGCAATGTTGCAGAGTTCCTACTGTATACATATATGCCCGGAGCTCCTACTGTATACATGCATGACTCCTCAAAGGTGCTCAGTTGAACAGGATAGCAGGGAAAGGATGTCTTGGGTTGCTTGTGCTTTCCAGTTGCTGCTGTCCTTTCTTCTTAATTATGAATAACTGTGCTAATTTTACCATTATCAGCTTAATTTGTTTGGAGTTGTTTAAAGTGATTATGGTGCCAGATAAACTATTTCTTTAATAGCCTGTAGCGTTCCACTAGGGGCTCTTTCAGGCACGTCGTGGTTTAAATATCAATGTATTTGGATCTTCTTTGCTTGAGGTGTATATATATTTCCCCCAAGTTTTGCTTATACAAAGGTTATTACTAGTTCAGTGCACTCCCCTTCCTGCATTGGAGAGTACAAAACGATGAAGAAACAAGCTGAAACATGGGTCATTTTCCTAAATGAACCAAGGTTAAAAATAAATTGAAAAGCACTGATGCAATTCTTCTCGTGCAGTTCTACTTCCCTGTAGTATCAACGCGACTTGGTCACAAAAGAAGAGAATATGCTCGGTTAACAAAGGGATATTATGTTTTTGAACCAATAGAATTAAGTCTGTGTTTTCTGCATCATGGTTGCGCTTTGCTGGATGGGAGAGAGGATTAAGTATTCAAAATGATCACGCACACAAACACACATGCACACACACACATACACACACACACACGATAACAAACATACTGGCAGATCCGGAAAGGAATACAGCCACTAGTCAAAGCTTCATTCATTACCTGGGATTGATAAATAGATAAGGAACACCACAGTCAGATGCTTATAACATATTTTGAAATGGTGAGTTGGATTCAATAGCTAGAAGGTAATATGGGTTTTGAGAGCCCCGAGGGCTTAGACATGCCTCCTTCTAACTTTTCTATCCACCCAAAAGTCAGTCAGCCATTACCAACTGCAAATAAGGTAATAGTAACATATATAAAGTATTAATAGCTCAAAAGTTATCATCACTTGGTCTATGGTGAATAATAGAAATAAAATGAGTAAAGACACATGAACAGGCAGTTCACAAAAGAGGAAATCTGCATTGCCAGCAGACTTGAGAGGAGATGATCAGTTTAACAAAGAAATTAAATGAAATAAAGCCATGGAAATGGAAAACTAAAGTCACACCAAAGTACCGTTTCACACCCATTGGATTGACAAAAGTTAAAAAGCGTGGAAACACCAGCTGTTGGTGATGAAACGAAGCAGCCAGGACTCTCACCTTCCACCAGAGAAGGGATGAATTGTTACAATTGTTTTGAAAGTGATTTGTCATTGTTTAGTAAATTTGAAGATACAGCTGCCAAATAACCCAGTGATTTTTATTCTAGTTATTTATCCTAGAAGAAACTCTTGCTCACATAAAATATGATAAATACAAGAATGTTCAAAACACCATTGTTTTTAATAGTAAAACATTGGAAGCAACTTACAAGCTCATCAAAAATATGTCTGAATAATGCAATATTCACTCCATATGTATTCTATGGTAGCAAAATGAATGAATTGCAACTGTATCGATATCACAAACATATTGAGCAAAAAGATGAAATTACAGGTTGATGCATATAATAGGATAGCCTTTATATAGATGTTGAAAACTTGCAAAACAATTATATATAAAATTAGATATGGATATATGTATGCATTGTGAATTGACAGTGTATTTGTATCTGTATAAGTGGCAGGTTTAGGATAGAAAATACCTTAGAGTGGGCAGAGAGGTGTGTGAGGGAAGCAAACGCAATGCAAGTTACATGGAGGTTTCCGTTCTATTTGCAATATTTTATATTCTATTTCTTCTGAGTATTAGGTATATGGGTGCTCATTCTGTATCTACACATACACATACACACACATACACACACATACATATACATAAACATACACATGCACATACACATACATACACATATACACACATGCACACACATGTAAACACGTATACACATACATATACGCACACAAATATATACACACATACATGCACATATGCACACACACACTTATATACACACATACATATATGTATATATCTTATTCTATATATTATACAGAATGATGACATATATGTATTATGCATGTACATATACCTTTTTCTATATCTTATATAGAATATGGTATATTCTATAGTTTGTTTTTTTACTTATATATGAATATATTGCTATACCCTATTGTATGTTTAAAATATTTTGCAAATCTAAGAAAAGAATTTAAGTCAGTAACTTATGAGAGTTAAGAATTTACTGGAGATGAGAGAAAAACAGTTATGTTTATCATAATTAGTTTGCAAAGATGGTAGAGTAGTGGGGAGTATCAGGTTCCCAAAGGATTACAAAATTTCTGTCTCATTTCATGCCATATTTTACCCTTTGTGGGGGCACTTTCTTAAGGTTACGTCTGTATTTAACTTTACTTGGTGGCTTGTGGAGGTATTTTATATTTGAGAAAGCAATTCCGAGTTTTTCTGTACCATCCTCCAAGCTGGAGATGGATACCGAGGAGAAAGTGAAGGAATTTGGAGTTCAATTCCTGATGACACCTTGTTCGTCTCTGTTGTCAGAACCTTGTGTCTGACTGGAGTAAACAAACTGTTGTTGAATAAGAAATGAGAGATCTGAGTGTGAATCCCGACTTTATCATTTAGGGAGTGATTTGAGGGAAGTTTCTCATCCCCTCTTGAGTGCTGGTTTCTTCATTTGAAAACATGGGGTTAAAAACCATCTATTTTGTAGGATTATTGTGAGGGTGAAATGAAAACCCTAACCAAAAGCATCCAGCATCCTGCCATCTGGAGATGTTTTCCTTCCCTCCGGAATCAGTTGGAACTCTGAAGTGTGCTTCACATGAGGCTTGGGAGACCCCTCCAATTTGGCCCGCATTCTACAGTTCCTTGATTTTGAGGTTTTAATTTACCAATCACACACACACACACACACACATATATATACTTTTATAAAGGAAAAGCACTATTTATTATAGATGGTATTTGAGTGAAAATGCATATCATATGAAAAGTTTACTGCTGAATTCCCCATTTATTTGATGCATTATTCATTGAAATCAAATTCATAGTCATAAAATACTGTGGTTTAGGTATCACTTTGGTGATTTGTTGCCAATAAAATTGACTTGCATACCAATTGAACATAAATAGATACATTGTTAAGAGTGAAACAATTATCCATCAATAAATATTTTTTAATGCATGGGTTATGTGCAATGTATGTGACAAGAGAAGCATAAAGCAGACTTTGCCTTAACCTGTAACTGCCCAATGGGCTCATCTTGCCTATTGCCGTGATAGAGCTGATTTATGAAGACAAGAGAATTGCAATAGGGAGAGTTTAATACACGTAGAGCCACGAAACAGGATACCGGAGTTTTATTATTACTTAAATCTGTCTCCTCAACAATTTGGAGGCTAGGGATTTTAAAAGAAAGTTCTAGGGCAGGGGGCGAGGGAATGGGGAATGCGGATTGGTTTTGCAGGATGAAATCATGGGGAGTCGAAGCTGTGACCTCCTGTCCTCCTGTCCTCCTGTCCTCCTGTCCTCCTGTCCTCCTGTCCTCCTATCCTCCTATCCTCCTATCCTCCTATCCTCCTGCACTGAATCAGCTCCTGGGTGGGGGTCACAGGACCAGATGAGCCAGTTTACCAATCTGGGTGGTGCCAGCTGATCTAGCAGAATGCAAGGGCTGAAAAATACCTCAAACACCAATCTTAGGTTTGTCAATAGTGATGTTATCCATAGGAGCAATTGGGAAGGTTAGGAATCTTGTGGCCTCTGTCTGCAGGACTCCTGAGCCGTAATTTATAATCTTGTGGAAAATGCATTGGTTTTACAAAGCGGTCTGGTCTCCAAAGAAGGAGGGATTTTGTTTTGGGGAGGGGTTATTATCATCTTTGTTTCCAATTTAAACTACCAACTAAATTCCTCCCAGAGTTAGTGCAGCCTCTGCCCACAAAGGAACTAGGGCAGCTGGGAGGTTAAAGGCAAATGGCTTAGGTCAGATCTTTTTTACCATCATAATGTTCTCACTGTCATAATCTTTACAGAGGTGGTTTCAAAACAACAAAAATTATTAGCCAGGATGCTTAAAGATCTTCTACAAATCAATGAGAAAAAGCAAAATAACACAGTAGAAAAATTAGCAAAGGATGTGTGAATTAATTCACAGAAAAAGATACCACCAGCCAATAAGCATAGGAAACAATGCTCAAGGTCTCCAGTAATCAGGGAAATATAAAATAAACAACACTATTCCACAATCACTATATTGGCAAAGGTAACATCGCACTAAAAGAATACTGGGAACTCTCCTACTCTGCACGTGGCAGTGTAAATTGGTGCAACCGCTTTGGAAAGCAATCTGGCAATATCTAGCAAAGCAGAAGGCAGCCTTCCTCCATGATCTAGCAGTTCTGCTAGACACACACCCAGAGCTCTCTTACATCTGAAGCCAGAAGCAACTACAAAACCTTCACTGATTGTAGTGAGGAAGCCTTGGAAACAACCTAAGCATCCCTCGAGGAAAGAATGCATCGAAGTCTCAGGGTATGTGCATAAAATACAGCAATATATGTGGGTTAAAATAAATAAACTAGAGCTGCATGTGCACAAGTGGACAAACTGAAAAACAAACCAGAAAAACAAAGGAACAGCAAATAATGCACATTGCAGAAATATCATGTTATGACAATATAACAATTTGAAAAACTTGCAAAATGATACTGTTTTGTTTGTGAGTATATATATGTGTGCGTGTGTGTAATTAATATAAAAACATAGTTGGGCGCAGTAGCACATGCCTGTAATCTCAGCACTTTGGGAGGTGGAAGCAGGTGGATCACCTGAGGTCAGGGGTTCGAGACCAGCCTGGTCAACATGGGGAAACCCTGTCTCTACTAAAAATACAAAAAATTAGCCAAACGTAGTGGTGGGCACCTGTTATCCCCGCTACTCAGGAGGCTGAGGCAAGAGAATTGTTTGAACCTGGGAGGCGGAGGTTGCAGTGAGCCAAGATTATACCGTTGCACTGTAGCCTGGGTGACAAGAGCAAAAATCTGTATCCAAAAAAAAAAAGCATATTATTTATATGTGCGTTTATGTCTTTGTGCATGAGTGCATGTTTTTATATATATGTATATATTACATATTTGTAAATATTGTATGCATACACGCATACACACGTATTTCTATAAGGACACAGCTAGGAATGATAAACACAAGTTGATGATTATAATTATCTTGGGGGAAATAGAGAGTTCAGTGGAGAGAGACAGTCCAGAGAGTATTTGGGAGGAGTATTTCTCTCTGGGTGGCGGACATGAATGTTCATTATACTACTCTCCACTTCTTTTGTATTCCTGAAATATCCCCTAATACAAAAGCCTTTGTCCCTGTCTCAGCTTGACAGCCTAGATGGGAGGCACCCTAAGAAGCTCTAGAAGGTGCTGATGCAATGGCTGGGAGAGGCATGGCCGAGTAGCAGAAAGGTTAGGAATCAGACTGGCGACTCCTACCAGCATCCCCTTAGACAGAGTCCTTATCCTCTTGGACCACACTGCGTCTCCCTCTGCAAAGTGGGTAAAATAATACCTGCTGAACGGTGGTCGTGGAGAATAAGAGAGACAGTGCAAAATGTACTGTTGTGAACTCTGGGGCAGCAAAACGTAATGGAAGCTGTTATAGGCAAATGTTCCCCAAGACTGGGGCTCAGCCTGGGAAGCCAAGTGGGTTTTTGGCTTCATATGGGAAAGAATTCAACAGCAAGCCAACGGAGTAAAGTGAAAGAAAGTTTATTAAGAAAGTAAAGGAGTAAAAGGGTGGCCGCCCATAGGCAGAGCGCCCCGATAGGCTGCCGACTGGCTGCGTTTACAGTTGTGACTTGACTATATGCTAAACAAACGGTGGAATATTCATGAGTTTTCTGGGGGAGGATGGGGAGTTCCTGGAACTGAGGGTTCTACCCCCTTTTAGGACATATAGGGTAACTTCCAGGGGTTGCCATGGAATCTGTAAACTGGCATGGCAGAGTGGGAGTTTCTTTTAGCATGCTTGTGCATTATAATTAGCATATAATGAGCAGCAAGGGTAATCAGAGGTCACTTCCATCACTATCTTGGTTTTGGTGCTTTTGGGCCAGCCTTTCTACTGCATCCTCTTTTATCAATGGGGTCTTCTGACTGGGTCTTGGGAAACTAGTATTGCTGAACTCCTATCTCAGCACTGGTTATAATTATCAATAATTCCAAGGGTGTTAAGCATGAAATGAAGACAAAAATCAGTGTGAGTTAAAAATACATTGATTGATTCCTTTGTTCCTTCATTCATTTTGTGAGGGACCATAGAAACTTGGCCCCCTAAAGGTTCTCAGAAAAATCACCAACATGAGACAGCTTGATCAATAAGAGAAAAGGCATACAAAGTTACTCAGCCTGTATATGTGGGGGCCTTCCAAATGAAGACTCAAGTGAACAGTAAGTTATAGAAGCTTCTATACCACCCTGAGGCCACAGCAAGGAAGGCAAACTCAGAGCACAGCCAGAATCAGGTTATGCTGGAAAATCAGGTTTAGGGGCAAGACAGATTGAGAGAAAGGAAAAGGCCTGGTTAGCACAGGTAGCCTTGATATGTAGGTGAAGCCTCCCTCAGAGATAATAGATGGTAAATGTTTCTTTTCAGACTTTCAGAGGTATCAGACTCTCCATCTCTTCTGGTTCCAGGAAAGGGATGGAAAGCGGAGGGGGCTTGGCTGCATTAATGGAGATTCTCCAGGGAGGCAAACTTTTCCCACAAAAGACAGCTTGGCGAGGCTCCTTCTCTTTGCTGGCCAAGCAGCAGCCATTTCAAAATATGTCAAAAAATATATAGTTGGGTGTAAAATATGTTAATTTCCTTCATTTTATTCACTGAATACTCATTGAGGGGGATTATAATGTGTGTGATGGTTACATATAGTACTCTCTTACTGTCGTGATGACACTGCAAAATGGTAACTACAATTCCACTTTGAGTGATAGGGTGTCTCCTGTGGGTGGGCAATGTGTCCCCATTCACACTGCCTGGTCTCTCTCATTCCTACGGTAACAGCCTTCCCGGGGCCACATTGCCCTCGTGGGGCTGAGAGTCTATTTCAGCTGCGAGGGCAAACAGTTATGGCCACAGAGAGGCTGTCGTGGAAATGTGTACGTGGAGCAAAGGAAGCCTGGTCAGGGAAGGGACTTGAAGAACTGAAGATTCTCTAAGAATGGTGAACCCTGAAAATCTGAGACATGTCTCAGTTAATTTAGAGAGTTTATTTTGCCAAGGTTGAGGATGTGGGCCCATGACCCAGCCTCAAGAGTCCTGATGACATGTGCCCAGGGTGGCTGGGGTACAGCTTGGTTTTATACATTTTAGGGAGACATGAGACATCAGTCAACATGTGTAAGAAGTACACTGGTTCCCCAGCACTTTGGAAGGCTGAGGTGGGTGGATCACGATGTCTGGAGATTGAGACCATCCTGGCCAACATGGTGAAACCCCGTCTCTTCTAAAAATACAAAAGTTAGCCAGGTGTGGTGGCACATGCCTGTAATCCCAGCTACTGAGGAGGCTGAGGCAGGAGAATGGCTTGAACAGGGAGTCGGAGGTTGCAGTGAGCCGAGATTGCGCCACTGCACTCCGGCCTGGTGACACAGCGAGAGACTGTCTCAAAAAAAAAGAAGTACGTTGGTTCAGTTCGGAATTGGTTCAGTCCGGAAAGGTGGGACAACTTGAAACATTTAGGGGCCTTCCAGGTCATAGGTAGATAACAGACAGATGGTTGCATTCTTTTGAGTTTCTGATGAGTCTCTCCAAAGGAGGC
Source organism: Chlorocebus sabaeus (assembly GCF_047675955.1). NCBI lineage: Eukaryota > Metazoa > Chordata > Mammalia > Primates > Cercopithecidae > Chlorocebus > Chlorocebus sabaeus. The sequence continues at coordinate 126,855,035 of NC_132914.1, read as the reverse complement.
AATAGGATATGCATTTGCCTCGGTGAGCAGAAGGGAGACTGAATAGAATGGGAGGCAGGTTTGCCCTAAACTGTTCCCAGCTCGACTTTTCCCTTTAACTTAGTGATTCAGGGGCCCCAAGATTTTTCCTTTCATAGTATTGTGTCCATCCACTAGAAAAGGGGTCAGCAAATCTATTCTGTAAAAGCCAGGTAGTAAATAGGTTTGGCTTTGCAGGGTATACAGTTTCTACTGTGGCCAGCAAATCTGCTGTTGTGCAGAGAACACAGCCAGAGAACATATGTAAGCACGTAGGCATGGCTGTGTTCCAATAAAACTTTATTCGTCAAAGCAGGTGGTGGGCTGGGTCTGGTGAGTGGGCTGTAGTTTGCCAAACACTGCACTAGTGGTGCGTCACATGATTTTAGGTGAGGCCACAACATAGCGCAGATGAAGTTGAAGCCTAGAGTAAGAAAGTAGTTTCTCTTAAAATGATTTGTGGCTGGGTGTGGTGGCTCACGCCTGTAATCCCAGCACTTTGGGAGGTTGAGGTGGGCGGATCATGAGGTCAGGAGTTCAAGACAAGCCTGGCCAACATGGTGAAACTCCATGTCTACTAAAAATACAAAAATTAGCCAGGTGTGGTGGAGTGTGCCTGTAATCCCAACTACTAGGGATGCTGAGGCAGGAGAATCGCTTGAACCTGGGAGGTAGAGGTTGCAGTGAGCTGAGATTGTGCCATTACACTCCAGCCTTGGTGACAAGAGTGAAATTCCATCTCAAAAAAAAAAAAAAAAAAAAAAAAAAAATTTGTAAATTCTTTGGTTATGTCTTGGAGAAATTCTCCGTTGTTATCAGAATATGTTTAACGTTTCTCTGACTTTGGGTAATTTCTGATTGCAGCAAACATAGGAGGTAAAGATACACCACCACCAAACGAAGACTTTTCTAACAGTGCTGTCAACTTTTAGTTTACAGCACTAAGGTGAGGTTTCTTTGCAAAGTAAATGGATTCAAAAATCTTGAAGGGTTTGTTTGAATAGCTAAGGTTTGGAACACAGTGTTCTTGTCCAATTTCCATATTTTATGGTAAATGAAGAAAAATAAGCTCAGAAGTAGGTGGCCTACCCCAAAGGATAGAGCCAAATAGAGAGAGATCAATCTGCAGGAGAGAACTGGGAGCTGAGCTGGGGACTGGAGACTTGGTCTGAGTGTGGATGGAAGGAAGAGCTGAATCCAGGAGTCAGGAGTGGAAACGAAGTGACAGGGTGGCAGGAGAGAGTTTGCGGGTTGATCTGGCCCCTTGAAGCAGCAACTCAGCTGCTCTCGAAGATGCACTTCCAAATGCTGTGTTTCCATGCCGGAGCCGAACCAGGCTCTGTGTTGTACTTGGGCCTAACCCTGTCATAACATTGCAGCCTGCCAGGGCCCTTGGCCTTGATATCTGATGGTACTGTGTTTAGCAACCACAGAAAGTAGAATTTAGGGGTATTTTGTTTGGCTAGGGAAGGTAAACGATTGCCTTCGTTCTTGTGACTGTTCAAAGACTGTCATAAAATCTCTCCTCTGACAGCAGAGGCCCCTTCCATTAGACTTTCTCCATTAATCCCGGGTCGTGTAGCCACAGCCCTCCTGGCTAGCGTCCCCTCTGTCTGCTGGGAATACTGTCATCCCCACGCTTCTGAACTGCGGCATTTTCTGCTTGGTTTAATATGGGATGGAGCTGTAAAGTGTTCTCTGAGACATGTTTGGTTTGTATTTGGAGAATTTGCATGATATAACACAGCTCAGTAAGCTACAAAATGAGCTGCGATGAGACATTTGCACTGTTAAAATCTGAAAATAGAATAATAGGTCCTTCAGACGCGCTGCTGCAGGACTCATCATTGTGAAAGGAAAAGCACCTTCCAAGCTGGTCAAACTCATCTGGAAGATATGTGTGGTGGGATGAACCTCAGCCTGTCTCGGCCCTCTCTGCTCCAGAAGCAGGGACAAGAGCCCATGGAATGGGAGTCACAGGGCTCCATGTCACTCAGGCCCTGGCAAAGCAGATGCACTGAACAGAGGGATTTGTCTGGATGAAACCACCTTGGGCCCACATGAGATTAGGCACCATTTTCTGTTGGGTCTCTGGAAGGCTTTTTGGAAATCACATGAAATTTGTGAGATGACCTGGACTAGTTTTGGAAGTTGTGCGGATGTGCCTTAGTAGCACCTTGTAATCTCTTCTGGATGCTGGCTTTCTGTTGCTTTCAGGATTCAGGATGTGTTCACCAACAGTATTTAGTGAGAGCCTTTCACAGGCATTCTTCTAGGTTCTGGAGATGCTGAGCTGAAATAGACAGGGTGGTTGCTCGCATGGAGCTTACCTTCTAGGTGGATAGACAATGAATAAATCAGTGAAAAGAAGTGAAATGAAGTCAGAAGTCCTGAGTGCTATTTCTTTTTCCAAGAGTAATGGGATAGAGCAGGGCTTCCTACTGTCTTTTTATCATGCCTCATATAGCAACAGGCCCCAACATTTTTGGCACCAGGAACCAGTTTTATGGAAGACAATTTTTCCATGGACCAGGGGGAGGGGGATGATTTCAGGATGATTTAAGCACTTTACATTTATTGTGCACTGGTTTGTATTATTATCACATTGTAATATATAATGAAATAATTATACAATTTTACCATAATGTAGAATCAGTGGGCCCCCTGAGCTTGTTTTCCTGCAACTAAGTGATCCCATCTGAGGCTGATGGGAGACAGTGACAGATCATCAGGCATTAGATTCTCATAAGGAGCGTGCAGCCTAGGTCCCTCACATGTGCAGTTCACAGTAGGGTTGGCACTCCCGTGAGAATCTCATGCCGCCACTGAGCTGACAGGAGCTGGAGCTCAGGTGGTAATATGAGCCATGGGGAGTGGCTGTAAATACAGATGAAACTTCACTCACTTACCCATCAGTCACCTCCTGCTGTGTGTCACGGCTCGTAACAGGCCACAGACTGGTACTGGTCCTGGGGGTTGGGGACCCTCGTTATATAGGAATTAATGTCTGTGTGTCACAGTGGGGGAAGTGGATGCAGCAGGTTATGACCAGAGGTAAGAGATGGGGCTGTGGCCTCTCCAGGTCCTTCCTAGATTCCCCAGGGGCTGGGGTTGCCCAACACCTTAGCATGTCCGTGGTTCTTTCCCCCATCGCTCACTGTGAAGCTCCTAAGTGGCAGTGTCAGGAGGTTCTTGGGCTAATGTGGTCAGGAGAAGGTGAATCTCAGCAGACATCTGGTGATGATAACGGGTCCCCCATGGGAACGTGGAGGGTAGAAGAAGCATCCCATTCTTATGGCAAACGAGAGCAGCAGGACAGTGAATAGGAAGCGTATTCTTTTGTCCAATGTGGATTTTATGAAAATAACAATTTATAGAGACACACCACACTTTTATGTTGTGTGTGCACGTTTTTTTTCCTGCTAAACCCTCAGAGCTGAATAGTTACAAAGACGATTCCATGCCCTGCAGAGCCTAATATATTTACCATCTGGCCCTTTCCAGAAAAAGGGTGCAGGCCCCTGAAAGGAGTGAAGGAGAAACGGTAGGGGATATATTAATAGGAGAGTGACCCGAAAGGCTGTGCCATATAGCCTAGTTGCTTTGGAATTTCTATGTCTGTGTGTGTGCACGTGTGTGTGTGCATACCTGTGTGTGTACACATGTGTGATTTTTATTTCATGCCAAGAAACATCTGGCAGCATTCTGCATTATGTTAGTATTGTGGGATTTGATACATAACAGTCTTACATCTGCACACATAGCACCTTTTCTTTATTATGGACACTTTATCAATGCAAATTACTATCTTCACCGTCTGTTTCACAGTTATCCCAAATCTTGACATGGTCTTCAGCCATCAAGAAGAAAATGGAAGAAAAAAAATTTACTCTGAAGAAAGGCAGGTTCAAGCCAGACTTTTGGACCCAGGTTCTCATAGTGCCTGCCATATAGAGCCATGTAAACTCCATTTGAGGAGTTTGAATATTCCTCAAAGTGGGCACAGAAGCCACTGGAGGGTCCTGAGCAGGTGGAGATGCATCCTGACTTGCACTTTTATAAAGGTGGCTTGTTGTTTGCTGTGTAGAAATGGTCTGTAGGGGACCCAGCTGCAAACACTGGCCACAGGTGGGAGGTTCTCCCCGTGTTCTAGGCCACTGGGGACACTTAGCTGGACAGAGCAGGTATCAAGAAAGAAAATGAGCAGGAACTCCAAGGAAGCAATCATTTAAAGCCCATGGAGTGAAGAAGGACATTGTGCTCATGCACATACTGAAATTTGACATAAATGTTTCCTGGTTTCTTTTTTATTTTTTTTTAAGACAGAGTCTCACTCTGTCGCCAGGCTGGAGTGCAGTGGCTCAATCTCAGCTCACTGCAACCTCGGCCTCCTGGGTTCAAGTGATTCTCCTGCCTCAGCCTCCCAGGTAGCTGGGATTACAGGCGCCCACCACCACATCCAGCTATTTTTTGTATTTTTAGTAGAGATGGGGTTTTGCCATGTTGGCCAGGCTGGTCTCAAATTTCTGACCTCAAGTGATCCTCCCGCCTCAGCCTCCTGATGTGCTGAGATTACAGGTGTGAGCAACCATGCCCGCCCCTGATTTTTAATAGGTCTCAAAGTTAATACTTTTCCCAGAGAATTAGAAACTGCCAGGTCCTGTTGAAGTCTATTTCCAGTTGACCTTTTTCCTTATTATCTTGATGGTCAGAAATGTATCCTCTCGGATACTTCAACCCAGATTTGTTTTTGCCATTTGAAACTCCCAACTTTGCATAGGCTCCATCAGTCTGTACTTAATCTAATGTGCGCTCTCATTTGCCCCTCTAAGTGGGAAGGCAATGTGGACACCTTTGGCGTTAATTACTTTTTAGATTCATAATTGCAGGGACTGCTTACAGCATTGGACCTGAGTGGGACTCTTGTTCACAAACATCGCACCTGCATAGTTGATGCACTCCCCTGCCAAAGCTGAGAAGATATTTTAGCAAGAGATACTGGATGATACTGAAAACTGCTAAAATGAATTCCATGGGCCCAATTGCTAAATGCCTTCAGAGATTCAGAATATATATATATAAAATATATTCAGAATATATATATATATTTTTATATATATATATAGTGATAATTTTTTTTCAATGGAAGTAGGAAATTTAATTTTAAATTGCCATTTGTGGCTTTTACTTTACCTTTATCTATAGTATAATCCAGGTAAGTGAGCTGAACCTAGAAGAATGTCTGTCTTACCCTCTGATGTGTCACAAAATTTGGGGGTAAAGGTTGGAGGTAATTTTAGCCAGTAGGCAGCCTATTTGGGCTTCCATGTGATATGGTGAAACCAAGATGATGCTACCAGACCAAATTAATAAAATGGGTAAGGACACATGGCTCCAACCATTCTCCACTATACTTTCTGCTGTGCTGTGTCACTTTGGCATTTCTATGGATGGTGATGGAAGATCTCTTCCAGCCCTTGGCCCGAGGGCTGATTCGTGTGTCATTTCACTTACACAGAAATTGTTCGAGGAGTGAGTATTGAGTGACAGCTCAATACCTGCTCTGTCCTCACCCAAATCTCATTTTGAAATGTGATCCCCAGTGTTGGAGGTGGGGTCTGGTAGGAGGTGTTTGGATCATGGGGGTGGATTTTCCATGAATGGTTTGGTACCACCCCTTCGTGCTATTCGTGTGATAGTGAGTGAGTGAGTTCTAACCAGATCTGGTGATTTAGAAGTATGTGGCACCTCCGCCCCCCACCTCCCTTGCTCCTTCTCCTGCCATGTAAGACCTTGCTCCACCTGCACCTTCAGCCATGATTGTAAGTTTCCTGAGGCTTCCCCAGAAGCCAAGCAGATGCCAGCATCATACTTCCTGTACAGACTGCAGAACCATGAGGCCATTAAACTTCTTTTTTTTATAAATTACCCAGTCTCCATAGGCTGTATAGGAAGCATGGCTGGGGAGCTTTTACTCATGGCAGAAGGCAAAGCCGGAGCAGGCGTCTTTACATGGCCAGACCAGGAGGAAGGGTGGGGCAGTAAGGTGCCACATACTTTTGACCAACCAGATCTTGTGAGAACTTACTCACTATACAGTACCGAAGGGGATGGTAGTAAACCATTCATGAGAACTCCAATCCCATGATCCAGTCACCTCCCAACAGGCCCCTCTTCCAACACTGGAGATTACAGTTCAACATGAGAGTTGATTAGGGACACATATTGAAACCATGTGAATAATAGTCTTCTCAGTGTATTCAAAAACACCATGAAATTCTGAGACAAAGGCAAATTCGCAAATTTGTTTTTCAGTGTAAGTTTTAGAGAGACAAAGGATAGATTTGAGTACAACATACCTGAAACAAATTTCTATTTCAATAAGGTTTGCATTTTCAAAAAGGCTATTGTAGGTAAATCTTTTTAAGAAAAAAGCAGTTGTAGGGTGACATGAGAGATTTTACCTAAAGCAGTTAAACTGTCGACACCTGAGTCACCTTTGACTGGAAATTTAGCATGTATATTTCCAATTCATGCTGAAAATTAGGTGTGTATTATTTTGTACTGTGTTTATATTGGGGGAGTTAGAAATGGGAGTTTTGCTTCTTCTATGTACATAACTATTTATTATGGGTATGCTATAAATTCAGGTTGCTAGTGGAACTGTCTGGTCCACATTAGTCCTAAATCTTGACAATTCCAATTGTCAGATATGGAGAAAAATTCACTCTGAATAAAGGGAGGTTCATACCAGTCAGGTTCATATCAGTCTTTTGAACCAAACTGATATCTTTTTCTTTCTGTCTCAGTTTCGCGCTCTCTCTCTCTCTCTGTCTCTCACACACACACATACACATTTCTGTATGAATTTACTTGGTCATTACCTGGGAAAATGTCAGGAAATAACCAAATCACAGGAATTTAGACAAAAGTCTTTGCTTTGACAAATGTAGACCAAACACAAAATTCTAGGACCCCCCAGCTGCCTTCTCTTGACCGAGGAGATTTCAAAAGAAACCTGTAAAAACTAGTTCAGGCCATGATAGGAAGGGGGTTCCAGACAGGCCTCATTATACCCTCTTTCGTTTTTTCAGGCACAACTGACCAACATGAACATTAACACAGAGATCTTAACACTGAGAAAATACACTCTTTGTAGCAATAAAATACCAAATTCTAACCCAACTCTAGTATAGCATTACATGACAGATAGCAGGCCCTGGAAGAAACCAAAGCATTTTACCCAAAATAGATTTATTTGACGTATTTTGAAATGTCCCTGCAAATCTGTCTCTTGTGGGAAAGACCTACATTCCGTAGAGAATCCCCTTCCCTCTCCAGGGCTTTTTTTGATCCTGAAGAGATTAGCTGAGAGTCTGGCACCTTTTAAAGATCTAAACAGAAAATACTTGCCATCTATTGCCTCTAAGGATAGCCACCCAGGAAACTTCATCTACATAATAAGAACCTTGGTCTCCACAAATACTTATTTTAACCCAGACACTACTTTCTATTGATTCTAGCTCTTTAGATAATAACTCTTTCAACCAAGTGCAAATCAGTAAATCTTTGAATCCACCTATGCCCTGTAAGCATCCTCAGCCCCTGCATCAGGACAGTTGTCCTGTCCAGTGTTTCTGCACTGAACCAATGTATACCCTACATGTATCAGTTAATGTCTTATGTCTCCCTGAAATGTATCAAATGGTGCTGCCCCTCAACCACCTTAGGCACACATTCTTAGGACCTCCTAAGGCTGCGTCATGGGCCATGGTCACTCATACTTGGCTCAGAATAAACCTTTATAAATATTTTACAGAGCTTGGCTCTTTTCCTCGACACTATTTCTCCAAATATTTCATTGTCATCTCTGCATAACTTAATAAAACTTGCTTGGACTTTGAGTAATGAGAGCACTCCACCATCAAATGAAGACTGAACCAACATGTTCCCTGAGCACTGGTTTCAGTGTTAGCGGTGGCTGGAGTATAGGCATCAGCTGGGGAACAGGTGTCTGCTGGTGCCTACAAACAGTGCAGCTTCCCTTGACCTGAGGCTTCATGGAGATGTTAATGACGACGGCTGCGCAAGGATGCTTTCCCTCACTTTCCTTTCAGGCTGCTGCACCAATGCTGTGGGCATCCTCCACCTCTCTGTGGATGACTCTCCTTGCCATTTCTTTTGTTTGCTTGTGTAATCTGAGGACTTACCATCATAGAGATCCCAACAGAGATCAAGTTATAAACATCAGCTCTCAAAAAACAGAAAGAGGGAAGGAAATGAAGAGTTTGCTGTTTCCATGACTACTAAAGATCTCAGGTCAAAAACATTTTCAAAGGCAAATGAGGTAGCAAAACCACAAAAACTGTGTGGCTGCTGGGACAGTGAGGGAAGGTGAGGCTGTTGCATTTAGACAAAACATTTAGAGGTGTTCTTCTTTACAATCATGTTTATTAAGTAGATGTAATTACATATATGCTAATGATGTAGGTACTTTGTGGGGAAGTGTTTCATTACAGTTTTGAGTTTGTTTAAAAATTTAAACACTTCAATAAAAGAATGGTATAAGGAGCCTAGAAAGTAAAAATTCTTACACAAAATGGTTCTATTTCCCCAAAGCAGCATAATGTTTCTGAATAAGTAAATTGTGAAACAGAGAATAGTAGCTTAGAATTATTTATATTTTTAAACTCTTAGTTGTTAATAAAACTATAAGGCAAATTTTAAAAGAGGCAAAATCAAAAAATATCAGTGCAGAGAATACTAAGAAGGCAAAAATAATAAAATCTTTTCTATAAAACAAAATAACAACATAATTTTAAAATACAGCATTCAAACTCTGACCTGCCAAGGTTTCATTTTCCTTGTCTCCGATATTTTAATTTAGACACAAATTGTTTGATCACATGAATAATTTAGCATAGTCCAAGAAAGACATATAAAAAGCATCAGGTTTATTTCTAAGACTTAGATACTGTTGAAGTCTTTATGTCTAAGACTTAGATACAAATAATTCAATGAATTCAGAACTTTTAAAATACAGTGCCAGTCCCATCATTAATAATTTCTTTTTTTTTTTTTTTTTTTGAGACAAGGTTTCACTCTTTCACATAGGCTTGAGTACAGTGGCACAATCACAGCTCACTGCAGCCTCAACATCCTGGGTTCAAGCAATCCTCCTGCCTCAGCCTCCCGAGCAGCTGGGACCACAGGTGCAGGCCACCATACCCTGCTAATTTTTTTTTTTTTTTTTAATGTAGTGACAGAGCCTGGCCATGTTGTCCAGGCTGGTCTCAAACTCCTGACCTCAAGCCATCCTTCTTTCTCGGCCTCCCAAAGTGCTGAGATTATAGATATGAGCCACTGTGCCCTGCCTGGACAGTTTCTTAAGTACCCAGTGTGTGCCCTGGACTGAACTGAGTGCAGGGGACACCACAAAGCTCCAGGACTTCCTCTGCAACACGGAGACATATGTTGGGGGAGAAGGTGTTTTTCTTTTTTCCTATTTTTAATATTGTTCTATTAACTTAGGTGGGAAGGCATGTCTCAGAAGTTATTGGCTTAACTGCATTGGGCTGAATATTTTTAAGTTTCAGGAGCAAAAGACTCCAAATCCACTGTGTTTGCCTTCCCATTGTTCCTGAGCTCCCTGTGAAGAAAACATTAGTGGCTTTTGGCAATGAGAACATGAACCAATATGAGAGAAAGCTGTCAGGCCTGGGGGCCAGTAAATGGGAGATGGATGGGGAAAGTGATGGGTCCTGACAGCCTGGGAGTCTCCGGCCATCCATCACACTCTCACCATGAAAGAGAGATGCCACTCAGATGTACTTAAATTCCCAAAGAGCTGACGAAATGAATCCAGTGGAGGAAGGCTCCGGGCATGAATTGTGGTCCCCTTGACTTCAAACGGTATTAATGCACATGAAGAAATACAAACCAGCAGACTCAATATTTGCTAAACCCTTAGTAGGCTCAATTTCCTGAGGAATTCAGTTCTACTTATGCGCCTGTTCGTTCTCAGGTGACAGATAAGAAAGCCATAATGGGTTTTCTACTTACTATGGTATTGGTCGGGAGTTCCACAAAAGTAAACTCATTGGATTTATATTGTTTCTTGAATTTAAATAGGTAAAAGCTCCTTGTAAGAATTGGAAACAACGCACCTTGAAAACTTTGGATTTGTCTGATTTTCCACATGTCCGTAGATGGTTGATCTATAATTCATAAGCGTTATGAAACATTGGAGAAAAATACAGAGGAAAGCCAGCCAAATCCATGGGGAAGACGTTCGTCTCTTTGTACATGATTTTGCTTTGTCTGTAATGCGATGGTAAAGTGGAGTTTTTTTTTTCCTTTTGGAGGACAGATGATGTTTCTGTTAAGATAAAAAATTTAGTTGTATTGAATACAGGAAAAAAACATTTAAGCCAAGCATCCTACTTGAATCCCTATGTGTGATTCAAAGTGAATCAGACATGGTCCTGGCCCTGAATGAGTTTTCTGTCTACTTAGGTGGGATAGAGGGGGATAGTCAAAGCAAAGAGAGAACTACATAGAAGATGCATGAATGCACCCAAGTGGCTGGGACAAAGGTCATCAATAGTTAGTGACTTCAGGTATTAATAAGGCAGCTTGGGGTCCGTAGTGCAGGAGACGGGATGGCTGTAGGAAGGGATGGTGCAGAGAGGGGAGCTCATGCGTGGTTGGTGGAATAAAAGGGAATCCAAAGATTATTTCTGACAGTTTGGTAGGATTTCCACAGCTAAGAATAGAGAAGAAAGCAGATAGAGTGGCCTCGAGGGAGGGACTGGCAAAGTGCTCAGAACGGACAGCCATGTCTGCAGGCCGGTGGCCCACCCGGGTGGAAGAAAACACAGCCAGGAGGAGACAGGAGGTAAAAATGAATGGGGAGGTCAGAATCTTTTTATTATGGGTCTTGAAGACAGAGCTCTGAAGACTGGATCTAATTCCACAGGAAGACAGCAAAAAAGAGGGTCATGAACAGATTTTGAACTGAGAACTAATCTCATCAGAACTGAGTATAATATGTCTTCCTTGTTTTTATTGCCTAAAAAGGTTTCAGAGAAAAGACAATGAAACCCCCAATCCTACCATTGCAGCCAAGCAAGCTGTAGGCACTTGTTTTGTGTTCTCCTTCCGTCCTTGGCCACCGAGGGCAGGATTTTTACACACGACTCAGGCTCAGCTTCTCCACTTATATACAAGCATTTCCTAAGGTGCTAACTTATATTCCTAATTATGATTTCCAAAACCCTTTAATAGTCTTTCATAAGTCAGCATGGAAATACCCGAAGTCATCTTCCAGTCCTAGTGTATTTATGTATAATGTTCCTGTTGTGTATAATGCTCCTGTTGTAAATAATGCTGCAGTGAACATCTTCCTGGAGTTTCCTTTTGCCTTTATTTATTCCTTGGAATAGGTCCTGTTTTGTGTGTATGTAACCTAACTCGTAAATTATAAGGCTCTTATGTGGTAAGTTTGAGGATCTATTGAGTTTTTCAAGGTACAGGAGTTACAATCAAGTTACAACATATTAACCAGGGTGTGGTGGGGGGATCTTTTTATTTAGGATGCCAATGGCTCACCAGTTCTGCATCTCTGTGGTTGTCAGTCAGAAATGTATTAGCAATCCACACTTATTCTGTGACAATTCCAGCTCCCTGGGAGACAAGACTTTGCAGAATCACTGACACTCACTTTGTCTCCAGGTGATCCTTTCCCAGCTAAGGTTTATCAGATGCATCGCCAGGGATCATCAATCGTGGGATTCTGTCTCCACCCCATTTCTTCTGCTCCTATGAGACAGTCTTTGCTTTTCTAAGTGTATGAGGAAATTAATCACTCAGTTTGGATACTCAGAATTTTTCCTCAGTAATTCTCATTAATACCTTCATTTGTTAGTGTGCAACTTCTCAAGCCAGGTCTGGATTCGTTTCCTCTGTTGTTTTGGAGGTTTGTGAGATTATGAGTAGCCCAGGATCCTTTCTGCTCCTCTCTTTTAACCCAGGTTTGATGACTGCAGGTTACATTTTGCTGGTTTCTGCTCTTTTTCATAAGATAGGCCGACTGATAATTTGGGGATGGTGCCCATGGTTTTATGCAGAGTTCTTTAATCTTTATCCATTAGCACCTGAGCATTTATGAAAGAGAAAGACGCAGTCGCGTTGAAGGAAGCACTTCCTGATGTCAGACAGCTCCGGGCTGAATCCTGCCTTTTGTACCTCCTCCTCAGGTGGCCTTGAGCAAGCTAATTAGCATCTCTGCACCCCATTCTTCTCACCTATGTAATGGGAACAATAATGATAATTCTAGCATCCTACCCCATACGGGGTAGGTCATCATCAGGATTAAGAGAATAATTCTTCATCCAATCTGTCATGGATGGGCACTCAGATTGATTCCATGTCTTCATGCAGAAACAGAAAGCCAAGTACCTTATATTCTCACTTACAAGTGGGAGCTAAATGATAAGACTCATGGACACAAAGAGGGGGAACAACAGACACTGGGGCCTGCTTGAGGGTGGAGGGTAGGTGGAGGGAGAGGAGCAGAAGAATAATTATTGGGTACTAGGCTTAGTACCCGGGTGATGAAATAATCTGAACGATAAATCCTCATGGCACAAGTTTACCCAGATAACAAACCTGCATATGTACCCCTGAACCTAAAATGAAAGTTAATAAAAAGGAATAATTCACATGGCAGACTTACTATTCTGCTTAGCATATCATGAGTATTCAATAAATACCAGTTATGACTAATTCCTACCATGATCATTTGAATAACAGATGTCATGGCAATTTCTGGGTCAGGCTAACTTTTCCTATCTCTATTTGCTTGCTTTCAGTGTTTTGAATTATTCCTTCTTAGAAATATTCTAAGAAACCTTCCAGCAAACCTCCAAGAAATGTTCTAGAAAACCTGCAATCCTTTGTGTTTATTGCAAAACAACCCCCATATCAAGAATGTGAAAATGAGCCATTTTCAGCCTTAATAGTCCTTGGTTACCCATTATCTCACCTGATGGTGAGATATCAACTCAATCTGTGTCCTGTGGTTTTTCTTTCTTCTTTCTTTCTCTTCATGTCCAGCTGCCTTGAAGTCCAAATTTAAAACATTTAGCCCCACTGTTCACAGCTGCCTGTTTTCCTCAAACACACACATGACATATAACTTATGTTCCACACTGGAGCTCTTTGAAATGAAAGTGGACAGCTCTCGTTTTTATGACAAGAGAATAGAGTGAACCAGGGGTTCCAGGCCAGCTGGGACATCAGGAAAATCTACATGCAGAGGTCATGTGCAAGTTCTTTTTGTGTGTCTGTTGTGTATTCACATATGCCACTTAAAACAACAACAACAACAATGGAACCAGCCATCCAGCAAATACGAATCAACTTCCTGCTACCTGCAAAGCTCCTTTTCAAGTGCTGGCTCAATTCAAAGATAAAACAGAAGCACATCTTAATCTTGAGGAATAGATTATAATTTTACCAGATCCACATTTGACTACACAAATTCAACTCTGTGTGCTACTTTAAAGATATAAATCAGCCGCCAAACACAAGCCAAGCTAGGTCATGTGGCAGCCACCGCAAAACTCCTTCATAATGGCCATATCAAGAAACAGTGTACACAAAGGTTTGTATACAACGCCATGCATACTGAGCTTATTGGCTGTCCGGGGGATTTTCACAGATGGTTTTTGTTTGTATAGTGTTTTTTTAATTAGGCATTAACTGTAGGGCCTAAATCCTAAGTAAAATGCAACACCATGAATAAAGTAACAAGAAATGAAACACTTGAAGATCGGTAACTCTACGGAAGAATTTGGAAGATGGACGTCATGGGAGAGGCAGAGACAAACTGAGATGGGATCAAGGAAGATGCCTCCTAGGTGGGAAGGGTGGAGAATATTTCCTGGAGAAAACATTTCAGTTGAGCTTTGAAAGATTGGTTTCTGAAATCTTCGTTGAGTATAACTCTGTCAGACACTGGGCTAGATGCTAGGACTGAAATGATGAGCAAAAACAGAGATGGTGAATAAAAATCTGAAATATAAGATTATAATTCTGGTAAGTGCCACCAAGGAGCATTAGCTGAGGCTCTGAGAATGTGCGGTGGGGTCTGAAGATGGGCCGGACAGAGGAGTTTTCCAGGGGCAGGGATGCTGCAGACAGGACCTGGAAGAGAAGTAGAGGCCAGTGAGGGGAGAGGAGGGAATATCCCAGATGGAGGGGGTGGCAGGTGCAAAGGCACTGTGGTAGAAGACGGGTGGTGAGAGCCAAGGGTGGCACGAAGGTGGGTAAGGCATGGGTAGAGGGAGAAAGGGGCATAAAGATGGAGAGAAGGGATAGAGGGAGAGAAGCGGGTAAAGATGGGGAGAGAGACAGAAAGGGGCAGAGAGAAATGGGAAACGGAGAAGAAGACATGAGAGAGAAAGAGAAACAAAGAGAGGAGAGACAGTGAAAGAGAGATAGACAGAAATGAAGGAAGGAAGATGGGGAGAGGGAGGGAGATAGAGCAGGAGAAGGACAGGAAACTGATGAGGCTGGCAAGGTGGTAGAAGCCAGGCCTCGTGGTAAGGGATTCTGGCTTTATTCTAAAAGGAACAAGCATCGAGGAAGATGGTCACGGGAAGATGAGAGAGGGAGACAGAGCGTGGCCATCACACTGAGTATCCCCACACTGTGTTTCTCCTTAGTCACATTTACCATGTTCTATGGTTGATTGTTCATTTATCTCCTTGTCCACTGAAGGATCCCTTGATGAGGCAATGTGTTCAGCAAAGGTGGGACCTGTGTCTGTCTGGTTCACTGTGGAATCGCCAAAGTCTAGCATAGTTTCCAGCACATAGTAGTGTTCAGTGTTTATTTGTGGAATGAAGAAAAAGCAAGAGAATGTCTGGGCAAGCCTTCCTGCCTAATGGTGAGCACAGTACAGGCATGTCCCTTATAGAGACACCTCTGCCCCTGCCGAGACACCCCAGGTGTCCTGGCTGAACAGGGTCTCATCCACCCATCTTTCCTAACTCCTGCGACATTGCCCTGCTCTCCCTTGGATCTGAGTGACTCATCTACCCATCTTTCCTAACTCCTCCAACATTGCCCTGCTGTCCCTTGGATCTGTCACTCAGAAACTCAGCACACAACTTATGGCTGATGTAAGCAGCAACCACCAATTTCCTTCTAATCAAGGTTTTCTGAAATTGCTGGAAGTTCACATTCTAAAGTCATGATCTTTCCACAGTCCTCTGGGAACACATGTAATATTCTTGTTAAATACTCATTATTTAACACTTGCTTTATTGAAATTTTCTCTCGTTTACCAAATGATTTCTAGTGGATTTTATCATCAACAATATGAATAATCAAAATTACAATTTAGTCTTAAAACACTTTCAGTAATAATGTATTATTCCTCCTTTTATCAGAAATCTTTTGTGTGATATAAATTACTGTTTTTAGGAGACAAAATCTCTTTGTCACCCAGGCTGGAGTACAGTCATGCAATCTCAGCTCACTGCAGCCTTGACCCACTGGCCTCAAGCAATCCTTCCACTTCAGCCCTGAAAGTAGCTGGGTTTACAGGTGTGCGCCACCACACCTGGCTAATTTTTTAAATTTTCTGTAGAGACAGGTTTTGCCATGTTGCCCAGGTTGGTCTTGAACTCCTGAGCTCAAGCGATCACCTGGCCTTGGCTTCCCAAAGTGCTAGGATTACAGGCAGGAGCCAGCATGCCCGGCCTAAATTATTATTTTTCTTATTTTTGTGGGTAACATAGTTGGTGTATATATTTGTGGGGTACTAAATTATTTTTTATTATCTCTAAAAAAGGTTTCTGATTTCTCCCATTGGTGTTCAGCAGCGTCATGGGATACTTTGTATACACTCATGGATCACTTAAGGATGCGACATGCTCTGAGAAACGTGTCACTATGTGGTGTCATTGATGTGCAAACATCACAATTATATATATACAAACCTAGCTGTTCCAGTCTACTACACACCTAGATATATGGTAAAGCCTATTGCTCCTCCATTACAAACCTGTGCATCATGTTACTGTACTGAATATGGCAGGCAATTGTAACACAATGGTAAATATTTGCCTATGTAAGCATAGAAATTGTACAGTCAAAATATGGTGTCATATTGCTACGTGATTCTTATGTGAGCACCATTATATATGCAGTCTGCGGTTAACTGAAATGTCCTTGTGCAGTGCCTGACTCTGTTCGGGGAGGTTTCGTCATGTCTAAAGATGGGGTAAGATCTCGTGTTTTGGGTGTAGTGATACCATCATCTTACTTCACCTTTGCTGGCTTGACTCTGCCACACTAGACACAATTACCAACGTAACGTGCTCCCTTTCCCAATCTTCATTGCACATCTTCCTCCTTTTTTGAAGCAGGTGGTTCTGAGTGCAAAGAAGTAGACTATCCACAATAAAAATCAGTCTTATAACCAATGCTGACTTGGCTGACCTTACAAGTTGATGGACTTTGGGGCCATGGATACTGCCCTTTTAGTTCCAGAAATCTTAGTGATGAGGTTAGAGAGTTTCCTGATAAAAGCCATGAGAAAATTAAAAAGAAAAAACATTAGCCAGTTTAACAATTGCCATAATCAGTGTTGCACTTGGCCGGCCTGGTGGCTTACACATGTAATTGCAGCACTTACGGAGACTGAGGAGGGCTGATCATTTGAGGGCGGCAGTTGAGACCAGACTAGCCAACATGGTGAAACCCCATCTCTACTAAAAATACAAAATTAGCTAGGTGTGGTGGTGCATGCCTGTAATCCCAGCTACTCGGGAGTCTCAGGTAGGAGAATCGCTTGAACCTGAAAAGCGAAGATTGCACTGAGTTGAGATTGTGCCACTGTACTCCAGCCTGGGCGACACAGCGAGACTCCATCTCAGGAAAAAAAAAATTCACATAAAAGTAGAAAAAAGTACATGTGAGTAGCATGCAAATACTGTACACACAAGCCTGTTGAATGTTGATGTTTTCTTCCAAAGTAGTCTAAAACTTGGTTTAAGTATTTATATTCCTAAATTCTGGGAAAATTGGACGTCATGTCTTTGATTATGTTCTTTGGGATATTAAGGGTTTCATGAACAAAAACAAACAAGTGAGTGTTAAATAAGTTTGGAGAATAATACTTTCCTTATCTTTCTCCTGGAGATTCCAAATGTCTGGGACCAGTAAAGGCTCTGAGAAGTTGAGCAGAGAAGAACCTGCTGAGCTTTATTTAACCAGTGTTTCTCAAAATTAATAGACTGTGGAGCTTTTTTTTTTCCCAACTCAACACCAATTAAAATTCTATTAGGAACAAGATTTCCAGAAGACACAATTGGAAAACAACTGTCAGTTACTATGCTTATAATAGCCTTATGCCACTTGCTGGTACTGTGAATTCTATGCTTTTAAACCTTAAATCGAAGAAGACTCATACAAGTGACGTTGTTTAAAGCTGGACTGAATTGTGTATCTAATTTTTGACAACAGCCATCAACAGTAAACATCCTAAATTGAGACTTTACATATACCCCCTTTGAGTGGGCGTTATTTAAATGCAACTGCACAGATTAGGGGGCTTTAAGAAAATCCTACAAGTGTAAAGTGACAAATTGTGTTGAAGGTAATAAATCCTGCCTTTAAATAATGCAAGTGCTGTGCAGGGCTTCCTTTGAAATGCCTCATGTTTGACTAGTATTCCTAAAGCATTACAGATCTCATCCACACTCTGTCAGAGACACAGTAATTGCTTTGCTGGTCTGTGGACTGAAAAAACCTGTAAAAACTGTGAGAATAACGTCAACCTAGAGCAATGAAAGCGTCTCGTATTGGGGAGACCAGAGCTAGTGAACATGTCAGTCCAGGAGAAAAACCTTGGGCTTCAGGAGGTTTTAGTTTACATTTTCCCAGCTCTCCTGGGTATGGAAATGATGAAAACAAACCTTTTGGTGTGCAGGAGCCAAAGGTGGAAGAAAGAACAATAATTTGTAAAGAGGGAAAACAGATTAAAAGAATAATGTCACTTTATTTGGGAAAATTACGTTTCGTGTCTTTTTCTTGAAACTTACAAAAATGTTGGGTACCTGTGCTGTAACTTGATGATATTGAAAAGAATGGCTAAGTGTAGTATCCAGAAAATGTAGAGACCTCTTAAAAATGAATGAAAAAGTATCAATACCAAAAGGAAAACGGGCAAAAGGTATGAATGGGCAAGGTCAGAGAGGGCCCTGGGAGAGCCAGTGAGACTGGATGAGGAATTTCAGGAATGATCTGGGCACATGGAAAATTACTTGCACAGTGAGACAGTAGTCATGCCTATCAGGTTGAAAAATGTGAAGGCATCTGTCAAACCAGCAATAATGCCAAGTGTTGTGAGGTATGGAGCAATGGAAATGTTCACACGTTGCCAGAGGGAATCACTGCAGCTTCCCAGAGGCATCTGGAGGGGACTCCCCATTTGTACCTCTGGACGCCTTCTCTACTCTGCCCTGTGCCTGAGAGGCTGACCTGCATGGAGCACAGCATGGACTCCCTTGATGTCTGGTTTCTGGGGCTTTCAGCCCATGAGAGGCACTGGCAGGAGATCATAAGGCAGAGGAAGGTGAGCACTGGGTGTCTCTCCATCTCCTTCCTCATTGGCGTGGGCTGACAGTGGCTGCACTCTTCACTGGACACCACTGTGCTGTCTGCACTAGTCTTGTCCTGCTGGTCCAGCTAAGCTCATGACCATTATCTATCCCCAAGATCCTTTGGGCCCCACACAGCTCCTAGCCTGGGGATGACTCATTGGCCCTTACTGGTTCTTCTTCCTCTCACACCTTTATGAATTGGCTCTTCATAAAAGTCCTCACAAGTGTCCCATTTGGGGGTCCGAGCTTTGTTCTGCCGGGTCTGTGAAGAAAAGCTGAAGGCACGCAGCCCCTCTGACCCTTTAATTCGTTCTTAAAGAGAAGCTTTGGCATTGGACTCCTAAAAGACATGGAGATGGATATCCACAACATGTTGAAATAGTGAAAAAGTGTAAACAGCTTATGTATTCTTCAAGTGATAATTAGCTAAGGTAGATTATAATATATGCAGATCAGAGAGACTTCTGTAGTCTTTGCTCTGTAGTTTTCCCAGCAACACAAGATAAAGGCAGGGGATATGACTAAGTCACTCATGTATTATTCAACCAAATGTTTGATTTAGGAATGGCCTATAGGCATGACATTGTGCTGTGCGCTAGGGTTAAGATGGAGAGTTACACGAAAGTGTATTGTGAGTTTCTCGACTCTCCAGCAATCCCACTACTGGGTATCTATCCAGAGGAAAATAAATCATTATGTAAAAAAGACACTGGCATGTGTATGTTTATTGCAGCACAATTCACAATTGCAAAGCTGTGGAATCAACTTAAGTGCCCATCAACTGATAAGTAGGTAAAGAAAATGTGGAATATATATACACACCATGGAATACTGCTCAGCCATAAAAAAGTAATGAAATAATGTCTTGTGCAGCAACTTAGATGGAACCGGAGACCATTATCCTAAGTGAAGAATAGAAAACCAAGTAGCACATGCTCTCACTTACAAGTGGGAGCTAGCTTATGGGTATGCAAAGTCATGGAGAGTGGTCTAATGGACACTAGAGACTCAGAAGAGGGGAGGGTGGCTGAAGGATAGAAAATCACCTGTCGGGTACACTGCACACTATTTGGGTGACAGGTACAGTGAAAACCCAGCCTTCACCACTATATAATTCATGCCACCAAAAACCACTGTACCCCTAAAGCTATTGAAATAAAATACAAAATGCAAAGAATTCATCTAGAGGAAAAACACAGTAACAAAAAGTGCTAAATAAAATGTGTAGTTAAGGATAGTTGGTTGTTGTTACATATTATCTATGAGAGAAAACTCAAATCCGAATGGTTTAAGCAAAAAGCATGCTCCTTGCTTCAGGGGCAAGTAAATCCTGTGAATCCAATGCTTTCCTTAGAAATCTGTCTGTTTCTCTCCATCTCTCTCTCCTCTTCCCCCTCCCTCTCGACTCTGATTTCCTCTGTGTTATTCCCATTTTCTTCTATTGCGGATGAACTTACATTACCTCGTATCTGGAGCGATGCCACCTCCAGCCCCAATTTGTATTCCCCCATTAGCCAAAACCAGGTTAACCCCACTAGCTTTAACTGAGAGTTTAAAGGAGAGAGCTTAGCATCCTTGATTGGCTCATTTGCCCATGTCTGAACCAGTCACTATGGCAATGAGAATGGGTCACTCTAATTGGCCACCCAAAGTCACATGATCAATCCTGCGGCTGGTGGGAAGTGCACTGTGATTGACAGCCCCATTGGGACCACATGGATAAGAAGTAGATGGTCCCCACCAGGTTCTACCTAGATGAAACCAAGCATGTCTGCCCTATAGAAACAGAAAGGAGCTCTGGCTTGTATAACAACATCTGGTAGAGGAGTTCAGAGCAGAGGGAAAGCCCTGTTTGCTGATGTCGTTATGGACATATTCCTGGGGGAGTGAGTGGTGACCTGGACTTTTCCATACGTTGAGAAGTTAGATGTGGCTAGGGTGTCGGATATAGTGGGCCAGCTGGACTTTTCCTTGAACCTGTACCTAGGTATACTTTCCCCCAAAACTATCCACGTTTCAGTTTTCGCATTATGTATTAGATATCCAGAGATTCCCTAGTGACCCTTGCATGGCACAAGAGCCCCCTCCTGCGCGCTGACTGCCCTCCTGCGCGCTGACTGACTGCCCTCCTGCGCGCTGACTGCCCTCCTGCGTGCTGACTGCCCTGCACGCGCCCACTGTCAGTGCCTATTACAGCACACATGCACTGCCCACACGGAAGCTCCCTGGTCTCTCCAGATGATGCCTGTGGGGCTAGTGGACGAGTGGGGCTTGTGGACTCTTGCCTACTTCTGCTTTTTGCTTTGAAATGCAGACTTTGGGTGACCTCACGATTCACTTCTTGTTTCAAACATTTCCACTTTCCCTGGATTTTATGTGTGCCACTGAAAAGACAGCGTTCCCCCATGTACCTACTGAGACCCTTTTTGAGAAAGGGAGAAGTTGCCTTACCGAGACTGGGTAACACTTGGGCATTTCCATCCAGAGACGAGCACCACCTTCTCTCCTTCTCCAAAATCAAGTGGGCACTACGGAGAGAACAGACCGTAGCATAGACAACAGGAAGGAAGGAAGGAAGGAAGGAGAAAAGAAGGAAGAAAACCATGTAAGAGCATCCATAAAGGGAGGTGGTTTCACACGCACTGGGGCTCTCATTCCAGACCACCTGGGTTCAAAGCCTGCCTCAGCTAAACAGCTGTGTGTCTCTGAACAAGTCATTTAGCCTCTCTGTGCCTCAGACTCTCTGTTGGAGATAGTGATAGTACCTGCCTCCATTGAAAGATGTAATGTGTTAATTAAACAGGCTGGCATAGTAGTTGAAATAGTTAACGTGTTGCTCTTTAAAGCTCTGGGAACAACAGCTGCCTCTCTCTCTGGCACTTCCTGAGCTTTAACTCACTTTATTTGGACACCAAGGCAGAGGAGTGGAGGGAGAATATTAATATCAAACATTCATTGGGTGCATCAGTGGTGCCAAGCACAGCGTTTTTGCCAGAGGGGCTACGGCAGTGAGTAAAGAGACAAAGTCTTGGCCTCATTGAGTGTACATTCTAGTGGAGAGAGAGAAGAAGTGTGTATGAATAGACAACACGTGGCGGTGGGGGTGGGGGAGCAGTGCTGAGCTCCCCAGAGGGCATCGTGGCAGCGTGAGAGGGCCAGGTCATGGCAGGCGGGGACAGTCGGGTGCTGTTTGGGCAGGAAGGCCTCCTGGAACAGAGAGCTGGAAGGGAGAGAGGGACAGTGAGGGAGGGCACACTGTGCAGAGGGCATAGCTGTGGCAGAGATGGAGCCTGAGTGTGCTTGGTGCCTTCTAGAAAGTAGAGTGTATGTTCTGAGATGAGGAAGGGCATGGGGTACGGTGGTCAGAGGAGTGGGAGTGACCGGAAACACTGAAGGTCACCAAAGCCACAGAAGGGCGTCGACTTCCACTTGGAACCACGTGGGAAGACACTGTGGGTTTGGATCTGGGCATGACGTGGCCTGACTTCTTTATGTTTTATTTTTATTTTAAGTTCTGGGGTACATGTGCAGGATGTGCAGATTTGTTCCATAGGTAAACGTGTGCCATGGTGATTTGCTGCACTTATGAACCCATCGCCTAGGTATTAACCCCAGCATGCATTAGCTATTTTTTTCTAATGCTCTCCCTTCCCCTACCTGACCCCCCAAGAGGGCCCCAGTGTGTGTTGTTCTCCCCCATGTATTCATTTGTTCTCATTGTTCAGCTCCCACTTTTAAGTGAGAACATGTGGTGTTTAGTTTTCTCTGCCTGCGTTAGTTTGCTGAGGATAATAGCTTCCAGCTGCATCCATGTTCCTGCAAAGGACATGATCTCGTTCCTTCTAATGGCTGCATAGTATTCCATGGTATATACGTACCACATTTTCTTTAGACAGGATCTCACTCTGTCACTCAGGCTGGAGTGCAGTGACCTAATCTTAGCTCACTGCTTAGTGTCTAAGCTTTCTGAGCAGCTGGGATTACAGGCATGCACCACCACACCTGGCTAAGTTTTGTACTTTTATCAGAGATGGGCTTTTGCCATGTTGTCCAGGCTGGCCTCGAACCCCTGGGATCAAGGGATCCTCCCACCCCAGCATCCCAAAGTGCTCAGATTGCAGGCCTGAGCCACTGCTCCTGCTGGCCTGACATATTTTTAAAGGAGGTCTTTGGCTTCTGTGTGGAGAATACACTAGAAGCGCAAAAACAAAAGCCCAACAGCAGGGAATAGGCTGCCACAGTAATTCTAGCCTCCAGGAGACGGAGCTTGGCCAGAGCAGTGGCCGTGGAGTGGCCACAGGTGGCTGTGGTGACCTTCCAAGTTGAGGTGCCGGCTTCAGCCTGGTTTTGGACTTGAAAGGATGTGCAGAATCCAAAGTGGCCCCATCGATATGGTGACAGCAACCTGCGGATGACTTGGAGGATGAGCAGGTTTAGGGACAGAAGCAGAAATTGCTGTGTGTGGTTTAGACATGCTGCTGACCTGGGCTGGGTGGTTTTGGGCTGTGGTTAGGGTCTTGTAACCTAATAGGACTAATTCTGGATGCCTTTCTAGAGACAAGCTCTGGTTTTCCTATCCCGAATGCTCCTGTTCTGTTAGGATAACACACTCAATTGTAAAATGAAATGTCCTTTTAAAATATTTCCAATGATATTTAAGAAGAAAATGATTACGGAAATTCAGCGTGAGTCCAAGAAAGTGGTTTAATGAGTTTCGTTAACACTCCTGATTAAGACCTTTCATCCGAGTGTCAGATGATCCTCACATTTGAAACGCTGAAAACCGGAATTTATAATGGGGACATTGCAAGAATTTAGTTCGGCAAATGGGATTACAGTGATACCTTTTCTGTGAAAAGTTAATTGAGTTTAAATGAAGGCAATTTGGCTGAAGTGAAAAAATCAAATGGGTGGTGGGGCTGGGGGAGCCAGTGGATAACCTGAGACAAATGAATCCCATAGGAATAGGGACAGTTTGGAAAATGATCTAGACATAGGGAAATTGGCTAAGTGTTCTCATATTTAATTAGGTAATAAGTTGTTCATTGGCAGGGACATTTCTGCACATGCATTTAAGTCACGGCGGGGATCTGTGCTATCACAGTGTGATAAAGCTTGTTCCTTTTAGAGCACCATTTTTTATCGGAGAATTTCAACAGGGATGCGGGTCAATTCTGTTCCTGAGCGTATGCATGCGTCGTACACCAAAAGTAAAATGTGAAGGCCCCCTCAACCGTCTGAATGGACCCCTCCTCTAGGCCAAGGGCGTTTCACAGTTAACCTGAAAATCGATTTTAGGCCATGATGGAAGAAGGGGTGGGACATGCCTCATTATCCCCTCCAGCATTAACCTCAACTCTGACCTTAAGTCTGATAAGAAACATTGACAATCGATTCTCTCTAAAGCCTGCTATTTGGAGGCTTCACCTGCAAGATAAAAACTTTGGGCCAGGCGCGGTGGCTCAAGCCTGTAATCCCAGCACTTTGGGAGGCCGAGACGGGTGGATCACAAGGTCAGGAGATCGAGACCATCCTGGCTAACCCGGTGAAACCCCGTCTCTACTAAAAAATACAAAAAACTAGCCGGGCGCGGTGGCGAGCGCCTGTAGTCCCAGCTACTCGGGAGGCTGAGGCAGGAGAATGGCGTGAACCCGGGAGGCAGAGCTTGCAGTGAGCTGAGATCCGGCCACTGCACTCCAGCCTGGGCGACAGAGCGAGACTCCACCTCCAAAAAACAACAACAACAACAACAACAACAACAACAAAAAAACTTTGGTCTTCACACCCCCTGATCTCAACCCAGTTATTCCTTTCTGCTGATAATAACTCTTTCAACCCATTGCCAATCAGGAAGTTTTTCATCCACCTATGACCTGGCATCCCCCACTTCGAGTTGTCCTGCCTTTCCAGATCGAACCCATGTAAATCTCACATGTATAGATTGATGTCTTATGTCCTCCTAAAGTGGCACGCTGTACCCAGCCGTCTTGGGCACATGTCAGGGCCCCCTGAGGCTGTGTCACAGACACATCCTTTATCTTGCCAAAACAAACGTCCTAAATTGATTGTGACCTATCTCAAATACTTTTGGGATCACAGTATATATTTGTATGTATGTACGTAGATGTGCATTTTAAATAATTTAAATACATGGTGACTTTAATGGTCAGAAGGCTGTACAATTTTTAAGGAATTTGATTCTCACTATTTGATTCCTCTTCTCTTCTGGTTTTTGAAGGCTAGCTGTAGTAGAATTGAGTAGTTTTAAGAGAACATATGGTCTGCAAAGCCAAATATATTAACTGTTTGGACTTTTACAGAAAAGGTTTGCCAAACCGTGGGATGGAACATTGACTAGTACAAAACCAATAGTGCAAAAGCAATATCTGTTAAGCGAACAAACACATCAGGTAAATTTTGTCTGGGAATAGGGTTCCAATTGCTTTCTGATGTTGGTATGATGGCTGAAGCATTACTACTCTGGCCTCATTATTATTTTGCTTTAATAATGTAAAAATGATTTTAGATATTATTATTTTTGAAAACAGCAAAAACAAAACCCTCACAATTACGAGTCCAGAGATGAGCACGTGAGCTCACAATCTTTTTAAAAACTTAACTGGAATAGGACCCTCGCAGCTGTAACATATTTTATATTCATGGCATTTCACGTTGGCTTATGTAATTAAATTTTACGCCTCCAGGCACTGTGTTTAGCAGGCTCCCTAGGTTGTCTCGGGCCCTTATAACACCACCCAGTAACTGTGGCTTTCTTCATTTCACGGATTGAGAAGTGAAACCACAGGCAAGTGAGGTGCCGAGGTCGAGGCCACAGAGCTATGAGGTACCAGAAAGCATCAGACTTGAGATCTGAAATGAGGCCAGTCAGCTTCCAAAGTCACATCCCCATCTGCTGTGCTTTGAACATGTGCGTCCCCCCAGAATTCATATGAACGCCCAGGGTGATGTATTAGGTGGTGCAGCCTCTGGGAGGCGATTAGGTTAGGAGGGTGGAGCCTCCTGAATGGGATTACTGCCCCTATAAAAAGAGGCGTCAGAGAGATGCCTTGCCCCTTCCACCGGGTGAGGATGCAGCAAGAAGGTGCCATCAATGAACCCAGAAGCAGGTCCTCTAGTGTGAGGCACCATCGATGGCACCTTGACTGTATCTCTTAGTTCATCAATGGCACCTGTGACTCCATCTCGTATCAACAAATAGAACCACACTGCTGCCCCCTTCAGTGAAAGAGAAGCCTCAAGACCCCTCAGGAATGGTGTATATAAGATCTGCCACATCTGAAACTTCCAGCCTCTGGAACAGTAAGACATTTCTGTTGTTTATGAGCTACCATGTACGTGGCATTCTGTTAAAGTGGGCAGAATGTACTAAGACACCATCTCATGGATGGACAGCTGGGGTACAGGGAGGTGAAGTGAGAACCTGAGGCCTGATGCAACAATCGGGTTGAGTAGGTGGGAGAAGGCCTTCCTGGGAATGTCTCTTACTCAACCAAGTCTAGCAGCTAAGGTTTCTCTTTTTAGGATCCTGTAATTCTTTTCTATTCTTCATTTTCTACATTAACCTTGAAAGCAGAGCCAGTGGTTCTGAGTCGTTGGCACCATGGCCTTGTTTTTCTCCATCAGTTCTTACCTGTAGGCTTCACCCACACCCATGGGATTCACAAAATTCTTTTTTTATTTTGCATCTCAAGGACAAAGCAATTTTTATTTTGCATCTCAAGGACAAAATAAAAATTGCTTCCAGAACTCTGGCGGTACAGGAGTCTGAGAAATGCACTGCCTGGCCTCCAGCCCCAGTGATTTGGGGAAGACAGAAGAAGGGAACACGAATGATGCATGCAAAAAACAACCACAAAAAAATAAACAAAAACCCACAAATATACAACAGTAACAAAATCCAATGTACTTCATCTTCTTGTCTACTCAGCCTCCTTACATCAGCTTTTGCTCATACAGTACAAACTTCAACAATAACAGAAACCACAATGCACATAATTGTATTAGTCCGTTCTCATGCTGCTAATAAAGACACACCTGAGACTGGGTACTTTATAAAGGAAAGAGGTTTAATTGACTCACAGTTCAGCAGGACTGGGGAGACCTTAGGAAACTTACAATCATAATGGAGCATGAAGCAAATACGTCCTTCTTCACATGGTGGCCGCAAGGAGAAGTGCCGAACAAAAGAGGGAAAAGCCCCTTATAAAACCACCAGATCTTTTGAGAACTCACTCACTATCCCAAGAACAGCTGCATGGGGGTAACCACCCTCATGATTCAATTTCCTCCCACTGGGTCCCTCCCACGACACATGGGGATTATGAGAACTGTAATTCAAGATGAGATTTGGGTGGGGACACAGCCAAACCATATCAGTATTTAAGTCTATGATGTCATCTCTCATATCAGCAAATACAACCACACCGCTGTGCCTCTCAATGAAAGAGAAGGCCAAAGACCCCTCAGGCATGGTGTCCCTCTGCGGATAACATGTATTCCTCCTCTGGTTCCATGCCAATCTGCCTTGGGTTTCATGTAAGCAAATACTGAATGATGAGATTGGGGCGCTGATGCATCAGAAACAGCTGAAGGCTCCCACAACTTCTTCGGCTTTCACTTAATTCATTGTGAGTCTCAGCATGCAGGTTTTCTGGCATTATGGCATCTATCCCATTTATAGTGAAACTGTAATTTTGGCTTTCTTCTATATTTACCCACCAAACAAGGAAGTAGAATAAAAGTGTCCCAGCCTCAGCCTCTTGTTTTCTAATGTGTTGTCTTGTTTCTCCGTTTTGTAAGGGTTGACTTTGCTTAGTGTTTCCTGAAACCGGTCATTGCACATCTAAATGCCTTCCTGGGCCAGGCAGGTGACAGGAATGTGGGAGGGGCCAGTAGAGAAGAGAGGAGCTGCCACTCAACTCAAGCCAGTTCTGGCTCTGGGACAGTAGCAAGTCTGTGTTCTCACAGCCATTTTATTATTTTATTTTTATTATTTCATTGAGACAGAGTCTTGCTCTGTCATCCAAGCTGGAGTGCAGTGGCACTCGACCTCCTGGACTCAAGTGATCCTCCCACCCTGGCCTCCCAAGTAGCTGGGACCACAGGCATACACCACCACATCCAGCTAATTTTTCTTTCTTTCTTTTTTTTTGAGATAGGGTCTCACTATACTGCCCATGCTGATCCCAAACTCCTGGGCTCCAACGATCCCCCCACACCGGCCTCCCAAAGTGCTTGGATTACAGGTGCAAGCCACCATGCCTGCCTTCATGGCCTTATTTTTTTTTTTTATAATTTAAATGTAATTACAAATTAAGCTATTTCTGGGCCAAAGTCACCATATCTGTGATGATGAACTAAAAACCCTCCTTTTGTAACCTTTCCCCTAAACAGCCAGATATCAGGAGAAGTGAGCTTGACGGAAGACTCCTCCCTGATGATGGGGTTGCTATGGACTCCAGAGTCTGCCTAGAGGTGAAATAATTCAGTGATTCATCCCCAGACAAAATCCACATTTCCCTGTTCTGGAGCCTGCCTAGGAGTGAAGTAATTCAGTGAATCATTTCCAGACAGAATCCAAATTTCCCTGTTCTGTGTTTGTGCCGTGTGACGGTAGATAGTAGTGTCCAGTCTCACGTTGTCTATTGTGTTGCCATATAATACACTGTTAAGTAATAGTGTGTGTCGGGGGACTTATTTCCATTGGAACCATGAGACATTTATTCAAGTGTGCTTTTGATTGCAAGAGATGTAAAGACGGGAATGCAGGGGTCAGGGTACATGTATTGATTCAGTTAGAGGTTAAAAATGGAAGATTCTCAGGGCAAAGAGAGGTGTCTGGTTTGCCCTATACATTAAACGTTAACTAGAACACGGCTAGCTTTTAAGAATCAAGATATGTCACATGAAATTCACATATTTCATATCATTTGGATTCCGGGGAGAGCTGGAATTCCTGGGTGTGCACAGCTGTGACTTGCAGCTGCTGCCGTGGTTAGGCAGGGCATGTGAGTGTGGGTCCTCGTTTTCCATAGTCCCTGCCCAGCCTGCTTTCACTCATTTCTTCTGTTTATCTGGACCCTGTAGACATCTGAGTCTGTAACTAGTGGATTAGGTTTTGCTTCTTCCTCGAAGAATTTTGTAATGCCATTTGCCATGGCAAAGATGCTTTAGAGACATCAGTGATTGGGATTTAAACTCCAGATAGAACTGTTTGAACTAAGAGGGATTACAGCAGAGTGATTGCATCTGACCCTATTGGTTATCAAGCATTCTATTATATTTTTCCTTTGCAAATGAACTCAGGGTGACCCAGGCCATTTGTGACTAAGATTTCACCCACCTTCCCGTCCTCTTTGCAGCAGGACATCACTCCCTCTGGCTTTGAGCTCACTGAGCTGTGGGAACTATCTCAGAAACAGCTTACTTCTGGACATCCAATGATGTGAGAAAAATCAGTCCCTCTTTGGGTAAGCCACTTTACTTAGGTTTCTGTTGTTTGCAACAAGTGCAGTCCGCACTGATAGAGGGTTCAAGAGCATGGGTTCTGGAGCCGGTCTCCTGGGTTCTGGAGATAGTCACCTGGGTTCTCCAGACAGTACCCTGGCTTCTGGAGACATTCCTTTGGGTTCTAGAAACAGTCACCTGGGTTTTGGAGCCAGTCCCCCAGGTTCTGGAGACAGTCCCCCAGGTTCTGGAGACAGCCACCTGGGTCATGGAGTCAGTCACCTGTGTCCTGGAGCCAGTCACCTGCGTTCTGGAGACAGTACTCTAGGTTCTGATGCTGACTTTTCAATTCCCTAGAAGTTGCTGCACACCACATCCGTTTACTTCCTGCCATTTCCAGCCTCCTTCATAGTTTAAATTGGGGACATGTGACTGAGTTCTGGCAAGAAGCAATGTGAACAAAAATGACAGGAAGTAAACGTGTGGGAAATGTGTAGGAAGAAGGGGCCGGAAGATGGTCTTTGCTGAGGGTTTATGCTCATCCGATAGCCCTGTGCTCCCCTACATCTCCAGACTTTCCCTACAATTGGGTTGAGGCCACAAGACGACATTCTAGCGGATGGAAATATGAGCATAAATGATGAATTATCTCTAGTTCAGGGAACTTCAGTATCAGGGTGCCTCCTCCATTCCTCTCCTCCCATGATGGAGTGAACCTGGAAGCCCTGTGTTGAGATGGTGGCATTGTAAGGTAGAGGGAGCCTGGATCCTTAAGTCACCAGATGGAGGAGAGCCCCAGTCAATACCCACTGGACTTGTAAGTGAAAAAGTTTGTTGTGCTAAGCTACTTACACTTAAAATATGGGCCCCCAAGCTTCCAGGAGTAAGGAAGTAACTGGGAAAAATATCCACAACCCCCATTTCAGATGTAGACAAGGAGGATCATAGAAAAAGGAAGAACGTTTCAAAATGCCAAGAGCTGTGGACATTTACAGATAAGGGAATTCTTCCCAAATGGCAGAACCCGCACGCAAACTGAGAGTAGCTAGTGTTAATTACCATGAAAAATACACTCATTAGATGATCTCGCTGAAGAAAGTTAGGTCCCCTTTCCACGTCTTTGTTTTCTTAAACGTAAAATCTAGACACGATCGTACCTACATCATAGGATGTTCTAAGTATTAGAACAAACTATGTGGAGAGAGCTTTGGTTAGGGTCTGACACATGATAAATGCAAAAATAAAAAGAAAGACGAGAAGAAAAAGAAAGGAAGGTAGTGAGGCAAGCAAGCGTCTATTGTTTTTCAAGCAAACCTGGTTTGAATTCTGCCACAGATTTTTTTGGACTCCTGGGGTGCAGCTGAGATCTTGAGTTTGGGGATTAATGAATATTACGATTCTCCCTGATCTAGGTGAATGCATGCTTCTCCCTGGGGAGCAGTTTGGACCAGTGCCTTGATCTGTCTGTTATCAGAATGTTTGTTCAGTGTCAGACTAATGCACTTTTGCAGTACTTAACCTAATTGCCCTGTAAATCCCTGCGATTATATGCTGTTTACTTCCTAATATGTCCTAGGAACAAGTTCGTAATTCACTTAAGGAAGAAGACAGCAGCCTTCTAAAGTTGTTGTTGTTGTTTTTTTAATGTTAACATCATCAATTACTTACTTGCTTGTAATTCAAGAAATAGAGCCCACATATTCATAAATCTGACGATTTAAGTGATGCTGGACATGGCTCTGTGGAAGCAATCAGGACTGCTTCCTCCCAGCCAGTTGGCTGGATGGTGGTTTCTCGGAGCACCTTTAACAGAAACCCAACCCCACGAGAATGAGCCAGACTTCTAGAAAAAGAAACTCCGGTACTTTGAGTTGTTTTAATGCTTTATGAAACTAGGTGATCAAGATGAAAGTAGAAGTGAAACTCCTATGTTAGAACAGGAAATTAACTCATTAATGTATTAGGGAATATAGTTGTTGAAGCTATTTAGGGAGATTTGGGTACAGGGTTTAAGGTAGAAGAAGGTATAATGCACGTGTCAATTCAATCAATTCAATAATGTACTGCTTTTCTCTCTCTCTCTCTCTCTCTCTTTTTTTTTTTTTTTGAGGCAGAGCCTTGTTCTTGTCGCCCAGGCTGGAGTGCAATGACGCAATCTCAGCTCACCGCAGCCTCCGCCTACTGGGTTCAAGCAATTCTGTTCTCCTGCCTCAGCCTCCTGAAGTAATTGGGATTACAGGCACCCGCCACCACACCCAGCTAATTTTTGTATCTTTTAGTAGACACGTTCATTCACTGTGTTGGTCAGGCTGGTTTTGAGCTCTTGACCTCAGATGATTCTCCTGCCTCAGTCTTCCAAAGTGTTGGGATTACAGGCGTGAGCTACTGTGCCCAGCCTTCCCCTCTCTTTTCACTTTATTTAGTCCTAAAGGAAAGAGGATGTCACTGTTGTCATGAGCTGTATGTAGCCCACGCCCCTTTCTAGGGCAAGGATTGAGGGACAAACCCCCAATGGCGAGTGTGTTCCCTGAGGCCCTGGTCTGTCTGTGTCTTTAATCATATTGGTTTTTTACTGGCAGATCCACACTGTAACAGGGGTGTGGTTTCCATTCCGCATTGCTGTCGAGGGCAGCGTACAGAGATCCAGAAGGGTGGGCATCTGACTCGGGAAGAGGGACCCGACCTCTTCCTGTGATGAGGAGACACTGGCCCTTGTCCAGTGTGTGGACCAGAGCATGAGCAACATAGTACAGAACCTTGGCTCAAACACTCACCTGCCAGTCCAGCATTTGTGGTTGGGAGAGCACCAGCCCTTTCCCTGGTTTGATCAAGGCTGAGTCCAAGCCTTGCTAATGACCAGGATTGACTGGCCAGGCATCGCCTCATTGTCAGTTTTCCTCTCACTTTTTAAGAGGCCTTTGTCTCTTTCAGGATGCCAACCATGCCACGGGGGAAAAGGATGGGATGAGTCCTTGGCAAGACTCTATGTAGCACTATGTCCTACTCTAAGAAGGGTAGACTTTTCTTTCTCGTGATGTGTTGATGAGTCTTTCATATAGTGGTTCTCAGAAGGTGGTTCCCAAACCATCAATATTAGCATCACCTTGGAACCTATGAAAAGTGAACAACTTGGCTGGGCGCAGTGACTCACTCCTGTAATCCCAGCACTTTGGGAGGCTGAGGCAGGCAGATCACCTGAGGTCAGAGGTTCAAGACCAGCCTGACCAACATCTTGAAATCCCATCTGTATTAAACATACATACACACACAAAAAATTATCCGGGCATGCTGGCGGGCACCTGTAATCGCAGCTACTCAGGAGGCTGAGGCAGGAGAATCGCTTGAACCCGGGAGATAGAGGTTGCAGTGAGCCAAGATTGTGCCATTGCGCTCCAGCCTGGGCAACTAGAGCGAGACTGTCAACAAAAAAAAAAAAAAAAAAAAGGGAAAAATTTGAGGGCCCAACTCAGAGCCCAGACCTACTGAATTGGAAGATTTGCGGTGGGGCTTAGGAATCTATATTTGAACAAGGCCACCAGGCAATCTGAGTGCAAGTGAACTTTGAGAACCACTGTTCTTATAGGTTCCTTGGCAGCCAAATCAGGAGGAGGTTTGTTTGGTAATTGTAGAATAGGAAGAAACGAGGATGCTAAGCACGGCAGATGGAGAAAGGCCGGAGCTGATGGCTTCATCAACTTTGATATTTTGGGCTTATCCATAGAGGCTGCCTGCTTTTCTATGGAATACGTAGGTTCTTTCTTACCTGTGAACTCGACATGATTTTCTCAGAAACAGTGGCTATCAAGGAGGATACTTAGAGGTTTCAGAAGAAAATCAACTGCATTTCCATCCAGTGAACAAGCCAGTCTCTCATAGACAGTGCCAGAGATTTGCCAAATATGGAGCTTTGGTTGTCAAGCTCTGTCCTGTCTCAGAGCCTTCTTACCCTTTTTAATGACAACTGAACCTTCATTCATCATCCACATAGTTAGGCCTCATTTTTGCAGATTAAAAACAGCAACAACTCCTAGTCCACACTGAAATTAGGACAGGCTTCTAAAGGGAGACTGTCTATCTCCTGGTCTGGGCATCGCAGCTCACTCCCTGCAGAAAAGTTGGTATTTTGATAGTCTTTGCAAACTCTTCTGGTCTGTTAATTGAAAAGCCAGTGCATTTCAAGTGAGTAAACAGAGTTCTTATTTCTGCTGCTTCAGAATGAAGAGGGGTGAATAAAACTCCTTAAAACACACTTCACTGTTCCTTCACAGTGATTTTAGTTTAAAAGCCAGGGATTTGTGGGTGATTATTCTGTTTTTCTTGCAATGTGTTATCTGTTTTCCCCCCACAGCAATCAATATTTCACAGACTCTACAGAAACAACACTGATCTGTCGGCTCCTCCCCTGCCACAGTCAGCACATTCACTGGGGGCTGAGTGTGATTATCTGGTACAATACACTTGAGCAATAGTGATTCCGGGCTTGAAAAGTATGTTGGAAGTTGATGGGTGGAATTAAAAGCTGTATTTATGCCATGGGAAACTCAGCAAGGAGCCTCTACATCTTAGAGGGTGGTAGGGGAAAGCCGGTAAGAAATCTACAGGTACTGCAAAACACAGAAAAAGGCATTTAAAAATACGCCTTCGTTTTGGAATTGGTCTCTATTCATCTATTCATTCTGTAGTCGATCGTTCTGTTTATTGAGTGAACACTCAGTGTGTGCAGTCAAGGGTTAACTGCACCAGAAAAAGGCTTGGCCCTTTGTCTGGGCTCCTGCATGGTAGCCTCTAAGCCCTTGGAATTTCCTGCCTGTTAAGAGTGTCTTTGTTTACCTGGAGACCTTGGCCAAGACAGATAGTCTAGGCTAAAAATGAATTTCTAGTGGAGGCCTTGATCCACCCAACATCGACTCATCTCTGGAGGAGCTAGAGGTTGAGGTCAGCCTTGCAGGTCGTCAGCCCTGACTGTGGGAGCAACCCTTTGTAGGGAATTCTGCACGCCAAGCTCCAGAGGGGTTTCCCCAGTTCGCAGTCCTCTGTGCTTGTGATCTCAAGTTTTTACTGCGAGGAATGAGCCCTCTCTGCGTGAGCCACTGGGAGATAACTGGAAGTTCCACACCCAGGCTCCCAGAGATCCTGCCCTAAGCACCTTTTCTTTCTTGTTGCTGATTTTAATCTGTATCGTTTCGCTATAATAAACTGCGATGGTGAGGATACCAACTTTGCCACATTCTGTGAGTTCTTCTAACAAATTGTTGAACAAGGTAATCTTGTGGCCCTCCCCAGTTGCAGAGTGACTATTCAAAAAAAAAAAAAAAAAAAAAAAAGAAAAGAAAAAGAAACTAAGGTAGCAGTGGAGACACAGATGAGAACACAGTGTCTTCATTTCCAAGATAGACAAGGAAAGTAACAATGGCAGAAAAGCATAATAAATGCTCTTTGGAAATCCAAGAGAATGAACAATGCACCTGCCACCTCTCACTGTCTGTTCTATGAGCAAATGCATTCTTTAGAATAAGGCAGCATTCTGAGAATTACACTATATAGCAAGCATATTGGTAGAGAGTTCTTGAATCAGATAATATACTCAGATGTTTAAGATATGTAATTTTTATTCCCCCCAATTTAACATCTTTTTCTTGCCTCCCACTTTCTACCCAAGTGGGCAGAAAATTATCTCAGTTACAAGTAACTTAGTGTCTTTTTGTTAGTCAGTTCTGAGTTCTCCTTATCCTTCCCAAAAGTTGCTTCTAAGTTTCAGGTATTTTTTGTAGTGCCTGTAGTGGGGTTGGAGTGACGGAGGATGACGTTGGTGTGGTCACTGGTTCATCTTGTCCAGCCTGATCCTCAGCTGTCCATCTGCTCACATCAGAGCCTTATCATTGCTCTGTTACTTGCCAGGTCTCTCTCTCACTGAGCTCGCCCACACCATCTCAGGGATGCAAGAGATCTTAGCTGCTTCTGTGTGTGGCTCCGGGGCTGTGGCAGACTCTGAGGCTAACTTAGGGACTCTCTACCTACATACATATGACAGACCTAGATATCCCCTCATGTATCTTTTGTCAATTTCCCCAAAGACTGTGGAGTCTGTGGATCGGCTTGATCAACAATTGCCCCAAGCCCCTTTGTATCTTTCTGAACTAGAGTGGATGGAAACTAAAATGACATTTCCCAAAGACTGTCATAGCTGGGGTTCCATCTAGAATCGAGGTACTGTTCTACCCTGAAGGCACCCCCGTGAAGACCCAGGGAGAGATGTCAGCACCATCCCAGTGAAGACTACGCTGTGCAGAGAAAGTGTCTTTTTTGTTTTATTTTTGTTTTTTGATTTTAGTAAGCACAGTAGCTGAAGGTTGAAGTTCTTCCTTCCACCTCAATGATATGTTGACTGTTAATTCTCTAACATACACAGCCACCCAGGAGGCCACAGTACAGCAGGGGAGTTGCAGCTGGAGCAGCTCTGTGGGGCAGCTGAGCCAGGTTCCTGGCTGTTTTCTTAGCTGCGTTGTTTCTGGCTTTGTGGAATCTAAGCTTATTTACTTGTCCCTTGCAATATGGCTGCTCTTAACTGCAAACCACAACTCTGATGCATGAAAAACAGATGTATGAGAAATCCCATTGACAGTTTATTGATTTACAATGGAAAAAGTGACTGTCAAGTGTTCCACATGAATATTTGCCCATCAGCACACTTTCTATCTACAGATATATATATATATGTGTATGTGTATATATATTTGTGTGTGTATGTGTGTGTGTATATATATATTTGTGTGTGTATATGTGTATATATGTGTGTGTGTATATGTGTGTATATATGTGTGTGTATATGTGTGTTTATATGTGTATGTGTTTATATGTGTGTGTATATATGTGTGTATGTATATATATTTGTGTGTGTATATGTATATATGTGTGTATATGTGTGTGTATATATACATGTGTATGTGTGTATATGTGTGTGTATATATGTGTGTGTATGTATATATATTTGTGTGTATGTATATATTTGTGTGTGTATGTGTGTGTATATGTATGTGTGTATATATATATTTGTGTGTATATGTGTGTATATATGTGTGTGTATATGTATGTGTATATATGTGTATGTGTGTGTGTATATGTATATATATATTTGTGTGTATATATGTGTGTGTGTATGTGTGTGTGTATATATATGTATGTGTATATGTGTGTATATATATGTGTGTGTATATATATGTGTGTGTGTGTGTGTATGTATATATATGGAAGCCTAATTTCCCATAATAATTTAAAGGCTGCTTGTGGGGCATAAGATCATTCCAAGGGGAGCTGCTGTGTGATTTTCTAGTGCTGGATGCAAGTGTCATTCAAGTACTATTCAGAAGAATATAAGATCAGACAAGACCATTTGTTCCTGGATGTGAGAGCGATGATAGAATTTCCATATAACGTGAGAGATTTAAAGTAGGGTGCATGGGTGTTCTCCAGAGAATAAGTGGCCTCTTCCTTTGTGTTTTGCCTATGTTTATTTTAGACATGAATCAGTAAGGAGTCAATCTACAATACCATGATAAAACTCATGCCCCCACAAGTGCACGTCAGTTTGATAACCATGCCCATCATGTTCCAAGCATTTGGTGGCACACTGATGGATTTTTGGTGTCACACAGGAGAATACAAACTACAAAATACGTGACCAAAAATCTGAAACTGGAACAATGAGGAAAACATTTAAAAATGAGCCACATCGAAGGTGTCTCATATTTATATCACTAGTATATTTTTAAGGGTAAGTGATTTACTTTTATACATATCTATACAATGAACAGAAAAATACTAAAATTAGCATTCTGAGAGATTACTAAAGTGGGAAAGAGATTCTAAATAAATATCTCGCACCTCCTCTTATTCACTGCACCTTCTCTCAAGGCCAAGGCTATTTTAATTAAATTATTTTCTTAGTAAGCTATGCATTTGTATTGTTTAATATTAAGTCTGCTAATAGCGTCTTAATTTTGTGTCTTGGCTGGATCTCTGGAACTTGGAATTCATTTGAAGCTAGTCAAGCTTAGATAACGATAATGATAATTAAATCTCATGCTTCAGTATCTAAGTATGATAA
The DNA here is from genome assembly GCF_047675955.1 of Chlorocebus sabaeus. Taxonomy (NCBI): domain Eukaryota; kingdom Metazoa; phylum Chordata; class Mammalia; order Primates; family Cercopithecidae; genus Chlorocebus; species Chlorocebus sabaeus. The sequence continues at coordinate 126,817,769 of NC_132914.1, read as the reverse complement.
TACTTCAGGCATAAGGGGAGGGAGTTTTCTTCCATCGATGCCACTTTCCAATTGGTTAGGTGCATTACAATGATTTGAATGCATCTTTTCTTTCCTAATTCAACTGAAAACAATTACCAGAGGCTGGAAAGTTGGGTCAGGTCTGGAAATGATGACATCTGTAGTGTTGAATTAAAAATGACCTGAGCTACCATATGATCCAGCACTCGTGCTCCTTGGCATTTAGTCAAAGGCGTTGAAAAGTTATGTCCACAAATAACCTGCCCAGGGAAGTTTATAGCACCTTTATTCATAAATGCCCAAACTTGGAAGCAACCAAGATATCCTTCAGTAGGTAAATAAATAAATAAACTATGATGCATCCAGACAATGGAATATATTTTTTAAAATTTTATTTTAAGTTCTGGGATACATGTGCTGAACGTGCAGGTTTGTTACATAGGTATACATGTGCCATGGTGGTCTGCTGCACCTATCAACCCATCATCTAGGTTTTAAGCCCCGCGTGCATTAAGTGTATGTCCTAGTGCTCTCCCTCCCCCTTACCCCCGACTCCTTGACAGGCCCCGGTGTGTGATGTTTCCCTCCCTGTGACTGTGTGTTCTCATTGTTCAACTCCCACTTATGAGTGAGAACGTGCAGTGTTTGGTTTTTTGCTCCTGTGTTAGTTTTCTGAGAATAATGGTTTCGAGCTTCATCCATGTCCCTGCAAAGGACATGAACTCATTCTTTTTATGGCTGCATAGTATTCCATGGTGTATATGTGCCACATTTTCTTTATCCAGTCTATCATTGATGGGCATTTGGGTTGGTTCAAGTCTTTAGTATTGTAAATAGTGCTGCAATAAATATATGTCTGCATGTGCCTTTATAGTAGGATGATGTATAATCCTTTGGGTATATATCCAGTAATGGGATTACTGGATCAAATGGTATTTCTGGTTCTAAATCCTTGAGGAATTGCCACACTGTCTTCCACAATGGTTGAACTAATTTACACTCCCACCAACAGTGTAAAAGTGTTCCTATTTCTCCATATCCTTGCCAAAATCTCGTTTCCAGACTTTTTAATGATTCCCATTCTAACTGGCATGAGATGGTATCTCATTGTGGTTTTGATTTGCATTTCTCTAATGACGAGTGATGATGAGCTATTTTTCATGTTTCTTGGCCACATAAATCTCTTGTTTTGAGAAGTCAGGCAACGGAACGTTATTCAGTGCAAAACACAAAGGAGCTATCAGGCCATGGAAAGACATGGAGGGAAACTAAAAAAGAAAACATTTACCAAGGGCAAGAAGCCCATTAGAAAAGACTACATGCTGTACGATTTCAACCGCATCACATTTTGCAAAAGACAAAACCCCGGAGACAGTAGAAATGTCAGTGGCTTCCAGGAATTGGGTTGGGGAGAGATAGGCAGAGCACAGAGGATTTTTAGGGCAGTGAATCTACTCTGTATGATATGGTAATAGTGGGTACGTTGTCATTGTACATTTGTTCAAACTCGTAAAATGTGTAACACCAAGTGCGAACCCTAATGCCAACTTTGGTCTTTGGGTGATAATGATATGTAGAGATAGGTTCCTCAGTTGTAACAAATGGATATGGTTTAGCTCTGTGTCCCCACCCAAATCTCCTCTTAAATTGTAGTTCCCATAATCCCCTTGTGTCGTGCAAAGGAAGGACCCAGTGGAAGGTAATTGAATCGTGGGGGCGGTTACTCTCATGCTGTTCTCATGAGAGTAAGTGAGTTCTCATGAGATCTGATGGTTTTATTAGGGGCGTTTCCAACCCTTTTGCTCAGCATCTCTCCATCGTGTTTACTTCCCCTTCTGCCATGATTGTAAGTTTCCTGAGGCCTATCCAGCCCTTCATAACTGTGAATCAATTGAACCTCTGTACTTTACAAATTACCCAGTTTGGGTGTGTTTTTATTAGCAGTGTGAGAATGGACTAACACACACATGAACCCTCTGGTGCGGGTTGTTGATAAGGAGGAGGGCTGTGTGTGTGTGGGGAAAGGGATGTATGAGAAATCTCTGTACCTTCCTTCAATTTTGCTGTGAACTTAAAACTGCTCTAAAAAACAAGGTCTGTTGAAAACAAAAGCCATATGCCCCTGTGACTAATATCAATAGCAGGCCAACACATTTCTGCCACAGGAGTTGGATGGGATAGGTATAAATCTACTATCTCCAGTTCGTCTTCTCCTCCCGATGTCTTTATCTACTCTTCGGTTTCTCTTTTGTCTTAGTTTGCATATTACCATTGCCTTTTCTCCACAATTTAAATAAACCAATGAAATTCCGGGCAACATTTCTATCTGCTTTAGGAAGTAAAATTCAGTGAGATCACTGATAGCGATTTTGATATTTTTATTTCCTAGTATCCATCTTAGTTTTGGTACTCTATTTTTGGAAAGGTGGAATACTGAGATGTGGGTAGATGTCTGCACATTCTTAGCCTACAGTGTGGATATAATAATTGCATCCAGATGGTCTAGTTTTCAGGTTTTACTTTTCTACCTGATGGTTTTTAATGATAGAGTTGGCCCTTGTAGCTGTTCTGCCAATGAAGAACCAAATCTTTGCTAAACTCTGTCCTATGTACTGAAGGTAGGAGTGAATGGACTCCAATGAGAAAGACAAATAAATCGTTATAATACCACTCAAAACAAGTGATAATGAAAATACCAGCATAACTTATTTTATTGTGTTTTGCTTTATTATGCTTTGCAGATACTTTTTTTTTTTTTTTGATAAATTGAAGGTTTATGGCAACCATGCACTGAGCAGGTCTACTGGCACCATTTTTCCAACAGCGTGAGCTCATGTCATCTCTGTGTTACATTGTGACAATTCTAGCAATATTTCAACTTTTCAGTATTATCATATTTGTTATGGTGATCTGTGATCCGTGATATTTCATGTTACTATTGTCTGTGGCTCCATGAACCATGCCCATGTAAGATTTTAACCCTAATTGATGAAAGTGTGTGTTCTGACTGCCCCACAGACCAGTTATTCTCCTATCTCTCTCCCTCTCCTCCTGCCTCCCATTCTCTGAGACACGAAAATATTGAAATGAAGCCAGTTAATTACCCTACAATGGTCTCTAAGTGCTCAAGTGAAAGGAAGAGTTGCGCATCTCACATTTTAAATCGAAAGCTAGAAATGATTAAGCTTAGTGAGGAACGCCTGTTGAAAGTGGAGACAGGCTGAAAGCTAGGTCTTTTGTATCATATAGTTGTTTTGAATGTGGAGAAAAATTTCTTGAGGAAGTTAAAAGTGCTACTGCAGTGAACACACATGATAAGAAAGTGAAACAACCTTCTTGCTGATGTGGAGAAAGTTTGAATGGCCTAGATAGAAGATCAAGCTAGTCACAGCATTCTCTTAAGCTAAAGCCTTATCCTGAGCAAGATCCTAACTCTTCAATTCTTTGAAGGCTGGGGGCAATGAGGAAGCTGAAGAAGAAAAGGTGGAAACTAGCAGAGGTTGTTTCATGAGATTTAAGAAAAGATGCCATCTCTATGACATAAAAGTGCAAGGCAAAGCAGCAAGCGTGCTGATGAAGAAACTGCAGCAAGTTCTCCAGAAGATCTAGTTAAAATCATTGATTAAGGTGGCTCCACTAAATAAAAGATTTTCAGTGTAAATGACACAGCCTTCTATTGGAAGAAGGTGCCTTCTAGGACTTGCATAGCTAGAGGGGAGAAGTCAATTTCTGGCTTCAAAGGACAGGCTGACTTTCTTGTTTGGGGGTAATGCAGCTGGTGACTTTAAGTTGAAGCCAACACACATTTACCACTCTGAAATTCCTAGGGCCCTTAAGAATTATGCTTAATCTACCCTGCCTGTGTTCTATAAATGGAACAACAAAGCCTGGATGACAGCACATCTGTTTACAGCATACATCTGTTTACTGAATATTTTAAGCCCACTATTGAGATCTGTTGCTCAGAAAAAAAGATGCCTTTAAAAATGTTACTGCTTACTGACAATGCACCTGGTCACCTAAGAGCTCTGATGGAGACACACAAGAAGATTTATGTTATTTTCATGCCTTCTAATGCAGCATTCATTCCGCAGCCCATGGATCAAGGAGTAATTCTGGCTTTCAAGTCATACATTTTATAAGGCTATGGCTGCCAGAGATAGTGATTCCTCTGATGGATTTGGGCAAAGTAAGTTGAAAACCTTCTGGAAAGGATTCACCGTTCTTGATGCCATGAAGAACATCGGCAATTCACAAGAAGAGTCAAAATGTCAACATTAACAGGAGTGTGGAAGAAGCTGATTCCAACCCTCATGGATGACTTTGAGGGGCTCAAGACTTCAGTGGAGGATGTCACCGCAGATGTGGTGGAAACAGCAAGAGAACTAGAATTAGAAGTGGAGTCTCAAGAGGTGACTGAATGGCTGCAATCTCATGACAAAATATGGACAGAGGAAGAATTGCTTCTTATGGATGAGCAAAGAAAGTGGTTTCTTGAGATGGAATCTACTCCTGGTGAGGACGTATGAACATTGTTGAAATGACAACAAAGGATTTAGAATATTACAAAGACTGATTTGATAACGCAACAGCAGGGTGTGAAAAGATGGACTCCGATTTTGAAGGAAGTTCTGCTGTGGGTAAAATGCTATGAAATGGTATTGCACGCCACAGAGAAATCTTTTGTCAAAAGAAGAGTCTATTGATGTGCGAACCTCATTGTTGTCTTTTTTTTTTTTTTTTTTTTTAGATGGAATCTCACTGTTGCCCAGGCTGGAGTGCAGTGGTGCGATCTCGGCTCACTGCAAGCTCCTCCTCCTGGGTTCATGCCATTCTCTTGCCTCAGCCTCCCGAATGGCTGGGACTACAGGTGCCTGCCACCACACTCGGCTAATTTTTCATATTTTTAGTAGAGCCAGAGTTTCACCGTGTTAGCCAGTATGGTCTCGATCTCCTGACCTCGTGATCCGCCCGCCTCAGCCTCCCAAAGTGCTGGGATTACAGGCGTGAGCCACCGTGCCTGGCCTTGTTGTCTTTTTTTAAGACATTGCCACAGCCACCAGAACCTTCAGCATCCCCACCTGGCTCAGTCAGCAGCCATCCACATGGAGCAAGACCCCCCAGTCGCAAAAAAGTTAGGTCTTGTTGAAGGTCCAGGTCATGATGATCAGTTTTAGCAATAAAGTATGTACATAGTTTTTTTAGACATAATGTTGTACATTTGATAGACAACAGTATTGTGTAAATGTAACTTTTATATGCACTGGGAAACCAAAAATAAAAAAAGTGTGACTCACTTTATTGTGATATTTGCTTTATTGTGATGATCTGGAACCAAACCCACAATATCTAGAAAATATGCCTGAATTCACTAGATATATGTGACACACTTAAAATGTGTGAATTATACAATACATAAAGCCCACTGCTTCATGACTGTCAACAGTTTTATGGTTCTAGGGTTATGTTTAAAATGTGACAACTTCAAAGCAATTATAAATCCTGACTGATTAAACAAATTGTGTGATCATGTTTTAGGTTTAAATTCACTGTCATTTGACTGGAAGGAAACCCTCTTTGCAGAATAGATAGTGGCTGCTGTGTAATGCCTCTGTAATTCAAAATCACATTTTATTATTTCTTTTGTCTGATTATAAACAAAGGATTGCTAACAATTCACTGAAATATATTAGTTGTGGATATGTTAATTGCAAGTGACAGAAAGCCTACTCAAACTAGGTTAAGCAAAATGGGGAATTTATTGGTTCATAAAACTGGGAATTCCAAAGGTGGTGCTGCTTTCAGCATGACTGGCTCTAGGATTTAAACAGAGCCACGGCCATAAATTGTTTTCTACTTCTCAGCTGTGCTCTCCTCTCTGCATCCTCAGCTTGGTCCTCTCTTTGATGGAAATTTGGCTGCCAGAAACCCTAGGCGTGTGTTTTCTCTCTCAACAAACCCAGGGGAGAGAGATTCACTCCAAACTCCTTCAGAAGTATAAGCATTTTCTGCGATTGGTTTAGTGGCATTAGATACTCATTTCTAAGCAAGTTACAATGCAGTGCCATGAGATGGTCTGGCCAGCCAGGCCTTAATCAAAGACCCACCTCAGCTTAGAATAGAATCAACCCACTCATCACTCATCCCCATGTACTCCCAGTGAGGACAGGTGGAAATACAGCTTGTGGCATCAGAGAAAGAGGGAATGAATTCTTGAAAAGCAGAAAAACGAATTTCTACAATCATTACCAAAACACAGATCTTTAGAAATCAATTCAGTTTTTCTGTGAGGTGTGACTCTTCTGTGCCTGTTTTTGTTTTTAATTTCTTTTCTTGATAGTATTTCTTTGGCTTTTATTTATTAGGATTATAGTATTTCTTTGGCTTTTACTTGTTAGGATGATAGCATTTCTTACTTATTTTCTGTCACTATTGCCGGTAAAGACTTAGAAGCATCGCGACAACAACAGAAAATACAAACACATAATCTATTTCTAATTTTGCGGTAGAGCTGGGAATGTGCTCCAGAGGATGAAGGAAGCAATGATTCCATTTGGGGTGGAAATTCCATAGAAAATCTTTTTTCAGATGTCAGTCACGTCCATCAGAGATAAGCTCGGTGTGTTTATATGGCCAGGGGCTTTGACCTGGAGTTTGCCTGTCTTTACAGCCCTCTTAAAGAAAGTCCCCTGAGTTATTCCAGAGTAAACTGTGCTTCTCAATAGCTCATAAAAAATAAGCAGCATTTTATAGGATGCCTTTTCCTCATGGAAGATGTAACGTGTGAACACACTTCTGAATTTTATAAGAATCTGTCCAGGAAATCTGGCTTACAATGTGCTAGAATTCTACACCTTCCAAATGTGTACAATTTATATTTGTGGTTGAATTCCTTTGTAGTTTTTTTTTTTGCAAGTATGTCATGGCTGGGTTCCTACTTTTGAATTTCTTCTTCTATTTCTCCACTCACTGTTTTTGATTGAATTCTGTATGCCTCTGACCTCATTCAAATGGTGTTTTTTTTTTTAAAAAAAAAAAAAAAAAAAAAAAAAAAAACCACTTCTGTTTGAATGTGCGCATCACCCCTTCTAAATATAGGACCCAGTCTGACTCGGTAGAAAATTCTGTGATTGTTTGAGCTCCACAGGTGGTCCAAGGCAGATGGGAAAATCCTACCTCTGGGGCATTTGATGATGTGCAGAGAACACGTCAACCAATGTACCTACACGTTCTAAATGCTGTGTTACGGTTGAAAAGCAGGTGAGAATGTGAATACAATAGTTTGGTTCCCTGACTGTACATTTTTATTTTTAAAGGGATTTCTTTCATGTTTCACTTAGGGGAATGACATTTTAGTCCTTGGACTGCCTGAGGGAACATGCTTATATGATGGATTGAGAGATAATATTACTGTCTCGGGGGACGGTCCTACTTGTACTCCGTGAATGTTATTTACTTTTGGGGAATCTTGATGGAACATTTATCTTTATGATCATTTTACTTACCATGCTGATAAGTGCTACAGCTCTGTCTGATGTAAATATGGGGTGTTCATTACAGGAAAGTTGTTTTTATTTTATTTATAAATACTTTTTTTTTTTTTAACACTTCGGGGCCTGAAAAATATTTTATGACATTCTGGTTACCAATGTGTACAAATAAAGTAAGCAGGAATATATCGTTGTTTAAGTACCTCTCCCATTGAGAGCAGCACAAATGTCCTCTCCTATCTTGATTGTATACAGTCAGCCCTCCGTATCTGTGGGTTCTGTGTCTGTGGATCCAACCTACTGTGGATAGAAAATATTTGGAAACAAAAAGTCTGTACTGAACAGGTAAAGACTTTTTCATCATTATTCTCTAAACTATACAGTATAACAATGATTTATATAACATTTAAATTGTATTAATCATTACAAGTAATCTAGATATGATTTAAAGCATACAGAAGGGTGTGCCTACGTTACATGTAAATATGACACTATTTTCTATCAGGGACATGAGCATTCTCAGATTTTGGTTTCCACGGATTTCGGTATCTGCAGGGAGTGCTGGAACCAGTTCCCCACTGACACCAAGGGACAACCGTATATTAAAAATGCATAGAACACATCTGATCACATAAAAGTATACATGTTTATTCATGTGTATGTATACACACACAGACACACACAGTATACTTCAAGGAAAAGAAGAAGAGCATCGTCTCACCAGAGCCATCACAGTAGCCTCCTTTCATCTACCTGGGTCTGTTCTCACCTGCCAGTATCCCATTACCTACAGAATAGCTTGTTATCATGAGTAAGAGCTGTAGATCAGCTAGTTTCTCATTTTATAACTTTCCAGTGTTTTTCCATTGTACTCGTTAGATAACATCTCCACCATGGCCCACAAAACCATACCCAATTTATCTCCTGTGTACATCATGTCTGAAATCGTGTTCTATCACATTATCACACATTTAATGAGCTTCTCAGTCATACTGGCTGCCTGTCTATTTTTCAAACTCTAGCCAGGACTTTGTTTCAAGCCTTTGAACTTATTGATACCTTTTTTTTTAGAACACCTGCTTCCAAATTCTTCCCAAGTGTATCAGTGAGATATAGCCAAACAATGATGTAGAACAAATGTTTACAAAATATGTGCAGCATAAAAATCAGCATTTCTCTAGCTCATATGTCACTGGGAGGCTGAGGGGCAACTGGAAATTGGCTCATGCAGGCTGGGCTCAGCGAGGTGGCTCTTCTGGCCCTCCCTGGGCTCCCTCCCATATCTGCAGTCAGTCAGCTCCTCTGCAGGTGGCTCTGTTCCGCCCACCTATCATCTGGCCCTCAGGGTCAGAAGGTTGCCCTTCCATGTTCTTCTTACAGCCATAGACAAATTGCAGGGACACAGATGGCAATGCACAAGACTGCTTGGCAACCAGCTTAGAGTCATGCCTGCTTTATTCTGTTGACCAAAGCATGACCCACGGGTCTAATTCAGAGACAAGGAATGGAGGAATATCCCCTGCCCCTTTTCTGGGAGGAATTGGAAAGTCACAGTAGCAAGGGTTGTGGATACTGAGAGGTGTAAAGGATCAGGTCCACAGTTTCAAGCTACCACACCTCTTCTCTCCCCCTCTGGTCATTCAGTTTTTAGCTCATTTGAGACACCTCACAGAAGTAATCCTCATCCTTACATTGCACCAAGGATATCTCTGCATGTCGCTGTATTTTATTTCCTCAAATCATCTTGTCTACATATGCACTATCTGTGTTCCTCCCACCTCACTAGAATATAAGATCCATAAATCTACCCTGAGGAACTGGAGCTGTGTAGGTACAAGATAAGCACTCAGTGCAGTGTTGTTGAATGGATGATAGGTTTAAATGTCAGTTCCTGTTCACATTAATTTTTGCATATTATCTGATTTCACTTAGAATTAATGAGGAGATTAGGTTTCTAGTCTAGGATCTGCTTTTTACATGATCTGTGTCTTGGAGCAGGTTACCTCTTTATCACATTTGCTTCCTCCTATGTGAAACAAAGCTATTAACCTATATAGGTTCATACTTTGCTTTCAGCTCTACCTGTCTGTGATTATAAACTCTGAGTCTATTGAACAAGGTATATTTGCATTGCATTCATTCCTGAGTGCCATGGGAAGTGGTATTTCCACAAACTAAGCAGTAGTCCCAGATATTGCAAGCCTTCTCAGCAAGTGTCAGTGAAGTCCCTACTATGTACAGAGGCCATATTAGAGAGGGGAGGGGGAGTCCGTGGATGGTAGGGAGGCAGCGTTTCTGCTACCGGGAACTTACAGGAATAGGAAATGTGAAACGTCAGGATAAAAAGGCAAAGTGCCCAGTACTGAGAGAGAACGTCCACAGGACTTAGGAGAGCTTTGCACACGTTACTACAATGCTAAGTATGATTGCTTGCTACCATCATTTTGGGCTATGCATATATTCTCTAATCTTAGTGAGAAATTATTTAGCCACTTTTTGAGTAAAGGCCATGCTTTCCAATAGTCTATATATTTTGGCTTAATATACAGTGTGTGATATATCCCTTTTTACATTTTCCTCATAGAAACCAAAAGCAACTTACTGTGCATGACTGAGGATCTCTCTTGATTTTCACTCCTCCTGACAGCCATGAAAACAACATATTAATTTCCCCTGGACATTGATGTGACGTTAATGTTCATTTAGCTGGCCATCTATGTGATAACTGTCAAGAAAATCTCTTGACTCACCTTAAATGTACAAATCACATGGAAGCGAATCATCATCTTAAATGGGGCCATATGGCTTTTGGGGTTGCTAAGCCAAATCAGCTTTAAAAAGCTTTTAAACCCCCTTCTGCATAACCAGGGAAAGTGCTGGAAAGCGCCCCATGGTTGTGGCTCTGAATTATTCCTGTTTGCTTAACATCCCCTCCATGTCAAAGTGATATATGCTGTTGCACTGCCGGCTTACATAGGAACCATGGAAGTCAAAAGCAAGCCCCTTGGTTTTCTGTTGGCATGCCTTGGAAATCTATCAAAGTGAGGCCTCTAAGGACTTATCTTAGTGTGACACTAAATGATACATAACAGGGGATTGCCTAATTTCATGATGATACGTGCAAAGATGAGGCAAAGAGAAAAGCATGAGTGAGTTGTAACTGAAATTGTACAAACTTTAAAAACCCTACAAGTATTAAGGAATTTGATATTTTTTTAAAAATGCATGTCAAGAGGAGTAAGTTCCCCGTGACGTTTGATCCCAGCTGCGTTTCTCTGCACCTCCCAATGCTTTAAACGGTGTGAAGCACAGACTTTACATCAGCCCAATGCCAATTTATTTTAGTCTACAATACTGAGTATTGAGCAAGTGAAGGAAAAACATCTTCCTTTCCAAAGTGGGCCTTAATTCCTTGGTGACAATTGCTGGTTCTCCCCAAAAGCCAAAACTGCAATCTTTCAGTGTTTGTCATCAATAATTTTTTTTTAAACTCACCCTTCACATCTTTACTGCTTCCTACTCCTCACCCACTTTTCAGCACATTTAAAGTAGGTCCAAAACCTTTGCTAGCCTTCAAGTGTCTGCGACCTGATTTATTTCACGGATATATTAAAACACACTTGGACCCAATGTATGTGACCAGTTTTACTTGTCTTTCTTCTATGCTTGCAATAGAATTTTTATAGTACAATAAAATATCTGGAATCACATCACATTTTTTTTTTATCTTCTGTTTCCTTGAGTTGGGATAGTTTTGCCAGGATGCCATTGAAGAAAGTTACTTCACCATGGTGGTGCTAGGAAGAAAACCAGCCAAACAAACAAAAAGTCCAGGATTCTTGCAGCTTCTAAGCCTGAAGGTTAGAGAGACTCCAACCATTGAGTTTCCCTGATTTTTTTACATACCCTCGTTTCTAAATGATTAACCTTTTTTTCCCACAGTGATTAGTTTTATAGAATGTGTATTTTGACTTCTGGAAGAAAATTCGGAAAACTTGAACCTCATAGGGCTCTCTATAACGTCCATACCTCCATGTGGCATCAATTTGGGAATTTACCCAGGTGTCCATCCTCCTGTCTCTTTCTCTTCCTCCTCAACCTTCTCCTCCTCACTGCTATTGAATAGACAGCACATGTACATGAAAACAATTACAAACTACAAAGGTTTTTACTAATCCAATAGTCCTCTTTCTTGTGTCTTCCAGAAATCCTGCTTTGAAGCTGTGTCCTTTGTCTGCATCTTCTTTCTGAGACCCACTTTTGCACACAAAGACCTATAATCCTTGCTCCATCTTCACAAACGTTCACATAGCACACACTGTTTATTTTGCGTCTTGCTTTGAGTCCATGAAAAGTGCATCTTACATAGCATTTCCATGTCATAACATGTAGAGCTGGCTCATTCTTTTTAATAGGTACAAATAACTTTATTGGGCATATGTACTGTAATTTATTTAACCAGTCTCCTACTAGGGTATACTTAGCTTGTTCCCAAACTTTATTTCATATCATGCCACAAAAAGTATTTTGTGCACATATCGTATTTTATGTATGTATACATATATGTCGCCTGAATGCTTAGAAGTTGAGCCAAAGAGATTGCCAAATTCTATAGACCAATCGGATTATCCTGTGAAATGGAAGATTTCCAAAATAAAAGTAATGCCATAGTACTTAGAATAGGCAAGAGTAGTATTTCAAATGGCAATAATTTGGGAGTGCCTTTTAGTTTTTCTTGCTACATCTTGGTCCATCTAGAAGGATGATCCATGGAACCTGGGAAGAGAGGGCCATACCTTCCCACTTCCAAGTCAGCTATTTTTTTACTCCCTGAAATCAGATGGACATTACATTCAGTAGTTTCTTACAATTATATTCTGCAGAGTTTTGGCGAATGTTTTCATGTTACACAAATTAAGACATGTCTTACAATCAGTGGGGTTTAAATTCTAATAAAACGTACTTTTTATAATGGAAATCAACAAATTTTTGTGGTTTAGAAAGAAAAAACTTTGTTAGTCTTTTTTCAAATATGTTATTTAGATAAATTTTCAATTTAGTGCAAAATCTTTAGGTTAATAACTCAATACTATTTTTATTATCAATGCTGTATTTTACTGTCAGTTGGACCCATCTTGAATTTTTTAAGAGATGAATTGCTACTCATTCTTGTGCTTATTTATTAAGCAGTCAGAATTATCCATTTAAATATGCATCAGGTCTTGCACTGTCAAAATTTTTCATGTTTTACATTTTCTCACTTCTCTTTGAATTAATTCTAACTGATTTATTTGCAAATAATTCCCCTCATTAGAGGGGGAGAAAAGCTTCATGAGGTGAGGTTTCTTCTTTCTTTCTTTCTTTCTTTCTTTCTTTCTTTCTTTCTTTCTTTCTTTCTTTCTTTCTTTCTTCTTTCTTCTTTCTTCTTCTTCTTATTTTTATTTATTTATTTTTTTTGGCTATCACTGTACCTTCAGTGACTGGCTTGGAATAAACACTTGATAAATAAATATATGTTGAGTGAATGTATCATGTGGCCCCATCATAGTTCCTAAAACCAAAAAAAAAACCCAAAAAACCCAAAAGCCAGTTTCACTCCAAATGCTGATTGAATGACAGAATCAATTCTATTTCATTGGAATGCTATTTTCAGAAAGAAGGAATGGAATGTACGAAGCCATTGCAAAGTGCAGCATGGATTTTCATTTTTCTTGAAGCCTTCTTCCAAAGCAGAGTTCCTCTGTTCTGAAATTATTGATGTTTGATGATATGGATGATGCATGCTCTAGGAATTTTACCACCATCACCATCCTCCAATAGAAGGGATACGTAGTAGATAATTGATGTTGTCATTTAAGGGTTGCCCACACATCTTTGGAAGCCATGATGAGAACATGCCATTGACTACCCTTTTGATCTGACTCTCCTGGCCCTGAACAATGCCCCCTTCTTCCTCAACCTCCATTCCTGGCCTTCTCCCTGCTATTCGGAGTTTGTATATACCTCTTCCTTTCACGCCTTGGGTTTGGAGACATTCTACCCTCATTCCTTTTGTGGATTCTTGAGATGTCCAGATGTCTTCAATATTCTTTTTCTTTCTTTTCTCTCTCCATAACACAACCATATCTTCACATGGTCAACCTGACCACTGTGAATAAAAGACTTGACTTTTTAGCTTCTCTTTCGCATGAATGATGTCAGATGCTGGTGGTCTGTTCAATGGAAATATGACTGAAGATGATGCTTGCAATTTTCAAATTGGACCATGACAAGGGGGGGTGAGGTCTCAGGACCTCCTCCCTCCTCCATGCTAGTTAGAAAATGAGCTGTCCTGGACTGTGTGGATGAAGGAGGACAAAACAGTAATGACGGTGAAGCAAAAACACAGGACTCCCAAGCCCTGTCGCCATTGAGCTCTGGGCTGCTTGCATCCCGGCAGCCTAAGGAAAAACAGACAGCTGTCTTATTTAAGCCTCTGTGATTTCTGGTCTTTGCTGCAGCAGATGCAACTTTCTTCTAAGCGATCTTCTCACCCGTCATTTACGCAGCCAGTGAAAAAGAATTGAAGCACAATTCTGTGTCCTGTTCACTGGACATGTTGCCAGACTCTTACAAGATCCATGAGAAACAGGGGCAGGAAGTGGAATAACGTTTGGAGGCATTTACCACTTAACCGTGCACCTGTGGGAACAGCACTATGAAAAGTGGGTAATTGGTAGGAGGATGCGCCTTGCATGGTGATTGTATTAGAAGGGACTTGGTGGAGGCAAGCGTGCTGGAACGATCTGTTCCAATCGGGGCGGTGTCAGAATGTGGCGTTCCTGACATGGTGGTCCTTTGTGTCTCAGGAGCAAAGTGGCAAAATGGCCAAGGATGGGGGTTGCTCATCTCAACCTCACAAATGAGACGGCACCTGGAGAAACACATTTCATCCCAGACACCTCATTAGCAGAGAGACACAGATAAATTGGACAGCATTTGGAGAAGAAGAAAAAAAATTCAAAATATGAAAAGAACAACACATTAAGCAAGGTACTGAAGGAATTGATTTATGAAGAAAGATTAAAGGAACTAAATATGTACTCCTGGCTAAGTGGTATCTAAAAGAGAACATCATAGAACATATTTGAGAGGGTAGAAACAAGACCCATGAAAAGGGATGATTTAATTCAGTCTCAGAGGGGAGTGAGTAAAAACAATGAAATTCAGAAAAGAGAAATGTACTATAAAAGTCCAGGGAACAATCCCGGAGATGAAATCTGTTTGGTCACACTAATCTTGCAGCAGGAGACTCACTACTTAATGGACTTAATCCTACTGGTAAGAACAGAATAAATGTTTTTGTGTTGAGCCGCGATAACTCTGTCTGCTCGCCGAGGGACCGTGGCTGTAGATTTGCTCAGCCACCCATGACGACAAGCTTTGGTCCACCTGCCCACAAGTAATCACGCAGGCAACCAAAGGAGATCAGCTAGTTGTCCTGGAGAATGTATATTGCCTGCATCACTGTTCTTTCTCTAGGGTATTGGTTGACTGGTTGAAATATGTGTGGGGGTCTACATGGGGTAGGAGCAGGAGATAGCAAGAAGGACAGCTGGAAGTATTTATTTGTATACTTGAATCATTTGTTCTTGCATATACCGGTAGGTACCAATTGTCCATCCCTTCACCCATGTATTAGTCCGTTTTCATGCTGCTGTTAAAGACATACCTGAGACTGGGTGATTTATAAAGAAAGAGGTTTAATGGACTCACAGTTCCACATGGCTGGGGAGGCCTCACAATCATGGTGAAAGGTGAAAGGCGAAAGGCATGTCTTACACGGCGGCAGACAAGGGAGAATGAGAGCCAACTGAAAGGGGAAACCCCTGATAAAACCATCAGATCTCGTGAAACTTATTCACTGCAGTGAAAACAGTATGGAGTAAACCACCCCCATGATTCAAGTATTGCCCACTGGGTCCCTTTACAACATGTGGGAATTATGGGAACTACAATTTGAGATTTGAGTGGGGACACAGCCAAACCGTATCACCCCACAAAATAAAGAACTTCTGACTGATGTCTCTCACTTGTTTAAAAAAAGGAAAGAAAAGATGAGTACCTCTAAGCCATTTGAAGCACTGCAGGAAAGTTTCTTCTGTTTTAAACCCCAGATCATGTATCACAAGGCACAGCTGAAGAAGGGTATTCTGATCATGCTTTCAGGAATAGTACCAACGAGTAATCTTGTAGCTGCTTTCCATTTGGGGGTATGATTCCAGAAGCAAATAATTAATATATTAAAATTAAACATTATTTGGATTTATAAAATGAGTATAACATGGTGAAACCCCATCTCTACTAAAAATACAAAAAAAATTAGAGTGGTGGTGGGTGCCTGTAGTCCCAGTTACTTGGGAGGCTGAGGCAGGAGAATGGCGTGAACCCGGGAGGTGGAGCTTGCAGTGAGCTGAGATCGTGCCACTGCTCTCCAGCCTGGGCAACAGAGCAAGACTCTGTCTCAAGAAAAATAAATAAATAAATAAAAATAAATATAAATAATAAATAAAAATGAGGAAAAAGCCCCACAATTCACCTTTCATCCACCTTCTCTGTCAGCTCCATCCTATTTCAGGCCTGTTTTCTTCCATTTCTTCTATTTGTCTTAAGGCATTTATGTTTACACCAGAGTAGGTTCCCAGTAATTACAAGCTTAACATTTACAATTGTGAATATGTGTTGACGAGTGATTCACGTCTGGAGATGTTGAGTGATTCCGGAGCACAATTGAGTCATGCTGGTTAGCGATTGAGCTCAGTCTCCTCTAGGGGCTGAAAAGGGCCCTCAAAGAAGACTGTGGCTTAACCCCTAGAATCTGTAGAAGTGCTGCTTTAGGTGGTGAAAGGAACTTTGAATATGGAATTAAGCGAATGATCTTGATATATGGAATTTTTCTGAATGGTTTATGTAAATCCACAGAAATCACAGGCATTCTTATAGAAGGGAAATAGCAGGGTCAGAGTAAGAGATGGAGACTAATAAGGCGAGTTGGCTGAGTGATATGGGGCCACCAGCCAACAAGTCTGGGCAGACATCAGAAGCAATGAAGGGTGAGGAAGTGGCTCCTCCCCGGTGCCTCCAGGAGGAGCTCAGGACTGTCTGCACCAGGATTCCAATCTACTGAGACTCATCTTGAACTTCTGACCTTCAGAGCTATAACCTGGTTAATTGCTGTTGGTTTGAGGCACCAAGCATGTGATTTTATTTTTTATATCAGCGATAGGAGAATTGTATACCCCCTGGCCAGCATCCTGATCTCACTGAAGGTATGTTTCATTGTTTGTTTTGTTGTCACACTTTGTGGTGACACAAACTTGGCTCCTTTGTGGAAACTGCCCATTGAATAGGGATGGTGAGAGCCGAGAAGGCCTGAGGTGCATGTCAAGGTATCACATTTGAATTTTAATGGAAAAGTGACTCAGGAGAAAGCTAGGCATCTGCACAAGTACAAACCCTTCCATATTTACAGCTTTGGGAATGCATTTCCTGAGGTCTCTGGAGTGGGTTTTTTTTTTTTTTTAACTTTTAAGTTCGGGGTACATGTGCAGGTGTGTTACATAGGTAAACTCGTGTCATGGGGGTTTGTTGTACAAATTAGCTCATCACCCAGGAAATAAGCCTAGTACCCATTAGTTATTTTTCCTGATCTTCTCCCTCTTCCCACTCTCCACCCTCCCTTAGGCCCAGTGTGTGTTGTTCCCCTCTATATGCCCATGTGTTCTCATCATTTAGCTCCCACTTATCAGTGAGAACATGTGGCTTTTAATTTTCTGTTCCTGGCATTAGCTTGGCCTCTGGCTCCATCCATGTCCCTTCAAAGGACATGATCTCATTCTTTTTTAAGGCTGCATAGTATTCCATGGTGTGTATGTGCCACATTTTCTTTATTCAGCCTATCATTGATGGGCATTTAGGTTGATTCCATGTCTTTGCTGTTGTGGGTAGTGCTGCAATGATAGGTTTTACTCTAGCTGAAATTGCTATGTACATACTGTTTTTAAATTCTTTATTTCATTTGATTTTTATTAGCATTTTCGAACTTATTTCATGGCCTTTACACCTATATCCTACTGTGATGTGAGGGATTAATATATTTTGACTGTGTGAAGTCAGTGGACTTTGTTTATGATTCATGGTATCTATCTCATATCTTCTTGTTTTTAACATGCATAGCCATTTACTGAGTCTTCTATCCTTTCCCTGTTGATTTGGAATGCCACCTTCATCATGTTATGTACCTGCATTAGTCTAGATAAGCTAGGCTATGGTATTGTAACAAATAAGCCTTGAAGATCATTGCTGTGTATGATGGCCTGAACGTTCACTCCCAAGTTCATATGTTGAAATTCTAACTCCATGTCACGTTATTAGGAGGTGGGACTTTGGGGGCTAGGTTATGAGGGTGGAGCCCTCAGGAATGGGATTAGTGCCCCGTGGACCTCAGAGGGCTCTATTCTTCTTGCCATGTGAGCATTCAACGAGAAGTCAGTTGTCTACAGCCTGGTAGAGGGCTCCCCTAGAACCTGACCATGCTGGCACCCTGATCTCAGACTCACAGGCTCCAGAAGTGTGAGAAGTAAACCTTTGTTTTTTGTAAGCCACCCAGTCTGGGGTACATTTTGGTAGCAGCCTAAAGTGACTAAGACACTGTAGCAAAAAAAAAAACAAAAACAAAAACCCTGAATTTGTCCCACAAGCACAATCTAAGGTAGGTCACACTTTCATCTTAATGTTATTCTATCTGTAGCAGATGGCCTTGAAGGCAGTCACAGGATGGAAGGTGTGACTGTAAGGTCTAAGGCTGGAGGTGGCTTACATGGTTCCCATCACATTGAGGAGGCAAAACTCAGCTGGACGTCCCCAACCTAACTGCAGAAGAGGCTGGGAGCTTTTGTAATTGTGTGAATGGAGATAGGAAGAACTGAGGTGAACACATAGCCGTGTCTCTGCCATAGTACAATGTGTGCCTGGTTCTGCTGCTAGACCCTCTATTTTATTCCAAAGAACTATTTGTCTATTCTTATTTCAGCACAATTCTCCTTTAATTACTATTATTATAATTCTGCAGGACATTTTGACATATAATAGGATGAATCTTTCTCTATTATGTTTTTCTTTCCACCTCTCCCAATTATTTTTTGCTTTCTTCTTGCAAAATTATTTTTAAAATTTATCAAGATATACCCCCTCTCTCTCTCTCTCTCTCTCTCTCTCTCTCTCTCTCTCTCTCTCTCTCTCTCTCTCTCTCTGTCACACACACACACACACACACACGCATCTCATTGGTATTTTGATTGGAAATGCATTATATGATACTTTCATTTTGAGGAAATATCAATCTTTTTATATTTCTCATCTTTTTGCTAGATGCTTCTAAAATGACCAATTTGAAATCCCTTTGAAAGAATTCCAGGAACATTCAACATGTGATAAAAATTAATGAAATTTTGAAGAATCAAACTTGAAAATCCATGTCAGCAAATCACACAACTGCCCGGTCACTTGTGCATTTGAGGAATCCATTGAGACAGTTCGTTACATGCCAATCATCTCCACAAGTGCCTCAGTGACGGTTAATAACGTATGGAACGCGCGGCCCCCGCGCAGCCAACCAATGACAGAGCTCCCGCCTGCCCTGCGGCTGCTCCGCTTTCAAATGTGTTGAAACATTGGCGATCTTCTCTGCAGGTTCCTGAATTGTGACTCCAAAACAAATGAATGGATTTGAGTGTGTGGCCACCTTCTTTCTCTTCCTCATAAAACTGCATCCCTGCTATGCAGAACGTGGGCATCCTGGGCTGCGTGGAACGTGGGCGTCCTGGGCTGCGTGGAACGTGAGCGTCCTGGGCTGCGTGGAACGTGGACGTCCTGGGCTGCGTGGAACGTGGGCGTCCTGGGCTGCGTGGAACCTGGACGTCCTGGGCTGGGTGGAACGTGGGCGTCCTGGGCTGCGTGGAACGTGGCCGTGGCAGCGTCTAACACTCTTGGCTTTTTCCCTTAGCATAAACTGTGATTAGGCCGGGTGCGGTGGCTCACGCCTGTAATCCCAGCACTTTGGGAGGCCGAGGTGGGTGGATCACGAGGTCAGGAGATCGAGACCATCCTGGCTAACACGGTGAAACCCTGTCTCTACTAAAAATACAAAAAAATTAGTCAGGCATGGTGGTGGGCGCCTGTAGTCCCAGCTACTCGGGAGGCTGAGGCAGGAGAATGGCGGGAACCCGGGAGGCAGAGCTTGCAGTGAGCTGAGATCACACCACTGCACTCCAGCCTGGGCGGCAGAGCGAGACTCCGTCTCAAAAAAAAAAAAAAAAAAAAGAAAAAAGTTAACTATGATTATTGTTAAAATGCCTCACTCATATTAGTAGCAGATTGGCTTTATTCTGCATGTTAATAACATTTATTGTAAAGTTTTCTACCATTCTGATGATTTAATTTATTTCCTTAATATGGATGAAACCCCATTGCCTCTCCTTAATTCCTGATGAAAATCGTAATAAAGCCACTATTTTGAGCAGTGTTATATGTCAGCACTGTTTTAGTGACTTTATTTGTATCCATTTCTTTAATTCTCAAATCCATGCCTTAGTGATACTAGTGTTTTTTTCATTTTGCAATTGAGGAAACTGCCGCAACCACTTTAAATAAATAGTTCAAAGTCTCTCAGATTTAAAGCAGACTGCACATGCAACACCCCGCACTGGCTATGTGCCCACTCTCCTGTTGCCACGTGAGAGAGACTCCCTTCTCTTTGGCTAACATACGAACACATGTGGAGCTGTTCTTTCCACCAGTAATTTCATTATGTATGATTGGACGGCTGGAGATCTTTTTAACACCATCTGAGAACACACCAGTCTTTTCTAGACCAAGAATATCCTTTGAAATAATCCAGTGGTTCCAATCCGCAGATTGGAGCCAAGCCCCATGGAGCCTAGTCTAGGCCATCTGGTTCCTTCCTCCTCTTTAGACCAATGGGTTGGCCAAGAAGTGCTCTCCATCGGGGTGGCAGAGGTGCCATAAGGCAAGTCCAACCATCCCAGCCTGTGTCTGGGTGGCTTGCTTCATATTTGCCAGGTCCCAGAGGCCAAAGCAAGTCACATGTCTGAGCCTAAAGTCAAAGGGAGGGGGAGTAATTCCCACCCACCATGAGGCCAAAGGAAGTCACATAGCCACCTTTGAAGGTCGTGAAAGTGGCAAATTATGCCTCTTGCATAGAAAGAGTGGAAAGGAGGCTATTCTTTTTTTTTTTTTTTTTTTTTTTTTTTTTGAGACAGTCTCACTGTGTCGCCCAGGCTGGAGTGCAGTGGCCCATCTCTACCAAAAATACAAAAAATTAGCTGGGTGTGGTGGTGGGAGCCTGTAGTCCCAGCTACTTGGGAGGCTGAGGCAGGAGAATGGTGTGAACCTGGGAGGCAGAGGTTGCAGTGAGCCGAGATCTGCCTCAGCCTCCCAAGTAGCTAGGACTACAGGCTCCCACCACCACACCCAGCTAATTTTTTGTATTTTGGGTAGAGGTGGGGTTTCACCGTGTTAACCAGGGTGGTTAACCTGACCTTGTGATCCGCCCACCTCGGCCTCCCAGAGTGCTGGGATTACAGGTGTGAGCCACCGCGCCTGGCTGAAAGGAAGCCATTCTTTTAAGCAAGAAGCAGTATGAACAATCTGTATCAATCTCTAGGGTTTGCTATTAAGTAAAAACATTAGTACTGAAATAAGAGAAAGCTATGACTTATGTTAGCAATAAACTAGAGACAGAAATTGCATCTGGGGAGATATTGGGTGGGAGAGGAAGAAAGATCTTACTATGCTTTGAAACTTTTTGACAATTTCATTTTTTTTTTTTTTTTTACCTCGTACTCCTTTAGTAAAAGCTATAGCAATCAGAAGCTTTCAAAGTAAGGATGAATTGTGACCAACTATTTATTAGCCTTTTCTTTCTATTACTACACAATGTGATTTAAAATTTCTAACTTTTGAGCCATGTTTAACTGAAGGTCTAATAAAAAATTAACTGTTCCCTACTGAACAAAAGGCTCACAGGTTTCAGAAACGGAAATACTTATTTATAAAAGAGAAAATTTGTAAGAATACTCTGATCAACTAATAATCAAAGAGGTTGACTTAAAACAAAAACAAACTACCTTTTTTCCCTGTGGTCCATTGAATCAGGGAATAAATAATTAAATGAAAACACTCAATGTGTTGGTGAACATCTGGTGAAGCTACTGCATCCTTTCCCCAGTTCTGCACTTGGCTGATTCTTTCTCGCCATTTATGTCTCCGAGGATTCCCTGCTCAAAGAGACCTGCCTCATTCCTCTAAGGCAGGCTCATCCCCCATGGGTCTTTCTCTGTCCTCATAGCCCATGTTATTTTCTTCGTAGCATTCATCTTGTTTGTTGGTCTGTTCTCCCTGGAGTACAAGCTCTGTGGCAGCATGTGTGTTTACCTCTGCACCCGCAGTGCTAGAATGATGACTGCTTGTTTCAGCTACAAAAGCAAACTACCATTTTAAAATTCAGGTTTTAATTTATAAAGAGTAAACATCACCTGTTTTGGTGTATAGTTCTGTGAGTTTTGACAAATGCACAGATTTCTGTACCTGCCACCATCAATACACGAAACACTTGATCCTAAAACTTCCTTCATGCTGTCATTCCTTAGTGAAATCCTCACTTCCCTTCCTCTCCACTTGACCACCGGCAACCAGTGATCTGTTTCTCGTCACTATAGTTTTGTCATTTCTAGACCATCGAGTTAAGGTAATCATAGAGTACGTAGCCACGATGAACATTTTTTGAGACTTACCATGTGCCAAGCATTATTCTAAATGTTTCATATGCGCACAGTCTCCTAAAACCTCTTCTAAATTATTCCCATTCATTCTGTAGATAATGAAAATGAGTCTCAGGGCCGGGCAAGGTGACTCATGCCTGTAATCCCAGCACTTTGGGAAGCTGAGGTGGGCAGATCACAAAATCAGAAAATCAAGACTAGCCTGGACGATATGGTGAAACATTGTCTCTACTGAAAATACAAAAAAAAAAAAAAAAAAATTAGCCGGGTGTGATGGTGGGTGCCTGTAGTCCCAGCTACTCGGGAAGCTGAGGCAGGAGAATCGCTTGAACCCGGGAGGCGGAGGTTGCAGTCAGTCAAGATTGCACCACTGTACTCCAGCCTGGGCAACAGAGTGAGACTCCGTCTAAAAAAAAAAAAAGAAAAGAAAATGAGTCTCAGGTCTTGTAAGCAGTACAAATACTATTTACCTAAGTTCTCAACACTAGGAAGTACCAAGCTAAATGCCAGCAGCCAGCCCTCAAGCCAGAGCTCCTCACCCCCTTGCCTCACAGACACACAGCAATGAAATTGGTGAGTATGCACACGTTTCCAGTGCCTGGCACTCTGCATTGAGAGCAATAAAGTTACTCGTGACTCTGGGTCTGTGACCCCATCTCAGGGGGTAAGCACCAGGGCCACACTCCTAGGTAAACTAAGTGTCAGATGCGTTCCACTGCAGCGTGGCTGATAAAAACAGAAACGAGCCAAATACCCAGCAACGTTGAGGGAAGTACAGCAGCCACGTGCTCCCAAAACATCTGGAAGGAAAAGGGAATTGGGATGCTGTCAAAATTGTGATCCCAGTGTCAAAAATACATGGGATTGGCCATGTGGACTGTGATGTGTAAGTCACTGTTCTGACACCATGTAAAAAGCAGACATGTTTCATCAAGACGGGAAATCAAACCAGAGAAAACCTAGACTCTCTTTGGCATAGCACAGCTGACACTGACCCTCCTGTCTGCACCTGCCGTGTCTCATTGATGCTCTCAGTGTGAAACACACTGGCCAGTGATGGTGTTCTGGGCAAGTGGGATGAGTTGCAAATGATGTTCAAACAAAGTCTGTTTTTGACTGTCTCAGTCTGTGTGTGTGGTTATAAAGGAATACCTCTGGCAGGGTAATTTATAAAGAAAGAAGTTTACTTGGTGTGATGGTTAATATTGCCAACTTCATTGGGTTGTAGGATGCAAAGTATTGTCTCTGGGTGTGTCTGTGAGGGCGTTACCAAAGGAGATAGACATTTGAGTCAGTGGACTGGGAGAGGCAGACCCACCCTCAGTCTGGGTGACACCATCCAATCAGCTGCCAGTTCGGCTAGGACAAAGGAGATGGAAGAAGGTGGGAGAAGCCAACTTGCTGAGTCTTCTGCCTCATCTTTCTCCCATGCTGGATGCTTCCTGCCCTTAAACGTCAGACTGCACGTTCTTCAGCTTTTGGACTCTTAGACCTACACTAGTGGTTTGCCAGGGGATCCTGGACCTTTGGCCACAGACTGAAGGCTGCACTGTTGGCTTCCCTAATTTTGAGGCTTTAGAACTTGGACTGGCTTCCTGGCTCCTCAGTTTCCAGAGGGCCTATTGTGGGACTTCACCTTGTGATCGTGTGAGTCAGTACTCCTTAATAAACTCCCTTCCATATATACATCTGTCCTTTCAGTCCTGTCCCTCTAGAGAACCCTAGTTAGTACACTTGGCTCATGGTTCTGCAGGCTTTGCAAGAAGCATGGCACCAGCATCTGCTTTTGGTGAGGACTTCAGGTGGCTTTCACTCATGGCCGAAGGAAAAGGAGAGCTGGATCTGTAGAGATCACATGGGCAAGAGAGGAAGCAAGAGAAAAAAGGGGTGGGGTTGAACTCTTAGCAGTCATCTCTAGAAAGAACTCTCGAGGGAACTAATAGAGGGAACACTTACTCATTACTGCAAGGATAATAGCAAGCCCCAATGATTCAAACACCTGTCGGCAGGCCTGACCTCCCACATTGCAGATCAAATTTCAACATGAGGTTTGGAGGGTCCGATATCCAAACTACAGCATTTGCCACTAATGTTGTCAGTGCATTGCAGAGTAATGCCAATTGAGAAAACTGGTACAATTGATTGCTATCACTATAAATTAATCATTGTCTGATGTCAATTTGGAGGTATAGAGTTTCGTATCAGACTCCTGCCCATGATTTGAAATTTCTGAATATCAGTGATGAACTATGTCTCTAATTTATACTAACAGGATAAAGGTCAGAACAAGTAGTGATTATTATTATTATTATTATTTTTGGTGAGACTGAGTCTCACTCTGTCACTAGACTGGAGTGCAGTGGCGCGATCTTGGCTCACTGCAGCCTCTGCCTCCTGGGGTTCAAGCAATTCCCCTGCCTCAGCCTCCTGAGTAGCTGGGGCTACAGGTGCACGCTACCATACCTGGCTAATTGTGATTTTTAAAGGATCTCAGTATTTGTTTCTATAGGTTTTTAAGATGATACTCAAAAGATGTAGACTTCTGTTACTAAATGAAGATGACTGTAGATTCCTGCAAACCTTCCTTCAACTTTTATGTGGGGAACATTCTTTAATGACACAAGACATTCATGTTGGACACCTTTGGGCGCTATTTCAAGTTCTCCCAAGTTCAACTCAAATCCAGGCATGGATATGGTGACCAGTCCTGTACAGGCTTCAGCTAGATGGGTGCAGGTATAGTCTGATGGCTTCACATTTCACTTACATGCTGTGTGTCTTATTTTCGACCTGAGTTTTTTTCACCTTGAAGAAAAGGTGTGTGCATCCCAGAAAGGTGGAGGAGTAAGTGCTTTCTGGGACAACCTTGACTAACTGGGGAGCTAGAGCCAAGAGATAAACATCCTTCCTTTCCTTCCTCAAGAGGGCAGCTCTGCATTGACCCCTTAAGGCCTGTTGGGAAGTACCATGGACCAAGTAGCCACTTACCTCTTTGGACGGTCAATATGATGATGTGTCTTGTCTTGACTCTCCCTCTTTCTCTGTTCTTGCTAGTCTCTCTCCCTCCTGCACCCTGAGATCATGTTTCCGAATAAACCACTCATACCCAACTTTACCGTAGACTTTCCCTTTGGCAGAATCCAGGCTCATGTGTCTCTCACTGTGGTGGTTAATATTGAGTGTCAACTTAATTGAATTGAATGATGCAAAGTATTGTTTCTGGGTGTTTCTGGATGTTGCCAGAGAAGATTAACATTTGAGTCCAGGGACTGGGAGAGGAAGACCCACCATTAATGTGGGTGGGCACCATCCATTCAGCTGCCAGCATGGCTAGAAAAAGCAGGCAGAAGACAGAAGGAGCAGATTTATGAGTCTTCCAGCCTTCATCTCTCTCCTATGTTGGATTCTTCCTGCCCTGGAACGTCAGACTTCAGGGTCTTTGGCTTTTGGACTCTTGGATTTACACCAGTGGTTTGTCAGGGACTGTCAGGCCTTCAGCCACAGACTAAGGGCTGCAATGTCGGTTTCTCTACTTTT
This sequence comes from Chlorocebus sabaeus, assembly GCF_047675955.1. NCBI lineage: Eukaryota > Metazoa > Chordata > Mammalia > Primates > Cercopithecidae > Chlorocebus > Chlorocebus sabaeus. Next base: position 126,791,902 of record NC_132914.1, on the reverse strand, counting down.
GAGGCTTTGGGACTCAGACTGAGCCACCACTGGCCTCCTGGTTCCTCAGCTTGCAGATGGTCTATCGTGGGACTTCACCTGGTGGAAGTCAATTCTCCTTCATAAACTCCCTTTCATATATACATATATCTGATTAGTTTTGTCCCTCTAGAGAACCCTGACTAATACACTAACTAAAAACAAAAATCTCTGTAAATTTTAAGGACATGTGAAAGAAGGTAGGTTTCGTTGAGATTTCAATTTTCTCTTGTGGCAATATTGCCCATACATTCAATGTTTCTCTCTTTACGAAAGGCAGCTAATAGGATAGGATCAGCATTCATGGTTCAAAAGCATTTTTCCCTTGGAAAATGGTTTTTAATATTAAAGAAGCATTCATTCATTTATTTCTTTCAACAAATATTGAACACCTACTATCAAGTACTGTTCTGAGCCTTCAATGGTAATAAGACCAAGTCCCTGTGATGGTTAATTTTTTATGTGGTAACGTGACTGGGCCATGGGATGCCCAGATAGCTGGTTAAACGTTATTTCTAGGTGTGTCTTTGTGGGTTTTTCTGGGAGAGATGAGCACTTGAATCAGTGGACTGAGTAGAGGAGATCTCCTGTCAGCAAAGTGGGTGAGTGTGCTCCAACCCATTGGAGGTCTGAATAGAACTAGAGATTGAGAAAGGTTGAATTAACTCTGACCAGCTGCTTAAGGTGGAACATCAGTCTTCTCCTGCCCTCATCACTCATGGCTCTCAGACCTTCAGACCCAGCCCAGAAACAACACTATCAGCTCCCCAGTTCTCTGGCCTTTACGTGATATCACCACCTTTCCTGGGTCTCCAGCTTGCAGATGGTAGATCGTAGGATGCCGCATCCTCCAGATTGTGTGGGCCAATATGCCAATACTGCATAATAAATCTCTTCATTTATATGTGTGTGTGTGTCCGCGTGTGTATTGTGTGTATATCTATAATTTTAATATCCCCTATATATAATATTAGTCATATATACATGTATACACATACATATGTATTTAAAAATTTGTATTACTCAGGGTTCTCCAGAGAAACAGAACCAATTGGATATACATAGAAATATGCAAGGGAATTTATTACAAAATTGTCTTACATGATGATATTGGCTGAGAAGTCCCACAACCTACCACCTGCCGGCTGGGGCCCTGGGGAAGCCTGGGGTGCATTCATTCTGAGTCTGAAGGCCTGAGAGCTAAGAGGGCTGCTGATGTAACTCCCAGCCTGAGACCGAAGGGTTGAAGACTGAGGACGGAGAGAAGAGGATGCACTGATCCAAGTTCTGGAATCTGAAGACCTGAGAATCAAAAGCTGCAATGTCTGAAGACAGGAGAAAACAGATGTCCCAGCTCAAGAAGAGAGCGAGATAAAATTACCCTTCATCTGCCTTTTTCTTCTGTGTTGGCCCTCAGCAGACTGGATGGTGAATTGGCGAGGATGATCTTCTTTACTCTGTCTGCTGATTCAAATGCTAATCTCTCCAGCCTGTAAACACCTTCACAGACACGCCCAGAATTAATGTTTTATCAGCTATCTGAGTGTCCCTTAGCTCAGTCAAATGGACACATACAATTAACCATTCTCTCTCTCTCTACACACACACACACACACACACACACACAGAGTGGACCTTTGAACAACACAGTTTGAAACGTCATGGGTCCACTTATTTTATTTTATTTTTAAATATTATTTTTAAAAATTATTAAAATTGTTTAAAAATTTATTTAAAATTTATTTTAAAAATTATTAAATATTTTTTAAAATTATTTTATTTTTAAAAGTAAACATAGTGGAAATTTTTTGAACGTTTGAGACAAATTGAAAAAAGTTGCACGTGAACCTTGTGGCCTATGAATATCAAAAACTGAACGTTAGATATGTCATGAATGCAAATAATATATGCAGATACTAGTCTATTTTTAGTATTTACTGCCATAAAATATATACAAATCTAATATAAAAAGTCAACATTTACCAAATTTTGCATACACAGGCAGACCTTCACAGGGTCATTTGTAGTCAAAAGAAATGTAAACAAATGTAAAGATGCAGTGTTGAATATTTATATTTTATTTCTATAAATACAGATATATATTTATATAATTTTATATATACATAAAATTGTATGCATTTCAGGGTTCTTTAGAAAAACAGAGCCAAGAGGATATACGTAGAAATATGTATCACAACCGCATAAAATTAGCTGCAACATACGCCGCACCACTGTAGTAATTTTGTGGGCACCTCTTGTTGCTGTATTGGCAAGCTCGAGAGTTGTGAGTATCCACTGAAATCGCCGTGTGCTGCTAACCATCTTCTCATAGGCAATTCATCTCCAGTAAACTGCATATCACAATAAAAAGTGATCTCTAGTGGTTCTCAAGTATTTTTCGTTGTGTTTAATGCAATACTGTAAACCTTTGGTGACACCATGGGGCCCATACAGAGCCACTAGTGATGCTGGGAGTGCTTCCAAGAAGCAGAGAAAAGTTATGACATTGCAAGAGAAAGTTGAATTGCTTGGGATGTGCTGTTGACTGAGGTCTGCAGCTGTGGTTGCCACCATTTCAGACAGACAATTCATCTTGTAAACAAATGACACAAACATATAGTATCGATAAGTACAATAAAGTGCTGGAAATGTGTTTTCTCTTTCTTATGATTTTCCTAGCGCTCTCTTTTCTCTAGCTTACTTTATTCTAAGAATACAGTATCTAATACGTATAACATACAAAATATGTTAATTGGCTGTTTTTGTTATTGGCGAGGCTATCAACAGTAGGCTATTAGTAATTAAGTTTTGGAGAAGTCAAACGTTCACAGATTTTTGAAGGTGGGGAGTTTGGGTTGGCACCCCTGACCTCTGAGTTGTTTAAAGTCAACTGCATATATATAGATATATATATGTGTGTGTGTGTGTGTGTATAATATATATTCTACATATTTGTGTATCTATACCTACACACACATATGTATATATGTATGTAAACAGATCTATGTACACATATGTATACATATATGTTTATACACATATACACATATATACACACATATACAAATATACACATATATATTTTCTGTTCTGTTTCTCTGGAGAGCCCTAATATAGTCACCATTTTCATGGGGCTCATTCTGTGAATCTATTTTAATTACAAATCCAGATAATTATTAATTGTCAAACGTTATAGTAAGAAAAACCCAAGCAACACTTAAGAAGGAATTGTTACAGTTTCGACCCACCCCATTTGGAGTTAATTTGTCAAGCAGCATTATCATGGAGATGGTCAATGTAGGTAGGGTAAAGCAGAGCTTGCACCAAAGACGCACAGGCCGAAATTGGCTCCCACATGTAAGGACTGTCCTTAAAAATACTTAGAATGGATCTATATGCAGATACAATTGAATTAACCACCCACAAATCTACAGGTTTCATTCCAGAAAAAATTTGTTCCAGAAAAATGGAATTTTTGCCTTTCATTAAATAGTCCAGCCTGACCATGAGGCCCACATTTCCCGTTGGTAGCAATTGGACTGAGCTTTCTAGCATTTACGGATTTTAGCAAAGCAGGACTTCTCAGTCTGGCACACGGATGCAGTGCTCGCTGCTTTCTCTTTGATACCCAGTTTGTTTACCTTACCAACCAGCCCGGGTAATCACTTCAGGTTTGGCCATCGCAGTCAAGGATATCTTCACGTTATTTAGGGAGAGATGTCTAACACCGGCACGCAAACGAGTGTCAATAAATTATTTCAGCAAACCGCCTCTGGGGAGCCATAATAACGTAGAGGCCATCAGCCATGCTGAGCAGGACCAGCGGGATGACGTGGTGCCGGGGATTGAGGGCCTGCATTCCACTGTTCTTCTGCAAAGCATCTTCATGTGTTCCAGGTGGTAAGAGGCTCTCCTTAGACTCAACATGTAACACCGAGCAGATGTGATGAGAAAGTGAGCTGCCTTCCTTAGGAGCGTTGGCTGCCTTGTCTCTCTGGCTGAGTCTCTGCAGGCAGAGTGCTTGGTGTGGAGTTTTGGGTGTCTGCATGTCGTTTTCCCTGGCAATCCGGCCGCTTCTGAGGTTCCATCATTTCGACCTGGCTGCTTCCTTAGTTGGAGGTCTTTCTCATTGACTTTATTTTGTATTGCATCGCCCCATTTGATATCTGAGAACACGGAGGGGCACAGCAAACCGTAGATTTCCCGATTGTTCACGTGTAGGACCCGCTGTGATGTGAAGAAGTCCTGAGCTGGATTCTTGGATTTTCCTCTCACTGTGGCTGCTGACTGCTTATGTGAGCCTGGACACTTCACCTTTCTTCTTGAGTTTCAGCTTTCTCTCCACTCAAAAGCACGTTCATAACATCTGACCCCTGTGCTCCTCACCCTTGTTCAACCACGTAATAAACACGAAAACGTGAAACGCATTTTGCTTTGCGCACAATCGCTGCTCTTGCTAATGTAGCATCGTTTCACCCCTCGTCAAAACAGAAATTCAAATTCTAGTGCATAGGATGCCTTTGCTCTCTAATTGTTTTTTAAGTTTTAGGGTTTTAATATTCCCAAAGATTCTGATTCAGAATAGAGGAAACGCAGCGTGTATATTTCCTCCAGTATTTTATTACAAAATATTTTAGACATGCAGTCATGTTGACCAGATTTTACACTTAACACCCATACAACCATCACCTAGATTCTGTAATTAACATTTAAACCACATCTGCTTCATCACATATCTATCAATCTGTTCATCCTCCTTGCATCTATTAATCTGTCTTACTTTTGATGTATTTCAAAGTAAGATGCAAACATGAATATACTCTACCCAACTATTTCAGCATGCCTCTCACTAACTCGAGTTTAATGTTTGTTCCTCTTATTGTAAACGTTACACACAATGAAATGCAGACACCTAAAATGTACCAATTGATGAATTCCAACGCATACAAGCTCCGACTGAGACAAAGATCATTACCCTGGCCCCACGGAGTTCCCCTGTGCCTCTCCTTAATCAGTTCCCGTCCTTAGCCAACAGAGGAAATTTTTGCTCTTTTTTTTCCATCATAGAGTAGATTTGCCTTTTCTAGAGTTTCTTATAAATGGAAGGATACAATATCCATGCTTCTGTGTAATACTTCTTTCACACAGAATATTCTGAGGCTCATCCATGTAGTTGCATGTAGAAGACACTCTGTTACCTTTCCCTGCTGTGGAACTTTTCATTGCCTGCCGATGCCATCAACTGTTTATGCATTTTCTTCTTGGTGGACACATGGGCTTTTTCTAGTTTGAGGCTACGCTAAATAAAGTCATTATGAATATTTGAACAGAGAAAATCTACATACAGTCACACATCCAAATTACCATGATCCACAATTGTACTTTAAAAACTATCATTGGAGCATTTGGACTCTAGAATTTGTCATCAGAGAGATCTAATGATCCAAGGGCAAATTCTACCTCTCCCCACTGACTAACTGGGTGAGCTCACACGAGTCCCGTGACCTCCCCTGGTCACCTTCTGAGATGCATGGTGAATGCTCCACACTTGGAAGCTGCTAAGGCGAAATGATAAGCATGGATGAATGTCATCTGGGCAATGGATGCATCAAGCCTCCCTCTTCTGTCAGGTCTGGCTTCTCAGGCCTCTGAAAAATAGGAGCTTTCATCTCAGCTCTCCCTGGAGTGGTCCCCTGTGGACTTCCTCTCTGGCACCCTCTACTCATTCCTCATCCCCGGCCAGGCCCAGAACCATCCTCACCGTAGCAAGTCCAGCCCAGGGGCTGGCTGATGAGCCCTGGGAGAGATGTCTTTGCGTAGGCGCAGGGTCTCCATGGCTGCCCCCGGCTGTGCAGTCACCCGGCACCACGACACAGAGCTGCTTTGCTCTCCTGAGTCCACCAGATGGATTTATTTATTATTTTTAAGTGTGTAGCATATGAGTAATATTCTAAGTAACATCTTTTCAATGTGTCTAGCTAACCCTTCATTACCTACATTGCATCCATTCACTGAAATAACAGTTCTCAATGAAGTATAGAAGTCACATTCTAAGAAACATTTACAAAATTAATTTAATTTTCATCAGACTGATTTTAAAAAGAAATTACTTGAAAGCCATGAAATTGGCTTTCCTCGAATCCAAGGAAAAGAATCTAAGGAGTAATTATTTCCAAGCAGAGGTACTGGGGTTAGTGCACTCCCAGGTTAGAAACAGACCCTCTGGGCTGGGCGCGCTGGGTCACACCTGTAATCCCAGCACTTTGGGAGGCCGAGGCAGGCAGATCACTTGAGGTCAGGAGTTCGAGACCAGCCCTGACCAACATGGAGAAACCCCATCTCTACTAAAAATACAGAAATAACTGGGTGTGGTGCCGCATGCCTGGTAATCCCATCTACTCGGGAGGCTGAGGCACGAGAATTGCTGGAACCTGGGAGGCAGAGGTTGCAGTGAGCCAAGATCATGGCACTGCACTCCAGCGTGGGCAACAAGAGTGAAACTCCATCTAAAAAAAAAATTAAAAAAAAAAAAAAGAAAAAGCAAAGAAACAGACCCTCTGCCCTCGGTGCAGGCCTGCCTGCTTCCCAGATCCCGTCTCCCACTTCCCATCTTAGACACTGTGTGGGACACCATGCACCGTGCAGGGCAGGCCTCCCTCTGCCTGCCAGCTTCACACAATTCAACAGGCGGCGTTAAGGCAGCGTGACCTTGTTCCCGACACCGTGCACCATGTGAAGCTTCACTCACGTTTGTTACGTTGCCTTCTCTCAAATCTATGTGACTCCAGTTCACCTAAAATGTGACTGTGCCCTGTGTCTGAGTCAGTGTGGATTCCACTGTGTGTTGTCGGGAAGGGGCAGTGGGGCCCGTTGTCACCCACAGGCAGCAAAGGCTCCTGTAGAGGGGAGTCTGTCATCCTAAGTCCCTGCAGTGTGAGTATCTGCGGATCAGGTCACCTCTTGATAGCCTGTTAGCATGCATTGCACGGACACCTTGCTGCTTTTACACGTTGCATCTAACAAATGAACTTTATCCTCATTTCCCAATAGAAAGCATTAACCCTCTGGGATTGTACTGTCTAAAACCCATAATCAGGAAGGAGCTTTTGCTTTTTTTTTTTTTTAAAAAAAAACTTTTCTTTATTCACAATGGTCTTTAAAAAAATCTCTAAATATTTTCTTTCTCTAAGGTTGTGTGTGCTTTCTTCCCTTTCCATTGGGAATAGCAGATCAAAAATGGAGTCAATTTACTTCTCATTGGCTACTCCCTAAATTCAGAAAGACACACTTTGGCAATGCCCCTTTTTCGAAATGAGCCCACAGCACACATGCCAGCCACTTCTGCTGTTTGTGTCTCCTCTCCCTCCATCTTCAGGTGTGTTTTAAATTTCCTTTTATTTTTTAATTTTTAAATTATTTTATTTTTTTGAGACAGAGTCTCACTCTGTTACCCATGCTGGAGTGCAATGGTGTGGTCTCGGCTCACTGCAAGCTCTGCCTCCTGGGATCAAGTGATTCTCCCACCTCAGCCTCCGGAGTAGCTGGGATTACAGGCACGTGCAACCACACCTGACTAATTTTTGTATTTTTAGTAGAAATGGGATTTCACCAAGTTGGCCAAGCTGGTCTTGAACTCCTAACCTCATGATCTGCCTGCCTTGGCCTCCCAAAGTGCTGGGATTACAGGCGTGAGCCACCACGCCCAGCCTTAAATTTCAAATTAACACTTAGATAATAAAGAGTAGCCTGCAAATAACTCCTAGCATTCATAGAGGTTTTGTGGTCACCCTGCAGTAAGAATGGGATTAAATTCCTGTTCAACAGTGTCCATCCAGGTACAGGAAGGAGGACAATCTCCTTTTGGCTACATTCAAATCGAATAGAATTACCTCTAACATATGTCTACATTCAGATGTAATAGAATTGTCTCTGACATAGTCTCCTTACAGCAAACATGATTGATTTCTGAACCATCAGCCCCTCTGCCTTCCTTGGTGACTTCGCAGCCACCCTTGGCTTCTGCATTCGTCCTGTCCCTGGCTATGTGCTGGGGGAACGTGATCTCCCAGCCCCCGTGGGCAAGTCCTTGTTTACTAAACCCATCTCAGGGATCTCCTTGTTCATGTCAATGGCTGGTCCAGTTTCATGTGACCTGAGCGAGTTCTGGGGATGTTTTCTTATTTCATAATGTGAATGCTACAGCCACCAATAACAACAATAATTGAATACTTCAGAAATAAATACGAATAACAACCACCAATAACAGCAGAAATGGAATCCTACCAGGACCAACCACCTCTCCATCTAATCTGGGCACTGTCTTTAGCCACCAGTCCAGGACCCAGATTGCACTGGAATTATCACCCCCAGCAGCAGCCCTCGTCAGACGCCTGTGGCAGTTCCGTTTGCCCTAGGGTATCTCTGAGGTGTGTGTTTCACACTTGCTCCCATAGGTCCCAGTGGGATTGACCTGGGATCAATGGGTCAACCTCCAATGACTCATTGAGGCAATTTGGTCATGAACCTGTGGTTCCTTTTAGGTCTTACTTGTCATCTTTTCCAGCAATTCTTGGATTCACCTCTTTAAAAAGCTTTCTACACATGAATCCTTGTCTCAGGCTATCTGTTTGAATGAAACTACATGAAGGCAGATATCCCTGTGGCACCATGAGATGCTTGGAACCACAACAGACGTCTTGGGACCAGGAGGAGAACCAGGGCCCACAGGCTCACATGGCAGAGAGTAGAGCCTTATTGAGCTATGGAATTGACCAGCGTTGATACTACTCCTCCTCTGGATGCTATGGTTTGTAAGAGGTTAAACCCATTATTTAAGCGACTTCTAGATGGTCTTCTGTTACTTCACGCCACAAGCATCTTCACTGGTCTGCTAATATGTGCTCTAGACTCTTGTATCCTACCACTGAACTTACTATAGCACTTCTGGTTGATTTAATCAGCCAACAGAAAACTACCAAAAATTGGTTCCATCATCCAGCTTCTTTGAGTCTCTTCCCATAGAACTGAAGAAACAGCTGGCTTTATTTGCCATTCAGCAAAAATCACACACCCCCCTGCTTTGCAGGGACTTAGAGTTGAAGTAGGATATGTCCACTTCAACTAAAAACGTTGTCTCAGTTTCCATCCACCCACCATCCAACCCCCAGTAGAAAAATTAAAACTTCTCTCCTTTTTATACGGTAGCAGCAAGTGGGTGATAATTTAACTTTTGTTTCCAGATTTCAGTTCTCAGCAGCCAGTTATCTCCCCGTAGAGCTGGGTAGAATTAGGCTGGCGCTTCAGTGGGGTCGTTTCATAAAGCCTGCAGGGTCAGCGTTGAGGGTGTTACATAAATCGGCATGCTGCTCAACCTTGAGCAGTACTTGTATTTTGTGCTTACATCTTTTGCAAATTACATTGTGAAAATCTAAATAAAATTGTGTTTACCACTTTGAATCCTAAAATGTCTTAATACTATGGTGTGATATAAAGGAGAAATGCCTTTTTTCTCCTTTGCCTCTCTATACCCCATACTTCGTATAGAGCCTAGCACACAAGAGGATCTCAATGAATATTTATATTACAGATTAAATCCAAGGAGATGGTTGCACCTACATACTTGCTGAACCTGGTGGCAGCAGTAGTACTGTAATGTCAACCTGAAGACTCTTGTCCATTATTTTGTGCCTGTGCAATAAAATTCTCCCCAGATATTCAAGTTTACCTTCAATTTGATTCCAGCTACTGGTTGCCCTGAGCATTTTTGCACTTGTAGTGCAGTGATATGATAGAGACATTGATCTATTGAGTCAGAAGATCTTTAGCATTGTGTAAGCCTATTTGAGATCTCATTGATCAGGTTATTAGGTTAGGATGCCTGTTCTCCCCATTACCTACTGCAAATCTTTCCAAATGTAGCTGTCAGCAGCGTTAGCAGTCAGCAGCTAACCATGTCATCTCACAATGAGATATTCCAGGGCGGTGGCTCTCAAAGTGTGGACCATGATCAGCAGCATTTTTTAGATGTACAAATTCTCCTGTCCCACCCCAAACCTGCTAATTCAGAAACCTCAGGGATGGGGCCCAACCTTCTGTGATTTAATCCCTTCCAAGTGACTCTCGTGGATGCCAGGGTTTGAGAGTCACTGCTCTAAGGGTGGAGATTGTGCCCCTATTTATACGGACACCTCAGCTTCCTGACCTGTGATTCCAGTTACTATAGAAATCTATGGTTAAATGTGTCCCTATGTGGTTTTCATTTATGCTGAACCAACCAAACAATAAAACCAAACAAATTCAAGTTCTCCTCAAACATACTATTAAATATAATGAATTGGAGATACCAATAAGATAGCACGAAATACAGAATAATGAACCAAACATAAGAAGTTTATGCTGCTTAATATGTTTCAAGGACCTTAAACACTTTGTTTCAGAATCACACTTCTTAGGAAATAACCTGCCTCTCCACCAGCAAGTGGGGCTGCTTACAAAAGAGAATAGTTCGATTTGAGATTTTTTGAACGCAACAGATGCATTCACGTATAATGCTGTTGATATAATACAAGATAATTCCCAAGAGAGAGACAGAAAACTGTGTCATAAAACAATGGTTTCTTAGTACTCTGGGGTATGTCTGCTCCCAAGAAATAACACTTTCCCCCAGTTCCACTCACAGGGAATTGGGTTTGTCGGTGCGTTGGATTATAGACCAAGAGGTGACAGGATCTCCTCCAGGCTGTCATTTAAGTTAGGTGTCTGGTAGCAAGTGACAGAAACATGCTCAAGTGGACTTAATAGCCAAGGGAATGCCTGCTTTGGGAAAGTGAAAATTCCAAGTGTGAGGTGGCCTTAAGGAGACTGGACTCAACACTGCAGCAGCGCACCTGCAGGAACTCTGCCTTTGCAGGTAGCTGGTGTATCCTCAGACTGCTCCTGGCATCCAAGCAGGTTCCATCTCCCTGCTTAGAGCTCCTGTAATCGACACCTCATGCAAGCCTGAACAGAATGGGAGAGAAATGAAAACTCTTTCCCTTTTTAAAATGCCCAGAACCCCTCCTTAACTGCTCACTATTTAGATGGCAATCCATCCCTAAACCACCTATGCTGGTCAGACATCAAGAGATACACGAGATATGCTGATTGGCTTAAACCAGTGGTTCTCAAACTCTTTGGTCCCTGGCTCCTCTTTTTCTGTTCAGAACTATTGGAGATTCTGCAAAGTCATTTGTTTATGTAGTTTATACCTGTAGATGTGCACCGTATTAGAAATAAAAACTGAGAAAATTAAAACGATATATTTATACATTTATTTTAAAAAGCAATTGTAAAGCCATTGAATGGTAACATAAATGATGTAACTGTATGAAAAATAATTATATTTTCCCCTCAAAAGAAAATTAATGTGAAAGGTGGTACTGTTTACAATTTTGTAAATGTCTTTAATGTCCGACTTAGCAGATACCACCTAAATTCTCATATCTGCTTTTGCATCCAATCTGTAGCAAAAACGTGTTTTTATTGAAGTATAGGTAGACTATCCAGCCTCACATATATGTGTAGTTGGAAAACAGAATATTTTAATAGCTTTATCAGATTATTGCATATATTCTTTTTTAATACTATACTAAAACTTGTCATGTGGCAGCTCCTTAAAGTTAGTTGCAATGTGGATTCTAAAATCTTATCAATAAACTTCTGGTCTATCTTGGATTTTGAATGGTTCTTGTATCTACACATGATTGAATAATATCATGAATTGGTAATTTGGAAAATATTAATTCACTAGTGATGTTGCACTTCCAAATGTTGACCCATTTCATTTTACAGTATCAAAGTCACCTTTTCTTTTAAATATCAGCACCAATGTCATCAGAAAAGCTTGCAAGTATTATTGACAAAGAGTCAAATTCTGTAAAATTTTGAAGAGATTTATTCTGAGCTCAATATGAGGACCTGTGACATAGCCCCAGGAGGTCTTGAGAAATGGTCACCAAGGTAGTCCAGCTACAAGGTGGTTGTATACGTTTTAGGGAGACATGACATCAGTCAATACATGTAGGGTGTACACTGGTTAGGTCTGGAAAAGCAGAACCACTTGAAGCAGGAGTTTCCAGGTCATAAGCAGATTCAAAGATTTTCTGACTGGCAATTGGTAAAAAGAGTTGTTATTTAAAGACCTGGAATCCACAGACAGGAGTGTCTGAGTTAAGATAAGGGGTTGTGGGAATCAAGGTTCTTACTAGGCAGATGAAGCCTAGAGGCTTAGGTAAATAGATTATAAATATTTTTTATCAGACATAAAATGGTGCCAGGCTCTTAGTTAATTCTCTCCTCAATCAGGAAAAGACCTGGAAAGAGAAGGGAATTCTCTACAGAATGTAGATTTTTTTCCCACCAGAGACAGCTTTGCAGGGCCATTTCAAAATATGTCAAGAAATATATTAGCGGGTAAAATACTTTGATTTCTTTCGAAGTCTGCTTTCATGTTGATATCTTATTGCTACAAAGAGTCTGTTTTGTCAGTCTTACAGTCTCTGTTTTAATATTAATGCTGGTCATTTCTGCCTGAAATCCAAAGGGAGAAGAGTATAATGAGGCACGTTTGACCCCTCTCCCCCACCCCACTCCACCCCTGCTTGCCCTTTCATAATGGCCTGAACTAGTTTTTCAGGTTTAGAAGGACCTTGGCTAAGAGGAGGGGTTCATTCAGTTGATTAGATGGCTTGGAATTTTACTTTTGGTTTGCAATGCTGAGATGCTTTCAGAATCACAGTAGCAGATACCAGTTTTCCAAAAATCTAATTTTTGCCTTCAACCTGTAATTTGATCATTGGTAACAAATATTGCCAGTTTATTTGTTTATTATTTTTTGACATGACTAGCTCACTTTGTTCATTTTTCAGAAAATGTTTGTCAAATACCTAATAAAAATAACCATAATTTCTCATTCTTTTCAGTGAAAATGGTGTTCCATGAAAAAACTAGCTAGTTTAGCTTGCAACTCAGTCACCCAAGTGCTTTTCTTCAAGACAGCTATGGGAATTCAGTATGCAGTATAGTGCTATATGCATTTTGTCATGGACCAGTAAAAAGACGTGCATTCGAAGACAAATATTTGACAAAAGTAATAATGTTTACTGCATCTTCAAGGACATCCCTAAGTGAAACTGGCACTTCTCACATTGCGAGTGTGCCTCCATGACCAACACTGTCACTGGGAAGTGGGGTCCTTGGTTCTCAGTCTTCTTGGAAGAAAGAATTCAACCAAGAGACCACTCAGTAAACCAAGCAAAAGGTTTATTAAGAAAATAAGTTTCCTCTCCAAGAAAGGAGCAGGATGACCCAGCGGGGAGCTGCAGTAGCAACGGGGGTTAAGTAGTAACAGAGTTTGCTTAAAAGAGACGGTTCGCTCTGAAAGATCAGGCAGAGTGGGCTGCTGGAAACCAAAAATAAAATTCTCAGCCACCCAACCCATTGAATGGACCCCCTCCTCTCAGCCAAGGGCATTCTAAAGTTAACCTGAAAAACTAGTTCAGGGCATAATGGAAAGAGGGGCTTGCACCTGCCTCATGATACCCTCTTCCCTTTGGAATTCAGGCACAGCTGACGAGCATTAATTTTACAACACCTTAAGACTGACCAACAGGCTCTTTGTAGCAATAAGATATCAACATGACAGCAGCCCTTAGAGTTCTTTCCTGTGGTTTTTATTGGGTCAAACTCTTTCCTTAAGTCCCTGCCTCTATCTCAAGTCCCTGCTTTTGTCTAGGTCTAGTTTCCTGCTTCTGTGTGAGGTTTCCATCTTTGTCCCACCTAGTTCCCACCCAGGTTTGTGTGATTCTTCTTTACTGTCAACGGATGCACCTGCCTGGGCCGGTGATTGATAGGAATCTCATCGGATGTGGCGGCGTTGCTCCTTTGTTGCCACCCCAGGAAAGGCATAGAGCAGGGAAATCTGTACTTACTGCACTTGTGTGTCTCTTAGGAATTTCCTCTTTACCTGTTTTTCTTCTCATCAGCATGTGGCTAGCCATATTCTGACAGTTTAATCACAGAGTGAGTAATTTCTAGGCATCTTAAGGGACATTTTGGGGCATTCCTTCCTGCATAGGTATTTCCCCTCCTTCCTTTCTCAGGGGCTCCCCACTTTTCTCATACCTAGTCATCTGCCTACTCCAACAGTAAAACAATTCCTAGTGCAGTTGGGTTTCGCTACCTTCCATGGTCATGCCAGGCTGACAACAGTACCCATCATTGCCTTTGTACCATCAGTACAAATGGAAGCACAGTGACAAATGTGAAAAACATCTTGGTTTCACGGTGAAAATAGTTTTGACTTTGCAGAACCCTTGAAAATATCTTGGGGTTCCCCCAGGAGTTCACAGATATTTCATTGAGAATCCCTGGCTTAAGCCATTGAGAACATACTTGTAATTAAGAGTAGGGTCATTTCCATCCAATCCACAAGGCTTGAGAATGGCCGAGGGACGTGTTCACTGGAGAAATACAAGTGAACTGCTTTAATGAAAGAAGGGTAAAAGAAAGTTGAGTGGCAAAAATCGCAGACGCTCAAGATAACTGTCCAAGGAGACTGTGGGCTTCTTCATCCACAAAGCACTTAAAGAGGAGGGAAAAGACAACCTTGTCCCAGATGATTCAGTGATTTCCTTGCCAGAAGGCAGCAGGTCGTCATATAATGTTCCTTGTAGTCTGTTAATTGTGTCAGATCTTATGAACATGCAGAAACTTTCTGCCGTGTGTTTTGCAGGAACTGTGCCACATGACGTATCAGAAAAATCCCTGGTTTTGTTTTAATACATTTGACAAGTCAAGGAGACTTAGATTCTAAGACCAGAGCTGCCCTTAATTAGCACCTGGACTTTAGGCATGTCATCAACTTTGAGTATCAGTTCTCTCCTCTGTATAAGATTTAGTGATTACCTAGGCAGATCAGCTAGGTGCTCACTGCAACTGCCATGTGCCTGATACTTTGGGACTAATTAATGAAAATCCCCTGAAACGTCTTAGTTATACCTGAAATATTTTCAATGTTTAAAAGTAACTGTTGCCCATCTTCAGAAATAGAAGCTGCTTCCTATCATCCAGGAGTCTGATTCTGTCTTTGGTGTCATTTCCTTTTCCCCCAAACGCTGTCCCAAGGCTAACATTTATCTGGCGCAATGCAGTACCACCAGGTCAGTATTCACGGCCATCCTGATTGGCCCCTTAATGTATGGATTGTTCAGTATTTTTTGAATATTATTCCTGGGTGCAAGATTCCATCTCAGATGGGCGTTTTCTGTGGGTTGAGCGTTTGTCTGTGGGTTGAATGTCTGTGGGTTAACCCTCCCTCTTGTCTTCCCCACAATCCCAGATCTTCTTCCAGCGAGGTTGTCCTTCCTTCAGGGTCCTGAATATATCCTAAAAGGACAACTTTACTTGACCTTTGATGTTTAATGTGGCAAGAGCCTTGATGCACTTCAGATTTTTCAGAATGAAATCTCTACCAGAAGCATACACATCTCTCTTGTCACCTCCCTCACAGGTTGACCACAGTGCCTGATTACACTGCCAACACTGTGTGTCTAAGCATGTCTTCCCACTCTCCCCTCTTAGAAGGATTAAGAGGGAGATCAAAGAAAGAGGGATGGGAAAAGACATCCATCTATATCCTCAGCTGTGCAGAAGTGCACACATCCCCAAAGCCAAGAGCACTGAGGATCAAAAACACATAAAAGAAAAAGCTCAGGCTGTGTGCCTTCTAAAAATAGCAGAAATTTACGTCACTGTATCCCTTGAACAAGATCTCGAAGGTTTTATAAAAATGGACAAGAGAAGACAGAATAATATGTTTAAAAATGACTTTGGAGAGTTATATGTTGCAGTTATTCTCTATTGCTTACTTTTAGCATTCCAGGTGTATGTTTGGAATAAACCAAAGCACCCCCAGTCTCAAAAAAAAAAAAAAAATGTGACGATTTTATCAACATACTTGTTGATTATGTAGTACACACAAGGCCAGGGCTATCTTGATGAAAAGTATACAGATAAAGGTGCTTGCTGTTTCCTATGATAAATTAGGCCTTGGTTATATCAATTATGGCACAAGGTGGTAGGTGCCGTAATAGAATTATCTACAGAGTACTACTGGAGTACAGGGACGCTTACCTGATTTGGTCAAAGAAGAGTAAATCAGAGAAGTCTTCCCAAGAAGACTTTCTGTAAACCGGGTCTTAAAGGAAGCACGGGGTTTCTCCAGGTGGACCAAAGGTTGAAGGATATTCTACATCCACGAATAGCATGAGCAAAGGCCCTTTACCATACATAGAGCACATGGGTGATTTGGAGAGTGGCAGGGAGTGCAGTGGTTAAGTTCTTGCATACACAGAGTCTTAGTTGATCCTCACAATCATCGTGTTCTTTGGGCTAAGCAAATTGTTACCATTTCCCATATTAGAAAATCAAGGTTCAGAGACATTATGATCCAGGGAGAAAGCTGGTAAATGCCAGATCTCTGGATCTTGAATCTGGGTCTTCCATCTGCAAGAGTACAGATATTTATACCCTTCTATGAGGTTCCAGAATCCGTGCAGAGACTCAGGGCTTGTTCACAACCTCCCTGACTGAATCTGTCCTCTGTTGATCGGTTATCTACCTGTAAAATAATTTGTTTAATAACCTGATGTGAAGGAAAACTGCTTGCTAGGAAGGAATGGTGTTCGAGCTGGGTAGCTTGGTCTGCAGCAGAACTCTGGTCTTCACTAAGAGTACAGTGTGCCCCAAATCCATTACAATCTACTATGGAAGAATTTGCAAATCCATTGCCACTTTTGAAACACATGAACCCAAATATGACCTGGATCTGGTGAAATGATGAAAATCAACTGAGATGTATTATCCACACTCAAATACCTGGAATTTTGGAAAAATCCTTATTTAGCTGAAGCCCAAGTCCTTCATGAATTTTATGAATTAATCAATCTATACATGGTATATTCTATACAAAATTTCAGTGTTTCACTGTAAAATGTTTCTCAGGAAGGTTTTTAGAAAATACAGCAGTCATTAAAATAGAGTGGCATTTCTATTTCTGGAGATAAATCCACTTACGATCTGAATTAATTTGCGTAGAAACTTTTCACCTTCCTTCAATTCAAACAGATAGTGTCCGAAGCATCTGACTCTAACTCACAGCACCAACAATTCATAAGCTGAGCCCTAACTGGTCTTCTGCCCTTTTGATAATTAAATTTATTTCTGAAAACCTCCTGAGATTTATATTTTTAATATCTCAATTTGGATGAGGGTTGATTTCTTATCTGGACAGAATGTTTCTCTTTCTGAAATGTTAATTGGGCAGAGAACCCAGAGATAAACAAATTGATTTAATTTTAATCTTCTTTCATGGTGATGCATAATGATAACTGGTTTCTGTCTCATAGGGTTGAAAACCACAGCCCTTAATAAGAGTTTGTGGGTATATTATGCAGCTTTAAATAGCTTATGTTGTGCTAGACTGCTCTCCATAAATTATTCGAACTCCAGCACTATCTCAGGGACTCCCAATTCTTGTCTGCTGTGGATTTTCAATCAGTGAAACTATTAGTGTGACATGAAGAAACTCTGAGCCCTCTGCTATGAAGAACAGCTGAGATTCCATGCCTAGTGTTCCATGAATGAGATTCGTTCTGGAGAACCTGCATTGGTCTCTGTTGCCAAGTGAAAAGCAGTGCTTGCTGTCAGGCAGGATTCAAAGCCTAGGCTTCCAGGCAAGGCATTTGAAGGATCTCAGCATAGCTCTCATATTGGTTGTGGTTCTGACTGTTTATCCTAAGTGAGGGATAGTTAGAGTCTGGTTAGACTCAGGATGGTAAGGTCATAGACTCTTACAGACACATTTTTATATCCCATCATAAGTATCACCTCTCAGGCATTCCCTGAGTCCTGCAAACCAAATTAAGTCCCCAATTTACTTTCTCATGGTACCTTTAACTTTTCCTTCACTGCACTCTCTGTTATCTGTCATCCTATAATTATCTGTTTAATGCCTGTCTCCCTGCAGTCTGCTGCTACCATTTACTAATATCTACTGGGCAGAGAAGTAGTTCACACTTCTCCATCACTGTGAAGCTAGATATTCTCATATAATTTTCTCTAAGAAAGGAAAAATAAATGTGAAGGTGACATGTGGCTTACGGGGAGACACCAGGATAAGTAACATGAGAGTTTAATCTTCTCCAGTGGAGGTGTCCGGCAGCATTCCCGGTGGTAGAGCTACTCTTTACTCTCCCTGAAGAAGGATGTCACCCACCCTTGGTGAGCAAGTACCTGAATGGGAGATAAACTTTTGTTGTTTATTTTATAGGTGGTGTTTGTTACCACAGCATAAGCTAACTTCACTTGCCTGATCTATTCCTACCTGGGTAATAAGCTCCGTGACAGTATGAACCAGGACTATTTTGTCTTCGGGTATATCTCTAGCAATTAACAAGTGCCGACCAGGCGCAGTGGCTCATGCCTATAATCCCAGCACTTTAGGAGGCTGAGGTGGGTGGATCATTTGAGGTCAGGAGTTCAAGACCAGCATGGCCAACATGGTGAAACCCTGTCTCTAATAAAAATACAAAAAAAAAAAAAAAATTAGCTGGGTGGTCGTGGTGCACACCTGTAATCCCAGCTACTTGGGAGGCTGAGGCAGGAGAATCGCTTGAGCCTGGGAAGTAGAGGTTGTGGTGAGCCCAGATCACGCCACTGCACTCCAGCCTGGGTGACAGAGTGAGACCCTGTCTGAATAAAAAAAGAAAAGAAAAGAAAGAAAACAAAAACAAAAAAAAACGACAAAAAACAAGAGTCAGAAACAAAGAAGATGCATGTTAAATGTTAAGTGTTTTCATAGAAGATGTACATTAAGACCCCTGGACGTCTTGCTGGGTGCCCACCTATGAAGAGTGGAGCCCACTCCTAGAAACCTACATATTGCCACAGACTTTATGTAGTTGCCCATAGAGCTGTCAGCATGACACTTTTCATGTTGAATTAAAATATGCCTTCCTTTAACATTCATACATTGTTCTGGCCTCAATAGCTGTTGGTTTTCCATCCAAACCCTCCTTCCCCTGAACAGTACTCTTTTCACTGGAGGCCAGCAGCTATATTCCACGTGCATGCTATCCTGTTTTCCCAGGGAGTTTTCTCCATGAACATGTTCCTTGGATGATTGGATTTAGATTAGATTCCCATGACAGAAAGCAATAGTATGCTTGTGCTTTTTACATTGATAAATATTGTAAAGAAATTGAAGTATTTTAAGGCAGGCTTAATATTAAAGACTCTATCAAGTTGACTTTTTTTAGGGGGGGTTGTATTCCAGCATAGAGCCCAAGGTAGAAGGACTTTTAATAAACACTTCTGATTCAGGAAGCAAGAAGAATCCTAGGTTACATCATGACATCTATGTTAGATGAAGAGGAATAAAATTAAAATAGAGATTTGCCATCTGTGCTCTTAGATGGTAATAATTCATGAAACTTCTCACACATGTAAGATATTACATGTACGTAAGACTCACAGGCTTTTGTACCTGCTGGAGAAAATAACCGGCGTCTTCACGTTTGCGTGGGTGAGTCGTGCTGTGATTGTTCATCTCCCAGACCTCTCGTCTCCTTTCAGACCCCTGAGGAAATTTGCTAATGGCAGAGATCTTAAATTGGGCCATTTAAGATCAATGGTGTTGCTATACAAAACCATTCAAAGGATATATGGACGTAAATAGTTTCAAGAGTATCTGTTTTCTGAGTTCTCTACTTCCGTATATTCTCTTTCCTGAAATTGATCTGCCTAAGAAAAGTATCTCAAGTTATAGAACTCAGCTCCACATTTGCCTTTGTACCTACTTTATAAATAAAGCCGTTTTGTCACTCATCTAGGTGGATTGCATTGGGTTGTAAAACCTTATGGGCTGACAGCCCTGTAAGACATTTAGGGACGCTGGTGTCTTTGAGAAAGTGGATTACTCGAATGACTGGATATCAACTCCTTTGGCATCCATGTTATTTCTGATTCTTTGCATTCAACAAAGTAGGAGGAGAACGTGTTCATATTGTCAGATCTTGAAACATCACTCTTAATGATGGATTACCGTACAGTTTTTGTCGTAGGAGTTCCAATAATTGAGTGCCATTACTATGACAAAGTACACTCCATTCAACGTTTCTCAGGACAACATTTATAACATTGAAATGTAGGGATTGAGTTGAGGCTATGCTGTCTTGCTCTTGGAGTAAATGCAACACTTCTCCAGTCAATGGACCCGTGTCTTTAGGGCAGAATGCCTCAGCACTAGAACATCAGTTGTCAGTCATTGACATTCCCTTTACATTCTCTTCTGCATTTCAGAAGAGCACCTTACACCTGACTTTCCCAGACGCCCTTTTCCCATGTGGCCCTGGGTTACGGTCTGCCAATGAGAGGCATGAGGTTTTGGAAGGTAGACAGGAAGTCACTGTTTCCCGTGTGGCCCTGGGTTACGGTCTGCCAATGAGAGGCATGAGGTTTTGGAAGGTAGACAGGAAGTCACTGTTTCCCGTGTGGCCCTGGGTTACGGTCTGCCAATGAGAGGCATGAGGCTTTGGAAGGTAGACAGACAGTCACTGTTTCCTGTGGCTTCACAGAGATTGCTGACGTTCCCAGCAGCTTGGGAGCCCATGCTTGAAATCACCCACTGAGCTGATCTAATCTGCTGTAGTCCCCTGATCCTTACCCGTCGCTCGCCAGTGGTTTCTAATTCCTCATTTTAAACACTCTCTACTTGAAATATTCTAGAGCCACTTTAGTTTTTCTGTCCAGATGAAACCCACAGGACTGGGACCCTTCCCTGACCACATGAAGTAGGCTGTGGCCATGTGACTTGCTTTGGTCCAAATGGTGTGTGTCACTTCCATGTAGAAGCATTTCTGAGCCAGAATGTGATCGTTCATGCCGTCTCTTCATTTGGTCGGGAAATTCCAAAGCAGTGTGTAGTGAGGGCAACATCCTAAACTGGGTTCCATCAGTCTGGATTCTTGCCTGTCCACATAAGCATCACATTTGAGCAAATGATGCATCTTAGTTAAGTCAGCAAGAGTTGGGGTTGTTACTTCAGCATATACACCACCCTGACTATGTAATTCCTGATAGCAACTCATTTCTGATAAACATTTCATCGTATTATGTTGAGTAATTGTTCTTTAAAATATATAGTTTGTTTTACTGTCTTTTTGCTTGTCTGTATACTGAATATATTTTTAATGAAATCTCAACGTAGAACGTTATTTATTTTAAAATATTTAGTTGACAAATAGATTGTACCTATCCAGGGTGCACAATGTAATGATTTGATATATGCATATGTTGTGTAATCATTGTCACAATCAGATTTACCCATCTATCAGCACCCGTGCTCAATGTTAGAACCATCGCTTGTCCATGCTTTTGTTTTGTTTTGTTTTGTTTTTGAGTCAAGGTCTCGCTCTGTTTCTCAGGCTGGAGTGCAATGGTGTGATCACAGCTCACTGCAGCCTCCATCTCCAAGGCTCAGGCAGTCCTCCTGTCTCAGCCTCCCAAGTAGCTGGGACTACAAGTGTGCCTTACCACACCTGGCTAATTTTCTAATTTTTTGTAGAGACAGGGCTTCATATGTTGCCCAGGCTAGTCTTGAACTCCTGGGCTCCAGTGATTTTTCCGTTTCAGCTTCCCAAGTTGTTGGGATTACAGGTGTGAGCCATGGCACCCGGCCATAACTTGTTCATCTTGTAACTGAAAGTTTGTACCTCTTGTCCCCTTAAATACATCTCCTCATTTCTCTCATTTCCCAGGCCCTGGCAGCCACCATTATACTCTCGGTATTTAGGAGTGAACATTTAGAGCCTGTGTGCACAGATAAAAAAATAAATTTGAATCTATATGCATATTTTTGCTGCTGAGAAGTATGACAGAGTAATCAATAAAAGACATTTGAACGTAAAAATAGAACACATTAGAGCAAAATTCTGTGGAATAAGTAAAATAAAAATGGAAGCTAAACAAAGTAAACCACTATAAAACTTAACTCTGGTAAGGAAGAGGTTGTCTGTGTATTTCTTTAAAGGTGAATAATGGTGACTATCAAATCACCATGGTATTTAGATTCCAGTGAATACTTTTAAAAGAAGGATACAACAGTTTAATTTTAAAATGTCAATAGTTACAATATACTGAAAATTTCAACCTTTGCAGCTTAGGAGGGAAAATTTTAAATGTCAACTTTAAAATGTGCCTGGGGATACAAAGTTTTGTCAAAATTATTCTGGAGCATTTCTCTCTCATAAATTTTCTGTGGCAATGGCGGTGTTCTCTAACGTCGCCGTCCAATGTGGGAACCCCCATCCACATGTGGCTGCGTGTTCTTAAAATGTTGCTGCACAGCCAAGGAACTGAATTTACCTCATTTTATTTTAACTAATTGAAATTTAAAGAGATTTCCATTACCAGGGGCTATCGTTTTGGACACTGGATTTCCCAGGTGTATGCAAATAAGGTAACTAGGTTATTGGACCACCAGGTATAAAAAAGCTCCAAGTAAAATTGCAAAGTTATTTCTATTCACTGCTTTAAAAGGAAGGCGACCTACTATATTAGTATTTGAGGTTTTTTTCTACCATTTTCAGTCACCACAGAGACAACCCTCTGCTTCTCACGAAAACACCTCTGGGGGGAAAATAAAGCTCCACCCCATTGCCAAGGGAAGACATGAAAAGAACCAGTGTTCTGGTGAGAGACGTGCTGGGATTTGTGCTCAGCTTGGACCCTTGGAGCAGAGTCTTCGGGACCTGCCTCTGCTCAGTGCCGATCCAGGTGCCAGGTGGGCAGGTATTGGCAGGGGTGGTGGCAGAGGCAGAAACAGCACCTTTTTCTCTAATGTTGCTGCACGGACAGCTGCTGGGTGAGATGAGCAGCAGTGGAATGTTTATGTTAGAGAATGAAACAGAACAGAGCTTGACTGTTCTTCCCGAAGCTTTGCACCTGCCTCGGGACTGAATTAAAGCAACCTTGATACTCGTGCAGTGAAGGCAAAGGGAGTCTGGAGCACCCTGTGGCCTGTTCCATGCTTTGCCTTGGTGTCTAGTTCATGTACATTCATGACAGAAAATTTCATGGAAAAACCGTAAGTCAGAACATGTAAATCCCCTGTAGCCCAGTCACCCAAGAATGTCAAATTTGATGTGTATATCCAGCTTTCTTAGACATTTCTATATTTGTACCTAGATTATCTACAGAGAGAGACACAGACAATGAAAGCCATAACGTCTGAAAATCTGTGTACTTAAATATTAAGTTGCTTCTAAAGCGATTGTGGTTTTCTCCATGAAAAGTAGTGGCGAAACCCATAACTACTTTTGCACCAGCTAATATATATCAATGAGTTTTTTCTTTATTTTTACTTTTTGTTTTTTATTTTATTTGGGTTATAAAAGGATATGTGGTGAATGAGCAGAGTCACAGTGAGAACTTTAAAAGGCCTGGACATTGACGAGCATATCACACTTACCTTTCCCTGACAATTAGTTTGAAATACCAACAACAAAATATGATCTACAAAGTAAGTTTTAGAAGGTCCAAAAAGATTGTTCTTCTTCTGATGACTTTCGAATGTCATTTTATACATGAAACGCTTTGAAATAAATGTATGGCTGCTTCCCTAGCTATTTTAACATGTATAGTTCATAAAGCCTGAGATAATCCAACTGCTCAAGCAGGGTCATCCCAGGGTAATTCTATGTCTGTAGACCCAACTTTCATCCCACCTGAGGCTTGTTCCGTGAAAGGTACTGCCTGAAACAGACCTACTTTTTCAGTGGGGTCTTGAATTCAAGTCTCTTCTGTTGTAGGCTGAGTACATTTCCATGCATTCATCACCGGTGTTATGGAGCTAGCTGTATGTGGATACCATCGGCTGTTGAGTACTAATAAAAAGGAGACTAAATTCTCTGCAATCAGCTTCCTTTTCCAATGTGGAATTGAAGACATTGCAATCAATTTAGCAATGTGTTACAATCCTATTATTGTCATTGTTTTCACTGACAGCCTAAGCATTGGCAGGATATTTGGTGTCTGGGAAGGACAGAGAGACACTAAAATAGCTGGGAGAATTTGTTCTTTGGAGGGCTGGAGGTTTTAGGTCACAGTAGGGCTAGAGGAGAGAATTATGCAAGCAACTGGAACTCCATCAAAAAACAGGGAGAAAGCACCAAGGGAGACCAGGCCGTCAGCATTTCAGAAACATTTTGTGGCCTGATGAAGGAGAATCTGGTCTAGCTGGAGTCCACCTCTTTGAGAAGTTGTAGGAAGCTGGACTCAAGTCTGACCCACCTGGTGCGCCTAAGCCTTTGGCCTCCCTCCTGCAGCAGCTCATGTGATTCCTCCTGAAAGCAGGTCTCCAGGATTTTCTTCCCAATAAAGGACAGTCACTGGCTGGAAAACACCCAATTCAACAAATGGTCTCATGTTATAGGTCCCTGTGTAAGAGGTGACAGTAGAGAGAAGGTCGTTACAGGTGGACAAGATTCAGAAGAGGGTTGTCTAAAGAAGGCAGAAAATCACATAGCTGTTCATGAACGTAAAGTACTATACCGTGAGGCCTCTTGGAACCACAGTAAGCAACTGTGATGCCCTCGGGAATCAAGGGTCACCTTTTTCTTTCTCTCTCAGTGTCTCTGCTCCATGCTTCTCTCTTGACCACCTTTCTCTCCCACTTGCAGATGGCTGGCCATCCTAGCTCACGCTTGCATGAATTTTCCATGTCGAAACCCAGCACCATCTGGCTCCGTTACTTAGTACCTTTGGTTCAAATTATTGAGAGAAACAAAATCTGATTAAACATTTTGAGCTGTCATCACAGTCCGCAGGCCACAAGCCAGATGAAAAAGGGCAGTCCTAAGATAAGGTCTCTGACCCTGGCTTGGTGTGGCCAAAGCGTGGTGCGATGATGCAGGGTGAGCCATGAACACCACTGTTTTAAGGAATAGAAACTGTGGAAGGGACATATTCACACAGAGGGGGGTATGGAGCAGACAGAAATTCTGACACGTACCTAGTTGAGGAGAAACTGGGACTATATCTAGCATTTTGAGGAAAGACCAATGAGATAGTGTTGATAAAGGGTAATCAAAGATTTGTGGAGAGACCCGGAAAGAAAGCTTGGAGAGTTTCCTTTGAGATGGGCACTGGCTTTTGGACGTATGGAAAACATGGGGAAGTGACTTTTCTCCCATCAAGTCCACTGGCGTTAACTTACTTAGCGGTTGAGGATCCTCATGGGTAAAGAATTTGAGTTGTATCTGTGATCATGATGACACATAAATAGCATGTCCAGTGAACTGGAAAATGGAAGAGGACTGTGGAATAGATGAGCTTTCTAGAGTGATGCATTTAGGGATAAAAGGAAGATGAGTGCTTGTGGTGCTGGAGCTCGGGGGAACCCAATGTGTGCATCTCTTCCCAATGACACATTTAATGGTGCTATGTTGGGAACTTGGAAACAGTCATGGTGGGAACATTTACACCATGGAAATTGGCAGGTGTTGCAAATCAGGCTTGCAGCCACGCTCCCTCTCCCTGCCAGCTGCAAAACATTTTCCATCCCACCACCGAGTCAGCCTCATTGCGTGAAGGCACAGACGAACAGTGTTTCTAAGTGACAGTGTGGTAGTTTCTTCTTGAATCTTTCCTAAAAGAGTGCCTATCATGGGGAAGGTGTTCCATATGGAAACCACAGAACTGTCAGTGCACAGACACGCACACAGCAGAAAGGAAGGGGCAGGGGAAAGATGAGCTTAGCAGCTGCAGCACAGGTGCAAAGCCTGGTGGCTCCAGGGTGGACTCGTGCAGCCACTGGGGCAGAGTGGAGAGCTGGGCATCAGGGCAGCAGTGGTGAGAGTGACCAGCAGGGAGCATGATGGATGAGCCACAAGCAGTGACTCAGGTGGATTTGGGAGCAAACATGAGACACTCTTGGGGTCTCAAAAGGGGAAGAGCCTGGCCCTGAAAGGTTGAGGAACTGAAGCTGCTTGGGCAGATGCTGTCAGACCAGCAAGGCTGGGGCTCAGACGGTAGCATGACCTTGCTTGTCACCAGAGACTCGGATTTGGGGCATGTATGTTGTAGTTACTGGATCTAGACTGTGGATGACCTTAAATGTCAGGATCAAAAGGTGACACTTTATACTTGGAGAACAGTGAGTCACTAGCTATAATCGATTGACAGATAGATAGATGATAGGTAATATAGACAGATAATAGATAATGGATGTAAACCAATAGGTAGATGCTAGATAGATCAGTAATAGGTAGGTATGTAGCTAGATAGATGCTAGGTAGATAGGTAAATGACAGATAATAGATGATAATGTAGGTAGATAATAGATAATGGATGTAAACAGATAAATACTAGGTGGATAGATATCAGGTGAGTAGGTAGGTAGATAGATGCTATGTAGCTAGGTAGATGACAGATAAATCATAGAGAATAAATAATATAGATAATGAATGTGAACAGATAGACGATAGATTGGTAGACAATAGGTAGGTAGATGCTACATGGATAGGTAGATGACAGAGAGATAATAGATGACAACGTAGAGATATAATAGATATGAATATAAATAGATGCTAGGTAGGTAGATATTAGGTAGGTAGATGGATAGATGCTAAGTAGATAAGTAGATGATAGATATATAGCTGGATAATAGATAATGGATATAAACAGATGTTAGGTACATAGATAATAGGTAGGTAGCTAGATAGATAATAGGTTGATGATAGATAATAGACACAAATGCATAGGTAGACAATATGTTAGATAGATTTTAATATGGAAGAAAACAGTTATAAAGTTACTTTCTTGTTGCACACTCAATCCTTCAATTGCGGTTCTACATACAGTGTATTTAAATGGTTTGACTTGGAGTTGTCCAGATAGCACATGGATATACCTCCTTCATTTCTTGGTGATATTTCTTCTTGAACACAACTTATTTATTTACTCTCAGGCCCAACACATATACTCTTTCCTGATGTTGTAGGAAGGAACTTAGAGCAAGAGAAACCCTTCCCTCGCCTATGTACAAGGCCTTTCTGGTCAGAAGAGGACTTACCTTTATTTCTGCCCGTATACGCTACTTGCCATATTCCCAGTGATATATCCCTCACCCCAACCGAAATAACAGAGAATGTTGAGTTATCTTTATTTTTTTAATATCAGGGGATGATAATCAATGTATTAAAATCTGTGGTTACTCAGGCATTAGCACTTTCGACCCTTGGTGAATTCTAAGGGCAGAAGCAGAGGTTCCCAACTCTATGACCTTCAGGGAGACAGGCAGGTAATACAACGAAGTGAATTAGGCAGAGAGTGTAGAAGAGAGAGGTTTGTATTTGGAGGTGCCCCAGGGAATCGTGGGAACTGGCACAGATGGAAGAAATCATGCACTGTTTACAGGTAGCGCCAGCTGATTGGCGCTATACTGAAGTAGATAGGTCAAGTATTATTGTGTTATGTTCCAAGACAAACCAAAAATCTGGATTTTTTTAAAGCAAATGTCTTAATTAGATGATTGGCTCAAATGATCAAAATGGAGTAAAATTACGTTAGGGAAAATATTTGTAGGACACACTCAGCCTCTGAGCTGCCATTTAATGACTCCCAAGAGACAGACATGCCTTCCCGAGCCCAGCCTGGCCTCTGAGCACACCCAGGGCAGGCAGGCAGTGATTTTCCAGTTTCACTTCAGAACACTGTTGTTCCACTTTTGCTCACTGCATAACAAAGCACCCAAACTGAATGCTCTAAACAACCACCGTTTTCTTATGCTCCTGGATTCTGTGGGTCAGGAACTGGGAAGGACAAGAGTGGGTAGATGCCTCTACTCCACCATGGCTGCGGCCTCTGCCAGGAAGTCTTGGAGAAGCTGGCAGACCCCTGAAGCTTGGGATCCTCTGAAGGCCCACTCCAGACATGTGTGATGGTTGAGGTTGGCTCTTGCCTGGGACCCCTGCTGGGGCTTCAGACTGACTCATGGCACTACTTTGTGGTGTGATGGGGCTTCCTCACAATATGGCAGCCTTAGATTTCTTAAGTGGTGGCTCTGAGCTGCAAACATCACAAGAGGATGGTGGAGGCTGATCTTTCTCTCACAATGGAACTCACAGCCTCATAGCCTGACTTCTACCTCAAGCACAAACTTTCCTCCTGCTCCTGCTTGTTAGGAAGAAGGGCACAGGGGATAGGAGATAGATACTGTTGTGATCATCTCTGGAAATACAATCTGCCATATCTGCTGAACACCAAGTGAGCTGAAGTGGTGAGAGGAAAGCAGAGTGGAGACTTAAACCGGTCGATTAAAAGGTACAAGCTGTCCCTTCTTGTTTATCAAAGTGTCTGTCTTCACCTCCCCTGTTCTTTGTAGTTTACAACCAGTTTAGCACTTAGCTTTCACCCAGTGTCATTACTGCAGACTGGTAATGGCTGTGAAATGGTTGCTTAAGTGTTGTGCAGAGTGGAACAGCTGGCTTCTGACAAATCACGGCATTAGAGCACGTGGACTGCTAAGTGCCAAGACGCAATGTCAACAGAGGAGCAGCCCGGGAGTGGGCTGCCAATCAAGAGGCTGGGAAATACGGAAGACACTTCAGAGGGGCAGTCAGAGAGGGGAACACAGTTATTAATCCCTTGTTAGACAAATCCCATTTTGCAGTTGTGAAGGCAGAGGAATTAATTCTCACCTTTAGCTCCGGAAGTTACAAAATCCACAAGTTGCTCTTTCAGGGTTTTTTAGTGCAAAAATATAGAAAAAAATACCAGTATGGAATAATTACTAGCTTTGTCAAAAATAAGATGCGCCCTCTCTCTTTTCATCCAGTGCTTGCTGTAGAATCTGGAGAATTATCTCTGTTCTACTCAATTAATCTTTCTCATGACAACCAGGTCAATTTGTCTCTTATATAATCAGAGCTGGGTAAACATTCACATATTCTTATTCCAGCTTTTCGTTTGTGTGTTTATATCCTAACAGGAAAGACAGCCAGAGAAGGTTTTCTCTAAAACACAATTTGTCCAGGTTAGGTTGCAGGAACAAGCAACCCGAAGACCTTCATGTTTTGAGGCCGACAATGTTTACTTCCCTCACACATTACAGACTTGCCAAGGTCTTGTTTAGATTGTCCTCAGCAAGGGCACAGGCTAATGGAGCAGGCACCTCCTAGAACATTTACAGTCACAGGGGTGAAGAAAAGATGACGTAACACAGCTTTATCCCTTCTAGCTTCCACCAAAGGTGACAAACAGGCCTTCAGCTCACAGTTCATTGGCCAAAGCAAGACACGTTACCACACCCAGAGTCAAAGGGAGTAGGGAAGTGTGTTAGTCCATTCTCATGCTGCTAATAAAGTCATACCTGAGACTGAGTAATTTGTAAAGAAAAAGAGGTTTAATGGACCCACAGTTCCACATGACTGGGGAGGCCTCACAATCATGGCAGAAGGCAAAGGAGGAATAAAGGCACATCTTACGTGGTATCAGGCAAGAAAGAATGAGAACCAAGCCAGAGGAGCTTCCCCTTACAAAACCATCAGATCTCGTGAGACTTATTCACTACCACGAGAACATTACGGGGGAACCACCCCCATGATTCACTTATCTCCCACCGGGACCTCCTAAAATACGTGGGAATTATGGGAGCTACAATTCAAGATGAGATTTGGGTGGGACACAGCCACACCATATCAGGAAGTGAATTTCACTGTGTGTCTGGAGGAAATGGTGATACAATCCTCACCAATCGCCTCACCCGGCAAGTGATGTAAAATTTCAGAGGTGCTCCTTTCTTTCACGTGTCCGGCAGTCTACTCAGGTGAGCTGAGGAAATATCCAGTTTTTGGAAGCTTTTAAAATAATCTGTTTTCTTGTTTGTAAAATGAGAAAGCAGGTCGTTTGTTGAAATACTTAAATGTGCTTTCCCTTCTGCATTGCTGAGTAAACCACTTTCTTCTTGGCCAGTCCAATACATCCATTCGCCTGGGTGGGGAGGGGGTGGGAGAGTTAACTTCCCCACCCACCTTGATGTCAGGTGACGTGTGAGCCGGAGAGGCGTGTGTTAAATTCAGGTGGGAGCTTTGCGAGTTTCAGCAGCTCCTCTGTGATGTTGGAGAGCTGGTTCTGCAGCAGGAAGTTGAAGAGAAAAAGAACAGGCCATGACCCAGGTCCTAAGATCCAATATGGGATTTTCATCCTCAGCGGGAAAGTTGACTTGAAAGCCAGATTTTATGGTGTGACTGAGAGGAGGATCTCTTGAAAAATCTTCCTATCCCTTCCCTTTTTAATAGACCATAAGGGAGACTTAGCAGATTACATTAATAGATTTTATTGTACTCCAAGAGCAGGGAGGAGGAGAACAGGATGGGCGAAGATCAAACTCCAGCTCTGCAGACATAAATTCAGGCCTGTGGGACTGTGGAAAGAGAGAAGGGAGGAGAGTGCTGCGGACTGCCTCCAGCACTGAGTGAAGCAGGTGTCTTCCCTGCCCCTGATGGGGCAGAGACCCTAAACTGGGAGAGGGAGATAGGCAGGAACCCCAAGGCCAGGCCTCCACTCTGAGTAATCTGAGTTCTGGAGGGAAATTGTCCCACAGGGGTTATTAAGCAACAACTAAATACTCAGGGTTTATTGAAGCCAGATCCAAATTCTTATCAGCAGAGGCTGACTCTACTCTGTAGCCTAGTGGTATCCATGTACTCAGATCCAAATGCCCTATAAAGAGATGGGAAATAGGGCGCAAATTGTCACATTTGCCAGCAGAGACTCTCCAGTGACCAAAAGTAACAGCATAGCGTAGTGCGTAAGAGCAGAGCTCCTGGAGTCGCCCGCCTGCTAGCTGTGTGACCTGGAGCAAGCTACTCAACCTCTCTGTGCTGCAGATAACTTAGTCTGTACCATGGGGTAAAACTTCTTTTCATAACAGCTCTTGCAAAGTTATACCAGTTTTCAGACAAGACTCTTAGTAGAGTATTGATTTTTCACTCCAAAAGCACACTATGAGAAGTGCTATTTCAGCATAACAGGTTTAAGCAATTTACTCATCTCACACTTTCTAGTTGGAGAACATCCTGTAGAACAAATTTTAATTGTGTACTGTGTTTGGGTGGAAGTGGCTGCCCATGAAAGGCTGCCCACTGAAGTTTGCAGAGAACCTACTGAAATGACTGGGGTCGTGGGTTCAACTGTGCTCCCGAAAATGCCCTCAGCCCTTGCACCTGTGAATGTCACCTTCTCTGCAGATTTAATTAGCTTCAGATGAGGTCACACTTAGGGTGACCCCTAAACCCAAAGTCCAGTATTCCTTTGAGAAAGCCACGTGGCCAGGCACCATGGCTCACTCCTGTAATCCCAGCACCTTGGGAGGCCGAGGCAGGAGGATCACTTAAGCCCAGGAGTTGGAGGCTGCAGTGACCTCTGACTGAACCACTTCACTCCGGGCTGGGCAACAGAGTGAGACCCCGTCTCTAGAAAATATTTAAAAAGGAAAGCCCCATGAAGACACAGACACGCTGGAAGGGAGCTGTGTAACCATGGAGGCAGAGCCAGGAGTGATGCTGCACCGGGTGAGGAACGCCAAGGTGTGCTGGTCACCACCAGAAGTGGAGGCAGCAGCTGGAGGATTCTTCCCTAGAGCCCTGGAGGAAGCATGGCCTTGCGAGATAGTGATTTCTGATTTCTAGCCTTCTGAACTGTGAGAAAATCATTTTCTTTTGTTTTATGCCACCCAGTTTGTGGGAATTTGTTATGCCAAGGCTAGAAAACTAACATAACCTGTATATATTCTAATTAACTTATTAATAAACTGTATAGAAATAGACGGTTCTAAGGTACTTGCAAAGATGTCTTTCAGAAGTCTTCAAAATTCTCCTTGCAATGCTAGCTACCCTTGTCTACAGCTTTTTTCTTTTCTTTTTTTTTTTTTTTTTTTTTTGAGATGGAGTATCGCTCTGTTACCCAGGCTGGAGTGCAGTGGCATGATCTCGGCTCACTGCCACCTCCACCTCCCGGGTTCAAGCAATTCTTCTGCCTCAGCCTCCTGAGTAGCTGGGATTACAGGTGTGCGCCACCATGCCTGGCTAATTTTTGTATTTTTAGTAGAGACGGGGTTTCACCATGTTGGTCAGACTGGTCTCGAACTCCTGACCTCATGATCCACCCACCTCAGAGCTTTCTTCTTAATTGAAATCCTAGCCTTGCAATGGATCCTCTCCTTGCTTGCTGTGAATTGCTGGGGCTTGATGACATTAATATATATTGCTCTAAAGGAGAATGCAGGTATAGCTTATGTTTCTAATGTCTAGGGAGCAGCCTATTGGAAATGGAAAGCGCCATGATCTTTCCTACTAACATGAAAAATATACACACACATACATATATTTTCAACAACATTTCATTTAGCAACAGGGTTTCAGGAATGAATCGAAGTTGGTATTTGCCTCATATGAGAAAAAACAAGTGGATGTTTGAAGCTTTTTTGGCACATGACAAGGGTTATATAAACATTTGTTAAATGAAACGAGCACATTGTTGGTTATGATGGCAGGGCGCAGTACCGGGGCGTGGGGACAGGGGGCAGTCAAGCCAGTGGGAGTCTTAACCAGACTTTGAGGATCCTATAACACAAATGAAACCCCAGGGGACCCCAGCCACTGGCTTCTGCAGAAGATGCACCTGTGATGATGGAACCCCACGCTGGCTCAGACAACCTGAGAACAGACAGTGCGTGTATCCAAGAGGCACCTGGACACGTCCCTCCTTCTGCTATGATTCTCATGTAGACCATGTTCCTCCTCATATTCCTGGTCCTCTTGCTGGAGAGAAGAGAGGCAGCTCCGAGAGGTGGTTTTACGTGAAGAGTTACACCAAGTGTTCTTGCCAGAGTGGAACTACCCTCGTCAATGAACATTTAGTGTTGTTCCCACTTCACTGTAAAATGGGAACTTGTGTAAAAAGGCTCAGAAGTTGTAAAGACGGCAAGAAACCACACTTACTCTCTACACCTAAACGGATGCTTTCAGCTGATGGTGTCAGAAAATAGTTAAACTCGTAGAAGCAGAGAGTAGTGTGTTGGTTGCCAAAGGCAGGGAGTGGGAGAATGAGGAGCTGCTGTTCAATGGGCATGAAGTCTCTGTTATGCAAAACACGTAAGCTCTGGAGATCCGTGGCACAGCACTGTGCCTGTAGTCAACAGTACTCTACTGTGCACCTAAAAATGTGTTGAAGTCATAGATCTCATGTTAACAATGAAATACAAACATTAAAAATATAATAAAAGAAAATAAAAATAAATGAAAAATAAAAGAAAATTCTAACTTGAAATGACTAAAACATTTAAAAAGTGGACTAGCGGAGAACTGGATGTCTCCTGTAACTAAAAGACAGGTGTAGGCTTGCTTCAGGAATGGTTGAATCCAGGGCCCCAACGCGATTAGGACTTGATTTTTCTCCCTTCCCATGGGCTGACTTCATGCTCAGCCTCTTCGTGGTGCAGTAGATCAAATCTCACACTCTCCCGAGTCAAGTCAGGAGTGAGGAAGCTGGGAGGGAGGGGGTAATTCTTTTCTTGTCGCTCCTGGAAAATTCCCGACATTCATCAATAAGTGTGAACCCAATCACAGTGACCAGAAAGAAGAAGAGCGCTCATTGTTGGAGGCCAGCCTCATTGGATGCCTGGAGCCAAGGCTGTCGCCCAGAGTGGATACTGTGAACGCAAACCACACGTCGCTTAGGGATGCGGCTGTTGTAAAGGAAGCTACCCTGAGGTCGCTGGGGCCGTGTTCTGACTCAGAGTCATCCCGATGTCCGTGACAACACATTTGCCAGTTATCATAGTCTCAGAGAATTACCAGTGTGGGTCGTCACCAGCATAATTGACTGATAAGTGTTACTTTTAATCTTTAGGAGGAATGTTGTCCGAAAGTCTGGTAGCACCTTTTGATAGTCTTCTGTGAGTTTTTTTTTCTTTCTCTTGTTTTTCTCTTCATTTCTTTTCTTTCTGCAAACTGAAAGATTACCTTTAAAAATGTGCTAACTGAAGTGGTTCTTACTGAAATATGAGGTATTAGTATATTCCTGAAAATAAAGAAGCAATAGCAAGAAAATAGCCCTACCAGATATTAAAATATGTCATAAGCTATTGTGTTTAAAGCATTTAGGGACTGGTGCATGAGAAGGCAGACAGATTAATAAAGGCAAATGGATAGTCCAAAAAATAAGCCTAAAAACACAAATAAACTTAGTATATTTTACCAATGACATTTATGCCAACAGGTACTGGATGAATCATTTAATAAGCAGTGTGATTTTAGAAACCATACAGGAAAATATAAAGCTGGATCTTTATTTCACGCTAAAACAAATTCCAAATGGATCAAGGATTTTCCTTACAAATCGATTTCCTAATAAACAATAAAAACAAGACTAACAAAGCAACAGGGAAATGCACAAAGGATTTGAGCAGATGTTAAATTTAAAAACAAAAATTCAAAGATATGTATGTGAAAAAATGTTCAATACCACTCAGACTTAGTGAAATACTGTGTTCATCGGAATTAGAAAGATCAAAAAGAAAGAAAACAAGGACTTTAAGACACTGTCAGTGGATATAAACGTGGGTAGAATCTTTCTGAATGTCAGTTTCGCAAGTTCTATACAAATTGCATCTCTTTTGACTTGGCAATTCCTTTTTTAGGAATTTGTCCTACGCATACATGTGTGTGCTGAGTTGTGTGGACATAGCAGTTTCCTAAAGCACTTGTTATGGTATCAAAAATTGGAAACCACCTCTGTGTCCATCAGGGGCGCACCAGTTGAGCAGATTTTGCTCAAATACTAGCACACAATGGATTAGTATGTGTAGAAAAAAGAATGCAGCAGATCTATAAACACTTTACATCGACACATTCCCAAGATATGTTTTTATGTGTATATTTATACAGATGGTCTTAGCTTACAGTGGTTCACTTTACAATTATTTTACAATGGTGCAAAAGTGATAAGCACTCATACTTGGGCCACCCATGGCACCAATTCTGTTTTTCACTTTCAATGCAGTTTTCAATAAATTACATGAGACATTCAACACTATAGATGATTTTGCCAAACTTTAGGCTAATGGAGGCACCCTGGGCATGCTTACAGTAGGCTAGGCTAAGTTCTGATGTTCACTAGGTAGAGTGTAGAATGCATTTTCAATTATGATATTTTCAACTTACAATAAGTTTTATTGGAATGTAACCCCATCATAAGTTGAGGAATATCTATCTGTCTGTCTGTCTGTCTGTCTATCTATCTATCTATCTATCTATCTATCTGTCTATTCACCCACCCACCCACCCACCCACTCATCCACCCACCAACTCATCCATCCATCCATCCATCCATCCACCCATCCACCCACTCGTCCGTCCATCCACCCACCCACTCATCCATCCATCCACCCACCCACCCACCCACCCACTCGTCCATCCACCCACCCACCCACCCACTCATCCATCCAACCACCCACCCACCTACTCATCCATCCACCCACCCACCCACTCACCCACCCACCCACTCATCCATCCACCCACCCACCCACTCATCCATCCAACCACCCACCCACCTACCCAGCCACCTACTCATCCATCCACCCACTCACCCACCCACCCACCCACCCACTCATCCACCCACCCACCCACTCATCCATCCATCTATCCATCCATCCATCCATCCATCCATCTATCCATCCATCCATCCATCCATCCATCCATCCATCCATCCATTCATCTATCCATTCATCTATCCATCTATCTGATCTATCTATCTACTGTCATGCATTGCTTAATGACAGGGGTACACTTTGAGAAATGTGTCATTAGGCAATATGGTCATTTTGCAAACATCATGGAGTACACAAACCTAGGTAGTATAGCCTACTCCACACCTAGACTGTATGGTATAGCCTATTGCTCTAGGCTGCAACCCTATACAGCATGTTCTAAAACTATAGGTAACTGTTACACAGTGGTAAATACCTGTGTGTCTAAACGTATCTAAACATAGAAAATGTACAGTAAAGATACAATAGTATAATCTTATGGGACCATCGTTGTACATGCAGTTAATTGATGACTAAAACGTTGTGCAGCGCATGACTGTGTGCATGTACGTATATGTGTGTGTATATATATATATAATAGATATACCTACATGTACATATATATAGATAACACATATACATATATATGTGTTGTCATTGGTGTACATATATTTTAAATCCACATATCTAAGTATGTTAATCTCTTAGAAAATGTCCCACTAAACTCAGGAGAAGTTTGACGATAGACGTCTGTAGCAAGAGGAACTTCTCCTGTATCCCCATTCATGCCATTTGAATATTTATAACATTTCTGTGCAATTTTTCAATGAAAAATTGTTAATAAAAAATTAACAACCTCCCAAAAGACATCCCTGAGAATTTACGTTTATTAACCATAGTTCCACTTTTGATTTAGAATGCCTTCTTTAATTAAAGAAGTATATTTAAGCAATCTCTCTGAAACACTAGTAACCATGAAGGCTGAGAAAATAGCAATACAGTTCAATTATGTAATGTGATGAAATTAGAGGGTTGTGGTTCTTAACAGACAGTAAAATTAGGTCTTATCCCAAACCCTGAAAACTAGACATATCTCAGCCCCCTGTGAATCGTGGAGCCCTGGGAACATGGAAGTTACTTGAGTGTTCTGAAACAGTAGGTGCTAGGGAGGCCCCTTGAACTGCTTGTCTGCAGATATTTGTCCTGCTGGGTCTGCTGAGATGATTGACTTGGCTACATTTGGAAATTATGGGGCTGATTAGAACTTTGAGCTCACATCTGATATCTCCCATTGGAGGGCAAGGATTATGTTTTGTTTCTTTTTGTTTTGTTTTGCTTTGTTTTTGTTTGTTTTTAAGAAGAGTCAGGGCTTTGGTTAGTTATTGCATAGATGAGATGGAAAAAGGGTAAAATTTTGTTCATATAGTCAGGCATCCAGGTTTCTGTGTAACAAAGAAGATAATGGTAATAATCGTCATCAGAGCTAAAATCGATTTTCTACCAGACACCATGTTAAGGACTTGACATGGCTTAGGGTTCCTTATGTGCCGCAGGAGCGGGACTCTGGTTTTGCATGTCTGCTGGTTTATTTGATGACCCCATGATGGGAGACTCAGTGACATGCGAAGATTGAGGCCACCACGTTCCAACCATGGACACTTGGGCAGTTCAGAGAGAGTTGTCATTTATTGGTTTAGTATCAATGACAAACCGTTTGCTCTGTGTTTCTGGAAATGGTGATGAACGAATGCAGGTTCATCCTGCATACCCTCTCTTGCCATCCCCTCCCAATTTAGCCATCCATTTCTGGGAGGGTATGTTGAGGGGTTCAGCCTATATCAAAGTTTTGTTTTTCCAGATGAGAAAACCTGTTCTGCGTGGAGTCATAGCGATTCCTATGAATGCATAGACAGTGTTCCCACATAACAATTTGTAAAATGTTTAAATGACATCCTTGACTGTTGTTGGGTGGTGGTCTGTGTTCAGCAGGAACAAGGAGAGTTCTTTCTCCACACCCATATTAGGCAGAGGGCAAATCAAACATAAAAGGCATCTGCGTGTGTCTACGTATTTCCCTTCTGCCTGCCTACGTGTGTTCCTTGCTGGCTTTACTGTTTTTCAGAAACGCAAGTAATAAAATAAGGTAAGTAGTTCCAAGTAGCCGCTCCTTACACTGAGCCCTCTGACCTCTTGCTTTGCTTTGTTTCTTCATGGAACTTATCAGTGTAATAAATGTGTGCATGCTTGCGTTCCATCTCCCCTACTAGAATGTTAGTTCCATGTTAAGAGAAAACATATGGTTCTTCTCACCTGCATA
This sequence comes from Chlorocebus sabaeus, assembly GCF_047675955.1. Lineage (NCBI taxonomy): Eukaryota > Metazoa > Chordata > Mammalia > Primates > Cercopithecidae > Chlorocebus > Chlorocebus sabaeus. Next base: position 126,753,881 of record NC_132914.1, on the reverse strand, counting down.
TCCAGTGTGTGAAGAGCATCTGAAAAGAGGGAGCACTCAAAAAGAATTTGTTGAATGAGACAGAGAGTGGTGATGGCTCATGCCTGGAATCCCAGCACTTTGGGAGGCCAAGGCAAGAGGGCTGCTTGAAGCCAGGAGTTTGAGACCAGCCTGGGCAACATAGTGAGACCCCATCTCTAAAAAAAAAATAAGAGTATTTGTTGAATGAGGCTGGCGTGGTGGTTCACACCTGTAATCCCATTACTTTAGGAGGCCAAGGTGGCAGGTGGATCACTTGAGGCCAGGAGTTCGAGACCAACCTGGTCAGCATAGTGAAACCCTGTCTCTACTAAAAATACACAAAATTAGCTGGGGGTAGTGGCACACACCTGTAATCCCAGCTACTAAGGAGACTGAGGCATGAGAATTGCTTCAACCAGGGAGGTGGAGGTTGCAGTGAGCAGAGATCACACCACTGCACTCCAGCCTGGGCAACAGAGCAGGACTCTGTCTCAATTTTTTAAAAAAGTATTCGTTGAATGAATCACTGAATGAACAAACACACCCAGAGGCAGATTGGTTTACTCCCCTCGAATTACTCACTTCAGTCCTTTATAGCCACGGCTTATTATTAGTATTTTTAGTAGCAGGGGTGGGGCCACTGACTTCGAAGCCTCTGACAGCTGGTGTCCCTGTCCATCACGCTGGCACAACTCCTGGCTGCTGTGCAGCCCCTTCTACCTGGTTTCTACTCATCCCACCTCTCTCCTGAACTGGCTAGCACCTGTAGGAACGCCTGGCCTTGGGGACCCTCCTCAGGCACTGACTGTCAGGAGGGAAACCAGCTGCTTGGAAAGACTAAAGATGATGTGCAGAAAGCATGTAGCTCTAAGATGGCTTTTAAAAGCCATTGAACATCTGTCTGCGCTGGCAATTTAAAAAAATAGCCCACAGACTAGGCTTAATGGAGTGAAATAGGTAGATTCAGATGTACTCCAGGAGAGACAGGAGGTCCCCAAAGCCAGCAACTGGCCTGGCCAGAGACTTGACACCACGCATGGCTCCCCCTCTGGGCCGTGTCACTTGCTCTGTGCCTTTGGTCGTTCTCCCCACTGAGCTCGCCTGAGTTGGCAGGTGCCTAGCCCATTTCTGGCTTTGAGCTGCTTTGTCTCTTGAGCTGGTAGAGAAAAGAGACCAGGATGATCTGTGATCAAAGCAGCATGTTTAATATACAGTAGTATCCTTTAATCCAAGGTTGTGCTTTCTGGAGTCCGAAAACATTAAATGGAAAATTCTAGGCTGGGTGTGGCAGCTCACGACTGTAATCCCAACACTTTGGGAAGCTGAGGCAGGCAGATCACTTGAGCCCAGGAAAAGATCAGTCTGGGCAACATGGTGAAATCCCATCTCTGCTAAAAGAAGAAAGGAAAATAGAAAAAAAATTAGCCAGTGGCGAGCTCCTGTAGTTCCAGCTACTTGGGAGGCTGAGGTAGGAGAATGGTGTGAACCTGGGAGGCAGAGCTTGCAGTGAGCTGAGATCACGCCACTGCACTCCAGCCTGGGAGACAGAGGGAGACACTGTCCCCAAAAAAAAAAAAAAAAAAAAAAAAAAAAGAAAAGAAAAGAAAAGAGAAAGAAAGAGAAAGAATTAGCCAAATGTGGTGGCTCACACCTGTAGTCCCAGCTCCTGGGGAAGCTGAGCTGGGAGGATCACTGGAGCCTGGGATGCAGAGGTTGCAGTGAGCTGAGATCGTGCCCCTGCACTCCAGCCTGGGTGAGAGAGTAAGAGTCTGTCTCAAAAAAGAAAATCCAGAAATAAACATTTCGCAAGTTTTAAATCGCATGCCATTCTGAGTAGTGTGAAGAAGTCGTGTGCCGCCAGCCCCATCCTTCCTGGGACGTGAATCGTTCCTTTGTCCTGTACTCGAAACCCTCCTGCATAGATACCTGCCCCCTTGTCATCGACATGGTCTCCTCCTGACATCCAGCCATCGACATCAAGATTCTTAGCTCCAGGATCACCTGCAGCAGAGGATGCTCCTTCTGACCTATCACGAGGGGTTACTAGCAGTCAACGCTGCTTCTGACCTATCATCAGGGGTTACTAGTAGCAGAACGCTACATCACAGGGCCTATACCAGCCACCTCCCTTCATCTCATTATGCAGAAATTTTATTACCTCTCATCATCATCCTAAGAAAAAGGGTGAGTACAGTGCAAGAAGATATTTTGAGAGAGACCACATTGCCGTAACTTGTATTACAGTATATTTTCATAATTGTTCTATTTTATTATGAGTTATTATTGTTAATCTTCTCCTGTGTATAATTTATAAATTAACTTTATCATAGGTATGTGTAGAAAAAATACATAGTATGTACAGGGTTTAGCACCATCCATGGTTTCCTACATCCACTGGGGGTCTTGGGCTGTGTCCTCCAAGGAAAAAGTGGGATTACTGTCATCACAGCTACTGCGCACAGTTGTACGGGTTGTACACTGCTCCACTGTATGAGCCCCCATTCATATCATACTCTATATGAATACAGCCTCCTGGGGTTGGCCAGTCCCAAGTTGCATGGCCATATGGCAGCCCTAGGCATGATCCTATGTATATAAAATTATAGATTGGGTGTGGACATGTACACAGAAGAATGATGACTAAATTATGGCTTAGGTGGAAAGTGATGGAAGTTCAGGTTTTTTTCTTTCTTTCTTTCTTCCTTATATCTTTGTGTATGTCCATTGATTCAGGCGTTCATTCATTCTGAAGATATTTAACTTCCTCATTTACAGCTCACATAAATCTCAGAAGTGACAGATGACATTGATCTGCTTTAAATCTTTAGATGTCTTTTTGTCCTGGACGGTGTCTTCAAATGTTGGAATTTCACATAAAAGTCAAGATTTGCCTTTGGCAGCCCCTGGCCTGCGTGCCCTGTAGATGCGGCCAGGACTGTGCAGTTTGAGTTGTCAACGTTAGTGTATTTTGTGCTTTCTAATTAATGACAGGCTGAGCTTTGCTTGTCATTTGCATGACAGGGATTTTAATGTTCTATGAATCCACCAGTTACTGAAAACTCTTCTCATCATCTTCCCTCAGGGCATCGGAGGCCATAGCCTCATGCTTCCCCTTTCTTGGCTTCCCCCTGTGGGGGTGTGGAGACCCCCCCGATTCTTCTATGAACCAATTCCTCTTGTCTTTGATCTCCTCGAACTATTCTCTACTTCCTTATGTCCATTGAGAGCCCTTGTAATCCCTCACAGTTAGCAAGACAGCAAAAATGGGTTGCATTGAAGTCACAGGTCTTAGTTCTAAATTTAATTTCACCCACTAGAAGGGCAGTGGGAAAACGGATTCCCTTGTACAAGTGAAGGTATATGAACACTTAGAGCTGAACTTCCTTGTAACATGACTTCTGCTGCTGTGTGTCATGCCCCCCGTTCTTGGGAATTAAAGGGTCTAGGGGATTTGAGTGACCTCCTTTAACGTGAGGTGAGACATCCTAAGGGGAATGCAAAATGATTCATTGGAGGATGAACTAAAATCAGGACTTGGCAACTTATTATTTTTAATCCATTTGTATGTATGCTTTGTAGCACACATTATTTCAATAGTCCAAGCCATGGTTCAACTGTAAAGTTTATAAACATACAAACCTATGTAAAGGTTGCATATGAAATTTTTTATTTTTTGAGACAGCGTTTCACTCTGTTGCCCAGGCTGGGGTGCAATGGCACAATGTCGGCTCACCGCAACCTCCGTCTCCTGGGTTCAAGCAATTCTCCTGCCTCAGCCTCCTGAGTAGCTGGGTGGGATGGGATTACAGGCATACACCACCACACCCGGCTAATTTTGTATTTTTAGTAGAGACAGGGTTTCTCCATGTTAGTCAGGCTGGTCTTGAACTCCCAGCCTCAGGTGATCCACCCACCTCGGCCTCCCAGAGTGCTGGGATTACAGGCGTGAGCCACCGCGCCTGGCCGCATATGAAAATATTTTACTGATAGGGGTACATGACAAAGAAGTTGGAACCATATCATTCAGATTGTTACTTTAACTAGGTTTAGCTCTTTCTTCTGCGTCACTGTTGGTCTTTAACTGGCTAGAGTGGAATAGTCACAAAGTAAGGAGACTTAGCAAAGTATATTCCAGTAATAGAAAGAGGGGCCTAGTGTCTCCCAAAGTGAAAAGTGGGACATGATTCCTAAAATACTGACAGTGGCACCGTAAGCATATCCGTGTAACTGTTGGTGAGGGCAGGGCCAAGGCGTCCAGACGGGGCTGGAAGTGGTTCATCATATAAGCAAAATGTTATGTGCTTATATCAACATGTAGATTTAGTGGAAAGTGGTTTTGTCATAATTTTTTTTCTGGTCAACCGGAAATTAGAAGCCAAGAATGATTTCAAAATATGTTAATACAGCTACGACCTATAAAAAACGAAGCTAATTTTATGCTTTGACACCATTAATGAGAGAAAATAAGTAAGGAGACAAGGAGCAATTCAAAAAAGCTTTACTGTGGCCCAAAAGGGCACGTTTCCATCAATTAACTGGGAGGAATGCCATCGCCAAATCTACGTGCGTAAGCGTGTGGCACCCTTTGGTGGCTGCACACTGTGTATTGTTCCATAGATTGAGCCTATATGGGACTCGAAAATGGAGATATCAGGTTTTACCAGGGTTTGATCTACTCAGAGACTATGTGGCCACATGAATCTCTGGGGGAGAAACATGTAGACAAATCTTTCATTTCAGAAGTGAGAGAAGCAGTCCAGAAGTTTGGATCTCTTCCTGTCTTCCTTCCTCCAATTCCCTGGAATTCTACAGTCAGTTATTGATTAAGGCCAATATTAGCCTGTGGATAGCTGATTAGCCAGTAATAGTTTCTAACAGGACTACGTTCATTATGAACAAATAGCCTGAGACTTACACACAATCCAAATTTCTCTTCTTGGGCTTTGAACCCTATATAGCAAAACTTCTCTCCCCATCCGCTTTCCTTTCTCTTTGCTCTCTCTTCCTCTTTCATTTTTTTCTAATACCACACACAAACACACACACACACACACACACACACAAATCTTAAATAAATCTGCCAACAAACAAAACACTGAAATTCCCCTTTATCCCACTTTTATCTCATCAATTTTGCCTTCTGTCCCTATGCATTCTTTATAGCACACATTTGTATTAGTTCAGTAGCCCCAGTGTGAAATTCATACATGAATATGCGTGTATTCAGGTTGCACATTAAGAACACTTCCACTGACAAGTTTGCGTAAGTAGGGAGTTTCTCTTTGGGGCAATGTTGCCTTCAGCCTAAGTCTCTGCATACAGCGATTTGGAGAATGAACTCAAATTTATAGTCTTTAGGAGGCTGACACCTCCCATCAGTTGGAGTCCCCTGGTGGTTGTGGTGGAGGGAGATGCAAATCCTCCACCCAAACCCATCTCTCTTTCCACCATAGTGACAGGGCCACAGTGAGGATATGGCTGTCCAGGTAAAGACTGACTTCCCAGCACTCGCTGCTCTTGCAGCCTTGTGTGGCCTTAAGACTAGGCTCCTTGCAATGGAAGGTGAGTGAATTTGGGCATGCAATGTCCACCTCATCTGCTTAAGAGGAAATCCCTGGCTCTGGTCTACTGCTCTTCCCTCTTCCCCTTGGCTGGGATTGTCATGAGCACAGAGACTTTAGAAGTTATAGATTAAAAACAGTAGAGATGCCTTCAGCCTTGATCCCTGAATGACTGAGTGGAATAGAGCCACCCAACAACCTGGGTTACCAGCAATGGATGTTCACAGGAGGAGGAAATACACTTCCTTGTTCTGGAAGTCACTGAATCTTAGCCTCCCCTTGTTATATAATTGGAAATGATCATAAATAACTCAGGCTACGTTAAACAAGAAGGGACTAGATGGGAGGATGGGGAATATTTATATGCCTAAAGGAAAGGCTGAGAACCAGATTCAGAAATGTTAGCTGTGTTAATTCCTGCAAACCAGAGAGAAGGAAGTAATAGACAGTTGTACCAGAGCCACAAGGCTGGGTGAATGTCCCCCAACCATTTTTATTTGCTGTGTCTCTTTGTTCAAGATTATATTCCAGAGAGAATCATTCAGCTGGACTGGCTTAGGTCATGTGTCCACCTCTTGTCCAGGGTTGGAGGGAGAAACTCGACTTACAAGTCCACCATGGTGGTATACAGTGGCAGAGGGGTGGGTCATATAAGCGAAATCAAGATGCTGCTACCCAGGAAAGGGGAGATTGAGTAGGGGGAGCAAAAGCAACAACTGCGCACCACATTTCTGAACCCTGGATGCTGTACTTGAAACTGTGTGTGTGTGTGTTTATAATATATACATATTCCACATTATGTATATATATATATGTATATACACATTACATATATATTTATATATATGTATATAAAATATACACAGTCCCTGCGGTTCTATTATGTTTTAAAAACACAATATACCCTTAACCCCAGGCAGGTTTTGTTGATACCAGTTGCAGTGCGTGTGCATACTATGGGGAAAATTATGGCTTTCCCCCATCACCACGGTAGATATATTATGAAGAATAAATCTACAGCAAATTATCTTCAGAAATCAAGTGCTGTGTTTATCTCTGTGTAATGAGGCTGTCAGTGTAACCTGTATTTATTGAACCACAAGTAGGTTATAAAACTTCCATTAATGAATGTAGGTAACTCAGTTGTCATAACAGGAGAAACCAGCATTCGGTTCGGACCCAGTGGAGCCCCGTGGCATGTGTTCTAGGGACTACTTGAATGGTTCCAAATGGTGCCACTGACAGCTCTGAGATTCGTGCTTCAAAATTATTAACCCAACACACACTGTGTTCAGTAAATACCGTGTCTACATCTCCGAAGAATGACTGTCCAGTTTATTGCATGCATTTTACTTGATATTCACACACAAGGATACTTCTTGAGTGAGCATGCCTTCTCCAATTCCGAACATCTAAAACATGCCCTAGAAATGTGTCTTCTCTTATGAAAATGCTCTGTGTCTCTGAAAGACAATTCCCAGTGTCCTGTATAAAATTCTAGGAAAAAACGTTTGTGCAGAAATAATGCTACCAATGATAGATTCATTCGCTCCTGTAGAATTATTAGCAACAAATGCTGGATACTCCTTGGGTTAAACAAGCCACCGTGTCCTTTCTTAAGAACTTGAAAAGGATTCATTGGAGAAACATCGTCTGAATTCCAAATAGCCTACTTATGAATAAAATTTCAGAAAAACATATAAGCCCATTATATATCAGAAAAGGCCTATGTGCTGGTGTCTCCTGTATAATGAAAAGGTTGTCACAGCCAGGTTGATGACCTATTTATTTAAAGCAATGTTGATTCAATAAAATTCCACTGCAGAGTAATTGGGACAGCCTTTAGAATTCATCTTAATATAATAGTAGCTGTCCACAGCTACTTTTGTTCGCTACCACGTCTTGGTTGCCTACAATTTAAATGAGTTTCTGCAAGGCAGGAATCGTAACTATTCGCTGAGTGTCTCACCTGAGTATCCAGAAAGGTCAGATGGCTTTTTGGCATCTGCATGCAATTCCCAATTTTTAAACGACTGCATTCAAAGTGTTTGCATGCACAACGATTATTTAAAACATAAAATATGTATTTTCCCCCATAGAAATAATGTTATACATGATGATTGTTTTCTAAAAATGCTAACTTTTGCAGTAGGGCCACACCTCAGAAGCAATTCTTGCTCTCTTTGTGGACTAGCCAAATCAGTATGTGTGCTGGGGGTTCCTAAGACCACCCCCAGGTCCAACGAGTCGCTAGAACTGACAGGACTCAGCATGTGGTGAGAATCACTGCTCTGATGTATTAGCCAAGGAACACAAAGCACAGTCGGCAGGGGAAAAGGCACAGGGGAGGAGACCAGGCTCACGCTCCCAGGAATCCTCTCCCTGTGGAGTCATGCAGGATGCACTTAATTCCTCCAATTCCTCCAGCACATAGCTGGGACAGCACTGCCAGGGGAGCTCACCTGAGCCCAGGAGTTCGGGGTTTTCACTGGACTGCTCATGGGGGCACCCTCTGCCTGGCACATACCAAAATTCTACGCTCCCAGAAGATAAGAAAGTGTCCAGCATAAACCACCTCGTTTGCCCAGTCTAGGCAGCGTGAGCCCCTCTGACCATGAAAAGGGAGGGAACTCCCCCCAAATCCAAGTTCCCAGCCACCCTTGCAAGTGGCTTTCCTAAGGAGGTTCCGTCTCAAGCCTGCGGCCTCAGGTCTTTCCTGCACACTACATTTTAAAACTGTTTCCATGGGAAATAGTGTTCTCGGTGTTAGGGACAGACATGTCCTGCTTGTCCTCGAAGCCCTGGTCCTACGACTGTCATCTCCTCCTTACCTTTTGTCCCTAATAGTAATAGCAGGAGGTGGCCTCACTTTCTCCTCTGGCATGGCAGAGAGGGGTTCTGAGGTCTAGGCTGTGGCACCATTGCCTCGTCTGCATGTTTGTGTAGGCACAGTGATTACGAGTCGGGAGGAACTCCACGTAGGCCGCCCCCACCGTCCTCTTCTGCCCAGGTACCATCAGCGTGCTCCAGGTTCCCCTTGGTACTTTTGCTTCAAGACTTTTCCTATTTTCCACTGAAGGACTAAGAGAAAACACAGCAGGAAACATTATCTTTTTCAAACTTCTAGGCCAGCTTGTAAACAAAAATCAAACCGTTTGCATTTTATTTTATATTTTATTTATTATTATTTTTCTTTTGAGGCAGGATCTCACTCTGTCACCCAAGCTGGAGTGCTGTGGGTCGATCTCAGCTCACTGCAGCCTCCACCTCCCAGGCTCAAGTGATCCTCCCATCTCAGCCTCCCAAGTAGCTAGGACTACAGGAGAACACCACCACCCTCAAATAATTTTTGTATTTTTAGTCGAGATGGGGTTTCATTATTCTATGTTTCTTTTAGAAACTTGAGTTGGAAAGAACATATGGAATGGAAAGCATACAGTAAGAAGACAAGATTATAAAAAGTTAACAGGGCTGGGCACAGTAGCTCCCACTTTGGGAGGCTGAGGCAGGTGGATCACTTGAGGGAATCATTATTCCCTCACCTATCTGAACCCCAGCCTCCTTTTGGGCTTGGAACCTTGCTAGGAAGAGTAGGTAACAGAGACAAAATGTCCATCAGTGCCTGGCACTGGGAGACATTCAGTGGATGTGCGTTCTTATTTCAATCTTTACTTTTGCACTTTAATTGCCTTTTTCTATTGAGTTTGGCCAGGCTAAGAGGTTTCAGGTAGTTTTGTGTTTGTGTCTGGCTTTGGCTTTATTTAAAGACACAAGCTAGTGCAACGATATTCTGTTTCTTTCTGTAACTAATGTTTGCTGGCTATCCGTATACCATCTCTAGCTCTTTATTCAAGGCAGGAAAAACGGAAAGAAATTAGGACAGATGGATTGGAAGGCGACTGCAAATTTGTGTTTAAATCCTAGTATACATGAGCTTAAACCTGCAAGGCAATGGTGAGCAATTAAGCTCCCCATGTTCCCAGAACCAGCATGACCCGGGGATTCCCCAGAGCTGACTCAGACCCACACGTGCTGTCTCCAACAGGGCAAAGGTGAAGAAAGGCGTGAACATCATCGGCGTGCGAGCCAGCAGCCCTTCCATTTGGGATGTCAGGGAGCGCACGGATTATACTGGAAAGTATGCACCAGCTGTCATCGTTTGTCAGAAGAAATCGGCTGGCTCGGAAAACAGGTGAGTCCCAGCTGGCCTCCGATATATTCAGATCAGCTGCAAATGTGGCCTCATTTTTTTTTTTTTTTTTTTTCTTTCCTTTTCCTGGATTGCTAACAACCGTTTCCACTGTGGTTTGCGTTTGGTGTGTGTCATCTATTCTATCAGGGCCTTCAGGTAAGATGAATGGAAACCTTCATTTGGGAAAGATGGGCTATTATTCACAGCGGACCTACTTAACACCCCAGCAGAGCACCGTGTCACCTGCAAGGACTGCACCATGCAGATGAAATTGACCCACAAACCATGTTCCTCTTCAACATGACCTCTTTCTAGTCCATGTTATTAGATGAACTGAAACTCTGCATGTCTCATAAAACGGCCCATTTTGCAAGTGTTAGAAACCAGAGCCTATACGTCTCTCTTCACATGGGTGCATTCCACGTTTGCAGTGTATATTTAAATATAATGCATGTGATTGTATCCATGGGCAGGCATTTGCTGATGGTACACTGAACTATCTGCAGTAGAATTGCAGGGAATTGTGGATTACTCTAGGGAGAAATTAAAACCTGAATCTGTCTCTGATAGCCACCAAATTAGAAACAATCAATTCACAGCTGGGCAAAGGGAGGCTTGAAACTCAGTCATTCTTGTTTGATTGCACTTTCCTGAAATCTCATTTGTGCCTCAGGGGATTTCCTAGTCTGGTCACATATTTTTGTCACCTGTATGTTGCTTTATGCTCATGATACTATTGAAAATTTCAACAATAATGAAAGGATGAATTCCGGTATGCCATGCATTATTTCTGGAGTGCATTTTTAAACTTCATAGCTCAGTGTTTGGAAAATATCCTTATTTTTTATTATTTATTCTAGCAGGGAGCTCATGAATCTGAGCTGACAACTATTATGATTTTTTTTGGCTTATTACCAAGGAGCATTTGAAACCAATGTGGGGATGATTTGATCTGGATTCCTTTCTGTGCTTCTTTACTCAACGTTGGTTTTTAGGAATTTGGATTATCAGCAGCTCTCGTTTGGGCCTTTCCTTTTTATTCTTGAAGATTTGCTTGTACAGCAAATGAGAGGGAAAATAGAAAATCTGTATTTGAGTTCAGTCCTAGATATTTATGTAGTGATATGTTTCTGTAGTGATAGTGTGCCAAACTGGTGACCTGGATGAACTTACAGATACACACATTGAAACACGTCTGTGCCAGTAATATAATTTGGAAATAAGGTGCTATCTCAATAAAATATTTCTTTTGTGTTTTGTAGTTAACAAAAATTGGGATAGATGGACACATGGGTGGACGGATGGGTAGATGGATGGATGAATGGATAGATGGATGGGCAAATGGATGGATGAACAGGTGGATGGATGAGAGGGTGGATGAATAGATATGTGTATTCTTTATCAGAAGAAAAGAATAAATTTAGGGGAAATAATCTCAACCAATGAACTTTTATTCTCTCTTGTGATTTCTTTTGCCATCTATTTTTATGTATTAGTAGAAGCAGTAGTTGTAGTCTTGTCTATGAGAGGCTGAGGGAGTTGAACCATTAGAAAATATTTATGCCTTTTTTATTGTTAATTTCTGACAAATAGTTCAGTTCATCTTGGACACGGGGAGAGAGCATGGGTGGCCCAGTGGTGGCTCCTTCCCATTGAAATGTCAACTGCCTTTTTATCTTTCCAGGGACTTCCAGAATCTCAGCACATTCAGAGCACCTCCAAATGCAGAAATGCATGGTGTTTGCCATTTATTTATTTTTTTCATCTGTGTCAGTATCTTCTTTAAGAAACAAGTACCCTGAATAGAATATAAAGCTCTCCTTTAAAAGCCCTAATTCTTCATTCTAAATGAAGACCGTTCCTTATCTCTTTGTGGATTCTGATGCCAGTTTTCTGTTTCCTTTTTTATCTTTTTTCTTCTTGTCTTCTGGAGGCCAGGATACGTTTCCTCATACTATGGGTCTGGATGATGGAAAAAGCTTATACACGTACAGATACACACATGCACAATATGTTATATGTGTCTACATGCATACAGCATATTATAAGCATATAGAACATATATATGTGATATAGATATGCAAATGCATGCATGCATATAGATGTACATTTTACGGGTTTTTGTTGATAGACATATGTGTTGATGTAGGGATTTTACATGGCAGCTAGGAAGGCTTTGCTTAATGAGGAAGCTCTAGAATGGAAGTCTTGTAGCTTTGGGAGCAGGTCTTTTTCCAGCTATGCTCCAGCCCATACAGTGGTGTCTGGCACACAGTGGGCTGTCTATAAATATTTGTTCAATTTGATAATTTGTTCTAGAATTAGACCATATCTCTAGTATTTATGTATTATGATACAAATCTGTATGCACACATATTTAGTGGTTTTCTGTCTACTTGTTCAAAAAGTAAGGTGCATAGCTGCATGTATAGTGAGGCAGCATTTGGGGAAACCCAGAGAAGGGTACTTTTGTGAGCAGACTATGTCCCAAGAAGTCTACACAAAGGACTGGCAACTGCGATTTCTACGGAGACAACTGGGAAGCTGGGGAAAGAGGCTGAATGTAAATTATTTTTTACAGTGAACCATTTGAACTGTTTGATTTTTTTTTTTTTTTTTGCTGTATGCATGCATTACCTATTTCATAAGACATTTGCAACTAAAATAGAGATTTTAAAAATATGATGTATTCATTCCTATATTCAACTTTTATCCTAGCTTTAAAACTGTTCATTTTACTTCTGCCTTTGGAGAATTAAAGAAAAATCATGCTCCATGATTACAGATAGTGATGGACTGCGATGAGATGTGTTTTTCTTAAGGATAATTGGAAAATGTATTATAGAGTAGATGTTTTAATAATTTTAGTAGGTTTTGCTTCAGAAGCTGTTTTGCTTTATCATTTCCTCCTACCTTCTTTGAATGTTTTCCAGTTATTCTTAAAAGTCAGAGTCTGATCATCATAATGCAAAAGAAGCAGTCTTAATTAGCTGGAGAGTCATAGACTTGGTATTGCTAATAATTTGCCGTGGATCAGGAATTTGCGTTAATGAAGTTAAGTCGCTGTGACAGGTTTAATTTTATGGATTAAGGAGACACTTTTGTGCTAGTGGTGAACTCACCAGGAGTGAGGAAAGATCTCTTATCTAAGTTGAAATGCATCCTTCCCTGTTTGAAGAAGTTAGGTTGCTGAGAATGTGATCATAACAATATGAACTTATGAATGCTATCACAGCTATCAGATCTGTTTTGACTAAGCATTGCCTGCAGGATAACCGATTATGCTGTGTCCATCAAATTGCATTTTGCATTTTCAGAATCTTGCTCACTATACTCCTATGTTAACTTAGATAAATACGTAACAAAAGCCACATATTATCATTTCTCTCTTACTTCTCACTTATCTATAGTTCTCTCCATAGATAAGTGTTTCCCAAAGCTCACGACAGTTGATATGTAAATGATTTTAGGTGTTACGTAGAAATGAGGTTAAATATACTTGAATGACAGAAACTTACATTTATTTAAGTTCTCCAGCAAGACTTGATTGAAGAGAAGTTCATCTCTTTTAAGGGCTAGTATCTCTTTAAAGCTTCTATCCTTAGCTGATTGATACATTATAGATAGGCAAGAATACATAGCTAAATTTAATCTATTTTCATAATTATCTATTTGTTCATTGTAATACTGATTTTACATTTTTGGTAATTAACATTTCATTTTAAAACAAATGTTTTGTTTTGTTTTGTTTTGTTTCCTGAGACAAGGTCTCACACTGTTGCCCAAGTGGGAGTGCAGTGGTATGATCTTGGCTCACTGCAGCCTCTGCCTCCTGGGTTCAAGCTATTCTCCTGCCTCAACCACCCAAGTAGCTGGGATTACAGGCGTGTACCACCACACCTGGCTAATTTTTGTTTATATAGTAGAGACGGGGTTTTGCCCTGTTGCCCAGGCTGGTCTCAAACTCCTGAGCCCAAGCAATCTACCTGCCTTGGCCTCCCAAAGTGCTGAGATTACGGGAGTGAGCCACCACACCCGGCCTTAAATAGACTGTTTTCTGAAACAAATAGGAGTATCTTCAACAAAACAGAAGTTTTTTCTTTCTCACATAAAAGAAGCTTAAGGCTGGCCACAGCTGGAATGGCAGTTCTCCAGTGTCACTGGGGTCTCAGGAGCCTTTCCTTCTTCAACACCATGTGAACGGAGAGTTTACATCCTCATAGATCGAGATGGCTTCAGGAGTGTCGGTCATTACATCAACATTGCAGGCAAAAGAAAAGTGACAGAAAAAGGTCTTCTTAACTGGGTTGACTCTTTTTAGGCAACCTTCCTGGAAGCTCTTTTCAACCCTATTTCTCTCTCTTGCATCTCATTGATAAGAACTTAATCACATGACCAAACCATACTTCAAAGGAAAGTAGGAAACATGATTTATTACCAGCAGTATGCCCAGTTCAAAATCAGTGTCCTGTTCTAAAGAAAGAAGAGGCTGGGCGTGGTGGCTCACGCCTGTATTCCCAGCACTTTGGGAGGCTGAGGCGGGCGGATCACGAGGTCAGGAATTCGAGACTAGCCTGGCCAATGTGGTGAAACCCCATCTCTACTAAAAATACAAAAATTAGCTGTGCATGGTGGTGTGTGCCTGTAGTCCCAGCTACTGAGGAGGCTGAGGGAGGAGAATTGCTCGAACTTGGGAGGCTGAGGTTGAGGTGAGCCGAGCTCATGCCATGGCACTCCAGCCTGGGCGACAGAGCAAGACTTTGTCTCAAGGAAGAAAAAAAATAAAAATAAAAAATAAAACAGAACTGCAGCCTGGGAAAGTGGGGCAACCAGCAACCTCTATTTCATCAATTTATAAAGAATACACATATGGGAATTCCAGTAGTGATGAAAAAAGCATGGTACCTCACTAACCTCCTTCACTTTAGTAGGATCCTTTAGAAATTTGCAGTACAATGTAATAGGGTGGGGAAACTCACATTAGCACTGTACCAGAACAGTTCTGTGTATGTTAGAAACTTAAAGAAATGCTTGTTAATTTTCCAGCAGGCTGTCATCCACTAAATGAAACAATCAGTTCTTCTAACGCCCAGAATCTGAGTATCAGCCAACCTGAGACCGTGGTATGAAGTCATCAAAATGGCGTGACTTTCCTTTCGTGGGCAACTGTGATTTATGATGCCTTAAATAGTTTCCATATCCTCCCTATTGACTATGGATTACCACAGTTGTATTTATTACCATCTGAATGATGATTCTGCAGAGAGAGTGGGAAGAACATAAATGTGAGATCCAGAAAATCTGATGTTTAGTTCTCATTTTTATGCTGTGTGTTGCAGTGATGTCTGTCTGGCAGATGACCAGAGAGGAAAAGCAACTTCCTCTTCTGTAATATTCGCATAACAATGCCAGCCTTCACTGGACTATTGTGAGAATCAAATACAGTCACACATGTGCACACACTTTGAAATAATCAACAGAACCTTCATCATTTTTAGATTGTTAAAACACCCATGTAGTATATGCAGCACACATACCCAAGTCCTCTTAGACCATGAAGGAAGCTTTTATTTCCAGAGTCTAAATTTAAATTTCCCAGAGTACAAGATGAATCACATTAGTTATATACCGAGCCTGTATCAAAGATAATGAAGTTTCCCTATTATGTTTAAATTTAGAATCTGTCAAAAGTATTTCCATTCAAGTTTGTTTTAATAAGTTCTGCATTAGGGATACAACAGACCAAGATGTTGTTTTCAGAACTATTAGATATAATTTCTACTAATTATATTAACAAAAAAAAAAAAACTCGGCTGGGCACCGTGGCTCACACTTGTAATCCTAGTACTTTAGGAGGCCCAGATGGGCAGATGACAAAATCAGGAGATCGAGACCATCCTGGCCAACATGGCTGAGCCCCATCTCTACTAAAATACAAAAAAAAAAGTTGGGTGTGGTGGTGGGTGCCTGTAGTCCCAGCTACACAGGAGGCTGAAGCAGGGGAATCGCTTGAACCCGGGAGGTGGAGGTTGCAGGGAGTCAAGATCGTGCCACTGCACTCCAGCTTGGGTGAGAGAGTGATAGAGTGAGACTCCTTCTCCAAAAAAAAAAAAAAAAAAGAAAAAGAAAAGAAAAGAAAATGAAAATAATAAAATGGTTTTCTGAGGATGAGGGACAACAGAGAACCCTTTTTTTTTTTTTTTTTTTTTAAGACGGAGTCTCGCTTTGTCGCCTGACTGGAGTGCAGTGGCGGGATCTTGGCTCATTGCAAGCTCTGCCTCCAGGGAGAACAGAGAACTCTTATACCCTTCTGGGGGATTTGTGAAATGGTTCTTCCACTGTAGAGATATATTTGTCAGTATCTGGCTAAGATTTAAAACCTGAATCATAGGACCCTGAAATTAGTGTTCTAGGTATATATGCTGTAGATAAAAACTTAGCCATCAGTCTGGAGAGATGGATACAGGGCTGTAATTGCAGCGTTTTTTTTTTGGTTTTGTTTTTGTTTTTTGTGTTTTTTTTTTTTTTTGGTAGTAGCAGACAGTTAAAAACAGTCTAAATGCCCATCAAGATGTGAATGAATTTTAAAAAGTTGTGTTCATGTAATAGAATTTTTTGCAGCAATTATGAGGGATGCCACTGATCTGTGTATATCAGCAAGAAATTAACCTGAAACTGTAATGTTGGACGGGGAGAAACTCTTGAATAGTAGCATGTGTAATGTGTTACCACTAATGTAATTATGAAGAGAACCCCCACAGCAATGTGTTGTTTTAGAGAAAATTACTGAGTTAATACAGGTGTAGATGGGTCAAGGACATGACTGTTTCTTGAAAAGTCAATGTGTGAGAAATGCACGTTCAGGTGAAGTACGCAAAGATATTTTCCAGACATCGTGGGGAACAGAGCTTTAGAATCTTCCTAAGATAGCACTGAGTTTTGCCCCAGTAAATGTAAGCTTATCTACATTTGCCTCCCTGAAAAAACATTTAAACGAAGCCAGGAGGCAGCAGTAATTCAAGCATATGGCCTGGCAGTCAAGCGGAATGATGAACCCCATTCTCTGTGAAATCAGACTTCAGGCTGACTCACTCAACATTTCCTGACACTCGTTCAATCTCATTATACAGTAGCACGAGGGAGGGTGAGATTTGCCTTAATTTACCCTTGTATTGCTTTGCTTTTATTATATCCATATATCTGGTATTTAATATCTTCTGATTCCAAGTAGAGCACCAAATTTAGAATTAAATTATTGAACATCCACTTTCCGTGGGTAATGGCGCTGAGTTACCGCCGAGCGTCTTTGCTAGTGGAAGCTGCCCTGGCTTTTTGATAGGATCTCCGGAGTGCCATAATACTAAAATAGCGACTGCTTCTCTTGCTATAGCTACAAGAGTCATGCGTGTGGCATAAATAATAACCTAATAGCAACAATAATTACATTATGCCAGTTGCTGCTGTTCATCAAAATGCTTCATCAATGCACTCCGGGGCTGTGGATCATGGCTAATGTTTGGTTGCTGTCGCTTTGTGATTTCGGAGTCCTGTGAAGGCCACTAGATGTTGCTTCGGGGAAAGAGAAAGCTCCCCTTTCAATGGAACTACCAAACACATCTGCAGTGGCAGAAATGTCTAAAGTGACACACGACATTCCATGTAGAAAACCGTGTGCTGCTATCTGTCTTCATGTACATGTCTGAACTTGCAACTTCAATAAGTGTGTGTGTCTGTGTGTGTGTGTGCATGCACATATGTGCAGGCCTTAGTGTCCTCTCTGAGCATGGAAATCTTCAGTAGCAGTCCTACAGAGAAGAAAATGTCTATGTCTCTATGTCTACATACAGCTATTTTTCTATATCTAATCTATGTGTATATATCGAATCTATATCTACATATATATCTAATCCATATAGTTTTGTCTATAGATCCATATTTATATCTATCTTATCCATACCCATATCTATACTTATATATGTATTAGTAATATATATACACACACTGTAAAATCCGAAAGTATTTTTTTATTTGTTAAGGATCATGAACATTTGCAGTCACTGTTTCTGATGGGTGTTCATTGTCAATAAGTGAATAGATTTCTGCATCTCTCCAAAATAGCCTTGGATGTTTTTGATGGGGAGGGAGTGCTCTTTGCGACAGCCACTTCCTTTGATCACTTAACTGTGTGGGCCACACGGTCTCGGGTCTGTCCCTTCATGCTCTGTGACAACCCTTTACCATGAGGATTTGATCAAACTTGCCGAAACCTCCAGATTCCCCTGGTGTGCTTAGCTTGGTGGAACAAATGCTGTGTTTGGATTATCTGTGGCTTGAAGGCCTGGGGAACAGTTTAGAAAGATGATAGTATTTCATGGAACATTAAAAAAAGAAATGAAAGAAAAATTATAGGATCCATCTGAAGAAGCTTTATTTACAGTCCGACTGATACAAAGTATCATCTTGTTTCTTATGTCCTAAAAATCTCATTCTAATTGTTGTTTCTCATGGATAGGATGTCTTATTTTTTAAGTATTAATATATACAGTTTGGTAAAGCAACTTTCTTCTGACAGCTTTCACCTGCCATGATGTGTGTCAATCAGTGTGTCAATCTGCGGTGACTTAGTCCTTGAACCCTGGTGACTAACTGTGACATCAGAGAAACTGGCAATACGGGCATATGACTTTATATTCCTACTTAGAACCTTTTTTAAGCACTTGTGTTATAAATTACATACTGTCAAATTGACCTATTTTAGGCACACAGTTAAATGAGTTTTAGAAGATGTCTTTGGTTGTTCAGTCATCACTGCAACACAGTTTTCCATCACCAGAAAAAAAAAAAAAATCAGCTTTTACTCATTTGCATGAAGTTTTTATTTCTCTCTCAATTCTAGGCAATCAGTGGTCTCTTCTGTGTATAATTTTGCTGTTTCCATAATAGCCCAAACTGTAAATAACCCAAATGTCTGCCAGCTGGTGAGAGATAAATAACTGTGGTACATCTAAGCAGCGGAATACTACTCAGCAATGAAAAAGAATAAGCTACGGAAGCATCGAGAAATCGTAGATGAGCCCTGAAGTGTGATGCTGAAGGAAGCCAGACACAAGAGAGCATGTTTAGGATTCCACTGATACTCAATTTCTAGATTGCACTTTAAATTAATAGATTTTCAACTTCTCAATAGGACCCACTAAGTTACGAAGTACCTGGTGACCTTAATTCTTTCTCAACTGCTCTTTTATTTTCTACATAAACTTGCTCTTTTCCTTTTAGAACTTTTTCTAAAAGGAACACTTAATTTCCATTTAAAAGCTCTGTGATCAGCAGTAGAAGAAATAAATGATCCGTTCACCAGCCGTTCTAATCAGGGGTAGCATTAAAAGCTATTTCACCTTGCTATTTTGAAGAGGTTTATTTCTTTAAACAAACGATACCAATGAATAAATGCAGGTAGTTCTAGATACTTAATCTTTTGTCTGAAAGGTAGATCCAGTTTTTCTACCATAGAAAAGAGATGCTGGGGGTAAATTCAACTCATATCACAAGACCAGTGACCCCTTTCCTATAACCTGAATTTGAAAATCCTGCAGAGTAAAATGGGTTTCTGTCTTGTGGACAGAATACTAACCTGTGACATAATTGTATCAGAATCAAATTCAGAGTCTCCAAGAGACATCAACTGGGACTCTGTAAATATAAGAAAGTATCTCCTCAGTTCGGTCAATATCAATTTCAGTCACTGGGTGTTTCTGTCTATAATTATGCAGCATTGTTTTTGGATAACTCCCGAAGTCTGGGAAACTTGCTAAATGTGGTTTTGATTACTCACTCCTGGAGGAAAGTGTAACATGGATGACAGCAACATTTCGTTTGGTCTATAGGTCCTTATTATAGCAGACCTACAGGCAGAAAACCTGTGCGAAGGTCTTGAAAAGAAATGAGAACCCGTGGGTGCCTGAAAGTGCTGATGGGAGAGGATGATTGAATTTGGTTTTTAATATCAAGACACAGAGATGATCTCAACATATACAGCTTAATTGTGGCGTGCCTTGATCATGCTTTTACCTGAAATCATTAAAAAGATGGAGGGCTTAGGGAATAAAAATGGTGAAGCTTGGTCCAGGTTTCCTGAAACTCTGACAGTAACAATATTTCCACAGTATTTGTCATGTCTACGTCAAACCTGCAAGGTCACTTACATGCTGCTTTAATTCCTTTTACTTTTGAATTCAAGTACATTTATTCCAAAGGGAAGTTATAAAAAATGGAAAAACTAGGATAATTTGGATTTAGAAGTTAATTGTGAAAATCAAATAATGAAAGGAGTCACTACTAATGATTTCCACGTGGAGACTATTGTTTGCAGCCAGTTTCAGGGTTTTTTTCTTCCGTGTCAGAGCAGATAGTTGGCAGGTCTTACAGAAGGATTAGAGACATATGCACCCCAGAGTATGCCTTTCTCTTTAAGAGAATCAAAGGATTGAAAGCAAGATGTCATGGTGTTAAGCATTTCACTATGTATTATTGTTCTCTCCAGCTAAACTCACAGCTGGAAAGAGAGTAGGGGGGTTGGGAGGCCCTAAGATTATTTAATGTCTATTCTGCTTAAACACCCACCAAAAATCAAGTTAGGCCTCACCGAACACTGTCTTGCACACCTATGGTGACAGATGCCCCACACTAACAAAAACGGTACTGTACAAAACACTTATCTATCTATACATGTGTGTGCACATACATCATATTCCTAGAGGCCTTTATAAGTTGCAAAATGTCTTCTGTGGGAAATTTATGTTTTCTCCTGATTGTTTCCTTGATACCTTTAAAACAAGCATTCTTGGCCAGGCACGGTGGCTCATGCCTGTAATCCCATAACTTTGGGAGGCCGAGGTGGGCGGATCACCTGAGGTCAGGAGTTGGAGACCAGCCTGGCCAACATGGTGAAACCCTGTCTGTACTAAAAATACAAAAAGTAGCTGGGCATGGTGGTGGGCACCTGTAATCCCAGCTACTCAGGAGGCTGAGGCAGTAGAATCGCTTGAACCCAGGAGGCGGAGGTTGCAGAAAGCTGAGATTGCACCCCTGCACTCCAGCCTGGGCCACAGAGTAAGACTCCATCTCAAATTTAAAAAAAAAAAAAAAAAGTGTTCTTACCTGTTTTTGGTGTCATAGATTGCTTTGACAATTCTGTGACATTTATGAATCTATCCTCAGAATAATGTTTTTAATTCCCTAAAATGAAATTCACAGGAATCCTGAGGAATGCAGCTATATTGAAATGCGGCTTTCAAAACATTTTCTAAATTGTGATAAGGTATTTTATGAGCTTCCTTAATAAAACTCTGAAAACAAAGCCTAGCAGCACCTGTAATAACTACTGTGATTTCAAGTAAGTGTTCAGGGCAGGGCACATTTTGAAATATCTTTTACAAATCCAATAGACTATGAAGATCACTGCGGCTCCTTTTGGTGAAAAGTCACAGCTACTCTGGTAGTGAGGTTCAACATTGAAGGACGTGCTAATTTTCAGTTCCAGGGTAGAAAAAATAAAGGGCTGTTTTTTTTCCCAGCCAAGTTCATAGAACCCTGAATTCTAAATCCATTCACACCAGACTAATAACCCCTTCCTTTAAAGGAGCTCAGATTTCTTAAAATGCAATGAGACATAATTAAAGGGAAAAAGTATCTTTAGCATATAAAAGCCTAAACCTCCTTGGGCTGTAACTGGGAATGTGTATTCTATTAAAACTTCACATGAATGGAATTGTAACCAACAGAAAAGCTTCAAATAACTTCCTATATAGAAAAGCAATATGTCAGTGTGTGCCAACGTTCATCAAAATTTTTAATAACCTTTGTTTCCACATTTTAGGGTTTATCTTAATAATCAGGAGTGTTATACCTAAGCACAGTGTTCACATTGTTACTGATAATAGAAAAAAATTAGAATCCTTAAGTGCTAGGAATACTGGAGTGATTAAATAACTATAGCATTTCACAGAGCAAAATGTAACAGAACTGATAATGGTGTTTTAAAAGATTTATTGGCATGAGGAAATGCTCTCAATTTACTGATATGTTAAAAAAAAAAAGGCATGAAATAAAATGTATAGGGTAGCAACCTGATTTTATTAATAACCAAATGTATATGTGCATATTTATACACATATATACATATATATACACACACACATATACACATAGATACACACACACACACAATATAGTCAACAGGCTAAAAGTGAAATATAACACAACTTTAATAACAGTGAAATTATGACTGATATTTATTTCCTCCTGAATTCAAACCATAAAATGTTGAGAAGCTACCGTGTGCGAGGCACTGTACGTTAAGACACCAATGGCAAACAAAACAGAAAGTGTATGTTCTCCTGATCTTAGAGTCTCATTCTTTCATTTGTTGACACTTGCCAAATCTTCTGCAATAAACATGCCTGAGTTTTATTAATTAGAAAAATATATGCCGGGGTTTTGATTCTTCTATTGTTCTGATAAACTCACAATAGAAAAATTATGCATTTCCTTCAAGTGTGAAATTGAGGTTGACATGAAGGAAACTGTCAAGGTATTAGAAAATGAAATTGTTTATCCTCCTTAGGGTAAAAAAAAACAAAAAACAAAAAACTTTCTTTGAAAGTTACTGCCTTGTGATGATCTTGTAGTTATATTCTTCAATACATTTTTGTGTTGGCATTTAAGTGACTATCTTTTTGCCAGGTAAATTAGAATGAATCGATTCTATTGTACAATCATGTTAGGCTATATATTAAAATAATACAAAGAAACTAAGGACATCGACAAGTTCCAAGGCAGTGGGTGGTATTAGAAGTCGGATTTCCTTTTACAGCATAAATATCATCAGAAAGAAGCCAAGCTTAATTTCTCCTTGTTCCTTATTCAACCATGCCTGCCACATAGAAAACTACCTCCAAACTAATTTCAGAATGACCTTGAGATGGGGTTATGAGCCTAAGAAATTGTATCAGAAGCCTCAGGCAGGATTTATGAGAAGATGTGGATTGAATTTTGCATGGGGAAGGAAAATTTCATTTAGTATTTATTGTCCAGTGCTATTTTAGCATCAGGCAATGAAACAGCTTGACACCCTTAAAGATGCTCCCGTGGGTCCACCCCACTCAGGGGTCGGCAGTTGCCATCCCAGAGAACCATAGGAATAGCAGGTGGCTAATGTTTTCCCCACTGAATGGCCCTGGCTTCTCTATCTCCCTCACCCCCTTTGATTGTAGACTTGCTAAGACCCTTTAATTCACCCCTTTTCATTAAAGTATTGTATCTACCTTTAGACCTTTTGAATCGGTAATCTGAGTACTAATACCTCACACTGGTTAATAGATTAATATGTACCAGCTTCTTCACACGGTTTTACCTAGAGCTTATTTCAATTTAACCAACTTGATTCTTCTAATGCTAAGGGTAGGCAAACAAATCTCATCGCCATTTGATGGGTCTTGAAGCTGAGGCCCAGCAAAATTTAGGGAACTTACATTACTTTCTGTAGTGGCCTGAGCCATACTTCCCATTCCCACTCCCACCCTCACCCCAAACGTGCCTGTGTCCGGAATCTGTAGCCTGTGAATATATAGCTTACATGGTAACAGTCTTTGAAGATGTGATTAAGTTGAGGACCTTCAGATGAGACTAATCTGATGGGTCCCGTGTAATTACAGACGAGAGAAAGGCAGAGGGAGATGTGGTGTCAGAAGTAGGAGATGTGGTACTGGAACTGGAGGTTTGATGGATTTGAAGAAGGGGCCAGGAGCCCAGGAATGTGGAAGCCTCTAAAAGCTGAAAAAAGCAAGGCAATGGATTCTCCCCTGAAGCCTCCAGAAAGAACCAGCCTGGCCAACACCTTGATTTCAGGCTTCTGACCTCCAGAGCTGTAAGGGAGTCAATCTGCACTATGTTAAGCCTCTGTATTTGTGGTCATTTGTTACAGCAGCCATCAGAAGCTAGTACGTCTCCTTAGTTCAGTTCTGCAGTGATGATGTGTTATGGTTTGGCAATTCAAATCTCATCCTGAATTGTAGCTCCCATAATTCCTACATGTTGTGGGAGGGACCCAGTGGGAGATAATGGAATCATGGGGGCGGTTTCCCCCATACTGTTCTCATGGTAGTGAATAAGTCTAATGAGATCTGATAGTTTTATAAGGGGAACCCCTTTCACTTGGCTCTCATTTTCTCTCTTGTCTGCCACCATGTAAGATGTGCCTTTCACCTTCTGCCATGATTGTGAGGCCTCCCCAGCCACGTGGAACTGTGAGTCCATTAAACCTCTTTTTCTTTGTAAATTACCCAGTCTTGGGTATGTCTTTATCAGCAGCATGAAAGCAGACTAATACATGGTAGAACTAGGTTTCAAACACTGGGGAGGCAGGTTCACAGCTGGATCCCTCAGTCAGATGTTGCACTTACAGACTTTTGGATTTGGGTCAGATCCCCTGGAGTGAGGAAAGCAAAATGATTAAGTGAATGTTAATGTGGGTTCACAGGGTCTGAGTCCAAGTCCACTCCCTACTACCGATCAGCTGTGCAATTGTCTAGAATGTGTAGCCTCTTGATGTCCACACACATGGAATGGATGTAATGATGACACATCAAGCAGTCCTGAGGATGGAGGAAGTGAATGCATGAAAAGTACCTTGCGTGGTTCTTGTCTCATTGTCGATGTCATTGCAGGGGAGAGAAAGGAATATCTTTTCCTCACTTTCTGCATGGTTCATGGCTGACACCCCATAACAAAAGGCAGATTAACAAGAGAAAAGCATAACGAATTTATTTAACCAAGGTTTTATATGACATGGGAGCCTTCAGAAATAAAAATCAAAAGAAAACTGTGGCTTTATGCATAGGTTCAATGAAGAATGGACAGTTATGTAGAAGGGTGATTGGACAGAAAGGGGTATGGTCCATTGGTAATAAACTGGAGGGGGGTTTGGGATATAGCAAGGCTATTTGTTTAGATTCTCCCTGGCCTTCAGATATAGGGCAGGACCCCTCTGGAATGAGGGTATTACAACCTTCTCTTTGGAGAGGTAGTCAGAGAATTCCTTTATGACCATGGCTCAGGGGAGAATGGCAGGAAGAGGTATAGTTCTTGCTTCTGCTTCTGCGGTATTCTCATCACCAAAGTTCCGTATTTTGGGGAATTATGTTCTGGGCCCTAGGATCATGGCCACATCCAGTAACAGAAGTCACACTAAGATTTTATAAAGCTAGAAGGGTTTGAAATGTCAACTTTCAATCACATTGGTATTGCTCTAAATTTATTTGTTCATTCATTTATCTATTCATACTCATTTTATTTGTAACTATTAGATGGGGAAAGGTGTATGTACAAAACATCTTTTCTGAAATTAGTTGAAAAAATCATGCAGGGCTGAAAACCAGTGTACTGACAGCAACAAGACACAGCGTTCCGATTTCTGGGGAGTATTAGGTATGTGGTTGCCTGGTTTCTTCTGGGAAAGTCAGTGGGCATCTAGATTAAGAGATAAGTAAAATAAAGTGGGTAGTCCTGTATACGTGGTGCTTACAGAGCAAATATTGATTGAAAATATGCTGAACTGGGGCTCTGGGGAGATGCAAGAGTTAATGTTCTTCCAGAAGGGCCTCATGCTGTAAAGCAGCCGTTTATGCTAGCAGGCTTTGATTAAATGAGTCTCTCTGAATGACTAAAGAGCAATTCTATTATAGGCAGTCCTTGTTTTCCATCACCAGGCATTCTGGAACATCACTAATCATGGAGCATATTGTCTTACACTGGACTCTATTTTCCCATAGGAACAGTGCTGCAATTTCAGGGGGTTGGAGGGTGTTGCATTCCTTCCTGAGGGCTTCGGCTTCAGACAAATCATAGCTATCAAGAGAATGGATCATAAAAGCAACATTCTAACCATCTTCAACATCAATGATCATTTCACGCAGTGAAACTGCATCCGTTCTCTCCTGTTCAGCAAATGTATATTAGGCATCTAATTTACACCACATACTTTGTTAGGCCCTAAGGATGCAAAGATGAATGTTAGGGATGAACGAACAGTCCTGCGTGTTCATTCAGCTCACGTGCACAGATAAATCATTTCAATTCATCGAGGTCAGCATGATCAGAGATGGGTGTACATACTATTGATGTTCTAAGAATCCCCTGGGCTCTACGCACAACATAAAAATCTAGCCCTTCAATGTCAAAACTCAGACCATAATTTGTGAGCTGTGGTTTATCAGTAGGAACACTACAGTTAGAGTGAGAAGATATATTTTTGATTTCTATATCAGTTAAGAATCTGTCTATTGAAAGAGACAGAAAATCCAGCTCCAACTACTTTATTCAAGGGAGAAAAAAGAAGAAACAAAGAAAAAGATTTAATGCAGATGATTGTGGTGGTGATAGAATTATGGGCGCATGAAACAAAAAGTCTTGAAGTAGACTACTGCGGCTGGATATGATTTGTTTGCCCCCACCAAAATTCATGTTAAAATCTGGTCCCCATTATGGCAGTGTTGGGAGATGGAGTCTAGTGGGTGATGTTTGGGTTATGGGGTCAGATCCCTCCTCGATGGCTGAGTGCTATGCTCATGGTAGTATGTTCTCACCCTCAAAAGACTGAATTGGTTCTTGAGGGAGTGGTTAAGTTCTCTTAAGAGTAGGTCGTTACAAAGCCTGTCAAATTTTCTCCTCTTCACACATGTATGCTCCCTTGTTGACCTTCTCCATTGTGTTGTGATGCAGCATCAAAACCCTCACCAGAAGCCAGGGCCATGCCCTTGAGCTTCTCAGCCTACAAAACTGTGTGGTGCATAAGCTTCTTTTCTCTATTAGTTACCCAGCCTCAGATATTTTTTTCTAGCAACACAAAATGGACTAAGACACTGACCTTCAAGTATGGCTGGTGTGGTGGTTTCAAAACATGTCTAGAAATTCTTTGACACTCCTGCCTCCAGAAGGTGGAGTCCAATAACCCCCCTTTTGAATGCAGGTTAGATGTAGTAACTTGCCTCTAATGAACTCCTAGCAGAATGACGGCGTGTGCCTTCTGAGGCTGGGTCCTAAACTACATTTCTACTTCTGCTTTGCTCTTTCTTGAGGCACTCACTCTGGACAAGCTAGGCAGCTGCCATGACATGTGGACATGCAGGTAGCCAGTAGAGAGGCCCACGTGGGGATGGACTGAGGACTCCTGCTATAGTCAGCACAAACTGACCAGAAACATGAGTGAGCCTCCTTGGAAACAAAGCACCTAGCCCCTAGTCGATCACAGTCCTGGCCAACTTCAGATGGTAACCCCTGAGCTAAAACAACCCGGCTAAGCTGCTCCCAAGTTCTTGACCCTCAGAAACTGTATAGCTAATAAATATTTATGTTGTTTTGTTACACCACAATATTGCTCGGTTTATGGCTTAGAAGATGTCACCAATGTTCAGTGTCTCTCTGTCATCTGGTTTGTCTCTGTGCTGGCTATAATTCTCAGAGGGGCTCACCTCTTTTGATGATAAATGGAATACGACAGTTCTGACATCAAACTGTCCCATTTTCGAGTTCAGTAGAAAAGATACTACAAAGTCTCTCTCCAGTAGTTCCTCCAGAAATCTTGAGATTTACTCTGATGACACCAGCCTTTGTCCTGTGCCTCTCCCTGGGCCAGTCCTGTTGCTGCAATTTAGGTGCATGCTGGAGACACAGGAATAGGGTCACAGCCACTGAAACTCAGAAAGTAGTAGGGTGAGAGGCAGCTTTCTATCTGTCAGACCATGGTCTTATTAGGAAAAGAGGAGTTGAATCAGGAATTATTTGAGTAGCTACCATTTTTCAGGCACAGTTCTAAGCACTGCAGATGCTTCAGGATAAAACAACAACAAAAGAAGAAAAATGCCTACATTTCATAAAGTTTACATGCAAGTGGATGATTCTGGGTAAACACACTGTAAATGCAGCTAGTCATCTCATATTTATTATTTAACAGCTGTGTGACATTAAATGAGCAACTTTCTTCTGAGTCTTATTTTCCTCATCTGAAACATTAAGGTATAAAACGTCTTCTCCCTCCTTGGCAAGATTTTTCTAAGGATAAAATGAGGTAATAAAAGCGAAAACAATATATAAAGCACAGAATATTATTGTTTTCCATATTAAAACTGATTTTGCAGCCCAGGAGGAAATATTTGCAAATCATAATGCTGACAAAGGACTCATATCCAGAATAGAAGACAAATGACCCAGTTAAAAAATGGGTAACATATTTGAACAGAGATTTCATAAAAGTAGATATACAGATGGTAAATAAGCACATGAAAAGACTCCCAGCACCTTTGGCTATGAAAGAAATACAAATTTAAACTACCATGAGTTACCATCACACATCCACTACAATGGCTAAGTTTTAAAAGACTGACAAAGCCTTGTAGTTGCAAATTCATAGTAGTTGTTTCACAATAACCCAAGTGTCCAACATCAGGTGAATTGATGAACAAATTTCTATATATCCATAAATGGAATAAGACTCAAAGATAAAAAGGAGTGACACACTGGTACACATAACATAGATGCATTGCAAAAAAAAATTTTGACTGACTGAAAGAAGCCAGACACAAATGATTATATACTGTACTGTTCAATTTATGTGAAATTCTATAGAAGGCAAGTCCAATCAATAGTGACAGAAGGCAGATTAGGGATTACTAAGACCAAAGAAGAGAAGGGAATTGAATTAACAGGTGCACAAAAGAAATTGATGGGTTGGTGGCTATATTTTATATCATGATTATGATGTGTTTATATGACTACATACATTTATCAAAGTTCAACCAACTATATGCTTAAAATGGGTGCACTATTTATGTGGAACTACAAAAGACCTGGAATAATCAAAGCTATCCTAAGCAAAAAGAACAAAACTGGAGGAATCACATTACTTGACTTCAAATTATACTACTGAGCTATAGTAACTAAAACAGCATGGTACTGGCATTAAAACAGAGACACAGACCAAT
This sequence comes from Chlorocebus sabaeus, assembly GCF_047675955.1. Lineage (NCBI taxonomy): Eukaryota > Metazoa > Chordata > Mammalia > Primates > Cercopithecidae > Chlorocebus > Chlorocebus sabaeus. The sequence continues at coordinate 126,725,094 of NC_132914.1, read as the reverse complement.
GGAACAGAATAGAGAACCCAGAAGTAAATCCACATACCAACAGTGAACTCATTTTTGACAGTGGTGTCAAGAACATACATTAGGGAAAGGACAGTCTCTTCAATAAATTGTACTGACAGAAACTGAAAAAAATGATTATTAGATACTGGAATACAACTGTGGGGAGAAGACTATTTCTTAAACAGTTTTACATGGATTTGGAAAACTGATTATCCATGTGCAGAAGAATGAAACTAGACCCCTATCTCTTGCCATATGCAAAAATCAAATCAAAATAGATTAAAGACTTAAATCTGAGACCTCAAACTGTGAAACTACTACAAGAAGACATCAGGGAAACTCTCCAGGACATTGATCTGGTCAATGATTTCATAGGTACTAACCCACAAGCACACACGCCAAAGCAAACACGGACAGATAGGATCACATCAAGTTAAAAGTCTGCACAGCAAAGGATACAATCAACAAAGTGAAGAGACAAGTCACAGAATGGGAGAAAATATTTACAAACCACCCATCTGACAAAGCATTAATAACCAGAATATATAAGGAGCTCTAACAACTCTATAGGGAAAAAATCCAATAATCTGATTTAAAAGTAGGCAAAAGACCTGAATAGATGTTTCTTAAGAGAAGTCATGCAAATGGCAAACAGGCATATGAAAAGGTGCTCAACATCATTGATCATCAGAGAAATGCAAATCAAAACTATAGTGAGATATCATCACAGTTAAAATGACTTTTATCCCAGAGAGAGGCAATAATAAATGCTGGTGAGAATGTAGAGAAAAGGGAGCCCTTTTACACTGTTGATGGGAATGTAAATCAATACAGCCACTATGGAAAATGGTTTGGAGGTTCATTAGAAAACTAAAACTAGAGCTACCATAAGACCCAGCAATCCTACTGCTTGGTGTATACCTGAAGGAAAGGAAATCAGTATATCGAAGAGATATCTGCACTCCTCTGTCTCTTGGAGCACTGTTCACAATAGCCAGGATTTGGAGGCAACCTAAGTGTCCATCAACAGATTAATGGATAAAGAAAATGAGGCACATATATACAACGAGTACGACTCAGCCATGAAAGAATGAGCTCTTGTCATTTGCAACAGCATGGATGGAACTAGAGATTATTGTGTTGTAAGTGAATAAACTAGGCACAGAAAGACAAACATTGCATGTTCCATCTTATTTTGGTATCAGAAAGTCAAAACAATTGAGCTCATGGAAATAGTATAATGATGGTTACCAGAGGCTGGGAAAGGTAGTCGGGGGCAGAGGGGGAGGTAAGAATGGTTAATGGGTACAAAAAAATAGAAAGAATGAATAAAACCTAATACTTGATAGCACAACAGGGTGACTATAGTCAGTAATAACTTATCTGTACATTTTAAAATAACTAAAAGAATATAATTGGATTGTTTGTAACATAAAGAATAAAAGCTTGAGGGGATGGATGCCCTATTCTCTGTGATGTGGTTATTATATATTGCATGTCTGTGTCAAAATATTTCGTGTACCTCATAAACATATATACCTAGTATGTACCCACAAAAATTAAAAATTAAAGTGTACACTTATATGAAAATTGTGATTCAATAAATTTAACTTGAAAATAAATTAATATTTGACTACGCCCTCATTGACCTTCTGAGACTTCAGAATGGCACTTTGGAGAAAAGTAAGTTTCTCTAAAAGTGGCCTCAGAAAATTTCAGCTGGCATAGTTTTCTACATTTCTGCCCAGCAAGCTGAGGCATTCTGAATCATTCAATTGGCTCTATTGCTCAAAGTGGTAGGTTCAGTAAATAATGTGTGTAATCAGGAATTGCAATATGGTGAACTGCAGGCCAGATCAGGTCTCAGATACATTTTAGTTCACCCACACTATGTTTTCAAATTGGGACATTTTACATCCCAATGTAGACCTCTGGCTTCTCATGCAAAATGATAAGATCTGCAACACTGGGTCTGTCATGCGGTAGCAACCATCAGTGGGAATGGAGTCCGGTACCCTACGTAGGAGGAATCATACTGCAATTTTCATCAGTGCATATCCCGCTTAGACCCAGCATTCATCACTCATTTTTTTAATATGTGATTACTCATTGATTTTTTTGAGACTCTTAGTTTATTCAGTATGTGTATTTTGGGGGATACATTTACAAGAAGTGTGATATACGCAATAGCTCCTTTAATTTTTATAATAATCTGGTGAGATCGATATTCTTATTTCCTCTTTGTGGGGGAGAAATGTAAGGACAAGAAGTGAAGCAATTTTCCTAAGGTCACTGAGGTAGGATGTCCTAGTTTTGAAATTTGAATAGTCTCTTTCTCTTCTGCAATACTTTCTATTGGCAACAAGAAGAAGTAGGAAGAGGAAGAGAAGGAGAAGAGCAAATATTTTACTAATAAGAGCTAATAGAGTAATTATCTGCTTTCTTTATACTTTTGCATTTTCATTTATCCAGTGCTTCAGCTAGCACACAGTTCGTGCCTAATTGTTGCTGCTGTTGCTGTTGAACCACATTTATTTTCTCCATAAATATTCCCAGTTTCTTTTTTAATAAAATATTTCTTCCATGCTGACACTTGAAAAAACTTCCAAAGCATGATGGTTTCAATGGATTGTATAACTCATGAGAGTATTTTATAACATAAGTTAAACTCTATAGCACAATATTGATAACGCTTTACAGTCTAGATTCTAATACTCTGTTCAACATGTTTTGCCCATCAATTCCACCATAACTGCCAGCTATTCCCAAATCTAATGAGAGCTTCCATTGCCATTCCTATCTTCCTAAAGATAGGATAAATTAGCTTATCACAAATCTGATGGGTTGGAATTGTATACTCAGGAGTACACAAAAGAAGGACAGTGTGCAGGCCATGACGCTGAGTTGATAGTGGACCAAATAGAATATGTGGTGGAGTTTTGGTGTCTAGCCTATACAGTGTTAGACATGAAAATCAATAGACTTTCTATTTTGTCATGTTTTTTTTTTAATTTCCATAGGTTATTGGGGAATAGGTGGTGTTTGGTTACAGGATTAAGTTCTTTAGTGGTGATTTGTGAGATTTTGGTGCACCCATCACCCAAGCGGTATACACCGCACTCAATTTGTAGTCTTTTATCCTTCACACCCTTCCCACCCTTTCCCCTTGAGTCCCTAAAATCCATTGTGTCATTCTTATGCCTTTGCATCCTAATAGTTTAGCTCCTATTTATGAGTGAGAACATACCATGTTTGGTTTTCCATTCCTGAGTTACTTCACTTAGAATTATAGTCTCCAGTCTCATCCAGGTTGCTGTGAATGCCATTAATTCCTTACTTCTTATGGCTGAGTATGTCATTGTATATATGTGCAACACTTTCTTTATGCACTCGTTGATTGATGGTCATTTGGGTTGGCTCCACATTTTTGCAATTGCAAATTGTGCTGCTATAAACACGCATGTGCAAGTATCTTTTTCGTGTAATGACTTCTTTTCTTCTGGGTAGATACCCAGTAGTGGGATTGCTGGATCAAATGGTAGTTCTACTTTTAGTTCTTTAAGGAATCTCCAGTTTTTTACATAGTGGTTGTACTAGTTTACATTCCCACCAGCAGTGTAGAAGTATTCCCTGTTCACCACTTCCACACCAACATCTATTATTTATTTTTTATTTTTGATTATGGTCATTCTTGTAGGAGTAAGATGGTTTTACATTGTGCTTTTGATTTGCATTTCCCTGATCATTAGTGATGCTGAACAGTTTTTCATATGTTTTGGTGGGATTGTTTGTTTTTTCTCACTAATTTGTTTGAGTTTGTTATAGATTCTGGATATTAGTCCTTTATCAGATGTGTAGATTGTGAAGATTATCTCCCACTCTGTGGGTTTTCTGTTTACTCTGCCTACTGTTCCTCTTGCTGTGCAAAAGCTCTGTAGTTTAATTAAGTCCCAGCTATTTGTCTTTGTTTTTATTGCATTTCTTTTGGGTTCTTAGTCATGAAATCCTTGCCTAACCCAATATCTAGAAGAGTTTTTCTGATGTTATCTTCTAGAGTTTCTATAGTTCTAGGTCTTAGATTTAGTAATTGATCCATCTCATGTTGATTTTTGTATAAAAAGGAGAGATGAGGATCCAGTTTCATTCTCCTACATGTGGCTTGCCAATTATCCCAGCACCATTTGTTAAATATGATATCTTTGCCCCACTTTATGTTTTTGTTTGCTTTGTCAACTTACAGTTGGTTGTAAGTATTTGGGTGTATTTCTGGGTTCTCTATTCTGTTCCATTCGTCTGTGTGCCTACTTTTATACCAGTACCATGCCGTTTTGGTGACTGTCACCTTATAGTATAGTTTGAAATAGGGTAATGTGATGCCTCTGGATTTGTTATTTTGCTTAGTCTTGCTTTGGCTATGTGGGCTCTTTTTTGGTTCCATATAAATTTTAGGATTATATTTTCCAGTTTTGTGAAGCACGATGGTGGTATTTTGAAGGGAATTGCATTAAATTTGTAAATTTCTTTTGGCAGTATGGTTATTTTCACAGTATTGATTCTAGACAAACAAATGCTGAGAGAATTCGCCACAACCAAACCAGCACTACAAGAACTGCTAAAAGAAGCTCTAAGTCTTGAAACAAATCCTGAAAACACATCAAAACAGAACCTCTTTAAAGTGTAAATCTCAGAGAACCTATAAAACAAAATTACAATAAAAAAACAAAGTATACAAACAACATGATTAATGGAATAGAACCTCACATCTCAATACTAGTGTTGAATGTAAATGGCCCAAATGCTTCACTTAAAAGATACAGACTCACAGAATGGATAAGAATTCACCAACCGACTATCTGCTGCCTTCAAGAGACTCACCTAACACATAAGGACTCACATAAACTTAAGGTAGAGGGGTGGAAAAAGATATTCCATGCAGATGGACACCAAAAGCAAGCAGGAGTAGTTATTCTTATATCAGATGAAACAAACTTTAAAGCAACAGCAGTTAAAAAAGACAAAGAGGGACATTATATAATGATAAGAAGTCTTGTCCAAAAGGAAAATATCACAATCCTGAATATATATGCACCTAACACTGGAGCTCCCAAATTTATAAAACAATTACTACTAGACCTAATAAATGAGATAGACAGCAACACAATAATAGTAGGGGACTTCAATACTCCACTGACAGCACTAGACAGGTCAAGACAGACAGTCAACAAAAAAACAATGGACTTAAACTATACCCTGGAACAAATGGACTTAACAGGTATTTACAGAACATTCTACCCAACAACCACAGAATATACATTCTGTTCTCCAGTGCATGGAACTTTCTCCAAGATAGACCATGTGATAGGCCACAAAACAAGCCTCAATAAACTTAAGAAAATTGAAATTATATCAATCACTCTCTCAGACCGCAGTGGAATAAAACTGGAAATCAACTCCAAAAGAAACCTTCAAAACCATGCAAATACATGGGAATTATGTAACTGTTCCTGAATGGTCAGTGGGTCAACAATGAAATCAAGATGGAAATTTAAAAATTCTTTGAACTGAATGACAGTAGTGACACAACCTATAAAAAACTCTGGGATACATCAAAGGCAGTGCTAAGAGAAAAGTTCGTAGTCCTAAATGTCTACATCAAGAAGTCTGAAAGAGCACAACAGACAATCTAATGTCACACCTCAAGGAACCAGAGAATCAAGAACAAACCCAAACCCAGCAGGAAGAAAGGAATTAACCAAGATCAGAGCAGAACTAAATGAAATTGAAACAAAAAAAAAAATACAAAAGATAAATGAAACAAAAAGCTGGTTCTTTGAAAAGATAAATAAAATTGATAGACTATTAACAACATTAACCAAGAAGAGAGAAAATCCAAATGAGCTCAATTACAAATGAAACAGAAAATATTACAACTGACACCACAGAAATACAAAAAATAATTCAAGGCTACTATGAATACCTTTATATGCATAAACTAGAAAACCTAGAGGAGATGGACAAATTCCTGGAAAGATACAACCCACCCAGCTTAAATCCAGAAGAATCAGATACCCTGCACAAACCAATAACAAGCAGCAAGGTTGAAATGGTAATAAAAAATTACCAAGAAAAAAAAAATTCAGGACCAGATGGATTTACAGCTGAATTCTACCAGACCTTCAAAGAAGAATTGGTACCAATCCTACTGACACTATTCCACAAGGTAGCAAAAGAAGGAATCCTCCCTAAATCAATAGACTTTCAGATGAATTTTTAGGAGGTATGGAAACTTTGGAATTCTTGAAGGACATAAGAGAATCAACTGAAGAATTAGAGGATGATGCTGATGGCGATGGTGATGATGAGGGTGGTGATGGTGATGGCAGTGATGGTGACAGTGATGAGGGTTACGGTGGTAATAGTGATGATAGAGATGGTGATGATGTCAATAATGATGATGATAATAGTGATGCTGGTGATGATGATGACAATAATGTTGATGATGGCAATAGTGATTATTGTGATGATGGTGATAAGAAGATGAGGAGGAGGAGAATCTGGAAAGTTGTGTTTCAAAACTGAAGAAAAGAAGAAATAATTATTAGATGCTCAGATGTAACTGCAGAGAGAAGAATAATTGTTCCCTAAACTTTGAATCAGTCTTTTTGCTTGTCTCCCATCTTGTTTTAAACCTGTGTTTAAACTCGCTCCTTAATATATTAGTAAAGTAGGTTAAAAAGTTAACCTTGTAGATTATTATGGATATTATTCAGAGGATGAATGACCTGTGGGGACTCAATTATGGTGCTGTGATTTGCAATCTATAAATGACTGCAGATTCTAGATTTAAAATGTGTGAATAAAATGTTTTAAATTGTTTAAAAACAGTCGCTGTGTACTTACATAAGTTTTTTTCTTTGCTTGGAATGTCTTCCCTTTCTTCTTTCTCTCTCAAAATATACTCATCCTTTATCATTCAGCTTAAATTCCTCATTTCTGAGAGTCCCCAACACCCAGTCCCCTAAACAAAGATACAAGCACCTTGTTTTTCCTGCCTGCTTTCAGAATACTCTATCCATAATCCATTTGCTTCTTTGGGTTTTTACCTTCTTATATAGTCTTGTGGACTCTTTAGATTTCTTCTGTAGACTTTCTACATGTGACATATAAATATTAAAGGTGCCAAGAAAATAGCAAATGATATAAAATCACTTTGACTTAGCCTTTATGACCTGGAAGGAAGTACAGGTTTGTCACCTGCAACAAGGTTCTTCATACTTACTGTGAGGTTATAAATTTTCTGCAGTACTGGGCATCCATGAGTTTTAAATGACCGTCACTCATTCCCCTTTTCATTCACTCATTAAATATTTATTGGACACCTATTGTGTGATAGGTGCTATTGCAGATACCAGAGACATAGCAATAAGACAGACAGTCAAGATTATTGCCCTCATGAATGTTATTTTCTAATGGCGAAGGACAGACTAATAAATAAATAAGCCTGGGAACCACAGCTCCCCAATGTTCTGTTCACTTTCTTGGGGTAGAGCTAACCTCACTATCTGACTCTAGGGCAGGGAGTGGCATGATCTATATCTAGCTAATTCCCCTGGCCATGAGTATTGGTCTATAGATGAATGAGGGATATATTTAGGTCCAATGAATATCAATGCCAGAACTTTTGCAGGGAATAAACTTTCTTTCTTTCTGTTTCTTTTTTTCTACCTGGAGCTGGTAGAATGGAAACTTGAAGCTTCTAGAGATTAACTTGATGTCATATAGCATTGCTCTCTGCCTGTAAAGAGTACTCACAGAGGAAAGAAACAAATTAAAAGAGAGGTGACAAATGCTTATGACCATGTTTGAACACCTAGATCTAGTTATGCCTGAAGTCAGTATTTTTTCCAAGACTTTTCATGTACATGAGTCAATAATACATGTTTGCTTAAACTGGTTGAAGCTGGGCTTATGCCATTTGCAGTCCTATACACCATGTTACAGTTCTGACTATAAACTAAGTAATTAGCATGCCTAATTGAGAAGCCATTATCTGATGATTGATATTCAATCTCAATGATGGTAGCAATGGTAGCAAACTTAGATTAAGAAAGTCACAGAAATTGGGAACAGGGATTATAAGTTCTAGGATGTTCATTTCACAGATGGAGGACTTGAATGTGCAACGGATTGAGGATTTTGTTCTGAGCCTAGATTTTTTAGAAGCCAGTTTTGATGACACCCAACACAGTGATGATCACAAGCCCCACGGGGTTGTTATCCCCTGTTGAATTTAGGAGCTGCTGCCGGCGGGGCATGGTGGTGCACACCCATAATCTCAGCAATTTAGAAGGCCTAGGTGAGCTAAGCTAGATTGGTTAAGCTCAGGAGTTCAAGACCAGCCTGGGCAACATGGTAAAACCCCATCTCTACAAAAAATTATAAGAGTTGGCCAGGCATGGTGGTATGCACCTATAGTCTTAACTATCTGAAAGGCTGAGGCAGGAGGATTGCTTGAATTAGGGAGGTCAAGGTTGTATTGAGGCGTGGTCACACCCTGCACTCTAGCCTAGGCAACAAAGTGACACCCTGTCTCAAAAAAAAAAAAAATTAAAAAATTAAAATATAAAATCTGCTGCTAACATTGAATAGTTTTTCCCATGTGTTTCTATGAGGATATCTGGAAATTTGAAAGTTTTAGAAAATTTTAAGATGAAACATGAGAACATCTCTCAAATAGAATCAGATTTTTTTTTTTCAAAAGAGAAATTGCAGGGTGGTTCCCTAAGCTACTTTTCTTAGCAGCCTCAGAAATCATGAGACATGAGATTGTATTTTAGGATCATCTAAGTAAACTTCCATTTCTCCCTCTCCCGCCTCCTTTTTCTAATCTGAGGGGATAGATCGTGAGTCCTTCAATCTCTGTGAAATGCTTTTCACTTTGGTTGTCATTTTAAATATGAATTTCCCCTGAATCCTAGAAGCTTTATTTCATTTTATACCTTTTCCTATAGCCTGGAAATTAAATTTTGTCTTGATGCTGCAATTTCAAGATTCTATTCTTTATGAACGGTGTCGTAGACAAAAGGTGCTCAAACTTTATCCTCATTTACAGGGGAGACTAAAGACAGAACAGGGAAGATGTCAAGACTGTTATAATTGAAATTACAATGTTTTGAAGCGAAGCTCATTTTACTTGCCCAGTTTTCTTGTAATCCACTGGAATCCATCATGAAAAGCTTATTACTGCTTGGTGGGATGTTTTATCAGATATCTACACAGGACTGGGGTCATCGGTGCAGGAAATGAAGTGCATAATAACACAAATACAATTAAGCTTTTGGGTCATTTGGGCTGTTCAGGAACTGAATGTCTAGTTTCTTTTATCACAGAGGAATGCAGCCCAGGAGCTATTAGACACTTTCCTTCTGTTTTTCCATTTGGATGGGGGAAGGAGGAAAAGTGGGTCATTGTGCCTAAAGTGATGCCCCTATATACCTAATAGCATGCTTTGTTTATCAAAAGTTGAACAAGGCACGTCAGTATCACCTTCTGTCTAAGATAGACCCCACCCAGGTCCCTTTGGGCAGGTTTCACGCACTGTGTTAGCAGCCAAGGGTAGAGAAAGAGCAACGGAGAATGCAGTCTACACAATTGTTAGCAATCTAGGCAGCTTATTAAAGCCATCCATAGACTGAGCAGTTTACTCCAGGCTAGAAGCACCTCAAGCCAGCTGGAGACAAGGCAGACAGATGAGGTCAGGTGAATTGCCGTCATGCTCAGGGTGTGTGTTGGAGGTAACTGACTGGAGGGAGGGACAGATGAGGTCAGGTGAATTGCCGTCATGCTCAGGGTATGTGTTGGAGGTAACTGACTGGAGGGAGGGACAGATGAGGTCAGGTGAATTGCCTCCATGCTCGGGGTATGTGTTGGAGGTAACTGACTAATGGGGGACAGATGAGGTCAGGTGAATTGCCGTCACGCTCGGGGTATGTGTTGGAGGTAACTGACTGGAGGGAGGGACAGATGAGGTCAGGTGAATTGCCTCCATGCTCGGGGTATGTGTTGGAGGTAACTGACTGGAGGGAGGGACAGATGAGGTCAGGTGAATTGCCTCCATGCTCAGGGTATGTGTTGGAGGTAACTGACTGAAGAGGAAACAATAAGAACCCTCAAAGACAGGATAACTCCTTAATCGCCCCATGACTCTGCCTTATACGGTCTTACTCTGTGTTTTCTACTCAAATTCCTTCCTCAAATTTAACCTAAACACCCTCTGAAGTGGAATTTCCCAAGCCATGTTTTCACTGTCCCAGAACACCTGTTCATGTGTTTCATTTCATTTTCCTAGTGATGTCACCATCACACGGAAGAAGCCCATTACTGGGGCCCTAGGAGGGAATCTTACACTGGGACTCCACTCCATCTGTGTACTCAGTGTGTATGTTCCTATGGGGGAAAGGGGTCAAAACTCTGTGTCCTCCTGATCTTGCCTGTGTTCATTATTTATCTCACTGGCCAAAATCAACTGGTAGAACATCACATTTCTATTACTGAAACAGAATAGCTGAAGCATACTGTATCTCATATTCATGGCTTTCCTTTTATGTACTAATTTCTGATCCTGTTATGTTCATTCCCCTCGTTCAGCAAGTTTCTGTTCTGACTAATGCCAGTCCTCACCTCTTCACCTCTTTCTAGGGATGTTGGTTTTACAAATGCAAAGACCGTATGAACCTTAAACATGCTACTATCTGCTTTTATTATGTAATTTGTTTTATAAGGGTAAATTAAGTGCAATATTTTGCATATGATTTTTTTTAGTATTGTCTATCTCGTCTACTGGAAGATAAGGTTCATAGAGCAATAATGTTATTTTCCTTTTTCTCTTCCTATACTAGTTCCAGCTCCCAGAATATTACAGAGCCCATGATAGGCAATCCATATATATTTCTAAAGGAATGAAGGCAGGCTGGCACTTTACCCTATTTGGCAGGCATATTATTCTAAGGTAGAGTAACAGAAGGAGTTGCTAGAGAAAGAGAAAAATGAAGTGATTCCCTGGAGGGAGCAGAGATGAGGAGGGAGAGAGCCCCTGCCCATTTGGAGCTCTGAATTTTAGTTCTTTTCGGAGTCTCCCTATGTCCCCACCTTAGATTCCATAATGTAGTAATCCCATATTCTCATGTTAGACTTCTTACACAACTTTACAATTTGCAAATAGAATTCTCTTACTTGCAACCAAAGAACCTTAACTGATGAAAACATACAGGAGGATCTTAATGCAGATATTCACCTACACCAAGTGGAATATTTCATTTTCCCCAAAGTATATTTGGATTTGATGCATCTATCCAAAACTTTGCATTCTGACCAAGTTAACCAGTAGAGAATTCTGAGAAGGAAAAAGATGTTGGAAATTACAGTTAGCATTGTTTTTATTCATCAAGATTTTGGTGTAATTAATGCCTGTAATCCCAGCAATTTAGGAGGCTGAGGCGGATGGATCACTTGAGGTCAGGAGTTCAAGACCAGCCTGGCCAACATGATGAAACCCTGTGTCTACTAAAAATACAAAAATTAGATGAGGGTGGTGGTGCATGCCTGTAACCCCGGGTGCTCAGGAAGCTGAGGCAGGAAAATCTCTTGAACCCAGGAGACAGAGGTTGCAGTGATCTGAGATCGTGCCATTGCACTGCAGCCTGGGCAACAGAGTGAGACTCCATCTCAAAAACAAACACACACACACACACACACACACACACACACACACACAAAAGATTTTGGACAGATACGTCTCATCTTGGAGCTTAAACCCCTGCAGTTCTTCATTCTGACAGTGCTTAGAGATATTTATGCCACTGAGAAGTCATTGAAAACGTTTCATTATTAAAGCTTCCTATGTGCTGTTTACTCTCTGGGTTCACATGAGAAAGTGAACCATGAGGGAGTTATGTTAGTGTGAATTGTTTTTACTATTTAATTTTCACTGCTCAAAGGAGAAAAAAAAAACCAAAACAGGGAAATGTGTCAGTATTTTGTGGCCCTATAAGGGGAAAATAAAATCAGGTTGGGCATGGTAGCTTACGCCTCTAATCCCAGCACTTTGGGAAGCAGAGGGGAGTGGATCACTTGAGCCCAAGCGTTCAAGACCAACCTGGGCAACATGGTGAAACCCCATCTCTACTAAAAACATAAAAATTAGCTGGGCATGGTAGTGTGCACCTGTAGTCCCAGCTACTCGGGAAGCTGAGGTGAGAGAATTGCTTAAGTCAGGGAAGTCGAGGCTGTAGTGAGCCGTGATTGCGCCGCTGTACTCCAGCCTTGACAAGAACAAGGCCCTGTCTCAAAAAAAAAAAAAAAAAATCAAATAACAGGATTGCTCCAATAAGCTTTTCAAAGCCAATGAACAACTGATTTCTGCTTTTAGCCCTAGATAGACATTTGCCATTTCCAGATCAGACACGATTTTAGTGAAGAGAATAATTAGAGAGGTTAAAGGAGGAGAAACAGCCGTGTGGATGCGTCCGGAGGTCAGCAGCAGCAGAAAGCGCTTACACTCCCGAGGCCTGGAGGGACAAAGGCAGGGAACAGCGTTACTGCGCTCTGTAAGAGGTGGGGTCGTGGAGGAGGGGCCCCTTCTCACAAGCTAGAGTTTCAAAGGAATTCAGAGGAATACAGGCACCAGCAGCAATATGTGTTTTTTTATTTTTATTTATTTATTTTTATTTTTTGGGACAGAGTCTTGCTCTGTTGCCCAGGCTGGAATGCGGTAGTTCCATCTCGGCCCACTGCAACCTCCGCCTCCCAGGTTCAAGTGATTCTCCCGCCTCGGCCTCCCAGGTAGCTGGGATTACAGGCGCCCACAACCATGCCCAGCTAATATTTGTATTTTTAGTAGAGACGGGGTTTCACTATGTTGGCCAGGCTTGTCTCTAACTGCTGACCTCAGGTGATCCACCCGTCTCAGCCTTTCAAAGTGCTGGGGTTATAGGCGTGAGCCACCGCACCCAGCCAGCAATATGGTACAACGCAGACGCAAGAAGCAAACCCCAAGGCCATCCGGCCCTCTGTTCTCCTGCCGGGAACTCCTACTGGCAGAGTCCAGGTGGGAGCTGGAGGCCCAAGCCTGCCCATTGGTGTGACTCAGCATGTCCTCCGTATGGGTTACTCCCTGGGTGCAAAAGAGGGCGGAGTATGAATCTTAGTGGGGGCAGCCCAGGGTAAATAGCACGAGTGATTGTCAGTCGTCTTCTGCACCTCAGGTTCGGTCTGTAGGTGGTGGTCATTCTGGAAAAGGCATTCAAGCCTTTTGCATTTTTATTTCCCTCTCCTGGTGGCTCATTGCATTTTTTAAAAAAGTAAGCTGCAATGGGGAAATATATTGTTACCACTAAAGCATATATTTCTCCTTCCTCCCCTGTGAATATTTCCTGTGTTGACTTGCCTATTACCGTCTTTGGAACATTTCCAAAATCCATCCTTGATCATTATTCATGCCTGAGTCACTTCTCACGTTGAATATTATAATTTCCTCCTTTATGATCTTCTTAAGCCCTTACTCTTTAGACATCAGGGGGTCGTGACTGAGTCAGCCAAACATTTCTTTCTTCACCAAGCCAGCCTTGTCATCGCCGGTGATAGAGATCCTGCCCATTGCTCTCTAAAACCAGTCTGGAATGGCTCCTCTGCTTTTAAAGATTCTCCACTAAGGTGCTTAGTAATTTCTGTGAGTGCACATATACCTGAAAACTCACCCCTGCCATCCATCTTATGAATACTTCTCACTATCTTAGCTCTCATTCTTAAATAGCTTAGTATGCTTTTAAAAACTTGTGCAGGTATTCACTCAATAAGCTCATTCAAGAAAGTATTCATTGCATGTAATATTACATCTGGTACTCCACTGTGAGGAATAGTAAAGTGAATGAAACCACTCAATATCTTCATGAATGCAGCCTACAGACAAATCTCTTCCCACCACATAAAAGGGTGCGGGATTCTCTTTGTGTTCCTGTTGAATTTCTAAGCCCCTTACCTTACTGAGTTTGCTATTTATTTTACAATACACTTGTAAAAATAAAACTGAATCTCCCCATTACTTTGGAATCACTTTGACATTTATGTGTCCCAATCTTACAGCAGAGTGGGACACATCTGGAACCCAGCCCTCCCCTCCAGGAACCTGAAACAATGCCTCTCTTCAGGCAGTGTTAGAGACATCCCCAGGAAACACAGTCAGAGCCCATCACTACCCGTCAAAGCCCTCAGCACTCCCCATTGTCTTAGGCTTGTTAAATACCCATTGCTCACAAGGTGTTCTCTCCCAGTGTGAGAGGGGAGTGGTGGGAGCAGCTCAGGGAGGAAGGGAGGTGACTCGGGGTCACCTTCTGTCAGCTCACTCAGGCCATCTCTCTGTACCTGCCGGTGGGCATGGCCTTGTCTAGCTCATGCTTTTAGCAGGTTGCACCTGTTGCCCAGGAGAGCGGATAGCGAACAGCCATCAGCTGGAATGTGTGACTGTATGGGGCATGGCTCCTAGGAAAATCCCATCCACTATGTAATCCTCTGAATGTAAAACAGGTGCTTGAGGACCGACCTCTCTCTTCTGTCTGAGTGACATCACTGTGGACACCACTGGGAGGTCTCCATCGTCAGCCTGGGCCAGGTGTGTGCAGGGTGAGGAAGAAGACCTTGGATAGCTGCTCGACAGCCCTAAACTGCACCTTTTTTTCCCCCTAATACCTATGGGTTGCTTGTATCCTTGAAATTATTAGTAAGGCTTCACATTGGCTTTGATCTCTTGTTTGTGTGACTCTAATAGAAGAGCCAAGCTTTTGTATTATCTTAAGGCTAAACTCCTTCCCCCTTTGTAAAGGTAACAAGGCTTTTCAAAATATGACCAGAGCCGACCTCTGCCGAGACTCTCTTGTTTTTCCCTGTCAGGCAACCCATGTTTCTGGCATAGAAAGCCTCTTGTCAGCCCTAACTCACCGGGCTTCCCTCAGCACCCAGCACCTGTGCCTGCTCACTGCTCATTTGCTCAGCTGTGATGTGTTAAGCATGTGCCATGTGCCATCACTGCTGTAGACACTGGCATTCCCTGCTGAGTACAGGGCATATGTCTGAAGTGTTTGAGGATCCCATAGAGGCCAGGATGATTGTAGCTGAGAGGGAGGGAGAGAGGCAGGAAAAGAGGGCAGAGAGGTAGGTAAGGATTGGATCACATGGGGACTCAGAGGCCAGGATAAGGACTTACGATTTGATTCCTTTGTAGGAGGATGTGAGAACTTTTGGAGGAGGGACATGTCATGTTCCATTCTCTTTTTTTAAAGGGAGATGGTAATTACTGTGGAGTGGTATCAAAGACCAGTAGAGGCAGAGGAATAGAAATTGAGGCAATGCCAATGATCAAAGCTGAAAAATCTATTCTATGTAAGCCGATTTACACTGCTTTGTACATTTCTTAATATGTAAATGTTATAAAATGTACATATCCTGTCAACATGGCAGGCATATGCTTGTAATGTTAAGAAAATTGGATGCATGAGTAATGCCAGCAGTAAAAAGTGTGTCTACAGGTGGCCTTGATTTTCCACGCAGCATATTTCTGGGAAGAAGCTCATCACAGTAGAAGCAATGCACGTTTCAGAGCCAGAGATTTTCTGGTCCCGCCACTTGACCTTAGGCACATCTAAGTCCTCTGCTCCTTATTTCCTCATAAACCGAACAAGACGATGCTAAAGAAACACCAATCGCTTACCCTGGTTTCCACACAGAGGCACAAGAGAAACGTGGCTCTCTCTAACATGCTTGGTAATTGACTTCCACTGGTTCAAGTTTCTATGTAAATGCCTGACCCAAGGGGATTTCTCTCTTCAGTGTCCTCTCCACTGCCCGGGAATGTGAGGCAGGCTTGTTGGATGAGCATGTGTTTGTGGATGCTCAAAACTTTTCACCAGGTGGAACCCCTGAGCTCCTGACTGGATGGTGGAAGGGAACACAGAAGGGAAGAAGCTTAGAATGCCCATTTGACAGTATAGCTAAGGCACATCTTGCCACCCAGCCCTAGTCACAACACAGCACAGTTTGAGCTTCGAGTCTCTGATGCTTTTCTCTCTTTCTCAATTTCTTGCAAACCCGGGTGGAGAATGGGGATTAGTTATTGATCCGCAAACATGTCAGCAGAGCAGGGTGGTTGTGAAGAATTCATGCTCCCAAGGCAGCCTGCCTGGTTGGTTTTTCCCAGGTTAATCGGTGTCTCAGCCCCAGCTTCCTCCAGGACAGCCTTCCTCCTGTGTGTGGTGAGGATTCAGTAAGATAACAGGTGCACTGTCTTGTGCTTAGAATCGAACCCAGCACATGATAACCAGTCTGTCTATATGGCAGCTGGTATTGTGTGTGTCAAAAATCAATACGTGCATACATATAGCTGTATTAGTATAATGCATTTTTATTTACGGCATTTGTTTATTTATCCTATTGATTGTACAGACCTACAAGAATACAGAGTAACTGGTTATGGTACTGATTCTGAAGAAGAGAACTAGGAAATGAGGTTTCTCTCGACTTACTTTTAATGGAACACCAATTTGTTCTGTTTGGATATATTTAGTAGTGTGTATTTATTACTAACCACGTAAATCACTTAGAATAAAACCTGGCATGTAGCAAGTGCCTCAGAAATGTGAACTAATATCATCTTCAATGCTGTCTTAGATATTAAAGTGAGCTGTATTAATTGTGATGAGTTAATAGACTCAATAATGGTAGGTATAAGAAAAGATTTTTCCATTAACTGTTGGATTAATTTTTTGGATTCTTTGGTTGTTAGTTACAGAATCTTAAACAAGATTGAGAGAGAGACATGAAGCTAAAGAGAGAGAGAAAGAGAGAGAGAGAATGTATTGACTCAAGAACCTGGAAACAACAGGCACATGTTGAGCTTCAAGTACAGCTGGATACAGGGACACGGGTGGTTTAGGAGGGCATGGGCTCCCTAGCTCCAGGCTAAGAATTCCTCCTGTCAGCTTAATTATTCTCGGGAGCTTCTGCAGTGTGACTTGGTACTGCTATCAATCTACTCGTTTCAGGAAAAGGGGATTAGCTATTTAGCAGCAATCCCAGGAAAGTTCTAGGTGCACATCTCTGTGAGCTGGCTTGGATCACCTGCCTCTCCCCAACCCCAGCCTTAGAGTACAGAAAGCCCCGATTGCCCGTGCTTTGTTCATGGGTAGACCTCAGTGAATCGAGGGTAAATCAGTCCCACATGACTCTAGAAGTGGAAAACAGAAAACTCTCCACTTGCCAAAGTAACTAAAAAGAAGAAGGTACTGTCATCAGATGAAAGGGCAAAACTCAACCAGAGCATCACTGAAGTCAACTTTTGACAGCGTATGCACTGTATTTTCTCTGCTCTTTTGAGAAAACAGAACTTCTCATGAGCAAAGCCGCAACAATAACACTACAAGATGTTATTACTCCACTTGGGTGGAGTGTGTGCAATGTGATTTTGAGAATGGGGGCTACATGTAGTTATATGTTGTTCACCAATTGTTGTGCTGTTAGAGTGTATTTAATGATCTGATGTCTAATTAGATGATCTCTACTATATATTTAAGTGTCCTTATGTTCCGTCACTTTATAGACAAATTTCTTTCTTGATTTCATTGCTTTGTGCTGAAAATCTCTCTCATGTTTTCTTAAAATAAAAATTAATTGCTTTTCAGGAAAGTCTGTAAGCAAAATGGTGTGTCTCCCAGGAAGTATTTCCTAGTCAGTCGGTTTCCAAGTACTGCATTTGTAACCAAAACTACTTGTAATTGGCTTGAAACTGACATTCGCTAATTTTCTGTACTAATTTTAACTTAAGAAAAAAAAAAGAGAAGACACTAAAACTAAATCCAGGAAGTCTGTCAACCTGACACTCTTTTAGACCTTACAAATTCTTAGGTAAGGAACACTAGTGTGTTAATAAACAAACCCCCAATTCATAATGCCACTTGCCCAAGTAAAGTTTCTAACTTGTATAAAATTGAAACAAGTATTCTTTATAGATAACTTTCCAATAAGCAAAGTTTTTTTTTTTTTTTTTTTTTTTTGGAGACAGAATCTCACTCTGTTGCCCAGGCTGGAGTGCAGTGGCATGATCTCAGTTCACCGCAACCTCTGCCTCATGAGTTCAAGTGATTCTCCTGCTGCAGCCTCCCAAGTTGCTGGGATTACAGGCATATGCCACCATGCTCAGCTAATTTTTGTATTTTTAGTAGAGACAGGATTTTGCCATGTTGGCCAGGCTGACGTTGAACTCCTGGCCTCAAGTGATCTGCCCGCCTTGGCCTCCCAAAGTGCTGGGCATACAAGGCCTGAGCCACAGCACCTGGCCCCAATAAGCAAAAGTTTAAAAACCCAGGCTCCTGCAAGATGATGGTATCTCCTCTTCAAATGCTGGTTCCAGTGTCTTCAATGCATGGTTTCCATGGTTACCTAAGTGACTGCATCCAGTGAAGGGTTAGGAGACGGCGAGGAGGACCGGGGGAAGCTGGTTGGCCTAAATGTGGGAGCACGGATTCCCTTCACCCCATTGTCCATCCACAGATCTTAGTCCTGGGGCCACCTCTACCACAAGGGTGGCTGGAAACTGGAGTTTAGCTCTGGGCCACACTGAAAAGAAAGTGGTTTTCAGTGAACAGCCCAACAGTGGTGGTGACATCAATGTGATAAAATCCGTGGAGCTTTGTTGTTGTTGCTTGTCGCCATGGGCCTTTTATGGAGCTGTGCATACTGGCAGTGCAGGAAGAGCCTCCCCTGGGAGGCTTTACATCGCTAAGTTCCTTAGCGACTTTACATCGTGAATTACCGCATTTGGTGCTCACAGGCCCCATGTGAGTGAGCGTCACCAGGTGATAGTACCAGAAGGGAAGCTTCAGTCTCAAAGAGGCTCCACTGTATCCAGTCGTATATCTGGTACGTTTAGAGCTGGGACCCCATATTTTGGCCCAGATTCCAGCATTCAAAAGCTGCCTTAAAGTTGGTGTCATTAAAGGACGAAGAAATCCTGGGGAACCAGCAGGGGTCACACAGCAACATAGCCGGTCAGAGTAGGGGGTAGGCAGGAAATGTAAATGAGTGAAAAAAAAAAACCAAACTGGGTGTGAAGCTACAGGGAGGACGTCGTGGCAAATGGGGGCACACAAAAGGGGTGGCCAAAACTCAGATCTGCCAGCTGGTGCTGTTTGGGACTGAGGTTGTGGGTCACCAGAATTCTTTCATGAAAAGGAAATTACGATGCTCAGGTGAAATTTTTAAATATTTACAATATCATCAAGGCCAAACAAGACATACCTGTGGGTTATCAGTTTGTAACCTCAAGCTCAGACATCAAACACATAGACATCTAAACCAAATAGTTTGGCAAATACTATTGAGTGCACTGAGATGGATGTAGAAGGGTTTTTTGGTTGTTGTTTTGTTTTGTTTTGAGTATTGTATGGAGTAGCTCCGTATCAGACAAAAAACAACTTAAAAATCCAGTAATATGAAATGGACTAAATGAACTATAGTAGCTACATTTAACAGAACACAATGTGTCCATTAGATGTGATGACATACATTTGGAAAGATACTTTGGATATATGGTTAAGCCCAAAGCATTTTAATAAAGAGCACCCTCATCCTAATTCCATGGGACATATAGATTTAGTCTGTGTCCTCAAGGGCCTCTGGTTGGCTGGACAATTTCTCCCTCTCTTCCTCTCTGTTATTGACAGAGATATAGTGAACAGGCGAGCTTAGTCTCTTTCCTCATGTTGGCAGGTCAACCAGTTATCTGGAAAATTACTGTATTATGGCTAGAAAAGACTTTAGAAGAATCTGTACCAACATATTAATGTAATTATCTCTGAATGGTAGGATTATATAATAATGATTTTTAAAATCCACTTGCTGTCAGTAATTATGAACTCATTTACTATTTAGAAACAGTATTTGTATATTTTAGAAAATAATAAAAGTTTTAAAAGAGACAATTATATTCTACTGTAATGATTTCCATTTTCCTCAAATGGTCTCTCAGGAATAAAATACATAAAACTGACATTATTTAAAAGGCCAAGGCCAAATAACATTTATAGCTGAAATTGTCAATACCATAGGGCCCAGTAAATGTGTGTTGCCTAATGTATGCAAGTATTCTTTATCATTTTATTGTAGGCATATAACAGTATCTCAAAATTATGACCCAGGTGAGAAAAGATAGCTTACACCCTTGTTTTGTTTCAGTGGCTAACACAAGGCCCAAACACTGCCCCACACTCGATAAACACTGATCAAGGATGACATGTATTCCCCAGACCCCATAGATTCTTTGAGACCAGAAATGCCAATGTCTGCTATTTCCATGGTTCTAAATTGGCTCTGAGCCCAGCGTGGAGAATGACCCAATATTTGTCCAGTTGATGTGACACAGAGAAAAAAGAGTCATCAAGAAGACCAATTTGCCTTATCTCTTACTTAAGGAGAAAAAGGAATCCTTCAAAATAGTTTCAATTTTCAGAGAATGTTAAGAATGAGAGAAATTCTGAGTCAATACCTATGTCCCCTGGTGTTCAGTTTACACTTTCCTTTGATTTGCATTTGGCTGTATTGTGTTTGACAGCTATTGACTATCAATGACTATTGACATTATCGATGACTCTGACAACTCCCAAGAAGGCTTGTAACTTTAGCCTTGGCCCATGAAGTACCACTGCTCTGAACATAACAAGGCCTGGTGCAGATGTGTACTATCTATCACCCAGGCAGGCTGGCCAGGGAGCCAGATGAGGTGGAAAGTGCTTTGGGGAGAAGAAGAGAATTTATTGTTTTGGCTTTTTTTTTTTTTTAAATCATGCAGAGTCAACTCATGGCCTGAAAGATCCCATATCCTCCTTGCCCCTAGCCCCTGCCCACCTGTCTGGCCGCATCTTGAAGAAGTTTCCCCTGCCGCACTCCTGAATACCAGACATACCTGGGTCTTTTTTTTTTTTTTTTTTTTTCCCCAGACAAGGTCTTGCTGTGTCACCCAGGCTGGAGTGCAGTGGTGTGAACTTGGCTCACTGCAGCCTCTGCCTCCCAGGTTCAAGGGATTCTCATGCCTCAGCCTTCCAATTAGCTGGGATTACAGGCGTACGGCACCACACCCAGCTATTTTTTTTGTATTTTTAATAGAGACAGGGTTTTGTCATGTTGCCCAGGCTGGTCTCAAACTCTTGACCTCAAACTCTTGACCTCAAGTGATCCGCCTGCCTCAGCCTCCCAAAGTGCTGGGATTACAGGCCTGAGCCACCACACCCGACAATGAGAAGATAATTGAAAGTACGTGTTAACATCGTGTAGTTTAGTGATTGGAATGCAGGCATTCAAAGGGGGCTACAGGGCTGGTGCCAGGAGACAAAGCAGGCCCATGGACATGAACCCAGAAAGCGGGGTAGGGTGAGTCATGATGGAGTCTCAGCTTGTTTGTGTTGGTGTAACAAAGTTCCACAGACCGTATTACTTATAAAGAACAGCAACTTATTTCTGAGAGTTCTGGAGGCTGGGGAGTCCAAGATCAAGGTGCCGGCATTGGTGCATGGTGAGGGCTGCTCTCACTTCCAACATGGCACCTGGGCACTGTGCTGGGAACACTGCGTCCTCACAAGGCGTACGGGATGGAAAAGCAAACAAGGGGCCATTTCTCCCTAAAGCCTCCTTGATGAGGGCAGATCCACTCTTGAGGGCAGAACCTTCATGTCTCCATGACTTCCTAAAAGGCACCACCTCTTAAGACCACCACATTGGGATTCACTTTCAACACTGACTTTGGAGGGGCCACGTTCCAACCATAACAGGTGGCCTCACCAGGTTCTGTACGAAGTTCCAGGCCCTGCTGTCCTAGCAAAGCGTGGGAGTGCAAGATGATGGATGTCCCAGGGCGAGGCAATTGTCCTAACCAGTCTTCCTCATCCACTCCTGCTCTCATTTTTATACAACAGTGAGTGATTTGATAAAACTTAAATTACATTTTGTCCCTTCAGTTCCTCCTGCAGTTCCTGCTGCGTTCATTATGAAAGCCAAACGTCGTATACCACAGTGTATGAAGCCTTACGAGATCCAGCCCCACCTGCCTCTGTGACACCATCTGGGGCTGCTTCTCCTTCTGCCCTGGAGCTGCAGGTGCAGCTTCACGCCTTCTCTCTCCCATGCACGCTGGGGCTGTTCTGCACATCCTTTACTTCCTCTAAAATGCTGCCACAGTCTTCTCACAGCTGGAGTGGCTCTTTATCGTCAAGGTTAAGCTGAAACATTACCTCTTTAGAGATCTGACCAAAACCAACTGTCACACACATACACCCACACCCCCCCACATACACAAACATTCACAGACATCAACTCTCCGGCCATGCTGCAATACAGGCCTCTCATATCCTTCATGGCATTTATCGGTAGCTAACTATTCTTATTTGTTTGCTTATTCATTCATTTATTTCTCTGAGAAGGCAAGGACTTACTGGTTTTTTGTTCAAGGCTGTTTCTGTCACCTGGAACAGGACCTGCCACATAGTAGGTGCCCCCATGTGCTTACTAATGTGCTTAATAATGGAAGGAATGAGGAAAGGACGAAGGGAGGGAGGGAAGGAAGCATGCAGGAAAGAATTGGTAAACAAGTGAGAAGAACCCCAGGCACGGAGGTAAGCGCCTCATTCCGTGGTGCTGGGGTCGTGCCTACGTGGACATCACAATCCTGATATCCGTGGTGTGACTTAGAGTGTGTGATCCCTGGACACACAGTGAGTAGGGACAGAGCTGAGATTTCAGGCTTTATTATTACCAGTATTATCTTATTTATCAGCTTGGGACCTTGGACAAGGGACTTTAGGGCTCAGAGACTCGGTTTCAAAGGGGGATCATGATATCACCCTCTTCATTTGGCTTCAGTGAAGAGTAGGAGAATAAGTGGTGAACACACAGGCCCACCCCTGACATGGATGGGGTCTGGGCAAGTGCGTAACCAGGTCTCTGCCAGCTTGGTTTGGATTCACCCAGAAGCGAGACCTAAGACGAGTATTGGAGGAAAATTCTTAAATTTTTATGGAGATGAAGAAAAATACCAGTAAAGGAAAGAAAAAGACAAGGAAGGAACCTGTAGCCGATAAAAGGTGTGTTATCTAGCAAGGGACTGCGGCGGACAGCTGTAGCTTCGTCTCCTCCTGGGGCAGCTCAGGGCTGTCTCCTCCCGGGGGTAAGGAAGGGGACAGGTAATACCAGCACCCATCAGTCTTCCATGGAAGGTGGCTCCCACGAGCTTGGCTCCTCTACATTTTCCACCTGCTGTTCTGGCAGCAAAGCAGATTCCAGCGTCAACCAGAAGCCCCGAGGCAGGAGAAGCAGCTCTCGCTGTTGGACATCAGGCTGGGAGCACCGAAGTGGAGAAGCCTGGGGAATGTGGAGGCTCACCAACAGCATCTGCTACACACAATGTATGTCTAGATACTCAGAAGTTTTAAATCAGGCTAACAAACTGATAAATAAAAGACGTCTGTCCTCCCACCATGACAAATACACCTTCCTAACTAGGATGCCAGGTAAGGATTCCAAATTCTTGGACGCAACTCCTCAGATTCTGCCTTGGAACCTGCTGGCCCCAGAAGAACCAGCCTCGGCTGACCTCTTTTCCTGCCTCACCTCCTTGCCACACAAAGGGGCACGTGCCTGTGGAGAGGTCTACCTGCATTGATGGCTTCTGGAGTGCCCTCTGCAAACAGCTGCCACCTGGTCTTCCATTGGGTCCTGTAGGGAGTGCTCTGGCAGCCTGCCTCATCCTCAGGTGGGTGGACCCAGGAAAGCGGGATGCATAGAGTTGGAAGTGGGTTTGGCCCACTGAACAACACATTTTAGGGTCTTGCCATGGCAGACACTGATGGTGCCTGACCCGTAGCCTCCCAGCACTCACTGTAGCCCTGGATGTGGGCCTCAGACTCCAAACGCGAGTGCCTGTGATTTTTCCTGGGAGTTTTCCTTGGTGGCAGGAATCCATTCTGCTCATCCATGGGCAGGCTGAAAGTGTGGGGAGGTAATGCCTCCTGGAATCACCTTCTACCTGTGACTGACAGGAGATGATGGATCAATATCCCTGCCTCCTCACCTCCTGTTGGGTTGTCTGAGGTATGTTTCCCACTGTCTCCTGGAGTTCCCCATGGGACTAAGCCTGGCACCCTGCGGTGACCCCCCCATGCTCAGTAATACACCACATATATGTGTGTGCCTCCCATCTCACCACCACACTCTCCTGCACTGGTTTCTGGGATCACCTTCCACATTCAGTGCTTGCACCTGCAAGCTTATCTCACGGTCTTAACAGGCCTTGGCACCTGGAATGTTGGCTAGAGGGGAGTGACAGGCTGCAGGTGACCACGTCCCTTGTCCCTTTGGCCCCATGATGTGAAGAAACAGAGTCCTCTAAAACATCGGCCCGGGGGCAGCCCCACCCAACCACTTAGTAAGAACCCATACGTGGTAATTGTTTTGTAATCATTGGTACCTTTAAAGCATTTTGAATGCCTGATGTTTTGAATTCTTATCTATTGTTCTTTCTGAGCCACGCCAGTTATTTCTGATAAATGAAAGATAGCCGTGTTTGGGTGCGATTTTAGTTAATAACCTTCTTTGAAGTTTCCATGGAGAGCATTCCTTAAATGAGCTGAGAAGGCTAAACTGCCTCTAACTTTTCCAGAAACTGAGGACAGAAGAAAGAAAGAAGCTTCCGTTGTTTCTCCACATTCAGTGTTGGAAGAGAGCGTGTTAGATCTTTGGAGATCAGTAACAAAATGAAGTCCATTTCACTGCTGATACAGTAAATATAGGAACTTGTCAAATCCATGGAGAGCTGGGTGACTTTTCTCCAAATATGCTAGAATCTTTGCGACCTTTCTAGGGCATGAGATGATATTTTATAGCAAACAAAATGGCTGAGCAAAAATATGAATCAAGGGAGCAGACATTTATTTACCCTATCATGTGCCTAGCCCTGTAGAGAATATGAAGTTACCCTTGGACAAGTTTTTGGTCCATGTGAAGAGTTAAGGGACAGTTGATGCACAAAGCAAGTGCCCAAAACATGATTTTAGAAATAAGTAACTGGGCCAGGAGCGGTGACTTGCGATGACTCACAGTGACGCCTAGCACTTTGGGAGGCCAAGGCAGGTGGATCCCCTGAGCTCAGGAGTTCAAGACCATCCTGGCCAACATGGCGAATCCTCATCTCCATAAAAATACAAAAATTAGCCAAGTATGGTGGTGCACGCCTATAATCCCAGCTACTCAGGAGGCTGAGGCAAAAGAATCGCTTGAACGCGGGAGGTGGAGGTTACAGGAAGCTGAGATCGTGCCATTGCACTCCAGCCTGGGCGACAGAGTGAGACTCTGCCTCAAAAAAAAGAGAAATAAGTAACTGAATAAAGATCAATTCAGAGCAAGTTCAAGATTTTAAATATAGTTTGTATACATATGTTTTGGCAGGTGCAAACTAGATTAGAGCAAAATCATTGAGAAATTCAGATATTTTCCTCAAGAATTACCCTGTGGAAGGAATTTTGTGAATGAAACACTACAATTCTGCTGAAATGCTCTCACACAGCCATGAAATGCCCCCTAATTGGAGCACTGAGTTCAGCACTGACATTTGCGTCACCGCGAAGTGGAGCATTGACGTGGGTATTTTGGCAGAAGCCACACATTTCATTTCAGCCTCTGTGAAAAGCCAATTGCTGGCAGTGTTTGTGTTCACTCAAAATGATGTTCCAAGCTAACTGAATATTCAGATTAAATGGCTTTTTCTTTTACCAATCAATTTTCAAATGACTCAACTTCAATTAAGTATGGTTAATAGTAAAACTGTGTGAAATATAATTTGATGGTGTCACACTGATTCAGAAGACACACAGTTAGAGTATTTTAAGTGTTCCTCGAGAATACGTGTTACTCAGATTCATCCCAGACCAATGTCTCTCAACCTTGGGTGTGTGTTAGAATCAGTGTTTTTCAAATCCCAATGTGTAAACTTCATCCAAATTAAAACAGCATTTCTGGGATGGGGCCCAAGTGTCTGTACTTTTTCAAAGCCTTCTGGAAGCTTCTAATAGGAAACCCAAGGTGAGAACCACAGTATTAGACAAAAGAAGGAAAAAGTCAAGCACACTGGCACAAATTTGGCCAGATTCTATCGTACATGCAGACTGTGCCTTCACAAAAGGTGCATAATGACACGTATCTGACAGCAGGTTTTGTGTTTTTTGTCATTTGTTTAATGAGAAGGGCATTTAGAAAACACAATTTTCTTTCTTTTTGTTAAGCTCTCAGGTCATTTGAATTTCACAGTAAAAGGAGTTTTTGAAGGTTTGATTATTTGGCATGCCTCATGCATCCTCTTACACACACACACACACACACACACATACACAGTAAATATGTTCTCAGAGATAAAACCAGATGTTTGCCCTTTTCAAAGGAGCACGCTAGGAAGAGAGCCAAGTAACTGTATTAAATAAGTCTTGAAAACCCAGGTGAAAAAAGGCTAATGAAACTTTTCAGAATTAACCTAAATCTAAGGTTGGCAAAAAAAAAAAAAAAAGTATTTAAAATTATTAAAATTAGTAAAATAACTTTGCAAGTACCCTCATTTATTCTCAAATTTATTCTCAGAATTTGTTTGAAATCGATAGACAAGTTTTCAGATACTGATCTTTTTTAAAAGCTATTTTGCGGTACCATTTTCTTCATATGATTTTCTTTAATTACCAGAGTAGTACATATAATGGGTAAAGTACTTTAAAAACTTCTTTAGAAATTCAGCAATCTCCACCTCATCCCACCCTCCTAATACAGTGTCAACAACCTGTTGAAGTCTTCCACTGTTTTCTGTACTTCTATAAACATTTATTTTCCATTTACTTAAATATTTAAACATATTTTTACAAAACTAGAGTTGTATATGATGCTGCAATATGCTCTTTCCTTTAATATAGCATTGGCATGTTTTATTATGCCTTCAGATTGGTAGACAAAAGATTTCTATCACTGTAATTCTCACGGAATTCTATAGCATGTATGTAGCACAATTAATTCAACCATTCCTCAACCGAGGGACATTCTGGTTACTTCCAGTTTTCTGCCGCTACACACAATGATGCAATAAACTCGTCGGCAAAGTGGAGATGGCTTGGCTGTGCTCCATGCACCTGGGGGCTCAGCTGGGAATGCCCGTGCATCTGGGGGCTGGCTGAGACAGCTCGGCGACAGCCATGTGGCTGGGACCTCCTTCTGGCTGTCAGCTGGGTACCTCTGTTCTACAACAGATGGCCTGTCCACATGACTGGCTCTACGTCCCTAACAACAAGGCGGTCTTGGGGTTCCAGTTGGGAGAGGTCTGAGAAAATCAAGCCTCTGAGTCTTCATGCTTGCTGAAGTTCCAGCAGCCAAAGCAGGCCTCACGGCCAAGCCCAATACCAATGTGTGTGTGTGTGCAGGTGGTGGTGGCGGGGGTGGGAGGGTTACCTAATGGCGTAAATAGTGGGTGCCTGATTCATTAATGGCCAAAAAGAATAAGGCTACTGGGTTCCAGGATAGGTGCAGTTTTAATTTTTATAAACACTGCTAGATCACTCTCCCAAAAGGTTGTGGCAATTAACATTCTCACCAGTAATGTAAAGAGAGCTCATTTCCTAAATTGATGCTCATAGCAAATGTTATTTTTTTCTAATTTGACAATATTACAGCTGAAAACTATCTTTTAAATTCCCATTTCCTTTACCATTAGTAAGATTGAAACTCTTTTCACGTATGTGTTGGTAAATTGCATTTCCTCTCGTGTAAATTGTTTTGTATTTTTCTCTGTTTATAGGATAGTTTGTCTTATAGTTTTGTGGGATTTTTTTTTTTTTTTTTTTTTTTTTTTTTTGAGACAGGGTCTCATTCTGTCACCCGGGCTGGAGTGCAGAGGTTCTATCAGAGCCCACAGCAGCCTCAACCTCCCAGGCTCAAGTGATCCTCCCACCTCAGCCTCCCGAGTAGCTGGAACTACAGATGTGCTTTACCATGCCCGGCTAATTTTTTACATTTTTTTGTAGAGACTGTGCTGCCCAGGTTGGTCTCAACTGATCCTCCCACCTTGGCCTGCCATCGTTCTGGGATTACAAGTGTGAGCCACCATGCCCAGCAGATTCTTTCTTTCTTTCTTTTCTTTTCTTTTCTTTTCTTTTCTTTTCTTTTCTTTTCTTTTCTTTTCTTTTCTTTTCTTTTCTTTTCTTTTCTTTTCTTTCTTTCTTTCTTTCTTTCTTTTTTTTTTTTTTTTTTTTTGTTTATTTGTATGTTAAACCCTTCCTTAAGTTCTGCTTTGGAAGGAATGACCTGTTCTAGAATTCTGGACTTGAGATGCACCTCAGACCTTGTTCTGTTTCCTCCTTTTCTTATGTGGCCCTGTGCTTTCCCAGGCTGATTCACATTCCTGTGTGCATTTCAGGTTAGTTGCTTCTAGCTGCTGCATAATATTCTGTCGTGTCCATCCACCATATTTCATTACCTGCTCCCCAGCGAAGGTGTCCGGGTTGTCTCCAAAGCTCTGCTCCACAAATGATGCTGCAATGAAAATTCTTGCCCATGTCCCCTCTGGTCCTCTGTGACAATTGTTCTGGGACACATCTCAGAAGTGGATTGTGGGACCACAGGGGACACGTGCACTTCATTCGAGCAAGCTCTTGCAGTTACAGCAGCAATGCAGAAGAGCTACTGTTTCTCTACATTCTTGCCAACACTTAGCATTGCCCAACTTTCTCATATTTGCAACATATTTATCTGGAGTCCCTGGAAACTGTCATCCTCCAACTGTCCCTAAGGTAGATGGAATGTGGCGTTTCAAAGAAGATATGACTCAAAACCAGATGGTCATATGCTAGAGAACGTCCCTATTACTGCAGAAAGGTCTGTGGGACAGCATTGCTGCAAAGCTCTACCCAGGGCGCTTTGGTGATTTTACTCATTCTCAGAGCATCACTCACCGGATGACCAAGGAGCTCGTCCGGTCATCTCTCTCCTTCCCTCTCTGCTGCCCGCATTTGAGTCCCAACACAACAGCCAGAGGATGCTGTTAAACTCTCCTCAGGTCACTTCTCTGCTCCAGACCTCAGTGATTCCTCGCTGCACCCAAAGGAAGCACCAAAGTCTTTGCAGTGGTGCACAGGGGTTTACACAGTCTGGCTCCCTTGTTCCTTCTCTGACTTCGCTTGGTGCCCCCTGCACCCCCTGCACCCCGCTGCAGCTCCATGCACCTTCTTCCTCTCCCTAGCACACTCTAGGGCTTCCGGCACTGGCACCTGGGATTTCCCTCTGCCCGGAGGCTCCTCTGCCAGGAGGCTTGCTCAGATCTCTAGGACACAGTGGGAACTTTCTTCACTCCTTCCTTAACATCACCACCCCTAGCATTCTTCAAATACATTAGCTTTACTTTCTTATGACACTGTCAGCTTCTCACACACCGTAAGGTTAACTTCTTTACTATGTTCTTTTCTGCCCTCCTACCTTCATAAAATGTCATCACCATGAGGACAGGCATTAGTTTTTATGCTATTTTGCATTTTGCTGTTTTATACGCTCCAGTGTCCTCAGTTTCATGCCTGTGATGGTGGAATCTCAGTACGTATGTCAGAGAGCAATGAAGACCAGCCGTGTCCAGCCAGGATTCCCCCCACCAAGAAACTCCAGATTCTGATCCTCTCTCCAGAGAAGTTCAACCAGTAATAAAGATTCTCTGTCTTCTGGAAATCAGGATATATAAACAATAGCCCAGGATCCTTAAATTTGATGCCAATGTTTTTTTCACCTGAGCTTTTCACGTGGTACAATCTCATTCTACTCCCCTTACTGAAAAGAAAGTGGTCTTCAGCATGCCTTTCAACAAATGAAATCAAATTCATTTAATGTCCATTGATTAAGCATCAGTCCTATACTGGGAACTGTGTTGGACTCTTGGAATTCAAAAATGGTATAGAGAACACTCTTGTCCTCAAAGAACTCTGTCTGAACACTGGGTACTGCAGATGGTCTCAACTAACTATAGTGTAAAGTACAAAATCATGCACTAGAAGTCCACGCAGAACGTAAGAGAACAAAGAGGAGGGAACAATTAATTCTGCTCCAGCAGTAGTCCACAAATACATCTTCATGCATGTGTAGGTCTTCTTTGGAATTATTTTTAACATATTTTAAAAGTCAGTGTGAGTTTGGAGGGGCAAAATGCGAAGTACACAAAACGACAAGCAGGTAGCTTCTTATTCTAGCTTCAGTCCCTTTCAAGGAGCACTTCTTTCTAAAGCTTGGATTCTAAAATTAGGTGTCAGCATCCTGCAGAACCCTCTCCCAGATTTGAGGGGAGGGGATCAGAGCACATTCCAGCCTCTGATCTAAAGAGTGGAAAAAGGTGTACTGAACACAGCAACATACCTAGCCAACTCTGAAACCAAGATGATCGACGTGCTGCAATTCTCTCTCAGCAAATCTCAGAGAGTTTGGGATATGGGGTGGAGAGAAACCCCCATCTGTCCCAGTCTCTTTCCAAATGAAATACTTGGCTGGATGTTCTGAACTGTTCCAAAACTCAAGGGCCATTTAAAAGTCAGCCTTGTTTAATTTTATTCCTTGAGTCTACATACACAGTTATGCAATGCGTAGTGATGCTTCCGTCAAAGCTGGACCGTACATGAGACGGTGGTTCAGTAAGGTTATAATGGAGACAGAAAAGTCCTATCACCCGGTGATGCCCTAGTCATCATAATGTTGTAGCACAATTACTTTTTTAAAAAATAAATGTAATGTAGCCTAAGTGTAGAGTTTTTATAATGTCCACGGTAGAGTTTAGTCATCTCTGAGGCCCTCACATTCACTCACCACTCACTGACTCACCCAGAGCAACTTCCACACCTGCAAGATTTATTCCTGGTAAGTGGCCTATACAGGTGCACCTTTTAAAAATCTTTTATACCCTATTTTTACTGTGACTTTTCTATGTTTAGACATGTTTAGATAGACAAGTACTTACCATTGTGTTATGGTTTCCTACTGTATTCAGCACAGTAACGTGCTATACAGACTTGTAGCATGATACTCAAACACCCACAGGAGCCATAGGCTATATACCACATATCCGAGGTGTGCGGTAGACACGACTATCTTGGTTTGTGTAAGTCCCGCTCTATGATGTTCACACAACAATGAAATCGCCTAAGGACATATATCTCATAACATGTCCCTGTCATTAAACAACACATGACTGTCTGTCTGTGTGTGTGTATGTGTGTGTGTCTATTTTTAACATGATTCTCTCTAAGTTTAGGCCTTAAAACCAAGATTTAAGAGGAGCAGATATTTTTGAAATAGAGCATGGAGACCAAGTAAAGCAAAAGGGACACTGTAATAAATGCCTGGTGTATTGGTCTTGCCATTGGCCTCTCCCTTTGGGTCTGGAGCATTAGATGAAAGCAGCATATCTCAACATGCCGAGCTTACAAAACACAGGATGAGGAGAGGGGGTCTTAAAGGAACTGAAGAGTCTGCTTACCTTATTTTCAAAAGAAATCAAACGTCTCATCTTACGATGGTGGTTCTCAGCTTGTGTCGCTTTGGCAATGTCTGGAGACATTTTTCATTGTCACGACCAAGGAGAGGGGGTTGCTGCTGGCATCTCATGAGTAAAGACAAGGGATGCTACTAAACATCCCTGTTAAAAATAAAATCACATGAAACTAATTTTTAAAGTTCTTGTGCATAGAAAAGCACCGTCCTGAAACCAGGACATCGTAAAACAAAAATGATAAGAGGCATGGATTATCAAAGAACGAGGAAGTTGTTTATCCTTTAAAAAAGTTGGTTGTCACAATCAGGGTTTTTGGATAAAAGATGATTGGTAGACAGTGATCATCGTATATTGGAAGGCAATGTAAGTTTTGTTTGTGATTATCAGAGGCATTTATAAGAAATAATCTGAGTTAAGCTTCCCTTGCATTTGAGATTGAAGCTAGATTAAGCTTTGCTTACTTTGCCAAATTGGTTTTATCTGCCAGGAGATTGTCAAGCCAGGTCCCCATTTAATGGATCTGAGCATCCTACAGTGCACTCCAGCCCCCACCACAGATACATATCTGTCCCAGAATGTCGAGGTGGAGAAACCGCACCTTATGGTATTTCAACTTGGCAGGCTCAGGTGGGTCCTCCTTCTTAATGTAGAGAACGTGAGCCTCAGTGTGAACTTGGGCATCAGGGGCCATCCATCGTACCCAAGGAGTGATGGGAAGATCAGTGTCCAAGTGACCTGACCCCAGGCTCAGCACACTCAGGCAACTCTGTTACCTCAGGAAGGTGCGGGGCACCAACAATGTCAGAGACAAGCCTGTTGGGAGTCACTTGGCATTTGTGCAGTGGGTCCACAATGATATTTAAATATGGCTGTGGGTGACTTGGTTTTGTAGAATTTGGGAAGTTGCTCTTGTCCCTTTCTTCATTCTGATCCCTGGCAGCAGTACTCCTCAGCATAGTGATTTCCTACCAAAGGCAACAGCCCTACCAATTTCCAGAACGTTTCCTCCCACTGTGTGCACATTCCTATGTGGATGGACACACACATGCCTGGGGGCATTTTATTAACATGGCGGAGGCATTATTTTTGATTGCCACACTTGCTAGGTGGTGCCAACTGGTATTAGCAGACAGAGAGCAAGGATACTAAACCCCGCACAGTGTGGAGGACAGTCCCATTCAACAGAAAGCACAGTCCTGTGCCCGGACATGGTACTCAAATATCCACAGGATGCTGATGGAGAGGGAACACCCACTTACAAATACATGAGTGTAAAACTTGACTCCATTCTGTATATAAATAGGAAGTATTCTTGCATAATTTTAATACAATCAAATTGTCAAGGAATGTAATCATCAGTTAAATCAAGGTCAGATTGTATTTTGCTTTGTCCAGAACTTTTTCAAAAGTTGTTCAACTTTCCAGAAAATTCCATCACTGCACACCAGGTCATGCTTACAGCATCTGTCTTTACACGGTGCAGACCCCTGACTCCCTCACTGTGTCCTGCAGCTCTGCTGGATGCCTGCAGATGGGGACGCACATTGCTTCATTATAAATCACTTTCTCTTTGTTCATTATTGTACAATGAAGCCATTATACCTCTTTTGAATTATGTAAGCAGATTATTATATAATCTATAGATTTCATTGTAGAGATGAAAGAAGGCAAAACAAAATATTTGTTTTTAATAAGGTGACATGAGATCCAACTATTTTAAGAAATATTGCCTTGGACAGATTGAAAACACATTCTCTTTTTCAAGAAGACCTGATCCCATTATTTTCTGTCTCTTTCTTAGACTTGTCCTTCCTATCTTTTATAGATTGAGGAAGCAGTTTGTGGAAGGAGTCCGTTTCTTATAGATTCTGTTACATGAAGAGTTGTAGGCATGAAATTCACACAAGGATGGAATGCCTAAGTCCAGTATCCCACTGCTCTCACCATGGTCCAGTAAGGTCCAGCCACAGTGGCCTGCTTTGTGGTTCCAGAAACATCCAGCTGTTTCCAGCACCAGGACCTCTGCTATGTGTTCACCTGAGTCTGGCTGCTTCTTTGTGCCTCAATTTCCATGTCACTTTCCTGATCATCCTAGATAAATGGATGTCCATTTTCCTGATCATCCTAGATAAATGGATGTCCTATGGCTATTCTCTATCTCACACTGGTTTTTGATAGCAATTGCCCAGTTTATAGTAATACATATAGTTCTTGTCCTCTTGTGTGTTTTCTCTTAACCCCTTCAAAGTTCAAGCTTCAGGAGGACTTTTATGTACCTTGGCGTCTCTGCATCTAGCAGGCCGTTTCAGGCACACAGTAGGTCCTGGATAAATATTCACAAAGTGAGTGGATTATGGCACACAGCCTGGCCAAAGCCCCAGCCTTCCATGCGTCCTTCCCTGCAGTCTTCTTTCTTTTTCTGCTTCTCTCAGATGTTTAGAAACTAGAATATGCTGTCATCCTCTGGAGGTCAAGGTCATCGCTTCCAGAAAATATCTGCTGGCGTCATGATCAGAGACCAGAATTGGATGAGATAGATGGGCAGATTGAGCCTGTAGAACCCTCCCATGATTCAGCCCTTACCTTTGCACTCCCCTAGCTCACTCACACTGTGGCCTGTAAGTTAATGATGACAGCACCCAAGTCAATGGGGTATTCAGCTGTCAACGCAAAGGGACGAGAAGGCTGGCAGTTCAGTGCTCTGTCACTGGGTCTTGTCAACTTCTGACAGTCAGTCAGTAGAGACAGCAGATTTAGTCCCAGCAGAAGAACACTGGGCTGGAAGTCAAGCCTGCAGACTGCGATGTCGTGAACCTCCTTTCAGCATCAGTGATCCTACTTGTGGTCTGTGAACTTAGGCAAAATAGCTCACCTCTGAGTTTCAGTTTCTTCAACCTCAGCTGAGAATCATTACAATGACTTCACCCAGTTAATGGGTTGATGTGAGAATTAATCGTAATAATGTACTTAGCATGCCATTGTACATGGCCCAGAGCAAGCACTCAATAAATGGATAAATATGTAATGTGGTAGGAGGGAGCAGAAGCACATGCATCTTTATTAATAGTAAAAATATTACTAGGGTTTTGGAGACTCCTGTTCCCAAGTCCCCTGTGACAATGCAGATGCCTCTGAAAAGATTGGTTAGCACCCAAAGAATGACCGTGTTCCTCAATGACCTGAATTAATACAGATATTGGAACTATTGGGAGGGGAGGGGTTATTGAAAAGAACAAGTGAAAGCCAGTGATCTGCTTTGCCAATCACTGCATTTTTAAAAGCCCAAGCCGCGTTGTTGAAAGTCTCCCAAAACAGCACAGCTCAGGGGTTCATAGATGCCTGGTTTGTTAGTTATACAAGAATGTGGTTTCCAAAAATATGTATTTAATGAGTGTATTGCTCATTGGTACATTTTTGTTGAGCATCTACTATGTACCAGGTGTTTTGCTAGGCATGTGAATAAACAAATATCCACTGTGGACATGCCTCGGAGATACTGCTAGTTCAGTTCCAGATCACCATACTAAAGTGAGTCACGCAATTTTTGTGTGTGTGTGTGTGTGGTTTTCCAGTACATAGAAGAGTTACGTTTACACTATTCTGTAGTTTATTAAGTGTGTGATAGTGTTGTGTCTGAAAAGCAATTACATACTTTAGCTAAAAATAACTAAAACCAGGCCAGGTGCAGTGGCTCGTACCTATAATCCCAGAACTTTGGGAGGCCGAGGCGGGCAGATCACTTCAGACCAGGAGTTCAAGACTAGCCTGGCCAACATAGCAAAACCCCATCTCTACTGAAAATACAAAAAATTAGCCGGGCATGGTAGTGCATGCCTGTAGTCTCAGCTATTCAGAAGGCTGAGGCGAGAGGATCACTTGAACCTGGGAGGTGGAGGTTGCAGTGAGCCGAGATCATGCCACTGTACTCCAGCCTGGGTGACAAGCATGACACTTGGTCTCAAAAAACAAAAAATAAACTAAAACTGCTTTATTGCCAAAAACTGCTCCTGAGCCTTCAGTGGGTCCTAATCGCTTTGCTAGTGGAAGGTCTTACCCGATGTGGACGGCTGCTGACTGAGCCGGGTGGTGGTAGCTGAAGGTTAGGCTGACTGTGGCAATGCCTTAAAAGTCTTGCCTGGGTGCAGTGACTCACACCTGTAATCTCAGCACTTTGGGAGGCCGAGGCAGGTGGATCACAAGATCAGGAGTTCGAAACCAGCCTGACCAACATGGTGAAACCCCTTCTCTACTAAAAATACGAAAATTAGCCAGGCATGGTGGCACATGCCTGTAATCCCAGCCACTCAGGAGGCTGAGGCAGGAGAATAACTTGAACTCGAGAGAAGGAGGTTGCAGTGAGCCAAGATCACGCCACTGCGCTCTACCCTGGGCAACAAGAGTGAAACTCTGTCTCTAAAAAAACAAAACAACCAAACAGAAACTTAAAGTAAGACAACAATGAAGTTTGCCACATTGCTTGACTTTAAGATTTCTCTGTACAATGTGATACTATTTGATAGCATTGTACTCACAGTAGAACTTCTTTCAAAATAGAAGTCAATCCGCTCAAATCCTCTTGTTTTATCAACTAAGTTGAAGCAATATTCTAAAACCTTTGTTGTCATTTCAACTATGTCCACAAACCACCTTTTTCATGCATAAGAAACAAGTTCTTTTTCTGATTTTTTTTTTTTTTTTTTTTTTTACTTTAAGTTCTGGGATACATGTGCTGAACGTGCAGGTTTGTTACATAGGTATACATGTGCCATGGTGGTTTCCTGCACCCATCAACCCGTCATCTAGGTTTTAAGCCCCGCATGCTTTGGGTATTTATCCTAATTCTCTCCCTCCCCTTTCCCCCAACCCAATGACAGGCCCCAGTATGTGATGTTCCCCTCCCTGTGTCTATGTGTTCTCATTGTTCAACTCCCACTTATGAGTGAGAACATGTGGTGTTTGGTTTTCTGTTCCTGTGTTCGTTTGCTGAGGATGATGGTTTCCAGCTTCATCCTTGTCCCTGCAAAGGACATGAACTCAACGTAAAGTCCTCAGCGGCATTAGCCCCTAACAAGAGAGTCAGCATGTCCCTTGAAACTTTGAAGACAGGTATTGACTTCTCGTCTCCAGCTATGAAGGTCCCAGATGGCATCTTCTTCCAACAGAAAGCTGGTTTC
Organism: Chlorocebus sabaeus; assembly: GCF_047675955.1. Lineage (NCBI taxonomy): Eukaryota > Metazoa > Chordata > Mammalia > Primates > Cercopithecidae > Chlorocebus > Chlorocebus sabaeus. Next base: position 126,688,284 of record NC_132914.1, on the reverse strand, counting down.
CTCTACATTGTAAATCTGTGGTTCAGTATAGCCACCTTCATCAGTGATCTCAGCTAGATCTCCTGGAGAACTTCCTGCGGCTTCTCCATCAGCACTTGCTGCTTCACCTTGCACTTTTATGTCATGGAGACGGTTTATTTTGTTAAGCCTTATTAATCAACCTCTGCCAGCTTCCAACTTCCATAGCTTCCTCACCTCTGTCAGATTCACAGAACTGAAGAGAGTTAAGGCTTTGCTCTGGAGTAGGCTTTGGCTTAAGGGAATGTTGGCTTAAGGGCTGGTTTGATCTTCTGTCCAGACCACTTAAATCTTTTTCCAATCAGCAATAAGGTTGGTTGTTTCACATTCTTATCATTGGTGTATTCACTGGTGTAGCACTTTTAGTGTCCTTTAAAAACTTTTCCTTTGCATTCACAACTTGGTTAGCTATTTGACACAAAAGCCCTAGATTTTGGCCTATCACCTCTTTTGACATGCCTTCCTCACGAAGGTTAATCATTTCTAGTTTTGATTTAAAGTAAAAGATGTAGGAATCTTCCTTCCCCTTGAACACTTAGAGGCCATTGTAGGGTCAGTCATTGGTTTCATTTCACTATTGTGTGTCAGAAATAGGAAGGCCCGAGGAGAGGGAGAAGGTTGGGGAACAGCTGGTTGGTGGAGCAGGCAGAACACAGATGACATTTATTGATTAAGTTCTTCATCTTATGGGCACAGTTCGTAGTGCCCCCAAACAATTACAGTGACACCAAGGATCAGTGATCACCATAACATATACTATAATACTAAAAACTTAAAATATTGCCTAAATTATCAAAATGTGCCAGAGACACAAAGTGAGCACATGGTGTTGGGAATAAGGAGCCAATAGATTTGCTCAATGCAGGGTTGCCATAAACCTTCAATTTGTTAAAAAAAAAAAAAAAAAAAAAGCAATATCTACAAAGCACGATAAAGTGAAGTGCAACAAAATAAGAGGTGCTTTTCTTAGAGCTTAATTAAGTGGGATTTGATTGCAAGGAAAAGAAACTCACTTCTGCTTGCTTATGCCATGAGGGATTTAGAGCAAAAATCCAGATAATAAACATGAGTCAAAGACATGTGGTCAGCTTTCTTAGATCCCAGAAATGTTCATGCACCCTTTTTCTCTATCTCAGCCTCTCTGTGTTCTCATGATGTCATCTCCATGCTGTTCTACGTCTTTATGTCCTCTTATTCCACAGACCAACTTTTGTGGTCATTTATTGACTTCGGCGTAGCCCATTCTGGTTACCTCAAAATTCTCACAACTGACAAGCTTCCTCTATGTTTCTAGAGACAAAAGGTGCTGTGACAACTTGTGGGTCATTTTTAGGCCTTTAGAGGAACAACCAGTTTCAAAAATGTCAATTTCTTATGTCAGAAGCAGTTTATAGAATTGTAAAAATAACTTTCATGTTGTCAATTTCGTGTTGTCATGAGACATGACACTGAAACTCTTTACGATTTCCGCAATATTTATAACCTCCTTAAACAATGGGGAGTTTTGGAGACACAAATAGAGCCACTTTATTTGTGCAAGCAGCAATGTCCTCACCTGAAAAATAAGGACAAGAAAAAGTACCCATCACAGAGAATCACCAGGAGGATGAAGTAAATCAAGAAACGTAAGTCTAACCCCTAGTATATGCCTGGCGCACAGTAGGGAGGGTTTCACAAATGAGCATTCCAAAGACCTCAGAGGTTCTCTTACGTAAACTACACTACATGTGTTGGCAGGCACCTCAGTTGCCTAACATAACTGACCACACCAAAAATTTAAAAAAAAACAAAATCTTAAAAGCTGCCTTGGTAACTTTACAAAGAAACCTGCTACAAAATCTTGCACAGTTTCCCAGGGGACTTGTCTGTGAAGTTTATCATCCAAATGCATTCATCTTCTATGACTGTTCTTCCAAAACAAATTGCTTTTATAGTCCACACCACAAATTTAGACCTTTTGATCAATACCCCCATTTTATGAGCCGTCTATAGAGATATCTGGAGATGCTGCCCTGCTTGATTGCCTAGGAATAAAGATTGATCAGTCCGATATCTCCCCACATATAGATTCTAGGTTGATTCACATACTGTACACAGACCCCGTGGCCATACTCCATCCCTCTTGAAAATTACAGTCAATACCTTTTCCACTCAGCATATCTTACAAAGACTTGAAGGGGATTATGACCCCCCAGTGCAGACTTTGGAAAGGAGCAGGCAATTCACAGAAGTTAACTTTGCATCCAACAGAGACCTAGGGTTTTGACTTCAAGTTTCTTAGTATCACAATGCAAAATATTTTTTTGTATTTCACTTTGAAGGTGACTTTCTTCAACAGAGACAACAAAGGGCAAAACTAAAGGACAGAAGCTAAAGTTAGTCAGTTCTGCTTTCTAAAATCTCCTTTTTCCCTTATAGGAGAGGGAATGCCACACCAGAGCAGCAGCAATGACCAGTTACTAGTTCTCACTCTCTGTGTCGGGTGAGGTGGTCACTGCCATATACCTGAGACAGAACAGGTGCTTGGCGATTGCTTGAGTGATGGATAGAATGTACATTGTGTTATCTTGTTAGAATGTTCTAATTTTAAAATTCCCAGTTACCCTATAGCAGAGGTTCTCAAAATTTGACATTCATCCATATCACTTGAAGGTCTTGGTAAAACACAGATGGCTGGCCCCACCTCCAGAATTTATGATTCAGTAGTTATGGAGAACTTGCATTTTTAACAAGCTCCCAGGTGACACTGGGGGCACATCTTGAGAGCTTGAGAAAGGTTATCACAGAGTTGGCATCCTAGGAATAAGTTTCAAGGGTCAAAACCAGAAATGTCTACCATGCATGAAAACCAAAAATGGGAGACTCTTTTCATCTCTTGATTCAAGGAGTGAATAAAGGGCTGCTCCACTAATGGGAATTGGAAAGTCACTCTTGCTTTCTGAGTGATTGAGCAGGTCGAAGAGAGTTTTGAGGCACTCAACAGTGCTCTTTCTCTTAGATCTTAAGGTCCTTGGTGTGGGGACCAGTTTTCTTCATTAAGTTGAAAATAGACAAATTTATTTTGTTGTTGTTGTTGCTTTAATGTCTTCAGCGATGTGCAGGCTTGGTGCACAGTGTAGGAGACAGAGTGTCTGTCACTCCACCTGTCATTACCACTTGGCTTCCTTCAGAGAATACCATATGAAAACAAGCAGTGTCAAGAAACCAAAACATCTGTTTGCATCCGGAAGAAGCCTGATTTTAAAAGCATGACATTAAAATTGATTTATCACATCATAAAAATGAAGCAAAATAAAAGGCACCAACACCTTCAGCTTGGAACAATTAGAAATATATGACTGTCAGAGGGAAGAGTTGTTTTCAAAGTATCTTGTGTAAAATATTTTATGAGGTAGAGAGACAGAAAGAGGAGACTGCTCAGGGCATTGAGAGGAAAAAGTATAATCACTGAGATAAAATTGGGGGACTATTTGTGGATCAGCTTGCATTTTTATTAATGTCTGATGACTTTTATTTTGAGGATACAAAAAGGTAAAACAACAAAAAAAATCTTATTGACTGAAGGACTTCAGGACAGCCCTTGGAGCTTGTCTGAGGCTGGAGGTGTAGACAACTTGTGTGTGTTTAATTGTCCTCCTGTGGATGCAGAGATGCTGCCTTGATGATATTTGCATCCACATCTTTCAGGTCTTTTTTGCAATACAGAATGCTAATAGGTGTCTGTCAGGGAAAGAAACTAGGGATGTGGTTGTGGTTTTCTGTGTTCGTGTCTCCAGTTGTCACAGTGTGCAGAGGAATCAGCCAGGGTCAGAGTCTGCAGACGGAGATAGAGCTCATTTCTTTGCTCACCACCCCTCTTCTCTCTGCAAAGAAAGAAAAAAGCCACTCTTCCAAGTCAGAAGCAAGAGGGTGGGGGGGAATACACACACACACACACACACACACACACAGAGCTTTGTGTAATGCACAGTAATGATAGCCCTTGAAAATGTCTTTGCTTTGTCTCCTAAATGCCGGCCTCAGATAGAGAGTGGCTGAAGTGGAGGAGCTGGCCTGGGTAGAAAAATATATTTCAGAAGTGTCAATTCCATCCCCAGCTGTTCCTGAATCCAAGTGTCACGTGTGTGCTCTTCTCAGTACATGGAGAGCTTCGTTATCTGTTACCTGGGCTATTGAAATGCTTTTCGGACATTTACCCAGTGTATTTTACATACAGCTGCTTGATTAATCCCTCTAAAGCATGGTTCTGGGCTTGCCTCCTTCGAGTGAAAAGCTTCAGTGGCCTTCCATTGCCTTCTGAGCAAATTGGAATCCTGCTGCCTAGCAATCAGGGCCCTTTGGGACCTGGATCTAACCTGTATTTCCAAACATTTAGTCCATTACAGTTATTCAAGCACAGAACAGGTCATTTTGCCATGCCTTCCCACACAGAGTCTCCCCACATGCCTAAATGCTTTCTGGTTTTCAAGCCAAATTCAAATGCCTTGACCTTGGCATGTCTGCTCTGTCATCATTTCAAATTCCTGTGATACCTGAGGGTGCAGAGGAGCCTCCTCCCTTTTAATCTCCTCTGGGTCCCACCACAGTAGCAGGTGCAAGTGATGTCATCCAGCCCCAGCCAATCAAAATGCTCAACCTCTTGGCCACAGCAATTGGTCAGGGATGGTCATGTGACTCAAGTATGGCCAATGAAATTCCATCCCAGGACATTGGCTGGAGCTATAGGGAAGCCACCCATCTTTCCAGTGGGGGCCTGGAGCTGGTTTCTCTTAAGCCCCAAGCTTCCTTTCACCATCTTTGAGAGTCTGCTTGGAAACTGAGACGGAAAAAGGCAGAGCCAAGAGCATGTCCTGATGATAAAGTTTCAATCCTGGATTCAACCATGTTTGGATCCAGACCCACCCTTTGAATTTCCCAGTCATACAATCCAACAAATTCCTATTCTTTGGTCTAAGCCAGAGTCGCATTAGTGTCTGTTTCTTCCAAGTACTTACAAAAACAGTACTTATTTTATCTGTTGGATTTTAATTACAGATGCGTATTTTAAATTTTATTCTGTTATTCATTTGATGTATATTTTTATTAGGCACCTACCGTATGTCAGATCACAGATTCAGCTCTGAGGGACTGTTCCTGCCTTTTAAGAACTATTCATCCAACCAAAGGGGGGAGATGTAAATAATTACAGCAGTGCAGAGTAGGTCAATAGAAACCTTGGAGGACTTACTTTGTTCATGCAAACCTGGATATATCTGCATAGTCTTACTGGAGATGGTGACGTTGAAGCTGAGTGTTGAAGGATGAGGAGGAGCTCCAGAAACAAGCCACAGGGGGAGGATGGAAAGAGCATTCAAGCCTAAGGAAATAATACATGAGAACAAGTAAACAATGAGCAGAGTGAATGGGAAACTGCAAGTCATTCATCATACTCAGAAGACTGTGTGCTGTTCCCTCCTGGAGCCTGAAGTGCCTGTAGAACAGTGTCTTCACCAGAGAATGTGCCTAATAAGTGTGTGTTAAGTGAATGAGCTAATGAGTGAACATTATTGGCAAGTGTTATTATAGGAGATAGAGGATTCTTAACAGTTGTTATGAGGAGGAATGATTAATTGAGGCTTAGCTAAAATAATTGTTATTTAGAAAGGAAAAGTTGCCAGGCATGGTAGTGCCTGCCTGTGGCCCCAGCTACTTGAGAGGCTTGGGGCCCAGGCAGGGAGGATTACTTTAGCCCAGGAGTTCAAGGCTGCAGTGAGCCATGATCGTGCCACTCCCTGCAGTCCAGCCTGGGTGACAGAGTGAGCCCACATCTCTTAAAAAAAAAAAAAAATAACAAAGAAAAATCTACCAGCCACTGTTATACCAATTCTCCGTGTAACACCAACTTTCTGGTGACCTGCATGAGGGAACAGAAACATTCTTCTTTGTCATGTATTTGGAGTTAATCTGCAGAAAATAATGATAACAATAACAAAAGCATTATCAACAATAAATCTATAGTAATGACTTGTTCTTGCTTGTTATGTGCTAGGAAATGTGCCACGCAATTTACTAGCATTGTGTCAAACACCCTTTACATTAATCCTGTGCCACAGATACTATGAATGTCTCCACTTTTAAAACGAGGAAATGAGGGCCAGGTGCAATGGCTCATGCCTGTAATCCCACCACTTTGGGAGGCTGAGATGGGTGGATCACTTGAGGTCAGGAGTTTGAGACCAGTCTGGCTGACGTGGTGAAACCCTGTCTCTACTAAAAATACAAAAATTAGCCAGACATGGTGGTGCCTGCCTGTAATCCCAGCTGCATGGGAGGCTGAGGCACAAGAATCACCCAAACCTGGGAGGTAGAGGTTGCAGTGAGCTGAGATAGCGCCACTGCACTCCAGCCTGGGTGACAGAGCAAGACTGTCTCATAAAATAAAATAAGAAAATGAGGCTCCAAGATGTTGTGCAACTTTACACAGTTCACTCATCTTCTAAGTAGATGCCCTTATTCAGAAGCTCATAAGAGAGAAAAGCAGAGTTTGATTCTGGACAGGACTGTGTAGGTTCAGAGCTCTTGTCCAGAACAATGTGATAGAATGTCTTGGAAACAAGTGATACTGCCTAGATTCAACTTTCCTGTGTGTGTCCCTTGGATCACATTCTTTTTGGATCAGATTCTTTAAGACTTTCACATGTTAGAGTCAGTTTGAAATCTCTGGGGTTTATTGTGGGCTCTGGGTTCATTGAGTCTCAGGCAAAAGAACCCACCTCTGTCTTTACCCTTCTCATACAAGCAGTGGGAGACAAGAGACTGGCCTGCTTATGGAAGACAAGCCTTATTACATGGAAGGCTTGGAATCCAATGGGTTAATTCTCTATTGCCTCAACCTCCCATTCTCAAAGTCCCGTTTGTAATCAATTTGAAATCATTAATTGGACAAAATAATTATTTACTACCATATCCCCAGGATAGCCAAAATTTAATTGCCAGAGCCTTGTTTGTGCAAGCAATTTCTGTTTAACAAAGAGGAATATTTAGTGCCATTGTAAAATTAATTGGGTATGTTATACTTTTTCCCCCCACAATAGTCAGAGGGCTGTCAAAGTGGTAATGTGAATAGTGTTTGTTAACTACATAGCTTTGATAATAATTTCCTTATAAGAGCAGTGGTAAAATCCTGTCCTAAGCACTGTAGAATTTTTATCTTACAAATGTGAAAATTAGAACTCAGATTGTAACAATTTTTTTGTCTGTAATACCATTTCAATTTTTAAAACTCCTGGCTGAGTGTAAGGTGAAAATCAAGCCATACTCCTTTCTTCAGGTTTCCTTTGAGCGTCTCTTTCTGTGTTCCTATCTCTGACTCAGTCTGTCTCCCTGTCTCTCTGTTTCTCTGAGCCTCTCTTCCAGTGAAGCGTGCTTCCTAGGTGTGTCTTTATCCCATGTCCCTCACACTCCCTTTTGTCAATAACTTGCAGAACAAGAAGCACCTTTACTTATCTTACCCCAAAGATTCACTCACCTCAATTTGTGTGTTTTGCCCCTTTTTTCCCACCCCTCCTGTCTAAGGACTTTTCTTACAGTAGAAAAGCCTGGGTTTTTCTATTATTTAGAACTTAAACAAATCACAGCTCACAGCCTCTTGGCTCTGTGGCCTTGAGTGAGTTATTTAAATCTTTTTTGCCCAATTTTTAAAATCTGTAACATGAGATAATAATACCTATCCCCTAAGATTTTCAAACATCAAAGGAGATACCTTTGTGGAATTCCTAGAATGTCTCCTTGTTCTTTCTTAGTCTTTCTGAACTTATCCATATTTGGTAAGAGTATACATGTATGTGTGTACCCATGTGGCTATTTATCTATGTACCTGCTGATTATCTACTGATTAGCTATCCTATCCGTCCATCCGTCCATCCGTCCATCTGTCCATCCATCCATCCATCCATCCATCCATCCATCCATCCACCCACCTCTCTACCTACCTTCCTGCCTACCCCTATCTTTCAATCACCTATCATTTGGTTCCTCTTTTCTCCTCTTTCCTTGGTCTCTGTAGCTGAGCTCACTCATATGTTCAGCTCCTCTAGTCTTCCAGTTTGAGGTGAAGACCTGTAAGAAGATGAATAAGTCAAAACAATGATGAGATCCTAGATCAGTCTATTCATGTGATACAAGGAAAAATAATCTATCTTGTTTTCCTGGGCTCTCTTTGTCTTCTTTACTTTTTCATACCAGTCCCTCTTCATCCTTCTACAAACTAAACACTTCCTCTCCCCTCTTAGGCAGTTGGGCTAGCAGAGCCTTTCTGTCTGGTTTCTCAGTCCACATTTCTACTCCTGTTCTTTGCCATCTGCATCCCCTGAAATTCTCAAGTCCGATTGTACCTGGACTTGGTTCCCAGAGTCCCCTGTCTGAGTCCTTCTCCTGGGTCTTCTGTCATCTTCCTGAACTGAGCCTTTCACCCTGGGTAAGATCTCTTGAGCTGCAAGCCTCTGTGGGGGATTTTTCTATTCTTCCCCTCCTCCTCTCAGCTCATTCCTTCTGCACCTCTACTCTTTATAGTTCATGTTGACTGTGGCCCCCCCCCATCCTCAACCCTTATCAGCAGAGTAGCATTAAAACTTCCAGCTCCGCCATAATTGTAACCCATACCAGGAACCTCTACCCATGTCAAGGATCACTAAAGTCCACCTCTGGCTGGCCAGTATCAGCATAACGCACATAATCCACACTTGATATCCAATGATATGCAATCACATTTGCTTCTCAAATGCACTTTGGCTTCTCTGTCTCTGGCAGTCTGGATTGCCTTTAAATCCATAGTCATCTGTAAATGAAGGTGCCCATCAGTGCCCCAATGGGAAAAAAAAAGTTCTTGATGATCCCCTTAAGCCATTAACTAACTGAAGTACATAAGGACTAATCACACACATATATAGAAACACATAAGAAGTATGTCATGTATAGCACTCTGTCTTCAGCGATCCATCTCTGGCCATCTATATGTGGTATTTGGCTCTCCCGAATGCAGACTTTTTAATAGGAGCTAACATTTTTTTGAGCGCTAACTGCTTGCCAAACACAGTTAGAACTAATTTGTATACATTAGAGAATGTAATCTGCTGCAGTCTCATGCCACATGTGCTAATTATGATGCCATTTCATAGATGATGGAACAGTCACACAGAGGTAGGTAGCAAACCCATCATCACAAAGCTGGTGTGTTCTAATAGATGGCACAGCTGCTACTCAGACCCAGGCAGCCTGAGTTCATGTTCCCATGCAGGAATCCCTTCCCGACATTTCTCAAGGACCTTACCCGCTTTTTCAAATCTCCAATCCTGGAAATAATCAGTGGAGAAATTGAGGAGACATGTGACAATTCTCAAGTGTGAATTAAACCTTAACTATCCACAGAGATGTGTCTGGATCAGAAGAATCCACAGATGCCACGTGAATAAACAAGCACAGCGAACACAGAGAAGGGCATTGAGCATCAAAGTTAACATTTGGGGTCACTGGGACGGGAGCACATAGAAGCAGAACCCGTATGATTTCATGGGTCGGTCTTGCTCGTAGCTGTGGCTGTACGGTGATGTCTGCTGGTGGCTCTGTCTGCTGCCAACAGTGAGTCATTGTTGCTGATAAAAGAAAAGCTAATACACTTACACACATAGTATGCTTTATACACATTCCAGGAAGGATGTGTCAAAAATAACACACCTTGGAAGCAAGGAAGTCCCTAAATTGGCAATTTTGATACCCAATTCTATGCTTCTCTGCATCGCTGCTAATCTTAATATGAAATCCTAATAGGACGTTATCTAGAAACTGATGTTTTACTGCGTTTGAATGCGTGCTGATGTTTTACAGTGTTTGCATATTCACTATAGGCTACAGATATTTGTAAATGCAACTTCATTGAATATTTCTGATCTGTGATACATGTGTAAAAGTGAGTGAAGATTATGAAAAACATTAAAAATGTTTTATGAATAACCCATGATTTCATGAATCCTTGAGAATTCCCGGGAATTTCCATTTCTTTTCCGAATTCCAAGTATTTATATCCATTAAAATTCAGAAACACTAACGTGTTCAGAACACAGAGCCTTGCTCCTGACCACTTCTCTAGAATTCTTCTTGGCACACTTTTCTCATTGTTCAAAATAAGTATTCCTGTCTGAAATGGAACTCATCTTATTATGGTCTGTCTTGCTCACTGGAATGGAGGCTTCAGGAGAGAAGGGCTCTGTCTATCTCGTTACCTGTGTAGCATTAGTACCTAGGACAACTCCCGGGAAGTTCTCTGAGCTCCATAAACATTGGAGAGATCAGTGACTGAATCTGCCTGACTCATTGTTAAGTGTGTCCAAGGAAGTCATCGCAGAAGAGGAAAGAGGTTCTAAACCTGATCACTGCACAAGTTTCTTGATATTTTGACTGCAGAAAGGCTCCTTTTATGAAAGCCCAGTGATTACCAGGCCTCACCCTGCCCTCATTTCCAGGTGCAGTGCTGAGCCATCCTAGGACATTCGTCAAGCAGGGTCTCTCCATGAGCCAAGGTGAAGGGAAAGTCACAGAGGCCTTCAAGGAAGCGGGAAGAAGTTTTTCTGGCGCCATTACAACCCGCTGAGCTCAGAGCTCCGATGTGCTTATTCTGGAAGCATGTGATGTTCCAAATCTAGTTCAGCAAAAGCTAGCCTTAGGATTTTTCTTGGTAATTGAGAAAAATGCCTTTTCTTTTTCTGTAGAATGGAGAGAGTGGAGACTGAGGTTTTTGAGATGCCTTCCAGCTCTGACATCCAAGATTCAATGGGTCTTGGATACAACCCCCTGAGCTGAGTGTCATCTCTCTCCACTTCAACTGAGTGGAACCATGTCAGAAGTCAAAAGCTGATTTACGTGTGTGTTCCTTCCCTGTCTTCGAAGCCTCAGCCGAATGTGAGCCTGCTCAGGGAAATCATTTAGCACCTGCTAGGGTCCCCGTCTGAATTCCATTGTTTAGCCCACTGCCAATTTCCTGGACTATTTAATTCCTAGCTGTAAGGTTGTGAGTTCAAATCCCCTTAGGTTCAAGTTTCATTAGCGGCTTTTGCAGATCTATTTCTCTCTCTGTGTGATGCCCACAGTCTCACTGTGTAATTATCCTTATCAGACCAGACACATCTGATTAAACCATTTGAGAAGGTCTTTTCTTAGAAAAGGCAGCAAATCTTAACAAATTTAGCTTGTGTCTTACGGTATCATTATCAGTGAACTTAAACTCTATCTAAAAAACAAAAAACCTCTGCCCACTCTGATATAGGCAAATGCTAGCTTGTGAAAGGTCAACACCATTCTTTTATTGTTTATTTTATTTTTTTTTAATATCCTTTGCAGTGGAGAGGGAGCACTTACACCCAAAGATTAGTGAGTCCAGCTGAGGCTTTTGCTCCTTTTATTGTTGTCGCAGTCTAGAACTCAGCAGGGAATAGAAGAGGCACCCACCTAGGGAATAGAGGGAGATTTAGTGGAGGGACCATTTACAGAGATGTGGGTACCACGAAAGACCTGAGAGGGGATGTTGAGGCACCAGGGACTAGACGAGCTGTCTCCTTTGTGTCTGAAAGGACAGGGGGGAGTATAATATTATCAGAGGCTCATCAGAGCTGGAGGCCTGGAGGAAGTGCCCTTGGGTAGGTGTTTCTCTAACCATGGAGAAGCACAGCTACTGTCCAAGATCAGGCGATGCACCGGGGAGGAAGTGGGGAATACACACCCGATATGGTCTGGATCTGTGTCCCCACCCCAATCTCATGTCAAATTGTAATCCCTGGTGTTGGAGGGGAGACCTGCTGGGAGGTGATTGAATCACGGGGTCAGATTTCCCCCTTGCCATTCTCGTGATAGTGAGTGAGTTCTCATGAGATCTGGTTGTTTGAAAGTGTGTGGCACCTCCCTCTTCACTCTCTTTCTCTCTCCTCCTCTGCCGGGGTAAGACATGCTTCCTTTTTCTTTGCCCTTCCGACATGATTATAAGTTTCCTGGGGCCTCCCAGCCATGCTTCATGTATAGCTTGTGGAACTGTGAGTCAATTAAACCTCTTTTCTTTATAAACTGCCCAGTTTATAAAGTTCTTTATAGCAGTGTGAGAAAAGTCTAATACAATGCTCGCTACTCTCTTTTCCTTTACCCTTTAATATCCTGCTAGTATTTTTCCTTTGGCTGAAACCCACCAGAAATACAAAACCCAGGAACCCGAGAGATGCAGCTCATAGAGGAGAGAAAACAAGGGTGGATTGGGATGGCCATTGGGTGGATGAGGAATCAATAGAGAAAAAACAGCTCCATCTTCCATTTATTGGTAAAAGAGAGCAGAGGAAGAAGACGTGGTTACCTATGGCTTGGTGATTTGGCCACTTCCCTTTTCTGGGACAAACTCAGATTCTCAGTTTTATGAACAAAGAACAGTGTTTTCATTCTATCTGCATCATGAGAGCCACATGGAGGGACAGCTCCATTTGTCTCCGAAGAATCTGGCAGGCACTGGGAAGGCAGCGATAAGAAAGAAGTGAAGATATTGGGGTTGGTCAATGTCAAGCCATAGCATCCCTGGAGACAGCTTCACCGGGAGTGGGAGAACTAGAGACTCAGCTTCCATCTGTTCTCTCCCCACAACCATGGTCACTGGATTATAATAATAATGACAACAGTGATAAAATTGGTGGTAACAGCAGGTAACGTTTGCTGAATCATGTCCATGTACCTGGCACTGTGCTCATATACTCTCTTATTGGTGATCCTGAGAAAGGACCACTAAACTTATCTCTAGTTTAGACATGCAGAAACGACATTAACGAGTACAATAATATATACACACAAGATTAACAAGTGGCAAAACCAAAGTCTAAAACAGAATTTTTAATTTTATTTCAAAGGTTTTGTTTTAACCTCTCCAATATCCTACCTGCCCATCCACCCAGTCACATGGCTCTGTCTACTAACATCTCCTGAAATCTTCGCCTCCTGCCATTGTATCTTGGCTGGATTATTGAATAGCCACTTAAACCTCCACTTTCTCTCCTCTTGAGTCTATTATTCACACAGAGAGTAGGGTTGTCCTTTAATTAAAAAACAGAGTCAGTGTATAACCCTGTATTAAAAATCTCTGGCTCCCCAGAGGACACAGTTTAACCTCCTTTTTATCAGACATGGTCTCATATGATATGGTCTAAACCCATTTTGCTGGCAACATCTCCAGACATGCTCCTTCATGCTCTCTAAGCTCCAGCTGTACATTGAGCTTCTTTCAAGACACACAATGTGCTCCTGAGCCACTGTGCCTTTGCACACACTGTAACTCCTATCTACAGTCCCCTCCTTCCCTTTCTGTCCATGGAGAATTCCTCTTGATATACAATAACCAGTGAAATGGTGCCCTCCTTAGAAGCCTTCCCCAGCTCCCTCTCCCAAAGCTATTTTCCTTCTCTTTCATGTTTTCACTACTATTTATGTTTTGTCATCAAATTGCATTGTAGTTGCATTACATACATGTGCTTGCCCCTCAAATCTGTGCTCTTTAAAAGAGTAACTCTATCATTCTACATGCATCATCTCATTTGGTTCAAAACCACCTTATAAGGTAAATATTATGATTATCCTTAATCAAGTTGATGAAATGGAGACTCAGAAAAGTTAAGTAGCTTGTCCGAGGATGCACAGCCTGTACATGATGGAACTGGGATCTGGATCCAGGATGTCTCCCTCCAGAGCTCTGCTCAGTCCTACTACTTTAGGGCGTTGTTCCTGTCTCAGTGCTCTGGGTGTCTTATTCCCGTGGCTTTATACGCCTGTCTTTGAGTACACGCTCATAATGCTGCAACCTAAAAGTGTGCTTATTGAATAGATGCAGTTTCCCTCCAGAATCAGCAGCTAGAGCCCAGACACTTGAATTATTCACTGATGAGCACCGAACTTTCGGTCACATGCATCTGTCTACCGCAGGTGTGCCACATGTGGTCCTGGGAGACTGGACCGAACCGTGAGTGTTGATTTTCTCATGGACCCTTTTTAAGTGTTCTTCGGCTTAACTGTTAGTTAGCTGGGTTTCTTCCACTTACATTTGGTTGTCCTTAACTCGAGATGGGAGGTCACTACCGGGATATACAGCCATGGAACTCATTGAGGAAAATAGACTGACTGCCTGCCATCTTGGATTGTAATGACATTCTGAGCCATATAGATAGCTCAGAACTAAGTGATGACAAACTGGAGATGAAAGGCAGAGACAAGCACAGGAAGTCAATCCTCTTACGGTGGAATCATTTCTTTTGTAGACCCCGCTGTCCTTGGCTCGTGCAACAACCAAAGAGGTGATTTCTGAAGGGAGACCTCTTACTGTTTTGAAATGCAAATGCAAGGCTTCTTACACTTGACTTACACACCAACTCAAGGGCCGTTTGGTTTTGCGTGTTGTTAAAAATATTGTTCACTTGCCTGTAAAGTGTCTAGGATGCCTTAGCTTAACCATCTGAGAGTTCCTTTATCCCCCAACCGGAAGAAAAATAGGAGACTTCCTAAAGCCAGTTACAGCCCCCTATGGGATGGTCTCACAAGGAAAAGTCTGCATAAGAGACCTCCGCCTTGACTGCCTCTCTGACATTATTGATCCGGTTAGCTTTGGTTCCCACATCTGTCACCTGAGCCACACCCTCTACGCCATTAACATGGAAATGGAACTTTGATACCGAGAGGAGTGCCTTACACCAAGACCTCTAAATCTGAAGTCTAATCTTTTCTATAATTCCATGATGTAGTCTCAGTAGCAATGCTTGGAACTGTCATTCAGTTAAGTGCGTAGTATTCAGTGCACTCTACTTAGCACTTGATAGGGAACAAAGTTCAATGGGACACAAAAACTCACCTCAAAGAATTAAATTCTGGGCAGAAGGATAATCAAACTAGACAGAGATTTATAATACACAGTGTAAGCCAAGTGGTGCTGTAGTTGCTGCCTGGTATGCATTTTAGAAGATAACTCCAACTAGTCTTTGGAAAACCATCCTTCTCTTACTCTCAGTGCATCTGGTTAAGGGATAACTGGCACTAAACCAGCTTTAGGGCCGATGTGAGAGCGAGGTGACACCAAACAGCATCACACACAGACTCATACACAAACACACAAACACACAGACGCACATACAATAGTAGCAGTGATTAGTTCAAGAGTCAAAGAGTCAGTGTAGGACCCAAGCCAAGTCAAGGAGAGACAATGAGACTCCATTCTAGGACTGTTAGGGAGCAAACAGAGAAGAGACATCTTCAATTCCTGGATCCAAGATCACTGAAGGTGGAGCCTGGAGCTGCCAGAGCCTGTCCACAGTGGTCAGCGTTCGTGCACAGGTGAAGTCAGAGAGAAGACAGCACACCCTCAACACAACCAGAACTTTGGGTCCAGCCACTGCTGGAGTTTTTCATCACATGTCAATAAATCCCTGTATAAATTACTTTTTTGACTTCAGAGAGTGTGAGGTTTCCATCGTTTGTAGCCAAATAATATAAAAAATATGCTATTAGTAGAAAAGGACATCTCCAGTTGTAAGGAGCAGGCTTAGTCCTTTCTTTGAATGCAATTTGGATTTAGAAAGGATAGGACACTGTGGGAGAGAATTCCAGGCCTTGTGCAAAAGCCAGTAGCCCATGCTGCAAAAGCAAGCAGATGTGGGTTTCGTTTAGTAGGCACGCCTTCTTAGATCATCTAAAACAGCAGTCCCCAATTTTTTTGGCACCAGGGGCCTGTTTCCTGGAAGACAATTTTTCCGTGGACTGCAGAGAGGTGGGTGATGGCTTCAGGCTGTTTTAAGCACATTACATTTATCATTAGATTCTCATAAGGAACACACAGCCTAGATCCCTCGCATATGCAGTTCACAGTAGGGTTTGTGCTCCTGTGAGAATCTAATGCTGCCCATGATCTGACAGGAGGCGGAACTCAGGCAGTAATGCTCGCTCGCCTGCCACTCACCTCCTGCTGTGGGGTTCGGTTCCTAACAGGCCACGGACCAGTATGGGTCCATGGCCTGGGGGTTGCGGACCCCAATCTACAACAGGTCTGGATTTATACTAAGACTTGGGATACAAAGATACTTTTTAAATGTTACAAAAGAATCTATATGTTATACCTGATTTAACTATTGCACAAGAAGGGAGTGCGGGGAGAGAGGTAAATCAGACTAAACTGGCAGAAAAATCAGCAAGTTTCTGCCTACCCCTTTCTCTGTCTCTCTCTCTCCCCTCCTTTCTTTTCTTCTTTCTTTCCTTCTTTTTTTTTCCCTTCTTTTCTTTCAAAAATACTACCAGAAGCCATGGATCAACAAAGGTTTTAGAAAAAGAACAATTATCAAATTATGAATTCCCAGGATGTTTACATTAGGATAATGTTAGTGCTGACCTGATAACCCCCTTAATTTACCTGTACATTGACAGGGACCCTCAGCTGTAGTCTTGGCTCCCAGAGTATCACTGATGAGGTGTGATGAGGATAAAACCCCTTTCAAGAATTAAGTCAACATTCACTAAAACTAAGAGGAAGGAATGTGAGCAGAATCACTTTGTAAACATGGAAGATGGAACAGCAGCTACCATTTCAGAGATGGCTTCCAGGTTTGAGTGACCAGCTAGAAAGTAAGTTTGAAATGTTTGATTCTCAATCTGTCAAACCCAAATATGTTCATAGTGGTCCTCACAATTAGCAGAGAAATGCCTTCCTTCCAGTGTTTGGCATGCTATTTATTTTTTCCAAGACAGGCGCTATTACGCACTGCTCTTTACTCAGGCAAAATCCAATTATTCTCTTCACTGTTCTGAAAAATGGGCCAAATGGAATGGTGCGGAGGTATCATCTATCATGATTCCTGCAGGGTGTCTCAGAGGAGATGAGGAGCCAGGAAGAATTTACCAAGGCTTAGAGATAGCATTTCATCTCTTTAAACTGACCTCCAGGAACCCAGATTTAAGACGTCCTATTTATCCTGGGCTTTATGTCTCTATGGCGGATTGCTACCAACCTTTCTGCCCCTCATCCTTATTCACTGTGAGAGGTAGCAATGCTGCCGCGTAAAACAACTTCCCAGGTTCCTTTGCAGCTAGTATAGCCATGTGAACCAGTTCTTGCCAATCAAGTGCAGGTGGAATTTTCTAGGTGAAGCTTCTAGAGGGATAGCTTTCAGTGGCATACTTCTGCCTTTGCCCTTTCCTCCTGTCTGGGTTTCTGGTGATATTGTGAAGCTGCCATGCTAGTCCTGGCTGTCTTTTCTCTGGATTTCTTGTTACATGAGAATAACCTCAATTTGGGCATGCCTCTGTGGTCAGGTTGTTAGTACCTGACATCTTTAATAAATCCACTTTACCTCTGCTTTATTATTCAAATTTAGTCTTTGGCTTTCCATATTTTATCATGAGATTTTTGCTTCGTTATCCACATGCTCGTTCTCCTATTTTTCAACATTTCATTAATTTACATGATTTATTTCCCTGTGATTGCTACCCAAACTGCTGTATAAAGCATCTAGTCGCTGTAACTAATGCTCATTCTGCAGGAACCAGATATGCAGCAAAATGTTCACATGAGAAAGCAAGACACATGCAGGGGTACAGCTATGCAGTTGCACAGATCTAAGCTTTGGCGACACATCTACCTGATTAATGCCTGCTTATCAGAGTTCTAACTTGCCAGCTGGGTAAATGCTGGCATATTTTTTTCTGATGTATATTTTTTAAACACTCTTTTCTAGCATCTGTGCGTTTTATTTACCTTAGCCACGCTTCACTTTGAAGGAAGCCCATGAGTTGAGCATTTCTGAGAGGACTGCACCATCATTTGAATTTCAGTGCATCAGGAAGGAAGAGACGCCACACTTGCTAGAGCCCAGGGAGGCCTGATAAGAAGTGATGGAAATTGGCTGGGTGCCGTGGCTCATGCCTGCAATCCCAGCACTTTGGGAGGCCGAGGCGGGTGGATCACGAGATCAGGCGTTGTAGACCAGCCTGGCCAAGATGGTGAAACCCTGTCTGTACTAAAAATACAAAAATTAGGCAGGTGTGGTGGCAGGCACCTGTAATCCCAACTACTTGGGAGGCTAAGGCAGAGAATTGCTTGAACCCAAGAGGCAGAAGTTGCAGGGAGCTGAGTTCGCAGCACAGCACTCTAGCCTGGGTGACAGAGTGAGACCCTGTCTCAAAAAAAGAAAAAAAAAAAAAAAGAAGTGATAGAAATTTCTTGTTGCTGAAATGCCCTTCTGGGTGCTGAGTGATTGCCTGAATGAGCTCTCATGGGTACCCTGTTGCAGGGATGCCAATGAACTTGCAAATCCTGGTTTCACAGCTGATGCTGCCAACAGCACATTAACGTCAGTATTTTTTGAAGCATAGTACTGCTTGTTTTTTTGCTTTTGAAACTAGAGTGCATTTTACTCCTACTTGAAATTTCATGTATCCTCTTCACTTACATGGGATTAGACTATGAAATCCAAGCATCATTGAAACTCTTTCTTAAAACTTTTATTTTAAGTTCAGGGGTACGAGTGCAGGTTTATTGCATAGATAAACTTATGACACGGGGGTTTATTATACAGATTGTACAAAAATTAACTCAAGATGGATTAAAGACTTAAATGTCAGACCCAAAACTATGAAAACTCTGAAAGAAAACCTGGGTAATACCATTCAGGACATAGACACGGCAAAGATTTCATGAAAAGACATGACAGTTGCCAAAAGCAATTGCAACAAAAGCAGAAACTGACAAATGGGATCTAATTAAAGAGCTTCTGCACAGCAAAGAAACTCTCAACAGAGTAAACAGACAACCTACAGAATGGGAGAAAATGTTTGCAAACTATGCATCTGACAAAGGTCTAATATCCAGCATCTATAAGGAACTTAAACAAATTTACAAGAAAAAAAAAAACATATAAAAATGAGCGAAGGACATGAAAAGACACTTTTCAAAAGAAGACATACATGTGGCCAATGATCATATGGAAAAACCTCCACAGCACTGATCGTTGGAGAAATGCAGATCAAAACCATAATGAAACTCAGGGTTAAAATTGGTTTTGAAAATCTTTTGATCACAAGACCCATCACTTCCAACTGATCTAACACATCCATATGTCATCCAGCACCAACAGACTATTGCTTCTGTCTGGAGAGTCAGGGTTCCTGTGTCTTGTGTGTATACCTGAGATCACTTCTCTCTGGAGAGTCGGGGTTCCTGTGTCTTGTGTGTATATCTGAGATTGCTTCTGTCTGGAAAGTGAGGGTTCCTGTGTTTTGTGTCTATACCTGAGGAAGTAGCTGGCTTTCCCTGAGAACCACACCATATAAAACATACAAATTTTAAAACACTGGATTCACACTTGGTATGCTGAGATTTTTCACACCATGAAACACTTGAAAATGAGACATGACTTCCACCTCATAGCACTCCTGGCGTTGTATGATTTAGAGAATGGCTAGCCAGTGGTCGATACCATCTGAAGTTGAATTTGGACAAGTAAACACTCATGTGAAGAGACTCCGTGTACCCGTATTGCTGTCGAGCCTGACCAAGGAGAGACCTACAGACTTCCGAAGCTGTTAATATGTGGTGCACCACAGTACCTAGAACTCCTGCTCTGCAGGCTCAGAAAGTCTGGTGGGGTTAGTGGAAATTAGGCCACAGTCTTAGCTAACTGTGCACGGCAATTAGAAGCTGAAGTGGTTGGTTACTCATTCCTTAATTATTCATTCCTTAATGCCAGGCAGAGCTAAGCAGGGCCCTAAACATCACCTAATTTATTCTCAAAGCACTCCTAAGAAGGTGACTTATTTTCATTTATATCAGTGAGTAGGTAAGGATCCAAGAACATACACACAGTTTTCCCCAGGACAAACACTGAGGCAGTGACTGCTCTCACATTTGAGCTCTGGATCTCCTAAAGCCAATGCATAGGGTCTTCCCTCTTAACGGTACTCCATTCCCATTGTGAACCATGAAATCTCATTTTATCCAGAAGATAGAAAAAAAAAAAAAAAAGAAGAAGTTGGCCTGCAGGTAAGGCGGAGCTGCAAAGTCTTCGTCATTATCTTATCCACTACTGATGCCTGGGGGGAATTCCAGGAGGCATTATCTTTCTTTCAGAGTTCCAGGACACCTACTATGTCTCACTACTTTTGAGCATTTAAAAATATTTGATTTCTGATATGTTCCTGGCATTGGGTCAAATAGTAAATACAGTGTAGAAATTACTCATATGATTCATGTAAATTACTTCAAAATACTTTAGGCTTGGGGCATCAGATGAGCAAACATGATAGAACTCACATGGCTGTTCACATGCAGGGCAAGCGTTCATTGTATCAGTCTCTCTATTTTTCCTGTATGATTAAAGTTTTTTAAGACAAAAATGTTTTTAAAATATACTTCACTATGTATTATATACTTTGAAAAAATTGGAATCAACGTAAATGCTTACCAGTGGCCGACTGGATAAAGAAAATGTGGCACATATATGCCATAGAATACTATGCAGCTTTGAAAAAACGAGATCGTGTCCTTTGCAGCAACATGGATGGAGCTGGACTCCACTATTCTTAGCAAACTAATGCAGGAACAGAAAATCAAGTTCTCTGAATGTTCGCACTTATAAGTGGGAGCTAAATGATGAGAACACATGGACACACAGAGGGGAACAGCACACGCTGGGGCCTATCATAGGGTGGAGGGTGGGAGGAGGGAGAGGATCAGGGAAAATAACTAATGGGTACTAGGCTTAGTGCCTGGATGAGGAAATAATCTGCACAACTCCCCGTGACATGAGTTTACCTATGTAACAAACCTGCAGATATACCCCATAACTTAGAAAAGAAAAGAAAAACTCATTTAGCCAGTCTAAGCCTCAGTTTCTGCATCTGTCAAACAAACATAATGGGCACCACACTGTGTGATTGTAAAGAATAAAAAGATTAATGAGTGAGGTGCTTGCTGAAGTGTCTGACATAGACTACAGTCTGGACCATATTTCCTCATTCGTTCATTATGTGGAAACTTCCTGAGCATCTACGAAGCCAATCACTATGCTGGAAACGCTACAGACTATCTCATTTCACACTTATCCTGAAGATATAGGTAAATAAGACACAATTCTTGTTGTCAAGCACTCACTGTTTGCTGGAGGCTGAAAGACACCTTGCAGGTTATAACAAATCAGATAAATAGTACCCAGATGGGCCAAGTGATTAAGCCGGCATCACCCAGCTCCCTAGTGGTGGAGTCGACAAGGAACCAAGGTCTCCTGGACCTGATGCTCTTTCCACATCACCACACACTCTGGTTTGCGGAAGGACCGTGCATGTATTTTATTGCATAGGTAGAAACCTTAACTACTACCCCAGTGTTCTTCAGAAGAGAGTGAGCTAATTTGTACGGTGCGCAGACATCGCTTAGATAGCAATGAACCTTTTGCTAAGAAAGTTAACGTCTTTTCAGCTTTTTTTTCCCCCCCATCCTTCTGGTTACCTCAAGGAGAAAGGCTTTGTTCCATACAAGATGTCTTTAAATCCCTGTTTTTGCTTACGTCATTCTTCACGGGAGAGTAGAGTCCAGACGCGGAGCCCTCGGCAGGCAGTATGTAATTAGGATTAATAACATCGCTGTATTTTCTTATTGGTTGTGTGTAGGGCTCCCTTCTATTTATTGCAAACGATACCAGTTTTCACTTAACAGTAGTGTAATAATGCTTCCTTTCAAAATGAATGTATTAGTAAAGAAAGCAAGTCAATTGAATGAAAGGGTTACGTTTGCATAATAGTGCCGGTAACAGTGACTGAAGAGGGAAGACTGACCCAGACAATTTCCTGAGATAGAAATGCCTCTTCAGTGAAAAAGTGAAATTGGATAAAGTGCTGGGTTTTGGATGGCGGTTGGAAAAGCAAATTGAGTGTGACTGCAATTGTTTCTACTCCAGCAAGTCACTTTCCCAGTGTCCGGGAAGATGAGAGGAGAGAGACACAGAGAGATGGTTGGTTTGGGCTGGTGAAGGGCGGGTTCTGCACTCGGGACTCTGGTGGTGAGTAGCAGGATTCTCTACACTGCAGATTAGCTTGTTTTAGGTTTGAAATGGTGGTTAGATAATGCTCTGTGGGGTCCACTTGGGGACTTTGCTGCGTGCTTGCTAATACTAGGCTCCATATCTGAGGCATTTATTTCCTAAAGACAGTTAATGCCAGCCGGGTCTCACGGCCAGGCGAGCTGATTAAAACTTGGCAGGCACAATTGCTGTTTCTAATAAAGAAATCACCACCACAGCATTTTTTCCTCCTTTAAGTATGAGAGGGGGAAATTGTGAAAAATCAAAGCCTGAAATATATTTTTGACAACGGCTCTTAATTTCCCTCTTTTAATCAGTTTTACACAGCACCTGCCCTCACCATGGCATGGGAAGCAGTAATGCTGCGAATATTTTTACCATTCGTCTTCACTCAGGAGGTAGGGAGGAGTGAGATCTTCAAGAGCAGAGATTTGAGAAGTGTTAATGGGACAAAATGGACATTGAACATCAATTAATAAACATGGGTTATGTGTGTAAGGATTTAATGCCTTTATTCCCCATAAGGATAGAGATCTTGTCTCTCTCATTCCTGCTATGACCCCAACTCCTGAGACATCGTATTCTCCATAAGTATCTTTGAATGAATACACGAGAGTGTTTCTGCATAGGAATCAGCAGGGAGGCTGAGATGCACCGCTCCGGAGGGCACAGTGCACAACACCTGGGGTTCCAGCTATGCAAAGCCTGACATCAGTATTCTGCAGGGACACCCGATATTCCTGGGAATTGGGGATGGAAGGGCTCACCAACTCACATCACATCGTCGCCAACAGTGCCCCTTCTGTGTGCCCTCAAGGACTCAGCATACCATTGGTGGGTACCTTGGTGCACCACCAAGTTCCACCAGCTCAATACCAAGGTTCTCAAATCCCCCTACCTCTGCCAGCTGCTAGAAGCATCGAGAACCAACACTTATTGCTTGAGCCCCTCTTCTGCACTTGCCCTCAACAGCAGGGAGCCACCTTGCTCAAGCTTCTGTCCCTTTTCTGAACCAGCGACTGGTAGACAGAGCTGTATAAAGTCCCAGCCCCTGGTTACCAATTTGGAGCAACCTTGAAGGGACAGTTCAGGTCTACACCTCCCCGGGGATACGCTGAGGACTTTGCTTCACCTGCATCACAGTTGGATTTTTTCCTCTACCTTGTTCTACTTCCTTCATTCCCCTACAGATGTTTATCCCAGCAACTTCCTGCACATAAATGCATCTCACAGTCTGCTACTTGGGAACCTGACCTGCAACAAATAAGAATACAAATTCCCAATGGAGGTGATACTGTCAACTGTGACTATGGGTGGTTTATATGGATGAACTCCGGGGCTTTAGGATGTAAGTGACAGAAGTCCAACCCATGCTGGCTTAATGGACCCATAATCTGAAAAAATCAGAGAGAGGGGTTTCGGGCACAGCTGGATCCAGGGGTTCATGGGATGAGATTATAATTTCACCTCTCCCTTTCATCTCCCTTTCCTTTAGGTTAGCTTCGGTCTCAGACAAACATACAAGGCAGTGAAAAGACAATCCCAAGAATCTAGAGGCTTAGAGTCTAGTACCTTTTTATAAAATTTAACTTAATTTGATATTAAGTTCGGGGGTACATTTGCAGGCTTGTTATATAGGTAAACTTGTATCTTGGGGGTTTGTTGTGGAGGTTATTCAGTCACTCAGGTATTAAGCCTAGTACCCATTAGTTATTTTTCTTGATTCTCTCCTTCCTCCCACCCTCCACTCTCCCATAGGCCCCAGTGTGTGTTGTTCCCCTCTTTGTGTCCATGTGTTCTCATCACTTAGCTCCCACTTATAAGTGAGAATATGTGGTATTTGGTTTTCTGTTTCTGATTAGTTTGCTAAGGATGATGGCCTCCAGCTCTATCCATGTTGCTGCAAAGGACATGATATTGTTCTTTTTTATGGCTGCATAATATTCCATGGTGTGTATGGACCACATTTTCTTTATCCAGTCTTTAATTGATGGACATTTAGGTTGATTCCATATCTTTGCTATTGTGAATAGTGCTGCAATGACCATTCATGTGTATGTGTCTTTATAATAGAACAATTTACATTTCTCTGGATATATACCTAGTAATGGGATTTCTGGGTCAAATGGTAGTTTTGTTTTTAGTTCTTTGAGGAATCATCACACTGTTTTCTGCAATGGTTGAACTAATTTACATTCCCACCAACAGTGTATATGCGTTCCTATTTCTCCACAACCACTCCAGCATCTGTTAATGTTTGACTTTTTGATAGTAGCCATTCTGAATGGTACGAGATAGCCTCTCATTGTGGTTTTGATTCGCATTTCTCTAATGACCAGTGATGTTGAGCTTTCTTCATATGCATGTTGTCTGCATGTATATCTTCTTTGGAAAAGTGTCTGTTCGTGAGAACACATGGGCACAGAGAGGGGAGCAACACCACTGTGGCCTGTCAGAGGAGGGCGGGGAGGGGAAGAGCATCAGGAAAAATAGCTAATGCGTGCCTGGCTTAATACCTAGGCGATGGGCTGATAGGTGCAGCAAATCACCATGGCACATGTTTACCTATGTAACAAACCTGCACAAGTATCCTGGAACTTAAATAAAGTTTAAAAAAGAATATTTGTTCATGTCCTTTGCCCACTTTTTAATGGGGTTGTTTGTTGTTTTCTTGTAAATTTGTTTAAGTTCCTTATGGATGCTGGATATGAGGACTTTGTCGAATATGTAGTTGCAAAAATTTTCTCCCATCCTTAGGTTGTCTGTTTACTCTGCTGGTAGTTTCTTTTTGCTGTGCAGAAGATCTATTAGTTTAATAGATCCCATTTGTCAATTTTTGCTTTTGTCACAATTGATTTTGATGTCTTCATCGTGAAATCTTTGTCCATTCCTATGTCTGGAAGGGTATTGCCTAGGTTTTCTTCCAGGGTTTTTATAGTTTTTGGGTTTTACATTTAAGTCTTCAATCCATCTTGAGTAACTTTTTCTCTTCAGTGGAAGGAAAGGGTCCGGTTTTGATTTTCTGCATGTGGCTAGCCGGTTATCCCAGCATCATTCATTAAATAGGGAGTCCTTTCCCCATTGCTTGTCAACTTTCTTGAATATCAGATAGTTGTAGGCATGTGGCCTTATTGTACCCTTATTCTTAAGAAAGCAAGTCTTTTCCTTGTCAACTCAGAAAAATAAATTTTGCAGTTGTGATGACTGCAGTCATTTGGGCCACATGGCCATAGCAAAAAACAATCATTATCGGCAAAGAATGTGAAACCTGTGTGTTGGTCAGGCCTGGCTTGCACACTCGCATTCAGATCTGAGAAGGATGCACGTCCTCTGAACACGTGCACAGAAGCAGGCAGAGATGGCTCTCCAGAGAAGGGGGAGCTGAGAGCAGGGAAAGGGAGAACAATGTTGTTTAGGAAATTAAGAACTATATCAATTTTGGGAGAAAGAGGAATGAGGGGTGAAAGGAAATGGAGATGGAAAGAATAGAGATAGAGGAAGGGAGAATGGGGAGAGCCAGAACTGGAGCCAGGGACGACGAGTTCAGGAACGGGAGGGAGGGAGATGGAGAGGGTGGCCAAGGACAGCCTGGCATCGCGGTTCGTCGGCTGTGGGCCATTGCTCACCAAGCTCGGCTTTTATCTTTTCATATTTAGCATCAGATCAGAGTGTATATAAAGCAGTTTTTGATGATATCAGAATGGGACTTAACAGTTCAAATACTAGAGACTTGCGGTGTCTAGAGATTGAGACAGACCCTGAGGTGTGGGATATGGTTGGGGAGGTGGCTCGCCTTCGGAATCCCACTGCTGAAAGACACACTGGTCTTCGGAGGACCAGCCCAGGAAGCAGACTCTGAGATGGAGATTTGTGTACAGGGTGCTTTGGGGGTTTTACCCTTGGAAGCACCTTGTGGAGGAGAGGAGGAAGCAGGATTGGAAAGAGGCAGGAGCTGAACTCTGAGGCAGTTTCAACAACAGCCTCAGCCGACCCCAAGGGGAGCTCTGGAGTGGGCTGGCCCTTCAAACATATCCTACCCTGAAGCAAGGGTGCCTGGCCTCTCCACCCCACACTGAGGAGTCACTGGAGGAAGCGTCCACCTAGGAGGCAGCATGATCTTGGGCGAGGTATGCTGTCTTCAGCTGGGGGAAATATCAGAGGTTGTCAGCCACCGTCACCTCCCTCCTACAGGAGTGACCTGGGCAGCACACCATGGCGTCCACGACAGTACCTCTTGCAGACACCAAGATGAATACAGGTAAGGCGTTTGAAGGACTTTGGGTCGTACATGAAGTGTATTTGACTCCTTTCTGGTCCACTCTTAGGCTATCTCCAATCTTATCCAAGCATGACTTACGTGAGGCTAGGCATGGATGCCAGCATTATTCATCAGAGAAATGGCTGGCTAGATTTTGCTGAGCTTTGAGACTATAACCACTTCCAGCACATCCCACTCCATGCTGATCATACCACTCAAGATACTCTGTGACAAGATGGAAGGAGAATGGGATGCATATGCAGTAGATATTCAGAAGACTCTACCACTCGCTAACCACTTTCGGAGTCCTGGCTTCCCCCTTTAATTTGTGTACTTCATCTCTCAGGAGGTGGGGACTCTTGAGTGACTTACCTGAGGTTTCAGCACCAGGAAAGGGTAAGGTCTTGTGACTCTTAAGTCCAGGATCATTTCTCCATTAACACATATGCGTGGAGCCTTCTCCCAAGAGCGAGTGTACTAATTAACTGGGTAGATGTAGAACCAGGTGTTTCCCACACGGTGCTCACATATCCCTTCTCCACACTTACTCTTCTCTGCTCTGAATCTAACGGAATGTGTCACTGCAAACTCTCATTCTCAGGCTCCATTGCCCACTGGCTGCTGGAAAGATTTGGCCAATGAGAGGCAAGGGTTGCAGGCTTTTGATTTTCTTTTGCAACTTTTGTTTTAGATGCTGGGGGTACATGTGTAGGTTTATTACTTGGGAGTATTGGGTAACACTGGGGTTTGGGGTGCAATTGAATCTGTCCCACCCAGGAAGTGAGCATCGAACCCAATGAGTAGTTTTTCAAGCCTTGCCTCTCTCCTTATCTCTTGCCTCTAGTAGCCCCAAGGTCTACTGTTGCCATCTTTATGTCCATGAGTCTCCAGTGCACAGCTCTCGTAAGTGAGAACATGCATTATTTAGTTTTCTGTTTCTGCGCCACTTTGCTTAAGGTAACAGCCTCCCACTGCATCGACGTTGCTGCAGAGACCGTGATTTCATTATCTTTTATCACTGTGTAAGATTCCACAGTGTATATGTATGACATTTTCTTTATTTCCTCCACTGTTGCTGGGTACCTGGGTTGGTTCCATAGCTGCTATTATGAATAGTGCTTCAGTGAACATATGGGCACAGGGGTCTTTTGGGTAGAACAATTTATTTTCCTTTGAGTATATACCCAGTAGTGGGATTGCTGGATCAAAAGGTGAGAGTTTTAAGGGCAAGGAGAAAGCAGAAGTCAGGCTACTTCTCTTTCTCTATCCTTTGGACAGCGTCTCACACAGTGGCTGTTTCTCCCAGTACCTCCAGCTCCCACAAACAGCCTCTGGTTTGATTTCAGCTCCTCCCAGGCGTCTCTAGTTTCTGGTTTGGGTAAGATCACGTCCTGCCTGTTGCCTTCATCACTAGAGATGCAGCATTCACAAGTTGCCTAAACAGTTCCTTTTGTGGTTTCTAGTTCTTCTAATATCGTGTGGGAAACACCTCGTTCTACATCTACCCAGTTAACTAGTGTATTCGCTCTTGGGAGAAGGTTCCATGCGTATGTGTTAATGGAGAAATGATCCTGGACTTAAGAGTCACAAGACTCTACCCTTTCCTGATGCTGAAACCTCAGGTAAGAGGCTGTTTAGAAGTTTTTGCAGAAATGCTGCACATATACAGGTATGTGCATGCAATCTTGCACATCTTAGTGAAAATCCAGCATCTTCTAAACCAGTACCCCGGATTAAATTCACTCTATTGAACTCTAGATGGTAGCTCGACGGAACCCTGACTTATATGTCATTGAATGCATCAAAGTACTCATCAAAGCTGGACAAGTGCAGACCTCAATGATGATTGGTAAATGTCATAATAATGGATGCAAATCCAGTCCAAAAACTCACATGAACAAGACTTCACAAAATGTTTCCATGGTTATTTTTAATTTCTGTTGCAAATATCCATTCCGTTGCCCAGATGCACATCTGTCTCCATTCTCTGAGATTCTTCCATGCACTCCCCCTGCCCACCCAGGCTTCCAGCCTGTGTGCAGAATTCTCTCCACATCCCGCATGGCTTGCCATCATGGGTGTTCGAGAGGGAGGTAAAGGGGTATCTGCATCTGTCATGTAGTCAGCGGACATCAGCAGGCATCTTGTGTCTGCCTGGGCTTCAGTTGTGGGTCGGTACAGGTTTATCTACATTATGGATCTTTCCCATCCACAAGTCACCTCCAAATCCAACAACCTCTTAGATATGCCCATGCTATTATGGGATATATGAGAAGTGTACTCTGCTCTTAGGTCACCAAGCCTAGAGAAACTCCACACTGTTGTTTAAGATCTTATTTGCCTCCACGTGCCATGTGATCATTTCCTGTCTGAGTTCTGACTTCTAAGTAAAAAGTGAGTCCCAGAATGGCCGTCTTTTCACTCTCCAGATCTCTTCAGAGTTTGTAGCATCCTCTCTCTGGAACACAGGGAAACAGAACTGGCCTTTTGGTTCAGACACTCACCATCTCTATTCCCCCCTTGTTTTCCTCTCAAACATCCACCTTGCCCCTTTTGCGGAAGTGTTTTCTCATCCTGAGAACAGGAAGTCCCACACTCATGCTGTCATGGAGACTCCAAAATCTTTTACTTCTTCTGCACACAGGCGCCTTTTCTTTCCTCTTGGACTAGCTTTGGTAAAAGTAACTTTGGGTAAGAAGTGTGCCAGAATCACGGAGGCTCATGACAACAGAGGTTGGCATTGTCCTCTCATCGCATGCCCGTACGTGGTCAGGCTTCGCCAAATGACACCTCTTTTTCATTCTGGGATGAGAGCAAAGTAGCTCCTCCCGATGGGGACATGTTTGTCTTGGGGAAACAAGGAAAACAGAGATCTTGGAACCATGCCATAATCCTTCAAGCATCTGCCCTGGGTGCCATATGTCACTTTTGCTCACCTGTCATGGGTTAAAGCAAAGCACATATCCAAGCCTGAATGATTTCCATGAGGCAGGAAAGGATAATCCTACGAAAGAAAGGTCAGCACATATTTGGAAAAGAAAATTTAGTAAAATTTACCACACTTAAAAAAAACTCCATGCCAGGCACAGTGGCTCATACCTGTAATCCCAACAATTTGGGAGGCTGAGGCGGGTGGATCACTTGAGGTCAGGAGTTCAAGACCAGCCTGGCCAACATAGTGAAACCCTGTCTCTACTAAAAAATACAAAAATTAGCTGGGTGTGGTGGCAGGCACCTGTAATCTCAGCTACTTGGAAGGCTGAGGCAGGAGAATCACTTGAACCGGGAGGGGGAGGTTGCAGCAAGCTGAGATTGTGCCACTGCACTCCAACCTGGGCAATGGAGTGAGATTTCATCTCCGTCTCAAACATAAAAAACAAAAAACAACTCCAGTGCTAGGAGAACAGTTTGTGTCCATTCACCTTTATGCTGGACATTGAGAACAGAATAGAATAGTTGATGAATGGAGGAGAGAAAGGGGGTAAAGAGAAAAAAAGGAGGGAAAAACTAAGTTAATGCTTTAAAATAATGACTCATTGTAAAATAGAAACAGAATATTGGCCATCAGCTGTTTGGACTGAGCTATTCTTACTGGGGTTTGTCTGTTACCAGATATGAGCATTTAGTTTAGACAGAAGCGCTCTGACTGCTCTCATTCATTCAGTAATTCCCAGTGTCCCAAATCCTCCCTCACTTCCTTTTCTACCTGGCTCCCAGCAACATTGACTGTCGAAAGTTCTGCAAGGAAAGTGTGCATCTTGTAGCTACTGGACTATTTTTAATCCTATGCTGGGCATAAAACCTGGAGGCTTAGAATGAGAAGATCACAGACAGCAGAGATGGCCGAAGTGTTCCTGCAGAGGATTGCAATAAAAAACCTTCAAAGCAGATTCCATGTGTCCTATTATACATGGAACTGATGAATATATTTATTGCTCTGTGAAATTATGTCTCAGTGATCCTTTTCGTGTTTTGGTTGCAGTTTTATTTCCTTTCGACACTTAATTGAATGGTGATGTAGGGATATTTTTAAAAAATACTTATCATTGAGTTATTACATGTACAACGCAAGTAAAAAAGCTGTAAGTATGTAGTGCAATGAAATGGAACATATGATGCAGTCACTTATGCAGGTGTCAGATCTAAGTACAGAACATCTCCTTCCTTCCAACAGATGCCCTCATGTCCCCTCCAAGTCGGTACCTACCCCCACCCAAGGAAAAGAAGTATTCTGACCTCTAAAACCAGAGATTTGTGTCTCTGTTTTTGGACTTCATACAAATGAAGTCATATAGTACATCCTCTATTATGCCTGGCTACTTTTCATCAAAATAGCATCAGTGAGATGTATCTATGTTTTGTATAAATGAGTATTTTTGTTTTGTTGTTGTTGCTGCATAGTGTCCATTATATGAATATACCACACATTATTTGTCTATTCTATGGGTGGATATTTGAGTTGCTTCCAGTGTGGGACTGTTATGCATAACTTGCCTCTGCACCTTTCTGCACATGTGTCTTCAGGATCTAGAACCAGAAATACCATTTCACCCAGCAATCCCATTACTGAGTATATACCCAAAGGATTATAAATCATTCTACTCTACAGACACATGCACACGTATGTTTATTGCAGGACTGTTCACAATAGTAAAGACTTGGAACCAACCCAAATGCCCATCAATGATAGACTGGATAAAAAAATGTGGCACGTATTCACCATGGAATACTATGCAGCCATAAAAAATGGATGAGTTCATGTCCTTTGCAGGAACATGGATGAAGCTGGAAACCATTCTCAGCAAACTAACACAGAAACAGAAAACCAAACACCACATATTCTTGCTCATAAGTGGGAGTGGGACAATGAGAACACATGGACACAGGGGAACATCACACACTGGGGGGTGGGGGACTGGGGGAGGGATAGCATTAGGAGAAATACCTAATGTAGGTGAAGGGTTGATGGGTAGAGTAAACCACCATGGTACCAGTATACCTATGTAACAAACCTGCACGTTCTGCACATTATCCCAGAACTTAAGATATAATTAAAAAAAAAAAAAAAAAAGAAAGAAAAAGAAAGAAAAGAAAAGAGCATTCAGCTCCTGAAGGTACACACTTAGGAATGGGATGTCTGTGTCCTGTGGTACAGGGTGGTTTAGCTTTAGTACTGCCAAACATTTTTCCAAAGTGGTTGTGCCAGTTCACATTCCCATCAGCAGTGTAAGAGAATTCTCATCACTTCACTTCTTTACCAACATTTGGTGATGTCAGAAGGTGTTTTTCAAAATTTATTTCTAAAATTTGAGAAATATGAAAATGTACAAAGTAGAATTAACCAGTGGCCATGCCCCTTCATTCATACTTAACATTTAGGCATTGTACTTATCCAAGAATAGGCTGTTATACCCCAAATACTTAAAAATGCAGTGGCTCTACGCAGACAAAGTGTATTTCTGTCTTATGGAGCTGTTTGGGAAAGGTGGAAGGGCTCTGCTCCCTGGCAGTATTCAGGGCTCCAGGATGGTGGGGAGGCTCTGTTGTCCCTAACCTGTGGCTTCAGAGTCATTATAGTTGCTCTGTTCCCAACTGGCAGAAAGACGGCATCTTCCTCCTCAACTTCTGGGGCAAAGGAACTTCTCTTCCGTGAAATGATTCAAATTCTCACATTCCATTGACCCTAACTCTGTCAGCAGCCACACCTGGCTGCAAAGAAGTCTGTGAAATGTGGACTCTGGCTAGATGACGTGTCCCCACATTAAATCCAAGAGGTTTTATGATGGAAAAAGAAACAAAGGGGTTAGAGGTGGCATAGTCTCTATCATAGACATTTACCTTCAGTAATTTTTCTGTGTATACATGTGATAAATACATTATTTACTCTATTTTTTAAATGTATCAAATTATAGGAAAACCAAAGACCTTTTTAATCTCATTTTTGCTTTTTCCTCAGCTGACCCAAGCTGAGGAGGTAACTATAGTAAGTTTAATATATATACTTCAAGTCCATTTTTATAGCAATATATATGTATGTGTACCATTATTAAAAAATCACAAACGCACACACTTAGTTTTCTGTGACATGTTAAAATATTTTAAAACTTGCTTTTGTCCCTCCTAATATGTTTCTGAGATCTACTCATGTGGATACAAAGGCATCTAATTCATTCCCTTTATCTGCTAATGAGTATTCCATTATATAAATTGTTTAAATACCACTCAGAAGTCCCCTCTTGATGGAAACTTACAGTGTTTTTAAATTATCACTATCACAAATAATGCTGCAACTAAAAGTCTTGCATATCAATGCTCATCCTCACCCAGCTCCTCACACCACTCTTAAGCTTGGTCTTTCGAAATACAGATATGACCATATTATCCTGTTTTTAAAACTCTTGAGTAGAAAATAAAATATAATTTTACATATATGAACATATCATACCTTTTGATGATGCATGTGGCAACTGTGATTAGTTTTGACAGCCTGTAGCAGAAAACCCAAATAACAATGTTTTTTATTTAAAAAAAAAAATGGACTGACAGAATACTATTCTCTCATATGAAAGTAGTCTGGATACAAACTTTCAAGGGATTCCAGGACTGTTTTATGGGCTCCATTAAATCATCAGGACACCAGATTCTAGAAGTTACTGGCTTTTTCCTCTGCCAGATTTAGGCTGAGATTCTCATCCACGTGCCCTCAAGATAGCTGCCATGACTCCAACCATCACAGCTGCACTTCAGACAGGAAGAAAGGGGAAGACTGAAAAGTAAGTTACACATATCAGCTGAGCCATCCATATTCAAAGAGCTGCTCCTAAAACCTATTCAGTGTGGGCTCCCCACTTGTATCTTTTTGACCGAAATGATATCACAATTGTTCCTAGATAGAAGGGACACTGGAAAATGTAGTTTTTGGTTGATGAGAGTAAAATCAGAATTCTCCTAGTAGAAAAATACATGAAGAATGGATATTTGATAATCATCTTGTAGTCTGCACTGCCCTCATTCCTAATAACATAGAATTCCCTTTTTATGCAGTGCATTGGTCAGAATTTTAAGTACAAGCAACAAACATCAGCACTGAATGACTTAACCGTAAAATGAAGATTAAGAAGCATGGCATGGAGAATCTTCAGGGGAGAAAAACTAGGCTTGGGATTAATCATCCTGGAACAGAGGTGAACATCATACTGCAGAAGCAGAAGCAGGACACCTTTGCTCTAGGTAGCAAGCAGAAAATGCTGAGTTTTCCTGGTTAAAACTGCAGCACCTGCCGTGGGAGGTCGCCCCTAGGGGAGCCAGGCACCACACTTTATCGCCGCCCCTGACTGGCCTCCTTCACTCAGCCATGTTACACTCCCAGCCCCTGCAGGCAACTGAGGTTGATGCTCTGATCAACACTGAACTTGGGTTCTTCCCTCTTTGCCTTTTCTCATGCCAGGTCCGTGCCTCAAACAACATGGTCTTGTATACAGAAAATCCTACAGACTCCACCAAAAAACTGTTACAGCTAATGAACGAATTCAATAAATTCAAGATTGCAAAATCCACATACAAAAATCGGTAGCATTTCTATACCCCAACAATGAATGATCTGAAAAAACAAAGAAAGCAATCTCATTTACAATAACTGAAAAAACATAAAAATAAAATACTGAGAAATTTAACCAAGGAGTGAAAGATCTCTATAATGAAAAGTGTAAAATATTGATGAAAGAAATTGAAAAGGGCTGCGCGTGGTGGGTCATTCCTGTAATCCCAACACTTTGGGAGGCCGAGGAAGGTGGATCATAAGGTCAGGAGTTCATGACCAGCCTGGCCAACATGGCGAAACCCTGTCTCTACTAAAAATACAAAAATTAGCTGGGTGTGGTGGCATGTGCCTATAGTCCTAGCTACTTGGGAGGCTGAGGCAGGAGAACTGCTTGAACCCAAGAGGAGATTGCAGTGAGCTGAGACCGTGCCAGAGGCACTGCACTCCAGCACTCCAGCCTGGGTAACTCAGTCTCAAAAAAAAAAAAAAAAAAAAAAAAGAAAAGAAATGGAAGAGGACACAAGTAAGTGGAAGGATAGCCTGTGCTCTGTGCTCATGGATTAGAAGAATTAATATTGCTAAAATGTCCATACTATCTAAAATGATTTACAAATTCAATACAATCTCTATTAAAATACCAATGTCCATTTTTCACAGAAACGGAAAAAAAAATCCTAAAATTTGTATGGAACTACAAAAGATGCTGAATAGCCAAAGAAATCTTGAGTAAAAATAACAAAGCTGGAGGCATCATACTACCTGACTTCAAAATATACTACAAAGCAATAGTAATCAAAATAGCATGGTACTGGCATAAATACAGACACATAACTTAATGAAACAGAATGGAGAACACAGAAATAAGTCCAGGCACTTGCAGCCAGTTGCATTTCTACAAAGACACCAAGAGCACACATCAAGGAAAGAACTGTCTCTTTAGTAAATGGTCCTGTGAAAACTGGATATTCACATGCAGAAAAATGAAACTAGACCCCCATCTCTCACCACTTACAATAATCAACTTAAAATGGGTTAAAGACTTAAGTGTGAGTCCTGACACTATGAAACTACTAGAAGAAAACATAGAGGAAATGCTCTGTGACATTGGTCTGGAAAAGGATTTTTTGGGTAAGACCTCAAAAACACAGCAAAAGCCAAGATAGACAAATGGGATGACAGCACACTAAAAAACTTCTGCACAACAAAAGAAGCAATCAACAGATTGAAGAGACAACCCACAGAATGAGAGAAAATATTCACAAACTATGCATCTGACAAAGGGTTAATATCTAGAATTTATCAGGAACTCAACCACACACACAAAATACTGATTAAAAATGGGCAAAAGATCTAAATAGATGTTTCTCAAAAGAACACATGCCAATGGCCAACAAGTCTATGAAAAAATGCTCAGCATCACTGATCATCAAGGCAATGCCAATCAAAACCACGATGAGAAATTGTCTCACCCCAGAAGGTTTATTATCAAAAAGACAAAAAATAACAAATACTGGCACAGATGTGGAGAAAAGAGGACACGTATACACTGTTGGTGGGACTGTAAATTAGGACAGCCACTATGGACATTAGTATGTAGGCACCTTAAAAAATTAAAAAAGGTATGCCCGTAAGATCCAGCAATTCCACTTCTGGGTATGTATGCAAAGGAAATGAAATCCGGATGTTGAAGGGATTATCTGCACTGCAATGTTTATTGCAGCAGTATTCACAATAGCCAAGATATGGAAACAACCTAAGTGTCCGTCAACAGATCAATGGATTAACAAATGTGGTCTGTATTATACACAATGGAAAGCTAGTCCACCATTCAAAGGGAATAAAATCCTATGTTTTGCAACATGGAAAAACCTAGACATTCACTCAATATTCAGTGAAATAAGCCAGGAACAGAAGGACAAATACTGTACATTCGCACTCCTGTGTGGAATCTAAATAAGCCGATCTCATAGAAGTACAGAGTAAAGTTGAGGTTACCAGAGGTTAGGGAGGGTATTGGGGCTGGGGGATGATGAGATATTGGGCCATGGATACAAAGTTACAGTTAGATGGGGGAATAAGTTCTGGTGTGCTGTAGCATTGTAGGGTGATATAGTTAACAATAGTGTAGTGTGTACTTCAAAATAGCTGGAAGAGAAGGTTTTGAATGTTCTCACCAAAGAAATGACAAATGTTTGGGGTGATGGATGTGCTAATTACTCTGATTTGATCATGATGCAAAGTATGCACGTATCCAAACAGCACATCGTACCCCATAAATATGTGCAATTATTATGTGACAGTTAAAAACAAACTACAACTTTAAAAATGTCTGCCTCTCCTTTTTACATGGCTAAATCCTGGATTTGTCTCGGGACTTACCTCCTCTGGGAGCCTCCTCTGCAGCCCTGGGTTAGGTGGCCTGGGTCAGTACTGAGGCACGCCCTCTAAGCATGCCATCTGTTGTCTGGCTGTGTTTTAGGAATTTTACGTAAAACAACCTGTAACAGTCACAGCAAAGGTGTGAGGCGGGTATTGTTATTGGCGCTCTCGTTTACAAATGAAGAAACTGGCACAGAGATTTCAAGTAACTTGTCCATGTTCATTTGGCGAAGAAGTGGCCCAGTCACAATTTGTGCTCGAGCTACCTGGCTCCAAATTTCAGGTTCTCATCCATTCCCTGATGTTATCTCTTGTACACTACTAAAGCTTGCTGGTCTACTGAACATTCTCATTCATTAGCGGGAGAAATTCCAGAAGGGAGGGAGTTTGTCTCTTCCATCTTCTTCTGTCGCTGGACCTCCTCTTCCAACCTAAGTAGAACATTTTTCCTCCTACTCGTTGCTCACCTCTGTTATAAACGAGATCTAGAATGTTGCTCGTGTTTGCATAATCCTAGAAATAATACGAAGAATGATGTTCCAGCCTGTTTCCCTACGAAAGTGTCCCTAGTGACACTTCTCTTCTTCCTTAGTTACGAGATCTGAATCTCAAGTCACAAATTTAGTAGTGCAAGAAATATCAATTTCTCTGTTTTCTGCAACTCAAATTAATTTCTACTTCCAGACTCTGACTGTCAGTCTGGTTGGGCATATGGTCCTTTCAGGCCCAGTGACTCTGAGATGCACTCCTGCCATGAGCAGCTGTTATCCAAGACTAGGGAACTCCATCTCCGTGTGTCCCCTCCTGGTGATGGGCATCCCTTCATGAGATTTCACCACCTCCCTTAGCACCTCCTGGCAGCCATGCTCTGGCATTGTTCTTGGAGACCCTGGGTCTTCTTTCTGCTTCCCCAGTTCTGGGGAATGTGTTTTGAATTTCTTGGGGATACTCTTGCTTCTCTAGATGTTTCTTTTAATGGCAACATGTGCAATCTCCACTAAAGCCCAAACCAGAGGAAAGAAGTACCAGCAAGGGAAAAATTGTAATTGTATTTGGTTTATCTTTTGCCCATGCCTCAAGCTGTCCTGACACAAGGAGGATCAAGGAGAAATGCTTGAACCAGGTCAAGGAAAAGAAAGCAATGAAGGGAAATAAACAATTTTATATCAAATATTATGAACTCATGGAGAGTGTGGAATTACTGGAACCTTCATGCGCTGCTTCTAGGAGTTCAAATTGGTATTAAACATTGGAAAAGTGTTTGGTAATAATTACTAAGGTTAAACAGAGGCAGTCTCAATCACTCAGCAGTTTTACTGCTATATATATACCCAAGAGAAATGTGTATGTGTGTTTACCAAAAGACATGGACAAGAATGTCCCTGGTATCACTATTTGTAATAGCTAAATCCTGGAAGCAATTTAAAGTCCATGACCAGTAGAATGAATAAATAACGTGTGGCATAGACTAGTATGCAGCAAAGACGAAGCACAAGTGATAGGCATCAAGATGGATGAACCTCAGAGACATCATGTTGAGTGCAAAGGAGCGAAATACAAAAGTGTACACATCATGTGATTCCACTTCTATAAAAGTTTAAAACAGACAAAACTACCCTATGTTGCCAGAAGTCAGGGTATTGGTTACCCTGGGGGTAGGTTCTGCCTGTAAGGTGACCCAAGGGGCCATGGGTTTCTGGCAGAGTTCAGTTTGGGGTATGTGTGTTGGTCTGTAACGTTGTTCACCTTGCATTGACCCATGCATCTGCACACTAGTGATTCATGCATTATATGTTTATTATACAAAAAGAAAAGTTTCCATAGAAAACATGTATCCTCCTTAATTTGCCCACATAGAATTAATACATGTTTCTTTTATCTGAGCTATGGGTAATTGAGACTTGAGTATTTTTTAAATTAATTAAAAGGAGCTGGTCCAGAAATAGTTACTGCAAATGTCTACTCTTGGTATCTATTACTTGAATTTCATGCCAAAGGCGTCTCACACCAGAGTCACATAAGGGAATGCTGAGACTGCTCTCATTCCTTTACGGCCCATGCCAATGAAGAAAAGTTGTCTTACTTATTCACCAGTATTTGGCAAATGACTGCTATGTGTCAGACAAGATTTAAGGCACTTGTGGGTGCAGCATTGAACAAAACAAACAAAAACCCACTCTTCTCTCATGGAGCTCACGTTATAGTCAATGGAAACAAAATCCATCCACCCATTCATCCATCCGTCCATCCATCCATCCACCCAACCACCCATCCCTTCAACCATCCATCCATCCATCCATCTATCCATCAATCCATCCATCCCTTCAACCATCCCTTCAACCATCCATCTGTCCATCCATCCATCCATCCATCCATCCATCCATCCATCCAACCACCATTCCATTCAACCAACCATCCATCCATCCATCCATCCATCCGTCCATCTGTCCGTCCGTCCATCCCTCCAACCATCCATCCATCCACCTATCCATCCATCCATCCACCCAACCACCCATCCCTTCAACCATCCATCCATCCATCCATCTATCCATCAATCCATCCATCCCTTCAACCATCCATCTGTCCATCCATCCATCCATCCATCAATCCATCCATCCATCCATCCATCCATCCATCCATCCATCAATCCATCCATCCCTTCAACCATCCCTTCAACCATCCATCTGTCCATCCATCCATCCATCAATCCATCCATCCATCCATCCATCCATCCATCCATCCATCCAACCACCATTCCATTCAACCAACCATCCATCCATCCATCCATCCGTCCATCTGTCCGTCCGTCCATCCCTCCAACCATCCATCCATCCACCTATCCATCCATCCATCCACCCATCCCTTCAACCATCCATCCGTCCATCCATCAATCCATCCATCCATCCATCCATCCCTTCAACTATCCATCCATCCATCCATCCATCCATCCATCCATCCATCCACCCATCCCTCCAACCATCCATCCATCCACCTATCCATCCATTCATCCATCCATCCATCCATTCATCCCTCCATATGCAACATATTTGTAGTGATAAGAGTCTAGAGATGGGTACAGCAAGGTGATGATGTAGAATTGTGGTCAGGGTGAAATTTTATATCGAGTGGTAGGGGAAGTTCTCTCTGACGTTGCAACATCTGAGCAAGGATCTAAAAGATCTGCATTTATGTGGAAGAGGAGCACTGAAGACAGACAGAACTGCAAGTGCAAAGGCCCTGGGGCAGGCATGTGCTTGGTGTGTTCAAGGAAAGCAAGAAAGCTAGTGGGAGGGTGCAGAAGAGCAACAGGGCATGAGAGGAGGTGGACCAAAGACATAGGCAAAGACGAGACCTTATAAGGACTTGAGCACGTGCTGCGGGCTTAAGTTTTTACCCAGAGTGAGATGGGAAACCCATGGAGATTTCCAGCAGAAGAGTGGCATGATCAGAATTCATATATGGATGCTGCATGAACGGTAAATTGCTGGGCTCAAAGGTAGAAGCAGCATGAGAAGGCGGCTGTTGTAAAATGCAGGAGGGAGGTGACCTTGGCTTGCAACAGGGCAGGAGTGACAAGGCTGGTGCGATGTGGTTAGAACCTGGATCTACTTTTGTAAAGTAGAGCCCACAGTATAAAACTCAGTCCCCAAAACGCATCCCATGTGCGTAGTTCTGGAGAAGCCAAGAGACACTTCAAGCATCTGGCTGTGCAGGCTCTCAGCCTAGATATGACAGATGTGTCTTTGCCATAAATCCCCTGTGAGAGATAAACAGGGAAGAAATTTGGCTTCTGGAAAATCTGAAGCAGAGAGGAAGAACGATGTGGGAAATCCAGAAATGTAGCACATGGCAGTGGGAACAACACAGACTCCAGGCTCAGCTGCTGGAACTGTCGAGTAAGTCACTGAAGCTCCATATCCTTACCGGTAAACAGGGAATAATGGCAGGAGCTACCTCAAGGGCTACTTGTGAGGACTAAATGAGGTAGAGGCTGGAAGGCAATCATCCCAG
The DNA here is from genome assembly GCF_047675955.1 of Chlorocebus sabaeus. Lineage (NCBI taxonomy): Eukaryota > Metazoa > Chordata > Mammalia > Primates > Cercopithecidae > Chlorocebus > Chlorocebus sabaeus. Next base: position 126,647,978 of record NC_132914.1, on the reverse strand, counting down.
CTGCTGTCATTACATTGCATAGCAGCAGCTCTCATCTCCATTCCTGGAAGCCCCCAGCACAAGACAAAGAACATGAGTCTGCATTTCTGGGATTGCACCCAATGGGCCTCAGCTGACCGTGATTGATATTTAATCATAGAGCAGATTCCCTCCACCAGGCATGTGCCTGGCAGCCCAGACAGAGGATGATGCTGGTATCCAGCTAATTTGGTTTAAAAGTATACCTGTCTCCCCGACTCTCCTGAGCTCTTTCCCTATCTACCTCCCCCATTTTGAGGAGTGAATGCAAGAACACCTTTTTCTTTCTGTAAGCCTCCATCTCATCGACTACCATTATTGGCAGCTGGGGAATTCTAAGGCACAGGGAAGGGCAAGTTCACCAGTGTTTATCATGCATCTGCCTGATGTCAGGAACTATTGAATTCTCATAATCAACCCTCTAATGTCACTGTTTCACAGATGGGAAAACTGAGGCTGAGTGGGATTTAGGGATGTTACATACTAAAAGTAGAACTGGACTGGGTGTGGTCGCTCACTCCTGTAATCCCAGCTCTTTGGGAGTTCCAAGCAGGAGGATCACTTAAGCCCAGGAGTCTGAGACCAGCATAGACAACCTAATGGGACCCCATTGCTGCAAAAAATCAGGAAAGCAGGAGCCGGGTGTGGTGGCGCACACCTGTGGTCCCAGCTACGTGGGAGGCTGGGGTGAGGCAAAGGTTTCCCAGTTTTCCTGTTTCCTTATGGAAGCCAAGGCGGCAGCTCCCTGGGAGGGGCCTCCCAGTTTTCCTGTTTCCTTATGGAAGCCAAGGCGGCAGCTCCCTGGGAGGGGTCTCTTCTTTGGGGTTTTTCTGGAAGTCATCCCGAAATCCCAACCCATAGCCTGTTTGTTCATCACTGACGACACAAACAAACAACAAACAAACTGTAAAGCAATTTCCTCTATTAAATCTCTTTCTGCTTACACTACTAGAGTGGTTTCTGTGAATAGCATCTGTCCCCTGACTGAAAGATTCAGCTTGTCTCACTCTAAATCCAGGCTCTTCCTATAAAGTGCAGAGTGGAATTCACAAATACTTGGTTGGGCCAACTTGAAGGATTTTGGACTACAGTGAGTATAAACTGCTTAGTGCAACTAAGTGGCAGAATTCACACTTCCTCATTTACTTTCAAGGAGTCTTCTGTTTCCAAAGGAGATTTCTGCAGCTATGCCCAGGCCAAATTCTGGGAGCCTTCCAAGCAATTGCTGAAGCAATTTCCCCTGGTCCCCTCTCTCTCAGTCATGGTATTAATTCATGGTTCTCATCAAGTGCTTTCGTAGGGAGTACGGACTCAGTGATGAAACAGCTTTTCCCTTGAGAAAATGCCCAAGTCACACATTTACATAAAACACATAATGCCTCTGGAAGCCAAATATTGTTTTATATCAGCTACCCTGAATATGTCAAATGGAAAGCTGATGCTGGCTAATGTATTTCTCTGCTGAGGAAAACAGGAATTTTGTCTCCGGGCTAAAAATAAATAAATAAATAAAAAATCAAAGTCTCTGAATTCTCTCCAGCATACAAAGCAGTGAAATTCCTCCTCCAAGTAATAACACAGGTTAAGAATGCTTTAACATGGGTCACATTAGCCTCAAAGTGGCAAAGTAGAGAAATGCACATTGGAATGCTTCACTGCCTTGGCATTCAGCCTTTACATTTCACACTCCAGCCTTGATGGTTTTTGTTTCTTGTTGTTACTACTGTTGTTGTTGTTTTACACAAACAAGAGATTTTTCTGAATATTCATAAAGTAAAAAGATGCTACAGTACCCTAACATCTTTATGCAAAGCGCACCTGCATGCTGAATTATCCCGTTTAAACAACAACTTTTAAAGTATCCAATTTTAAAATGGATTTCCATATTTGCAAGAAAGAACAGATTTCTTATTTTCTGATGACATCACCTCTGATCTTTCATCTTCCTGGCTTTCTGTTTTGTGTTTGTCTGCTTGTGGTCCCTGTTTCCGCTCTTCTCTTTATGGACTTTGTGTTTTTGTTTATTGGGTAGGTGGAATCATTCATTATTATTTATGAATTTTTATAGAAATGTAAATTTCCCCTGGAGAAATTTCAGTTAATCCGAGAGAGGATTGAAAACACAGAGCAACTGCGGCAGAGAGAAGATGAGAAGGTGTTTAGGATCAACTCAGCAGGACTTAATACCTGAAAGATCTGTTAATACAGCAATTAAAGTAAAATTTACCCTTAAAGTAAAATCAGTCTTAATATCTATTGCATTGCAACACCCTAAGACCTGGTTTTGTTTTGTTTGGGTTTGATTTTTTTTTTTTTAGTTTTTCTCCTCTAGAAAATTTACAAGATTTTCAGCCAGGTGCGGTGGCTCATGTCTGTAATCCCAGCACTTTGGGAGGCCGAGGCGGGCAGATCACGAGGTCAGGAGTTCAAGACCATCCTGGCTAACATGGTGAAACCCTATCTCTACTAAAAATACAAAAACTAGCCGGGCGAGGTGGCGGGCGCCTGTAGTCCCAGCTACTCGGGAGGCTGAGGCAGGAGAATGGTGTGAACCCAGGAGGCGGAGCTTGCAGTGAGCCGAGATTGCGCCACTGCACTCCAGCCTGGGAGACAGAACGAGACTCCATCTCAAAAAAAAAAAAAGAAAAGAAAATTTACAAGATTTTCTTTCTTCTAGGAATATGATTGTTTTAAGTGCACTTTAGTTTTACCTTTTACTAATAAAAACTGGGATGCATAGTGCATCCAAATGACCAGGACCAGTCTCAACACAGAGGCTTCCTTTCTTGATGCGTCCTTAATATTGAACTTCATCTGAAGAGAAGGAACAATGCTGCATGATTATGATGCCCCACCCAAGGCTTCACCCCCTGTGTTATTTGTTTTCCTGTCTTTTACCATCCATGTAGTTTTGTTTTAACTCTATCTAGGATTCAAATCCATACACATAGATGGTAAACATGACAATGAGAGTGTATTTGAGCTCTGATAAGGCAAGTATCATCCAGCATATGTGCTTCCCATATGAGATCGTATTTATTTCTTGCAAACATCCTTTGAGGTTGGCTCCACCGCCCCTGTCTTATAGGAGCAAATTAAGCTTTAGTAAAGGGAAGTGACTTTCCCAAGGCCCTGTAGCTCTCTAGCTGTGTATCTCTAAGCTGGCCTGCACATTCCGCCTAGGAGAGGCCACAGGTGAGAATGAGTAACACATACACTTTGGAGCCATGCTGTATGCACAGTGCCACAGCTCCCACTTCTGCCACCTCCTAGCTGTGTGACTTTGGGGGAGTTCTTTCTCTGTGCCTCGGTTTTCTCGTTTGAAAAAGGGTGGTAATAATCCTTCCCTCCTGTGACTGTTGTGGGATTTAAATTTAGTTAATATAATTATTATTTAGAACCTTATGCCCAATAAATGCTTTCTCCAGTGTCTTAACCATCTGAGACATGACGGAAAGGGAGTGTGCTCAGCCTCAGCACGATGATGGAGATTTCTGAGATAGTTCTTGGACTTTTGGAGCCTGAAGATGACCTGACTGAGACATCAATGTAGCAACCACTGCCAATTGCTTTCCCCACACCCCTTCTATCCTTCTTACTTACAGAATCCTGAATATGTGCAGGAGAATAACAGGCATTTAAATTGATTTATGTCTGAGTCTCCTTTCCTCCTAGGTGTGGTCATAGCAAACAGTTCCCCAGCGGTTTCTGGAGAGGTTTTGCTTTTCTGATTAGGGAGCCTCCTTTCTCCTGTTGTTTTCTTCCTCATAACCTCCCTTCCTAAATATTGGCAGGGGGAGGGAGATGGTGCAGCCATCTCGTAACCATGAGGCAGTCATGGGATGAAAACCGCGCAGGAAAGACAGCAGGACATGAAGACAGCAGGGGCTGCCATGCAGACACTTCGAGAAAAATGAATTCTTCCTCTGATTTGAGTTATGGGCAGCTGAACACAATCACCATCTAATACAAATAGCGGTCTTCAGTGCAGCTGGCTGGAGAAGTGGTTATCTTTGTGCTGCCAGTGTTGCAGGTCCTGCAAATACTGGGCACTACACATAGCAACGTCCTATTCTCAAAGCATCTGCCATTTGTCATATTCTCCTGCCAAAGCTTTCATGATAGAACAGCTTTTCTTCCCATGTTGGCTCAACGCTCCATTACCTATGTGGCGTTGGAAAGTCTCCTCAACTCTTCCAAACATTAGTCTCCAAGTCTGTAGACTAGAGACGATTATCACTACTTCACATGGGTCTTTATTGATTACACACAATGAAGCAGGTAATGACCTCAGTAGAAACCTGTTCTTAGAAAATGTTCAATAAATGTCAGCTGCAAATACCACATACTCTCCCCCGCATCAGCGTTCCAGCATTACCTCTATTGATTGGCTGTGTCAGATAGGAGCAGCCTTCCACTCCAGAAACAGAAGGCATTTTAGGAGGTATTAGGGAGGTCTGTGGCCACTTTGTTCTTGACTGCCAGGTTGTTCATTAGTCATATGCATGTTTATTGTGTTTCCAGAATGTTTTGCAAAGAACATTAAGCCGGTGATGTCAATTAATGTAAAGTCAGGAAGACTGTAAACGTTTCTACTACGATGGAAGCAAAAGCAGGGATTAGAAAAAAACAAAACAAAACAAAGTGCAAGCATCTGGGGAAACAGGAGCCCTCATGTGTTGCTGGTGGGAATGGAAAATAATGCAGCAACTTTGGGAAACTTTGTCAGTTTCTTAAAACATTAAATATAAAAATTTACCATATGGTCCAGCAGTTTCAGTGCTAGATGTCTGCACAACAGATGAAGTTATCTACCTAAAAACCTGCACATGAACGTCCTTAGCACCATTATTCATAATAGCTGAAAACTGGAATGAACGTAGACATTTTTCAGCGGATGGATGTTATATCCATAAAATGGAAAACTATTCAGCAAGACAAAGTAACGGGCTACTTATATGTCCTTTGACATGGATGACCTCAAACTCGTGACCCTAAGGGAAAGAAGCAGACACGAGAGACCACATGGCCAGAACAGACACATCTATAGAGACAGAAAGTAGGTTGAGTAGTGGTTGCCTGAGACTGCCGGTGGGGATAGGGGTGGACTGTAAATTGGCATTAGGAATCTTTCTAGGGTGATGAAAACATCCTAAAATTCACTTATGATGATGGTTTCACAAGTTGATGAGTTTAATTAAAGTCATTTTTACATACTTGAAATGGTTGAATTAAATAGTGTTCTGAATATGTCTCAATACACTTGTTTTATGATCCTCAAACAGATTCAAAGTGAGGCGTTCCTTGTGTGTGTTGAGATGTTTTGGAAAACAAAGCATCTTGCAAGGTAGAGAGTATCACCCAATAGGTGGAAACTGCCTTCGTAAACAAAACTCATGGAGAAGGAAAAAAATGATGTATGGGAAAAATTTGGAGTGTGTGACTAGAGAATGCGACCACCTATATTCTGGGTGTGAACTCAGGATAAATTAAGACTTTATTGAGAAACAGTGTTTAAAATCTTTGCTTCCCACTTACGGGAGATTTGTCATAGATTTTTTTTTTTTTTTTTTTTTACAAAAAAATTTACAGATTGCTTCTTGGAAAGTAAATCATCCATACAGAGAGATAGCTCCTACATTTCATTAGAATTATTAGTATGAATTATAGTTATAATGATGTATATTAATTAATAATAGTCAGCTGTTGTTAGTATCAAAAATGTAGTACTTAAAGAAGACAATAAAGGCTTCTTTGCTGAACGGATAACAGAAGGCTGGAAAATTTTTATGTAATTTTCTAAAAATGTCAAATATTTTCTCAGCCAAAGCTACCCGGGAGGCCTGACCTATGAGGCTGTTATGAACTGAAGGGATTTAAGACTGATGATCCCTTTGTCATTAATGAAATTTATTTCATGCTTTAAATTGCTCTGATTGAAAAACATTGTTTTTTAAAAATTAGGAAGCAGTGGGTGGTAGCTTTCCTTGTCAAAAGCTGTGACATATTTCTAGTCCGAGTCAATGGGTATTACCATAAATAATATTGAAAGTTCTTGTTTAGGAAGGCAGTTTCTAAGGGTCTGTCCATATTAGCATACTAGCTCTTCTACTCAGGAGTACAACCTCTTCCCTTTCCCATCATAAAATGCCTACCTGAACAGCATCTCGGGCTGGGTGAGTGACACAGACTCTCATCCACCAGTCCCCTTCCCCTCCTGTGGAAGACATTGATAATTAATCACAGTGTCCTTTTCCATCGAGCCCTACAACCCCTACAACCCCTAAAATCATCCAAATTTGGCTCTTGAAATCCATTTGCTAACCCAACCCTAGAAGAACCAGACCCCCAAGAGCATGTTGCCGGATGTTGCAGAAGAGAGTGGCTTCCTCTGACAAGGCAGTGCAGACACAGTTATCAGCGGCTGTAGACACTCAGCCAAGTTATTCCACCGTGACTGATTTTCCTTAGTTTTATTCTAGTTTGCAGAGCACTGTTTCCTGTTTATGTGTAGGAAAAGGAAAACAAAGGAAATCATCACATGATAGATTTCAGACTTAAAATGCCAGACACGTGACTCTAAATGAGGGTTTATATATGTGTGTATGTGTGTGCATATGAATTGGGATTTATTTTTTTAACTTAGAAATTGTTCTGTGTACTCTTCCAGATAAATATATAGAAATATCTGTATATAAATACATACAGAGATATATATATGTATATACATGTATATGTACTTTGTCTGATGAGGCAGTGAAGGCACAGTTGTCGCTGGTTGTAGAAAGTCATGTTGTTCCACTGTGGCTTATTTTCCTTACTTTGATTCTAGTTTTCCTTAGTTTTATTCTATATGCATTATGTATACATTATACCTACACATAATACATATAAGTATATATACATATACATACACATACACACATATGTATGCATAATACATATATGTAAACATAATACATATACATACACATGTACATACACATACACACACATATATGTATATATGTACGTATATATACACATGCATATACATATACATGTACATATACATACACACGCATATACGTATACATGTACGTACACATACACATGCATATACATATACATGTATGTATACATACACATATATGTATACATACATACAATATATGTATACCTATGTGTGTGTATAGAGAACGATTGATTTCTTTCTCTTTGAAATATCTACATAATAATCAACAGAATTATTTTATCATAATGTATTCAATCATTTACCTGTTGACAGTAGTCTTTTCCTGATATTTTTATCAGTATAAATAATTCTGCACTTATCCGTACTTACTGGTGATTTTCTTTGTGTAGATAAATTCCCAAGTGAGATTTATGGCTCAAAGAATATGTAAATTGTTGACATTGATAGACATGGCGAGATTGATTTCTAGAAAGTTAATGCAATTTATTTGCCTGACAATGTTGGCAAGACACTAATTTACTCACAACCTTTTCAGACCTAGATGTTAATCTAATTCTCGCTAATCTGATGAGGGAACTGTTGTCTGTGTGGTTATATTTTGCATTTATGTGACCACTAATGAGAAAGCGCATTCTTCAGATGTTTACTGGCCTTTAGCAACTCCTCCTCTGTGACTTGCCCATTGACACCGTGCACTACATTTTTGTTCTATCAAGTTGTTTATCTTTATCACTTTGGAGGTGTTCTTATTATGTGAGAAGCAATATTTGTGACATTGATATTGCAATAATGTACCCCTCTTTCTGTTTATGGTGATTTTCACCAACAAAATTTTAAAAATTGTATGGATTCCTTTTTGTCTCTTGCTTCAAATGTTTCCTCAAACCCAAATATGTAAACATTCCCTGAAGTATTCACATTAGTGTCAGTGGAGATGAGAAGAAAAGTGGAAAAGCTTTTTTTTTTTTTTTTTTTTTTTTTAACATTGCTGTATGGTTTAATTGCAATGAGCATGAGTGAATTTTATAGTTGAAAATATAGTTTCAAAAAGGGAAGATGGGGGAGGATTTGCCCATGAAGGCACAGCAGAAGGAAACAATCTAGGGGAATGATGGCCCTGTTCTGTACCTTCACTTTGGTAGACACATACCTGTGCATTTGCCACAACTCAAACTGAATTTTATTGCATGCTAATTAAAATTTCTTTTAAATAAACTTAAGATGAGGAACGATTTTCCATTCCTCTATGAGTCTAGCTTCACCATGATGACAAACCTTGGCAATCATTTGAAAATGAAGAAAAATGTTTGCTATGTCATTGATAAACATGGGTACAAAAGCCATACATAAAACATTGACAAATCCAGCAGTGTATCAAAAATTTAGCCACGTAAAGTTTATTTTAGAAAGTAGGTCATTAGGAAGTCAACATTAGGACATCAGGAGTACTAGTAGAAAATCTATCAATTCACATTTCTTCATGTCAGCACTGTTAACATTTTGAAATGATAATTCTTGTTTCTAGGGGTTGGGAGGATAGTTGTTCCGGGAACTGAAACATGTTTAGGAGCATCTCTGGTCTCTTCCCAAGCAATGTCATAGCGTGCTCCCCCATGGGGTGTGACAAGCACAAATGTATCCAGACATGTCTCTAGGGAGAGCAAAAATCTCCCCCACATGAGAACCACTGGATTAGTGTAGCTAATTTGTGAAATAAATGAAGAAACCTTTGGTTATTTCAGTGGATGCTGAATACAAATGTCTCATAATGTGTAATATGACCTCCTCACTTTAAAAAATAGATCTACTAGGCCAGGCATGGTGGCTTATGCCTGTGATACCAGCACTTTGGGAGGCTGAGGTGGGCGGATCGTTTGAGGCTGGGAGTTCGAGACCAGCCCAGCCAACATGGTGAAACCCCATCTCTACCAAAAAATACGAAAATTCGCTGGGTGTGATGGTGGGAGCCTGTAATCCCAGCTCCTCAGGAGGCTGAGGCAGGAGAATCTCATGAACCCAGGAGGCAGAGGTTGCAGTGAGCTGAGATCGCGCCACTGCACTCCAGCCTGGGTAATAGAGCAAGACTCTGTCTCAAAAAAAAAAAAAAAAAAAAAAAATGTAGATCTACTAACAGCTTAGACTGTTAGATAAATAAGAGCAGAGGGGAATTAGCCGATTAGAGATTATATCAAAAACCTACATCAGACTCCACACCTAACAATTATATTGGAAACACAAAAACATTCCCGGGTCGTCTCACCGGCGAATACATTCCCACTGAGTGTTACACGTCAGTACTCAAAAGGTATTAGAGGCTGCAGTTAACGGTGTGTGATTTTAGTTGGAGACGGATTTCAGAGTGAAGCAAAAAATGAGGGTGTCCACCAGGGGTCTTTATCGCTTGCCACCTTGCTGGGTGCTGGTTGGGCTCCACACATCCTTGGCAGTGGGGTTAATTATTTGCCTTCGTAACTTCCTGCAGGACTTCAGATTCTTGAGAAGCTCACAACCAACCCAGCACAAGAAATTGCTTTCCTTTTGCCTGTTGCGGCTGTCCTGTTGGGTAGAATTTTTCCCCTGCTGTTTTCTTCATTTATTTGACAGTCTTCGATGATAGTCTGGCTGGAAACTGTGCTTCTCTGTGTTTGAGATGGTTTGGGATCGGACAGGACTCATTTGTAAGCCTGTCAGAAGCAGGTTTTGTGGGAAAGATGATGGACAGTTATCCTTACAAATGGCAGTGGCCCAGATGCTGTTTAAAAAAAAAAAAAAAAAGCATAATAATTTGAAATTAACTTCATAATGTTGTTTGGGATACTTCGAGAATATAAAACACAGTACAGTGTCTTGGCTGTGTATTTTCTGTAGCAGGGACACCATCAGTGGGAACATTCTTCCTGCTGGTGCTATCGCAGACACCAGCAACTGCCCTCAGCACACCTTTCCTCTGAGCTGGTGTGGGCTCAGGTCCTCCTCCACACAGCTCTCTGGGACCTCAGTACCAAGCTCCAAGTGTGGCCTTTCAAGATGAAACCGATTCACCCGATGTGCCTTAAATGTATATTTACAATAATGTTAATTTTCTGAGTTCATTTTGGGCAGATCATGAGCTATGGTCAACTGGGAAAATTTTTAAAACTTCCCTAGAAAATAAACTAGCCTCAAGTGACCCACCCCGCCACATAAATTAGTTTACCTTAAAATCAGTTGAGACACAATTATATGAAATCTCTAAGCATAACTTGCTACATCTAAAACAAAAGGCCATAGACTTGGCATTTTGTATTCATATAGCAGACAACTACTTCCAGTGGGGTAGGAGTCAATTATAGATTGAATATGAAAATGCAACTGGAGGCAGATTAACCATAAAAAATTATAGTATTAGCTTATGCAAATGAAAAGTTAAGCGGTATTTCTGGTTTCCAGCAAAACTTTAATGAGTGTTTTAAAGGATGTTATCAGGAACAGTCTCTCTCTCTCCCGCTCCCTCTCTCTCTCTCCCGCTCCCTCTCTCTCTCTCCCTTACCATCCTCCTTCTGCTAAAGTTTTCATCCTTACACTGTACACAGTGCCCCTCCTAGTACCTGTCTCCCTCATGGTGGCAAAATATTTGCTGCTGTTCCTGCACACACATCTTCATCCCCCAGGACGCAGGGAAAAGAGCCTCATGCAGGGGTGCCATGGAATTGCTAGGATTTCTTCTTGCTGGCTGAGACTGGTCACATTCCTGTTTCTGAGCCCATCACAGTCAGTACTGATTGGCCAGGCAAGGGTTCGGTGATCCCACCCAAACTTGAGGTATAGCTTGGAGTTGGGGACTCTCAAGGAAATACAAGAATTAGGGTATATTAGTTATCTCCACCCATTTTTGACATAACAAAGTCCCACAAACTGGGTGGGTTAAGGCAAGAGAAGTTTAGTGTCTCACTGTTCTGAAAACTAGAAGTCTGAAATCAAGGTGTCAGTGGGGCCCTGCTCGCATGGAAGGCTCTTGGGAGGCTCCTTCCCTGCATCCTCAGGCTGCAGTGGGACAGCCCTTGGCCTGCCCTGGCTGCCATGGCTTCAGTTGATTATCACTCGGCATGACTCTGCCATCACATTGCCCTCTGCCCTGTGTCTGCGTCTGTATCTCTCCATCGTTACCTGGCCTTCTTATGGGAACACTGACTGTTGACTTGGAACCGGCCCATATACAGCATGGCCTCAACTTAGCTAATTTCAGCTGTAGAGGCCCCATTTTCTTTTATTATTATTAATTATTATTGTTATTTTACTTTAAGTTCTGGGATACATGTGCAGAACGTGCAGGTTTGTTATATACGTGTGCTATGGTGGTTTGCTGCACCCATCAACCCGTCGTCTGGGTTTTAAGCCCCACATGCATTAGGTATTTCACCTAATGATATCTCTCCCCTTGCCCTCCACCCACCGACAGGCCCCAGTGTATGATGTTCCCTTCCCTGTGTTCATGTGTTCTCATTGTTCAACTCCCACTTATGAGTAAGAACATGTGGTGTTTGGTTTTCTGTTCCTGTGTTAGTTTGCTGATAATGATGGTTTCCAGCTTCATCCATGTCCCTGCAAAGGATATGAACTAATTCTTTTTTGTAGCTGTATAGTATTCCATGGTGTATATGTGCCACATTTTCTTTATCCAGTATATCATTGATGGGCATTTGGCTTGGTTCCAAGTCTTTGCTATTGTAAATAGTGCTACAATTAACATACATGTGCATGTGTCTTTATAGTAAAATGATTTGTCATCTTTTAGGTATATACCCAGTAATGGGATTGCTGGGTCAAATGGTATCTCTGGTTCTAGATTCTTGAGGAATCGCCACACTGTCTTCCACAATGGTTGAACTAATTTACAATCCCACCAACAGTGTAAAAGCATTCCTATTTCTCCACATCCTATCCAGCATCTGTTGTTTCCTGACTTTTTAATGATCACCATTCTAACTGGCATGAGATGGTATCTCATTGTGGTTTTGATTTGCATTTCTCTAATGACCAGTGATGATGAACTTTTTTTCATATGTTTGTTGGCCACATAAATGTCTTCTTTTGAGAAGTGTCTGTTCATATCCTTTGCCTACTTTTTTATGGGGTTTGTTTTTTTCTTGTAAATTTGTTTAGGTTCCTTGTAGATTCTGGTTATTACACCTTTGTCAGATGGAGAGATTGCAAAAATTTTCTCCCATTCAGTAGGTTGCCCATTCACTCTGATGATAGTTTATTTTGCTGTGCAGAAACTCTTTAGTGTGATTGGATCCCATTCGTCAATGTTGGCTTTTTTTTTTTGCCATTGCTTTTAGTGTTTAAGTCGTGAAGTCTTTGCCTATGCCTATGTCCTGAATGGTATTGCCTAGGATTTCTTCTAGGGTTTTTATGATTTTAGGTCTTGTTTAAGTCTTTAATCCATCTTGAGTTAAATTTTGTATAAGGTGTAAGGAAGGGGTACAGTGTCAGTTTTCTGCATATGGCTAGCCAGTTTTCCCAGCACCATTTATTAAATAGGGAATCCTTTCCCCCATTGCTTGTTTTTGTCAGGTTTGTCAAAGATAAGATGGTTGTAGATGTGTGGTATTATTTCTGAGACCCATTCTGTTCCATTGGTCTATGTATCTGTTTTGATACCAGTATCATGCTGTTTTGGTTACTGTAGCCTTGTACTACAGCTTGAAGTCAGGTAGCATGATGCCTCCAGCTTTGTTCTTTTTGCATAGGATTGTCTTGTCTATACAGACTCTTCTGAAATTGAGGCAGTAATTAATAGCCAACCAACCAAGAAAAGCCCAGGACCAGACGGATTCACAGCCGAATTCTACCAGAGGTACAAAGAGGAACTGGTACCATTCCTTCTGAAACCATTCCAAACAACAGAAAAAGAGGAACTCCTCCCTAACTCATTTTATGAAGCCAGCATCATCCTGATACCGAAACCTGGCAGAGACACAACAACAACAAAAAGGAAAATTTCAGACGAATACCCCTGATGATCATCAATGTGAAAATCCTCAATAAAATACTGGCAAACTGAATCCAGCAGCACATCAAAAAGCTTATCCACCACGATCAAGTCGGCTTCACCCCTGGGATGCAAGGCTGGTTCCATATACACAAATCAATAAACATAATCCATCACATAAACAGAACCAATGACAAAAACCACGTGTTTATCTCAATAGGTACAGAAAAGGCCTTCAATAAAATTCAACACCCCTTCATTGCTAAAAACACTCAATAAACTAGATATTGATGGAACATTTCTCAAAATATTTATGAAAAACCCATAGCCAATAACATATTGAATGGGCAAAAGCTGGAGGCATTCCCTTTGGAAACCAGCACAAGACAAGGATGCCCTCTCTAACCACTTCTACACAACATAGTATTGGAAGTTCCGGCCAGGGCAGTCAGGCAAGAGAATGAAATAAAGTGTATTCAGATAGAAAGGGAGGAAATCAAATTGTCTGTGTTTGCAGATGACACGATTGTATATTTAGAAAACCCCATCATCTCAGCCCCAAAACTCCTTAAGCTGATAAGCAACTTTGGCAAAGTCTCAGAATACAAAATCAATGTGCAAAAATCACAAGCATTCCTATACACCAATAACAGACAAACAGAGAGCCAAATCATGAGTGAACTCCCTTTCCCAATTGCTACTAAGAGAATAAAATACCTAGGAATGCAACCTACAAGGGACGTGAAGGACCTCTTCAAGGAGAACTACAAACCAGTACACAAACAAATGGAAAAACATTCCATGCTCATGGATAAGAAGAATCAGTATTGTGAAAGTGACCATACTGCCCAAAGTAATTTGTAGATGCAATGCTATTTCCATCAAGCTACCATTGACTTTCTCCACAGAATTAGAAAAAAATACTTTAAATTTCATGAGGCCTTATTTTCAAATAAGGCCTCATTCTCAGGTCCTGAATAGGCATGAATATTTGGAAGACACCACGCACCTCAGTACAGAAGGGGGAAGAATAGCGGTGTTAAGACGAGGAGCATGTGCCTCTAAACTAAGAATGGCCAATGATTAGCAGAGAAGAGCAAAGATTTGAACTTCCCAAAGGAGAACCAGGCTCTGGTTGAAAAGGAAGGGGAGGGTTGAGTGCTGGTGTCAGCCGCCACGCCAGTCTGATCAGTGGACTTCCCTGTGTGGATGGTCCTTAAAGACGGGCATTGTTCGCCCTCCCTGCCATCCTCAGTGAGCTTTGTGACCTGACTGGAGACCGAGATAGAGAACATCATTGCGGAGGAGGTGTTTCTATGGCATCACCTATGCCCTGACCTGAGCAGATGGGATGTGCACAGGTAGACTCTGCTGAGAAAGAAAAGCGCTTCCACTTTGGCCTGAGCATAGAAGGCATCTTGTGAGTCACAGTTCCAGTGGGTCAGATGTGGTTTGAGAAGCGAATCTTGTCTCTGGCAGAAAATACTAGACATCTATGTCTGCTCATTTGTGTTTCTTATGTATTTTTCAAATGGTAGGAACAGAACTTCTTTTCGGCCTGGACAATTTTTCTATCAAAAATGGCCTGTGTACCAAAACCACTGTGAGATAGCCCCTCACATACCTGTCAGAATGGCCATGACCAAAAAGACAGAGGAAACAAGCGTTGGTGAGGATGTGGGGAAAGGGAAGCCTTGTACATTGGTGCTGGGAATGTAAATTGGTACAGGCATTATGGAAAATGGTACATAGGTTACCCCCAAAATTAAAACTAGAATGACCATATGATCCAACAATTCGACTTCTGGGTGAACATCCAAAGGAGATAAAGTCAGCATGCTGAAGGGACGCCTCCACTCCCACACTCATTGTTCATCACAGCATAATTCACAATAGTCAAGATACGGGAGCAACTTAGGTGCCCATCAGCGGATGATGCATAAAGGAATGTGGTGTGTATACACAATGGAATGCTATTCAGCATGAAGGAAGCATGAAATGTCATTTGCGACAGCATGGATGAACCTGGAGCACGTCGAGCTCAGGGAAATAAGCCAGGCACAGAAAGACAGATATGGCATGATCTCACCTATATGTGGAATCTAAAAAAGTTGAATTCACAGAAACAGAGAGTAGAATGGTGGTTACCAGAGACTGAGTGGCGGGGTAGGGGAACAGATACGAGGAGATGCTCGTCAAAGTGTCCAGCAAATTTTCGATTATAAAATGAGTAAGTTCTGGAGATGTGTGGCATAGTAACTAGTTAGTAGTCATGTATTATAAAATTAAAATATGCTAAGAGAGGCAATCTCAAGTGTTACCAAACCAAAAAAAAAAAAAAAGTAGGTGAAGTGATGAATGTGTCAGTTATCCTGATTGTGGTCATCATTTCAAAACATGTGTCTATCAAAACATCATGCTGCATGCCTTAAATATATACAATTTTTATTTGTCAGTCATTCTTTAGTAAAACTGGGGGAAATGGCCTCTGTGTCAAACAAGACGTTGCAAAGGAAGGAGAGACTTCTGAATAAAGTTAAAAAATGACTATCACATATTCACAACTTTGAAATTAATTCGTTTTATCCACCGTATAGTTATTGAATGCATCTTATGTGTTTGCTGCTAGGAAACCAGAATGAACTGGAAGATTCATTCTCTCTCTCATAAAGGTTTCAATTTAATTAGGGTAATGATCACAAAAACAAACATATAATTTAAAATTGCCAATAAGTGCTAAGAAGAAAAAAGTGTACGGTGTTGAGAGAAAGAATAACACAGCCGCCCACTTTACGCGGAGAGATTCAGCAGGGTGCTCGCATGGTAACTGAGTTGAAGTTAGCCAGGCAAAGAAGTTTAATTGCGGTGACCTGATTTTCTTTCTGCGTAAGAAAGTACCACAGTGCCCTTGTCCTCATAGATTTGTGTAGGTTGCATTCTGGCTGGAAGTAGGGTCAAATATTTTAATTTCATTTAGACAATCTTGTGTGACTACCCACTGAGTATGAGGTGTATTGTTCATTCATGTCCAGCTAAGATGTTTCTAATATTTTGTATGACTTTTTATGAAAGGAATATTACTTCTTTCTGGATATTTCAATAGTGCACTGTGCAAACTTCTATTATAAAATTTACCGTATGGTTTGATTGTCCCCTAGAACTGAGTGTAAGCTCCCCCAAGATCAAGGTAAGAGTTTCTTACTCGTTTTGCAAAGTACTTGGCATGCAGTAAATATTTGTGGAACTCGAAACCTTAGGGATCATAGTATTGTTTTCAAAAGACTAACGTTACTAGGAGGGTACTTGCCAAAAAAAGAAAGGGATGTATCTAATTCTCTCCAATGTCACCTGTATTTCTCTGGGGTGAGAAAATCACGCCATCCTCCCAAATTCATTTTATGCCAAAATTGTTGGAAATGACATCACTTATTATATTAGTCTGTTTTCATACTGTTGACAAAGACATACCCAAGTCTGGGTAATTTATAAAGAAAAACCGATTTAATGGGTTCACTGTTCCACATGGCTGGGGAGGCCTCACAATCATGGCAGAAGGCAAAAGGCATGTATTACATGGTGGCAGGCAAGAGAGAAAAAGAGAGCCAAGTGAAAAGGGTTTTCTCATATAAAACCATCAGATCTTGTGAGACTTATTCACCACCACAAGAATAGTATGGGGGAAACTGCCTCCATGATTCAGTTATCTCCCACCAGGCCCCTCCCACAACACATGGGAATTATGGGAGCTACAATTCAAGGTGAGATTTGGGTAGGGACAGAGTCAGACCATATCACTTATGTTCCTTATAAATTTTAAATCTCAAACTATTGAATATTGAATAATTACTAGAGAATGTGTTAAGTAGATACTATTTGACTCTCAGTGGCAGAAACTGGATTACTGTGGTTTATCCTAAGAGAAGATTATTTTTCTCACAGAAATGAGTCCAGGTGAGGACTGCTCAGAACGGGCACATGAGTTCCTCAATGTCATTGGAGGTTGGCTCTGCCTTTCCATTCTTCCCTCCTAAAAGTGTGGCTTTCTTCCTCATGTGTTGTTGTTGAGATGGAGTTTTGTTCTCATTGCCCAGGCTGGAGTGCAATCACACGATCTTGGCTCACTGCAACCTCTGCCTCCAGGGTTGAGGCGATTCTCCTGCCTCCGCCTCCCGAGTAGTTGGGATTACAGGTGTCCACCACCACACCCAGCTGATTTTGTATTTTAGTAGAGATGGAGTTTCACCATGTTGACCAGGCTGGTCTCAAACTTCTGATCAAGTGATCTGCCCACCTTGGCCTCCTGGAGTGCTGGGATTACAGGCGTGAGCCACCACGCCCAGCCCCTCATGGTTTTAAGATGTCTCTTCCCTCTTCTTCTTTCTCTGTAGGAAGAATGAGGAGGAGGGGATGGCACTTACAGCATGAAAGCAAAATGTTTCTGAAATCCCCAGTAGACTTCTGAGTTTTAAAACATTAGGTAAAACCACAACCACCCCCCATCATAAGGAGGGCACTTGTTTGTTTTTCTTAAGGCTATAGGTTCATTGCCAACCCAAATGCGATTCATGTTCAGTTAGGAAGGGGCAAAGAAGAAAATGGATTTTGCATAGACAGCTAGTGATGCCTTCCACAGAAGGTTCCTGAATAAACAAATCAATTTATTTAAGCTGTTCATGCTTCAGGGAGACAGCCCCGTCATATCCCATCACTTTGTCTTCAGGACAGGAATTTGGACTCCGCACAAGCAGTGATTTTTTTTTTTTTAATAAATTTGAATGACAGAGAAATATTTTGTATTTTTTTAGAGTGGCTTTGTAATAGGATTTTCTGATAACTTGGCTAATTGTTCTAACATTCTAACGTAGATTACTGGTAACAGAGGGATTTTCAAAAAAATCGTCAATAATGTGGATTATTAGAGTACTGTACTACAGTCAAAATTTCATCTGGTAATTCTAGCTGAAGGAGGAGGATTAAACAACCCTATGCACATCCTATCCAGCCAAGGCACCATATGCAATATGGGAAAGAAAGGAAGAAAGCAATGAAGATAACCCAATGAAAACAATGGGAGTGAGAACATTAGGGAAGAATTGATCTCAAAATATTTGTGGAAGACGGACTGCCGATGAAAGGGAGATGATGATGTCACAGAATGAGGGGAGAGCTGAGAGACGTTTTGTCCCCTCAGAGCCTCAGAGAAGGTTATGGCTCAGAAATATTAACTCAAGCTGAAATCTGCTGTTTAAAATAGCAATAATTAGGCTGGGCGTGGGGGCTCACACCTGTAATCACTTTGGGAGGCCAAGGTGGGAGGATTGCTTAAGTCCAAGAGTTCAAGATCAGCCTGAGCAACATAACAAGACTCCATATCTATAAAAAATAATTAAACATTTGCTGGGCATGGTCCCAGCTACTTGGAAGGCTGAGGCAGGAAGATCTCTTGAACCTGGCAGGTAGAGGTTGCAGTGAGTCAAGATCACACCACTGCACTCCAGCCTGGGCAACAGGCTGTTTTTTTTCTGTCTCAAAAAACAAACAACCCCAAACCAAACAAAGCTAAACCAATAACTAACTAAATCAGAGTAATTTACTAAAGTCAGGAACATAACAAAGATGGCTGCTGTCTCCACCATCATTTAACACTGTGTTGGTGATAACGAATTCATCAGTCAGACAATTAAAAGCAATTATAGGCATAAGAATGGATAAGGGAAATGTTATGCTATCTCTCTTACTGGTGACATAATTATGTACCCAGAAAATTGCCAGGAATCAGTGGGAAACACTAAAAAGCAGAAAGAAAAATTAATAAAATAATGAGTTGATAAAGATCAGCATGAAATTAACAGCATTCATATTTATAAACAACAAAACAGCAAGACCCCACTTAAAATGATTTTAAAAAACTTAAAATCAAGTTCTTACTCATAAACTTAAAAAAATTTCAAAGCCTAAATATAACAAACTAATAAAATACCCTTAAATGTCCAACAAAACTGCTAGAAATGAGATGATATTCATGTCCTTGAATTAGAAGTCTTAATATCATGAAGGTGTCAGTTCTTAAGATACCACAAACCCCATGACACAAGTTTACGTATGTAACGTATGCACAGGTATGTGATGTATGCACAGGTATGTGATGTATGCACATGTATGTAACATATGCACATGTACTCTTGAAGTTAAAAGTTAAAAAAAGATAATATATAAATTAAATTCACTTCTGATAAAATTTACATCAGATTTTTTTTTCTGGAGTCAGACCAATACTTTAAAAGTTCATTGAGAAGGCCAGGCATGGTGGTGGCTCACGCCTGTAATCCCAGCACTTTGGGAGGCCGAGGTGGGTGGATCATAAGGTCAGGAGATTGAGACCAGCATGGCCAACATGGAGAAACCCTGTCTCTACTAAAAATACAAAAATTAGCTGGATGTGGTGATGCGCATCTGTCATCCCAGCTACTTGGGAGGCTGAGGCAGGAGAATCACTTGAACTCGGGAGGCGGAGGTTGCAGTGAGCCAAGATTGAGCCACTGCACTCCAGCCTGGGCGACAGAGGGAGATGCCATCTCAAAGGAAAAAAAAAAAAAAAAAAAAAAAAACCTTCTTTTTCTTTTTAAATTACCCAGTCTCGGATATGTCTTTACCATCAGTGTGAGAATGAATGAATACACTATTGTTGCATGGCGGTAAACTCTGTACTGTGTTTCCCTGTGTAGAAATCCCTGTCCCTCCGTGGCCATTTAGGTTAGAAGTAACTAGAATGAAAAGCTCAGATCCTCCGTGGCTCTGGCCACCTCTCAAGTGCTCAGGATCCACGTGGAACTCATGGCCGCCATAGTGGATGAGCACACTTGGGTCACACCCGTCACGGGACAGAGTTCCACTGGGTAGCAGTGCCCCAGAAGGAACAGGGCAGAGGATTCCATGTTTCTGTTTAGACGAGGGTTTATGCTCTAATGAAGCATGTCGAACCTTTAAGTGACGTTCCTAGGGATACGCATACTAAGATTCAAAAGTCTACATTGACTCATAGTCCCCATCAAGCAGAGTCTCAGACATGGAACAGCTTTCTCATGCAAGCATGGTGCAGCTTCCTCATGCAAGAGTTTGCAGATCAGAGGTATTTGCACTCCCTGGAATAGGCAATGGGGAAGCTCGGTAACACAACAATATGAAGTAATATTGTGTTCAAATATGTGTATTTACTCTTTACCATTTATAGGTACCTCTCATTTTCACACTCCATATGCAAAGAAATGCTTTTATTTATTTTATAGGAGTTAGAATAATATAGGAGCATCTCATAATGCTGCTGACAAATCAGTCTCTCAAATTGCTGAAAGTGGTAATTCATAATTTACACGAGTGATTCATCTACCAGGTTCTCAGCTCCCACAGGATGAAAATTTCTCTCACATGGTGTGTTTAGCTGCTAGAACGTAAATGATTAAAAAACATAGAAAGCTTTTACACATTCTTTGAACATTTTGTCCAGAAGTGCCTTAGAGGCTTGTCCTCTTCTAGGCGTGTGTGTGTGTGTATGTGTGTGTGTAAGGGAATGTAGTGTTGTGTGAGGGTCCGACACACAGATTTTTACCTTAGCTTTATGCCTTACTCTTTCTTTTGTCCCAGGAGAGACATGAGTAGGCTAGAATACAGACAGACTTATATAATGAACACTTCAAATAAAAGAGAATTTCTCTGACCAGGTGCGGTGGCTTGTGCCTGTAATCCCAGCACTTTGGGAGGCTGAGGCGGGTGGATCACCTGAGACCTGGAGTTCAAGACCAGCCTGGCCAGCATGGTGAAACCCCATGTCTACTAAAATACAAAAATTAGCCAGGCGTGGTGGTGGGTACCTATAATCCCAGCTACTTGGGAGACTGAGGCAGGAGAATCGCTTGAACTCCGGGAGGCAGAGGTTGTAGTGAGCCAAGATCATACCATTGCATTCCAGCCTGGGCAACAGAGCAAGACTCCATCTCAAAAAAACAAAACGAAAAAAATAAAAAAACACATAATTTCTCTCTGTGTTTGTGTCCCAGTGTCTTTCCTTAAAACGTATTGTAGCAGATTTACCTAAGTGTGGTACATAAATAGGCTTGGAATCCATGAAACTCTAACAAAATATGATATACACACACACATATTTGTGCACATGAGTATATATACAAACACAGATAGATACATACATATCTTTATTATTACAGAGAGTTCATAAATGTCGTAAACCATCATATTCTCAAATAGGTCATGGCCCAGAAATTTTAGGACCCATAGACTTGGAGCATACTTTATTTTTTTTTCTGAATAGCTCTCAATGATATATAAAAATTGCCTTCTGTAAAAATTTAAACTACCACAGAATAACCTCAAGAAAAACTTTTCGAAAACAATAGAAAAAAAGCACTCCCCAACTTTGCTAAAGGGGATAAGGATTAAGACATCAATATTGACATTTCTTATTCTGAGATGATAAAAAAGCTACTATCAAAAAGTGATTGATTCACCACAAAGTAATCTATAAATGCAGTATGACACTCATTCAAATGCTAGCCGTTCCATGTTCTTACTACAATTTTAAAAAATTCTAGCAGAGTATTCAGAAAAATAACAAAATAATTTTAGAATTCCTCTAGAAAAACAGATGCTTAAAATAGCCACAGTAAGTTATAGAATAGACACAATGAAGAAAGAGCACTTTCTCCAAATAAGTTATAAAACTACATGCTTAAAACAACATGTCATTGATACAGAGATAGAAAACAACATGTCATTGATACAGGGATAGAAAAACTCCTATTTGGTGGATGTGCGTTAAAGGCCAATGCATGTCAGGTGCTATCCTACATCCTAACATTAAGCCAGAGAGGAGATATCACTTAGATTCTAATACAGGGAGACAGAGGGACGCTGGCAGCAGAAAGACTGTGAGGGCATCGTGAAGACCCAGGGTAAGAAGGAGGTGGGGTGAAGTTAGGCTACAGGTCAAAGCTCTCCAGTCTTATCCAGTCCATCTGTCCATCTGTGGCCATTACCTTAAAATTAGCTAATTTTTAACTTAAAAATTAAGAAAAATGGGTCACTGGCTTAGATTTTCAAAATCCAGAAACAGATTCATATATTTTAATAATGTAATATCTATTAGTGGTGATATTTCAGGTCATTCCACTAAGGTTATTTAGAAATTTTTATACATAGTTCTGATAAAATAAATAACCGAAGTTAAAGCTCCGGTGACTTTTCCTCTAGGCTTCCCAGAGCCTGATAGAGGATAGGACCACTTCCCATTTCCAAGGATCCCAGAATTCTGACAGATGAAGAAGTGACAAAGAGTGTTACAAGTGTTATGTTGTATTTTAAAGGTTTATGCTTAACAGATTAACATTTTTATCCTCTGTATTCATTGTATTAATTAGATACGGAGTTGGGCTGCAGTCTTTGTGTTTTTCCTGAGAATTAGCCTGCAGTTGTAATTATAACCTAAATGTTGCTGAAGTGCCGTGAAGCAAACTAATTTAATAAGTTTAGCTTCGTTGTCCAAGTCTTAATCAAAGCTTTAAAAACTTTCTTTTCATTTTTGACTTTGAAATGTTGGAGCCTGGTTTAAAATTCGTTCAGAGTAGCCTTTTCCTATAGCTGTTATTCTTTGATCAAGTACCTTCTGCTTTATCTAAAAGAGACCATTGTTAAAGGAAAATAAATCTGTCATTAATATGCACGGTGGATTGGAAGCAGGCAGATACGAGACAGGGAGGGAAATTAAGAGGCTGGAAACAAAATCCTTAAGTTTTGTGCATGACCAGAGATACTTCTGCTAGGAGTACAGGCTATAAGATAGCTGTGTACTTGCACAGCTCAGGGTGGGTGGGGGCTTAGGGCTGCCATCCACACTGGAGTTTAATTTAATTACACAAGGTACATCCTGTGAGTCGTATAAAGTAGCTCATTTTCTGTTATCTCTTTAGTGAAAGTCTGTGTGCTTGCCCAGTACATGGTGTGTATGTGTGTACACATGTGTGCATATCTTTTTTTTTTTTTTGAGGTGCAGTCTCACTCTGTTGCCCAGGCTGGAGTGCAGTGGTGCCATCTCGGCTCACTGCAACCTCCACCTCCCGGGTTCATGCCATTCTCCTGCCTCAGCCTCCCGAGTAGCTGGGATTACAGGCACATGTCACCACACCTGGCTAATTTTTTGTATTTTTAGTAGAGACAGGGTTTCACCGTGTTAGCCAGGATGGTCTCAATCTCCTGACCTCATGATCTGCCCGCCTCAGCCTCCCAAAGTGCTGGGATTACAGGTGTGAGCCACCGCGCCCGGCCCACGTGTTTTCATATCTACATTACATTTACGTATGTGTACACATGTATATACTCATGTATGTGTGTTTATCTATGGATATATTTTTGTAAAAAATACATCTTGAAGACTCTTACAAAACTTTTTGTGTCTAATTCACTTGGCTAATGTATACAAACATGCTGTTTTCAAAAGGTGTGTTGTAAAGCTGAAGTTGAGTTACTCTAAAATATAAATATCCGACTGAAGTCTTAACATGTACAATATTTTATTTTAATCTGATCATGAAATGAATGTGTGTTTAAGAAGAAAGAATCCTTCTTTTTATAAGGTTTCTGAGTGAATTAATGAATTGGGTTTTATAGATGTTTGAGGGATTTAATTGATTTGTCTAACATGCTATTATCTAAAAAATGAGTGAGAATCTGATGAGATTTTTCCCTTCAGACAAAAGGAAGCTTTTACTAAAGAAAAAGACCTGGTATCTTTCATAAAATCTTGCCCCCCAGTTTTTTTAAGATTCAAGGGAAGTCACCTAAATGTTATAGTGATGAACTATGGGAGGGGTTGCAATGGAAGCAGGACTAGTCTTCCTAATGAAATCCTCCATCTCTTCTCATAAGGGCACCAGAAAGAAAGAAATCTGGAGGTCTTTGAAGGAGTCATCCTGACTACTCCATTCACCCAAGCCCACAGAAAATCCTGCTGCTTCTGCTGGCAAAAAGACATCCCAAGTCTGCCATTCACCATCTCCTCCCAATAGCACCCCTAGTCCACACGGCAGCACCTGCACTGGGGCCACTCAGTGCCTCCTGACCACCTCCCTGCCTCTGTCCTGGGCCCACAGCCTGCTCCCCCCACAGCAGCCAGGGGATCCTCATATTTATGTATTTTTTCAATCCCTAATTGTTATGGGCTGAATGTTTGTGTCTCCCCGAGATTTACATGTCGATGCCCTAACTCCAGCGTGGTGCCTTTGGGGTGATTCGATTTAGGTAAGGTCATGAGGGTGGAGCCCCATGATGAGATTAGCACCCTTCTAAGGAGAAACACCAGAAAGCTTTCTGTCCGTCTCCCCTGTGAGAACACACAACCAGAAGGCACCTATCCACAGGCCAGTAAGAGAGCCCTCACCAGGAGCCGAATCAGCGGCACCTTGATCTCGGGCTTCTAGCCTTCAGAGGCGTAAGGAACAAATTTCTGTTCCTTAAGCCACCGAACCTCTGGTATTTTGTTATAGCAGCCTGAGTGGACAAGAACACAAATACATTTAACTTTTCAAAAATTAAAATGATATTGAAAGATATACATGGAGGAGTCCTATCCTCATTTCATTCACATCCACCCTGTGGTCCCACGGTCAGTTTCTCTTACAGCCCTATGCTTATTTGGCCACCATGTTCATGTTTAAAAAATAAATGATCTTTTTAGCATGTAAGTCAGGTAGCTTGCTGATGGGGTTTGGATCTGTGTCCCTGCAAGCCTCATGTTGAAATGTGATCCCCAGTGTTGGGGGTGGGGGCTGGTGGGAGGTGATGGGATCATGGGGGCAGATTCCTCATGAATGACTTAGCACCATCCCCTTGGTGATGAATGAGTTTTTGCTCAGGTAGCTCACAGGAGATCCGGTTGTTTGAAGGAGTATGACATCTCCCCTACACCCACCTGCCCCCCACCATCTCTCCCTCGTTCCCACTCTCACCATGTGATGCCCCCTTCTCCTGCTGCCATGATTAGGAGCCTCCCAAGGCCTCCCCAGAAGCAGGTGCTGGCTCTATGCTATTTGTACAGCCTGCAGAAACAAACTGATTAAACTTCTTCTTTTCTTTATAAATTACCCAGTCTTGGTCGGGCATGGTGGCTCACGCCTGTAATCCCAGCACTTTCAGAGGCTGAGGTGGGTGGATCACTTGAGGTCAGGAGTTCGCGACCAGCCTGGCCAATATGGTGAAACCCCATTGCTACCAAAAATACAAAAATTAGTCGGGTATGGTGGTGGGTGCCTGTAGTCCCAGCTACTTGGGAGGCTGAGGCAAGAGAATCACTTGAACCCGGGAGGCTGAGGTTGCAGTGAGCCGAGATTGCACCACTGCACTCCAGCCTGGGTGACGGAGTAAGGCTCTGTCTCAAAATAAATAAATGAATAAATAAATAAATAACACAGTCTCAGGTATTTATAACGATGCAAAATGGCCTAATATAATTCTCTGCTAATTTTTTTTTTTTTAAAAAGAAAAATCTCCAACTGCATCCTCATCCTGTGTTACTCAAGTAAAACCTTAAGTCTGTCTCAAGGCTGTACAGTTTCTGACTCGTTTTCTCTCTGACCCCATCACCTATCAATCCCTATTTTCTCATTTCTCTCTCTGCACACGGGCATCCTTGCTAACCCTCCACCACGCAAAGCACATGCCAACCTCACAGCCTTAGCTCTTGCCACTCCTGCCTGGAACAAGCTCTTCTTTGATATCCCTTGGCTACCCCTCACCTCATTTAGGTCTTTGCTTCAGTGTCATCTCTGCAGAGTCTCCTCTGCCTAGCTTCCTGGTAACACCCTCATTATTCTCTTTTCATACATGTACCATTTACTAGTTTTTTAAATTAATTTTCTAACTCCATGCCAGTCAACAGAATGTCTGTAGCGGGGGCCTTGTTGCTCTCGTTTTCCCTGTGTTCTTGCCTGGCACAAAGTAGGGGTTCAGTGAATGGTAAAACTGCATGAATATTAGCCAGTTGCTCATGCAGCGTCCTTGCTTTCATCTGATTTGCTTTTCCCATTTCAAGTTCATTGCCCTTTCCATAACAGATGTGTTTCTCCAAAGTTGTGTGTGAGCTGAATTTTCCCAGGTTAAAATCTGTTTTACATGCATTAATGCAGTTTCCTACTCACTCCACATGAATGCTTTGCGGTCACCCCTAACATCTGTGTTGTGAATTTAGTCCTTGCTGTACTCTCTTCTTTCAGCGAGTTTTGTGTGTGTTCTAAAGTATGTGTCTAAATTCTCCTAAGAGAGACATGCCAGGGAGTATTTTCGAAAGCCCGTTGTTGTTTTCCAGCATTCTAGATGGATGTTCTAACCTCCCTGGGCTGGAGCAATCACCTTCGCTGGCAAGTCTTTGATATCAATGGAGAGGAATTACTCAAGTCATGGGACTTCTTTCCTCTGGGCACTGAGTTGGTTTGGAAGGAAAGTTCCAGATGAAGAATATTGTTTGGTTATAACTAATTCCTCTAATTATTTGTACGTAGCACTGAGTTTGAATTTACAAAGTGCCTGCCACGATCCTGGAAAACTTTTCTATCAGTAGAGTTTCCTTCAGTGGCCCATGGCTGAAAACACAGCCCAAACAAGCAAAACAAAGCAGAATGTACTGTTTTACATAAGTGGAAGTTCTGAAATAAAGGTGGCTGCAGGTGCTGCGAGAAACACCCCCCAGGACCCGGTCCTCAGTCTCACACAAGCTCTCCCATTGCTGCAGATGGTGGCTGCCCCACCCCAGGACCCGGTCCTCAGTCTCACACAAGCTCTCCCATTGCTGCAGATGGTGGCTGCCCCACCCCAGGACCCGGTCCTCAGTCTCACACAAGCTCTCCCATTGCTGCAGATGGGGGCTGTCCCACCAGACCCCTCACCCATCCTCTTGACATCACCGTCAGTGAGAAAGAAAGAATTTCTCTACCCTTCAATTTAAAAAACTGACTTAGGAGGCTGAGATGGGAGGATCGCTTGAGGCTGCAGTGAGCTGTGATCACACCACTGCACTCCAACCTGGGTGACAGAGCAGGGCCCTGTCTTAAGACAAAAAAGAAAAAGGAAGAAAAAGAAATGGTGCCTGTCCTTGTACCAAAGGGTTAGGGCATGTTGATGAGTTGAGAGGTAACATTTCCCGCTGAGCGCTGAAGTAAGGAAGTCTCAGAGACCAGTGACCCATCCCTCACTGGACACCTTTTCAGAGGGATTCTGGGGGACGACTGTAGCCAGTCTTCCTACTTTCCTGTGAAAATGCCATGGAGCCAGAGCTGTACAGGCTCAAACAAAGGCTGGTTTCTAGACAGCACCTGGATTTGATTTCTTTTGAGCAGACCTCAGGGACGTACTTCTGGGAAAGCTGCTGAGATTCATAACCAGGACTCTCAGAAGAGTTCCCCGTCTTCTCTTTCTGTCATTCTCTAGCCATGCGGCAACATCAAGTTCCGAAGGCAGATTATCGAGGTATGCATAGGAAACCTGAGCCTTCAACAGCGCATCTCACCCTGGCAGCCTAACGGAGTCGCTTCTTGCCTTTGGAGGGTTTGGGTTGTGGAAATGGAAGAAAATGCAGCCCTCATGGCCGGGCTTCACGAAGAACCCACTACCCTCCCTCATGTCCCCTGGTTGTATTGAAATGCAGGCACTCATTGTCACAGAGCCAGGGGATCTGTGGAGAGGAGAGGAAGCACGTCATTCCTCAGGCTGGCCTGGCTGGATCAATTTAAATGTTTACACGTTATCGAACACCTCCAGAGTACAGGGCCCTGTGCTACATGCTGAGAGTGAGGAGGCAGGAGAACAGAGGTGGGGGCTGAGGAGCAGAGAGAAGGACACACAGACCGGAGCCAGAGGGCTGGGCTCCAATCCCAGCTCATTATCTTTATGACCTTGGAGGAGCTGCTTAACTAACCTCTCTGTGCCTTCACTTCCTTATTTGTAAAGTGGAGAATAGCCAACCTGCCTCATATGGTTAGGGGGAGGATTAAATGATTTGATGTACATAAACCACACCTTTTTTTCTTCTTTTCTTTTTCTTTTATTTTCTTTCCTTCTTCTTCTTTTTTTTTTTTTTTTAAGACATAGTCTCGCTCTGTCGCCCAGGCTGGAGTGCAGTGGCGTGACCTCAGCTCACTGCAGCCTCCACCTCCCAGACTCAAACCATCCTCCCATCTCAGCCTCCCAAGTAGCTGGACTACAGGCTCAGGCCACCATGCTCAGCTAATTTTTTAAAACCTTTTGTAGGGATGAAGTCTCACTATATTGTCCAGGCTGGTCTCGAACTTCTGGCCTCAAGCAATCTTTCTGCCTCAGCCTCCCCATGTGTTGGGATTACAGGCATAAGCCAGCATGCCCTGTCCTTATAAACCACATCTTATCCCAAGACTGGCATAGGGGGTAGTCCTGTAACTGTTGCCTTTATGTAAACACCTGCTCTGAGGGTTTCTGCAGAATCCCAAGCCTTTCACTGTAGCCTCCCCAATAGGTTATAGTGGTGACATATGTCAGTTTCAGAATGACATGCTTTAATTCCGCAGCCAAAAGTCATGCAGCTTTGTCATGGCCAGGCTCGGTGTGGGAAAGTGAAGTGGACAGTGAGATTCAGGGTACACTTCAGTGGTGTAAGGGAAGAGGAGAGTCTCACGGCCCCTCACTCCAGGGCCACAAAAGGACACACACTTAATTGTGTGTGCTAAACTTGTTTCGCCTTTGCAGAACCACACCTGAATACGTTTTGCTATATTTTTCTTCATGGAATACTTTCTAAATGACCAACGTGATATGACTCACATTTTTCACACCAAGATATCGGTTGCTTTCCCACTCAAATGGAACAACTTAGAGTTAATTTGAAAAATATTATATATTTAGCTTGGCACAAAGATTCTATATTTTCCCCAAGAATTTTTCTTTGAGAAAGTATACATTTTACAACTCTCTTTTTATCATACTGATTTGAAAATGGTGGTGCTGAGTAAATTGGATGCTGAGGTTCGTTAATTGGATGTTTGAAGGTCAGAACCAGTAGTTTCTGTTGTCAAAATAGTCCAGGTGGCTCTCCATGTGAAGAGGATCGAGGACCATGTCCGGCAGGGATGTCCAAAGGAGAGAATACCGTCACGGGTTCTTAGTTTCTGTTTCTGATTGGACCAGTAAAGCCCTTTCCTCGTCCCTCTTTTCCACTTATCACTAGAGACAGAAACTAAAAACCACGGCTTCAGGCTGCTAAAAGCCTAAAACAAAGCAAAACAGAATAACAACAAAATAAGTCGGGTTTGACAAGCTTGGCACTGTAAACCCCCTGGCAGGCCACAGGTTTGCCAGGCCTAGCAGATGCCAGCAGGTTTTAAATTCAGAGGACACGCTCTTGACTAATGTGTCTGCAACTGGATACTATTTTTGGAGTTTTGACCTTATGTGTTTCTTCCCACCTCACCCTCTACTTGACCTTTTCCCCATTCTGAATTTGGGGCCTCACTTATCATTTCTGGGACACAAGGTAAGCTGTCAGGGGCTCTCCTCATTCCTTGGAACCCATTCTTGGAAAATGCTAGCTGAAACCATATTTCTCTGTCTAGAAGGTATTGTTGTATGCAATTTGAGAAAATTGTAATTTTTCTTTTTACATAATGATCTATCATCACAATCACACTTTACCAAATATTTATGAAATAATGTTTTCCTACTAACTTTGATATCACCTTCTGTAATATAAATATTCATTATATGAAAATGTATATACATACACAAACACACACACACCTCTTTCCAAATTGTTTTCCCTGTTCCTCAGTCTATATTTGTTCCTTTGAGCCATGCAGTTTTACCTATTATGGCTTTGCAATATGTGTTAATTCTTCTCTCTTTCCTTCCTATTTTCAAAATTTGTATAATTCTTAGTAGAACTGCCTATCTTATTCATGCATATAATTGTGATAACCACTTTTTCTCAAATTCCTTGGAAAATCTTACTGTAATTTTTTTTGAGATGTCCTCATTCTTTATTAGGCACGTAGATAGGTTCTGTGGCATGAATGTGTTACCCAAAGCTCATGTCTGGGAAACTGAATCACCAATGCACCAGTGTAGAAAGGTGGGGCCTTTGAGAGGTGAGAAGGTCATGAGGGCTCTGCCGCCACACGTGGATTTCAGGAGTGAGTTCGCTATTGCAGGAAGGGGTTGGTTATCGTGGGAGTGAGTTAGCTATTGCAGGAATGGGTTGGTTATCGTGGGAGTGGGTTAGCCGTTGCAGGAGTGGGTTGGTTATCATGGGAGTGAGTTAGCTGTTGCAGAAGTAGGTTGGTTATCGTGGGAGTGGGCAAGCTATTGAGGAAGTGGTTGGTTATCGTGGGAGTGAGTTAGCTATTTCAGGAATGGGTTGGTTATTGTGGGAGTGGGTTAGCCATTGCAGGAATGGGTTGGTTATCGTGAGAGTGGGTTAGCCATTGCAGGAGTGGGTTCATTATCGTGGGAGTGGGTTAGCCATTGCAGGAGAGGGTTGGTTATCGTGGGAGTGGGTTAGCCATTGCAGGAGTGGGTTGGTTATCCTGGGAGGGGGCAAGCTATTGAGGAAGTGGTTGGTTATTGTGGGAGTGAGTAAACTATTGAGGAAGTGGTTGGTTATCACTGGAGTGGGTAAGCTATTGCAGGAGTGGGTTGGTTATCATGGGAGTGGGTAAGCTATTGAGGAAGTGGTTGGTTATTATGGGAGTGGGTAAGCTATTGAGGAAGTGGTTGGTTATCACTGGAGTGGGTAAGCTATTGCAGGAGTGGGTTGGTTATCATAGGAGTGGGTAAGCTATTGAGGAAGTGGTTGCTTATTGTGGGAGTGGGTAAGCTATTGAGGAAGTGGTTGGTTATTGTGGGAGTGGGTAAGCTATTGAGGAAGTGATTGGTTATTGTGGGAGTGGGTTACCTATTGCAGGAGTGGGTTGGTTATCATGGGAGTGGGTAAGCTATTGAGGAAGTGGTTGGTTATTGTGGGAGTGGGTAAGCTATTGAGGAAGTGGTTGGTTATCACTGGAGTGGGTAAGCTATTGCAAGAGTGGGTTGGTTATCATGGGAGTGGGTTAGCTATTGCGGAAGTGGGTTGGTTATCACTGGAGTGGGTTAGCTGTTGTAGAAGTGAGTTGATTGTCATGGGAGTGGGTTAGCTATTGCAGAAGTAGGTTGGTTATCACTGGAGTGGACTCCTGATACAAGGATGAGTTCAGTCCCCATGCCCCTGTCCTGTGTGTGTGCTCCTTTGCCCTTCCACATCCTGCCATGGGACGATGCAGCAAGAAGGTCCCTGCCAGATGTGGCCCCTTAATCTTGGACGTCCTAGCCCCTGGAACCATGAGCCAAATAAAATCTCTGTTTATTACAAATTACTATCCTCAGGTATTCTCTTATAGCAGCACAAAACAGACTAAGACAATCGTTGGATGGATGGATGGATGGATGGATGGATGGATGGATGGATACATATATAAATAGATATGCATCATCTAAGAAGTGTCCTCCTTAGGGAGAGCGGAGTAAACTCTCAGATTAATTTTTTTTCATAATTAAAGCTTCCCCATGGAATGAGTTGCTTGGTGGCTAGGATGTAACAGAAGATCTTTATTTGGGTATCCAATCTTCCCCAGCTGTAATATTTACTACAATTACAATTTACATATCATGTGTCTTTCCCTAAGGTGAAGATGTGATCCTCATCATGCATAGCTAACCCCCTCCTCCTTTGCCTGTCCACATTATTCGGGCCAACCCAGATACTTTTCCATCATCTCTTATGGTAGAACGAACAAGTTTCCTGATACTGCCCAACGAAACATAAAGGCGTGTGTGCTGATTGTCTTTTTGGAAAGATTGTGCTTCTCACATACAAGAAGTGAGGCCCCGAGGAGAGCTGTCTCTTGCTCTGCTCCCTACACTTTTAGACACAATCAAGTGAGGAAGCGATGTCTGGAGCTTAGGCAGCCATCTTGCAACCATGAAGTGACAAGCTTCAGGAGGAAAAAATCGAGCACTAAAGATAGTTCAGAAGAAGGGAAAGATGATGGTATCATTGAGCTCCAGACTTCTTTTAAACAAAAATTTCTCTATGTTTTAAGCCACCATCTGTTCTCCTTTCTCTTACTGGCAGCTAAAAAGTGTCAGAGGTAGGCAGAGTTTATGTCTCTTTGCCAACAAACGTGTCTCCTGTCCTCAGCACAGTGCTTATCAAACAATAGGCATACAATTCATGTTTGTGGCATAAAAGCAACATGGGGTGTTGGGTCTGACTGAGAGAACTGAGGCACATAACTTTCAGATGCTACATACGCCTGTTTTTATGGGATTTTTCCATGTAGAAAGGCTTTGGCCCCAGATAAAAGTCCCTGGTGGCAGAGACCATCAACTCTGCCTCTTCCCGTGAGTTGTTGGTGTCTTGAATGCTTTCTGGCTCCACGGCCTGAGATGAACCAAAGTAGAGCTTAGTGCAGCCAGTGCAGGTATGAATTCTCAAAACTGGATACTACTGTGGAACTTTACTTTCAGTTCTATTCTAGGAAAATTTTGGAAAGAAAAGCTTTGACAGATAAAGGACAGTGAAATTATTTGTGAAAATCATTCAATCAACCAAGCACAATCCCTGATTATGTCAGACACATTTCTGGGCACCAAGAAAGAGACAGAAAGATACCATTCTTATAGTTTTCCTGAATTCTAAGTTTCCAGTTTCCTTTCTCTGCTTGTCTTCCATCCAAAGATGGGCTTAAAGAAATCATTTGGACCCGAGTGAGAAAATGTGAAGTTTCTGATGGATACCACTGTGATCGCTTTCCAGAGCTATATTTCATTTAGTTTTATGGTGTTTGTCAGAAAGTTTAAATGCATAACATAATTTAGACTGGGCATGTTTTAAAGACTCTTGTTCATCAAGACCACAATTAAATCTAATTTCTGACCCCAAGTGACAAACGTACACTTGGTGAGTGATGGGTATGGCAAACTCGGTCTCCTAG
Organism: Chlorocebus sabaeus; assembly: GCF_047675955.1. Classification (NCBI taxonomy): domain Eukaryota; kingdom Metazoa; phylum Chordata; class Mammalia; order Primates; family Cercopithecidae; genus Chlorocebus; species Chlorocebus sabaeus. The sequence continues at coordinate 126,614,980 of NC_132914.1, read as the reverse complement.
ACAAGCAATACTCTCTCCTGAAAGCTCACAGGGCAAAGAAGAATTTACAAAAGGCCATTTGAAGAGGTTAATAAACATCTATTAAGTTATCTATGTTCAGATGTTCTGAGAGAGGTAAGCTGTTGAAAGTCGAAAATAGGCTGTATATGCATCTTTGAACCAGAAAAACAGGAGAATATTGTCGATATGCCTATGAGATTAAGAATGGGGTTATTTTTCTGCTTAGGACTTAGGAGAAGATATGAGATATTGAATAGATTCACCCACAAACCAATAAGTACATTTAGGTGATATATTCCTAGTGAAACAAATTTTAAGTCACAATCTCAGGTGTGCAAGCAATGTGACTGCCTTTATACTTCTTGGATACATTGTCAGGTTACAAAAACCTAAAGACGTAGCAAACAAATAGGCAATATAGACATATATTACCTCCATAAAAATTAACAAGAATATGATTTTTTTTTGTATTTGCTCTTGGATATTTTTAAGAAATGAAAATTTTGGGGTATAAAGTCATCCTTAAACATGTCGTGCCTTTATGTAGAGTGTTGAGTTTAGGCTCTTTAAGAAAGAATCATTAGCAATGTGTGAGAAAGATCACAGGTTTACTTCTGTCTCTTAGAGAAACCCAAGCTGCTAAGCCCCCACCAAAGGAACGCATATCTACTCTCCACGGACTTCCAAAGTCCTAGTTCCTTGCATCCTGCGGGTCTCCTCCAGTCTCTTAGTGACCTTGTCCACATAGACAACAATGGCCCAGCAGCATCGAGTCCTCCTTCCAGCCAGTAGGAAAGGAAAAGAGGAAGTAGCACACAAGGCGATTTCTCTTATGGATGTGACTCTGAAATTGTACAGACGTTCGTTCTCGTCTTCCATTGTCTTGAACTTGGTCACAAGTCCACCCCTAACCATGTGACTGCAGTGCGTATGTGCCCAGTCTACAACTCGGGGGCTTTAGTGGTAAAAGAGAGGATGGGAAATAGAGTGTGGGAGATAAGAGTCTCCGCCACAACCATCATCTCCAATCCCATTCCTCTACCCACTGTTCCATTGGGCACTTCTGCCAGTATATTTAATGTGTATCTTTTACATAAATGTGTTTATGCTAATTTTACAAAAATAATGATAGTGGTATATCATTCCACTATTTTTTATTGAATTTGGTTTTGAGATTTATTCATACCAAGACATACCTATATCTGTATCTATAGATACAAATGTATAATTGTCTATAACTACATAGATAGGTATATAATACATAGATATATAGATATACTATGTCTATATTATATATCATATATACTAGATATCTATATAATATATAGATATGTAATATCTGTATGGTATATATTATATCTATATAATTGTATATGAAATGTTATATACTATATATTATATACTTCATATAATATATACTATATTTATATGATACACTATATTATTTTATAATACATTATATAATATATGTATAACATATATTATATTATGTATTATATTATAAATGTTATATAAATTATATATTTATAGCCCTATGTACATATCAATGTATCAATATAGATATATCGATATTGATATATAGCAGTATGTTATATATCTAGATATATAGATATCTATATATCTATATATAGATTAGTATATAGATATATATTTTATCTATAGATATATAGATATCTATGTACATCTCTGTAGATGTAGATATACAGATATATTTATATAGATGTAGATATACAGACATAATAGTATTTTGTCTTATAAATACATCTCATATCCTTTTTATATATAAAAATATATATTCATTTGCAATCCACAGAAAAGAATGCCCATTCTTTTATTGCACATTTGCCTGTCTGGACATTTTTGTTGTTATTCCTTTTTCACTAGGATAAACGTTATTGCAGTGAACATCTTTGTGCAAATCTCCATAAGAACATTACAAAAATATTCATGACCTGACGTCCAGTAACTAAGTATATACCCATAAGAAATGATTTAGATGGGGCATCAAGACCACAATTAAATCTAATTTAATTGTGAATGCCCATAAGAAATGGGTATATACTTAGTTACTAGACGTCAGGTTATGAGTATTTTCTGTTTTACCAAATACTGACAAATTCCTCCCCAATGTGGCTTTACCAGTTCAAAAACCCATCAGCCTCATATTAGAGCACCGTTCCTCATTCTTGCTATCCTTAATACTGTCAAACATTTCCATTTGTACCAATCTAATGGGTAAAAATTGCTACCTCTAGTTTTCCATAATGAAAATTAATTTCTATTTTATGTCTCCCATTATATTTGCTGATAGAATTCTCGAGGTAATTTGGGGGTACTCATATTTTTAGAGGAACACTTATATAGCGGTGTGGTGGATGGACTACATATAGCCTCCATGTGATTATTTTTAAGAGCTTTATCAAAGCATAATTTACATTCCATAAAATTCACCCCTTCTGAGTATACAAGTCAAAGACTGTTCGTGTATTTACAGAGGAGTGTAACCATTACCACAATCCCATTTCAGAACCTTTCTATCACCCCCAAAAGATTCCTGTGAGCTTTTGCAGCCAATCTGTCACCTCTATCCCCAGTCAACCACTGAAGTTTCTGTGATAGATTTGCCACTTCTGGATGTTTTCTGTAAATGAAATCATGCAGTATGTCGTCTTTTTAATGTTATGTGTTTGAGCTGGCATGGTGTCACATGTCATTACTTTCGTTTGTGGTCATTGTATGTGCACAGTCCAGCACCGCTGAACCTTGCACGCCACCCAGCCTCTACGCTGCTAGACCCTGCTTCTCACAATCCTCCCCACGGGCATCCCGCTGTCTCCCCCTCTTCTCCAGGATGGCCTATATTTGGGAGTACTTTATTCTGCCTATCACAGGAACCTCACAATAGTTTCTAAGAATTCATGCAGGCCCCGAGAGGTCTAGCAGTTTCCTTAGTAGAGATTAACGAGAAAAAAATGTATTGTCATTTTCGAGCCAACTGATCTCAATAATTGTATTGACCAACTGGGTCAACTACTTGGGCTTCAGGGTAGTATTTCCATCCAGGCAGGCAGTCCTCATGGGCTCCTTTCATGTTCGGGGTTTGTATTCTCAGCTCTTACAAAAATGTATTGAGGGGGACAGCGGACAGCAGAGGATAAAATCTCTCCATGCGTCTGAGCAGAAAGTGTAATTGACAGTAATAGCTGCAACTCCCACTCAGAGGCCAGGTTTTTTCCACCCATCACTGAGGATTGTACAGTTTGATCAGTGGCACAGCATCCTCTGCCCGTTGCTGAAAAACGTGCAGGGCCACAAAATCACTTTGAGAATGAAGCCATTTCATTCCATTTCTAATTTTGCCTTGTTAAGGGGGACATGGTGACAATGAAAACATTGTTGCTTTTTTAAATATCAATTTTAAAATGATGATCCTGTCCAGAAAAATATTTCTACTTGACAGTGGGGTGGGTGTCTTTTCTGAGAAGCCTGACAGATGAGTGGGGGAGTTTCTTGGGGGATGTTTCTGTTTCCCGGGGAATGTCCCAGCCACAGTAACTTCGGTAACATTTCTCGGCTCTTTCTGTTGCACACCTGTCACTGCAAGTTTTGATGGGCATTTCTGAGTGATGTATATTACCTGCAAGAGGAAAACAACCTCCGTTTGGCATGTGTTGCTTGCTCAAGTGTTTAAGCTGGCTGGAGTTTATTTATCTTCATGTGGGGAAGCCACTCAGGATTTTTCAGGATGAGTTTTTGAAGTTTCTTAGGGGAGGTGAAAGACAATGGTTCTTATTGAGCCAAGTTTCTGAGCAGCAGCCTAAGGCAATTATGTGAACTGGGCTCTCCTTGAAAAGAAAACAGGAAAGTCAAAGACTGGCCTGTTGCTATCTAAACTGAAGCAGGTTAAGTGTGCCTTCAGCAAACCCCTTAATGCACTCTCAGCCACCACCTTCAGCCACTGCAATTCTGGAAAGAAACAGGAAAGCATCCCCAAGAAGCCCCTGCATCTAAATTTTGATCCATCAAACCAGTTGCTCCCCCAAAAAAAGATGATTGACACTTTTAGACAACATCCTGGATAGGGCAAACATTGGCTCATCCATTCCTTCACTCACTCACTCACTTACTCATTCATTCAACCAATGTGTATTGTCAGCCTTCACAAACACACACACTGGGCAAACATGGTAAGGAAGACAAGGCCCTTGCCTTCAAATCCGAAATTTCAAGGCATGGGCTGAATTTGTTGCACAGATAAAGCTTTGATTGGCCCATAGAGTGTGGTTTGAGCCATTTGAAAATGTTAATTACATGCCTTGTTTGAAAAATCAGGAACTTTCCCTCTAAATATCTGAGCTTCTAGCATCTTAGGAAAAAACAAAATCTGTGCATTCCAGGACCATCTTTGCGCCTGTAACGTAGATTGGAGGCACGTAGGGGTTGCCCTCTCCAGATGGGATGCATACCCTCCAAGTTTATCACAATCTGACATTGACAACAAGAGTGCCATGCATCCTCAATGGGCCTTGTCTTTTATTTTCCTTGTATCTGGCCCTGTTATGTACTTGAATTACGTGTCAGTTTTTGCGGACATTCGAGTTTGCCATATTGGGTGTAGTGTAGATGTTTACAAATGGGAATATCACATCGCAATGGCCCCAGAATATATGTGCATCAAAATCACTGGGGTGAGGGTTGGGGGAGGGCTTGTTCCATCAAGGGTGATGGGCCCTGGTCTAGAGTCCCTGGTTTTGTATATATGGTAGGGCACTGCGGGTTGGCATTTCTAACGAGGTCCCCAGCAACACAGCCGCCACTGGCCCGGGGACCACACTTTGTCAGCCACTGACCTTTCAACATTTTTGCAGGGAGGGTGTTATTAACAAATGCATGCTGCATGTGGGTGTGCAGGCCCATGAGACCAGAATCTCTTTGAGGAGGAAGGATCAGAGGAAAGGTCTCTAGCATGCAAGGTCTGAAAATGCCTCCAGGGGACTCTGATTCCCCCAGTCTTGTTCAGTCAGCTGGGAGCTTTTAAGAAATAGTGAGGCCAGGCAGGGGGCGGTGGCTCGTGCCTGTAATCCCAGAACTTTGGGAGGCCGAGGTGGGTGGATCATCCTGAGGTCGGGAGTTCGAGACCAGCCTGACCAACATGGAGAAATCCTGTCTCTATTAAAAATATAAAATTAACTGAGTGTGGTGGCACATGCCTGTAATCCCAGCTACTCAGGAGGCTGAAGCTGGAGAATCGCTTGAACCCAGGAGGCAGAGGTTGCAGTGAGCCATGATCACACCACTACACTCCAGTCTGGGCAGCAGAACGAGATCTATCTAAAAAAAAAAGTTAAAAAAAAAAGAAATGTTGATGCCAGGGCTCTACCCCCAGAACAATTTAATCAAAATCTCTTGGATTAGGACCCAAAAGGATATGCTGAGTTTTTGTTTTTGTTTTTGAAGCACTGCTGATGATTTTAATGTGTTACCAGGGTTGAGAACTACTGGACTGGTGTATGACAAATGACGAGATCTTAGTCCACAGGGCAGGGGGAGAAATGCTGAATTCTGAGACCTCACTGGGCTTGTCCAGGCTTTGCCCATACAGGAGAACCTTTTGAGGGTGAGGTTCTCTGTCTCTCATTGCTCTGGCCTAAATCTGAAGATAACCATTTTGTTACTTTCTAAAAATTCTCAGTCCCTCTTCACATGCCTTCTCCCCTTCTAGAACTCCAGTTAGAGGCACGCTAGACCTTCTCCGCCTGTTCCATGTGTCTCTTTCTCTGCCTTCCCTCATCTCCCGAAGTTTGTTGTGGGAATCAAATCAGTTAATGCACTCAAGTTGAAACAGGTGTATTACAAGCACACAATACATGTTATCTGTTGATAATTTTATTATTATTTCCTTATTGTTATCATCATGTGAGGAAAAGTGAGGGCTGGGGAATGAACAACTTCACTTATGGAAAACAATGAAATTGCAAGAAGTGCATTAATGACAAAGGATTGGGAATGACTTTATTAGAACAAGGAAGGAAGCAGCCATGAAAAGAATAAGGATCTAATGATTCAATAGTTATAAGAATGAACAGTTATAGAGTACATACTGTACTATGTGCTAGATATGCATGTGTGTGTATGAGTATTCATGCATTTTGAATCATTTAAATCTCACAAATCCTGTGAGGGAGGGAATATTAAGCTCCATATTTTACAAATAAACTAAGATGGAGATAATGAAAGTCATGAACACCACATCCACCCAATAGCATAGAGCCAGGTGTTGCTGCTAGGTGTTTTTGTTAGTGTCAGAGAATGCAGTAAGGCCCCTGAGTTCATGTCCTCCCTCCTGAGGCCTCCTTTCCATACAGTGCCCTGGGATGGAAGGGGTTAATCAAGGTATGGTCAGGTGATATGGACAGGGCAGAGCAAGTGGTACCACAGTCACCAGCAGGACGAAGAAGGAGGACCAAGGAGAGAGGCCTTTGGAAGCAGCAGATAGGAGGCAGTTGCAGGCATGTGGAGACCAGGGGACCTTCTGGCTCCTTCTATATCCAAAATCAGCATAACCCTGAACTTCTCAGGAACACAAAGCACTCACTTTTTCTTTATGGTTAAGCCAGTTAAAGTCGAGTTGATGGACCTTTTATCCATATGCTTTCTAGCAAATTCAGAAAGATCAGAAACCTGTTTCTGGTAAGGAGTGTAGACTCCAGCTTGCCATGGAAGGAAAGGTGGGAGGTGAGGGTATGGACATTCGGCTAGGTAATTGTAGACAAGAAGTGGTCAGAGAGTAAATATTTTGGGCTTTATGGGACACATGGTTCCTGCCTCAATTATTCAACTGGGCCGTTGTAATAAGAAAGGAGCCATGGATGATCCGTAAATGGAAGGGCGGAATGGTGTTCCAATAGACTTCATGAACAAAAACAGACGGAGGACCTGAGGTGGCCCATGGGCCAAGTTTGGTCAGCCACTGGTGTAGACCATGGTCTACAGAAAAGCTATTGCAAACTGGAAAGATAAGGAGCTTCCAGGAGCACTTGAAAGTGAAGCACACAACAGCGACAATCCCTGTCACACAGTCTTCTCCCTCCCCAGCTGGTCCTGTGGCAGGATGACAACAAAATGCCAGTGTGCCCCAACAGGAACGGCCACATCACAGCTCTCCTAGAAACACATCAGTGCGATGAAGGCACAGCTCAAACTGCCCATGGCAGAAGAGCAACTAAAAGCCTCACCATAGAATCAAATGGACTGTTTTTCAATCTTTACTCCTCTCCTGGTCAGCTCTTTGGCCTCGGACAAAAACCTAGCCACTCTCTCTGCCTCCATTTCTTCAACTGTTAGTGGAAGAAGTAATAGCCCCTACTTCAAAGAGTTGTTTAGGAACGAAGTGAATAAATACTCATTTAGCACTAGAACACATACAGGAAAGGGTCAATCTATGTTAGCTGTTATTATTTATAACATGGTATGACTGTTAGTATTTGCATTTGCATTAGTGCTGGCATAGTGTTAGCAATGGCATTGTTGGTGTTAGTGTTCATATTAATATTAGCATTAGTTTAAGTGTTGGTATTGGTGTTTGTATTAGTGTTGGTGTTGGAGTTAGTGTTAGTGTTGGCAACACTAACATTCATGTTGGTGTTAGTGTTGGTGTTGGCATTAACATTAGTGTTAGTATTAGATTGGTGTTAGTTGGTATTATTGTTAGTATTGGTGTGGGTGTTCCACTTAGTGTTGGCACATAGTATTACTGTTGATAGTTTTAGTGTTAGTGTTAGTATTAGCATTGGTACTTGTGTTAATATTAGTGTTTGTTAGTGTTGGTGTTAGTATTAGCCTTAAGGTTTGTATCAATATAGTGTCAGTGTTGGTGTTAGCGTTGGTGTTAGTACTAGTTTTACTGTTAATGTATTAGTCTTGGTGATAATGCTTGTATTAATATTAGTGTTAGTGTTAAATTCGTCTTGGTGTTAACGTTAGTCTTGGAATTAGTGTTAGTATTCATGTTAGTGTTAATAATCATGTTAGTTTTGGTGTTGAATTTAGTCTTGCTATTAGTGTTTGTATTAGGATTAGTGTTAGTGTTAATATTATTATCAGTGCTGGATTGGTGTTAGTATTGGTGTTGGTGTTAGTGTTGGCACATGGCATTAGCATTAATGTTAGTATTATTGTTAGTGGTGGCATTAGTGTTAGTGTTATATTGCCATTGATGTTAGTATTATTGTTAGTGTTGGCACATAGAATTAGTATTAGTGCTGGCATTAGTGTTAGTGTTGGCATTAACATTAGTGTTAGTGTTAGAGTGGTGTTAGTGTTGGCACATAGTGTTACTGTTAGTGTTGGCGTTAGTGTTAGTGATATGGTTGGTGTTGGTGTTAGTGTTTGTTAGGGTTGGTATTAATGTTGGTGTTTATGTTAGTATCAGTGTTAGTGTCAGCACTGGCATTGGTGTTAGTGTTAGTATTGGTGTTGGCGTTAGCACATAGTATGAGCACTAGTGTTAGTATTAATATTAGTATTAGCATTAGTGTTAGTGTTATATTACTGTTGGTATTATTGTTAGTGTTGGTGTTGGAGTTAGTGTTAGTGTTGGCACATACCATTGGCGTTGATGTTAGTATCAGTGTTGGTGTTGGCATTCATGTTAGTGTTAGTATTACATGGGTGTCAGTGTTAGTGTTCGTGTTGGTGTTTGGTGTTTGTCTTAGTGTTGGCACATAGTATTACTGTTAGTGTTAGTATTAGTGTGAGTATATTGTTGGTGTTGGTGTTAGTGATAGTGTTAGCACTGGTGGTTTCGGTGTTGGTGTTAGTGTTAGTGTTGGCATTGGTGTTAGTGTTAGTATTGGTGTTGGTGTTGGCATATAGTATTTGTGTTTACATTATGATTAGTGTTAGTGTTAGCATTGGAGTTGGTGTTATTGTTAGTGTCAGTAGTGCTGGCATTAGTTTTAGCATTGGTTTTAGTGTTAGTGCTGGCATTAGTGTTAGTGTTAGCATTTGTTTTGGTGTTGATGTTAGTGTTAGTATCCTCTGAGGGTTGAGAAGTAGACAATTATGTTGTTCTTATTCCATGGTACTTTAGCAACTGATACAGTTTCCATTAATTGGGCAAGAGAATGTTCTCAGTTCCATTAAAGAGTGTCACATATCCTGCTGTAAACATGAGATCAAGGGTGTGTGCTGCTCTAAGCTAGCTGGTCACTCAGGCCAGTGCCACTATGAGCCAGCAGGAAAGTGACTGTCCCAATAAGCCATTTGTAAAGACAAATCAGAGACAGGAGCCAAAAGGAGCAGGTGGGGAACTGTGTGCAGTGTGAGGTGCCCCAGCTGCGGTGGATGTTAGCCGAGAGGTCCCAGCACTCACTCTAAGGTGTTGATCTTTCTGGGGCCTCTGTGTGCAATGTCAGAATTGATCCCCAGCCTCTTCCCCCCTAGATCTTTTCTCTGGAGAGTCAGTTAAGTATGCACCAGGGGTTTGGCTACTGGCTTGTTGCTCTCTGAAATGCACAGTCATAAAATATGCAACAGAAGATATTGTTTGCCTTCTGAGCAAACAGTTCAAACTCTAAATTATTAAACCTGAAGATAAAATGGAGAGACATTTTTAGCAGTTAATCTTGCGTCCTTTACTCTCTTGTCAGAACATGGAAGATTTGATTTGTGTTTTCAACTAATTCTTGCTGCATATTTAAAGAAAGAAGGGAATTCCAATTTTTTTCTCTTGCAAATCAACCAGTTATATAGCACTCACTAGGCTGGTTGGTGGCCAGGAGGTAAATGAACAGTCTGTTTATTTTCAGGTCACTGGGAATAACCAAGATGTAAAACTTTTTTCCTCTAAGTGTCCTAGTAAATGTAGAATCCAGTATGTTTAAGAAGTACTTTAGGGCCAAGCGCGGTGGCTTATACCTGTAATCCCAGCACTTTGGAAGGCCAAGGCGGGCAGATCACCTGGAGTCAGGAGTTCGAGACCAGCTTGGTCAACATGGCAAAAACCCTATCTCTACTAAAAATACAAAAATTAGCTGGACATGGTGGCACGCACCTGTCATCCCAGCTACTCGGGAGGCTAAGACAGGAGAATGGCTTGAACCCGGGGGGCGGAGGTTGCAGTGAGCTAAGATCGCACCACTACACTCCAGCCTGGGTGACAAGAGCAAAACTCCATCTCAAAAAAAAAAAAAAAAAAAAAAAAAAAAAAGAAGAAGAAGAAGAAGCACTTTAACAGTTTAAAATGCTCATTTGGATGGCAGGATGGACAAAACTGTGGATTCATAGGATGTTTTGTTATAATAGACAATTTGAGCTGAATGGAACTGTTTCAGACTGTGTGAGGAAATAAACATTTCTCTTGCAGGAGGGCTGATGGGCTCAAATCTAGTCAATGGAAAAGCTGCTTCCTTTTGTAGAAACTCAGAAATTCTTTTTTTTTTTTTTTTTTTTTTTTTTTGAGACGGAGTCTCGCTCTGTCGCCCATTCTCCTGCCTCAGCCTCCCGAGTAGCTGGGACTACAGGCTACAGGCGCCCGCCACCTCGCCCGGCTAGTTTTTTGTATTTTCAGTAGAGATGGGGTTTCACTGTGTTAGCCAGGATGGTCTCGATCTCCTGACCTCGTGATCTGCCCGTCTCGGCCTCCCAAAGTGCTGGGATTACAGGCGTGAGCCACCGCGCCCGGCCAGAAACTCAGAAATTCGTAACTAGAAATTCTTCACTAGGATTTTGACATGGAAGCGTGTGCTCTGAAAAGATGGGAATACGGGAGAGTGTTGCCCCATGCTTCACAAATTGTCAGGTACGTGGGAACACATCCCCTGGAGACTGTCTGAATGCAGATCCTGACTCAGGAGGTCTGCAGTGGACCAAAGTCTACCTTTCTAACCAGGTCTAGGGATGCTGGCCCATGGACCACACTTGGAGTAGCCAGGGACTTAGCTTGGGAAGAAGTGAAATGGATCTCTTTTCCCTTCTAAAATAATGCGGATGTGGTTACAGCCCCTCCTGGGCCACTTCATCATCAATATCATCAATCCGTGGAGGAAAAAAAAAAAAAGAAAAGCAGAAGATTGTTATTTCATTTGTTTTCCAGGAGCTATGAGTTTTGAGACTTTTTTTTTTTTTTTTTTTTTTTTTTTTTTTTTTTTTTTTTTTTTTTTTTTGGTCTGAAGAGAAGACTTTAAAAAGTGGTCTACAGCCCCAGGAGTTCTGCCTAATGTTATGTATGTTTTTATTTATTTTGTCTTTTGAGATTTACCTCGGACAGTGTGGTGGAGCCCATCCCTCCGTGACATAATTTGTTGCCAGCCGCCATTTGTTTATTTTCACTTGTTTGTTTTGTTTTGTTTAAGTCACTGTTAAAGTTTCAATAAGCTCTTTTAAATGTTCAGTAGTTGACTTGGCAGCTGAGTGCTGCATTTTCATTTTTATACATAAGGTTTGGCTAATTAAAATGTCCTCCACTGTTGGTGCAACTTCTCTTTACTCATGAAGAGCATGTGTTATGCAAGCCTTCAGAGCATTTCTCAGATCTTTTTTTTGCAATGTGTTATGTATTTTCGGCAATTCAGTCCTGAGCTCAGTGAGAGAGTCTTCTACAAAGTTTATGAGGTTCTACAGCTTTCAAGAGGCAGAGGATACTGGGTGACTGCGGTGTTGTCTGACCCAGTGTTCCTCAATTCTGGGTCCTTACGGGAATTATCCAGGGATGACCTGGGTCTGTCCAGACTGAGTGAATCAGGCTCTCTGGAATTTGGGGCCCGGTCTTCTGTACTTCTTAAGTTCTCCACATGAATCTGATGCCCAGTGAAGGCGAGAACCATTGTGCTAATCAATGCAAATCTCAACTTCAAAAAAAAAGGTTACCTAGAAGCCAGTCATGGTGGCTCACACCTGTAATCCCAGCACTTTAAGAGGACAAGGCAGGTGGATCACTTGAGGTCAGGAGTTCAAGACCAGCCTGGCCAATATGGTGAAACGCTGTCTCTAATAAAAATACAAAAATTAACTGGGTGTAGTGGCATGCATCTGTAATCCCAGGCTGAGTCAAGAGAATCACTAGAACCCGGGAGGTAGAGGATACAGTGAGCCAAGATCACGCCACTGCCTGCCTGTCTGGGCAACAGAGTGAGACTCCACCTCAACAACAACAACAAAAAGATTATCTAGAGGATTGACTTCAAATGTAAAAATGTAAGGTTTACATGAGGTCTGAAACGGGCATTTCTGTATTTCTGTTGATTCTGTGTCAATGCTACACACTGAGGGCTGGTGGGCTTAGTGTTCTTCAGCCTTTCCAGTGAGCGGCTAAGAACTGCATTTCCCAGGGTCCCTTGCAGTGAGGCTTTCTGGGTATGATTTAGATTTCCCCAACCAGAGGCACACATACAAATTTACATTTGGAACGTAGGTTGCATGGGGAGAGAGGCAGCGTATCTTCCGTTGCTGGTGCACACGATAGTGGGCAGCTCCTGATTTGGTGGGCAGCCTGCTGGACTCCGCAGCTCCGTAATGGGGTCAGAAGCAGAGAAGCAAACTCCTCACTGTGCTTTGGGACTTATTCCTAGAAGCTAGAAACAGCCTAGCGACCCAATGATCCTGTGTGTCATTAATATTTTTCCACAAACAGAGTGGGTTATGTCCTCTGCCACTAAGCCCAGACCAACAGAAAATACACACAGGAAGGTCCAGATTGAATAACAATTCTACCAAAAGACTGAGCAGAAACACAGACTGCAACAGCACCGCCGGCCATAAAATCAAACTAGGACTTCTCCTCCTCCTCCTGTCTTTGGGTATATGGCTCTCAGTGCAGTAGATTGGGGTCTAAACATGTGTTCACCCCAAATCTCACTTTTGACTTTTTCAAAAGCCTACATATTCCTAAAAAAGAGCCCAGCTTTCTAAATCCCTTGCAGGGTAGACAAATGAGATGCTATGGTATAAAAATGGACTTTTGGTGCTTAGAATTAGGGTCTCCCTCTTCCCTCTTTGGCCATTTCCCTGAAATCAATATTTTCTTTTACACTTGAGATTTAGGACTGTATGGTGTCTGTTATCAAATGGTCAGGATTCCTGCAGTAGATGGGCTGCACCTTTCATAAACCACCTACCTAAAAGCCATCTTGCTGGAGGTTCCTCAGATCTGGCACCATCTTTCAATATAATGGACAACTAACAATTATTATTTTGCTGGAGCAAGTCTCTAAGCTGTCAGTATTGCCTAGAGATGCTTTTCCAGTGATGATTATAGTAATACTTGGTAATTGAATACCCCCTGTCAACTTAATGGACGGGAAGGAATTTAAGTGCTAAAAAAAACTGTGATCAGATGTTCTCATCTTGATTAAAATGGGAGCAGCTTGAAAGGTGGTAAGTTTCAAAGAAAGAGCCTTGTAAACCAGTCTCTGAGTTTATGTTTGGTTACCAGATAGAAGTGAGAAGGTTTGATATTTAAATGGACTGCAGGATTTAAATATTTTTTGGTAGTAGAATGGAAATTTCACTTGCTGCTGAAATTTAATAGGTTTTCAAAATACAGACTTGTACCACCAGCAACAGCTTTGTAAAGAACACAGTAGAATGAGAATTGATGATCTATAATCGCACACAGCAATAGCTCATGTTCAGTGAAAGAAGCCAATCACAGGAGCACACGATCTGTGTAATCATTTACATAAAGTGCCCAAACAGGCAAAACCAATGGATGCTTTCAGAAGCCAAGGAAGTGGTTATGCTGGGCAGTGGGTAGTCAGTGGAGAGGAGCCTCTGACACCCTGGTGATTTCCTGTGATTGGTGCGGATGCTGATTACAAGAGGAATTTGTTTGGTGCAAATTTGTCAAGCTCCATACCTATACCACATGTGCCTTCCTGTAGGTTTAATATACCTCAGAAAGAAAGGAGAAGAGAGGAGAGGGGAGAGAGTAGAGGGGAGAGGAGAGTGTCTGAGAAATACAAAGGAGAGTGCAGAGAACTCTGAGTCAGACTGCGTGGAATCTGATCCTGGCTTTCCACTCCACGGCCACAGAACCTTGGGAAAAATCTCTCAACCTGGTTGTGTTTCAGTTTACATTTCATGCAAAATTGGAATCAATAAAAATTTACCTATGAGATGGCAGTAGGCTCTCTGGAAGTGTTACTTTAATAAAGTCTTAAAAAACAAAAAGGATGTCCCAAACCTGATTACAGTGAAAAGCTGCAATTTCAAGTTGCTTGGAAATGTGAAAAGAAGTGTTTTCCAATATTCTCAAAGGTAGATAATCCTTTCATGAGTCATTCAGAGCCTAATCTCCCTCTTTTTCTAGGTTTTATTTGGCAACTTTATCACTGCTTATTTGTATAGCTATAAGAGCTCATAGGAGAAAAGAAGAAATAAAATACTAATTGGCATAGTTGCTCTTAGTATCAACTTTGGCTTAAACAGAAAATGCAGAGCTAGCAACGATGGTTTTGAATACAGTGGGCTTCTGGGATTGCCTGGATTTTATCCATATCCTTTACTCCTTTTCTCATTTCACTGAAGTGATCAAATGACTGGAATGATTTGTATCAAAGTTGCTACTACCAGGCTTGAAGGAGGTCTTTGATAATTTAGGAGGCCATACAAATCACATTCTTTACACACTTATCCAAACAGCCATCTGACACAATTCTCATAGGATTCAATATCCATTTATTTATTCAGAAAGATTTCATCTAGCAACAAAAAATGGATTGAACTAATGACATATGCAACAGCTTGGAAGAATCTTCAGAAAGTTGTGCTGAGTGAAAAAAAATTCTAGTTCTAAAAGGTTACATACTGTATAATTCCACTTATGTAACATTTTTGAAATGAGGTAAAGTTTTAGAGATGGGGAACACAATAGTGGTTGCCAGGGATCAGGGATGAGGATGGGGAACAGGAGAAGGCGAGGTGACTATGGAAAGGCCACAGGAAGGAGCCTTGTAGGGATAGAACTGCCAAGTGTCTTAACTGTGGTGATGGAGACACAAACCAACACATGTGATAATATGGTATAGAACTAAATAGACACACACACACGCGCGCGCACACACACACACACACACACACACACACACAAACCGTCTGCAACTAAAACCGAGAAATCTAAGATCTGTGGATTATTTTAGGGTCCATATGCTGAATGTGATATCGCACTACAATTCTAGAAGATGTTACAATTGAGAGAAGCTGGGCAAAGGGCAAAGGGATCTTTCTCTAATATTTCTTACACCATCATGTGAAACTACAATTTTATCAATATAAGTTACAATTAAAAATACTTAATTATCAATATGATGAAAGTGGAGACTTTGAGTATCGACCATTTTAAAATCACTTTCTATTATAAATGGAAATTTTTTTCTAGACGTTTGCCTGCTAAGTGAATTTTGAGGTTAATGAGCAGTTTATTATGCATTTGTGTAAGTTTTTAAAGCTGTATCTTATTATTAATTGCAGTTTCATGTAAATGGATGTTGTTATTACCATATTCTATTGAGTCTAAAATACCATCAATAATAAAATGCATTATTACTTTGATGACCAATAAGATGAAAGTTGTGTCATGTCAACTATAACACAATGTTTTATTTTTGTACTTAATGAAAGGTCTCTTTTAGACTCATTTAGACTCAACTTTTTTAAACATATGTCACTCTTATGTATACATAAAAGTAAAAAAAAAAAGTAAAATTAATTGCTTATGGCATTTCCAACCTCTCCACGTTGAGTGTAACTTTTCTGAATCACAACTGTAAATTATCACGACCTGTTTCCCAAAGTGCGGCCTTCTTACCTCAACAGGCAGCATTTTGTGAAAAGGATTCTCGACTATTGTCTTCAGAATTTATTTCCCAGAAATCACCACTCCTACACGTCAGATGTTGCCACTGTGTTAGTATTAACAGGAGATGTGAGTAGACAGATTTCAGAGCACACCAGGATTTGTGCTCCTCCCTGAAAGGTTCCTTGCAGTGGGTTAATGATTACATTGTCAAAGGGTTGCAGTCGCCCAGTGACAGCACCAGTAAAAACAGTCAGACTCACACATGCACAAAGACGTCGTCGTGCCAGGTTCAGAGATGTTAAAGACTCAACTATGCCAGGATAGGATAGGCCAGCATATACTGAAATCTGGATATATGTCATTACCACTGGAGATGTGTCAGGTAATGTAGGTTTTACGATTAATTCTCAAACAACTCAACAGTTGTGTTTGCCAGTTATTATCAGTCCAGATGTCTTGCTGTGGACAGAGACATCTTTTCATTCATTCATTCATTTATTCATAGTTCATTAGTGGTTGCTGTCTCCTAGGAGACAGGCGCTGCTCTAAACACTGTGCAGTCTCTTTCCTTCTTTCTGTTCTTATCAAGTACAATGATTAAGCCTGTAATTTAACCACCCATACATTCCTGACGCTGCGTGTGTGTATGTGTTTATCATTGACAGCAGAGTTGTGGCCAAATTCAGATCTCAAATAAACAGTACTGAAAGACAGGACTAACTAGTGTTTCCATGACATTAAATCACATATTAGAATGAAAGCTTTCCCCAGGATAACATATTTCCATCATTTATTACCTATAATCAGATTCATTAAACATAATCCATTGATGAATTAAAAGCATATTCTCAGGAGGCCTATCTGATTAAGTGTCCCCTTCTTCTTGAGTGATGACTCCTGACAACATCCACAGGCACACTGTGGTTGAAAAGAACGCTTAGAGATTGCATTTGTTACTTACCTCTCTGAAGCTGCTTAAGACATTTCAAAATTTACACCATCAACGGCCGCCATTCCTGTTGACTGAACTTTCCAATGGAATCTAAGTCCCCATTGAAAAAGTACAGGAAGCAATAATGGTGCTGATGGCTACATTTTAAAATCACTCAGCTCTGCCACAGTTCACCGAGCTTCTATAGCAAGTAAATGGATTCCTGCAAGTGGCTGAATGGAAAACGGAGTGTCACTCTTCCATTGAGAACCAGCCAGGAGCTGTGACCATATTTGCTTCAGGGCAGACAGCCCTGAGAAGGAACTAGCAAAGCGTGGAGAGACCCCATTATTTAATTTTCTGTTTCAGCCAAAGCTCTCTAGCTTTCAACTACCTTTGAAATTATTCGTCTCAGTTTCCCCCTAAAACCTTTGATTAGCTCCTGAGAAATCTACTCCTAGCTATTGAGAACTTTAAAAGTGTCTGCATTTCAGAACACAGCCTGACCACAGCTTTCAATTAGTTTCAAGAGTGCTGGGTGGTGAAACTGCTCCCGGAGAGCTGCCTAGCTGAAAGTAGCATTGCTTTGATCAATGTTGGAATATCCATGTTAGACGTGGAAGATGCCTCAAAGGCTGGGCTCGCCTGCCTCTACAAAACTGGGCTGATCACGTGCATGTTCTCACCAGTGAAACATCCTCTCATCTTTTAATTACAATCCCCTTTGAGGTGTGGGGTACCTAATTGTTCTCCAATATATTTTGAAGTTTCACTTTGAGGAAATGATTATTTCAATATGGTCTTAAAAGAGAAAAGAGGCTGTAGTGATTAAACGTCTTTGAAAGGGGTATGTGCAAATTTCAGGACATTGTTCATCAATAGCAGAAACTGTCAAGATAACAGGATAACACGATGTGTTGACTTTGTGTGAAGATGGTGATCCCAGGTCAAAAATACTAAAGATAATCTTTTATTGCTTATACCTGACTTCATTCCACAAATGATTTAAAGTGACTGGGTTGCCATATTTAACCATAGAAAAGTAAAATAATTACTTAAGGGTGTCCACATGGAAGGAAAATATGAATGGAAAAAAGGAAAACCAAGTCAGGATGCATAACACTAATCACACCATGTGGGTCTGCACAGTCATGGAAGTTGGACCATATATTTCTTTGTAAATATCCTCATGCTCAACAGACAAAAGAAGGCAATTGAGTCGAAAATTTACATTCACAAAATGAAACCAACCTAGTTCCTGGAGAGATGCACAGTTCCTCTTAATATCAGGACCAGAACAAGATTCCTTTTGTGGATCCTCACAAAAGGGACATTGGAATATGGTAGACCATCCCCTTGGCAACATCTCAGCAAATAAGAAGAACAGTTAATTTTATTCTGCTGTTTGTTTTAACAGAATTTCTCAATGGAAATGGAGAAATTATTTCATATGCTTTTCTCAAAGCTTGCAATGCTCTTCTTCAAGACAACCCCGAATTATGACACCTTGGAAATGCCCAATCCCTACAGAAGCCTTCTTTATGAGTCTGCTTGGGCTGCCAAAACAAAGCACCACAAGTTGGAAGTGCTTCACCAACAGGAGTTTATTTTCTCACAGTTCTGGAGGCTGGAAGGCCAAGAGCAAGGTACAGGCAGGGTTGGATCCTTCTGAGGCCTCTCTCCACAGCTTGTAGATGCTGCCCTCTCCCAATGCCTTCACGTGCTCTTTCCTCTGTGTGTGTCTGTCTCTTAATCTCTTATTTTAAGGTCACCAGTCGTATTAGGGTAGGACCTGTTAAAAAGGTAAACTGAGACACAATACAATGTTTAAAGAGTTTGTCTGATAAAACAGGAAATCATGAATTGGGCAGCTTCAAACCAGAAGTGGTTCAGGAACTCCACTGAGCAAACGCAAGATAGAGGCTTATGTGACACACACGGAAATAAAGCAAAGGAAACATTTAATGGGTTACATTTGTATAGCTGCCTTATTTGCTCCATTCCATTGGAAAGCCCTTAGTTGTTGATTGCTTCTGACTGGTTGAACTTAAGTTCTATTTTTCTTTAACACACATTTACAAGAAATAACTCAAGTTTCATTTATGTTTGCAAACCAAGCAAGATTAAGATCACTTATGAAGCCTAACCACTTCTGTCTGCTCAGGGATTCTTCAGGACTAGTCTGCATTTTAATTTACTTTTAGCAGACCTGACCCTAATGACCTCCTTTACCCTTACTTATTTAAAAAGCCGTGTCTCTAAGTCATCACATACTGAGGTACTGGGGGTTAGGGCTTAAACTTACAAATTTAGCTTGATATGGTTTGTCTGTGTCCCCACCCAAATCTCATCTTGAATTGTGTCTCCCATAATCCCCATGTGTTGTGGGAGGGAGCTGGTTGGAGGTAATTGAATCATGGGAGCAGCAATCTCCCTGCTGTTCTCAAGATAGTGAGTTTGCATGAGATCTGGTGGATTTATAAGGAGTTTTGCTCCTTTTACTCATTCTACTTTTCCTTGCCACCGCCACGGGAAGAAAAAAGGATGTGTTTGCTTCCCCTTCTGCCATGATTGTAAGTTTCCTGAGGCCTCCCCAACCATGCTGAACTGTGAGTCCATTAAACATCTTTCCTTTATAAATCACCCAGTCTTGGGTATGTCTTTATTAGGAGCATGAAAATGGACTAATACAGAGCCCATGGCACCTTTCGTGGCCACCCTATTAAAAATGGGATTGTTGTATTTCCCCCTGAAAAGTTATAGCTGTCTTTTTTCTCCAGGAACCAGAGTCCTGATGCCCACATTTATCTCTGAAATGTTAACATCACATTCTCACCCAAGTTCCAACCAAGCATCACTGTTTCCGCCCTAAAATGTTTAACACCACTTGTTTCCAACTCTGGGTGCTTGTAAGATTCCTTGGGAAGCTTTAAAAATAATTATTGTCAAGTCTCTAGTCCAGATCAATTTAAAATAAGAACTTCTGGGGCTGGGGCTCAAACATGAGTTTGTAAAACTCTCAGCTTATTTTAACATACTGAGTGAGCTGAGAACCACAGTTTAAATTGGTAGCACCACGTTGCAGTCACCCAGATGCTTTTGAAATCCTGGTACTAGGCAACGTCTCAGACAAATGGAATCAGTACTTCTGGGATGGAGACCCAGGCTGAGTCATGGCATATATTTGCTGTATGTTCTGATGTCCTGGTGTATGATTCTACTGGGCTGTCCAGGTTGAGGACAACTGATTTAAAAGGCATATTCTCCATACTTCCTCCACAAATCTCATAAGATTAATTCCTCCATACATTTTTATTTCCTTTACAGCTAAAACAAACAAACAAAAACCCAGCAGTTCTCAAATGCTTTACATTTGAATCATGGGAGGAATTTTTTAAAATACTAAGGCATACCCAATGCATATCCCAGACCAATTAAGTCAAAGTCTATTCAGGGTGGGACTCCAGCATCAGTATCACCTTATTACACAGATGATTCCCAATATGTACCCAACATCATACACCACTGTTCTAAACCCCAGTTTTGTCTGCGGTGTAGACACAACCACAGATGCTTAGCCTGAACCATAAAATCTCATGATTGGGCTGTTTGTAAATTGTTCTGTGTTTACTAACTGCTGTACTGAATAATTTATTGCATTATTATAAGGCTGAACATAATATATTTGATGTTGATTTATCATCTCCCTTGCAGAAAGTGGCAGTTTCCTGTCGAATTTGTTGTAGGAGAAATGATGTGAAATAAAGAAAGCTGTACTGCAGCCCAAGTTCCCGGAGCAGAGTGTTGTGGCTGAGATTTACGCCACTTTGAAAATCCCTCTGGTCCATCATGCAAGGACATGGTTAACCGAAGTGTTTAGACTAGGTCAGGCCCCTGAGAAATGTGCCCCTGGTAGGGAGGGTGCCAGGTAGGGACTGTTCTGATGTCCTGTAGCTAGAAATATTTCACCTCTCATGGCTTGTGGGTGGACTGTTCTCCAAGGAGTGACCTTAAGGCCCCGCCCAAGTACAGTTTTTGCACCAGTGTATTCCAAATCACTGCCACCATACCACCCTCCATCCTCTTTCTCTGAGGCTTCTTGACATATTGTTGGGTCCTCAGGTTATTTACGTTGAGTAAGGCAAGCTGTGTCTAACAGTCTTGGAGCAAAATGTGGTGTCCTTGCTGGCCATGTGGAAAGCTTCATGCTGTGGCTGTTAAGGGAAGTACTCACAGGCAGCCTCTAGGAAACGTCTAGCACAGCCCTTGGGTGACACCTTGTTTCCTGAAAACAAGGCTGAACGTCTACACCATTGTTCTGTTCCTCCACCTGCTCCCTTTGGCTCCAGCCTTTCACTTCTCACCAGAGACCTCCGAATCCCTTCTAAATTCACCTTCCACTCCTTCCTATCCCAGCCCAAGGCATCTGTTATTCACTGAATGTGTCACTTCCCAAATTCATCTGTTGGTGCCCTAACCCTCAATGTAACTGTATTTGGATATAGAGCTTTTTTAAGGTAATTAAGGTTAAATGAAGTCATAATGGTGGACCCTAATATGATAAGATTAGAATCATTACTAGAAGAGGTGATCTCTCTCTCTCTCTCCCTCTCTCTCTCTCCCCCCCCGCCCCCCCCCACCCGGTGTGTGAAGTTATAGTGAGAAGGCACTGTGCACAAGCCAGGAGAGCCCTAATCCTCACCTCACCATGCTAGCAATCTGATCTCAGACCTTCTCTCTTCCAGAATGCTGAGAAATAGATGTCTGTTGTTTATAAACCACTAGTCTATGGTATTTCATTAGCTACTCTAACTGACTAAGACAGCGTCTTTACTCTTTGGGGAATGAGGGAACCTCATTCTTACACATTCCTTTTTATTCTTTATTTCTTTCATTTATGTATTACGTTGATATTTCCCTGAGGCCTTAGGCTTTAGAAACCAGGAATTGACTCATTTTTTCTTGCCTTCCCAGAAGCACAAATCACCAAGTAGCTTCTCTGCCCCAGTGGAGCAAAGGGAAGAATGGGAAATCAGATGATAATCAGTTTTTCCAAAATGTTACTTCACCAAATTTTTAGGCCATTTGGCTTTATTTTATATCTTGGAGTTTTTAAGAATGCATGTGGTCTTTTCTTTCCAGACTTAGACGAAACGCGGTACAGATGAACCCACTGAACATAGGAAGGAAACGTGTATCGGCATGCCTGCTTTTAAACATGCTTCCTGCCTGCTTTTAAATTTTTAAAACAAAATTATGATGCTTCGAGCAAGGTCCTAGTCTAACTTTTTATGAGGCCCAAACTTTTATCACTTAAGTGCGGTTATTATTGGAATGAAGGATGAAAGGTGGGGTGGGGATGAGTCAAGTCCATTAGAAGGATTTGTTCACATAAAAGATGAAGTGCTGTCATATTCCACAAGGTCCTGTTTCAAATGCTCTTGTTCAAATACACACACCTGCACAGGAGCTTGGCACCTGACTTTCTATGTATTTGCAATAGTGTGTTATTCCAGGCTTTGACCTAGGAAGTTGGTCTCTCTAACAACAAGCGGGTTCCTGGGTTTTTTGTTTGTTTGTTTTTGTTTTTTCTATGACCTTTGTAACAACCACAAACTTAGTGACTTAAAGCAGTGGTCCCCAACCTTTTTGGCACCAGGAACCAGTTTCGTGGAAGACAATTGTTCCACAGACCAGTGGAGTTTGGGGATGATTCTGGGATAATTCAAGCACATTACCTTTATTGTGCACTTTATTTTTATCATTCTTACATTATAATATATAGTGAAATAATTATACAACTCACCATGATATAGAATCAGTGGGAGCCCTGAGCTTGTTTTCCTGCAACTAAATGGTCCCATCCGAGGGTGATGGGAAACAGTGACAGATCATCAGGCATTAGATTCTCATAAGGAGCACACAACCTAGATCCCTCATATGCATAGTTTGCACTACAACATAGTATCCCTGTAGTGCAAACAACAGGGTTTGCACTCCTTTGAAAATCTAATGCCATTGCTGATCTTAATCTGACAGGAGGTGAAATGCGGGTGGTAACATGAATGATGGGAAGCAGCTGTAAATACAGATGAAGCTTCACTCGCTAGCCTGTGGCCTCCTACCATGTGGCCTCTAATGCCACTGCTGATCCTGATCTGACAGGAGGCGGAGCACAAGTGGTAGCATGAACGATGGGGAGCGGCTCTAAATACAGATGAAACTTCACTTTTTAGCCCACCACTCACCTCCTATCTTGTGGCCCAGTTCCTAACAGGCCATGGACTGGTTCTGGTCCATGGTGCAGGGATTGGGGACCCCTGGCTTAAAATAATACAAATTTACTCTCCTGCAGTTGTTCTAGAGTCAGAAGTCTGAAGTCAGTGTTATTGGGGTAAAGGAAAGCTGTTGGCAGAGCTAGTTCCTCCTAGAGGCTCTGAGGAATAATCTGTTTCCTTGGCATTTCCAGCTTTGGATTGGAGGTTGCCCACCCACCCTGGTAAGGGTCCATCTTCTTTACTGAGTCTGCTAATTCAAATGCTAATCTCTTCCAGAAATATGTTCACAGACACACCCAGAAACAACATTTATCAGCTACCTGGACATCCCTTAGCTAACTTAAGTTGACATATAAAATTACCATCACACTGGCCACATGCTAACTATCACAACAACAGGAATGCTGGCATCTCAGGATCTGGGCTGTGGCATGTATCTCATCCACCAGAACATGCCTCACAACTCATGTCTGTGACACAGCAAGAAACATGGGGACAGACAAGACTTGGAAAATCTCTTGATATCACCACACACTGAACTAAGTTCAGCAGATATGTACAGCTATGTATAGACTTCCATGTTTTCCAGTTCTATACACCCCATCATATCATCATCATCATCACCATCATCATGATCACTATGATCACATTATCATCATCACGATCATCATGATCACCATGATCACATTATCACTGTCACCATCATCATTATCATCAACACCATCGTCACCATCACCGTCATCACCACCATCATCACCACCATTTATCATGATCATTGTTACTATCATCATATCATCGTTACCAACATCATTATTATCACCATCATAATCATCACCATCACCACCATTATCATTGCCACTGTCATCATTATCACCATTATCACATCATCATCATCATTATATCATCATCACATCATTACTGTCAGCAACATCATCATTACCACTATCATCAATATCACATCATCATCTCCATTATCACCATCATCATCATAATCACCACCACCATCATTATCGTCATCATCACATCATCATCACCATTATCACATCATTATTGTCACCATCATTATAATCATCATCACCACCATCATCATTATCTCCATTATGATCATCACCACCATCACCATCATCATCATCACCACCACCATCATCATTATCATCACCACCATCACCATCATCATCATCATCACGACCACCGTCATCACCATCACCACCACCATCATCATTATCATCACCACCACCATCATCATCACCACCACCATCATTATCATCACCACCATCACCATCATCATCATCACCACCACCATCATCACCACCACCATCACCATCACCATCATCATCACCATCATCACCATCATCATTATCACCACCACCACCATCATCACCACCACCATCATCATCATCACCACCATCATCATCATCACCACCACCATCATCATCACCATCATCATTATCACCACCACCACCATCATCATCACCACCACCATCACCATCATCATCATCATCACCACCACCATCATCACCACCACCACCATCACCATCACCATCATCACCATCATCATTATCACCACCACCAACATCATCATCACCACCACCATCATCACCATCACCACCATCACCATCACCATCATCATCACCATCATCACTATCATCATTATCACCACCACCACCATCATCATCACCACCACCATCATCATCACCACCACCACCATCATCATCACCACCACCACCATCATCACCATCACCATCATCACCATCACCATCATCATCATCATCACCACCATCATCATCACCATCATCATTATCACCATCATCATCATCATCATCACCACCATCATCACCACCATCATCATTATCATCACCACCATCATCATCATCACTATCACCATCATCATCACCATCATCACCATCACCATCATCATTATCATCACCACCATCATCATCATCACCACCATCATCACCATCACCATCATCACCACCATCATCATCATCACCACCATCATCACCACCACCATCATCATTATCATCACCACCATCATCATCATCACCACCATCATCACCATCACCATCACCACCATCACCATCACCATCATCATCACCATCATCACTATCATCATTATCACCACCACCACCATCATCATCACCACCACCATCATCATCACCACCACCACCATCATCATCACCACCACCATCATCATCACCATCATCATTATCACCATCATCATCATCACCACCATCATCACCATCACCATCATCACCATCACCATCATCATCATCATCACCACCATCATCATCACCATCATCATTATCACCACCACTACCATCATCATCATCACCACCATCATCATCACCATCATCATTATCATCACCACCATCATCATCATCACTATCACCATCATCATCACCATCATCACCATCACCATCATCATTATCATCACCACCATCATCATCACCACCATCATCACCATCACCATCATCACCACCATCATCATCATCACCACCATCATCACCACCACCATCATCATTATCATCACCACCATCATCATCATCACCACCATCATCACCATCACCATCATCACCACCATCACCGTCATCATCACCATCATCACCATCATCATTATCACCACCACCACCATCATCATCATCACCATCATCATCACCACCACCACCATCATCATCACCACCATCACCACCATCATCACCACCATCATCACCATCATCATCACCATCACCATCATCATCACCATCATCACCATCATCATTATCACCACCACCACCATCATCATCATCACCATCATCACCACCACCACCATCATCATCATCACCATCATCACCACCACCACTATCATCATCACCACCATCATCACCATCATCATTATCACCACCACCACCATCACCATCATCACCATCATCATCACCACCACCACCATCATCATCATCACCACCACTATCATCATCACCACCATCATCACCATCATCATTATCACCACCACCACCATCACCATCACCATCATCATCCTCACCACCACCATCATCATCACCACAGTAACAACAATAATTTAAAATGTAATATTTTTGAAAACTTAGTCAGTGTGACTTTGTTTTAGAAAGTCTTTTGTACTTTTTTATTGATTTGTCATAGTTGTACATATTTTGGGGGTACCTACAACAATATAACAATAAAATCAAGGTAATTGGGTCTACCACATCAAACATTTATCTGTTCTTTGTGTTGGGAATGTTAAAATTCTTCCCCTGTGGCTATTTTGTAGCCTATAATTAATTATTGTTAACTATACTTTTTCTATTGTACTATCAAATACTAGAACATATTGATTCTTCCTATCCATGAGCATGGTATGTTCTTCCATTTGTTTGTGTCCTCTTTTATTTCACTGAGCAGTGGTTTGTAGTTCTCCTTGAAGAGGTCCTTTACATCCCTTGTAAGTTGGATTCCTAGGTATTTTATTCTCTTTGAAGCAATTGTGAATGGAAGTTCATTCCTGATTTGGCTCTCTGTTTGACTGTCACTGGTGTATAAGAATGCTTGTGATTTTTGCACATTAATTTTGTATCCTGAGACTTTGCTGAAGTTGCTTATCAGCTTAAGGAGATTTTGGGCTGAGACAATGGGGTTTTCTAAATATACAATCATGTCGTCTGCAAACAGGGACAATTTGACTTCTTCTTTTCCTAACTGAATCCCCTTGATTTCTTTCTCTTGCCTGATTGCCCTAGCCAGAACTTCCAACACTATGTTGAATAGGAGTGGTGAGAGAGGGCATCCCTGTCTTGTGCCAGTTTTCAAAGGGAATCAATATCGTGAAAATGGCCATACTGCCCAACATAATTTATAGATTCAATGCCATCCCCATCAAGCTACCAATGAGCTTCTTCACAGAATTGGAAAAAACTGCTTTAAAGTTCATATGGAACCAAAAAAGAGCCCGCATCTCCAAGACAATCCTAAGTCAAAAGAACAAAGCTGGAGGCATCACGCTACCTGACTTCAAACTATACTACAAGGCTACAGTAACCAAAACAGCATGGTACTGGTACCAAAACAGAGATATAGACCAATGGAACAGAACAGAGTCCTCAGAAATAATACCACACATCTACAGCCATCTGATCTTTGACAAACCTGAGAGAAACAAGAAATGGGGAAAGGATTCCCTATTTAATAAATGGTGCTGGGAAAATTGGCTAGCCATAAGTAGAAAGCTGAAACTGGATCCTTTCCTTACTCCTTATATGAAAATTAATTCAAGATGGATTAGAGACTTAAATGTTAGACCTAATACCATAAAAATCCTAGAGGAAAACCTAGGTAGTACCATTCAGGACATAGGCATGGGCAAAGACTTCATGTCTAAAACACCAAAAGCAACGGCAGCAAAAGCCAAAATTGACAAATGGGATCTCATTAAACTAAAGAGCTTCTGCACAGCAAAATAAACTACCATCAGAGTGAACAGGCAACCTACAGAATGGGAGAAAATTTTTGCAATCTACTCATCAGACAAAGGGCGAATATCCAGAACCTACAAAGAACTCAAACAAATTTACAAGAAAAAAACAAACAACCCCATCAAAAAGTGGGCAAAGGATATGAACAGACATTTCTCAAAAGAAGACATTCATACAGCCAACAGACACATGAAAAAATGCTCATCATCACTGGCCATCAGAGAAATGCAAATCAAAACCACAATGAGATACCATCTCACACCAGTTAGAATGGCGATCATTCAAAAGTCAGGAAACAACAGGTGCTGGAGAGGATGTGGAGAAATAGGAACACTTTTACACTGTTGGTGGGAGTGTAAACTAGTTCAACCATTATGGAAAACAGTATGGCGATTCCTCAAGGATCTAGAACTAGATGTACCATATGACCCAGCCATCCCATTACTGGGTATATACCCAAAGGATTATAAATTATGCTGCTATAAAGACACATGCACACGTATGTTTATTGCAGCACTATTCACAATAGCAAAGACTTGGAATCAACCCAAATGTCCATCAGTGACAGATTGGATTAAGAAAATGTGGCACATATACACCATGGAATACTATGCAGCCATAAAAAAGGATGAGTTTGTGTCCTTTGTAGGGACATGGATGCAGCTGGAAACCATCATTCTCAGCAAACTATCACAAGAACAGAAAACCAAACACCGCATGTTCTCACTCATAGGCGGGAACTGAACAATGAGATCACTTGGACTCGGGAAGGGGAACATCACACACCGGGGTCTATCATGGGGAGGGGGGAGGGGGGAGGGATTGCATTGGGAGTTATACCTGATGTAAATGACGAGTTGATGGGTGCAGCACACCAACATGGCACAAGTATACATATGTAGCAAACCTGCACGTTGTGCACATGTACCCTACAACTTGAAGTTTAATAATAATAAATAAATTTAAAAAAAAAAAACAAATACTAGAACATAGTTCTTCTAACTGTATTTTTGTATTCATTAACCAACTTCTCTTTATCTCCCCTCCCATCTTCCCTTTCCAGCCCCATGTGACTATTATTCTTTCTACCTTTATGAGAGACACTATATCCACTCCCACATGAGTGAGAACACGCAATATTTGTCTTTCTCTGCCTGGCTTATTTTACTTAATATAATGACTTCCAGTTCCATTTATATTACTGAAAGTGACAGAATTTTATTCTTTTTTATGGCTCATATTCCACTGTGTCTGTAAACCACATTTGTTTATCCATTTATCCATTAATGAACACTTAGGTTGATTCCATATCTTCGCTATTGTGAATAGAAGTCTTTATGAAGAAAAGTGAACTCATAAAATCTGTAGGGGAAAGAACATACCTTCAACACGAAGGCTGGAACCTAATGGAGGCCCTTCATGAATGAACCTGACTATACAAGTTGTTCTGTGTGCAAGGGTCTCCGAATCCCAGCCTCCCACCTCCCACCTCTCACAGCTGGCAGAGCTGCCGCTATAAAGCGAAGGAGCAATTCATTAATTCACATGAAAGACTAAACAGGCTGGCCTCATTTGGGAACCATGGATTTTTGAAAATAAGGAAAATTCTTTAAAAATCATTCACTGTCATGGCTCCAGGGAAACAAAGGATGAAATGTTTCTCAATGTCTCTTTGAAGACATTGCACATCAGAGGACTTTGTGCCAATTCCTGTATGAAGGCATATTTGTTTGGCCTGCATGGTGTTTTTAAGAAAATCTCGATTTGTGAACAGTGTTTAAAAATCAAGGCTTTCAATGTTTGAGAACTGGATTTGTGACTTTCTCCTGGAAAACAACACCAGAAGACACTGACCCTGTATGCCATCCAAGAATGACAGGTGGATCTGGGTAGGGGAGCCCCATGAATTAGGGCCACAGTTGGCCCACCCCTGCCACTGTCCCACACTGGCTGTGCTCCCGCTGTGTGACCCACCTGGCTTCCGCAGCATTTGAATTTGAGATCCCTTCCTCGGTACCATATCCTTATATGTGTGATGAGATACAGAGAGCTTACAAGCATGCAAAAATTGCTTGATCTCACCTGGCTTTAATCTCTTTTTTAAGGAAGCCCCTCCCCTCCTTTTGCCTGTTTGTAGCTTCAGATGACAGTTTGTACTTCAGTTGTTCTCTTTGCTGCTGAAAAATCCAATTGTCATGTCTCATGTCACTCTCATCACGCAGCAATCTTTGCAAATTAGCCCTCTGGCAGACAGAGCCCCGCTATTTAAATCTGCCCCAAGCAGCCTCTTAGTGGCTAGGTGGGATGTTTAAAGAATAAAAGACAGAGGGGCAGCCAGCTTCTGCTGGTGAGACCCAGCTTCCTGTGAGCATTTTAGATCTGATGGCCAATTCCTATCATCATATCCCCAAGCGTTCTAGCAAAGATGAATGTAGCATTTCATAGGATGAGTGCCATGTTTCCTACCTAATCCGCCCGGCAAAACTGAGGTGTCTGACTGTGAATATGGCAGGACCGATATCTGAATTAATTAATAAAAAAACAGCATGAGGAACAGATACGTTTAGTCAAGTGAAGTTTTTTAAGAGTTGGATCATTGGTTAGGGAGGTGGGCAGTGAGCTCTCTGTCACTTTGTGTCCTGGAAGACACGCCCTATTTTCCCAACTTTGTTTCCTGTATTTTGGCAGGTCTGCACACAGACACCACAGATATGCACAGACACAGAGAGAGGCATGTGCCCTCTATGCTATTTGGATGTCAGTCAGCTGCGTAGAACAAAGGTCCAAGTGGAATCGCCTTTAAACACTGGGATTTGTGTATCTCAGACAAGAAGATGAAAGTAGCTGCTCCTTGGCTGGTATCACAGCTGAATGATACCTTGGGGTCTCAACCTCCTATCTTTCTGCTGTGCCGTCTCACTGTCACAAGATGGCAGCTGAGCCTCCTGCGTCACATCAGTATTCCAGGTGGGAACGAGGAAAGAGGGAGGATAAGAGGCATACATGTCCTCTAAAACTGCACCTCTTTATCTGGCAAAGAACGTGTTTTTGGAAAATGATGTGAAATAGATTTCTGCTTACAGCTCATTGGCCAGAAATATACACATGACCTCATGTCAGAGACTTTTGGGGTTTTTTTTTAGTGGAAAGGTTGACAACTCGAAAGAATTGGTCTCTGTTGGTGAGGAGGAAAGAGGGAACAGATTTTGAGTCAACAGTTTGCAACACTGCCCACAGTCATTGAATCAGGTAATCATTGAATGCTCATCGATGGAGAACCCAGAGCATATGGGGTCTGTACGGTTGAGTGTAAAAAAAAAATAATAAGTAACAGTTCAGATGAAAGGAAGGAAAGGAAGAAGGGAGGGAGGGAGAGAGGGAGAGAGACTCCCTATCCTCAAAGCATTCACTTGCAGCTAAAAGAAGCCAATATGCAAATAGGTATTTAAATTAAACAAATGAACAGAATGGTAATGCAAAAGACATGGTTATAGGACACAGTTTATAAGCTCAAACAAGAATGGAGAATGTGGAAGGGGTTAAGGAATATTTCACACGGATATACAGACATATGTGTAAGGTATATTTATACATGATGTGTGCATATATACATATGTATTTGTGTATGTGTACACACACACATTTTGCATATGTAGATCTTCAGTTAGAGTTTTAACTGCATGACAGACATTACACTTCTTTAGCTTTGAGCCACCAGACAGATACCAGGAGTGTTACTCGGTATTTTAATTATAAACAACAGCAACCCAAATTTTAAAGAAACGGAA
Source organism: Chlorocebus sabaeus (assembly GCF_047675955.1). Classification (NCBI taxonomy): domain Eukaryota; kingdom Metazoa; phylum Chordata; class Mammalia; order Primates; family Cercopithecidae; genus Chlorocebus; species Chlorocebus sabaeus. Next base: position 126,583,721 of record NC_132914.1, on the reverse strand, counting down.
AAAGAGACCAGGCTCTGTGGCTTACACCTGTAATCCTAACACTTTGAGAGGCTCAGGTGGGTGAATCACTTGAGGTCAGAAGTTCAGGACCAGCCTGGTCAACATAGTCAAATCCCATCTCTACTAAAAATACAACAATTAGCCAGGCGTGGTGACAGTTGCGTGTAATTCCAGCAGGAGAATTACTTGAACCAGGAAGGCAGTGGTTGCAGTGAGCCAAGATTGCGCTGCTGCACTCCAGCCTGGGTGACAGAGCAAGACTCTGTCTCAGAAAAAAAAAAAGAAAAAAAAGAAAAGGAAAAAGAAAGAGTTTCCTTAACCTATCTAACTAAAAACATCCAGGGCTGGGACTGGCATCAGTTCTGGCTGGATCCAAGTATTCAAATTATGTCCCCAGGCCTTTGTCTCTGCCTCTGGCTACCAGTCAGCCTCTTGGCCACAGAGAAGGCCACAAACAACTCCATCCATTTGACCTTGCAGCCCGTCACACTGAAGAAGACCCCTGCTCCCCTGGCATCCACACCAGTGCTGTATTCCCCAAGGGACTCTGAAGACTGGCAGGGCAGGGTCTTTGGGACAGCCTGCGTCCATGCCCACACCTGTAATGGAATTGGCTGCCGCATTTGAGGCACATGGATCAGGGAGGGGACGTTCTCTAAAGGGATGGTTCTATGGACACTCAAGTAAGCGAATGTGTGTAGTGTTTCTTCTCATGCCACCTCTCTCACTGATACCTTCCTGCCAGCCAGTAGCCACCTGAAAGTGGTAAGTGCACAGATAGATGGATAGACAGACAGACAGATACTGTGCAAATAAATAAGTAAATAAATCCCACAAACAATAAACACTTTATTCTATGCACCAGCAAATGAAGGCGTAAATTGTACTGAGGCTTCTCCAGCACCATGATTCGTCCTTGGCTGAGGGTCGTCTTGGGCAGGTCTTGCTAGTTGCATCCATCAAATGGGCCACCCTGTCTGCAGCCGGTGTCCTCCACGCAGTTGGTTTTCAGTGCCTGTCAGCATGGTGTGGCATGGTCCATTCGTTGTCTCAGAGGCTGAAGATCCTTGTCTTCTCACCCCATGCTTCCTCCAGGACAGCAGCTCTTTTGTGAGCAGGCAAGCATTCCCACTGGGCATAGTGCAAACTCCGCCCTAAAGCCCCAAAACCACAGCATCTTCCTAGAGATTCATCCCATCTGTTTACAGCCCGTCTCTGTGTATGTGGCTCTCAGAGAAAGAGGGTCATTTGTTCTCTGCACAGGGATTCTCAGCCCCCTCCTGTTGAACCCTGCCCTGCCTCTAACTCAAAGCCATGCTGGCCCTGTCTTTCCATACTTGTGGCTCCTTTCACACCAGAAGACCTCAGTTAATGCCTGTTGAATCACATCTTATGACAGGAGCATCCCAGTGATGCCTGGTCCTAGAGCTCACACGGCATATTAGTCCATTCTTGTATTCCTATAAAGACAGACCTGAAACTGGGCAATTTATGCAGAAAAGAGGTTTAATTCGCTCGTGGTTCTGCGGGCTGTGCAGGAAGCACAGCACTGGCATCTGCTCAGCTTCTGGGCAGGTCTCAGGAAGCTTTCAATCATAGCAGAAGGTGAAGGGGAAGCAGGCATGTCACATGGCCGGAACAGGAGCAAGAGAGAGGGAGCAGGGAGGTGCCACACAGTTTCAAACAACCAGATCTTGTGAGAAGTCACTCATTATTGTGAGGACAGTGCCAAGGGGATGGTACGAAACAATTGATGAGAAATCCACCCCTCTGATCAGTCACCTCCCACCAGACCCGCCTCCAACATTGGGGATTACAATTCAACATGAGTCTCGGGCGGAGACACAGACCCAAACTGTAACACAGGGCTTTTCCCTAAGACTGTGTTTACTAAAACAAAATATACAAGATGATATGATAATATCCGGGTGTTTTTTTTTATTTTAAGAATTTAATTATTTTATTTAAAAATTTTTAAGATGTTTTTATTTTAAGAATTATTTTTATATGAGTTATTCAAAAATAGTATGAGTCCATCAAGCCTTGAGTGACTAAAGTTCAGTAAAGTTCCCTCTGAGGGACTGCTCTCTCTGTAGGTGTGGATGTGGGGGGTGGGTGGACAGTGCCGGGTGGGCATTGCAGGGGGAAGGAGATGCGCTGCCTGGATTCCCTGTCCAGGAAGGCTCTGCTGCTCCCCTGCAGCACGTGTGCTCAGAAGACAGCCTCCATTCAGCTCCTCTCAGACATCAGTTCCACCTCTAGTGCCAGGAGCTGCCTCATCCAAGGTCATGCCCTTTCCAGAGAAGCACACACCCAGTGATTGACACATTGAGGTAAGGTAGAAAGATCTACCTGCCTCAGCCCCCTCTGGGATCCTCGTACAGGCGGTTCTTGTTTCAAGGCTCCCTGTGGGGTGACAGGGGCTTGGTTGGGCTTGCACCTCAGTGCAGAAAGGGTCTCTTCTCCCCCTGCTCCATCCTGGTTCCTCTTTCTTCCGTTGACATATGATTATCCCTAACGAACACCTTGCATCCAAAATGCCACCCCAGTGTCTGCTTTCAAGAAACCCTCCTAGGACAGGCATTTATTCTTCTCCAATTTGTTCTTCAGGCCTTAGCTTTGGATAGGACTAGTCAAGTCTCTTAAGACAAATTCTCTCTTGACAAGGGTTTCTGGTGCCAATTCGTAGGGAAAGTGGTATCTTAGCTCACCTGTGATGGCAGCTGGACTGCCTCTAACAAGCTTGTGTCCCCAAACATCTACACCTGACAATTCAATTGCATGTGGGCTCCGAAGCACATAAAATCTAACACCATCAGCTCAATACTGCAATAAATGACAAGCAAAGGTGATTTTTCTTTAGCCATGATCTCTTTAAGCATGCAGTTGAATCGCCTGAGTAGAAGGAAATGCTGTGCATTCATTTGAAAATGCAAGCAGAATTATTAATTGAGAGTGATGATCATTGCTAAATCTAATAATGGTTTTCTCAACTCCCATCTGACATGACAAATGAAAGTGGAAAGTGTTTGGATAAACCTAAGCTACCCTCTCCAGTCTGGATGAGACTGAGTTTTTGCCTTCAGTGTGCTTCCATCGGAGTTCTCACACCCACTGGAACATGCAGCCTCCATGAGTGCCGAGACCTTTCCTGTTGTGTTCATTCCAGCACCTTGAACACCTGCTATAATGAAGCCTGGAATTAATGCATCTTCTTCCAGGAGTAAGAGGTGTACTCCTTCAATTTTTGTATAAGGGTCCACAGTGAGGGGAGATGCCAGACAAAGTGAGATAAAAGCACTAACTTTCCTGGGAATAGCAATTAACATCACCTCAGTCCCCATGAACACTTACAAAACTAATCTCAGGCTTGATTCCCAATTGCAACTACAAAATTACACTATATGTCTCCCCAAATCCCCCTGCAAGCTTTTCATATGCATAGTCCTAAATACTTTGCATGAATGATCTCAGTTCAGCACTGAGTGCTATGACTGCCTCATACAGTTGTACAGGTTGTACACTGAATGATTTAAAGATGTACCACATTAACTATGTGAATGATACCACCCAGAGTTGTTCAGTGCACCATCTGCACACCATACCCAGAGGACTGACCATCACTCAAAGAGAGTTAAATAACTGACCATTTTATTGTTTAAAAACCTGAGGCTCAAGGAGTTAAGTATTGTATAACACAGCTAATACCATATCGGGATTCTATTCCAAGTGTAATTCACTCTGAAGTACATTTACTCAACCACTGTGTTTCACTGCTTATTCTGCTATCTTATCTGGAGAGTGTTCATGATGAACAAATGACTTTCCACACTGTAAAAACTCTTTGTGAGTGACATGAACTGTTAAGGTTAATAGATGGATGTTTGAAGCCTGAGATAAAAGAAGATGCAGTTCATTCTGTTTCCTTCACATGAAACTGATAACAAACACACCTAACTGGTTGTATGAGAAAAGCAAACTTCTTGATCAAATTCTTTTTCCCTGCGGCTTTCTGAGATTTTAGTAAATCACTCACCATACCCAAAACGACAAAGGCAACATTGACTTAAAGTTTATCTTTAATTATATTTAAATCACAAGGCTTAACTGAATGTATTGACATTTATACCAAGAAATTAATTGACATTCTATTAACCTCAACCAGCAAATTAATTCTTCAACCTCAGACCCTGAACACTTGAAGGCCGAAACACAATTATGTATTGATCATAGATGTGGCATAGCTTTTTCACTTGGGAATTTAACAGCTAAGCCTAAAGAAACAGAATCATCTCTTTCATATGAGGAATCAACTAGATACATATTTGAATTATTTTTTTTTTACCACAAAAGAATCAAACAGAAACATCTGAGCCTCTCAGCACTTTCATTTGTCATGTCAGATCGGAGTTGAGAAAACCATTAGTAGAGTTAACATTGATCATCACTATCAATTAATAATCCTGTTTGCATTTTCAAATGAATGTAAAGCATTTCTTTTACTCTAGCAATTCAGCTACATGCTTAAAGAGATTGTGGCGAGATAAGGAAAAATGGTCTTTGCTCATCATTTATTTCAGTATTGAGCTGACGGTGTTAGACTTTATGTGCTTCAGAGTCCACGTACAATTTAGCTGTCAGTTGTAGACGTTTGGGGACACAAGCTCACTTGTTTGCTGGAGACGGTCTAGTTACTATCACCTGTGAGCTATGAATCGCTTTCCCTAAGACTAGGCACCAAAAACCTTGTCAAGCAAAGCTGCTTTCTTTTGACCTGGTGACGTATCCTGCTTAGATGGAGTGTAGAGAAATCATTCCTAATGTGTTTTCTCTAAAAATATTAACAAAATAAACAAAGATGGAGGAAAGGGTATACAAAGAAGCACTGAGTTACCAGATATAGCAGATGGAAAACTTCTAATTAAAAATTCTTGAGAACAAAGTCAACTGGGAAATGCTGTACCATGTCAATTAAAGTTAGAAGGTTGAAGGAGTCTGCAGGCAGAGCTGGTACTTCAAAGATAGACCCTTTTTCTAATCCCTAAAGAGGAAAGATTTAGATATTCAGAAACTAATTGTGTATAATTGGTTTGCTTACCTTCCTTGCCAGTTCTACAGTATTCTGATTTTGTGTTTTCTGCTCAAGTCTCATCTAGGGCTTCATCACAGATGCTGAGCAGAAAGAGTTTAAGGCATCCCAGATACCTGTTTATGCAGACAAGATGTGATCTTGAACAGTCTGCAGCCCTAGCAAGAATGCTAATGTGTCTGTGGCATGCAAATTTTTTTAATAGGAAAAAACTCCCAACAAAAAAGAAATATATAAAAATAAAATATATCTTCATTTCCAGGCGAATATGTTTTTTTTGAAATGTCATGATGTGGAGATGAAAGAGTTAGCTTTATTTTCCTTCTATATTTGTCTGTAGCAGAGATTCCAGCTCACGTGCAGAAAACACTTTCAGACGGGGGTGGGCGGGAGGGTGGGGGCTGCTCCAGGAGGACTTCAAGGACATTTCACTTTTAAATAGAATGTTGCCTCTCTTTTGAGGCTCCTAGTTCTTCATCCCTCCCACCACAGCCCTACCTCCCTTGTACTTCTGAATGTTGGAAACTCTCTTTAACCAGGAACAATAGGTATCTGTGAAAGATCATTTAAAGTCACTCTATGCAAGACAGAAGTTGAGAGGGCGTAATAAAAATAGGAATCAACAAGATTTGATTGGGAACCGATCTTTAGAAATGACTTATCTTTAGAAATGACACTTGAAATCAAAAAGATAAGGTATTTTATCTTAAACAAGAGTTACAATTAGAACCATGGGTTTATTCCTAGGTAAAAACTGAATGAAACCAGTATGGATTGCGTGGGAGAAGCAACCTCTCAGAAAAATAAGTAAATAAGTAAATGAACACCCGTTCGGTTTTGATTGATTTTGAAAAAGTAATCTATGTCTTCATCAAGTTTTCCAAAAGGCTTATCTTGAGCTTTTCTCAGGCACATCACGTGTTTTTGAAGTGCCAAATGTATCATCATCCTTGTTGATTTGCCTCTTTTTTGAACCCTAACACATTTAATTCTACCCTATTCCTGTTTGTCAATCATTTTATGTGAGGATCAAGTAGTACAAGTGGTTTTCTCCAAGATTTCACTCACTGTTTTTATTAAATATGACATCTTTTAGAAGATTCTAAATATCCCTTTGCAATAGAGTTGTGTGATATTTGCATGTTACTGTATTGTGTATGGAGGCAGCAGTCAACAGTAGCATTTGTGATAGACATTTGGGTTACAAATACTAAGTGAGAAGAGATCATTAAATGGGGCCTGGCTTTATGTCAGTGGGACATTCCATAACTCATACTAAGACACAAGAATACCCTAGATTTACTCACATGTCTTCCCTGCTTCCAGTTTCTCCATTTGCCCTCTATTTCTTCAGGGAAAGCCACTCTATATGCTTTAAAAGTTTTGTGATGATGGGGCTAGGCACAGTGAATACCCCTGTGGTGTCTGCTCCCTTGCAAATCTGCAGTAAGCAGTAGCCAGTGGAGAGAGACACTGGGCAAGAAGAGGGTGATTCTATCAGCAGGAGCTTAGAAAGATCTAAACAGAATCTCATATCTATACACCATGAGCATCAGTCCTGCCAATTCCCCTGCTGTCCACGAAAGCTCACCTGTGTCTCTCCTGCAGTCTTAGTTCATTTGAATTTCTTACCTGCTCTACATACATCGTCTCTGGTTTGCCTCTGATGCTTTCCCAACACTCCAAACACTGTGATGTTTTCAAGCCATTAACCGTTTGAGTCAAGTCATTCTCTCGACATCCCTTTGAATGTGGAGGACTCAAGGGGGCTGCTTTGCAGGTGGAAGTGTCCCGGCGCATCCCAGGATGCCGTGAGCACAGGAAGCTGTGTTTGTGTTTCTAGATGAGGATTCCATTCACGGATTGACTGCTTGCTTGGCCACACCTTTTCAGCCCCCAGCGGTGAGCCTACACAAGGAGGAGCTATGTGTCGCGACACAGGCTCAACAAGCCACCTTCATCATCAGGTCAAGGCAGGAAAAAGCCACCATTGCACAGCGGGAGGCGTCCAGGAAAAGGGTCAGGAATGACTTGGCTAAGAGGATGGCAGCCATGTTGACCTCATCCCTGTTTGGACGGACTTCCTGACAGCAGCCTTTCCTGATCTTCATGCTTCCATGGACTGATCTAGAGAGCATTCCTGCTGCAAACCCACTCAGCATCCCCTGGCCAGAGTCCCCAACTGGGTGATCAGATGGAAGGTGGGTGTGGCTACAAGTTTCAGGTGGAGACTGTCCCACCATCGCATTGTGAAAAGAGCAAAGAATCCCTGCCTGCTCCCCTCATCTCCGTTGCCTCAATGAGACTCCCCACCTGGTGCTTTCCATCTTCATGGAACCCACCTTTGGGTCTTTACATGAAAGATCTCAGTGCATAAAAGTAGCTTTTTCTGCTGGAGGAAAGAACATAAAATGACCACTTCTGAACAGAAGCCCACCCAGGCCAGAGAAGCACCCGCCTAAGAATAATTAAACTCACCTAAGGATCTTAGACACGAAACAAGTCCAGCTTCTCTTTGGAGGTTTGGGGGGTGTCTCTGGCTGTGATCATCACTGGGGTTTGCTGCTGGCCATTATAGTAGGCAGGGCCTGGGTTGACAGGTGTCCTGCAGCTTGTGCAGTGGTTTCATATCATGAAGAATTGTCCCTTACTCTGTGTGACATTCCAGTGTCCTATGGACAGTTCTGTAGGACCCATAGCTCATCTGAAAAAAATGTGGGGTTTTTTTGTTTTATTTTTTTGATTTTTTTCCCACTGCAACAGGTTATAATTTAGCTTGGCCTATTTTTTCCTGTTTAAACTAAGATTATTTTGTGCTTATTAGTATCTATACAAATAAGCCTGGTCTGTGAATTCTTATCCTTATGGCAATTTTTATTGCATTGCCTGTGTGGCTTCTGCCCTTTCATTTATTTTCCATTTCTTCTTATTCGGAATACTCTCAAGTCAACTCTTACATTTAAACTTACTCATTCTCAGTGGGAGTAAGTATTTGACTACCCCATGATGTCTCCTAGGGAAGCTGTTCCCAAGAATTTTCATATTAAAATAAATGTTATTTGCTTATTTATAAAGTTTTAATAATTTCCCGTTTCTTGTATAGTAAAGGCCAGGCATTGGCCAGCTTTTCCTGGAAGGGGTGAGATAGCAATATTTTAGGCTCTGTGAGCCATATACTTTTTATGCTGCACATTCTTTTTTTTAAGTTCAAAAATATAAAATCCATTTTTAGCTCAGGAGCTGCACATAAACAAGCTGTGGCTTGGATTCGACTGGCCAGAGTTTTCTGACTGTGAAAGAGACAACGCTCAATGTGACTTTAAAAGACTTGAAATGTCCTTAAAATTTGCTGTTTTAGCGATTTTTAAGTCTACAATTCAGTGGAATTAATTAGATTCACCATGTTGTGCCACCATCTCCACTGAAGCTTTTTCATTACTCCAAACAGAAGCTCTGTAACCATCAGCAATAACTCTATTGTCCCCCCCCACCCAGCCCCTCTAAATATACTTTCTGTCTCTATAGATTGGCCTATTGTCGATGTTTCGTGCTAGTGGAATCATGCAATATTGTACTATGCATCTGGCTTATTTCACTTCGCGTGATGTGGACAAAGTTCACTTACGCAGAACCATGACTCGGAACTTCTTTCCTTCTTGTAACTGAATAATTTGCCATTATGTGGATATACTACATTTAGTTTATCCGTTCATCTGTCAGGAGACAGGTTGTTTTCACCTTTGGCTACTGCGATACTGTAAATAAAGTTACAATGGACATTAAAAAAAAAAAAAAAAAAAAAAAAACTTGAAATTTCTTCTACTCACAGCTGAACTGCATCTCCCGCCTCAGTCCCAAGCCCTCTGGGTAGTTCAGCCACCTGGTTTTTTTGTCTTTGTTTTCTGGTCCATTTTCCTCTCCCCAGCAACAGAGCATTTGTGCCTGCAGTTCCTTCTGCCTGGAATTCCCTTTGCCTCTACCCGTTCTTCATTGGGGTTCACATCCCAAGCATGGTCTCCTCTGAAAAACTGTCCTTGGCCTCCCTGGCTACACTCAGGTCCTCTGAGATAGACTCTTACTTCACCAAATACCTCTGCTCTTCATCTTTTCTTACAGTTGCCAATTTACATTGGTTGATGTGATTGTTTATTTAATGTCCACCTCCCCTACAGACTGTGCGCTCTAGAAAAGTGACAGTCTTCAGCAGTGTCCTCTGGGAGCTGGAATAAAGAAGCCCTGATTTGTGGTGTCTGCCAATTTTCGTAGTATAAATACTCCGCCGTGGCCAATTTCAAACTACCAAAGTAATGTCGCTGCACGTGGAGCTGGAGAGAGCGTGGAGCTGGAGAGAGCGTGCAGAATCAGCTCCAGGAGCCCGTCCCAGGCTACCACCTGATCTTCATCTTCTTTTAGCTCATCGTTAACCCTACCTCTCTGTCACCAAGAACAGTAACCAACAAAAAACAAGCGTTCTAGAAATGTCATTGGAATGACCGAATGATTGAATGAATGAAGAAAATAAAGGAAAACCGAGCAATGAAGCCCAGGAATAAAAGGAAGATGTGTAGCACGACTTGGCTCAAGCTATAACCTTTCCAGTTATTTTTTCCCAGAATGACTCTGGTTACCAGACCTCACGGTATTATAAGGTAGAAATAGAGGACACAAGAAGACAAATTTATGACGACAAAAATCTCATTATAAAGTACATACATTAAAAGGATCATGCAAATTTGACTTCACAGTGAAAGGTTTTTATACTGAAAATGCTGATGAAAAAGTCAGAAAAAGGATGTCAGTAATGGGAAACTTTAATCCTGTGATAATGTCCAATAGGAAACAATTTGTTTGAGTAATATCTTGACTTTAATCTTGATAATGAGATGTGGAGACGTGGAAGCGGGAATGGGAGAGGATGACAACAGCTCTTCCACTGGGGAGACCTTTGGTAACCCATAGGCATGTCTGATGCAAATTTCCAAAGTGCCATTGCCGATGAAGATTGACTCAGTCTGGAAAATTCTTTCAAAGTGGAGCTAGCACCTCTTGGGACCTGAAATAATGGCCTCCTTGCCACATCACTCTCTCTCTCTCTCTCTCTTTCTCTCTCTCTCTCTCTGTTTCTCTCTCTTCTCTTTCTTTCGATCTGAAATAATGATGACCTCCTTGCCACTTTACTTCTTTTTCTTTCTTTCTCTCTCTTTCTTTTTTCTTCCTTCCTTCCATTCTTTCCTTTTTTCCTTTCTCTTCTTTATTTCCTTCCTTCTTTCTTTCTCTCTCATTCCTTCCTTCCTCTCTCTTTCTCTTCCTTCCTTCCATTCTTTCTTTCTTTTCTTTACTTCCTTCCTTCTTTCTCTCTCCTTCCTTCATCTCTTTCTCTTCCTTCCTTCCATTCTTTCTTCCTTTCTTTTCTTTATTTCCTTCTTTCTCTCTCCTTCCTTCCTCTTTCTCTCTCTCTCTTTCTTTCTCTTTCTCTTCCTTCCATTCTTTCCTTTCTTTCTTTTCTTTATTTCCTTCCTTCTTCTTTCTCTCTCCTTCCTTCCTTTCTCTTTTTCTTTCTTTCCTTCTTTCTCCCTCCCTCCTTCCCTTCTTTCTTTTCTTTCCTTTTTTTTTTTTTTTGAGATGCAGTCTCGCTCTGTCACCCAGGCTGGAGTGCAGTGACAAGATCTCGGCTCACTGCAAGCTCCGCCTCCCGGGTTCACGCCATTCTCCTGCCTCAACCTCCCGAGTAGCTGGGACTACAGGTGCCCACCACCACACCCGGCTAATTTTTTGTATTTTTTAGCAGAGACAGGGTTTCACCATGTTAGCCAGGATGGTCTCGATCTCCTGACCTCGTGATCCATCCACCTCGGCCTCCCAAAATGCTGGGATTACAGATGTGAGCCTCTGAGCTGCACCTTTTCCTTTCCCCTTCCCTTTGTTTCCTTTCCTTTCCTTTTTCTTTCTTTCTTTTCTTTCCTTCCTTTCTTTCCTTTCTTTGTCTCACTCTTTCACCCAGGCTGGAGTACAGTGGCACAATCTCAGCTCACTGCAGCCTCGACCTCCCAGGCTCAAGCGATCCTCCCACCTCAGCTTCTTGAGTAGCTAGGACTACAGGCACATGCCACCATGCCTGGCTAATTTTTTTTCTTTTTTTTTAGAGACAGGGTTTCATCATGTTGTCTGGAATAGTCTCAAACTCCTGAAGTCAAACAGTCCTCCCGCCTAGGCCTCCCAAAGTGTTAGGATTACAGGCATGAGTCACCGTGCCTGGCCTCGTTTCTTATTTATTGCCAGAACCTTTCATGTAGCATTTGTTAATTGACTTTGGCATCCTCCTTACTTTGAAAATCCCTTCAGTTTCTCTAGAAGCAGACTTTGAGTTTGGGATTTGTGTGCAATTGATTTATGAAGGAAGTGCTTCCAGGAGAACCCAGTAAGTGCTAGGGAAAGTAAGACGGGAGTGGATGGAGAACCCAAATGAAGTTTCAGATGAAGTCGCGTGCAGGGTAGCTTCACCCTGATCCCATGGGGGGCGGCTCTGGAGGGCAAGCGATCCTGTTGCCTTTGACCCCCCAGCTAGACGCACAGGAGCAGGGCTTTCACCTCCAGCATCGGACTCTGTGTGAGGCCCCTCCAAGGGCCAGGAACTCTCAGGCACTTTAGGCTCTTTGCGCTTGTGGGCAAGGAGAATTCAGAAACTAAAAAGTGTCATCAAGGAAAGTTGCAGGTATAGATTATTAAGAGCAAAAGCACACATTGAAGCCAGTGTGAAGGAACATGGGAACAGTTTTTTAAAGAGAAAAGTAGAGATTTGATTGGAATGCTGACACCATCCACCATAATTTGCTGCCTAAATATTGTCTCATTCAGGTAACCTTTGGAAGGTGTTCTGGATTGTTGGGAGAACATCTCCAAAGAAAAGGTCGTTCAGATACTAGATTTGCCTTGTCTCTAACTTCACTTTTGTTTTCAAAATTTTACCAATTTATGCTTTAGAGTACCATCTGGAAAAACTTAAGTTGGAAATAGAATTTCACTCTCCGCTTCCCCCACCCACCCCTCCACCTTACCCCAAGCACTTACACAGGCGCTGGCAGCCAGTTGCCCATGTAGGCGGTTGCAGAGTGAGGTTTTATTGTTGGTATGCTTTTTAAGGAACTATCCTACTATGTTGAGTTTCTATTCTGGAAAAAAAAATGCAGGTAGCCTTAAGATGCATTGACTTGCATCTCAAATACTTAGCTCTAAATAGTTCTTGTGTTCAGAGGTCCGTGTCTACATTGTTGTACTAAGTCCACAATGTCTCTTTTTTGATCTCTCCAAATGAATGGTAAACTTTCCTATCTAATATGGTAGTTTCCACAGCTTCATTTGATTTTTAGATACATTATCGGACTTAAAGAGTTGGTAGAAGATTTTAAAGGCAAAGCTAACTGCAAAGTCTCTGGTGACAAAAATGGACCGGCTTTGCTTCTGCAGAATTTATTTGAAGCATTCATATCAGGTTTAGGGTCTCCGGTAAGCTCCTGGGGGATAGAAAGGTGCCTCCGTGGTCTTCTTTCTTATAAGAATACCTGTTCTTGCACTGGAAAAAGAGGTGGGGGCGTATTAGGCAGAAATCAAGAGTGGACATTCTGCCGTCAGATCTCTTGACTCCTCCATTTATTAGCTGAGTAACGCTGGACAAATGTTTAGCTCCATGGAGAGTAGATTTCTTACCTGCAAACTGGGAGTAATAATGTCATCTTATTCATTGGAATACTGTGAAGATTACTTGGGGTAAGACATAAAAAGCTTTTAAAGCAGTGTTTGGCACATTAAAAGAATACCCAATAAAGGCTGGGCACTGTGGCTCACATCTGTAATCCCAGCACTTTGGGAGGCTGAGGCGGGCAGATCATGAAGTCAGTAGTTCGAGACCAGCCTGGCCAATATGGTGAAACCCCACCTCTACTAAAAATACAAAAATTAACCGGGCCTGGTGGTTCACACCTGTAGTCCTAGCTACTAGAGAGACTGAGGCAGAAGCATCGCTTGAACCCAGGGAGTGAAGGTTGCAGTAAGCTGAGATCACGCCACTGCACTCCAGCCTGAGCAACAGAGCGAGACTGACAAAAACAAAAACAAACAAACAAACAAAATATATATATATACACACACACACACAATAAAGTTTAGTTTTTGTATCACTCTGGAAATAGATGCAGGAGAACCCTAAAATAAGATTTATTCTTTTGAAAAAGATATTCCTGTTTGGCCTTGAGGTCTGCTGAAGGGGCCTCAAGGTTCACTTTAGCTTTTGTTCTCAGGTCTCTGAGCCTCGGCCCTGAAGGATAGGGTCCTTGTCTGTGCCTGGGCTGAGCTGGAGCCTTGTCTTCCAAAAGGACATTTCAGACTGTTGCTTACGGCCAACAGTTTTGACTTCATCTACTTACGTGCATCCCTTTCTGGTGGAAAGGTTTAGATTTTGAGTCCAATGCACAAAGGAGTCTGCACTAGTGAGCATTATTGGGGAATGAGAGGAGCTGTCTGCGTTGGGAAGTAGCTATTCATTGTCCCTGTGCAAGAAGATTAGACCGCCGAGAGATGCCTCCAAACCACACCTGTGGAGTCAGCCAGGAGGTATTTGAGCTGCATGTAGAGACTGGGCTCCCTACTGTGCTTCCTTTTTCATTGCCCTCCATACAATGGATGATGGCAAGCAGGTGAGTGAAGGAAGATGTTTGGTTTACCCATGCTAAACACAAAACAGCAACCACACCAGTAGGCAAAACTAAACTACGGGCAGGTCCCATTCCCAGAATGCTTCCAGTTTCACAAGTCTGACATAGCCCCGTGCCTTTCTCCTGGTGATTGCACTTTGTCCTCCAAGCAAAACCTGCCCAATCTCAACCACAATGCTGCCTTCTCCATGGAGCCCCCAAATCAAGCCCCGCCCACCCTGATTGCTACCTATTTGACTCATTGATGGGGAGGAGAGGAGGGAGGCTGGCAGGATGGGACTCTGTTTCTGAATCCAAACTGTTCGGAAGTGATGTTTCAACAGTTTGGGTTCCTTCAGACCTTATGTCCCCTTGCCTGAAACTCTATTAGTGTCTCCTCTTCACTCATTCTCACAGACATCTAAAATTCATTTTTTTTAAATTTTCCTTGCTTCGTATATTTTACCAATCATCTCCCCAGATAGACTTAGTACATTCTACCTCTAATGCTGTTGTTTACTGAATACTTCCAAGCGCACAGATATCCATATAATTAAGCTTTTATAAACCTCTTACATAGTTGTTCACAATCGTGTTTGCATGTTGGAATCTTCCTGGATAAAAAGAAGAAGGAAGGAAGGAAGGGAGGGAGGGACGGAGGGAGGGAGGGAGGAAACTGATTGCTGGGGTTACAGGAAAGAGGTCCCGATCCAGACCCCAAGAGAGGGTTCTTGGATCTTGCCCAAGAAAGAATTCAGGGCAAGTCCACCATGCAAAGCAAAAGCAAGTTTATTAAGAAAATAAAGTGGTAGAATGATTTGTAATCCTTTGGGTATATACCCAGTAATGGGATTGCTGGGTCACGTGGTATTTGTGGTTCTAGATCCTTGAGGAATTGCCACATTGTCTTCCACAATGGCTGAACTAATTTATACTTCTACTGACAGTGTAAAACCATTCCTATTTCTCCACAGTCTTGCCAGCATCTATTGTTTCCTGACTTTTTAATAATTGCCATTCTGACTGGCATGAGATGGTATCTCATTGTGGTTTTCATTTGCATTTTGCTAATGATCAGTGATGATGAGCTTTTTTTCATATGTTTGTTGACCACATAAATGTCTTCTTTTGAGAAGGGTCTGTTCATATCCTTTGCCTATTTTTTGATGGAGTTGTTTGTTTTTTTCTTGTAAATTTGTTTAAGTTCCTTGTAGATTCTGGATATTAGACCTTTGTCAGACACATAGATTGCAAAAATTTTCTCCCATTCACAGTATGTTGCCTGTTCACTCGGATGCTAAAGAAAAAAAAAAGTAAAGTAGTGAAAGGGCAGCTATTCCATAGACAGAATAGGATGTTCCTGAAAGTAAGAGGAGGAAGGCGTCCACCCTAGGTACGATGCTTGTATATGTGGGGAGATGTGTTCTGCTAAAGGGTTTGTGATAAAGCATTAATTTTCTTAATTACTGTATTTTCCAATAATCAATATTATTATCTTTAAGTAAAATTAGGAATGCCTTTGCTCTCAAGATATTGGGATATCAGGACACTCCAAGTCTGAGTCTATTTAGTAAACATTATTAATTGTTCCCTTACCCATAAACATCTAGAGGCTGGGAATGACTAACTTCCTGGGAATGCAGCCCGGCAAGTCCCAGCCTCACTTTCCAGCCCTCACTCAAGATGGAGTCGCTCTGATTCTAATGCCTCTGACATATCTGCCCCCTCCCTTTACAACAGGATCCTTAATCCGAAGGGTTGCGAGGGATGAAGATCCATCTTTAACTTCTTCAGGCTGAATAGGGGCGATGGTATTCCTGCCTAACTGTTAGGGTCTCTTGCATTCAGGGTAGAGAGAAGCTCAGTCAGAGAGCATTGGTATGGTGAGGGTTGTTCATAACTCTTCAGTTCCAACAAAAGGTGATATCTGGAAGGTTAACAAGTGTCCAACTTAAGAAAGTGTTGAGTGAGCTCGTCTTGCATTCCCACACAAAGAGCACAACTGCAATATATTCCACAACAGCAAAGCAAAATGAGGAAAATCATTCTAAGTAAACGAAGCAGGAAGGCGTTCCAAGAACTGGGCAGTTGTTGGAACCCAACTGAGGTAGGGTTGACTGATAGTGCCTCAATGACAGAGATGTGAATGTCTAAAGCTGTGATAACCTGGGTAATCTTATGTGAATAGTCTGGAACATACACACAACATTCAGTTGTGATCAAAGCACAAGTTCACTCTTGGGCCGCTATTAAAATGTCCAAAGCCGTAGGGTTTTGTAAGGCTTCCTGCCTAATCTGAGAAGTTTCCCCAGTTAGGAGGGTACGGCCAGGGCGTGTATTATTGAAAGCTGCAGCAGTGTGCTTGGCTAAGGCTTTAACTTGTAACTGGATACTGATTGTACCTGCCGGTGGGGAAAATATAGCCTTCAGATAGAACCACGAAGATGCCCGTTTTTGTCACCTATGGTGAGCTTTTACAATTTCCCAGTTAGATGGGAAAGAGTCCAATTTGGTGAGGATGTATCCTGGGAGATAAGCACGACCTCACGTACATCTTCCAGTTTAGTTATAAGGTAAGTATGGCCAGCCATGTGTTCCACAAGCCCATAACCATCCCCAAGGAGAAGGGTAGTCACTCATTTTTGGCAAATTATCTTGCCATCCCATCCATATCTGGTCTGTTAGAAGGGTCTGATTACATTGTTGAGGTGACAGCCATCCTATATCATGGGTTTCAGTCTGGTGGTGACTATTATTATGCCTTTCACAACATACAGGAGCTTGCCTGATACCTGCACTGGAACAGCTGTCGTTCACCCGAATTCATCATGTATAGCATAACCTAAAGCTGGGGTGGAGTTTAACTGTTTTCTAATTAAATTAAAATGGTGCCTTCTTATCTTTTCATAGGAGGGGAAGGGGCTAAGGCCCGTGTGGCTATGATACATGGGAAAAGAGGGATTATGTTTATGATGTTCAGTTTCCCAGTCATAATAAAATCCCCATAAACTTGGGTTGGTTGGTTGAATATGCCAGGGCTACTGGACATGGAGGAAAGTGGCAATTCTCCACATACCCAACAGTTTCTCTGATTATGCGAGAGGTGAAAGTCTGGGCCCACTCAGTAAATAAGTCACTCTCTACATGATTCCAACTTATACCCGAAAGTAGAATACCAGTCCATGTCTTTATGTTACCCACCCCTTTCATTTCTTCTGAATAGGAGTCGGAGGTCACTGATTGGCTCACAGGAATAAACGGGATCAGTCTCCTGTGTTCCACTGGCCTGTGGGACTTTATAAGAGAAAGGTTTAATTCGAGATAAGTGGACTCAACTATTTATTCCCAGAAGTTTAACTGCAGTTGAGGTACTATGGAAAACTTGATAGGGTTCCTTCCATTTTGGGAGAAAGTTGATCTGCTGGGGATCCTTCCTTCCAAGTATTTAATAGGACCCAATTTCCCAGTTGGGTTGGAACAAGATTCTCTTCCTTAGCTGGGGAAGGGAAGTCTTTGATTTCCATGTTCAAGGAGTGTGTTTTGCACTTGTTCTAAGTTGATCACATAATTCTTTAGCTTGAAAGTATCTATGTCTATTAGGAGGCCTATAGTTCAGAAAGGTCTTCCATTCATTATTTCAAAAGGGCTGAGGTGCAGATTTCCCTTAGGGGTCCCTCGAACCTGTAATAAGGCTACAGGTAATAAAGACAGCCAGGTTTCTATGTTTCTTGGCATAGTTTAGCAACAGTCCTTTTTAGAGTTGGATTAGCTCTTTCTACTTTCCCTGAAGACTGTGGCCTCCACGCCAAGCGAAGGCGATACTGAATTCCTAGGGCTGAAAATAGGTTTTGGGTAATTGTCACTGTGGAAGATGGGCCATCCCTTTATCACTGTGTAAGCTCTCAGGCAGCCCAGATCTAGGAATTCTTTCCTTTAGCAAGAGGTTAGAAACCTCAATTGCCTTTTCAGACAGGATAGGAAAAGCCTCAATCCAACCGGTCAATGTGTCAATGAATACTAATAAATATTTAAACTCTTTACATGGGAGCATCTGAAATGACCTACTTGCCCGTCTTTGCCAGGGTACGCTCCTCTATGCTGAGCAGGCCTTACTAGAGCAGGTGGTGAAGCTTGGTTATTTGGATTATTCCCGACACATAGTTCACAAGCCCGAGTTACCCGCTTTACTGTTTTAAGTAAGCCTTTTCCTATAAAAAGGTGAGATGTTAATTGAAACAGGGAACCTCTTCCCCAGTGAGTAGAGTCATGCAAATGCTTAACTGTTTCCCACTGATTAGCACCTGGTGTTAACAGTTTGTTGTCCTTCTTTGCTGGTGCACACAGCTACTTCCATCTGTAAACCATTCTACCTCAGGATTATCTAGAGGCTCATCTTCTAAATACGGATGGCTGGAGTAAACTTGCTCCATCACTTAAATACGAGAATGACCTAGGGTGCCTGTGGGTTCAGGCAAACAGGTAGCTGGATGCAAAGTCTGGCGTACTTTAAGTGTTCTATCAGGAGCATCCAGCAACGAAGCCTGGTATTTATTCACAGGAAAGGAGAAGGAGCCATTTCTGTCTGCCTTATCATTTCAAAAAGATACTACTGTTCGCAGCTGAGTTAACAAATCCTTTCCCAACAAGGGGTGGGGCATTCAGGAGAAAACCAAAGTCCCCGAAGAGCAGCTTAAAGGATAAGTAAAATGGCATCCGTGGACTTGTCCATCTATCCCCTTGACCGTACAGTTTTTGGGGTGACAGAGGCCCACTAGAATGGATGAAAACAGAGTAAGCATCCCAGAAGGAAGTTAGTATTCTTACCTGCCACATCAAGGGTTACCCGAGGCTCCTCCGGGGATATGGCGAGTTGTCCAATGGGAGCTGTGGCAGAAGGTCTCGGGCCCGTCACTCAGGATTGCCTGGCTATTTCGGTCATCATCCATTCGGGTGCCAGTGGCTCTTTCTGGGATGCTGGGAAATCCCTCTTCCAATGGCCAGTTTTCTTTTCTTTTCTTTATTTTATTTTAGTTTACTTTAAGTTCTGAGGTACATGTACAGAACGTGCAGGTTTGTTACACAGATATTCATGTGCCATGGTGGTTTGCTGCACCCATCAACCCGTCATCTAGGTTTTAAGCCCCACATGCATTAGGTATTTCTCCTAATGATATCTCTCCCCTTGTCCCCAGCTCACTGACAGGCCCCGGCATGTGATGCTCCCCTCCCTGTGTCCATGTGTTCTCATTGTTCAACTCCTACTTGTGAGTGAGAACATGTGGTGTCTGGTTTTCTGTTCTTGTGTTAGTTTGCTGAGAATGATGGTTTCCAGTTTCATCCATGTCCCTGCAAAGGACATGAACTCATTTGCTTTTATGGCTGCATAGTATTCCATGGTGAATATGTGCCACATTTTCTTTATCCAGTCTGTCATTGATGAGCATTTGGGTTGGTTCCAAGTCTTTGCTATTGTGAATAGCACTGAAGTAAACATATGTGTACATGTGTCTTTATAGTAGAATGGTTGATAATCCCTTGGGTATATACCCAGTAATGGGATTGCTGGGTCAAATGGTATTTCTGGTTCTAGATCCTTGAGGGATCACCACACTGTCTTCCACTATGGTTGAACTAATTTACACCCCCACCAACAGTGTAAAAGCGTTCCTATTTCTTCACATCCTCTCTAGTACCTGTTGTTTCCTGACTTTTTAATGATCACCATTCTAACTGGTGTGAGATGGTATCTCACTGTGGTTTTGATTTGCATTTCTCTGATGACCAGTGATGATGAGCTTTTTTTTCATGTTTATTGGCCACATAAATGTCTTCTTTTGAGAAGTGTCTCTTCATATCCTTCGCCCACTTTTTGATGGGTTGGTGTGTTTGTTTGTTTCTTATAAATTTGTTAAAGTTTCTTATAGATTTTGGATGTTAGACCTTTGTCAGATGGATAGATTGCAAAAATGTTCTCCCATTCTGTAGGTTTCCTGTTCACTCTAATGATACTTTCTCTTGTTGTCTAGAAGCTCTTTAGTTTAATTAGATCTCATTTGTCAGTTTTGGCTTTTCTTGCCATTGCTTTTGGTGTTTTAGTCATGAAGTCTTTGCCTATGCCTATGTCCTGAATGGTATTGCCTACATTTTCCTCTAGGGTTTTTGTGGTTTTAGGTTTTATGTTTAAGTCTTTAATCCATCTTGAGTTAATTTTTGTATAAGGTATAAAGGAAAGGGTCTGGTTTCTGTTTTCCACATATGGCTAGCCAGTTTTCGCAGCACCATCTATTAAATAGGGAATCCTTTCTCCATTGCCTGTTTCTTCAGGTGTGTTGAAGATCAGATGGTTGTAGATGTGTGGTGTTATTTCTGAGGTCTCTGTTCTGTTCCATTAGTCTATATATCTGTTTTGGTACCAGTACCACACTGTTTTGGTTACTGTAGCCTTGTAGTATTGTTTGAAGTCAGGTAGCGTGATGCCGCCAGCTTTGTTCTTTTTGCTTAGGATTGTCTTGGCTATACAGGCTTTTTTTGGTTCTATGTGAAATTTAAAGTAGTTTTTTCTAGTTCTGTGAAGAAAGTCAGTGGTAGCTTGATGGAGATAGCATTGAATCTATAAATTGCTTTGGGCAGTATGGCCATTTTCACGATACTGATTCTTCCTATCCATGAGCATGGAATGTTTTTCCATTTGTTTGTGTCCTCTCTTATTTCCTTGAGCAGTGGTTTGCAGTTTTCCTTGAAGAGGTCCTTCACGTCCCTCATAAGTTATATTCCTAGGTATTGTATTCTCTTTGTAACAATTTTGAATGGGAATTCATTCATGACTTGGTTCTCTGCTTGTCCATTATTAGTGTATGGGAATGCTTGTGATACTTGCATATTGATTTTTTATCCTGAGACTGCCGAAGTTGCTTATCAGCTTAAGGAGTTTTTGGGCTGAG
This sequence comes from Chlorocebus sabaeus, assembly GCF_047675955.1. Taxonomy (NCBI): domain Eukaryota; kingdom Metazoa; phylum Chordata; class Mammalia; order Primates; family Cercopithecidae; genus Chlorocebus; species Chlorocebus sabaeus. Next base: position 126,563,004 of record NC_132914.1, on the reverse strand, counting down.
ACAATGGGCTTTTCTAAATATACAATCATGTCATCTTCAAAGAGACAATTTGAGTTCCTCTCTTCCTATTTGAATACCCTTTATTTCTTTCTCTTGCCTGATTGCCCTGGCCAGAACTTCCAATACTGTGTTGAATAGGAGTGGTGAGAGAGGGCATCCTTGTCTTGTGCCAGTTTTCAAAAGGAGTGCTTCCAGTTTGTGCCCATTCAGTATGATACTGGCTATGAGTTTTTCAAAAATAGCTCTTATTATTGTGAGATATGTTCAGATCTAAAATTGACACCCTAACATCACAATTAAAAGAACTAGAGAAGCAAGAGCAAACAAATTCAAAAGCTAGCAGAAGACAAGCAATAAGTAAGATTAAAGCAGAACTGAAGGAGACAGAGTCATGAAAATCCCTTCAAAAAAATCCATGAATCCAGGAGCTGGTTTTTTGAAAAGATTAACAAAATAGAGACTGCTAGCCAGACTAATAAAGTAGAAAAGAGAGAAGAATCAAATAGACAAAATAAGAAATGATAAAGGAGATATCACCACTGATCCCACAGAAATACAAACTACCTTCAGAGAATACTACAAACACCTCTAGGAAAATAAACTAGCAAATCTAGAAGAAATGGATAAATTCCTAGACAAACACATCCTACCAGGACTAAACCAGGAAGAATTCAAATCCCTGAATAGACCAGTAACAAGTTCTGAAATTGAGGCAGTAATTAATAGCCTACCAACCAAAAAAAGCCCAGGACCAGACAGATTCACAGCCGAATTTTACCAAAGGTACAAAATTTTACCATTCCTCCTAAAACTATTCCAAAGAGCAGAAAAGGAGGGACTCCTCCCCAACTCATTTTATGAAGCCAGTATCATCCTGATACCAAAACCTGGCAGAGACACAACAAAAAAAGAAAATTTCAAGCCAATATCCCTGATGAACATCGATGCAAAAATCCTCAATAAAATACTGGCAAACTGAATCCAGCAGCAGCACATCAAAAAGCTTATCCACCACAATCAAGTCAGCTTCATCCCTAGGATGCAAGGCTGGTTCAACATACGCAAATCAATAAATGTAATCCATCACATAAACAGAACCATGTCTAGCTCTTTTTCTTTTCCTCTCATCAAACATGCACACAGCTGCTGCAGAGGTTTATCCTGACTGAGCAGCAAAAATGCTTGAACATAGGATACTTCATCCCGCTTTCCCTCCCACTTAAAAAACAAACTCACTTGAAGTATAGTATTGAAGGCCATCGTTCCAATAGGAGGCCATTTCTCTTGCTTTTCCAAATAATAACAAAGCCAAATACCAGTATTACATAGAAACACCAGTTTTCTGTTCTTAAGTCCATTCAGTTGAAACTGGTCCCAATGTTCGAGAATATATCCCAGTGGTGAGTTCTTTGGAACCGATGCTGTGGTTCCCATGAAGGAAGCAGGTGATGTTGAAAGAAAAGTTCCAAACCTGTGAGATCGTATTGCCGCTGGCCGAGTTCCACTAACAAGGATAAGACAGGTTTTGAAGGCCAGCTGCATTAATGAGGGGATCCCTGCCAAAAATTGAATTCTCTTATTCATATTATCCAAATAACATAAGTGAACTGAGCCAGGAATCTTAGATAAACCACAACATGGACTTTGACAAAAATGTCGAATAAGGCAAAGGAAATGAAGAGGATTTAGATGAGAAGGACCAGAGCAAGCAGGTTCTGGGCAATAGCAGACAAGCAAAGCTGGTTTGCCCAAATCCAAGAAAGGAGAGAAGTTTTTTTAGTGTGCAAAATGAAACAAAATGGCAAAGGGAAGAGTCCCCTGATTTCCATCCTTGTGCTTCTCAGTCACACCTAGTCAGCATAGTGACAACAAAACACAACCACATCTATCTAATCTTACTGCTCATAGCTGTTAAATACCAAATCTCAATCAGCAATTTTAGAGATGGAGCCATCAATGCTTTTTGCTCCTAATGTTTTGCAGGCAGACACTTGGAAATCGGGAGGAACATAGGAAAAGACTAAGTTAAAATCCCTAAGACCCTTTAAATAAAGTCTCCTGAAAATGACAGTGAAACAGAGACAGCAACCAAGAAATTGATTCATGCAGCAACAGAAAAAGGCAGGTTAATATGAAGAGCAGAGCCTGCGGTGCCAAACCTGCTTTTAGCCGATATGGACTTTACTGAGAGGAGCCTCTAACCCCCTCAATCTTAGACACAACTAAGTCGGGCCCTAACCCAAGGTCGGACCTCTAACCCAAGGTTGGTCAAGCATCCTTGCCTTTCATTAAGAGGGACCTCTAACCCACTCTGTCTTGGGAGAGACTCTGACTCCCCTAAGTTGTGCCTCTAACCCAATCCTATTCTGTACCCAGGTATATGCACCCCACTTACCCAAAGTTAGCCAATTGCTGCATGCAGATGATTTTCCTTTGGGTCGGGGGTCTCTTCAGTATCATCCATTTGGGGTTTGCCAGAAATATGTTACAGGACCCCAACATTTATCCAAAGGTAGTCATTGGGTCAGGGTTTCTGCACTATAGTCCCATCTGTGGTCACCAGAAATATGTTACAGGAAAGGGGTTCTGATCCAGACCCCAAGAGAGGGTTCTTGGATCTCATGCAAGAAAGAATTCAGGGCAAGTCTAAAGTGCAAAGCAAAAGCAAGTTTATTAAGAAAGTAAAGTGGCAAAAGGACAGCTACTCCATAGACAGAGTAGGACATTCCGGAAGTAAGAGGAGGAAGGTGTCCACCCTGGGTACAATGTTTGTGTATATGGAGAAATGTGCTACAAGGGTTTGTGATAAAGGATTAATTTTCTTAATTACTATGTTTTACAAGAATCAATATTCTTATCTTTATTTATTTTTTCGAGACAAGGTCTTGCTGTCACCCAGGCTGGAGTGCAGTGGCACGATCTCAGTTCACTGCAACCTCTGCTTCTGGGTTCAAGCAATTCTCCTGCCTCAGCCCCCCCAGTAGCTGGGATTACAGGCACATGCCACTACACCCGGCTAGTTTTTTTTTTGTTTTTTTTTTTTCTTAGAGGTGAGGCTCCACCACGTTGACCAGGCTGATCTTGAACTCCTGACCTCAAGTGATCCACCGCGCCTGGCAACATTATTTTCTGTAAAGCAAAATTAGGAATGTCTTTTTTCTCCAGATTTTAGGATATCTGGACACTCCCAAGTCTGGGTCTGTTTAGTAAACATTATTAATTTCTTCCCTTAACCGTAAACATCTAGATGCTAGGAATGCCTAACTTTCTGGGAATGCCGCCCAGCAAGGGCCAGCCTCATTTTCCAGCCTCACTCAAGATGGAGTTGCTCTTGTTCAAACACGTTTGACCCTGGCTCCACTCAGGAACAATCAGAAATCTGTAAGGATGATGCCTGGACATTGCTTTATTTGTAAAGTTCCCAGGCAATTTGAATGCATGGGAGGTGGAAAAATCACTGCTTTAACCAGATATATTTTATAAACTTCTCTTTGACTGACTGTATTTATCTCCTATAATACATCAGATTCCCTTCTGATGAATATCAGGAATTACATTCTCTTATAAGCACAAAATGCAACAAGATAAACGTGACCGTTGTTTTCAGGATATGTACCATCTGTTGGACACACAAACTGCAAGGGCACAGTCCTTGTCTTTAGAGTAAAACGTGAAGAAGTGATAAATATTGCCTACTATGCAAGAGTTTGGGAAGCTGTTCAGTGCTAAATATTTACAAAGGGGCATTAAAATTCAAATTCCCACTATTGCACTAAGATACACATAATGAGATATTCTGATGAGATCACTGTGTGCAGCATTTATAAAGGAAATTGTCGGGAACTCGGTCCACAACCCTACTGTAGATGAACTATTGGGGAACTTGGGAACTCGGTCCACAGCCCTACTGTAGATGAACTATTGGGGAATGCAGGAACTCGGTCCACAGCCCTACTGTAGATGAACTATTGGGGAACTCAGGAACTCAGTCCACAGCCCTACTGTAGATGAACTATTGGGGAACTCAGGAACTCGGTCCACAACCCTGCTGTAGATGAACTATTGGGGAACTCGGGAACTCGGTCCACAGCCCTACTGTAGATGAACTATTGGGGAACTCGGGAACTCGGTCCACAACCCTGCTGTAGATGAACTATTGGAGAACTCAGGAGCTCGGTCCACAACCATACGGTAGATGAACTATTAGGGAACGCAGGAACTCGGTCCACAACCCTACTGTAGATGAACTATTGGGGAACTCGGTCCACAACCCTACTGTAGATGAACAATTGGGGAACTCGGTCCACAACCCTACTGTAGATGAACTATTGGGGAACTCATGCAAGCTAAGGAGTCTTTCCACAAAATCACATGTATGCAGCATTTTCCCCACAAGTTCTAGGTACAACCTTCCTGAACGTTGGTGTAGTCCTGGGTTAAGAATTCCCAACTTAGAATATTTTCATCACCACTTCATAGAGAGGGCAATTGGCTGAAAAAAGACATTGTTGCTTTTACATCTTGGCCGGGAAAAGGATCTAAAGAAGAAGGGAAAATCTAAATGTATAGAACAATCATGTAAGGTTATAGGAAGAGTAAAATTAGATGAAGTAAATGGAGAACTTTTACCTTATATTTATTGAATGGTATTATAGGTTGGTCTTCTAGGATGGCAAGAACTTACATATATGAAGAGATTTATAAGGTTTTTCTGATAAAAAACTCTAAAAACAGAAGTATGGGGCTGTGGGGTGGGAGGCGTCCAGTATTCCAGTGCAGGCAAGGTTTGTCGGTTTTTATTTGAGGTCAAGGAACCTGGAAGGAAATAGGGGTAGAACGTGATGTGGACATATAAGCAGTTATTGTGTGCAGTGAACTACACTCATGCAGGTGTTCACACGGCTCAAACGCAAGTAATGCTAATTCTGTTCTGTAAATTCCTTTTCTCGTGATTAAAAACAGAAGGCGAGACCCAACACAGACAAGATGGAGATTATCCCATTTCATCAACGGGAAAGTCATACCAAAATTCTTGTCAAGTTCAAATACAAAAACAAAGATGCATTCTAGCATCTTAATTCCAGGTTCCTTCTAGCTGTGAGTAGAAATGCCAGTCAGGGGCTTCAAAGAGACAGTGGCATCTTTTCTTATGAAAAGAAAGGTGTGGGAGAAAAAAGCCCACCGTGGCCTAGGGGATTTGTTGATGATTTTTATCACACCAGCTGCTTCTCAAAGAGTTAAACAACTTTCTTTCAGGAGCCAAGAGGGAGTGCATTTTGTAGGATTCAAAAGCCAGCCGTCATCTTTTCCCCATCATTACTCATAGCCCATTTCAGCTATCCCGTTCCTTGGAAGAGATGGCTGTTTAAGCAGAAGGCTGATCTCTGCAATTGGGGTTCTTTCTTTTGGCAGTTCTTCTCGTCTCATTTCTCTGGCCCCCTCCTTCTTCTCCTCTTTTTTTCCCCCTCCCCTTCCTCTTCTTCTATCTTTATTTTTCTTTTCTTTTCGTTTCTTTTTTTTTTTTTTTTTTTTTGAGACCTATTTTCATTCTGTCTCCCAGGCTGGAGTGCAGTGGTGTGATCCCAGCTCACCACAACCTCTGCCTCCCAAGTTCAAGCAATTCTCATGCCTCAGCCTCTTGAGTAGCTGAGATTATAGGCACATGCCACCACACCCAGCTATTTTTTATTATTATTAGTAGAGATAGAGTTTTGCCCTGTTGGCCAAGCTGGTCTCAAACTCCTGACCTCAAGTGATCGCTTTCATCTTTCCTTTCTTTCTACTTCTCTCTCTCCTTCCATTTCTCCCTCTCTCCTCCTTTCTCTCTCTCCCTCCTTCTCTGTTAATTAGAATCTCCCCTGTTATTCTAGTTTTCCATCTCATCCCTCCCATTGAGAACAAGGCTCCCTGGAAGCCCCACCATTTATCTCAGAGCTTCTTACTGATAAACTTGGGTGAGTTTGGCGGTGTGATAAAAAATGTCAACAGCTTTGTCACATATAAAAGAACAAACCTTATTCTCCTAAATGTCAGAGTTCAATGATCATTTCTCAAAGGTTTAAATTCAAATCTTTTAGAAATAGATCTGACAGGTAGATGTTGTTTGTCCACTGAGGCTTTAAAATGCACCTCTCTCCTTGGGTTCTTCTATTCATTCTCACCTACACCCTGTTCATTTCCTCTTCAGGCAAAGGCAGGCACTAAATCTACATTTTTCTACCTGTCACATAGAAGAGCACAGACATTATACCAAAAATCACTATGATGAGGCAGCCAGCTAATTAATTACTTAAATAGCTATAAAAATAATCCAGAAAGTCCCAGGTGGATTTGTTTCTAGATGTATGCTTATAGGAAAATTGAGTGTCTAGCAACCAGTCTTTGTCTCAATGACTCCCATCTCCATGTAGTATCTGGTGACTTCTCCATGCTCATCACAGCGACCCCCTTGACCCTGCTTTGTTGTGCACACCTTGCCTGTTTCTGTGCAATTCTGTCTTACCACTGCCAGATAACAGAACCGTGTCACCCTCAGACATCCTTAAAATTCTGTGCACCCAACTCAATCTGGCTACGGCTTTGGAAAATCCAATAGAAATTGCATAGACATTTGTGAGAGTGAGGAAACGTGTTCTCCTAAATGGAGAATGGGAAAGGAAGCATTTAAGAAATGCAATCACTGTTTCCTATAATTATCCACAAATACCTGCTCTGGGGCAGCTGAGCAGCCCACAGACAGAAGGACTTTGGAACCTGGAGTGATAGTATCTAAGACCAGGCAAATGCTGCAGAGCATGTTAAAGCTCCTTTGTTCATTTTGGAATGGCATCTCTGAATGCTCTTTGCAGAGATGTGTGCACTTGATTCCGTGTGGAGGTACATAGAGAAATGGCCAAGGGCTGCCCACTCTCTGCCAAGCATGCTATGCCTCATCAGTCCCTGAAAGCTGTTCTCCTCTGTGTCTTCTCTCCAGTGCGGATGGCGCCTCCTACGAGGTCATGCAGATCGACGTGGAGGTGGAAGAGCCCAGTGACCTGCCAGCCACACAGCTGGTCACGTGGCAGGTCGAGTACCCTGGAGACATCACGTCTGACTTGGGAGTGTCGAAGATCTATGTGAGCCCAAAGGACTTGATTGGAGTTGTGCCATTGGCTATGGTAAGCAAGCCCCGCCTTGGGCTGTTGGGGGAGGGGAAGGCGCCATACGGTGACCCAGGCTGGGTGGGGAAAAGTGGAGGAGCCAAGAACCAGGACAGTGAGAAATGAAACCACAAAGTTGACTGCCAATAGCCAATTGTTGTGTGTGTGTGTGTGAGTGTGTGTGTGTGTATCAATCGATCGATCGATCTATCTATAAAACAATTTTCTTAACATATTATTTAGAAAATAACCTCCAGGTATTAGATTTGGGTCTGCTATTGTGTGAAAATTGTTGATGACTTGATAGATGTGTTTGTAGCTTACGATGTCGACACCTGTGGATCTCGAACCCACACAGCTGTGGAGTCCATGTAGATCGAGTATAGGAATGAAATGCGCCGAGACATTTGTGAAACACCTGCCTGGTGCCCCAGACCACCAGTTAGAAAATATTGACCAGCGTTCTTATGCCATGCTGAAAGAACACCAGAAATCAGTTCTTCAATCCAAGGCAACTGGACAGCTGCCTGGTGACACTAAACTGGTTACTGTGTTTGTTGTTCATTAGGAAATGTAAAGGCGTTTGGGTTACTGTAGTTGACAAGGGCTCTTACTGTTTTATTTGAGAGGCACTGAGCATCCCTGGTTATTGTTTTGTGTGAGACGGTCGTGCCCTTTCCTTTGGACTCTTAGTGGTTCTGTCACAGGGAATAGCAACGCTTGAGCGTTGAGGGAATAGCAAGGAGAAAGGCTTGAACCTGGGAGGTGGAGGTGACAGAGCCAGCCTGAGTGGCAGACGGAGACTTCATCTCAAAACAAAACAAAATGAAACATGGTGGGCTGAGTTGTTAGCAATGGGCTCTGAGCAGCTTCCTCTGGAACTAAGTGGAGAGCCAGAGTCCTGTCTGATCAACCTTTTGTACTGGGAGCATTCTGACTCTTCCCAGAGCAAGGTGCCTTATTTTAACCTTGACTTATTTGGTAAAAGAGTGTTGTCATGCAAGGGATGTGGTTGCCATTATTAAATTACTTTGCTTTTGTTCATTCTATCTTTGTTGAGAGATGTGTGAAAGAAATGTTAGATCCATGCATCCATTGATTGATTCATTGATTGATTGATTGATGCCACACGTCCCTGAAACAGAAGAGAAAAGGAGGAAAGCCAGCCTGCCTGGACGGCGGGCGGTGAGTGAGCTGAGTTTAGTCTCCGGGGAGCTTGGAAGCCAGCCTGAGGAGTTGGATTGTTGCATGCAGTGGGAAGCCCCCGTGAGGCGTCTGCGGGGGAGCCACATGGACTGACTTACGCTTTCAGAAGATCAGTGTGGCTGTACATGGAGAATGAATTCAAGAGGGTAAGAGAGCATTAGGGGACTGTATTCTGGCTTCTGGAAGAAAAAAAAAAAGACTTTATAATGCTGACCTAGAGAGCTTGATGTTTACTTGGCTCTCGACATCCTGTGTAAATTTCAGCAGCCTGGGACTCATAAGGTGGCTCCGGCAGGTCAGGGTGTGGCCTCTTTCCATCCTGTTGCTTTGAGTAACCCCAAAGACATTGACCTAATCACTCTTACTCCAAATTAATGACAACCATACCCACGTTACAGCTACTTTCTAAATTTTCACATTCCATGTTAATGAAGCTGCAGGAAAATGGGAATCATTACACAAAGCAGGTGGAATTTTATATTTGTTAAGCTTTCTGGAAGTCAGTTTGGCAAACATTATTTAAAAGGTAATACAATATCGCATATTGTATTACTTTAAAAATTTATTTATTTATTTATTTATTTTTTTGTGAGACAGAGTTTCACTCTGTCGCCAGGCTGGAGTGCAGTGGTGCAATCTCAGCTCACTGCAGCCTCTGCCCTCCAGGTTCATGTGATTCTCCTGCTTCAGCCTCCTGAGTAGCTGGGATTACAGGCACCTGCCAACATGCCCACTAATTTTTGTATTTTTAGTAGAGATGGGGTTTCACCATGTTAGCCAGACTGGTCTTGAACTCCTGACCTAAGGTGATCCACCTGCCTCAGTTTCCCAAAGTGCTGGAATTACAGGCATGAGCCACCATACCCGGCCTATAAATTTTTATAATATATTTTATAAGTGGAAAAGGGGAGAGTGTGCTTCTCTCCTTCCCGAGCACCCTACCTCTGCTCCCACCCCATCAGCCTAGGAGCTCTACCAAGTGCTGACATCTAGCTGCAAGGGAGGCTGGAGAGAGTGAGCTATTCCAGGAGCCAGATGCCCCGCTGCAAGCATGCAGCAGTGGGAGAAGGGAGTGCACCTGGGGAAATGTCTGGCGCTGTCCTGGCTGAGATAACAGCAGTGGAGCAGCAGCATCCACCTTAGAAGACAAGACTTCCGGATGCATTGCATACAGGTGTGAAGAAAACACACGAATAAAAGATGTCTCCTAGCTTTAGGCCCAAACAAAAATTCCCAGTGTGTCTCCATGACACTACCACACAAGCTTAAAATTTAACAGCTTTTGGCCAGGCGCGGTGGCTCACGCCTGTAATCCCAGCACTTTGGGAGGAGTGGATCACGGGGCGGGTGGATCACGAGGTCAGAAGATCAAGACCATCCTGACTAACACGGTGAAACCCCATCTCTGCTAAAAATACAAAAAGAATTAGCCAGGTGTGGTGATGGACGGGCGCCTGTAGTCCCAGTTGCTGGGGAGGCTGAGGCAGGAGAATGGCGTGAACCCGGGAGGCGGAGCTTGCAGTGAGCCAAGATCGCGCCACTGCACTCCAGCCTGGGAGACAGAGTGAGACTCTGTCTCAAAAAAAAAAACAAAAAAAAAAAATTAAGGGCTTTTTGTTATAAAATAACCTGTGGTCTATATTTTTGTACAAAAATCTTTGCACACATTTTTAATGAACTCCTTCAGGTCAACTTTTAGAAATAAATTCAAATCAAAGGATATGCAATATTGTATTACTTTTTCTATAACGTTTGCCAAACTGCCTTCCAGAAAGCTTAACCAATTTAAAATTCCGCCTGCTATGTGTAATGATACCCGTTTTCCTGCAACTTCCTCTAACATGAAATATTAAAATTTAGAAAACAGACAATTTATTAAGCAAAAAGTACATCTCAATGTTGCTTTAATTTGCCCTTCTTAGATGACATGTTTACTTCCTATTAAGCATTTGGTTTTTGCCCATTTTCTTTTCTCATTGGGAATTCAATTTCTTCTTATAGCTTTGTTATAAATCTTTTTTTTATTATGGTAGAAATCATATAACATTCAAGCTACCATCTTAACCATTTTAAGTGTATAGTTTAGTAATGTTAAGTATTTTCTCATTGCTGAGCAAGAGATCTCCAGAACTTTTTCATCTTTTAACACTGAAACTCTATAGCTACTAAACACAAATTCCTCCTTCCTCCTCCTCAGACACTGGTAACCACCTGTCTATTTCTATATATTAGTGATCCTAACCTTTCCATTGACATACTGCAGGTACTCTTACTAGTTTACCATTTGCCAATTAACTTTGCTGGTCAGACTTTTTTGGCTTGCACAGACTTCTGTCTGTTTGTTTAATTTGTATGTAGTCAAATCCATTATCTTTTCCATAATGGAAATCCCTCATCTCCCTCTAATTATATCCAAGACCAAAAAGGCATAAAATCTCCAAATATTAAACTATTCACACACAGCACAACTGTCTTCAAAACTAATGCTGGAAGTGAGTGCAATTGTGGTAATTTCGTGCTGTTGTTAAGGATTTGAGGTCTGCTGGGGCTGGAGCTGGTGGCCTCTCCATTCTTCGTGTGCTGTGCAATTTCATCTCCTGGAAAGCTCTGGGATAAGATGAGGTCAAGTGCTTGCATTGAAAGCTACTTTTTAGAAGCACATTTTTTTTCAATATTTTGTGTTTTTTTATTGACGTTTTCTTCAGTATTGTGCCTTTTTTCCCCTAATGTCTAGGATCATGAAAGTTTTTACTTTCTTAATCCAGTTATAGGTTTTTATGAGATTTATTACATTGTTTTCTCAGTTCAGGAAATCATGCCTATGTTGTAAGTAAATATGTTTTTGTTTTTAGGGAGGCAAATTCTGAGGGAAAAGGTCATTAAAGGTGCATTAGCATTAATCTATTAAGTGCTTATCTGTAACCACATTAGTGTCTGAATCTGGAGAGTGGTGTTTGCTCTTCTTTTCTTTCTTTCTTTTTTTTTTTTTTTTTTTTCCTTTTTTTTTTTTTTTTTTTTGGAGACAGAGTCTCGCTTTGTCGCCCGGGCTGGAGCGCAGTAGTGTGATCTCAGCTTACCGCAACCTCCGCCTCCCGGGTTCAATGGATTCTCAAGCTTCAGCCAAATAGCTGGGATTGCAGGTGTGCACCAGCATGCCCGGCTAATTTTTATGTTTTAGTAGAGATGGGGTTTTGCCATGTTGCCCAGGCTGGTCTGAAACTCCTGGCCTCAAGCAACCTGCCCGCCTGTGCCTCCCAAAATGCTGGGATTAGGGGCATGAGCCACTACACCCAGCCTGGTGTTTGCATGTCTTGGAAAAGTTGGAGTCCCGTTTGTAGTGACACAGCTTTCCAAGGAGAAAGGTCTCCGTTTCTCAAAGTTCTTCAACGTCCTTCTCTCCTAACTGCCTCCTGAGTTTTGGCTAAAACAAGTATTTCAAGTTTATACCAGTGTTCAGGGGTAATGACACTGATATATATACTTTATCAATTTTTGAATTCCTTATCAGCTAGTCCTTTAAAACATTGTAACAAGTCCTCTTCATTTTAAAATAAAACAACATTTTTCTTCCTGTTGGGTAGTGGCTGTTTGGATATTTGCTTGTGGTTAATGTTGTTGTAAGTGCAGGATATGGAGGTGAATGATTCTGCTCTCCTGTGGGATTTTAAGAACATGCCCTCCCAGTTGGGTCTCTTGACCAGCTTCTCATTTTGCTTTGGGTCTCAGCTATGACCACTAAGTTTTAGTTATTAGAATGGATCTGAGACTTCAGATAAAACTTAATCAGGAGACATGGTCAGGACAGACAATGTCTGTATTATCCTTGAAAATAATCAAAGGAGAACTCCAGCCCTACAGGGACCTGGTGCTGATGGTGTTATGTGGTGTTCACCATGGCATAAGGATACACACAGATGCATCTGCCAAACCCAGCCCTGAAGATCCTGGGGGAGACCACAGAGCTCTTAAACAAACCTGAAGAATCAAATGTGCCATTGCTCTTTAGGAATGCAATTTGATATCACATTCTGAGCTTTTTCTTAAACATGATTCTGATGAAAAGGCAAAAAGCATCTTAGAATTGTCTCGTTAGAGCCCAGCTCCCATGCTGCATCCTCCACGGGGTCTTCCTTGATCCTTAGGCCCAGACAGGATCCACATTAACTCCTCTACTCTGTGCACCCATGTTTTCCTTGCACACAATGAGGGCACTAGGCAAGTCGGAGGGTTCTGACACTGCACAGTTATTCTTGAGGGTTGAGATCATGTGTTTGGAGCCATCATAGGTAGGGGTCGTACCCAAGAAGCTTGGGAGGACATCGGCTCAGTATGTCCCTTTGATTTGCACTCTAAGTCCTTCCTCGTCTCATTTTATTCTTTGAACCCTGCTGTATTTGTCTATTTTCTGTTGCTTACAACAGAATGCCTGAAACTGGGTGATTGATAAGGAAAATTATTTATTAAAGTTCTGGAGACTGAGAAGTTCAAGGTCAAGAGGCCACAGGTGGTGAAGACCTTCTTGCTGGTGGGGAACTCTCTGCAGAGTCCCGAGGCAGAGCAGGGCGTCGTATGGGGGTGGGCGCTGAGTATGCTAATGTGCTGTCTCAGGTCGCTCCGCCTCTTCTTACAGTGCCACCAGTGTCACTCCCATAATAACCCATTAATCCATTCATTCATGAATGGATTAATTCACATCCGTGAACGGATTAATTCACATTCACAAACGGATTAACTCATTCACGAGTGTAGGGCTCTCATGGCCCAATCACCTCTTAAAGGCCCACCTCTCAGTATTGCCACATTGGGGATTAAGTGCCAACATGATTTGGGGAGGGAACATTTAAACCATAGCACCCACCTAAACCTCTCCAATCTCCAAGCCTTTTTTCCAAACTGGAAGCTGCTGGACTCCAGTGAACCCCTCCTGACGTGTGATATTTCATACTCAGATGCCGTGTTCTCATTAGCACACGTAGGGGACTCCATAACCTGGGTAACTACAGGTGAAGCTAAGCAGATTATTCTCGGCCTGACCCTCCACCTACTTGGTTGAACGCTGAGTTCCTTCCTCGTATGATTCTTGGGATTACAATAATGTAATCATTAAGGAATGTCTCCCTCCTTATCTCACCTGCGTCTTCCTAAATCTTCTCCATTAAGGCATGTTCTCCTAAATCTATGATTCGGTAGAAAATTTCCATTTCTGTGATCTTAGCAGACAAAACTTACTCATATTTTTAGAACCATATGATTTTATTATTATAAACCGTCTGATGAAATACATTTTAAATAAGCTTTACTGAATCAAGTACATTTCTCTTCTTAAATAAAATGAACTTCCTTTTCACCAACCATACTCTCCCCTCCTCTTCAGAATCTTTGGGATGTATTCCCCTGGCACAGTCACTTGCTTTGTGTTACATCCTTCCAGTACTGTGATTATGCTCAAACACTGTCCTCCTGATATCACCCAGCAGAAAGCACAGGACCAGCCAATAGCTGATGCTCAGTAAAGGCTGGTAAGAGAACAGCCTTATCCCTCACTGGAATATACATGAGTTTGCGAGGAGATGGTAACCCAGGCCACCTCTCTCCCTGCAGTTTTGAAGTCAGCACAGGTAATGTGTGGTGACAGTCACCCACTAAGATAAAGACTTAAGAAAAGGCTGTCAAATTAGGGAAGGGAGCTTCCTTTCCTGGCTTGAGTAATATGTTTTTTTGAATTTTTGGCATAAAAGCAGATTCTTGGCTCTTTTTATTTGACTGTTCATAGCATTCTTTTTTTGTGTGAGAGCCTGTTAATTAATATGCAAGATACCCTCTGTTGTTTTACTCAGACTTTTTGAAAATTCAGTCACACTGCACAGCACACTATGGCTTTCATTTTCATACTTTCTCAACCACATGCAAATTAAGATAGCCCTTGAAAACATTTCTTCCCTAAAGCACCTTCTTGCATTGTGTTCGCTGAGTAACCATTGCTTCCTAAACAGCATTCACAGTAATTACACCAAATGCTTACTGTTCATTAGGTACCAGGTATGGTTCTAGGAACTTCTACACATATATGGAGGAGATGAGGTCAGGGTAGGCAGAAGCTGGGTTCTAGAGACCCCATCAGCCATGGTACCTGCAGCGGGATTTCTGATTCAAGGTGTATGAAAGTGTGTGTGTGTGTGTGTGTGTGTGTGTGTGTGTGTATTTCAGTTATTATAGTGTAATGCAAGCACTTGGACTTCAGGGCTAGACAAAGAGCTGTGCTCAAGTTTCAACTCTTAAGCAAATGTACATTTTCTGCAATTTGATTTGAATCATTGGTAATGCTTGCCTTCCAAAAAAAAAAAAGGCACTGACCACTCATTTAAAAGTATCTTCTCTGGTATCATTTGCTTTTGTAAATATATAAAAATTATTTTATATATATATAAAATATATATATGTAAATATATATAAAAAGAATTTATTTCCCACAATGTCCCAGTGAAGTTGACATGACTATTATCCCCATTTTACAGATGGATGAGGCCACACAGAGTTGGAAAAATGGCCCCAAGCTACCTAGCTAAGAAGCTGAGCCGAAATTAGATTCCAGATGGATGAGCTCCAGAGTCTAAGCTCATAACCAGTCCACTCCACCCCTCTCACACGGGAAACAGAGCGTAGGCTGTTGATCAGTTCCATATGCAAAAAGATCTTTGGAAAATGCAAATGCAAGGAGGTGCGCTCATAAAAATATGAAATTGAGAAGTCTTATTGAAATAGAAAAAGTCATCTGAAAATGAATTATTTATTATGCACAAAGCCACTGCCTTTTCTTTTCAGCCCACTCTGTTGCCTCTGATGTTCCCTAATGAGCCATCCTCTCCAGAGGTGATTTATAATGAGACGGCGGTGGCGGCTGAACTTCAGTGCTTTTAAAGGCCCATAGTACAAAACAAATGCAGGAGAATTATTGCTTTTGTTGCTCACCGTGTGGTTATTACAGCCCTAGCTGTTGTACAACCAGTTGCTATCAGTGAACAAATAAGCTATGATGTAACTCATTTTAGAGGCACCACAGAAGCACAGTCCATTCAAAAAGCATTTCCTGAGCCCGCTATGTGCTGGGCACTTGCCTTTGTCTTGAGATTTAGCAGAGCTCGTGCCACTCAGGGGAAGCAGCTGGGAAATGTGTCAAAAATAATTGAGCAAGATGATTTCAGAATTAACACATGCTTGGAAGAAAAGAGAACAGGGTATCATGGAGGGAAAGACTCACTGAGATGTGCTCTTTTGGACTAGGTTATTCCTGCAGAGATGACATTTGAGCTCAGACATTGCTCCAGGAAGGGCCCAGCCTGGGAAGTTGTGAGAGGAGCTGGCTTTCCAGACAGAAGGAAAAGTGGGTGCCAAAGCCCAAAGCAGGGGCCAGCCCTGCGTGCTTTTGAATGGAAAAAGGGCCAGTGCAACTGGAGATACTGAGTGGGGAAACGGTACAAGGAGATGAGGTCAGGGTAGGCAGGAGCTGGGTACTAGAGACCCCATCGGGCGTGGTACATGCAGCAAGATTTCTGGTTCAAGATGTTTATATCTGATATGATCATGATTTATTTTTTAATATCACTCTGAATGCTATGAGGAGATCAGATTTGCAGGGAGAGATCAACAGTGGAAATAGACCACTTGGGGGCTCCTTTGGTGGTCCAGGTAGAAAGGATGACAACTTGGAATAGGGTGATGATGGGGATGGTGAAGACAAGCGGAAGGTCTCAGGATGTATTTCATAAGTATAGCACCAGGACTTGCTTATAGGCTGGGCAAGGACGGTATTTGAACAGCCGAGAGCCAATGTGAGTCTAGACTAGACAGACAGTGGAACTTTCCGAGATGATATGAACGTTCTATAATCTAAACCATCCAGTATGGTGGCCACAGCCGCATGTGGTTATTGGGTTCTAGAAATGTGGATTGTGTAACTGAATAACTGAACGTTTACAATTAATATTAACATAAACAGCCATGTGTGCTAGTGGCTATCAGGTTAGACAGTATCTAAAGGTTTGGCTGGGGGATCAGGGGAATTCACGTTTCTGAGATGATGATGGTTGGCATACTCTCCACTTGCTGTGCGGACCCACTGTTTGTTCTTCTCCATCCTGCTGTGTGTCCCTGGGGTCTTTCCTTTATGGATTACATCAAACAGGCTGCCCTGCCCACTGGCTTCGGCTTGGTTCAGCCAGTGTAAGGCACTGAGAGGAGAGAGGAGGTCAGATAGAAATTCCTTCCCTAATAAACACAGTTTGTCGATGGCCGCGCGCTCCATCAAAAGCACCTGCTATTGTCAGTGAACTCTCTCCTTAGGCAACAGCAGCGGTGCCAGTTGTGATGTTTGGGTTGTCAACACAGCCACGTGTGTCAGTCTATACTTACAGCTGTCTCATTCACCCCCTTCTACATAGAGGCACAAGTATCTGAGTGCAACATTATGACACGGTGCTGTTCTTGCCCCCCAAATTTATGTATTTGAGTACTTATTATTTTATTATAAACTATTTTATTTATATTTTATATTTCAGTGAAAATATTATACCAATTTTTAAAATATGTGTATTGGTAGATTATATTAATTATGGTTCTTATTTCAGGACAGTAAAGTAAGTGCTACTTTATTTGTTACATAAATATTTGTTATATAAAAGGAGCCATAGCTCAAATAGAGTTGAAAACAGTGGGGTTGGCAAACACTTTCTGTGAAGGGACAGATAGTAAATATTTTCAGGCTTGCAAGCCACACAGTCTCCGTGCAACAATTCCACCCTGCACGTGGGGCTGGAAGGCAGCTGTAAACATGTAAGCAAATGGGTGTAACTGAGTTGCAATAAAAAGCCGGAACTTGGTGAGAGCTGAAACTTTAATTTCATATAATTTTCATGTGTGACAAAACAGTGTACTTCGTTTGATTTTTTTAACCACGTATATGAATGCATAAAGCGTTCGTAGCTGCAGGACATACAAAAATGACAGCTTTTGCAGGCTGTGATTTGCTTATCCCAGGTCTAATGTCAGTGTAGCCTTTGCTTATCCAGGCCTGAGTTCCTCCTTTTGGGGGTTGAAAACCCCCCCCCCCTACGATCCCCAATTATGATAAAAATTTTTATCTCCTTGAATGAAGAATTCCCTCAAAATAAAAAATTAAAAAGTAGTGTTATTGTGAGAAAAGTGTATTTTCCACGGAGAACAGAGATGAACTCTGACTATATGTCACCCCATGGAAAGTGTCCATGAGATTAACCGCAGCAGGCAGCTTGAGCTGCATTTTGTCCTGATCATTCTGAAGGCACCTCGGGTTTGATAACTCAGCCCCGAGCCTGTTAATCCCTGTCATGAGCCAACCCTCCCGATGGTGTAGGCTTCCACCCTTTCAGAGTCCTGGGGGGCCTCCAGCACTCGTGATGCCTAGTCTTCTTTCATCTTTCTTCATGCCCCTCACATTCCTTGGTGAACTTCATCGTCTTCCTCTTTGGTGGTGTCCACTGCACAGCGTCAGAGCTTGTTTGCTCTGTAGCTGGCAGTGACCTTTGAATTAAACTCATATAAAAGTTTAAGGCAGAACCGGAAAGAGAACTGGAAACCGATTTAAGGGCGTGTTTGTGACTAATTCTCAGGGTCCTAATATGACTAATTGCTCAGAGCCAACGCTGCCTTGCCTCTTGAATTGCTTTCTAAGGACTGACTCACTCCGTAGCATCTAAAACCTTGTCAGCAACTACCAGAAGGTGAAAGCACCTTTCACGAAGCCTGGAGTGCCTGGGGGATTCTTATTTCAGGTTTTATGGCAACTGCCAAGCCCACAGTCCTCTCTTGTATCTGTGAGACTTGTTGTATTTCTCGTAAGACCACCTAAAGCCCAACTCAAAATTCCAACTAGCCTTAGGATCCATCTAATTTGCAGGTACCATCCAGCTTTGCCAGGCTTATGTTTTAGGGTGAATTTGATTTTGGTATTCTGTAACGTGTGGTTCAGATCACGGCGCACAAAATCCAGCCTCAACAGGAAGGCCTTTTCTGACCACCCATCTAAAGAGCATCCTCCCGCATTCTGTATTCCCTTCTCCTCACTTACCTTTTCTCCATGGTATTTCTTTGCACCTAACATATCTTGTTTCTGTCCAGTATCTGATATCCAAGGGCGTGGGGGTAGTTCCTGTTGTGTTCATGTTGTGTTTGCAGCACTTGGACTGCTGTCCATCCCGCGGCAGAAGCTCAGTAACCATGCTGGTGCTGAGGAACGAATCAGATGGAGCGAATTCAGATACCTGGCCTGAAAGTCTGTAACTGAGCAGACTTTGGGTGAGGTAGATGACCTTTCTGCACCTCACTTTTGTCATCTGCAAACTGGGGATAATCGTGGTGCCTCTACTTCACAGGGTGATGTAAAATGTAGTGAGTGTGGAAGTCAAACACTTAGCATGGGGTCTGCCACTCACTGGCTTTACTGTAAATACGTGTGCTGCTCTCAACAGCAATGCCAAAGAAGATGTATTTGGGGATATTCACATGCAAAAAAAAGTAAAGTAGTTATCACTTTTATTTATTCATTTATTTATTTATTTATTTATTTTTGGAGATGGAGTCTTGCTCTATCGCCCAGGCTGGAGTGCGATGGCGTGATCTCGGCTCACCGCAACCTCTGCCTCCCAGGTTCAAGCAATTCTCTGGCTCAACCTCCCGAGTAACTGGGACTACAGGCACCCGCCACCATGTCTGGCTAATTTTCTGTATTTCTAGTAGAGATGGGGTTTCACCATCTTGGCCAGGCTAGTCTTGAACTCCTGACCTTGTGATCCACCCTCCTCCACCTCCCAAAGTGCTGGGATTACAGGTGTGAGCCACTGTGCCTGACCATCGCTTTTTTCTTCTACAAATTTTTCAAGAAATTAAGGTAAAAGTAAACGTTGAATGTCCTCTAGGGATGAAGAGACTAAATAAATCTATGATATTTTACAGAGTAAGTAATAATGGTTGTGCTTTGTGTGTGGAGCCTAAGCTCTTCTATCAGGCAGGTACCAAATGGCAAAATGCTGCATCTGTTAGGACCTTTTCAAATTCAAACCAAACTGACTTATGCAGAAATCAGGATTTATTGGTCCACTGTTTAAGACTGGATTCGTTCAGCTATGTGAACAGTCAAACTGTGTCCAATTAGGCCATCAACCTACTCTAAACTGGTAACAATCACCAGATACCCAGGTCAGGCCAAGACAGACGTCCTCAACTCATCATAACCATGGGGACAGTATCGCCAAAACGCGCGAAGATCAGCTTCCTCCAAATGCAGGCAGTCAAAGATGGGTACTTGGATAAATTCAGGCTTCCGATAGAAAGGAACAGAAGCTGGGAAACACAGTAAGTTTGAAAAAAAGAAAATCCTCAGCCAAAAAATTACAGGACGGATATGGTTATATAGAATTTTGGGTGAAGGAGGTAACTGCTTTTCCATTTATTTACAAAACAAATCTTAAAACCTTCACACACACACACAAAAACCTACTTCCTATAGAAAATATGCTTGAAAAATCAAAATAATACAGAGGCATGTGAAGAAAGGACCTACCCACTATTCCTCATCAATGAAACACACGTGGCTAGACAGGGAAGCGATGACTCCCACCTTCAGGATGACATGGCTAGCACTGTGACCCTGAATGAAGCCAACATACCTGTCCAGTGTAGCTGGTCATTGAGACCTAAATGAAAGTGCTTGGTTGGTGATATTCAACATGGAAGATTAGGCTTTAGCTAAGATTTAAAGCTTTGAAATGTTTTTTTTTATAACCTGTGAACTTCCCATCAAAAAGGATTTGACAAACATGTAGTAGGGTTTTTTGACAATCTTAAGCTCAAGGCCAGTCTACCTCTAATCACATTTTCCTAAAGAATCAGCACTTTTCTTCAAAATCAATTTAATTTTCTTTGGTTCACCAGTAGTGATTTTGGTTTGTTAATTCATCTAATGCCAGATTTTTTTTTTTCTGTTTGTTTTTCTCTTTGCAGCATGTTCACAGAGTTTGGTGTTAATCCCCAAGGCTATAGCAAGTGGATATATATCAATTTCTCTAATGAAAGGATGGTGTGTGTCAGAGAATATTATGTCTAGATCGGAAAAGATGGGAAAAATTGCTATTTAAGCTTTTATTTTTTAATTGTAAAAACATGAGTAACATAAATAGGAATGGGAAGAAGGGACATTCTAATGCCTTATGGGTAGCTATATCATTAAACAACAGAAAGGCCGCCCTGCCGTAGAATTCTTTAAAATGACTGCCTAAGGGATATGGTAGTTACAGTTCAAAGTGACTTTTTACAGAACTTATTTTTCCTAAACCTGTCAGCAACAAACTGGAAGGAAATACTTAAATTGCACTGTATGGTTCCACGTAGATCTGTTTTCCTGACAATTTTTAAATGGAAATGGAGCCTATTCGTTTTCATGAATTTGCAGTTATATGCAAGTATAATAAGACAACATATGGAAAAGCAATGCAGTGATTAAGGAAAGGATTTTGCAAAGCATGTTAGCAGAGATCTGAGAGTCCTATCTATTAAATCTGTCTTTTTCATTTTGAAAATATGTGTGACTAGCCGGTTAATTATTTTAGCTAATGTGAGAGTATTAAGTATTACACACCTCTTAGCGTATGCAACAGATTCATCTTTGAAAAACAGAGAAAAGGTAAATTCCTTTCTAAGATATGAAACAGGTGGCAAATTTAGCCTTCTAGTGTATCAACCTTGTGTAATGATGGAACCCAGAACGTATATCTTTCTAGAAAAACATCTATCCTGGATTTAAAGGAATTTGCTTTGTAGTATTAAAATTGGGAGATAGTAATAAACATGCAATTCAACCAACAAGAAACGATTCTGCCCTACAAAATAAACAGACTGTCTTCTTTATTAAGTGTCTGGACAGTCGTTTTATGTTGCTACCTGGTTCACACCATGCAGCCTCTTCACAAAACATTTTATCAATGCTCTACCAGTAAGAGAAATGGCCATCATGGCCATTTTGCAGATGAGAAAATTGAGGCTGGTGGAAAGAAAATAAGTTACTGGAAGTCACATGACTACAATGGATGTCTGACTCCAAAACTGATGCTCTTACACCACCAGGATTTAAGCATGGAACTATACTAGTAAGAATATACAGGGCCAGTGCAGCAAAAGACACAGATATGTCTGTGTGTCCGACAAAGAGCAGGAAGGAAACACTTGTCCCATGCATGGATGGATTGAAAAGGTCTGCCTCATGCCATGGTCCTGAGGCGTGAGGACCACATTTGTCTTCAGATTGGAAGATGACAAAGTAGAGCTGTGACATGACTAAGTGATAGACATGGAATGTTAGAAGCTTTCTGAATAATGGGAGAAAATAAGTGAGGCTCTCGAGAAGAAAAACCCATGTTTCTGTCACCCCTTATCACAGTAACTTTGGGAAGTTTCTATTTTGGTATCTGCCTCTTCTTATCTATGAAATAATGTCACAGTGACCCCATCTACTTAATATAATTCTTGACTTTTTGTTAGGAAGATCAGTGATAATATGTTTTAAAACAGCCTATGAATTTTCCATAATATAATGGAATTCTCTCTATAACATCTCCACTGGGAAATTGTCTAGCTTTCATTGATCTTCTCTGGAGACAGGAAATAACGCATTACCTCTTAGGGACACCCATGCCTTTCTATATAAATATATATAATAGACAAATATGTGGGTAAAGTATGGTTATGAATATAGATGATAGAGAAAAAGATAATAAAGCTATAAATGTTATGTATACAGAGATAGATGATAGGTAGGTAGGCAGGTAGATAGATAGATAGATAGATAGATAGATAGATAGATAGATAGATATTATAGTAAATAATGTCTAGTGGATGGATCTCTTTAATTTTATTATTCATTTAAGTCATTACTTGTACTCCTCTTTCACATGTCCTTATATCTAACCCAATACTAAGTCCTATTGATTTTACCTGAAAAAAAGATGGATTTATGTATTTTTCAAATCTATCACTTTCTTCCTGTATCCACTGCCTCTATTGTACTCCAAACTATTCTTTTTTCTAGTGTAAACCATTATAAATGTTTCAACTACTCTTAATCCCTCTCCACACTATTTTCTACACTGTAGATAGTTATCTTTTATAACTTCATTTTGATGATGTCCTTATCTCATACTTAAAACATATCTATGACTTTCTTTGGCTCTTAGAAGAGACATCAGAATACCTCACATGGCAAACAAAACATAGCCTGTGTGGTCTAACCCCTGCCTACATTTCCAGCCTTTTCTAGTATCAGCTTTTTCTAGCCCTTCCTAACCATGAGACAGCTGGAAATTATGGTTTTTCTTGCCTAAAAAGGTTTGGGAAATTCACAGTAGTGTCCTGCATGGTGTCCCATAGAATGTCTCTTTCTCAGGTTTAAATAACTCTTGGTTCTACCAACTATTATTATTCTGTAGCTACTCTGCACATTCTTCTCCAGATACCCTTGGGTTGATTAATATCCTCAAAGATGATGGTTTATCTTCTTTTCAGCATTAAATTGTCCATTAGTCTCAGTTTTGGACCCAAACTTAATCTGTAGTCCCAGAACTGAAACTAGTGTTCCAGGTGTGGATTGACAAAGAAGAGAGTTGAACTAGACTTTAGTAGCTCATTTTAAGCACCCTACTTTGATTAACCCCAGCCAACTCTCTGTGACTCTTCTTGGAAAGGTGCATTGCATTATTGACTCCCAAGTCCTAAGTCTCTCTCTGTCCTTTTCACAGGCTGGTCCTCAGCTACATCTTCGTGGTGATTGTTCTTGTACAGTGAGGGTTTTGAGCCTGAGAGTTAAATTTGGCATTTCTCTCCAAAATATCATCTCACTGGACACAGTCCATCGTCATTGCAGCCTGTTGAAATATTTTAGGATCTTGGATCTGTGATAGAGCATTTTTATTATAACTCTCAGTTCTATATCATGTATAACTGAGATTCACAGGCCATCAATTTCTTCACTCAGCTTATTAACTGACATTCTGAACAGGGATGGACAATACCTTCTGCGGAATTCCAAGGGTTCTGGGACAATGTGCATGTTACATCTTCTTCTAACCTCATGAGCTTCTCTCTCTCTTTTTTTTTTTTAATCTCCTTTCCTCATTTCTTCTTATCTACACATCCCACAAACACTGGACTGCTCTGAACAGTCCAGAAGTATTTTCTGCCTGTTTCAAGTCCTTGAGTGATCTCATCCTTTCTTGTGACTTTAAATATCATCTATTTATTGATAATTCAAAAATGTGATCACATTACTCACGGTCACTTTAAGAACCTAAGTGAGGCCCTCTGAAGGAAGCGGGCTGCTCCTGCAGGACCAGGAGACACCCCAAATACTGTGGGTGCCCCAACTGTGAAAGTGGGAAAGGGAGACCCTCCTCTCCCAAATACACACCCCCACTGGAGAAGCTGAAGGTCTGTTTGTGGAAGAAATTTCTAACTTTACCTGGGGCTGAGTCAAGTAAGAGAGGCGAGCGAAATACAGGGGCAGAGGAAGCAGCAGAAAGGCCCTAGGAGCTCACTGGGTCCCCAGGCAGCCCATTCCTGCCTGGCACCACAGGGATCTATGGGGAGGGTGGCCAGAGTAGCAGGGGGTAAAACTCCACAGGGAGAAGGAATCCTCTAGGTGAATTTTGTAACAATTTGAACGGGCAAGAAGCCTCCTGTCTAGAACTCGGGGGAGGGCTTGTGGACTTCACAGGCAGGGAAGAGGCAAGACCTTTTTTCCCGCAGCTGGAAGGCAGGTAGCCCAGGGCAAGTTTTCAAGCCATCTCACCCTCTGCCTGGAAACAGACGCGGGGCTGTTGTGGAGGGCACAGTGGGAGTGAAACCGGCCCTTCGGTTTGCGTGGGAGCTGGGTGAGGCCTGTGACTGCCAGCTTTGCCCCACTTTCCTGACAACCTGCGTGACTCAATAGAGGCAGCCATAATCCTCTTAGGTACACAACTCCAGTAACTGGGAATCTCACCTCCATCCCCCACAGCAGCAGCAGCAGCAAGACCCACCCAAGGAGAGTCTGAGCTCAGACATGCCTAGCGCCGCCCCCACCTGATGGTCCTTCCCTATCCACCCTGGTAGTGGAAGACAAAGGGCATACAACCTTGGGAGATCTAGGGTCCCTCTCCACACTACTACAACTGACGCTTTCTGGGAAGTGCCACCAGCACAAACATAGAGCATTAAACAGCCAAAGCTAAAGATCCTCACGGAATCCATTGCACACCCCTGCCACCTCCACTGGAACAGGCACTGATATCCACAGATGAGAGACCCATAGATGGATCACATCACAGGACTCTGTGCAGACAACCCCCAGTACCAGCCCAGAGCCAGGTAGACTCACTGGGTGGCTAGACCTGGAAGAGAGACAATAATCACTGCAGTTTGGCTCACAGGAAGCCACATTCATAGGAAAAGGGGGAGAGTATTACATCAAGGGAATACCCCATGGGACAAAAGAATCTGAACAACAGCCTTCAGCCCTAGACATTCCTTCTAACAGAGCTAACCCAAATGAGAAGGAACCAGAAAACCAATCCTGGTAATATGACAAAACAAGGTTCGTCAATACCACCCCCAAAATCATACTAGTTCACCAACAATGGATCCAAACCAAGAAGAAATCCCTGATTTACCTGAAAAAGAGTTCAGGAGGTTAGTTATTAAGCTAATAAGGGAGGGACCAGAGAAAGGGAAAGCCCAAAGCAAGGAAACCCAAACAATGATCCAAGAAGTAAAGGGAGAAATATTAAGGAAATAGATAGTTTAAGGAAAAAACAACAAAAAATTCAGGAAATTTTGACATATTTTTAGAAATGTGAAATGGCTTGGAAAGTCTCAGCAACAGAATTGAACAAGTAGAAGAAGGAAATTCAGAGCGTGAAGACAAGGTCTTTGAATTAACCCAATCCAACAAAGACAAAGAAAAAATAATAAGAAAATATGAACAAAGCCTCCAAGAAGTCTGGGATCATATTAAATGGCTAAACCTAAGAATAATCAGTGTTCCTGAGGAAGAAGAGAATTCTAAAAACTTGGAAAACATATTTGGGGGAGTAATCGAGGAAAACGTCCCCAGTCTTGCTAGAGACCTAGACATCCAAATACAAGAAGCACAAAAAACACCTGGGAAATTCATGGCCAAAAGATCTTCACCTAGGCACACTGTCATCAGGTTATCTAAAGCTAAGATGAAGGAAAGAATCTTAAGAGCTGTGAGACAGAAGCACCAGGTAACCCATAAAGGAAAACCTATCAGATTAACATCAGATTTGTCAGCAGAAACCCTACAAGCTAGAAGGGATTGGCCTTCTAGCCACTGATCAGCTTCCTCAAACAAAATAATTATCAGCCAAGAATTTTGTATCCAGGAAAACTAAGCACCATATATGAAGGAAAGATGCAATCGTTTTCAGACAAACAAATGCTGAGAGACTTCTCCATTACCAAGCCACCACTACAAGAACTGCTAAAAGGAGCTCCAAATCTTGAAACAAATCCTGGAAACACATCAAAACAGAACCTCTTTAAAGCATAAATCACACAAGATTTATAAAACAAAAATACAAGTTAAAAAACAAAAACAAAACAAAAAAAAAGTACACAGGCAACAAGGAGCATGTTGAATGCAAGGGTACCTCACATTTCAATAAACATTGAATGTAAATGTCCTAAATGCTCCACTAAAAACCACAGAATACGTAAGAACCCAAACAACTATCTACTGCCTTCAGGAGACTCACCTAACACATAAGGACTCATATAAACTTAAAGTAAAGGGGTGTCATCCAAATGGACACCAAAAACGAGCAAGAGTAGCTACTCTTATAACAGACAAAACAAACTATAAAGCAATAGCAGTTAAAAGAGACAAGGAGGGAAATTATATAATGGTAAAAGGCCTTGTCCAACAGGAAATCATCACAATCCTAAACATATATGCATCTAACACTGGATTTCCCAAATTTATAAAACAATTACTAATAGACCTAAGAAATGAGATAGACAGCAACACAATAATAGTGGGGGACTTTAGTACTCCACTGACAGCACTGGACAGGTCATCAAAACAGAAAGTCAACAAAGAAACAATGGATTTAAACTATACCTTGGGACAAATGGACTTAACAGATATATACAGAACATCTCATCCAACAACTGTAGAGTACACATCCTATTCAGCAGCACATGGTACTTTCTCAAAGATAGACATATGATAGGGCATAAAAATTAGCCTCAATAAATTTAAGAAAATTGAAATCATGTCAAGGACTCTCTCAGACCACAGTGGAATAAAACTGGAAATCAACTCCAAACGGAATCTTCTAAACCGGGCAAATACATGAAAATTAGATAACCTGCTCCTGAATGAGCACTGGATCAAAAACAAAATCAAGATGGAAATTTAAAAATTCTTCAAACCGAATGACAATAATGGCGCAACCAATCAAAATCTCTGGGATACAGCAAAGGCAGTGCTAAGAGGAGTGTTCATAACCCTAAATGCCTACATCAAAACGACTGAAAAAGCACAAACTGACATTTTAAGGTCACACCTTAAGGAGCAAGAGAAGCAAGAACAAACCAAACCCAAACCCAGCAGATGAAAGTAAATAACCAAGATCAGAGCAGAACTAAATAAAATTGAAAGGACTACAACAAAAATACAAAAGGTAAATGAAATAAAAAGCTGGTTCTTTGAAAAGGTAAATAAAATTGATAGGCCATTAGCAAGATTAACCCAAGAAAAGAAGTGAGAAAGTCCAAATAACTTCACAAAGAAATGAAACAAGAGATGCTACAACTGACACCACTGAAATACAAAAAATCATTCAAGGTTACTATGAGCACCTTTACGCACATAAGCTAGAAAACCTAGAAAGGAGGAATAAATTCCTGGAAAATTACAACCCTCCTACCCTAAATCAGGAAGAATTAGATACCCTGAACAGACCAATAACAAGATGCAAGATTGAAATGGTAATTTAAAAATCACCAACAAAAAAAAGTCCGGGACCAGACAGATTCACAGCAGAATTCTACCAGACATTCAAAGAAGAATTGGTAGCAATCCTTCTGACACTATTCCACAGATAGAGAAAGAAAGAACTCTCCCTAATTCATTCTATGAAGCCAGCATCACCCTAATACAAAAACCAGGAAAGGACATAATCAAAAAACAAAACTACAGACTAATATCCTTGATGAAGATAGATGCTAAAATCCTTAACAAAATACTAGTTAACTGATCCAAAAACATATCAAAAAGATAATCCACCATGATCAAGTGGGTTTCATGCCAGGGATGCAGGGATGGTTTAACATACACAAGTCAATAAATGTGATACACCACATAAACAGAATTAAAAACAAAAATCACATGATCATCTCAATAGATGAAGAAAAAGTATTCAGCAAAATTCAGCATCTCTTTATGATTAAAACTCTCAGCAAAATCAGCATACAAGTAACATACCTTAATGTAATAAAAGCCATCCATGACAAACCCGCAGCCAACATAATACTGAATGAGGAATTCCCTCTGAGAACTGGAACAAGACAAGGATGCCTACTCTCATCACTCCTCTTCAACATAGTACTGGAAGTCCTAGCCAGAGCAATCAGACAAGAGAAGGAAATAAAGGGCATCCAAACTGGTAAAGAGGAAGTCAGACTATCACTGTTTGCTGACAATATGATTGTTTACCTTAAAAATGCTAAGTACTCCTCCTGAAAGCTCCTAGAACTGATGAAACAATTCAGCAAAATTTGTGGATACAAGATTAATGTACACAAATCAGAAGTTCTTCTATACACCAACAGCAACCAAGTGGAGAATCAAGTCAAGAACTCAACCCCTTTTACAATAGCTACAAAAATAAATAAATAAATAAATAAATAAATAAATAACTTAGGAATATACCAAACCAAGGAGTCGAAAGACCTCTACAAGGAAAACTACAAAACACTGCTGAAATAAACCATAGACTACACAAACAAATGGAAACACGTCCCATATTCATGGATGGGTAGAATCAATATTGTGAAAATGGCCATACTGCCAAAAGCAATGTACAAAGTTAATGCAATCGTCATCAAAATACCACCATCATTCATCACGGAATTAGAAAAAACAATTCTAAAATTCATATGGAATCAAGAAAGAGCCTGGATAGTCAAAGCAAGACTAAGCAAAAAGAACAAATCTGGAGGCATCACACTACCTGATTTAAAATTATACTATAAGGCCATAGTCACCAAAACAGCATGGTACTGGTATAAAAATAGGCACACAGACCAATGGAACAGAATAGAGAACCCAGAAATAAACCCAAATACTTACAGCCAACTGATCTTCAGCAAAGAAAACTAAAACATAAAGTGGGGAAAGGACACCCTTTTCAACAAATGGTGCTGGGATAATTGGCTAGCCACTTGTAAAAGAACGAAACTGGATCCTCATCTGTCACGTTATAAAAAAAATCAACTCAAGATGGATTAAGGACTTAAACCCAAGACCTGAAACTACAAAAATTCTAGAAGATAACATTGGAAAAACCCTTCTAGACATTGCCTTAGGCAAATATTTCATGACCAAGAACCCAAAAGCAGACATACCACAGAGGGGAGAAAACTTCACAATCTATACATCTGGCAAAGGACTGACATCCAGAATCTACAACAACCTCAAACAAATTAGTAAGGAAAAAAAAATCCCATTAAAGTGAGCTAAGGACATGAATAGACAATTCTCAAAAGAAGATATACAAATGGCCAGCAAACATATGAAAAAAATGCTCAATATCACTAATGATCGGGGAAATGCAAATCAAAACCACAATGCAATACCACCTTACTCTTCCAAGAACGGCGATAATAAAAAAGTCATAAAACTGTACATGTTGGTGTGGATGCAGTGAACAGAGAACACTTCTACACCGCTAATGGGAATGTAAACTAGTACAGCCACTATGGAAAACAGTGTGGAGATTCCTTAAAGAACTAAAAGTAGAGCTACCATTTGTTCCAGCAATCCCACTAATAGGTATCTACCCAGAGGAAAAGAAGTGATTATTAGAAAAAGACGAAAAAGATGCTTACACATGCATGTTTATAGTGGCACAATCCACAATTGGAAAATCATGGAACCATCCCAAATGCCCATCAAACTGTAATATTATGTGTATATATATATAATCATATACATATATATAAAATCATATACATATATATGATGGGATATTACACAGCCATAAAAAGGAATGGATTAACAGCATTTCCAGCGACCTGAATGGGATTGGAGACCATTATTCTAAGTGAAGTAATTCAGGAATGGAAAACCAAACATTGTATGTTCTCACTGGTATGTGGGAGCTAAGCTATGAGGATGCTAAGGCATAAGAATGATACAATGGACTTTGAGGATTTGGGGGGAAGAGTAGGAGGGAGGCAAGGGATAAAAGACTACAAATATGGTGCGGTGTTATACTGCTTGGGTGATGGGTGCACCAAAATCTCACAAATCACCACTAAAGAACTTACTCCTGTAACCAAATACCCCCGTACCCAAATTACTTATGAAAAAATAAAATATAAAATAAAATGTGTGACTCTTGTTTGGAACTCTTCCTTGGACCCCAGGTTCAACAATTCTTCTTGGCTCTCTAGTAGGCATTTCAAACTAGTGTGTCCTGAATCAAACTCTTGATCTTCATGTTCCAAACATGTTTCTGGAACCTTCCCCATCTCAGTCAATGATATCTCTCTGGTTGCTCAGGCCCACACTATGGAATTTTTTGTTCTCAGACATGAATTCAGTCTCAGTTGATCCTAATGGTTCCACCTTTACAATATACCTCAAATCTGACTGTTGCTCATGCAAATACCCTGGTCTAAGTCAACATCTGATGCTTCATCTGTTTTATTTATTTTTCTGTTTATTGTCTGTTTGCTTGAACTAGAATGTATGTCCACTGGGGATGCAGGGGACAAGAATTTGTGTCTGTTTTGTTCTCACATTTAGTTCAAGTGCCGGGCATGGTGGCAGGTGCCTGTAGTCCCAGCTACTCGAGAGGCTGAGGCAGGAGGATGGCGTGAACCCAGGAGGTGGAGCTTGCAGTGAGCTGAGATTAAGCCACTGCACTCCAGCCTGGGTGAAAGTGCGAGACTCCGCCTCAAAAAACAAACAAACAAACAAACAAAAGTATTTTTAAAAGTTCTTAATATATAGTAGGTGTACAAAAATGTTTTCAGATGAATAAATACATAAATGAATAAATGACAGATGTCCTGTCATTCAGATTCAGCTCACTTCCCATCATCCACAGAGACAGCATAAGATATTTTATCACATGCCTGTCCAATATTCTGGATATAACATGCTTACCATATTCTAAAACTTAATAAATCTTTTATTTTTCCCTAAGTGTTTTTCCCTCCAAGTTTTCATTCTCTCAGCAAATTGTCCCTCACTCCATCCGGTTCCTGAAACTAACAAGATAGGAGTTCTCCATGGTGCTCATTTGTCTTATTCCCCAAAGCCGACTGATAAACGTATCTGTCTGCTTTGTCTCCACAGCACACCTTTGAATTTGACTACTGTCTTCATCTCCTCTGCTATTTTCTAAGTTTAAGACATGTTCTTCTCTTGCACTATCTAAAAAGTCTCCTCACCACTCATGCTACCCCCGTCCACTACCTGGTCCATTCCCTCTATAACAACGAGGGTGATCTTTTCCAAAAAACAAGTCACATAGCCTTGTTCTCTGCTTAAGACCATGGCACACAATTGCATCCACACTTAGAATAAAAGTCAAAGTGCTCACTGAGGTCCAAGGACCCCTTCATTGCCTGGTCCACACAAACCTGTTTGACCTCATCTCCTAAAACTGACTCCTTTACTGGTGAGCCCTAGATGCCTTCTCCTTCGGTATTCCTGGAACAAACCACATTGGTTCCTACTCAGGGTGTTTGCACCAGCAGTGGCCTGTGCCTTGAAGGGTTTTCTACCAGCATGCCTCACAGTCGCTCATCACTCAGAGTGTCCTCTTTCTCCACGCTTTCCTTAGTGAGGTAATCAGTGTCACCCCACCACCACCTTCTTCACAACATTGTATTTCCTATCATGGCTTATATGCTTTGCATGCGTTTACTTACTTGAAATTACCCTCTTTATTTTTCTGTTTGCCTGTGAAAAGTTTCTTCTGCATGCAATTCTAAACTTCTTAAGCACGAGGAGCTTGTCCACTATGCTCAGTGCATTATTCACCATATCCAGAACATCAACGGGAACATCGTAGGCATTCACAATGTTTGTTGAATGAATATATGATGGTGCATATAAAATCCAAACAACCAAGAACTGGTTATTCATAAGTAACATGTCCTTACTGGAACCATACCATGTTCTAGTGATTTTCAGTTCTTTGCTGAAGTGCTCATGATATTTTTAACAGCACATCCCTGTGTCTATGCTGACTGTAGGTTTATCGGTTCACAGTTTTTATGATCACTTTCCATCCTGTTCCTTTTTGTTCACTGAGAATTATCCTAGGACCTTTCTTTCTCCCTCCAGTTCCTCACAGGTTCAATAAGCACAACTACAAATTCCATCTGTCTGTTCCAGACAATGATGCATGCAGGCATGGAGACTGGAGCTCACTTTAAAAGGTTCGGTTGAGGCGTGCGGGCTGCTCCTTATATTGGGGTCCAATTCCTTCCTAATCAATATTACTTCTAATCTGGTGACTCTGACAAATTAAATGGGAATGAGGAGTTGGATGATTGATACTATCTTCTTCAAGCCTTCCTTTTACTGGATGTGCTGAGTTTCTTCTCTTTGCTTACCAAGACCCATTCTCCACCCGGTCTTACACAATGTGTGTTAAAAGACTTCAGTGCCTTCTGGCTTCCACCTGGGTTTGGCCAAAGAAAAGTCTCCGGAAGCCCCAGCAGGAGCTCAGAGGGAGGGAGGAGAGTGAGGTCACAGTACTTTTTCCAGTTCTCTCTCTCTACAAGGTCCCCTTGGGCTGGGCCTGTCCCGCGACTGAACAGCACTGATTCTCCCAAAGTATTTGTCTTTCCTCCCTGTCAGGCCGAGGATTGGTAACAGCTCAGCTGCTGCCAGGTTACTGAAGCATGTCTGTGGTTCATCTGTATCCTCCCTTCCTAAATAAATCCTCCTCACGCTGCCCTTCTGTTTTCTGGGGAGGCCCTGACCTGTTCCCTGGCATCCCACCTCCTGATCTGGTTCCTGTCACCTACCACCCGCCTGCCTTGCCCTCACCAGCCACTACTGGCCTGTAGAGTCCTTTGGCTTTTCTTTCTATAGCAATCATGCACAGTTGTGAATCAGAACTTGAGTCGTCTACATAGGATCTTTAAAAGCAATCACAATGCTACAATACCTTTATTCCTGGGGATTTTACCCTCTCCTTTGTATATTATTATAAAAGAGAAAGGGCCAAAGTATATTCAAGGGACAAATCTGAGAGGACTGTAGAGACAAAAGCTATTTAGATAATTTGGTGCCTAAGTAGTGATAAAGTAATTATTGAACTAGTAATTAGATAGATAACTGGACGATGCCTTCCCTTTGCATTTAACAACAACAACAAAGATGCCACCAACAATTAAAGAAAGAACATGAAAAATCAGCTAAACTTACAAAAAGAACCAGAGGGAGTCTATTAATATAATACAGGACCTAAGAAGAGTTACCTATTTAAAGAAGATACTCACAGTGTGTTTTGCTATCAAGAACCAAACTACCTAAGTGACCTTTGAACATGTTTGTTCAGGAGGTTACATAAGTAAGAAAAAGAGAGGGAGGGTAGAATTCTCTTTACATGAGTGGATAAACTGAGGCTGTGAAGAGTACCCTATGGATTCTGAAGACCAAGGGTGTTCGACGTTTTGCTTACCTAAGCAGCTTACCCTAAGTACCCTTTCGTGCAAATTTAGACAAAAAGCTATAGTTACTTGCTCCTCTGACAGTCATTTAACATCCAAAATGGTAAGTTGATCAATATCCATCTACAGCTACTATTTACCTCTTCCAGGCAGATAAAGACATCTTACCTAGGACATTTTTGTTCCACCAAATATTCTCTATAAGTGTGTATCCAAGAATACCGCCAAAATTGGCTGAATTATGACGGCTCTTTCTTTTCCCAAACTCCAGTTGATAAATCCATTTACTATCTAAGTGGTATGTGCTATTTATTGTGTTTTAGTATTCATTTAAGAATTAGGAGGTGTTCTGCTGTTTCCGAAGGATCATTTTATTTTGCCTCTATATTCAATTTATGATTTCTAAACAAGGCAGCGGGTCATCAAGTATTTTGAAGGCAAGTGATAGGAAGTAAGCCCTGCTTGTTTATGGAAATGTTGGCGAAAGTAGTTTTTGTGGCAGAGAAATGGAAGGGAATTAATTAACTAATTGCCTTTTCATGGATGCTTTGCAAGTTATGTACATGATGTACCACAGATTCAAATTAGATTCCTTTCACATCAAAAACTCCTGTGTAGAGTTTTTTTTCTTTTTTTTCTTTATCCACCTGTGCAGATACTTTATGGTTGTTGACATATCATGCGTAGGATGTAGGGTAAAGAAAACATGCTTCCCAATCCCATGGAGTGAGCAGTAAGGATGTAGGAGACAGATAAGGAACAAGTAAATGAATAAGTCAGTAAAAATTGCAGGTATCAAACAGCATGCTGTAACATATAACAATATTGTGATCGAGAATTAAAGATTAGGTAAAGAAGGATCCTTCATTTGGAAGATCAGATAGGGTCAGGCTATAAACTGAGGCTTGAAGAACTAAAGAGGGGTCAGGCAAGGTGCAAAGGATATGGATGTTGCCGATAGAGGAAACTTTACCCTGAAAGCTTGAAGGAGAGAAAGAACTTGAAGTAACCAGTGTGGCCAGAATACAATGAGTTCGAGAGAAATGTCTCAAGATAAGTTTGGAGATGGTGTCTAGACTTTATTCCTAGTGTAATAGTTAGGATGTGGGGGTATCAATGAGAAAATAAGAAAAGCATACATTTTATGCTTTTAGAAATCATTTGTGAGTGGAGATTGCATTGAAAGAAAGCAGGATGGAAGCAGCAAGACCAACTGCAAAGACTATTGCAGAGTCCAGCTAAGAAGCCAGTTGTGGCTTGGACTGTCTTGGTGCAGAGAGAAGAGGGCAGATTCGAATGATCTGCAGTTGCAGCAGCGAGTAAGTGCTCAGGAGACTTGTTCCTCAAGGGTTATGTGAGTGTTGAGGGACAGAAGAGAATGTCTGAGGAAGCCTCTGTGTCTGATTTCGAACAAACAGTTGTATGGAGGACCTGTGTGTGGAAGAGGAGAAGAGAGGGATGAGATGGTTTTAAGGGGTAATCAAGCATTTTGTTTTGGATATGTAAATTTTGAGAAGCCTGGGAAATAGAAGGGCTAAGTTTTAAACTCCATTTAAATCCTATGTTCACCACCTGAAAAGAAATCTCTAGGTTTGAATTCGCAAATAAGCACGAGGCAGAAGGTTCAGCTGTGGTATTTTCAGTGATGTTGAAAAAATAGTAACAATAACAATGACAGGTGATAATAAGATACTGATTGCCTACTTTCTGTTGCGTTCAATAGGTGTTTCCAGTCAGTGTCTCTTGGTTGGATTGTACTCTTTTCATGGGGTGCTCGAGTTTCTCTCTAAATCTCCTAGAAACTCTTTAAAATCTTTCTGCATTAACATGTGCACCCATTTTGGAACTAGTAGCACTAAGTTTAAAACAAATTTGAATAGTACCTCTAAGAATGTCATGACTTACATTTGGGATTGCTAAATTTGCTTAGACAAAAAAAAAAAAAAAAAAAAAAAAAAATCAGTCTATTGTCCTATGTTACTTCTTTATGTCAAATCTTAAAATATTTGAGGCAGTTTGAGTTAAAGGTTCATCAAATCTCCAAAAGCTCCACAATCTCCAGACCTACCTGTCACTCACTAGCAGATTCTTAGAACTGCTCCTTTTCCTTGGCCCATATTCCATGGCTTCTCCTTGGCCAG
The DNA here is from genome assembly GCF_047675955.1 of Chlorocebus sabaeus. Lineage (NCBI taxonomy): Eukaryota > Metazoa > Chordata > Mammalia > Primates > Cercopithecidae > Chlorocebus > Chlorocebus sabaeus. Next base: position 126,527,516 of record NC_132914.1, on the reverse strand, counting down.
TTGGGCGCTCACTCCCAGGTCTGTAGAGTGTCTTTAGTACCCTAACCTGGTCCTGGAGTTTTCATTCTTGTCTAGATTTGCTCTGCCCTGTGATTTCCTAAGTCAGCATTTCCTAAATGGATGAGACGTAGAACACTGGTGCTCTGAATATTATCGATTTTGCATTTTAAAAAAAGGCTCTGGCAAGAATGCGAAATGCTGGGTTAACCAAAGTCAGCAGACTTCTCTGCTGTAGGACCACTCAGAGCCATAAATAATGATCATTTTCCACATAGGAGGAATTAAAATATTGTGTTCCACAGGGTTCTTTATCATAAAATCCTATTTGCCAGTGGAATTCCTGGTTTCCCAAGCCACAACAATCAACATCTGTGTTGTGCCATGGAATGCATTCTGGGAACACATATTTGAACCATTGATTATAATACCAATTCGTTTGTTAATACGTTTTGCAAAGAGGTGAAATGTACGTAGATAGATTAAAAATGTTAAGTCGGGTAAATTGTGGAAGGCTTGTTATGCTGGTGTTGGTCTTCAGACCTCTTTTTAGCTATCCAACTTATCTACTGGATAAGCCAGAAGAAGTCACTTGATTTCTTTTGAATTTCTTCATCTACAAATGAGATAATATTATCAAACTTTCTTAATTTTGCATGGATGTTGTGAAAATAGACATAGCTACAACACTTAGATGTGCTTTTTAGCTTTTGGTAACCGAGGTGTTATATAAACCCCAGGCCTTGTTTATACTGTGGTTATAATAAGCAGTGTAACTTTTCTACTGGGGAGCCCTGAGATAACATTGTTGGAGAAAAAGAAGTGGCTGAACAGAACAACTTCTCTGAGTTAAACCCGTTCCCTGACAGCTGGCTGGTGGGTGAGCTGCTGAGCTCTGAGATTTGAAGTGGCATTTACAGAAGACCTTATTTTGAGAAGGCACCACGGGGAAATTATAACAAGTGTTATTTAACAGTTCTAATTATGATTTTTTCTGTCTCTGCTTTGTATCTACAATTTGATCCAAATTAATATTTATTTATACTAATAATAGCAAACCCAGATGGATTCTTACTCTGCCCCCAGCACTGCTCACAAAGACCTTGTGTGGACTGGAGGCCAATGTGGGCAGATCACTTGAGGTCAAGAGTTCAAGACCAGCCTGGCCAACATAGCAAAACCCTGTCTCTACTAAAAATACAAAAATTAGCTGGGCATAGTGGCCCACGCCTATACTCTCAGCTACTTGAGAGGCATGACAATCACTTGAACCTGGGAAGCGGAGGTTTCAGTGAGCTGAGATTGCACCACTGTACTCCAGCCTGACAGAGCAAGACCCTATCAAAAAAAAAAAAAAAAAAAAAAAAAAATCCAAGTATGGTATTCAGGGGTGTGGCAGGGGAACTTTTGCAAGATGCCACCATATAAGTGAGAAGGAGCTAAGAGGATATGGGATTGTTCAGGCTGTGACCTGGACTTCGCATGGTAACACCAGGACATGGTATTGTTCAGGCCACGATGTGGACTTTGCATGGTATTGTAGGATGTGGGATTGTTCAGGCCATGACCTGGCCTTTGCATGGTATCGGAGGATATGGGATCGTTTAGGCCGCGACCTGGCCTTTGCATGGTATTGTAGGATGTGGGATTGTTCAGGCCATGACCTGGCCTTTGCATGGTATCGGAGGATATGGGATCATTCAAGCCGTGACCTGGCCTTTGCATGGTGTCGCAAGTGTAGAGTTGTTAGGCAAGGAGTTGATATTTTGAAAGATCACACCAGCCACTGTGTGGAGTCAATGATGACTCTGCTTACAGACTGCAATGGTTGAAATGTGGCAACTGGATTGGGCTCCTGGATAGCCAGATAGTCAGTAAGACATTATTTCTGGGTATGAGTATGAGGGTGTTTCTTCCTTAGTTTCCAGAAGAGAATAGAATTTAAATCAGTATACCAAATAAAGATCCACCCTCAGCAGTGTGGGCTGACACCATCTAATCCATCAAGGGCGCAAGTAGAACACAAAGGTGGAGGCAGGGTGAATTTCCCCTCTGTCTTCTTGAGCTGGGACTTCCATCCTCTCCTGTTCTCAGGCATTGGAGCTCCTGGCTCACAGGCCTTTGGACAGAGAGATTTACACTCACCCCATCCCCCCAACCCACCCACCTACAGTTCTCAGGATTTCTCCTTGCAAATCACACCACCAGCTTTCCTGGGTCCCCAGCTTGCCAGTGGCAGAGCATGGGACTTCTCAGCCTCCATAATCATATGAGCCAATTTCCATAACAAATCTTTTCGTACACATCTGTGTATATCCTGTTGGCTCTGCTTCTCAGGAGAACACTGACTAATATGGAGGCTTTGTAGAGTCCCGGCGAGTGATGGTGGTGGTGGGCTCTGCAGAGTCCTGGTGAGTGATGATGGTGGTGGGCTCTGCAGAGTCCTGGCAGGTGATGACGGTGGTGGGCTCTGCAGAGTCCTGGTGAGTGATGATGGTGGTGGGCTCTGCAGAGTCCTGGTGAGTGATGATGGTGGTGGGCTCTGCAGAGTCCTGGTGAGTGATGACGGTGGTGGGCTCTGCAGAGTCCTGGTGAGTGATGATGGTGGTGGGCTCTGCAGAGTCCTGGTGGGTGATGACGGTGGTGGGCTCTGCAGAGTCCTGGTGAGTGATGATGGTGGTGGGCTCTGCAGAGTCCTGGTGGGTGATGATGGTGGTGGGCTCTGCAGAGTCCTGGTGAGTGATGATGGTGGTGGGCTCTGCAGAGTCCTGGTGAGTGATGATGGTGGTGGGCTCTGCAGAGTCCTGGTGAGTGATGACGGTGGTGGGCTCTGCAGAGTCCTGGTGGGTGATGATGGTGGTGGGCTCTGCAGAGTCCTGGTGGGTGATGATGGTGGTGGGCTCTGCATAGTCCCGGTGGGTGATGATGGTGGTGGGCTCTGCAGAGTGCCGGCGAGTGATGACGGTGGTGGGCTCTGCAGAGTCCTGGTGAGTGATGATGGTGGTGGGCTCTGCAGAGTCCTGGCAGGTGATGACGGTGGTGGGCTCTGCAGAGTCCTGGTGAGTGATGATGGTGGTGGGCTCTGTAGAGTGCTGGTGAGTGATGATGGTGGTGGGCTCTGCAGAGTGCCGGCGAGTGATGACGGTGGTGGGCTCTACAGAGTCTTGATAGGTGATGATGGTGGTGGGCTCTGCAGAGTCCTGGTGAGTGATGATGGTGGTGGGCTCTGCAGAGTCCTGGTGGGTGATGATGGTGGTGGGCTCTGCAGAGTCCTGGCAGGTGATGACGGTGGTGGGCTCTGCAGAGTCCTGGCAGGTGATGACGGTGGTGGGCTCTGCAGAGTCCTGGTGGGTGATGATGGTGGTGGGCTCTGCAGAGTCCTGGTGGGTGATGATGGTGGTGGGCTCTGTAGAGTGCTGGTGGGTGATGATGGTGGTGGGCTCTGCAGAGTCCCGGCGGGTGATGACGGTGGTGGGCTCTGCAGAGTCTCGGCAAGAGATGATGGTGGTGGCTGCAACGGACACCCTGGTAGTGAGAACCGGATGGCACTGGTTGATGTGTTGGCTGTGGAGGCATCAGTGGTTGCTGATGGATTGAACATATGTTGGGAGGTGGAATTAAGGACCCGCGCTTTAAGTGGGATAGAAGACATTGGTTTCTAGCCCTCGGTTCTTCCACCTTTGGAGCAGACGTGGAATTGAGAGCCTCATAGCAAGAAAAACAAGACTAGGAACGCACAGCTGGCAATGGGCTGTCTTTGGGATCCAGGCCTCTGTCTCTTGCTTTATATCCACATGTTTGCTTTGGTCTCACATGGGCGGAGCCTCTCCCTCTCCCACTGACTTTGAGCTCGAGCTTCGCTATTTGAGTTGCTTTGGCTGAGGGGCTGTTGGCGGATGTGAAAGGAGTCGATGCTGAACACGTGCTTATGGGGTAGGTTTTCCCTCTTCTGCTTCTGCCATGGTTATGAGAAAAATATGCTCCAGTGGCCTGCTGGTCCCGGAAGAAAAGGCAGCATCTGGAATGGGCCTGAGCCCAACCCAAAAGCTAGAGCCAAGGCCCTCTGCCTTCCTGAGCCCAGCTGACCCGCAGACCCCAGCCTGCAGCAGAGCATCAGCAGCTGGCCCACAGATCGGGGCTGGAGGGAAGGTGAACTTTATGTTGTATGCAGGGGCTGTCTAATGGAGAGCCCTCAGAGACACATCCTGGCCTTGCCATAGAAAAGGTGGCAGAGGCCAGGTATGGTGGCTCACGCTTGTAATCCCTGCACTTTGGAAGGCCAAGGCGGGCAGATCACTTGAGGTCAGGAGTTCGAGACCAGCCTGACCAACATGGTGAAACCCCGTCTCTACTAAAACTACAAAAATTAGCCAGGTGTGGTGACACACGCCTATAATCCCAGCTACTCAGGAGGCTGAGGCAGGATAATCATTTGAACCTGGGAGGCAGAGGTTGCAGTGAGCCGATATCACACCATTGCACTCCAGCCTGGCAATGGAGCAAGACTCCGTCAAAAAAAAAACCCAAAAACTAAAACAAAAGGTGGCAGACAAGCCTGATGGATGTGGATAGACCTTGTTCTTGCTTCTCAAGATTTTGAGCCCAGAAAACCACTAGGATTCACAGTAGCTGTAGTTTATGTCCTTTAGATAGATGCTATAGACAATAGTTTAAAAAAAATAAAGACCTGTTGGTGCTATTATAGTCTTTTCCAATGCATGTGCTTAAAATATTATATTCCCTTCAGCAGCATCATCACCTGAGACAATAGAACATGGTGCTTAAGAACTGGAGCCTTGAAATCAGACTAAGCTGATGGTGAATCCTATGTCTGTTCTGGTGTTGGGCATTTAATCTAATCACCCTAAACCTCAGTTTCCTCATTCGTAAATGGAGGCAATGATGCCCACCCACCAGGCTTGTGGAGGAGGGCGGATTTAATTAAATAATGCACAAAATCATCTAGAATAGTGCCCAAGACAAAGTGGGTACTCAATAAATGTTAGCTTTTGCTATTATGGTGGTGGCTGTGATTGTTGCTGTGACTGGCTTTATGGATGAAACTGAAGGCCCCATATTCTTGCCTAAATGTGTATGAGTTCCCAATTTGGAAAACTGGAGTAATGTCTGTGCTTTTGAAGCAAGTTGCATGAGGAAGTAATTAGCATGGACATTTAAAGTTCCTAGGTGGGCCTCTTTTTTGTAAACATTGCTAACGGCATCTTTGTTCAACATTTACTGAGCAAATGTTAGGAAATACAGGGAGAGAAGGAGGTGAGAGGATGTAGCTTTGAGCCCCCATAGCTCATATGGTGTATGCTGTATACAAACTCCTGAAGGGAGATTCAGACATTTATAATATAGAGACTAGATAAGACCAAATCTTGGAAGAAGCTAACAGCAAACCAGGAAGTTTGTTCCAATGGGAGGGTCCTTTCTAGAAGAGGGGAGTTCCTTGATTTCCAGCTTCTGCTCTCAGGACAGTGGTAGACTAAATACCTCAAACTGTTTGCATCCTAAATCCTTGGAACCTATGAGTGTTGACTTACATGGCGGCAGGGACTTTGGAGTTGTGCCTAGAGATGTGTGGTGAGGAGATGATTCTCGATCATTAGTACGTGTGTAACCACAAGTGTTCTTGTATAAGAGGGAGACAGGAGGCGGGTAACAGCAGTAGGGAGTGTGAGGATAGAGGAAAGGTTGAAGTGAAGCACCAGATTGAAGGAATGAAACAAACAGGCCACGAGCTATGAGATTCAGGCAACCTCTGCGTGCATTTGACACAATATTTGTAACAGCAACTATAATTGATTTAACTATTAATTTCTGTATTACATTTTCCTAGTTTTTCTATAGGTATAGCTTCAAAATGTTTATGTTTTAAAGCATCCACTACAAATGTTAATGTCCAAAGCAAGTCTTTAGCAATGTCAAAATTCCAGTTATCTCTTTGTTAACAAATATTCAACATTGATAGGAAGAAAAAAAAAAAAAGACAAGGGAAGAGATTCTCCCCTGAAGTCTCCAGAAGGAACACAGTCTTTCCAACACACCCATTTTATACCGCTACCCTCCCGAAATGAAAAATAGTAATTTGTTGTTTCAAGCCACTAAGTTTGTGGCAACATGTTACAGCATCCATAGGGAAAACCGTAACAGGTACATTGCACGTGTGTGGACTCCTAAGTTAGGTGGGTGCCCAGTGATATTCATGGTCACATTTCTTCATCCCAAGTCCTGGCCACTGAGCAGTCGTCGAATGTCTTTTTATCTTAATAGATCGATGACGTTCCCATTTTTATGGCTCTCAGAACCCTCTCCTCTTATAGGGTTCCTATGTGGCAACTGGCCTTGTTTTGCAGTTAGTCACTTCTCTGAGTGTTGGTCGGCCTTGCGAGTATTGGATTCAGACCACACACTCCTGCATCTTAAGTAAGTAGCTGGTTCAAGTATTCTCCATCTCCTCTACGATGACTTGGTTCCCCAGTGCATTTCGAATGGACGTTAGAACAGCCGCTGTTCTAAGAATCTCCTTTGTGCCCAAACTCCAAATGTGCGGAGACTCACAAAAGAAAAGGTCTGAGGTTTATTTCTTCATTTTTTCACCTCTAAAAAAAATCAACCTTTTAAGCACCAAAGATATGTTTATGGCTTTGAATAATATCAGATTTCAAAGCACAAGGAAAGTCCTTGAGGTTTGAAGTTTGCCTATGAAAATGATGAAGCGTAATTGGAAAGCAGTCAGTTCAGCATGGTTCATTGAAGAGACCTGTTTAACTTTACGGCACAAAAGGTTCATAGAAATATTAGCTTCCTCTATTTTAGCACCACTGTGAGAACACCCTGAAGGACATCTGGAAATGGTATAATTCCCATTTCCCTTTTTTCTCAGCAGTAAATTAAATCTAATACCAATAAAGCAGTGAAAATTATATTTTGTCGTTAATAGTCTCTACGTGTTCCAAGAGCTTAAAAAAGAAGAAAAAAAGAATCTGATTGTTCAATGTGTCCAGTTTGATGAGATATAGGGTGGGGCACTCCCATGAATTGTCACATATAAAACATTCTCTGGGCTTTCTTAGCTATCTGTAAATGATTCTTTAAATTGTTTGGTAACCCATATGTGCTTTGGAGAAAATCAATTAAATGAAAAACAGTTAAATTTTTTTCTTGCAATCGGGAAAAAACAAAAAAAGTTCAACTGTATGAAACAGAAAAGAGATACTTATTGACTTCCATAAAAAAGTCTGCATGTGGATTTCAGGTATGGCTTGATGCAGGAGCTCCAACAGTATCATCAGCACCAGTTTTGCTCTTCTCACATTTTAGCTCTGGATTTTCCTGTATGGTTGCCTTGGCCACCCACTGGCTGACCCCAGCACCTCCAGGTTCCTACCATTCTTTCCATTCACAGTCCTTGCAGAAAACAAAATAACCTATCTCCCAAGAATTCCAACCGACATCTCATGGCTCTGTTTGACTAAATCAGATGTCATATCTGAACCACTTTGGCTCTGATGAGCCACACCTAAGTCACAGATCGAACTTGGGAACTTCCTTCTGAAGCGCTTGGCCTGAAAGTGCAGTGAAGTTGGTTTTATGAAGGAAAGTTGAGGTTCTGACATCAAAGTTATTAATAGAACAAGTGTTTTGAATGGCAAAAACCCTTGCCAGTGACCATGTCTTTTAAGTCTCATGCTAAGAGGAGGTTTATCGTCAGCACATTTAATAATGAGTGCTCATAAAGGAGAGCCTTTGACGGGGGCCACCTTGTCCAGTGCCTGTCGCTGAGCCACCAAATGGCTATTCCCCTTCTTTGGGTCTCTATAGATGGGCCTGGAGGACATCATGTTAAGTGAAATAAGCCAGACACAGAAAGACAAATACCGCAGGATTTCACTCATATGTGAAATCTAAAATTAAAATAAAAAGAGTTGTATTACAGAAGCAGAAAGTAGAACCATGGTTACCAGAAATAGGGGAGCCAGATAGAAGGATTGTGGGGTGGATAGGGAGAGGTTGGTTAATGGGTACACAGTGACAACTGGATAGGAGGAAGCAGTTCTGGTGTTTTATTGTATGGTGGGGTGATGATGGTTAACAGTGAGGACTTGTATATTACAAAATGGCTAGATAAGAGCTTTGGAATGTTTTGACCACAAAGAAATGATAAATGTGTGATGGACATGCTTAAACACTCTGGTTTGAACATTGTACAACATATATATGTATCAAAATATCAACCTGAACCCTGTAAACATACACAATTGCAATGTGTCGATGCATTTTAAAACATAAAAAACATTGAAAAGCAGGAGTGTGACTTTGCAAGCTGTAGGTTTACTTTAGCTCTAAAATTCTGAGATAAAGCATTTGGTCTTCCTCAAGCCTGTCGTTGCTTATGATAGACCTTGATCATTTTCTCTGCCTTGTCATTCCTTTATCTTCTGCTGGAGATGATCCTACCCTCTACACCCATGAGGTGGTGATACGTATTCATGTTGGTTTTCAAATGTTTCCATGTCTCCCCACCTCTAGTAAGAGTGTGGCATGATCCTTTTCTTTTCCCTTGTGGTTGAGTAAAGTCAAATGACCAGTTCTTCCTTAAAAAAACCACAGAGCCTGGAGTGCTTTGAAGCTGATTTTCACTAACAGCAGACACGTGAGCTGCTGCTGGGATCCCTTTCTGGTCCTGGTTCTTACCCTTCTGCAGACCTGCTTTCTCAGCTATTTTTTAAATTCTCAAGTGTGTCCCAATATCTTTCCTGTAAATCCCTGCATCGCTTAAATGATCCAAAGTTGCTTTCTGTTGCTGGCAGCGAATGGCTTGCCTTGAACCCACTGTGAGGCCTAGCCAGGCCAAACTCACTTGGGATGGTCTGTGGGGGTCAGGATGAGAGAACTGGACTAAAGAACGTGCACCAAATGCATCTTTGCTCTATTTCAGAATCTCTGTGCCCCACCTGGTTCCAGGACCTTCAGCTAGTTTTTCCAGCCCCCTGCTACAGTGGCAACAAACTCCACATTGATTCTAGGACCTTCCTCTGACAATAAAGAGGGGTTCTCCCTGCGTGTCCAGGCTGTCCTTCCCCAGGCTCTTCTGTGGACTCTGAAACAGGAAACGTTTTCTGGACAGGCACATACATTTTACCCAGAGGCAGAGAGGAATTAGCACCCTGCAGAGCAAACTGCTGACCAATTGACAAATGGAAACTGGTTGATAAATTCCTCCCCAAATGAAGTGTTCTGAGAAGCATTCCCTTGTACTGTCTTCCAGAAAGTCTGGCAACAATGAGCGATCTCTGGTGCTTGATTCCAGTTACTAATGAGCTTGGTAGTGTATACTCACACCAGCCTCCTCGATTCCCTGACTCACCCCTCCTTTCCCCAGTCCCTGCTCTGGGGGCTGACACCCCCTCAGACGTTAATAGCACATAACCTTTGCTGGCTTCGGGCTCTGTTTTCCAGGAAACGCAGAATGAGCTACTGTTTATGAGTTAGTCAGGAGAAACTGGCACTTGTCTCTCTTGAATGCCTTTAACGTATCTCACACCATGGATGGGAAGGTGTAGGAAACTTCAGGAAAACAGAATTACAGCCTATATCTAGATTTATCTCTCACTCGGGGAAAGAAACAGGAGTAGGGTTCAGAAGCTGCTGACACTTGTCTACTGATCATGAAGAGAAAAAAGGCAGTCTGTAACACAAAGTATTCTCCTATTCAGCACGAAGAACATCTTGTTGCTTCTAGGATGGAACTAAAGGTGATTTAGAAGTAACCAGGGAGATAACTCTGTTGCAGTGAATAGAACACTGTGCTTAGATTAAAATACTTGTTCTTCCATTTTGCCTTTTGTAAACCATTTAACCTCACCAAGCATCTCTTCACAATAATGTTGGAGGTTTAAATGAGATAACGTACTCAAAATCACACAGTGCATAAAAAGCAATCAGAAGAGTGTTGTTGTTCAAGCTAGACTTCTAGTGAAGCATGGTGGAATGTTTACTTATATTTACAGTTGCATGAGTCAGGCTCTCCAGAAAAACAGAACCAATAGGATGTGTGTGTGTATGTATGTGTGTGTGTGTATGTGCATGTTAATATACGTATGTATATATACGTGTGTGTGCGTGTTCATATGTATGTATATATGCGCGTGCATGTTCATATATATGTATGTGAGTGTATGTGTGTGTGCTTATTTGTGTGTGAGTATAGTTGGCCCTTTGTATTTTCGAGTTCCACATTTGTGGATTAACGAACCATGGGTGGAAAATATTCAGAAAAATAAATACAGAGTAATAGTACAACAATAAAAAAGAATACAAGATGTAAAAATACATATAACAAGTATTGACATAGCATTTACATTGTATTAGGTATTGTAAGTAATCTAGAGATGATTTAAAGTGTGTGATCAGATGTACATAGGTTATATGCAAATATTAAGACTTTTGTATAAGAACTTGAGCATCCTTGGCTTAGCTATTCATGGTGTCCTGGAACCAATCCCCTCTGGATACAGTGGAATGATTTTTTATGTGTGTATGTGTGTATATAAATAATTATTATAAAGAATTGGCTCAAAATTACCTGGGCGTGGTGGTGCACACCTGTAACCCCAGCTACTCGGGAGGCTGAGGCAGGAGAATCACTTGAACCTGGGAGGCAGAGGTTGCAGTGAGCCGAGATCGTGCCATTGCACTCCAGCCTGGGCAAAAAGGGTGAGATTCCATCTCAAAAAATAAATAAATAAATAAAAGGATAATATGATTTCAGAGGCAGGGAAGTCCAAAATCTGCAGCACAAGTCTAGCCAGCAGTGTTCCATAGTGTCTAGCTAGCAGTGTTCCCTGGTGTCTACCCGGCAGTGTTCCGTCGTGTCTAGCCGGCGGTGTTCTGTCGTGTCTAGCTGGCAGTGTTCCGTCGTGTCTAGCCCGCAGTGTTCCGTAGCGGTCATCTTCTGTGGAACTACGATGAATCAGTGTTGCACGTAACATGCAAAGGCAGTCTGCTGAGAATTCTCTTTTCCTTGCAGGAGGCCAATCTTTTTGTTCTATGTAAGCCTTCAACTGATTGGATGAAGCCCACCCACATTATGGAGGGCAATTTGCATTATTCAGAGTTCATCTCATCAAAAAAACACCCTAACAGAAACACTCAGGATAACATTTGACCAAATATCTGGGCACCCTGTGGTCCAGGCAAGTTGACATGCAAAATAAACCATCATAATAGGAAATGATTATTTCTCAAAAATCCCACCAAACTGGAGAAAACAGTACATAGTCATAGGAGATATTTCAGAAAACTTTGAAAGATGGAAAGTACATTATCATTTGGTAACTAGATTAGCAGAGCAGTGGTAGCTAACTGCCTGCAGGGGGGTGATGGGAGCAAACATTGAAAAAAATAGAGAAAATAAAAATGCTTGGGACCTGGAGGTTCCTGGTATCTTGGATAGAGCTGAAAACAGGAAGGCAAGTTAAAACTGTATGTAAGAGATCACTTGGACTCGGGAAGGGGAACATCACACACCGGGGCCTATCATGGGGAGGGGGGAGGGGGGAGGGATTGCATTGGGAGTTATACCTGATGTAAATGACGAGTTGATGGGTGCAGCACACCAACATGGCACAAGTATACATATGTAGCAAACCTGCACGTTGTGCACATGTACCCTACAACTTGAAGTTTAATAATAATAAATAAATTAAAAAATAAAAAAAAAAAAACTGTATGTAAGAAACATTTTAGACTCCACAGATCCCCTCTCTTAGCCTTTGCATCCAGTCACCTGTCCCTTAAACTCCCACTGGAAGACTAAAGGTACCTGTCTGGAAAGGGTAAATGAGAAACGTCTGGCATCGGGACATCTGTCCCAGCTGAGAGACAGGGCAAGGCCCCATGTTGAGCATGGGGCACAGCTGTAAAGATTCATATATAATAGTGAGATTCTCCCCAGGCTACCTTCCTTGTGTAAGCCCCAAATCACTAAGACAGATAGGGAAGGCAATTTATGATTTTATTACAAGCTTCATTGCATTGTTTCACTTTATAACATATTTTGTCTGATGACTTTGTTTTACAGATTAGGGGATGGACATAAAGACCTGCCAGCCATTGATTACCAATACCCATAATTTGTATTCAAGGCATTGAAAATCTTGAAGGGTATTCTGAATCATGGTGAAAACATTGAACTTTAGTTCATATACTTCCCTCTGTTCTAATTATATAAATATTGATGATCCATATGTGGAAATAATGTCCTGCACCTCAAACATAAAAATGCAAGATAGTTTTATAACTTTACAAGGGTGCAACCCAATTTCTTTTTCAAGTTTCCAAATGCTGCTCGTTTTCAGGAATGAAATCTGTTACTGTGGGGGCCCCCTCTCCTTTTCATTTTTGGTTGTGTTTATGCTCTGGGAAACCCCAAAACAGGAGTCCCCAACCCCCAGGCTATGGACCAGTATTGGTTGGTGGCCGGTTAGGAACCGGGTCACACAGCAGAAGGTGAGAGACAGGCAAGCAAGTGAAGCTTCATCTGTATTTACGGCTGCTCCCCATGGCTCACATAATTACTATCCAAGCTCTACCTCCTGTCAGATCAGGGGCGGCATTAGATTCTCTTGGGAGCACAAACCCTACTGTGCACTGCACATGCGAGGGATCTAGGCTGCACGCTCCTTGTGAGGATCTAATGCCTGGTGATCTGTTACTGTATCCACCACCCCCAGATAGAACCATCTCATTGCAGGAAAACAAGCTCAGGGCTCCAACTCCTTCTATGTTATAGTGAATTGTATAATTATTTCATTGTATGTTATTATGTAAGAATAATAGAAATAAAGTGCACAATAAATGTAATGCACTTGAATCATCCCAAAACCATCCCGCCACCAGTCTTTGGAAAAATTGTCTTCTACAACACTGGTCCCTGGTGACAGAAAGGCTGGGTTCTGCTGCCCCAGAACACACTTCCAAAGCATGTGGGGATGGAAATATCTGACTGAATAACTTCTTCATGTAAGCATCTTCTGAGACCCAGGTGTCCATCTGGCTTTAATGCATTGGCTTTGCTGCTCCCAAATCATCAGGATGACCTCTTTAACCCCCACCTACATGGTGAACTGGGTTTTCGGGTCCAGAGGCTCTCGTGGCTACTTCCGCGATACTCCTGGGCACATGAGGATGCTTCCACTGCCTCCCTACCACCCTCGGGCACAAGAAATCTCCAGGATGGTATGCAAAGCCCTGTCAGGCTAGTCAAGTCTCTGTCAATTTCTCTCTCTGGATACCCTCCACATCCCTGGGAACAGATAACAGGGCCCCTCTACTCTCAGATCCTCTCCCTCCTTGGCTCATTCTGGGAAACAGATCCACCAACATCTCTACTTCTCTGCTAACTACCCTCCCTCCCTTTTAGTTTGAGGACTACGTTGTGGACATGGAGCAGCCCTTGTTATTAGGCACCGAGTCTTCCTTCAGATCCTTGGCATTTCCTGTACCTTTGTTCTAGACTTGTGAAAATCGAAAGCCAAGAAGGTCTTTCTCTCCTTTTTTCATTTTCTCCTCTACTTTCTCACATCTCATCCCATGCAATGGCATAATCAACTGTGAATACGTCTGTGTTATTGGTAATTATATGTTATTAAAAGTTATTTCTTTGTAATCTTCAATAATATCAATTGTACTTTCTGAGTGAGTATCCTTGCATGTATATATACTCATCTCTGAGTGATTATCCTTTCATGTATCTATACTGATCTATATTAACAATAATTGGTGGCAGGATAGGAGGAACCAGAGGTTGGGTTTATAAATCTGGAACTGAATTGAGATGCTCAAGAGGAGGGTAGCAGTGAGCTAGTCTGTTTTCCTTTGGTTATTGACCCTGGCCCTTCTCTAATTAAAGGATTCTCCATAAAGGATGGATCAATCTCATTTGCGCTCATGGCTGTGATTTGATTAGCAATGAAGGGCTTGCATAGCTCCCTCTTCTCTTTAAGAATCGTTGGCTCCTCAGGAGTCAGTTACAGCTACTTTCAAACAGGCTAACGGGGAGCAAGATGACAGGCTTCTTCCGTCGTTTCTCTGCTGACCACATTAGGACTACGTTTTGGAAAGAGCAGAGAAAATATTATTATGAAGACCAAGCTTCTTGTCTATCAGTGTAACAAAAAGGAAGACTTAGTAATCTTCTTATTGATGAGGATGAGTTTGTTGTGCTCAATCATGGGGAAAATGTGAAGAGGGCCAATAGATATGAATGTTGATCCTTATTATTCTTCCAGCTCATGCTTATTAATTTCATCCTAGCATGATAGGCATGCCCTTTAGCATAACAACCCATGCTTTCTCCCTTCCATGGAGGTGGGGGCTGTGGACTCATATGAAAAGGCTTCCTGCCCCATCTTCTATCTCCCGTTTTACTCCCCCCATCCCCCTTAAAACCCATGTATTCTATCCTTCTGATTCCTCCTAGCAAACCTTACGTCCTTCTCCATCCTTCCATTATTGTGAGGTTGGCTTTGACCTTCCCCAGCCTCCCAGCCTCTGCTCAGAACAGAAATCAGGCTCTCTTTCTCTGAACCTCAATAGCCCCAGAGCCATTTCCAACCCCTTTTCCCCTAGAGTTTCTCCCCCTTCCGACTCCTCCACCCACACACCATACACAATTCTAGAGGGAAGCAGGGGGATCTTGAGGAGAAACCTGTTGACCACGTGCTGTCAGAATAACTAAATCAAGATTTCTTTGCACAGAGCTTGGATTCTAATTCCATAGCCTGTGTTCCAACTTTTACAGACATTTTCCATAGCCTTTGTTCTGTTACAAAAGTAATTAAGTTCCTTGAAAGTTGACCCATCCAGGTGGAGAGGGAAGAGATGGAGGACTCGGTCTCAGTTTAATAGCTTAGTTTCAGGCAAAAAGACATCTAGAACAAGAAGAAAACAAGAGAGTTGCAATTATTTGAGATCATTGTAAGGAGGAGCCAAAGGGAAAGATTATAGATAAGATAAATTCCTCTTTAAGAAAGCCTAGTAAAGTGAAGTTGCACCATAATTACTTTTAACCTACAAGCTGCCTCTAGAAATGAACCCCAGGAAGACGAAACCTTATTATTTAATTCCTCAATAATGAATACATATATTAGCATGTATTAAAATTAGAGCTGCATAATATTAAAACAAAATAGAATAAATCCTGCAGAGTATTTCTCCAGCCATGCCCCATTGACTGATGGGGAGTTTATAGTTAACTTAAAATCAGAGGATTTAGTCCAGATACCTTTAACTAAAATTCCGTTTGGTGTCTCTCTTTAGTGTAGCCCAGTAGTTCTTTAATATTCATGCCCAGGAAAATCACGTTATTGCTTTGGATACATGAAATCTTCGACACTATACTTTATGGGCAATTTAAGGAAGATTTTAAGAGTAATGAACTTTATGCAATTTCCGCCTTAAGCTCTGACTCTGGGACTGAATCCTCTGGGAAAATGCAACTTCATTATGCAGTAAATAGAGAATCTGGCCCTACCAAATTAACGAGGTCTACACTGAAAGTGTATCCTTGCCATGGGTTACAAATCATTTAGTTGAGGTCAACAACTTAGTAGACTGTCTGCTTTTATTGTGAATGTTAATTATAGAAATGATTCCTGAATATATTATCATGTTTAAAATATTGCAAATAAGGCTACCGCCTCACATCCCGAAACCTTGTCCCGTCATTAGAAATGAACAGTTTCAAACTGCATATCCTTCTAAACCTTTTTCTATAGTTTTATACACATTTGTGCACACATAAAACCTATACCAAATTTTCATGATTTTATTTCAACATAAATAGTTTCCCTCTGTAACTGTTGTTCTGCAACTTACTTTTCTTTTGATCAACAATAATTCTTGAGATCTATGCATGTGTGTACACAAAGACCTAGCTTATCTCTGCTAGCTGCAGTTCAGGTGTGTTAATTAGAATAGTGTAGGTTATGCTTCGATAACCTGTTACTTGAAGTCTCAGTGTCTTAGCACAGCAGAAACCTGTTTATCGCACGCGTAAAGTTGAGTCTAGGTGGTCAGAGAGGCCCTTCCATGTAGTGACTCAGGGATCTAGGCTTTTCCCTTTTCGAGATGCTCCCACTTCAGTGCATGGCTTCCAGGATTAAACTGGAAGGGAAACAAAGAGGTGAGGAAAAACATTGACTCTCTTGTGAACCTTTCATTTTAAAATAAGTTGAACTTAAATATACATCATAAAAATAATGGAATTCTCAGAGTTCCTTTACTAAGCTTCCCTAAATGTTAACATGTTATGTAACCATAGTACAATGATCAAAACCAGGAAATAAACGTTGATACAAACCTATTAATAAATACAGACCCATTCACATTCCACCAGTTGTCCCTTTTCTGGCATGTGTGATCCAATCCAGAGCTGCACATTGTGTAGGGTGGCTGCATCTGCTTAGTCTCTCTCAGTCCAGAATAATTTCTTACACTCTTAGTTTTCTATGGCCTTGCCTTCATTGATGTATTGATTGACAGAGATGAGGTCTTGCTATGTTGTCTAGGCTGGACTTCTGGGCTCAAGTCATCCTCCCTCCTTAATCTCCTGAATAGCTGGGATTGCAGGCAGTTGCTAGACCCCTGACCTTGTCATATTTAGTTAGCACTAACCAATTAGTTAGTATATTACCCCTCAATTTGACTTTGGTTAATATTTTTTGTGATTGAAGTCCAGTTGTGCTTTTTGGATTTTTCCGTTGCAACAAGGACAATTAACATTAGTTCTTTTGCTTTTCCTTTTTTTATTGAGATGCAGTTTCACTCTTGTCACCCGGGCTGGAGTACAATGGCACCATCTAGGCTCATTGCAACCTCTGCCTCCCAGGTTCAAGTGATTCTCCTGCCTCAGCCTTCTGAGTAGCTGGAATTACAGGTGCCTGCCACCACGCCCAGCTAATTTTGTATTTTTAGTAAAGACGGGGTTTCACCATGTTGGCCAGGCTGGTCTTGAACTCCTGAACTCAGGTGATCCACCTGCCTCAGCCTCCCAAAGTGCTGGGATTACAGGTGTGAGCCATGGTTCCTGACCAGGACAATTAACATTAGTTCTACCTTTTTGACAAAATCTCAAGTACACAATACATTACTGTTAACTGAAGGCACAAGGTTTTATGAATCTCTCGAATTTTTTCACTTTACATAACTTAAACTCTATGCCTATTGAACAACATCTACCCATTCCCCCCAATACCTCCATCCCTGGCACCCACCGTTCTACTGTCTGCTTCTATGAGTTTGACTGTTTTAGAGACCTCCATTCATAGGAGGCCTCTAAAATAGTACAGTATAAATCATACAGTATTTGTCCTTTGTGACTGGCTTATCTGACTTAGCATAATGTCCTTAAAGTTTCTTCACATTGTCACATGTTGCAGAATTTTCTTCTTTATTAGGCTGAAGCGTATCCCATTGTGTGTATGTACTACTCTTTCTTCATCCACTCATTCACTGATGGGCATTTAGGTTGTTTCCATGCCTTGGCTATTGTGAACATTCTGCAGCAAACAGGGGGAGTGCTAGTATCTCTCCCAGATCCTGATTTCCATTATTTTGGATAAATACCTAGCAGTTCTATTTGTAATCCCTTTGAGGAACCACCTTACTGTTTTTGCATAGCAGCTGCACCATTTTGCATTCTTACCAAGAGTGTACAAGGGATCCAATTTCTCCAAACGCTTCTCAACACTTGCTGTCTTTGTCTTCATAATAATAACATCCTAACAGGCATGAGATGATATCTCACTGTGGTTTTCATTTGCATTTCTCTGATGATTAGAGACATTGATCACCTTTTCATACACCTGTTGGCCGTTTGTATGTCTTCTTTGGAGAAATGTCTATTTAAGTCTTTAACCCATTTTAAAATCGGGTTCTTAGTGGTTTGTTGTTGTTGTTGCTATTGAGCTGTATGAGTTTCTCATTTTAGGAATTAACCCTGTATCAGATATATGGCCTGCAAATATTTTCTCCTGTTTCATAGATTGCCTTCTTACTCTGTTTATTTTTCTTCTTGCTGTGCAGAAGCTTTTCAGCTTGATGCAATACCACCTGTCTGTTTTTGCTTTTATTGCCTCTGCTTTTGGTGTCATATTTATTAAATCATTGTCGAGATCAATGTCATGGAGCTTTTCCCCTATTTAACTATTTAACACATTTTGAGTTGATGATTATCTTGCACGGTGCAAGATAATGGTCCAGTTTAATTCTTTTGCATGTGGATATCCAAGTTTTAAAAACTTATGTGGAACCACAGAGGACACCAAATAGTCAAAACAATCTTGAGAAAGAAGAACAAAGCTAGAGGCATCACACTTCCCAATTTCAGAATATATTACACTGCTACAGTGCTTAAAACTGTATGTCTCTGGCATGAAGATGGATACATAGACCAATGCAACAGAACAAAGAGTCCAGAAATAAATACACACATGTACAGTGAACTGTTTTTTGATACGGGTGTCAAAAATACCAATGGGAAATGGATAGTCTCTTCACCAAATGGTGCTAGGAAAAGTAGATAACCACACACAAAAGATCAACCTTTTTTGACATGAATACCATGGAAGTTTTGCTGGGCAGTTCTCGTGCATCAGATAAAAAGGAATATGATGCTGATATGTCCTGTTACAGGTGATGTTAACTTGGAGCATTTGGTTCAGGTGCTGTCTGCTAGATTTCTCCACTATAAGGTTCCTACTTTCCCTATGCATTAAATAAATGTGGAGATACTAGGTTGGTGCAAAAGTAATTAAAATAATTGTAAAAGTAACGGCAAAACCTGCAACTACTTTTCCACTAACCTAATGCTTTGAGGCTATGTAAATATCCTATTAATTGCCATATTTTGCCCACAAATTTTAGCATTTATTGATGATTCTTGTCCAAAGCGGTTATTGCTGTGCTGTTTGCCAAGTGGTGATTTTTTATTACCATCATTCCCTTCCTGTTTATTAATTGGAATTAATTGACATTTTCAATTCTGTGCTTACATCAGCTCTGAACTCATGGATATTTGTTTTATGCCGTGGATTATAGAGCATTACTACCATTATTTATTTTCTTCCTCAAAGTGTCCCGGATTCATCAATTGATAGCACTTCAAGTCATCTCCCACCACCATTCTTTTTTTTAGCACTTTCCTTGTTTTGTGCTGTAAGAGGTCCCGGCTTATCACATACATTTTCTGTTTTAGGCTGGAATCAGCCATTGCTCCAAAAAATCCCTGGCCCCTTTTCCCTTTTTTTTTTTTTTTTTTTTTTTTTGATAGAGTCTCACTCTGTTGCCCAGGCTGGAGTACAGTGGAGTGTTCTCGGCTCACTGCAACCACCTCCACCTCCCAAGTTCAAGTGATTCCCGTGCCTCAGCCTTCCAAGTAGCTGGGATTACAGGCATGCGCCACCACGCCCGACTAATTTTTGTATTTTTAGTGGAGACGAGGTTTTACCATGTTGGCCAGGCTGATCTCAAACTCCCAGCCTCGAGCCATCCACCTGCCTTGGCCGCCCAACGTTCTGGGATTAGAGGCATAAGCCACCATGCCTGGCCCCCTGGCTCCTTTTATTGGCCAATGTTATTTAGACTTTAAGGTCTAGATGCTAAGGTCACACATTTGCTCTTAGTGGTTTCTGAACAGAAATGATGTGTCAAGACTTGCTCACATTCCTGATTGTCGGGAGCTCCAGCACATGTTCCCAATCTAAGAATGAGAGAGGCTGAGAAATCTTATTTTTCTAGGTGCCCATGAAGAGGCAAACAGTGATGAACACATAGCATTGTCACTTCTGCAACAGAATCCCATAGTGTTATTACCTTTCTGTTTATTTAGCCATATACTGTGTTCTTAATTTTTCATGCCTAAAAACAATCCTACAATGTACTCATTTGAACCTGTCTCCTTGGTCACAATCCCAGTAGACTACCCATACCCAGCATCCTTAAAACATATCTCAGCTGAACTATAAGAAGATGAGGACAGCTTCAGATATAGCCATGGTGATATGTTTTCTGAATTTTATTAAACACCATACGTGAAACACCAATGCCCACATATATTTTGGGTTCTGTACTCCTTCTGCTTTGCCGTCAGCTATTTTTCCTAAAATGATCTAAAGTAGATTGTGGCAGGCTGGTATGTCTGAAACTCAAATCCTAGTTGTTTTATTTTTAGTTTCACTTCCTTCCTAATGAACCTAAAACTAGAGAAACTTTCTTTCCAGAATTGGACACTGAGGAGGTTGGTTGCCACAGCCTTCTGTATACCGTTCATCTAAAATAAATCTTTCTTGTTAGCAAGAAGAAAATTGTGGATTTAATAGGATTTTTTTTTAAAAGCATCTTATCTGAATCAATAGAAATGTGAGGCTGTGAGAAGTAGTTAATAAAGTTATATCATGCCAACACACTGTGACTAAGCAAATCTAGATTGGAAGACTCATCTCTGACAACAGGTCGTGATGGACTGATGGGGGAAGCAGAATGGAGAAACACTCGGAGTGAGAAGAGTGGTGTGGATTGAAATTACATATTTTACAGTGATGGAGGGAGGAAAAAAAAGTTACTTTTCACACCTGTATTTTAGGCAGCTTGATTTAAATGTAAATGACTGTGCCATATCAAAATAGAAACTTATTTGAAAAAACAATGATGAAAGTAAATTTTAGTCATTCCACTTTTAGTATAATATTTTTTCCCTAGTCAAGTAATACACCAATGGTAGCTGGTCTGGGAGTGGTTATCCCATTTCTGGGATGCTAATGGGAGCCTCTCTCTCCTCTCTCTCGCTCTCGCTCTCTTTTTTTTTTTTTTTTTTTTTTTTGAAACAGACTCTCACTCTGTCACCCAGGCTGGAGTGCAATGGCATGATCTTGGCTCACTGCAACCTCCGCCTCTGGCTCCAAGTGATTTTCCTGCCTCAGCCTCCTGAGTCGCTGGGATTACAAGCACGTACCACCATGCCCAGCTAATTTTTTTGTACTTTTAGTAGAGATGGGGTTTCACCATATTGGCTAGGCTGGTCTTGAATTCCTGACCTCAAGCAATCCACCCACCTTGGCCTTCCAAAGTGCTGCGATTACAGGCATGAGCCACCACGCCCAGCCTAGAGCCTCTCTTTCATCTTCCTGTTGATTTGCTTCTGTGTGATGGTCCCAATCTTGGATTGCAGCACTAGCTGTCCTTCCTATACAAAGGGCCACATCCCCTCTTGGTTATGTTGACTCAGTGGCATGGATTAAAAAACCTCCATTTCTTTTGTAAATATAACTTATTGAGGTGAAAGTCAAATAACGTCAAATTAACATTGAAGAGAACAACTCAGTGGTATTCAGCACATTCGCAATGCTGTGCAAACATCTCTCTCCAAAACATATCCGTCACTCCACGGTACAGCCATGTACCCCTCAGCAGTCTTTCCTCACTCCTTCCTCTTACCTCGGCAACCACTAATCTAACTTCAGTCTCTACGGATTTATTTATTCCAGATATTTCCTATACATTGAATCACACAATATGCAACCTTTTGTGTCTGGTTTCTTTCACTTGCCGTAAGAATGTCCTTGAGGTTCATCCATGTTGTAGCATGTATTAACACTTAATTCCTTTTTAAATGGCTGAATAATATTCCATTGTATTTATATGCTATATTTTGTTACTCTGTGCATCCATTGATAGGCATTTGGATTGTTTCCACCCTTGCCTATTGTACATAGTCCTGCCATGAACATATGTATACATGTATTTGTTTGAATACCTGTTTTCAATTATTCAGGGCATATACCTTGTCATGGAATTGTGGGGACAAATACAAATCTATATTCCATTCCATCTTAAACTGAAGGCCAGTGTGGCAAATGTCATGGTTTCATGGTCGAAGAATCTTCAACCTACAAGTTTGTTCAGCGACATCACTAGAAATTAAAGAATTGTTTTAGCTAAATATTACTGACTGCCTTAAAACGACTCTTATTATTCTTGCATGATTCTGTAGGTTGACTGAGACAAACTGAGTGGTTTTCTGTTTCAGATGATGCAGATGGGTCTTCAGGCATCTGGGGACTAGATTAGGCCGAAATGTTCCTGATGGTCTAAAGGCCTCATGTGCACATCCAGCTGCTGGCTGCCAGCTGTGAGCTGAGCCAAGGCTGCACAGGAGAGTCTCGTCCTCTGTCAGGTGCCTCCCACAGGACTGGATTCTAATAATGAGTTTCAAGAATAAGAAAGAAGCTGCTCATTGGCTTAAGGTTTTGAATGTCACTCCCAGTGCTTTCCATTGGTCAAATGATCATGGGCAGGTTCATATTCAAGGGGCTGGGGGGAAGTTAGCTCCTCCCCCACAGTATGCATGTACACAGAGAGGAGGAATTGTTGGAGGCTGTCTTTGGAGGCTCACTACCACCAGAGGCACAGTGTCAGTGAGGGAGAGAACAGAAGCACTTGGATAAAAGGCCTCTGTCTTAGGGCAGTGGACATTCTCATCTTGTGTATCGGCCTGAGAGTGTTGGAGTATAGGAGCCCTGCTACCTAATAATCTACAGTCACCTGCCTCACCTATGCTATCTCCTCATCATGTCGAAGGGAGGACAATTCCATTTTCAAAGACATATCTTGAAAATCATTCAGTACTTTGGGAAAAAAAATTAAGTAGGGATATGCTTTTATATTTATGCAAGCATGAGAAAACATTTAGGAGATAAGAGTTTAAAAATAGCTAATATAAGGCCAGGTGTGGTGGCTCATGCCTGTAATTTCAGCACTTTGGGAGGCCAAGGTGGGAGGATCACCGGAGGTCAGAAGTTTGAGACCAGCCTGGCCAACATAGTGAAATTACTAAAAATACAAAAATTAGCTGGGCATGGTAGCATGCAACTGTAATCCCAGCTACTGGGGAGACTGAGGCAGGAGAATCACTTCAGCCTGAGAAGCAGAGGTTGCAGTGAGAAGGTCAAAGGTAATTTCTACAAGAGTCACTCTTTTTCTGTTGTCATCACTGCTGAATGCCCAGAGCCAAGAAGAATGCCTAGTTTATTGTAGATGCTCAATAAGTGGTTGTTTGATTCCTGAATGCCCAAATGAAAAATTAAATGGATGAGTGAATGAGTGAATGAATGAATGAATGAATGAGTCGGTGAATGACAGATCTATAGGTATCAGCTCCTGCCTGGCACATCCCCTCGGACATTTAGTATAAGTAGAGCCTCTGAGAAGACTTGGGAATCAGAAGTTCTTTATCCTGCTGTACCCAGAAAACTCATGCATTCTGGAACAGGTGACCAGAAATGTAGACATGATGCCCACAAGACTTTACTGACCAAAGTGCATTCATCTGGCCCCTCAAGTGAGAAAAACATCACCAGTCCAGCAATCACAGTTGAGATTCTTTCTTTTTCATTGCCCGTGCTTTTGGCCATGCCCTCCAATAGATTATCATGATTTGAAGTGCTCTTGAGGTCTCCTGGGTACAACCATCATCTCAGTAACTCAGATATGCAAGAAATGTAAATCTCTCTGGAGTTTTCTAATTTTCAACTTAATTTCCATTTTCACCTACATTCCACCTACCTCCCAGATGATCCAAAATCCAAACTCACACTTGCCTCAGGATTGAATATAAACTCAGTGCAGTTTTCTTATTGCCACACATTGAGGTCAGGAGCGGGTCGCCAGATCTCCAGGAAAATAATTCGTTTCACCTGGTCTTCGGTTGTTAGTCTGCCCAGATCATAGCTGGTGTTCATCTGGACTTCAGATGTGTGGCATCTACAGATGTGAGGGCTTTCACTGCTATGCCGTTGGGAGCTGCAGGAGACTCTGGATCTGTCCCCAACCTCACTGTCATGCAGATATTTTTTTATGTGCTCAGCTGCTGTCTTCCAGGGGTACTATGAACCTTGTCAGCAACCAGGCTCTGCCTGGGTTGGAACTGGGGGGAGGCATAAGCTCCCTCTGCTCTCATATTCCCAATCCCACGTGGAGATGCCATTATTCCCCTTAGAATTCAGACCAGGGTTAAGACAAGTAGTAGCTGCCTTCTCAGCAAACCTCAGTGTTTCCTCACTCTTATCTCATCTCTTGGTTGTGGATGTTGTAGCTCTGACTTCATCTTAGGTTGGGTTTGGAGGAGTGGAGGCTGGCATGAGGTTTCTTGTGGAAGGGAATGATGGAGGGAGTGTTCTCAGGAGAAACCTATAAGGAGACAGGAAGGGAATCAGGCAAGGCAGGAAACCAGGCAACGGAGTGGGTTCACGGAGGTCTAGCCTCCACCAACCCCACAGGGAGGGCTGGAGCATAGATACGATCACTGAGTTGAGCCCCCTTGAGGAAAGACACCTGGTCTTTTGTTTTCCTTTCAGCCAGGCTTTGGCGGTAGTTTGGGGAGGTTTGAGGGAGGGCATAACCTCCCAGGTAATACCAGGAGAAACAGCTTCCACTGGCCAAAGGCAGGTCTTGGCCTTTGGCCAATGGGAACTGGGAGCTGTTATCATCCAGCCTTCACAGTGGATGCAGAGAGGGTGGGGAAGAATTAATTGTACTGTTTATGCAATAATAGAGGATCACCGAATACATATAAGCAGTGTGGTCTACTATGGGGGCGTCAAGAAGATTCCTTCTGGTCTCCATGAGTTTATGATGTAGATTAACCATAGAATGCCAAAGAATGCAAAACAAATGCCTCTCCGTCAACAGAATTCACGAACAAGTCTCCGGGGTGTCAGGACATAACCACAAGCAGCCTTGGCAGGAACTCTGCTCAGCGGACTTCTCATTTCCTTTCTTTCTTTTTTTTTTTAAAGATGTTTATTGATTGACAGTAAACAAAACAAAACAAACAAAACTGAAACATAGAAGTGCCACAGTTGTGTGAGTGTTCACATCCTGACAAGACGCAGGTTACAAGCGACACCTTCCTGGTTAAGATTATAAATCTGAAATGGGGGTAGGATAAAGTAGGGATCAGGACAGGATGGGGCATCCATTGGGTTTGTATTCAGTGAAAGACAAAGCTCTTAATTCTTGACCTGCCTTCATGACAGTTCCGTTTCTCTGAGAATAGAGTATGGTGAAGATAATTGCTATCCTGAGTTATTTTCTGATTAGTAAAGAAGGCCTGGTTGGTCTATATAAGTAAGAAGAATCTCAGAAAGTGGCCTTATTTCTAGGGGTTTCATATTCGCCAGAGAAAGGAGTGAAGAGTACAGATGGCCCACATTTTAAGAAAATAAATTTCCAAACATTTTGGAGAAAATGACCTTAGATATTACCAGCCCACCAAGAGACCTAGGAAATTCCAAAAGTTGACATCATACTAGAATCCTGTATTAGGTTTCTCTAGAAAAACAAAACCAATAGGATGTATGTTTGTGTGTATATGTATTATATATATGATAGATAATAGAAGATAGATAGATAGATAGATGGAGAAATGGGTGGATGAATAGATAAAATGGATAATTAGGTAGATATATAAGCTAAGACAGAAGACAGTGGACAGATGATTGATAGATGATAGATAGATAGATAGATAGATAGATAGATAGATAGATATCATAAAGAAATGGCTTACATACTTATGGAGGCTGAGAAATCCCAAAATATGCAGTCACTAACCTGGAGACCCATAAGAGCTAATAATATAGTTCCTGACTTCTCACTTTCTGTAGTAGAGTAAGGAAGGTGCTTTTGACTTAGTAAAGGTCCTAAGGAAAATCTGTTCTATAAGGAAACAATCATCTGATTTTCATTTATTTGTTTTGGAAAAAAAGCAAATCTTATATTATGAATCCACTGCAAGCACTGTGTGTAATTATATTGTTTTAAATTGCATCTGCAATAATCAACCCGTTTTGTGCATTCCCAGGGTAAATGTGTGTGTCATGGATATTGTACATGTTTTATAGATCAGAATCTTTATGTTAAGATTATTCCACAAATCTTTCACTCCTTTTATGAAATGTCTAGTTACAAATTAGAGGGATGAAGAGAGTACTTAAAGAATTCAACAAGATGGCACTCATGGTTTCTCTCTCTCCTATACTATGTGTATTTCACTTTATTTCCTCAATATTCAGCTACATTGTTAGGCCTTAATTAGAACATTAAATACTATAGTTTCCCTTTATGAAGCCAGCGGGGTTTTCTTTGCTGTGAAATGAGTGATTCAATTACCCTCCTACTACTGGATAAAGTGTAATTAACATTGTCTTGAGGCTAATTTTCATTTACGCTGCCATTCCTTATAAGCCGAACATCATTCTCTGGAAAAGTCAATGTGTCACTTTTATTAGCCTAGTTTGCACTTTAACACCAAGAAAATTAATTCAGCCACATTAACGTACTTAACTTCAGATACAATGGAATTATCTGACTCAGTCCTTTATGAAGTCATGTCATTTAGAAGTGAATTGCACGGGGCTGCGTAAAAAATGAGATCACCATCGGATGCTTGTGCTGTTACTGATTTTTCTAAGTTGTGTAGCAGTGCTGGGGAGAAGAATGAACAGATTTCATGTTTTCATTCGTGAGACCTAGAGCTCCACATTGGAGGATGCTGGGATTGCCAATGGGTGTATTCCCTTAAAGGATTCATTCTAATTCATTACCAAATCTCTCTACTGAAAGATTGTGTAGGTTTTTTATTTTATACCACCCCCCCTAAAAAAATCAAGTTAAGGAAATCAAATATTAAATAATATTGCTATTAGAGAATTCTTGGACTCCTTTTCCAAAGACTGTAAAACGTGGCTTCCTACTTCGGTTCCAAGTTTCAGTTCTCTCCTAAATAAGTAAAAAGTCCTCATTCTCAAAAAATTCTTTAGGGAGAAGAGGAAGTAGAAAAAGAGAATCCTTTCCACAATATTTGGTATTTTGCCAAGGTCCATTAGAGTTACACTTACTAAATGTGTTACCACTCCACTGAAGTTTAGGCAGTGACTGTTATCCTCCAAGAGAAAATCCTATTTCCTATGTGTGTTTCTTAAACATTAATTAGACAATATTAACTTTTCCCTTTAAATTGAAAACTGCAGACTGCCGTCCCATGAGTCAGAAGTGTTGTATTTGGGCTACACAGGTTCTTTTTGTGTGTTTTGTTTTGTTTTTAATTAAATTGCATGGCTAAATTTAACATGAGAAAATTTTACATAAAGTTCTGCATTTCTGAGTTCTCTTACGAAACTAGAAACTGCCACACTGGCCAGAATCCTGCTTGATACCAACCAGCTGAAGCTTAGAGGAGCGTCCCCATTCAGATTAGAATTTGCATTTGGCCTCAGGACCTACCCAACCCACTTCATTCTTGGCCCCCTTCAGGCCTATGTCTGTGACTTGATCCAAAGAAGAAGAAAATGGTATCTAAATATTGCCCCCAAATTAAGCTAGCTGTTAACACCCATGACACATATCCTGTCTCCTGCTAATTTCTCTGCATTTCTTTTATCCTCTGGACAGTTTGGGACCCGTTTAGTGGTTTCCTTAAAGGAAAAGGAAGCTTGATGCCTTTTAACAGGCAAAATTGCCTTTATTCCTCTCAGAGCCAAAGCCCACAGAAGTTCTTAATGTTGGAGGGATCTCATTTAAACAGCAGTCATTTCATGTGTCCTAAAGCGGAATTCAAACATAGTGAAATGGCTTCTTGGCCCTAAACAGTCAAGAGTTCTGTCCTCTCCTCCTGAAACCAAGCCTGGCTGAGACCCGGATGGGGGTTAAGATGGAGCCTTGCCGTGCATGACGTGAGATAAGATCACGGTGGCTTCTTTCTGAACCAGATTTTTCGTTGACCTTCCAGATGTCCCCAGCAGCTACATAACAGTATGACCTAGGAGAGCCTGGGCTGTATATGTTCAGTGTGGTCTGTGTTTCATGTGCACAATGACCCAATTACCACTGGGTAATTCCCAGGCCGGGAAATGATTGCCCCCTGGGTCTCCCTTGCCCAGCACCTAGGAAGTCCATCACTGCGATATGAACTTGACTGCTGCGTTTCTCAGGCCACAGGGAACACCCAAATCAATGCACATTTATCATTTCCATTGGAGATGGGAGCCTGGAGCTTATGGAAAGGGTGAACAGTTAGAACTGGGCCCTAGCTGGCTGAAGACCAGCTCTGTCTTTGGGAAGACTCATCCTTTGCCCAGTCCTTTTCTGCTGGTTCCTGGCTTGGTTCTGGGCTCTCTGATCTCTCACTCAAGCTTGGAGTTTCTCATTGCAAAAGAAAGATGGGCAACCAGAAGACTGATGGTCATTTAGGACATTTGCTGCTCTCTGTATAGCGAGTGGAGTTTTAAAGATGCCGTGAGATGAACCAGGGAGTTCTTAAGCCTAAGGAACCATCCTCAGGCTTGGTCAGTGTTTTCCAAAGTTTATCATATTCACATCATGAGTGTCACTAGAGGACATAGGAGAGGCTTCCGGAGAATCTATGAGGCTTGAGGCTTCCTGGAAAAGGTGGGTTTTTTCCTTCATATGATATGATTCTGATAAGAAAAACACAATACTGGCAATTTAAAAAAATTTAGATACTTAATTTGTTGATAACTTTCAAACGTAATCTTTTAAAATTTTAAATGAGCAACTTTGGTTTGCATGACTGAGCACGACTTTTAAATATCTGGCTTTATTCTTGAAATGACTACATCAAATCATTTTTAACCATTTCTCCAAATTCCTGACAGCATCGATGAGTAAGGGATAAAGAATTTTAAAAATCATTTGTATAAGCATTCAAAACTGGACAGCCGTTGAAATGGTCTCCTTTTCTTTCCTCGACAAATTTAATGTTGGAATTCTTTGTGGCAGTAAAAGTAGATCTCTATGTGAATACAACTTTTTCATATCAACATTTCAAAATAAAGTTGAAGCCTTAATTTGACACAAATACCTCTAAGTCTGGATCTCATTGTTGAGGAAAATACATCTCTTATTCTAAAGAGACTCAGACACACAAGAACAAATATCTTTAGTGAGAAAAAAGAAAAGAAAAGGAAAAAGCCAGGCTTGTTTCCATAGTTTTTGTTCTACACACACCTACTGTTCTCTCCCACACCCAAGTTCTAAGACTCTGAAATTCACCTTTATATTATTAAGCTCCCTTTATGCTGGTCTATTTATGCTGGCTTTGGAAGCCCTAGCCTTTGGTCAGACTTAGAATCTCCTGCAAGACTTGGGTTATTTTCTTGCTTTAAAGTCTTAGGCAGCGGGATTCTGACAGACACAGCAGCCAGTCACGAAGGGCACCTGGTGCGGACACATTGAGACACATTCAAGTGAATAGCAATGGTTTTGATTTTGCATAATGAGGCATGATGTACCCAGAGCATTTTGCATAATGTAAGAACAATAAATCCTTTGGCCTTGTCATTAATTCTCAGGGCTGTGCATTAGGTAAACAAATTGCATGTCATTATACTTTAAAAGTTTGCAGGAAACGAGGAGGCAAGGATTTTGTTATTGTACTTTTTAAACAATAAACACTTAGTAATTGTTTAAAACTATCAGTGTAAGTGGGCTGTGATTCATTTGTATTTTCCTCTTTCTCTGGTGCTGAGAGGAAACACAAAAAGCCACCTCCATGAAGTGGCTGCATGCCTGGAACTGATAAATGTATCACACGCCTGCACGACTTTATCTGGGAAACAGACTTTGATAGCTTGCTAGGATTTAGGTCAGTGGATAATTCCACACAAACAGCCAATCTTAATGCTATTGACAAAGAAAGGGACACAAATAACGGACAAATTCCATAAATCCCCGGCTTATAAGTAGCTCTCTTTCACAGATTTATTGTAAGTGTCCTTGAAAGCTATCTGAGAAAAAAAACGGCACGCTCTCCACGCTTTGACAGTGTAACGTTCAGAGTTGCCGATAACTGAGTTTCCCATAAAAGCTGCTATTGAAGAAAATGGTGCCTTGGGTGGCAAGTGTTTTATCTTTGGGTAATAATACAAAGAGAAATCTCATGTGGAAGAATGATCAATGAGTTACATAAGTACCGTTTTCCCAAGTGGACAAATCCTTGGCAATTTCCTTCAGGGGTTAGGGAGGGTGGACGATGAAATCTAGTTTGGGGGAAGAACCTGGCTATCGTGTTAATATTGGAAGACCTGCTTCTGTCTTGAGAAAACAAACAAACCAACCAACCTGTGCATCCACCTGCCTGGAAAGCAGACTGCGGGATAAGAGATTGAACTCCTGCTAAACATGCCTGGACTGCAGCATGGCCCACACTGTTCCTAGCTACATGGTCACTCTTGATTTCCAACTCGCCCTCACAGCCCTCTAGGCTGGCTTGGTGGGGTCACTCTAGAAGGTGTCTGAAAATGTCAAGACCCCAAACGAAGCAACCTTATTCTCTCTTATTTCTGGGACCTGCTCTTATTCTCTCTTTTTTTTCTGGGACACTTCTAGATGGTGCTCCTCCACGCAGGTGAGATCCCCGCTTTCAGGCATTGCTTTAGCAACTCACGTGGGACCCCAGCCTGGGAGAAGTCAGAAAGTGATTGCAGAACAAACATGGAATGCAGGCGGCCCTGACTTTGTTCTCCTTATTCCACCATCCCCTGAACTGTGGTGTCTGGGCTGCCGGGTATCCGTCTAGAATGACTTATTTTGTGTGTCTCAGCTCCAGGGGATGTGAAGTTTTCTGAGCATGTAGTTTGTGTTTTTAGTTTCTTTTCAGAGTTAGCAAGAAACACAGAAATACGTCTCTACTAGAGAGTGAATCGATATATCATTCTTTCATCATAGCAGCATTACCCAAATTTTAATTAT
The DNA here is from genome assembly GCF_047675955.1 of Chlorocebus sabaeus. NCBI lineage: Eukaryota > Metazoa > Chordata > Mammalia > Primates > Cercopithecidae > Chlorocebus > Chlorocebus sabaeus. The sequence goes on along the minus strand of NC_132914.1, from coordinate 126,496,685 downwards.
TCAAGTATAAGTCTCATGATTTGGGGTAGTTCTGTGTTCCTATTTCTGTTATAAACTTAGTACTCTTCTTTTTTTTTTTTTTTTTTTTTTTTTTAGACAGAGTCTTGCTGTGTTGCCCAGGCTGGAGTACAGTGGCACGATCTCGGCTCACTGCAAGCTCCGCCTCCCTGGTTCACACCATTCTCCTACCTCAGCCTCCCGAGTAGCTGAGACTGCAGGCACCCAGTGCCACACCCGGCTTATTTTTTGTGTTTTTAGTAGAGACGGGGTTTCACCGTGTTAGCCAGGATGGTCTCAATCTCCTGACCTCGTGATCCGCCCACCTTGGCCTCCCAAAGTGCTGGGATTACAGGCGTGAGCCACTGCGCCCGGCCAGTGCTCTTCTTTAAATAGACTTGACTTATTTTTATTATTTTGTTTTATTTTATTATTTTATATTTTTTAGAGACTGAGTTTTGCTTTGTCACCCAGGCTGGAGTACAGTGGTTCAATCATGGCTCACTACAGCAGTTGAACTCTTGGGCTCAAGTGATCCTCCTGCTCAGTCTCCCAATTAGCTGGGGTGACAGGTGTGTGCTGCCATACCTGGATAATTGTTTAATTTTTTTACAAAGGTGAGGGTCTCACACTGTTGACCAGGCTAGTCTTGAACTCCTGGTCTCAAGGAATCTTCCCACCTCTGCCTCCCAAAGTGTTAGGATTACAGGCATGAGCCCCTGCGTCTGGCCAATGGACTCAACTTTTAATTTAATAAATATATCTCCAAAGATATTTTACATCACTTTCATTATTGTTATCATTTGTAGTAAAATAATTGTTAAAATAAATATATTATAAAACAATTCCAGAGCATCTTCTTGCCAGGAAAAGGCCCACTGCTCTTTGTTTTTAAAAACAACAACAACAAAAAAAAGATGAGGAAGTAGGATTGGTAGGATGAGCAGTGTTTAAATAGCTGTGAGGCCGTATATGGGCACCAGACTGATACCATCTCTGTGAAAGACTCAGAACCACGGCTGAAATGGGGGAAGGAAGACTAGTACCTCGCCATGTATCTCAGTGGTAGTTTAATGCGCTATCCGTGTGCTAACTAAAGTCGCTTCTAATTCTATTTGCTGATGAACTCTAGACCCAAGAATGCTGCTGCAGGGACTCCATACATCAGAACACACATTGTTCTGGCCTGTCCACTGAAGAGCCGGCAGGTTTGAGAAAAGAGCCCTTGTTGGATGGAGACACAGGGGCAACAGAGACTCTCCCAGTTCCTTTTAACTCTCATGCCCATAAGACTTCCGGCATCGTCTCAGCTCCATATTTTTTTAGAGCAAATCTAGTAATTTAATCTTTTTTTCCTACAACTATGAAACTCACATCCGAGAGAATGTATCTTCTTAACTGTGGGAAGTATAGGGTATGTCTAAATTAGTGGTATTTTCACATACCTACAAGCAGCAACATAAGAACATATTGACTCCTGAATTAGAAACCAGATGCAAATACTCTTCCGGGTTTTTTTTTTCAACTTTTGTTTTAAGTTCAGGGGTTACATGTGCAGGTTTGTTACATGGGTGTATTGTGTGATGCTGAGGTTTGGGGTACAATTGATTCCATCATCCAGGAAGTGAGCACAGAACCTAATAGCCAGTTTTTCCTCCCTACCTCCCCATTCGACTATTCCCCAGTATCTACTGTTCCCATCTTTATGTCCACGGGCACCCGGTGATTAGCTCCCGCTTATAAATGAGAACATTAGGTAACTGGTTTTTCATTCGTGCATTAAATGGCTTAGGGTAATGACCTCCAGCTGCATCCATGTCGCTGCAAAGGACATGATTCCGTTCTCTGTAATGGCTGCATAATATTCCATTGTGGATATGGACCACATTTTCTTTATCCAGGTCCGCCGTGGCTGGGCACCCAGGTTGATTCCGTCTCTTTGCTGTTGTGAGTAGTGCTGCAGTGAATGTATGAGTTCATGTGTTTTTCTGACAGACTGGTTTATTTTCCTTTGGGTATATACTCAGCAGTGGGATTGCTGGACCAAGTGGTAGTTCCGTTTTAAGTTCCTTAAGTTCTTTGAGAAATCTTCAGACTTCTTTCCACAGTGCTTGACAAATTAATTGACATTTCCACCAACAATGAATAAGCATTCTCTTTGCTCCACAGCTTCACCAGCGTCTATTATTCTTTTACTTGTCTTTTGTTTTGTTTGTTTTGTTTTGTGGATTTTTTTTTTTTTTTAAGATAGAATCTCACTCTGTCACCCAGGCTGGAGTGCAGGGGTGCAATCTCAGCTCACTGCAACCTCCACCTCCCAGGTTCAACTGACTCTCATGCCTCAGTCTCCCAAGTAGCTGGGATTACAGGCATATACCACCATGCCCAGCTAATTTTTGTATTTTTAGTAGAGACAGGGTTTCACTGTGTTGACAAGGGTGGTCTTGAACTCCTGACCTCAAGTGATCCACCCACCTTGGCCTCCCAAAGTGCTGGGATTACAGGCATGCACCACCACGCACGGCTAATTTTTATATTTTTAGTGGAGACAGGGTTTCGCCATGTTGGCCACGCTGGTCTCGAACACCTGACCTCAAGTGATCCACCTGCCTTGGCTCCCAAAGTGCTGGAATTACAGGCATGCACCACCATGCCTGGCAAATTTTTGTAGTTTTAGTAGACATGGGGTTTCATCACATTGGCCTGGCTAGTTTCAAACTCCTGACCTCAGGTGATCTGCCCACCTTGGCCTCCCAAAGTGCTGGGATTACAGGCGTGAGCCACCATGCCTGGCCTATTTTGTTACTTATTAATAATAGCCTTCTAACTAATGTGAGCTACTATTCCACTGTAGTCTCTATTTGCATTTCCCTAATGCCTCCAATTAAGGTCTAATATCTAGAATCTATAAGGAATTTAAACAAATCAACAAGCAAAAACAAATAAGCAGGCAGAAGATATGAGCAGACACTTCTCGAAAGATGAAATCCATGCAGCCAACACATACACAAAATGCAAATACTCTTAATAACAATACTGTGTCACAAAATAAAGAAATATCTTATTTATCAAGAACCTCATGGGACTGCATTGTTAAAATTTGTGGCATTTCAGATTAGGAACTTAATTAATCATGTTTCCAGTGAATTCATCCAATGAAGCTTGTAGGTGACGCTCCAATATTATAGTCAAGACTCTTTGATGGCTTGGTTCCCTGGCCTGCTGGGGAGTAATTCTCAGATTCGATGTGCACACAAATTACTGATCTGCCTAAAATGCAGACCCTGATTGAACACGTCTGGGGTGGGCCTAGGATCCTACATTCCTAGCAAGTGCCCAGGGCATGCAGTCCCTGCTAGTCCTAAAACCACACTTGGAAGAGCAAAGCACTGTGTGGCTTGAGTGTTCTTTTCTTTATTGTAACATCACTCTTGAGATGTTTGAGTACCTGGCATCCAATCACCCCCCACTTTGCTGTAGAAAAACTATCCTATGTGGAGAAATAGGAACACTTTTACACCGTTGGTGGGAGTATAAGTTAGTTGCAGCATTGTGGAAGACAGTATGGCAATTCCTCAAGGATTTAGAACCAGAAATACCATTTGATCCCGTGATCCCATTATGGGGTATATACCCAAAGGATTATAAATCATGCTACTATAAAGACACATGCACATGTATGTTTACTGCAGCCCTATTCACAATAGCAAAGACTTGGAACCAACCTAAATGCCCATAAATGATAGACTGGATAAAGAAAATGTGGCACATACATACCATGGAATACTATGCAGTCATAAAAAGGATAAGTTCATGTCCTTTGCAGGAACATGGATACAGCTGGAAGCCGTCATCCTCAGCAAACTAACACAGAAACAGAACACCAAACACTGCATGTTCTCACTCATAAGTAGGAGTTGAACAATGAGAACACATGGACACAGGGAGGGGAACATCATGCACCAGGCCCTGTTGGGGGGTGGGGGGCAAGGGGAGGGAGAGCATTAGGACAAATACGTAATGCATGCAGGGCTTAAAACCTAGATGATGGGTTGATGGGTGCAGCAAACCACCACAATACATGTATACCTGTGTAACAAACCTACATGTTCTGCACATGTGTCCCAGAACTTAAAGTAAAATTTAAAAATAAATCAAAAAGAAAAAAGAAAAACTGTTCTGGGGTCTCTTCTTCTATAGAAGAGGTCTAAGATTTCAAGTCAGAACATCACAGGACAGGGTTGTGTTCCTGATTTTAGCTTTGGTACTACGAAGCTGAAACTAATGATCTTGAAAATCCATGGAGGGGGCTGCCAGTCTTCCAGCAGCAGGTTGTCTGGGTGTCTTATTTTTTTTCCTAACAATTCCCCATCAGTCAGTCCCAGCCAAACATGGCCTGATTTTTTTCTTCAAGTGAGTTTCACAAACATTACTTAAAACCTATTGCTTTGGGAAAAATGCACTCCCCAAATATATTTGTATGTATGTCTCTGGCGTTATAAAACACAAACGTTATCATATTACTCTGCTCCTAACAATAACGCCTTTGAGGCAGCTGTCACAGGGAGCAACCATAGGTGGCAAGAATATTCCTGCCCATCAGAAAGCAAGACACACAGATGCCATTGCAAGATACTCAACAACAACCATCTTTTAACAATACAAGTTCAACCTTGTTGTGACTGTAATTGTCTGTGATGAATTCCAAAGGGATGCCAATATTTTGACATGTACCAAATTGGAGGATGAGCACTCACTGGAAAGCACCTCAGCCTTTTATTAATGAAACACTTTAGAACCCAGTTGCACAGAGAAACAAAAACGTGCCTAATTGTTCTGACTTAACTTGAACTGCAAGCTGCCTGATACACCCATTCTCCTGACACACTCTCTCACACACACAAACGGTATGGAATTTTGACTGTAAGGATGTAATGCACTCCCAGAGATCCAAGGGAAGCCCTTGGAATATGCAATTGCATTTCATTCTACCAAACGACGGAGATTTGTCTAGACGTGATTCAAATGGCATTTGTGTACGGTACATTGCCACACATTGTTTTCGGGGGAAATATGTGATAAGATTACATTACACACTAATGCCATCCTGTGTAACGATGCAGTCATCTCCCAAATAAATTGTCTAAATACTTTAATTTTCCAGAAGTCATCTTTGACTCTTGAGTCTGAGAATTTAAACTCAAGTGGTACCCTGCGTTCTACAGGGTTTCTATGGTAACCAGACCAGACTTGTGGGAGCTGAGCTTCTGGTCTCGATACAGCTTTGTGGCTTTGCTTAGAGGAACCTGCTCTTGACAACATTTACCTTTTTGGCAGAGACACAGATGATAAATTATTGCTAGAAGAAAAATGAGAAAAGAACAAAGGGAGAAGCAGGACAGCCTTATCTGCATACAGGACACTGGAACTGATGAAGGAATCAAGACTTGACAAATTGAGACTCTGAAAAGCCAGAGCTTACAGATTCCTAGGAGATCCTTTCATTCTCAGCCTACGGCTTTTCCCGAGTGGCTCGTTTGATTGTCCCATTCTGTTCTGGCTGCCACTGTCACTCACTCATCAGATGGAACCCCTCAGGTTCACATCACTGCCTTTCCTTTCGGACGCCTTGGTAACATTGCTATCCATTATTAAGTGGCAATAGCTGAAGCCCTGTTCCCACATTTTCACTAACAAGCAGCTAGGTTCTACATACAGTGTGAAAAATTAGACCCAGCCTCTGCTCTGAGGAAGCTCATGCACCTGCGACCAAATAATGAGACACAAGAGACGAGGATACAAGTGAGCTGGAGCGGAGGAGGCAGAAACAAAGCAGACCCTGGAACAGTGGTAACTGGGGGGTTTTGTTAGGTAAGAAGGTCTCCAGGCTCATCTTTCCTCTTTGTGGGTCATCCTCTCCTGATACTCTGTCTCCCAGTTCTGTCTCTCACTACCATGGCCTCCATGAACATACCTCACATCTAACAAATACATTCACTCTCTCATTCATCCAAGACTTATCGAGTGTCTACTATGTACCAAGCACCATTCTAAGCCAGAGTATGGAGACAGGGCTAGCAAAAGTCCTGCCCTCATGTCCCTAGGAATCTAACAGGGGAGATGGAAGGAAGGAAGAAGGAAGGGAAGGGGAGGAGGAAGGGAAAGAGGAAGAGAGGAAGGGAGGGAGAAAATGTATCAGAAAAAGTACTGTGCAAAAAATACCATAAGGTAATGGGATAGAAAGGACCAACTTCGACTGGGTGGCCTGGAGGTTTTCTCTAAAAAATCACTACACAAACTGAGATCCAAGTAAAATGAAAGAACCAATTACACAGAGATCAGAATGCAGAATAAAACCAAGAGGGAAGAAATTTTTTTTAAAAAAGACAAAGATAAAACCCTCAACAGGGACCAGATGAGCCTGTTAAAAGAATAAAAGAAGGCCAGTGTGGCTGGAGTATAGCTGGAGTATAATGAGGAAGAGAAGGGATGAAGTGGCACCAGCCCTGAGACTTAGGAAGCGGCTTGATCGTGGGGCTTGTTAGGACCTCGGTTTGATCCCAAGGTGTGATCAGAAGCAGCTGAAGGACTTTCCGCCAGGGAGTGGTAACCATCTGAAAGGCCATTCTGGTGCTGGGTAAAGAACAGACTGGGGCTGGGATGTCCAAGAATGAGAGAAGGTAGAGCTCTGTTTGGAGACACTGGCTTCCCCAGGTGAGATGTGATGATTCTTTTAATCTGAGTAGTGACAGCAGAGACAGAGGGGGTAGAGAGATGTGTGGCACATTTAGGTCAATCTTAATGTTGGCCAACGGAATACATGTGGGAGGTTGGCTGATAAGAACTCTAAAAAGTTGAGAAGGGAGGTAACGGATGTTGGTCTCGTTGGCAGACTGGTCCTGTTTAATGTTGGTAAATGGGATGAGGTCACTGGTGAGAGGGGACAGAGAGAGGAGAGGAGAGAAAGGCAAGGGAGGGGAGGGAAGAAAGAGGAAGAGGAGAAAATGGAGAGGAGAGGAGAGGAAGAGAAGGATAGAGAGGAGAGGGGAGGGGAGAGGAGATAAGAGAAAGGGAAAGGAAAAGAGAGGGAAGAGAAGGAGTGAAGACGAGGGGGGAGTGAAGGTGAGAAAAGAAAGGGAAGACAGGGGAAGGGCAGAACAGGAGAAGAGAGGAGGAGAGAAGAGAAAGGAATGGGAGAGGAGGGAAGAGGAGAAAGGAAAGGAGAGGGATAGAAGGAAAGAACCAAGTCCTGATGTACAGGTACCCAGCCCCTGGCAAGCTGTGCAGAGGAGGAGGAGCGAGCCAAGGAGGCTGAGAGGGGAGCCCCAGTGTGGCCGCAGGACATCCATTAGCTAAGCCAAGAACATATTTCAAGGAGGCAGGAGACATCTCTGCCTAATGCTGCTTCTTGGTCAGTAAAAATAGGAGTACTGAAATGACCATCCAATAGGGCAGCACAAAGGCCATCAGTGGCCTTCACAGGAGGAGTCTCCATAAAGGAGCCAAGACAAAAATCTCTCAGAGCAGATTGAAAAGGGAGTTCATTCAGTCACTCAGTGCACCTATTTATTGGGCACCTACTACGTGCCAAGCCTGGCAGTAAATGTCACAGACAAAGATTCCCCACATTGCAGTGCTTATGTTCTCTTTGGGAAGAGATCATGAATGAGATGAATGAGTAAAATGCATGTCCCGTGAGGGATGTGTGCTACAAAGTAGAAAAGAAACCTTGTAAGAGGGACAGCTGTGCCTGGGAGGGGAGGAGGTGGAAATTTGGGTTAGGCTGGTTTGAGAAGACCTGGCTGAGAACATGGCATGTGAAGGAGAAGAGAGACTGAGCATGTGGATTTCTGGGGAAAGAGCGCTACAAGCAGAAAGTGTAGCCACCGCAAAAGCCCTGAGGTGGGAGGGTGTTGAGGAACCCCGAGCAGGCCAGGACAGCTGGAGTTGAAGACATGAGGGGATAAGAGGAGAGAGGCATCGCAGAAGCCATGGGGAGCCCGAAAGACAAGACCCTCCGTGCACAGCCATGAGGGCCAGGAGGGACACCGGGGCTAACTCCCAGGGCAATGGAGAGTATGTGCATGAGGAAGTGCAGACAGCTCTTTCAGAGGGCGTGGTAGATTACTGACCATGCATATAGTTCTATGTGCCATATTCGGACCGAAATCACATTTCCCCAGAAGATCCGCCCCACATTGTGTCCATTTTCAAGAGCCACCTTGGCTTCCCTGTCTGCCACAACACTGGACATTTGTTCTTTTAGCTTCCTGCCATTCAAACCACATTTTTTTTTTTATTGAGTCAGGCTGCCCCACCCTCAGTCTACATGGTTCTGATGGGACTAACTCCACTTCCCAGCTCCCAGGTGTCACATGACCCCGGCTGGTTCATGGGAGCCTGACACCCTTTTGGCCATAATGATTGTCCCATGAATGAGCATGTTACCCAGCCTGACAGCTCAGAGGTCATTCCTGGATTTTGTAGGAAACATTATGAAAGAAAGTTTTGTTTTGGTGGGTTTTTTTTCCATAAGTTATTGGGGTACAGGTGGTACTTGGTTACATGAGTTAAGTTCTTTAGTGGTGATTTGTGAGATTTTAGTGCACCCATCAACCAAGTAGTATACACTGCACCATATTTGTAGTCTTTTATCCCTCCCCTCTCACTCTTACCCCCAAGTTCCCAAAGTCAATTGTATCATTCTTATGTCTTTCTGTCCTCATAGCTTAGCATCAGTGAGAACATATGATGTTTAGTTTTTCATTCCTGAGTTACTTCACTTAGAATAACAGTCTCCAATCTCATCCAGCTCCCTGCAAATGCTGTTAATTAATTCCTTTTTATGGCTGAGTAGTATTCCATCATGGATATACCACAGTTTCTTTATCCACTCATTGATTGATGGGCATTTGGGTTGGTTCCACGATTTTGCAATTGTGGATTGTGCTGCTATAAACATATGTGTACAAGTATCATTTTCAAATAATGACTTCTTTTCCTCTAGGTAGATATTCAGTAGTGGGATTGCTGGATTAAGTGGTAGTTCTGCTTTTGTTCTTTAAGGAATCTCCACAGTGTTTCCGTAGTGGCTGCACTAGTTTACATTCCCACCAGCAGTGTAGAAGTGTTCCCTGATCACCGCATCCACGCCAACATCTACTGGTTTTTGAGGAGGATTTTTTTTTGAGACAGGATTTTGCTCTGTCACCCAGGCTGGAGTGCAGTGACACAAAATCTGCTCACTGCAAACTCCACCGCCCAGGGTCCAATGATCCTCCCACCTCAGCCTCCCAAGTGGCTGGTACCACAGGCGCATGTTACCATGCCCAGCTAATTTTTGTATTTTTTATAGAGACTGGGTTTTGCCATGTTGCCCAGGCTGGTCTTGAACTCCTGGCCTCAGGCGATCCACCTACCTCGGCCTTCCAAAGTGCTGGGATTAGAGGCATGAGCCATCTCACCCTACCAGAAAAGTTCTCAAGGATGATGTCCACCTGGAGTATGGGGCTGCCTGCAGGTGATGGCCAGTGCTGAAGAAAGCACTCAGTCAAGAGACAGAGTGCAGAGCCCAATGGCCTTACCTTGGCCATGGATGTCAACATCCCTGAAGCTGCATCTTCCCCCTATCTTCAGTTACAGGAACCAAGTCCCTTTTTTCTCTTGCTTCAGCTATTTTTGATTGATTTTCTGTCACTTGCAGCTCACACAGTACTGAATATACTTCCTGTCTCACATTTAGACACTTCCTTTCCATTCGGAAGAACCCTGCCTGCAGGTGTCTTTCTGCTTGCTACTCACCTCCTGCTTTCTTTCTTTTCCTCTACTTTGGGATATGTATTTTCCTCCTTTGGAAGCACAAGTGCCTCAGTAGCCACACATCCCCAAAATGCCTTCCTCTGCTCATGACAGTCTGCTGTTCCTCCCTTCTCCCTTCCTGCCTCCCTATCTATATGCCCATCCTTCAATATGTGGTTTAGATCTTCTCTTAGTCTTTAAGGTCCTCCTGATCACTGTGGCCTCCTCAGATCTTTCTCTCCCCCAACTTCCCTCCATAGATGGTCAAGAGCACAGAAGTTGGAGCTGGCTTGCCTGGGTTTAAATCTCAGCTCCACCACTTACCAATCCGGTGATCTTGGGCAAACTCCTTGCCTTCTCTATATTTCAGTATTACTTTCTGCAAAATAGATATAAGATAGTATCTGGTGAAGTAAGCTAGGCACTTAGAACATTGTCAACCTTATTGTCCAAATTCTTTCTGAATCCTACCAGAAAAGAAAACAAAAAGATACCCAAGTTAGGTCATTTGAACAGAGTATAGTAAAGGAATATCAGGACACAAGAAAGCATAATGTTGTACAGCAGGATTAGGAACAGCAAGGAGACGTCCCACCCTGAGGTCTGAAGAAGCAAAGACAAAGGATGCTCTGACCCAGAGAGATTGCTCTGTGAAGTGTACAACTAGAGGGGAGCTCTGGCCTTTAGACAAAAGACGCAGCCAGCTCACAGTAACCCTGCAGACAGTAAGTGCTTGGGGAAATGGAGAATATGTTCTCAGATGCGATTTTCTTGTTCCTGTCTGCTCTGTTGAAGCTCCCCATTGGCCAACCCCAACCAGAAGCCAGAGACCAAGGGTGCCATTGATGGTTCATGCTGTCAGCCTCCTGGTCATTGAGCAGGATAGGGGAGGGTAGGAGTGTTCTGGAGAAGATATCTAGAACTGAAGTATGAGTTGTTGTTATCCTTTGTCCTATATTCTGAGCGCCTCATACATAGACTTTCTGACCACACCACTTTCCTTTGTATAGATTGCGAGCCCCTGAAAGGAGCAATAAAGACCCAGTGTCTGAGGTTACAAACTGGAGACTCTAGGGTCACAGCATTTGAATGCATCTTACTTGGGCCATGTTGCCTTGTTTTAAAAGTTGGAATTACTCATCAGTATTCAAAACATAAGAAATTATGCATAAAAATACAGATTTGTGGCATTTCCTTTGAGACCATTCAGACAGCTGTGAGCCCACCTTCTTCCTTGACAACATCTGCTATTGCTTCAGACATGGCACGTGCTCTCCAGAGTCCCACAGCTCTTACCTGGCTGCCTGTCCTCATCCACGCTCCCCTTACAGCCCCGTAGAAACTTGAGTTTGGGACATCTGCCTATTCCTTAAAAATGCTTAAAACTCAGTAGGTACCTAGCAAGCTAATGATATACCTATGAGGGTTATAATGTTACTACTAAACACTAAATCAGCTGATGTTTTTGGCAGGGAAGAATAATTAGCAAATTCATTTGTTATGCTTTTCTGTGCACCAATATTTTCAAAGATAATTGCTTATTCAATTACGGTCCTTTGCCTTGATCGAGGGTATTACCATAAGAAATTAGCTGATGTATATTCTGCTTTATTGGTGCATCCTTTTAACAGATAGAACATGAGAAGCCATCACAGGCAGGGGCATCCAAGGGCAGGCTCTGGATGCAAACTTTCAGCCAGGGGTTTCCAGAAAAAAGACCCATCCCTCTGCAGGTGCCCCCAAGCCCATTTTCTCCCAAGGATGCCTCCACTTGACATTTCTCCCTCTCTGCTGAATCATCAATTTCTCCCTGTTTATTATCAAGAAAATATGTTTTAGTATCCTGTTATGGACTGAAAATGGGTCTCCCCTCCAAATACATTATGTTAAAGTACTACCCTTCAGGACTTCAGAATGTGACTGTATTTGGACATAGGGACTCTAATGAGGTAATTAAACTTAAATGAGGTCATACTGGCATGCCCCAATCCAATATGCTTGGTGTCTTTGTAAGAAGAGATTAGGATGCAGACACACACAGAGGGAAGGCTTTGCAAAGACACAAGGACAAGGCCATCTACAAGCCAAGGAGAGAGGCTTCACAGGAAAGAAACACTGATGGCACCTTGATCTTGAAGTTCCATCCTCCAGAATTGGAGAAAATAAATTTCTGTTGTTCAAATCACCCAGTCTGTGTTAGTCCATTTTCATACTGCTGTAAAGAAATACCCAAGACTGAATAATTTATAAAGGAAAAGATTGTTTAGTGGACTCACAGTTCCACATGGCTGGGGAGGCTTCACAATCATGGAGGGCGAATGAGGAGCAAAGGCATGTCTTACGTGGCGGCAGGCAAGAGAGCGTGTGCAGGGAAATGAATTGCCCTTTATACCATCAGATCTCATGAGACTTATTCACTATCACAAGAAGAGCACAGGGAAACCCACCCCCATGATTCAATTACTTCCCACCAGGTCCCTCCCATGACACATGAGGATTATGGGAGCTACAATTCAAGATGAGATTTGGGTGGGGACGCAGCCAAATCGCATCACAATCTATGGTATTTGTTACGGTAGCCCTAGCAAACTAATAAACAGCCCTTTTTAAAAAAATCTCCCTTAGAACCCTTTTACACTACTGGTGGGAATGTAAGTTAGTACAACCACTGTGGAAAACAGTGGGAGATTCCTTAAAGAACTAAAAGTAGACCTACTATTTGATCCAGCAATCCCACCCTTGGGTATCCATCAAAAGGAAAAGAAGGCATTATAAGAAAAAGATGCATGCACATGCATGTTTATAATAGCACATTTTGCAATTGCAAAGATATGGAACTAACCTCAGTGCCCATCAACCAAATGGATAAAGAAAATGTGGTGTATATACACCATGGAATACTATTCAGCCATAAAAATGAATGACACAATGTCTTTTCCAGCAACGTGGATGGAGCTGGAGGCCATTATTCTAAGTGAAATAGCTCAGAAATGGAAAACCAAATATCATATGTTCTCTCTATATAAGTGGGAGTTAAGCTGTGAGGATGCAAAAGCTAAGAATGATTTAATGAACTTTGGGAACTCACAGGGAAAGGTTGAGAGTGGAGTGAGAGACAAAGACTATATATTGGGTATGGTATATACTTCTCCAGTGAAAGTGCACTAAAATATCAGAAATCACCACTAAAGAACTTATCCATGTAACCAAACACCACCTGTACCCTAAAAAACTGTTGAAATTTAAAAAATAAAAATTAAATCTCCTTAGATCCCTCCTTCTTTGAGCTACAGCCATTTTCCTGTGAACATTTTAAAACAAGCTTCTACTCACCGTTCAGCTTTCATGTTCTCCTCTGTGCAGTCTGGGCTAATTGTCACCCCAGCCACTTGATTGAAGTCACCCTTTTCATGGCCACCGATGCTGTCCAGGGTGCTGAAGGAAGTGGTTGCTCCTCTTTGCTCATTTCACCCCACCTTTCAGGGACATATAATCCAGTGGTTCCTCCCTTGTCTGTCAGACATATGATGTTCTCTCAGTTTCTGTATCACCCTAATCTCTTGCTGTTTCCTCTCCTGCCTCAAGGACTATTTCCTGGTCTCCTTGGCTATCTCTTCTCAACCCCCCAAATTTAGAGTGTCCTAGGCCCCTGTGGTAGACTCTCTCCTCTTTCATTTCTAAGCTTTAACTCCCAAATGTTATCTCCAGCACAAACTTTCCCATGACTTTCAGACTCATTTCAGGCTCAACTGCCTATCTGATAGTTCCTTGAGGATGTCTAATGGTCTAATACATCTCAAACTTAACATAGCCAAATGAAAACACTTGGTTCCAGTTCTTCCCAATTTGGCCCTTTCCCTCGTCTTTCCCATCTCAGTAAATTGCACCAACCTCAGCCCCATTGCTCAAGTCAAATTACAAGAAGTCAACTTGAACTCTTCTCTGATCCCTCACACCCAAATGTCACATTAGCTTTGCTCCTAAATAATGTGACTTTTCAAGTCACATTAGCTTTTCTCCTAAAATGGTTCCCAAATCTATCCACTTCCCCACTCCCTATCTTCACAACTGCCAGTTTAGTCCATATGACCTCTATTTTACACCTGGGCCATTGCAGGCGCCTCCTACCTGGCTCCCAGCTCCATCCCTGACTCTAATTACCATCTGTTCTCCTTAAATATGTAAAACTTATTATGCACTTTCATGCTTAAACCTGCCACTAAGATTAAAAACACACTCGCAGCACTACAGGGAAGAGACGGTCTGGATCCTGCCTTCCTTTCCAACCTCCTCTGCACTTCACTATGCTCTAACCCTGATCATTTTTTTTTCCCCTAACATACCAAGTTTATTTATACTTTAGGGCTTTTGCAGTCACCAGTGGGTTACTCCCTTGCCTGGAACAAGTTCTCCCAGGTTTGCACGTGCCTGGTTCTTCTTTAGGCAACAGCTCAGATGTCACTCAGGCAAGGATGCTGACCGTTACCGGAAGAGCTTCCAACAGTCACCATATGGATAATGCTGATGCTCAGCCTAGATCCTCCTGCAGTGAGTGTTGGCTGTTAAGGGCACACAGCTGCCCACTTTCTCTGGAAAATGACCCGCAATGTTCCGGAGCCACCTAACCATGAAGGAAATGGCTTACTGAGGGCGGCTGAAAGATGATAATTAGATAAGAGGGCCTGGGGTGTCTACAACCCTGCTGTGTGGTTAAAGCTCCCGAAGCCCTAATGCTCAACCATGGCTAGAGTCTACCCGAGACACATCCTGGCTTACCTCATTATCTCACCTCCTTATAATTGTTCCCTCAATGACTCATGCACACCCAAATCCCCACCTCAGACCAGGCTTATGGGAAACTGGACTAAAGACACACATCACCCAACTTGTCTTTTTGTTTATTTTGCAGCATGTATTATTATTTGAATTCATCTAGTAGACTTATTTGCTTGCTTATTTTCAGTCCTCTTATCTCACTATAAGTTCTTAAAGGTACATGATCCATGTGCAGGGTCCTTCAAGCCTAGCACTGTGCTCGGTACACAATGAGTGCCCAGTGACATCACAGGAGAAAACAGAAGAATGAACAGAAGAATGCATGCAAAGCAAGCCACACATATTACATGACTGACTAGCAAAATGCCTGTCTTTTGGCACAAAGGTAAAAAATGAACACATGGCCTGGGTCGTTACCCTTCCCTTCACAGATATCAATTTGAATTAATTTAGGACACTCACATAACTTCACCACTCAAAAGATATTTCTCCCGATGGGTGTTCATAAGCCAATGTATATTATGAGTGATTTATTTCTCAATGTGAGGATAAGCAACTTTTAGGCATAGACTGGAACATTTCTATTTTTGCAGAAAAGATCAAAAATAGTGTCATTCCACAAATATGTGTGCTTGATGCTCCAATTACTATTGATAATGATTATAATAATAATTATCTTTGCTAGCATGTTCTATGCCTTATATATTTATATATGTGCCTAGATTATCTTCTTTAATCCTTGAAACAACCCTGTAAATGAAGTGGGAACTAGCCCATTTACAAATAAGGGTAATGAAGTTCGGGACATTTAAATGCCTTGCTCAAGATCAGCCAGCCAGAAAGGATTAGAGTCAAATAATTCCAGCACATGCATCTAGTTTTATGAGCAAATGGGTCCTGTTTAGACGGAAGGTGGTGGGATTGTGCATCCCTCTTTTAATTGTTGCATCAGTTTAGTTGCAAGAGATAGATAACCCAAAATGGCTTGACCAAGAAAGGCTTCTGTGATTCTACATCTCATGTAAATTAACATGCAGTGGTACTGTCCAGGGAGCCTCTGACATCAGGTGTTGCTGGACCCAGGAGCCCAAGCAGTCACTAGGGTCTGCTTTTCTCCATTTCTCAGAGTTATCTCCATGCCCAGACAGCATCTCCACACGTGGTATTGGGATGCCTGCTGTAGGACAAGCTCCCACCCTCCTAGACTCACTGCAGTGACATTTCTTGGAAGCCCTAGTGAAATTCTTGTGTTTCCCTACATCTGTGTGGGTAGCATATCCACCCCCAGATCCCCCCTGCATCCAGAAGAATGCAAAGCCCTGACTGGCCAGGCCTGAGTCACACACTTACGCTTGGACTAGACTGAGAAGGGAAGGGGCGTAATTCCTCAGCTGAAAATCCAGGTGCCCTGAGCAGCAGAAAGGCAAATCATTGTCAAAACCAGGGGATGGGCTGGGCGTGGTGGCTCACACCTGTAATCCCAGCACTTTGGAAGGCCGAGGCGGGTGGATCATGAGGTCAGGAGATCGAGACCATCCTGGCCAACACGGTGAAACCCCGTCTCTACTAAAAACACAAAAAGAAATAAGCCGGGCGCGGTGGCGGGCACCTGTAGTCCCAGCTACTTGGGAGGCCGAGGCAGGAGAATGGCGTGAACCCGGGAGGCGGAACTTGCAGTGAGCTGAGATTGTGCCACTGTACTCCAGCCTGGGCGACAGAGCGAGACTCCATCTCAAAAAAAAAAAAAAAAAAAAACAGGGGATGCCCATAAGAATGCATCCTACCTCCATGGTCAGTTGACTTACCTGCCACTGGCCAGCTCAGTTTACCTTGAGTTCATTTCTCTGGGAAACACCCTTCTTCTCAGACACCCCCATGGTATGTTGTGTGTGGACTAATATACTTCACTTGGATAGGCCAGGGGAATTCTGATGCCACGTGCCCCACCATAGCTCTCTGACCAGATGCTAAAATATCAGAGTGGGCTCCAGAAGAATCTGCTCAACAAATTGCTTTTTTATGGTACCTGGGATCTCAATAAGGCTCAAAGCTAAAATTCCTGTTGAGAATTAAACAATAAAAATAGGCTGGTTGTGGTGACTCATGCCTGCAATCCCAGCACTTTGGGAAGTCAAGGCAGGTGAATCACCTGAGGTCAGGATCCTGTTTGAGACCAGCCTGGCCAACATGGTGAAACTCTGTCTCTATTAAAAATACAAAAATTAGCTAGGCGTGATGGCACATGCCTGTAATCCCAGCACTTTGGGAGGCCAAGGCAAGAGGATCACCTGAGGTCAGGAGTTCAAGACCAGCCTAGCCAATATCATGAAGCCCCGTCTCTACTAAAAATACAAAAATTACCTGGGTGTGGTGGCGTGAGCCTGTAATCCCAGCTACACGGGAGACTGAGACAGGAGAATCGCGTGAATGCTGGGAGGCAGAGGTTGCAATGAGCCAAGATCGTGCCACTACACTCCAGCATGGGCAACAGAGCAAGACTCTGTCTCTAAATAAATAAATAAATAAATAAAGGATTTTACTCTGGATACCCAGAATCAGCTACAGTGATGTCACACGACAACCTTACCTAGACAACGCAACTGTCACCCAGGTGCCCGCCACCTCATTCCCCCACTGCATGTCCTCTGCTCCCTTCTTGTCTGTGCATCCTTTAGGAGGGCAAGACAGATGGTGAGCAAACTAACAAATGGACATGATGATTGCAGATAGTATAATCGTATGTACTAAGGGGCCGAGGCAGAAGAATCGCTTGAACTCCAGAGGCGGAGGTTGCAGTGAGCTGAGATTGCACCACTGCACTCCAGTCTGAGACAGAGTGAGACTCTGTCTCAATCAATCCATCAATCAATAGTACAAGTCAAGCCCCTGATATGTTTTGTTTGAAACCCACACCCATCCCTCTCCTTATGATATAGCACTTCTTCCTTTCCTTCACCAGCCATGTGGCTTGGTGGTATTAACTCTCTACCCCCTGTAGAGGTGGTCCTGCACTGATCAAAGCCACCCCACCCTCCCCAAGGGCATAGCAACTGATTCCTGAATAGTGTTTACCTCAGTCATAGTCAGTGAGAGATAAGGAGATATCTCCTGATGCTTCTGTAAAAGAGAACCCTCTTCCTCTATTTTTCCCCCTCTCTCTCCAAGTGGGTTGTTTGAAAATGTAGAATCTGGAAATGCTATGGCTGTTTTACTGTCAAGAGTGCTGAGGGCTGAATCCGTAGAACAGAGATGGGATGGGTTTAAGGGGTGCAGTGAGGGACAGGTGGAGGTTGAGGACACATAAAGTCATAAGATTGCCAGATATAAACACAGATAAACAAAAAATATTTTATGTACCATGCAAAATGTCCCATGTAATTTTAGAACATAATTGCATTAAAATTATTCATCTGAAATTCAATTGGGCAGCTTATATTTTTATTTGCTGAATTTGCAACTCTATAAAGCTGACACTGTAGAAAGCACAGTTATGAAAGGAAGAGAAATCAGATTCCTACTGGGGCACCAGCTTCAGCCACTGGGTCAAACCTTGCCTGAACACATCAGTAAATGGAAATAATAAACTCTCTTGTTGGTTTAAGCTTGAGCTGGATGTTCTAGGTCTTGCCCCAAAAAGAGTAGGACTTGGTCAAGTTATTTAATCCCTCTAAGGGATGTATTAGTCCATTCTCACACTGCTATAAAGAAATGGCTGAGGCTACATAATTTATAAAGAAAAGAGATTTAATTGGCTCACAGTTCTGCAGGCTTTACAGGAAGCATAGTGGCTTCTGTTTCTGGGAAGACCCCAGGAAACTTACAATCATGCAATCATGGTGGAAGGTGAAGGGGGACCAGACACGTCTCACATGGCTGGAGCAGGAGGGAGAGAGAGCGGGGGAGGTGCCACACACTTTTAAACAACCAGATTTTGTGAGAACTCTGTCATGAGAACAGCACCAAAGGGATGGTGCTAAACTGTTTGTGAAGGATCCACCCCCACGATCCAATCACCTCCCACCAGACTCTATCTCCAACTCTGGGGATTACAATTAAACATGAGATTTGGTTGGGGACACGGATCCAAATCATACCACCTGACTACTGCATATGGACAGCCTAGGGTGAGAGATGAAAATTCAAGACCAGGAAGACTGGAATGCAACCTGGCTAACATCTGTAAAGAAATATCGTATAAATCAGAAGAGGATGAGGCTATGGGGGGAAATGAGAAAGGAGAAACAAAGAAGTGTGCCTTGGCAGTGCCTGTGCTGGATGTGGGCAGAAGAGCCTTGTCTCCATGACAGATGGGACCCTCTTAGGAGAAGCAAATCCCCTAACATTCACTGAGTCCTAGCATGTCCCAAAGCACTGTGTTAAGCTCTTTACAGACATAATCTCATTTAATACTCTCCCAAATCTATAATTTAAATACTCATATTTATCCCTATTTGATTACTGAGGGATCTGAGGCTTAGAGGGATTAAATAACTTGACCAAGTCCTACTAAGTGACAGAGCTGGGATTGAACCATGGCACTTGACCCTTCTGCTTAACCACTCTGCAATTCTCAAGGATGCCAGGAAGCACAGACACCATTTTATAAATCCTTTTTAATTTTTGTATGGATATATAATGGTTGCACATATTTGGGGGTGCATATGACATATTGATACCAGTTTACAATGTGTAATGATCAAATCGGAGTAATTGGGATGTCCATCACTTCAAACATTTATGTTTTCTTTGTTCTGGGAACACTACAAATCTTTTCTCCTATTTTGATTCTGACGTATTCTTTCAATTTTCTGACTTTTTGGTTGCCCACAACTCCCCGAATGGGGAGAAAGCCCTGGCTAGTGTATACGTGTATTTAGGCATCTTGGGCCCGGCATCTCCCACAGTAAATTAAGACATTGGTCATATCAGTGCACCAAGTCCCTTTTTGCTTTATCCAAGGAAGTCAGCATCCCTACGCCTGCTCACTTCTGAATCAGAAAGGTTTCCTTTTTCCTTTTGGGCTTTCACATTGTTCACTGTCTTCCAGTTCTTTTCAGATAGCTTTTTAGATTCAAATGGATTTGGTAGGAAGTTAATTTTTTGCTACCATGTCTGTATTTCTCCCCATGTTAATTCCCATGGAAGGACTCACCAGACCCAGTCTCCCCTGGAAGTGCATCCACTGAGTTAGGTATATTTAAGTTTACATGAGAGTAGGTCCCTCCTCAAGCCACAAAAAGAAAAGAAAAGAAAAAAAGGCAGCCCCCAGATAGCACCAGAAGTGATCCAACGGGACCTATGCTTCTTTTGCAAGATGCTGAGTTCAGTTGAGACATGGAGGAGAAAACTCACTGCTGGCTGGTAGACCTAAGGTATCCCCTTTGCTCAAAATCAGAAATAGTAGAGGTAAAGCCCAGTGGACAGACACAGTTGATCAAGAAATATTTATTTATTTGTTTTTCTGTAACTCAGTTACTTTTCCAAGATGCTATTTTCTATGGGTTGGCCAGAAATTAACCTCAGCCTCTTTGTGTTTGCTTCTGAGGTCATGTAAAAGGTTGTAGTGAATGAGCTCAGAGTGCTCAGGCTTTGGGTGGGGTGGGTGCATCTAGTCCTCAAATTGTCTGCCATTTAGCTACTGGACAACCACTGTCTCAGTCACCTTCGTCATGTGATTCAGAGGCTTTCTGGTAGTTTCTAGGCAATACTGAGGAATGTAGAATCTTTCTAAGAGACAATTCTGGGTCTTATCTTCCTGGCTTCACCACCAGCTAGTGCCTTGGATTCTTGCTGCTTCCCACTCAGGAAGAAGCTTCACCAGGAACCTGGAGGAGCAAAACTCATCTTCTCTCTTTTATTATCCAACACCCAAGGAAATTGCTCCTCCACCTCAGGTGGGAGGAACAAAGCCTACACCCAATCCTCTGCTTCTAGACAAAACATTTTGCTCACACCCTGTATTACTTCTCCTCCTTTATTGGGCCGAGGTGGTACGTCTATGTCCCAGCTCCATCTTTTGGTTTTATTTTAAACAATCCTACATTTATAAGGTTTTGTGAATTTGAAATATAAAAGCCAGAAAGGGTCTTAACTACTCGTGTAGATCCAGATACATAAATTATTACTGAACATGTGTATGATTTGAATATATATTGTTTTGCTAGGCTAAACCAAACTGCTGTAACAAGTAAGTCCCAAACTGCAATGTCTCAAACACAATAGGGGTTTATTTTTCATAAAAATATGAGGTGGGTGTTCCAGTTACCAAGGAACTCCCATCCACAGGGTGATTCAAGAGCCTGGGTTCCTTCCACCTTGTGGTTCTGCCTTCCCACAATGCCTCATTGTTGCCTGATGATCAAGGGGTCACTGCATCCAAGATCCAACTAGCAGAAGTAGAAAAAGAACATGGAGTAGACACACTTGCTCTCTGAAAGGCCCTGGTCCTGAAATAGGACACATTATTTCCTCCTATTCCATTCTTAGACACATGACCACACCCCACCACAAAGGAAGCTGGGAAATGTAGTCCAACTTTGTGACCTGAAAGAAGAGGAGCATGGAGTTGAAAGCCATACATTGTCAAAAACACCAACTTAAGTACTTATGCTACGTGCAGCTTCTCTACCCTATTTAGTCTTCAAAAAGAAACAAATTTGAACAAGCTTTAAAGTTTAAGTGCTTAGTATAAAATTGAATGCAGAAATGCCTGCAGGCAAGCAGAAACACTTTAGAGTTTTTTATTTATCCTTCCTTTGGGCAAGGGATATGATAGTTAACTCAAAGCAGAAGAAGAAGAGTTTCAATGACCAAGGGTCTCCATAACAGCTTCCCTTTTCTCTCTTCTTTTTTTTTTTTTTTTTTTTTTTTGAGATGGTGTCTTGCTCTGTTGCCAGGCTGAAGTGCAATGGCACGAACTCGGCTCACTGCAACTTCCGCCTCTCGGATTCAAGTGATTCTCCTACCTCAGCCTCCTGAGTAGTTGAGATTACAGGTGCACACCACCATGCCTGGCTAATTTTTTGTATTTTAGTAGAGATGGGGTTTCACAGGCTGGTCTTGAACTCCTGAGCTCAGGCAATCCACCCGTCTTGGCCTCCCAAAGTGCTAGGATTACGGGCGTGAGCCACCGCACCTGGCTCTCTCTTCTTTAGTCTTGCTCAGTGTTTCCAAATGTTAGCATGCGTGATGATTGCTGTGCAAGGCTGCACAGTGAACCATGCAAAATAAAATGTATGGGCAGCTAAGCACATCTTCAAAATGAATTTTGATTATACACAATACCGCCTTAACGCACCTGCTGACATAAACTACCTCTATGTAAAACATTATTCCTCTGCACAAGGAAATCCTGGGCATGGAAATAGTATGATTTGGTATCTCACTACTTTCTCTCATTTCATGAGCATGGATAGGTGAGAATAACCCCAAAAGACCAGAGCCAGACTCCAGTGGGGCTCATGTTCTTGTCTTTGGAGGGCTTGGTCATCCTCCCCAGACTCAGCCACTGGAACAGTCCCATGAGTGTGGGCAGCTCTGTCATTAAATCACTTTGAACACACCCCAGAGAAAAGAGTGAATCACGCATTGTATTAAGCATGAGTAGATGTTCTATCTAAGAGAAAGGGCAGTTGAAGTCCTCACAGCTCTTTATCCACCAGGCACAGGGGTGTTCTGGTTCATCCCAGAGCCTTGTCACAGACATAGGCGGAACAGAGTTAGGAAGGACTGGCACTGTTGAGCAAATTGAAATGAGTGCTGGTCTCTATGCAATTTACACAAATAATAAATTGTTCTACTCTGTAGGTCATTCCAAAAGAAGAATTTCCAGGAATATCTTGAGCAATAAAATAGTTAACTTTCTCTTTAATGGAAACAGTGATAACTTTGAAGGACCTAGAATGTATCTGCATAAAATTGTGATACATACATTGTGATATCAGTCTCATTTTCTTAGCCATACTTCATTAATGCATTCACTTATTCATTTAGTCATTCGACAAATATATGTTGAATTCCTACCAAGTACCAGTCTTCATAATAGTGCAGGTAGACAGTCAAGGGTCCTGCCCAGGGGGGATTTATCGATCTCCATGTCAGTCAGAGTTCTCAGTTGCAATAAAGATATTTACTTTGGCCGATGGAGACAGAAACAGAGTTTAATTGAAAAGGCACCGAGTAGCTCACAGAATCGCTGTGAAAATCTGAGAACCACATTTGGAAAAGGAACCATGGATCAGCCAGGGTCCCAGCAGGAAACAGACGGCACACTCAGGGTAATTTGAAGCAAGTTTAACAAGAGTTTCAAAAAAATGTTAGCAGGGTGTGACAAGGGCAGGAACAGCAGGCCCTGTGACCTTACAGGGCAAGGGGAGAACATCATTACCAGAATCCGGAGACCAGAGAGGGCCGCGTAGAGGAGATGGGTGTACCCTGCTGAGACCTCCAATCAGAGAAGCGAGCCACCCAGACGAGACTCTGCAAGGAGGTAGGCTGGGTGCTAGATGCCCCAAATGGAGACATCAAGCAGACATCAATGCAGACACCGAGGGAAACCCTGCAAGAATGCAGGTGAGGTAGCAAATACCCCGATTACACCCTCCTCCTGCCCTCACATCTCCTCTGGCTCTTCTCATTGACTGAGCTCAACCAGAAGCCAACAGGGCAAAGGAATTCACGACTGTCGTCCATGCAAGTTACCACCCGGTCCAGCCAGCTGGGAGCTACGTAAGGGGCTAGTGATCGGAAAAGGGTAAATGGAGGAAGGCCAGCAGGGGCAGGGAAAAAAAGGCTGGTCATGGACATAAAGACAGGAATAGTAGACACTGTGGACTCCGAAAGGAGAGAGGGAGGGAGAGGAAAAAGGGCTGAAAATTTACCTAATTGGGTATAACATTCACTATTTGGGTTATGGGTTCTCTGGAAGCCCAGACATCACCATTACGGAAGTTACCCATGTAACAAACCTGTGTATGTTCCTGCTGAATCTAAAACCGTTTTTTAAAAAGGAGGCCAGGGCGGGCACAGTGGCTCATGCCTGTAATCCCAGCACTTTGGGAGGCTGAGGTGGGTGGATCACTTGAGAATAGGAGTTCAACACCAGCCTGGCCAACATGGTGACACCTCATCTCTGCTAAAAGTACAAAAATTAGCCGGGCGTGGTGGCGCGAGCCTGTAGTCCCAGCTACTCCCAAGGCTGAGGCAGGAGACTCACTTGAACCTGGGAGGTGGAGGTTGCAGTAAGCCGAGAATGCACCAGTGCACTCCAGCCTGGGTGACAGAGCAAGCCTCTGTCAATAAATAAATAAATGCATGGATTTTATTCTGGGTAGCCAGAATCAGCTACAGTGGTGTCACACGTCAACCTTACCTAGACAACACAACTGTCACCCAGGTGCCCGCCGCCTCATTCCCTCACTGCGTGTCCTCTGCTCCCTTCCTGTCTGTGCATCCTTTAGGAGGGCAAGACAGATGGTGAGCAAACTAACAAATAGGCATGATGATTGCAGATAGTATAATTGTATGTGCTAAAAAAGCATTTTTTAAGCAACTGCAGGGTGCCTGGACATGAAGGAGGATGGGCGCTCACAAAGTCAAGGGAGACTTGGAAGGCACACTAGGATATGTGTAGGAAGTGCCAATTATAAACATGATTTTTAAAATTTACAATTCAGTGCCCATTCAATATTGTAAAACATTCCAAAGCATCTACGCTGGCCCAGGCTCCTGGCAGGTCCTAAGCTGGTCTCATTATCGCTTAATGAGCTGTATACAACATCCTGGGATCTTTAAAGTTGAGTTCCTCTGATCACTGATATCATCTGAAAAGAAATTTTAAGTGCCACATTTTCTTTATCCAGTCTATCATTGATGGGCACTTAGGTCGATCCCATGTCTTTGGTGTTATGAGCCTACATGGGTCTTTATAATAGAATGATTTGTATTTCTTTGAGTATATAAAGTGGTACATATACACAATGGAATACTATGCAGCCATAAAAAAGAACAAGACTATGTCCTTTTCTAGGAACATGGGTAGAGCTGGAGGCCATTATCCTTAGCAAACTATTGCAGAAACAGAAAACCAAATACTGCATGTTTTCACTTATAAGTGGGAGCTAAATGATGACAACAGATGGGCACAGAGAGGGGAACAGCAGACACTGGGGTCTAACAGAGGGTGGAGGGCGGAGCAGGGGAGCAAATCGGGAAAAATAACTAATGGGTACTAGGCTTAATACCTGGGTGATGAAATAATCTGTACAACAAGCCCCCATGACACAAGTCTGCCTGTGTAACAAACCTACACTTGTACCCCTGAACTTAAAAGTTAAAAAAAATTTTTAAGTGGGTACTCTAATAAAAAAACATCAGCCCCTGTTTCTAAGTTTGTTATGTAGCAGTAAATAGCAATTGAGGGGATCTAGCAACTTCAGAAATTTCCATGCTACAGCACCAGGAGGTTATGCATTGGATTTGAAAGTTAATCCATTAGTGTTACCTTTATTTTACTTTTTGGATATTTTACTTGCAAGGAAGAATGACATCCCTATTTTAAGACTTTCTGCAGAGTCCTTTCATGAGAGTTCAGTTAATTAGTGTGGGATCAGCAGGTCATATTGAGTTTATTGTCATAAAGTTGATGGGGAAATCAGCCGCCTATGACGTGGTTTCAGCATTAAGTGAACAAACGCTATTTTCTTCAGCAAACACTTCAGCAAATAAAGGTTCCTCAGAAGTCAGTCTTAAAATTCCAAGTTAAAATTAGTGAGAATTATTAGATATTCCAATCTATGTGAAAGCGCTTTGCTACCCTTTGTAGCAGACTTAGTTAATGATATCGAGGTAGAGAACAGTGGTAGATTTGGCTTGAATTTTATGTTAAAGACATGCAAATATTCAATCAGTGCAACCTTACTTATCTATTAAGGTATAATTGCCATTTGGGAGCTTTGTTGCCGTCCAAGTACCCAAGTTTCCATTTTTTTCAAGTTTCATTATTTAAAAAAAAAAAAAAAATGCTCATTGAAGCTGGCAGACTCCACCTTCAGCAATGCTTTTCTATCCAGGCAGAATTAAAAGCTATGGGGCACATCGTTTTCTGTTTCCTTGCCAGCCACCTCCTCACCTGGACTTCAGATGGTGAGGGGGGCACCCCACTATTACCATTACGAAGGGAAAGGACAGCAGAGCCCTCACTGGGCTGAGAACTTGACTGTTCACTCCGGAAAATACTGTGTCTCTCCTTTGTTCCACAATCGTGTGACTCTTGCCAGCATGATTTGTAGCAACATCTTGTCTCCTGTCTTTGTGAAGACAGAATGAAAAGCCACAGAACACTATTACAGGTGAGAAAGCTGCTGAGGATTTGGCTTTTATGGTCATCCAAATGCTGGAAAAGTCATGTAGTTGCCAAATCCAGAGCATGACCTATTTCAATACCATTTCCCAAGTTAGATAGACTGTCGTGTAATGAGAATCCCAAAAGCCAGAGAGGGACAAGTTAGGCGTTTGGTCTACTTGTCCCTTATAAATGGCACCATTTTGGAACCAGATCGTGACACTCACCATGGCAAATGTGAGAACTGCCCACTCATGCTCTAAGGCCCGAAATGTAGAAAAACTCTATGAATCCCAACCCCAATGACTAACCCCAAATTTGAAGAGTTAGAAAGATATAAATTGATAGCAGTTTGTGTACTCCCCAAAGAAAACCTGTACATTGACTCTCAGAATTTTAGCCTTAGCAATATCCTGATATATACTTTGCAGAAAATAAAATCAGCTACTTAGAAGGCTTTTGAAACATCTTTTTGATTAAGGAGGAAGACACATAACAAGAAAATCCATATTATAGCTGGTACAGTTTTCATACCTTTGATACCAGCTTAATGAACAGAAGAAAAAAAATGGTTGGATGAGTATGAGTATATAATTTATTGTGGACCTTAAAAAGGTCCTTCATTTCTAGTAAATGAACTCAACTAGCATATTGCTAAAGAATAATGCATTGGATATGTAACTTTTTCCTGTTGCTACAGAAGATATGTCTGTCTTACATATCAATCCTCTTGATACCATGTGCCTACTTTCTTGCTTTCTTTTTTTTTTTTTAGATAGTCTTGCTCCGTCACTCAGTCTAGAGGGCAGTCAGTGGTGTGATCTCAGCTTACTACAATCTCTGCCTCCCAGGTTCAAGTGACTCTCCTGCCTCAGTCTCCCGAGTAGCTGGGATTATAGCTGGGATATAGCATGTGCCACTACATCCAGCTAATTTTTGTGTTTTTAGAAGAGACGGGTTTTCACCATGTTGGCCAGGTTGGTCTTGAACTCCTGACCTCAAGTGATCTGCCTGCCTCGGCCTCCCAAAGTGTTGGGATTACGAGTGTGAGCCACTGTGTCCAACCCCCAGGTGCATACTTTCATCTATGACCTTGTTGAGTTATTATCCCGTTCCTTCCCTTCAGGTTCAGCTTCTTTTTCCACCAGCTTTGGCCTCTTATGTGTAAAAGCACAGGCGGCCATGGTGCTCATCCTTGGTGCTGTTAGGCCAGCATGCGTCATTCTGCCTTTCTCTTCTCATGGGCGCTCCTCCCCAGATTTTGAGTACTGCCTCTGTTTCCTCATTTTTAATTTTTATCTTCTTTATACTCACAGTTGATGTTGGGTATGTGTAGAAGGAACAGGTTCTGTTCTTGTGACTCAAGACAGCAGCAATATTCAGTTTACAATCTACACAAGAGGATAACTTTTGATGGACCTGGTGACTGACTTTGTGATAGGAAAAATGCAAGTGCTTATAGGAGCCTGTGGATGCTGTGAAGTGGGCCAGGGTGGGAAGAGGGTCCAACATGACAAACCAGCAACTACGTCTTGTAGTTCGTGGGACAGGTGGGGCAGCCGCCTCTCAGTGCAGACAGACGACATCGTGCCAGAACTGTACCCAAGAGTGGCAGATTTTCTAGTTTTTCCATAAAAGCCAGAATTGTGTATTTTTATATGAAACATCTTTATGTATAGGCTGGCGACTAACTCTGTTTCTTTTAAAACACTAGGGTAACCAAACAAAACACATCTGCAGGCAGATCTGGTTTCCAGGATGTCCGTTTTCATGTTCTGCTTTGCTTGCTGTAGGTTTTCTTCTTTCTCTACCATCTGATTTCCCACTCATTTTTAGCCACCACGGTGCTGGGACCTGCCCTGTTGGCCACTCTCACTGCCTTTTACAAACACACCACAACCCCATAAATATAGGAAAAATGGAAGTTGGTAATGTCTCAGCTGGTATCAGAAATCTGCCGAGGGAGAGAGCGATCTTTATTCAGAAAAAAAAGAGTTCTAATGTAATAAAAAGAATATTGGCTGCACACAGATGTTTATAGCAGCTTTATTCGTAATTGCCAAAACTTGGAAGCAACCAAGATGTCCCTTAATGGATGAAGAAATAAACTGTGGTACATACATACAATGGAATAATATTCAGCACTAAAAATAAATGAGCTATCAAGCCATGAAAATACATAGAAGACACTGAGAGTCATATTCCTAAGTGGAAAAAGCCAGTCTAAAGCTATGGCTACACACTATATCGATCCAAGAATATGACGTTCTGGAAAAGATAAAGCTGTGGAGATGATAAAAACATCGGTAGTCGTTTGGAGTTAGTGGGAGGGAGGGTTGGATAGGTGGAACACAAATTTTTACAGTGGTGAGACTGTTCTGTGGGATACTATAATGATGGATACATGATACTATGCTTTGTGTATATGGAACTATACACTACAAAGAGTGAACCTTAATATAAACTATGGACTCTAGTTATTAGTAATATATCAGGATTGATTTTTCTGAAAAATAAGTATTAATTAAAATAAAAGAATATTGGCTTAGAATTTGAAGCAAACTAAGCTCCTATTAAATTCTGTGAGCTTCATTGTCCTCATAAAAGAACACCAGGCCAGGCTTGGTGGCTCACACCTGTAATCCCAGCACTTTGGGAGGCAGAGACTGGTGCATCACCTGAAGTCAGGAGTTTGAGACCAGCCTGGCCAATATGCTGAAATCTCTACTAAAAATACAAAAATCAGCCAGGTGTGGTGGCCCATGCCTGTAATTAGAGCTACTCGGGAGGCTGAGGCACGAGAATCACTTGAACCCAGGTAGTGGAGGTTGCAGCAAGCTGAGATTGTGCCACTGCACTCCAGCCTGGACGATAGAGCAAGACTCTGTCTCAAAAACAAAACAAAACAAAACAAAACAACAACAACAAAAAACACCACCACCTAGTTGGATGGGTTTTGTGAGTGCTAAACACAAGTACTCTCACAAGGCCGTGCATGGGTGTTTACAATTTCTAACTTTTAACTTTCTAGCCATAGTGTAAGCGTCATCTATGCACCGTAGGAGCGAGAAGTTTGCTGAATGAACAAATGAATAAGTGACCTTGTTCTTTGTTGTTTTTTTTTGTTTTGTTTTGTTTTTTTTGAGACAGAGTCTCACTCTGTCACCCAGGCTGGAGTGCAGTGGCGCGATCTTGGCTCACTGCAAGCTCTGCCTCCCAGGTTCATGCCATTCTCCTGCCTCAGCCTCCCAAGTAGCTGGGACTACAGGCATCTGCCACCACACCTGGCTAATTTGGGGTTTTTTGTTTGTTTGGTTGGTTTTTTTTTTTTTTTTTTTTTTGGTATTTTTAGTAGAGATGGGGTTTCACCGTGTTAGCCAAGATGGTCTCCATCTCCTGACATTGTGATTCGCTCACCTCAGCCTCCCAGAGTGCTGGGATTACAGGCATGAGCCACAGCGCCCAGCCTAAGTGATTTTGTTCTTAAGAGATAGCTACTAAGTTGCTCCTTAGATTTTTATTTTCTGGCATAATGAATGAATCCACCTCAAGTTTGCCCTCTTCACTTTTTCTCCTTTCTAATTCATTTGCTTGTCCCTTTCTAATTTCTCTATGTCTAACTCAAAACTCCTGAAGACATGTGAAATGTTTATCTTCTGTGGTCTGTGGCAAGCCACTTTCTTGGCTTCCTTAGTACACGAGTATTCTGGAATAATTCTTTTAATTGTTCGTGGCTCTTCATTTCCCTCACTGCTGTTCCAGTCCTTGGAAGAATGACTATCAACATAGGACCCCCATCCAACATAGAACTCCTCAAAAGCACTTCCTCCCCCTGAGATTCCAGGTATACACCTAAGCCAGGTACCCACTTCATTTACCAAAGAAAATAAAATCAATAAAAATGAGAACATTTAAATAGTTAATTAAAATGCCAAGATGTAGCATTAATAGAAGTAATTATCTAAGGTGTGTTCAATCAGTTGTTAACTAAACCAATAAAAAATTAATCAAGAATAATTTCCTATTTGATATTGACATTTTATATTTCTCATTCATGCTAAAGAAAATCCCATTAAAGAATCTAATTTACTTTGCATTAAATTCACCTTTACAAGAATTGAAATCAAATCTTTTCAGATGATAATAATGAAAGCAGCAAAATCATTGTGGAGATGAAGCCCTGTGTTAGGAAAGAAATAAGCTAAAGGCCAAACTCTTTCTAGTTGTTTTAATCTGGTTTGCAAAAAATGTATTTGTTCAGTAGCTGCATGCATATGTAAAGAATAGGACAAGGTTAAGCTGGATTCTGCACCCCCAGAACTTCTAACCTATACAAACAGATCCACAAATATCAAGTAATTATGCCACATATGCAAATGTATGCAAAGTATGCTTAGCCTGCAATTGCAGTATAGTAAAAATAATAATAATAATAATAATAATAATAATAGACTTGTTCATAAATCCAAGGTCTGATTCTCATGAATACAGACTTAAAAATCCTCGTGTAAAATAGAATCAGAAATACTACAATGAATAACTGATGAAGTGAAAGTGTTTTCAATCACTACAAATCGAAGGGTCCGTTTGCTTACATTACATCTGATAAAGTACTTAATGACTGGTACTAAAGCTCATTTGTTTTTGGCCTGAGAAGGCTACAGTGTATGTGTGTGCACATGTGTGTGTATACACACGCGTTTGCTTTGCTTTGCCTTGTGTTGGAGAGCTAACTCCAGCCATTGGTTTTTAACAGCATTATGAAGCTATGTCTAGACTTTGCAACAAAAATGGGATCCATTAGCAATGACATAAGCAGACAAGATATAGGAACAGGCAGCCCGCAGTCTGTAATTGCCGCCTCTGGCTTAGAAATACTGCCTCTCTTACTGGACTGAACCGTCCTCAAGCCTGTTGTTTTATTCACTTGTATATTCTTATTTTCTAGCATTTTGGAAGAGCTCAATAACAGTTTAAATGATTAAAGAACTTATCTGTGGACTTCATTAGAAATAAAATCTCAGGGATAATTACTGAAAATAAGAAAAAATATTGTGTAACTTCTTAAAATAGAAGAAGAAAAATTGAAGGAAGAGAGAAAAATTTCATCCAAAGGAAAACAAAACAGAGAAAAAATAAATTAAGCTTTAAAAGCCCGGGTAATTAGAAATCAAAAATAAATCATAAATTGAAAAGCACAAAAAATGAATTCAAATATACAAGTGGTGATAACCCATGAAAAAGAATTATACATTTAAAAGACCAGTGTTGTCAGGGAAAAATAACTGAAAAATAAGCACATAAAAATATTGAAAATAAAAGCTTGGAAAGTTATATACTATACTAATCAAATTCTAACCAAAAGAAAGTTGGTGTAAATATATAATTATCAAGAAAATCAGACTTTAAAGCAAAAAGTCTATATAGACAAAAGAATGATCACTGGCTATCCATATACTTGCATTCTGTGCACCCACTGTGTACATAAATATTTAATCAAAAATAATATGCTTCTACAACTTTGCTCCTCTTCTTGGTTGAAAACAACTTTATTAGACATAAGGAAGCCCATTGAATAATGGAGGGTTAAACTGTAGAACTTGTCAATGAGAGAAGTTGTAAAACCCCTTTCTTCTAAAACCCAAGAAACCTAAGATAACAGGGCCAAGGGCCATTTTTGGAATGGCATTATGGTTTAGGGACTCTAGTGTCTCAATGGAGATCCTTGAGAATACTTAGAATGGATGCCACTAAGTGCCCCTTGGCCGAACCCCTGGGGCCAGTTTGCTTAATACTCAAGGGATTTTTCTCTCTCACACACAAGAGCCCTCAGAATAGTGCAATTATAGGGTCCAATCCATTTTTTTCTGTTGCTTAAATAAATTTTGTCTCCCTTTCATGCACTCATCTTATAATTATGGACACCTAATATGTGCCATCCATTCAGCAAATATTTTTGATCATCTACTCTTCTCCAAGCATTCTGTTAGGAACTGAAGACTACTGTTTTGTTATCAAAATGTAAACAAAACATGCATAGTCTATGCCCTTGTGAAGCACAGTATCTGGTAGGAAAGATAGATCTTAATCAAATAATCATAGAAATAAATACAAAATTTTATCTATGACAAGTGCTATGAAGGAGAGATACAAAACCGGAACTACCATTGTTGGAGTTGGCTTATTAAGAGAAGTCAGAGGAGACTTCTCCAAGGAAGTGGTGCTTAATCAGAGATGTAAAGGGTGAATGGGAGGGAACCAGGGTAACAGGGGAGAGAGACGGTGTTCTAGGCTGAAGAAACAGGATACGCAAAGAATCTGCAGTAGGAGAGGGTGTGCAGACACAGATCAGAAAGCAGGTCGTTGGGGCCAAAGAAGAGAGCAAGAAGAGTATTGTGCAGGTGTGTATGGAGAAGAGCAAAACATATGTGTCGTTCAGGGTCTCATGGAATAATTTTGCCATTCCAAGGCAATCGGATTATTTGTTTTTTGCCGTTGAGTTGTTTGAACTCCTTATAAATTTTTGTAATAAATCCCTTGTCAGATGTATAGTTTGCAAATATTTTTCTCCGATTCTATGGATTGTCTCTTCACTTGTTGATTGGAAAATTATTTAAGTTGGCTGTTTTGGAGTTTTTTTCTTTCCTGTTTTTTTTTTTTTTTTTTTTTTTTTTTTGGAGGGAAAGGGCTAAAGCATGGTAAGGGCTTTTCTTGGCTGGAGTATCAAGAACAGATTATTGAATAAGATTTAGAGTTGGAAATGCCAATTAACAAGCTATTTATATCACCCAAACACAGGCAGGAGAAAATGGCAGCATGAATGAGGGAGTTTGTGGGTTGGGATGGACATGATGGATATGGAGGGAAAGGTGTGGACTAAACAAGGATTCAGAAGGCAGGATAAAAAGGATTTGGTGACGGATTGACAGGGAGATAGAGGGATGTCTAGAAGCCTCAGGCTATGGCTTCAACACCTGGCTAGAAGGTGTTGTCTTCCTCTGAGACATAAAACCTGAAGTGGACCAAGTTTGTGGTGGAAGAGCATCAGCTGAGGCATGAGTATATTGAGCTCTCAGTGCCTTAGGAATTAGACATTAAGTGCGAATATGAACATGTTCCAGTGCCTCAACCTTGAAGAGTTCTGTCTTGGAAGACAATATCTTTACAAGGACAAGGATAACACAGGTGAATTTAACATTCAAAATCATAAAGCTTTTTATGATTTTTAAATCACAAAGAAATTATTCTGCATGCTGGTCTTAACAACCTTCTTCATTCTTCCTTTATATGATGTTATAGTTTGAAAACAATATATGGTCTAGATTGATACCTCCTCATTTGTGACAATTCTAACCTTCTTATTCATTCAGCAAAAATTTTCTAAGATTTTACTATATTCCAGCTACATCAGCCTGAATTTAATATAGTGTCTACTTAAGTATCATAATAATTGCCACTGTGGGGGGATATTCAAACCAGTTGTCTCAAACTGAAGACTATCATTGAACAAACTTATATGAGCAATAAATTGGAAAATGGAAAGTATCCAGTGGCATAAAAGTGAGGCAGAGAGTCATTTTATACATAAAGCAAATAAATATACACATACATTAAAAGGGCCCTGTAGAATACACAATGAAACTTTAACAGTAGCTCTATCTGGGTAGTGGGATTACTGCTCATTGCTATTTTATTCTTTATGTTTGTATGTATTTTCCAAGTGTTCTACAATAAATCTGAGCCAACTTTTATCCCTAATGTTAGAAAATGGAAGTTCACCTATTTGGACTGGAAGGCAGACATCATTGATTGCGAAACTAACAGCCATTTCTCCCTTTTCCTTGCAAAGAGAAGAACACTTTTGCTCAGACATTGAGAGTGAACATCTGGGCCCAGAGAACTAAATCAAAATTAGAACCAGAGAACTAAAATCAAAATTGTTCTACACGGAGTATATTGGCGTTCTAGGGCTGCCATTACAAATTTCACAAACTTGAATCACTTGAAGCATTGTAAAGTATCCTCTGTCATTTCTCAAGGTAGAAGTATGAAATCAATGTGTTAACAGGACCATACTCTGTCTCCTAAGACTCTAGGGGAAGATCCTTTTTGCCTCTGCCTAACCTCCAGTGGTTGCCAGCAATCCTTGGCATTCCTTGGTGCCTAGATCCATGACTCCCTTCTCTGCCTCTGTGATCAGATGGCATTCTCTCTGCTTCCATGTCAATTCCCAAATCTCTCTCTTCTTATATGGACAGCAGTCATTAGATTAGGGTCTTAACTGGATTACATCTGCAAAGACCCTGTTTCCAAATAAGGTCCCACTCATAGGTACTGAGGGTTAGAACCTGCACATATCTTTTGCGAGGACACTGTTCAGTCTTATTTCATCAACAAATGGTGTTGGAAAAACTGTATGTCTACACACGAAAGAATGAAGTTGGGCCATTACCTTATACCATCTACAAATTTAATGCAACATAGATTAAAGACCTAAACATAAAACCTCTCAAATTATAAAATACTTAGAAAGAAACATAAGGAAAAAGCTTTGTGACATTGGATTTGGCAAGGATTTCTTAAACACATAAAATTAACCATTATAGTGTTAACGTCTGGAATATATAAATAATTCCTCCAACTACAACTCAACCTCAAAAAAAATTAAAAATGAGCAAAGAAAATGAACAGACATTTCTCCAAAAAAGATGTTCACATGGGTAATAACAAGCATGTGAAAAGACGGTCAACATCCTTAATCACTGGGGAAAAGTAAATGTAAACCACAGTGAGATATTACTTCAAACCCACTGGGATAGTCACTGTCAAAAAAAAAAAAAAAAAAAAGAAAAGAAAAGAAAGAAAATAACAAATGTTGATGAGGATGAGGAGAGATTGAGAGTCTTGTGCACTATTGGTGGAAATGTAACATGATACTGCTTTTGTGGAAAACAGCATGACAATTCCTCAAACAATTAAACATAGAATAACCCTATGATCCAGAAGTTCCCCATCTGTGTATATATATATCCCAAAGAATTGACAGCAAGGTCACAAAGGGATATTTGTACACCCATGTTCATAGCAGCTTTATTCACTATAGCCAAGAGGTAGAATCAGCCCAAATGTCCATCAGTGGATGAACAGATGAGCAATATGTGATCTACAAATACAGTGGAATATTATTCAGCCTTAAAAATAAGTGAAACTTGAGGACATTTTTCTAAGTGAAATGAACTAGTCACAGAAAGATAAATACTGCATGATTTTACTTATATGAGGTACCTAGAGTAGGCAATTTTATAGAAACAAAAAGTGGAATGGTGGTTGCCGGGGGCTTGAGAGAAAAGGTAAAGGGAAGTTGGTGTTTAATGTGTGTAGAGTTTCAGTTTTGCAAGATGAAGTTCTAAAGATAGGTTGTACAACAATGTGAATATACTTATCATTATTGAACTATACACTTAGAAATGGTTAAACTGTTAACTTTTATGTGTATTTTATCATGATTTAAAAATTGTTTTAAATAATAATTTAAAGTTTAGTTCGAAGTTGACTAAACTCAGATATCAAATACAGAAGATTTTAGTCTTAAAATCTTTCTATTGCATTGAATAAAAATGGCCACAAGTCTATGGCCATCTTGCCTGTGTGCACCCATCCACCTGTAGTGCCCATTATCACCACCATCAGGAGGGCAAAACCCACAGATTTCACAGTGACTAGGACAGGGGAAGAGACAGACTTGATCTGGGGATGGTGGTGAAGACCAGGCCCTTTATCAGCCAGAAGTGACAAACTCGTCTGAGATGGAGAGGCAAAACCCATCATCTTTCCCTGCTAAAAGTGAGAGCCTAGCAATCACCTTGACCTAACTCACATATTTAGAACACTCCGTTGAACCACATCAGGATGCACATTTTGGGGGAGAGTTCAAGCAATTATCCTACCTCAGCCTCCCAAGTAGATGGAATTACAGGTTCCTGCCACCATGCCCAGCTAATTTTTGAATTTTTTAGTAGAGACAGGGTTTCACGATGTTGACCAGGCTGGTCTCAAACTCCTTAACCCAGTGATCCTCTCGCCTCAGCCTCCCAAAGTGCCGGGATTACAGGCATGAACCACTGCACCCAGCCAGGATGCACATTTTTAAGTGTGCATAAAACATCAATCAAAGAATATCCTAGGCCATAAAACAGATACCAATACAGTTTTAAAAATTGCCGTCCTACAAAGTATAATATCAATGACATCAAAATTAAATTTAAGATCAGTAACAGAAAGAAATCTGAGAAATTTACATATGGAAATTAAACAGTAAATTTCTAAATATCCAATAAATTAGAGAGGAAATCCCAAAGGAAATTAGAAAATATCGTAAACTAAATAAAATTTCAACACAATATATCTAAATTTATGGAATAAAGCAGAGCTCAGAAAGAAATTTATAGCATTATAAAAATTAACTCAATATCCATTTTTTTTCATGCATTAAACTCTGTCCTGTGATTCTTCACACTTAGAAAACAGAGTATTGTATATGTATTGCATCAGGGAAGATAGGGCATGACAAAAAGACAAAAATAAGAATTCTTTTACTTTTGAGTTTCAAAAAATTGAAGAAGAGGTAACTACTACAAGAAAAGAAAACCACAAGTTAATATTCCTGACGAACCTAGATGCAAAAGTCCTCAAGAAAATACCAGCAAACTGTAGTCAATAGCATATTAAAAGGATAGTTCAACATAACCAAGTGTAGTTTACCCCTGGATGCAAGACGTTTCAACATATGCAAACCAATTAATGTGATACACCACATTAACAGAATGAAGAATAAAAATCACATGATCATCTCAGATGATGCAGAAAAAAAAAATTGGAAAATTCAACACATTTTTGTGACGAAAACTCTTATCACAGTAAGTATAGAAAGAATTTACCTCAACATAATACAGGCTGTATATGAAAAACTCACAACTAACATCATACTCAAGGGTGAAAAGCTAAACTCATTTCCTCTAAAATCAGGAACAAGACAAGGATGCCCACTCTCATCACACTAGTCAACATAGTACTGGAAGTCCTAGCTAGAGCAATGAAGTGATTTTTTTAAAAAACAAAAGGCATTCAAATTGGAAAGAAAAAAGTAAACTTGTCTCTGCAAATGACATAACCTTATATATACACAACCCTAAAGACACCACAAAAAAACTGCTAGAACTAATTTAAAAATTTAGTAATGTGGCAAAATGTGAAATTAACGTACAAAAACCAGTTTCATTTCTTTTTATTTGTTTGTTTGTTTGTTTTGAGATGGAGTCTCACTCCATCACCCAGACTGGAGTGCAGTGGTGTGATCATGGCTCACCTTAACCTCCGCCTCCCGGTTCAAGTGATTCTCCTGCCTCAGCCTCCCAAGTAGCTGGGATTACAGGTGCATGCCACCACACCTGGCTAATTTTTGTATTTTAAGTAGAGATAGGGTTTCACCATATTGGCCAGGCTGGTCTTGAACTCCTGACCTTGTGATCCAACTGCCTCAGCCTCCCAAAGCGCTGGGATTACAAGCGTGAGCCACCGTACCCGGCCCAACACCAATACTGAACTATTTGAAAAAGAAAGAAAACATTCCATTAGTTCTCTCTCTCTCTCTCCCTCTCTCTCTCTCTCTCTCTCACACACACACACACACACACACACAAAATAGCATCATAATAAAATACTTTGGAATAAAGGAGTTGAAAAATCTGTACACTGAAAGCTACAACACATATGTGAGAGAAACTGAAGATGCTGCAAATAAATAGAAAGATATTCCATGTTCATGGATTTAAATAATTAATATTGTTAAAATGTCCGCATGACCAAAGCAATCTACAGATTCGATGCAATCCCCCTTGAAATTCCAATGGCATTTCTCACAGAAATTTTTTTTTTTAATTCTAAGATTTATATAAGATCACAAAAGACCCCAAAGAGCCAAACAGTATTGTACTGAGCAAAATGAAGAAGGTCAGAGGTGTCCCACTACCTAACATTTGGCAGATTTTAAAAGTTACATAAACTTCCATATGACCCAGCGATTCTACCTTCAAAAAGAAATGAAGACATATGGCTACACAGAAATGCATAGGTTCAGTATTCAAATCAGCATTATTTATAATAGCCTAAATGAGACCAACTAAATGTCCATCAACTAATGAATGTGGAACCGAGTTGTGATATAACCACATAATACAATATTATTCGGCAACAGAAATCAACCACTGATACCTAACAGCAAGGATTAACCTCAACATCATCATGCTAAGTGAAATAAATAGTCACAAAAGGCTATATAATGTTTAATTATACATATCTGTAATTTCCAGAAAAATGCAAAGCTATAATAAAATAAAAACCCATTAGGAGTTGAGAGAAAGAATTGCCCACAAAAGAGAATGAGTGAACTTTTTTGAGGTGATGCAATATTCTAAAACTGGGTTATAGTGATTGTTGTACAATTGCATGCATTTATTTTTATTTATTCTTATTTCATTAAAAGTGATCTCTTAGAAGAAGGAAAAAATGCATAAATTTATAAACTCACTGAACTGCAATTTATGAAGAATGAGTTTATTATAGGTAAACTGTACCTGAATAAAGCAGTTATGAAATGCATAGCACAGCAGAGCCTTGTGTGCTGTGGGAAAAAAAACTCAGTGCAGTAGTCTGCCCTCAAAGATAGAATGAGAGTAGCATAAATTCTAGTTTTAATTTGACTAGAATTTTTATTAAAGTTATGCAGGAAAGCTCACTGTGTCACTCTTAATGAAGTAAGTGTCTCAAATATGGCTTAAACCCATTTAATGTACATCTAATGAGGTTCTTTGGCCAACTAATTATTGAGCATGTTTAATGGAGTTTCACAATTGCATATAAGATGCTTAACTCTTTCTACATAGATCTATCCTTATCAAAATACTTTTAAGATAATGGATTTCACCCACATAGATTGCCTTTGTGAATCAAAATCATTATATTCTCCCACAATAATAGTACTTACATTTCCATCTGTTATTAAAACCTATCAGATTAACATATATTAATCATTAGTATTGACATCCTGTGTGGCTTTGTGATTCTGTGAGCTTACCATATTTTAAAGAGATTTAGACAAAACAGGGAATTTCAGGCAATATGCTTCATTTTTGTAAAAGCAGAAAAAATATACTGGTTTTGTGTTTGGGGCAGGTGAGAACAAGCCTGTAGGTCATTATAAATCAGATGTGGAGAAATGTAGCTTTTTCAAGGCACACACTTTGAAAGCCAAAGTCAAGCCTAGATTTATTTTCTTGAACACACAGAGTGAGCATTAACATAAATTCTCCTGGAACGGGTGTAAAAAGATTAGTGATTTAGCAGTTGCTACGGAGCCTACAATGAGACAGGATTGGAATCCTTTACTTGTGCGTCAATTCTAAGAATTTTATTACAAGACGGATCATGTCTCTTCATAATAGCTTCTCGGGTTCCACATTTTCAAACCCCCCTCGGTTTGCAAATGACCAGCAGTGCATTCTACATGCCTGTTCTCTCCTTTTAATTTCCATTCCTTAATTTCTTAGCATCCTTCCTGCATTGCATTAAAGCAGCTGTGGAATATATTTTTTATTTTCTCCTGCAGTCACTTTTATGAAGTTTTCTAAATGTCAACTTCTAAAGTCATATTTTGCCAGGGAGAATTTACATTTCAAAACCTATGTTTATGCACATATCTGACTCAATGAGTGAGAAAATGAAATAATCTTTACAACCCTCATTAAAGATGTGGTTTGAAAGTCAGGATATGCTTTTATATTTGATGTGGTTTTCTTTCTCTTTTGCTTGGAACATCCTTTCCAAAAACTGGGTAGGTTGTGATTTTTTCAAAAAATACTTTACTTTTTTTACTGAATCCATTGACCCTTAAAAACAGAGAATCAATTGTGTAAAAATAATATCATCTATAGGCCAGGGTTAGCCGAGCGTGGTAGCATGCACCTGTAGTCCCAGCTACTCGGGAGGCTAAGGCAGGAGAATCCCTTGAAACTGGAAGGCAGAAGTTGCAGTGAGCCGAGATCACACCACTGCACT
Organism: Chlorocebus sabaeus; assembly: GCF_047675955.1. Lineage (NCBI taxonomy): Eukaryota > Metazoa > Chordata > Mammalia > Primates > Cercopithecidae > Chlorocebus > Chlorocebus sabaeus. The sequence continues at coordinate 126,456,661 of NC_132914.1, read as the reverse complement.
CCAGCCTGGACAATAAGAGTGAAACTCTGTGTCATAAATAAATAAAATTTAAAAGTTAAAAAATAAAAGTCAATAATATCAGTTTGTGATTTCAACCTATGCTTCCATGTTACATTGGCATAATTACCTTGTTCTTTTCAGACTTCCTCCAACAAAGCAGGAAGCATGTTTTATAGAATCAATCCTGCCCTCACCAAAAATACATCTTATCATGAGGCAGGATATAAGAGCTTCCAAAGCTGCTACAGCAGAACATCATTTTAAAAGGGTAAATGATCATTTAGGGGGCTTGAGGATAGGAAGGAAGAATAACTCAGGGAAAGAAAAGAACTATTTTCTGAAACTGTGGTACCATTCATTCATTCATTCATTCACTCAAGAACTGTTGTGTGCAGACGATGACAGCATATACTGTGATGAACTCAGCAGCTGCTGGGGACACACAGGGCCCCTGCCCTCATGTATCTTGTAGTCTAAAACAGGAGATGGACAATTTTAAAAGTAATTTAAACATAAATAAACAAAATAAATATGCATGTACTTATATTAACATAATAAGATAATTTCTAACTAGGGGCTGCAAAAATGAAAAAGGAGGCATCGTGGTGGGGATTGAATGGGGAGGTGACATGGTTTGGCTGTGCGTCCCCACCCAAACCTCATCTCGAATTGTAATCCCCACGTGTCAGAGGAGGGACCTGGTGGGAGGTGATTGGATCAGGGTCGCGATTTCTCCCGTGCTGTTCTCATGATAGTGAGGGAGTTCTCATGTGATCTGATGGCTTAAATAAAACCTCTTTTATTTATAAATTACCTAGTCTCTGGTAGTATCTTTATAGCAGTGGGAGAACAAACTAATACAGAATGTGATTGTGAGCTGGGGACCTGGGGCAAATAGTAATAGTTCAGTGGTCACAGAAGCCCTGGGAGGTGAAGATATTGGAGCTATGAGGTCATGCCCTGCATTGGCATCCTGTCTCGTGTGGATGGCAACTTAGAATCTCTCTAGACCAAAAGGCAGTCTGACCTGCAAGGCAGAACTAGCGTGGTGCTTTCTGACCTCGGCTCTGGGCAGTGTTTTCCCCTTACTTCTGTGTTTACTTTATGGCACGATCATTGTCTTTTACCATTTCTTAAGCATTGAGCAGAAAACATTTTGCCTAACACTAGTTTGCCAATTTGCCCTCTCTGTCCAGTCATCTGTCTTGAACCATGTCTGAGTGTATGTGTGTTCACAGGTCCAGCAGAGTGGAAGGCACTCTGGAAGCACTAAGGAAGGTGACCATTTTTCGTGGACAAAACTCATTCTCACTGGTGCTCACACTTTGCTGCCTATTAGAATCTCTTGGGAAGATTTTCAGCCTCCCAAGATCCGGGCTGCAACCCATGACAACGAATTCAGAATCAGAGTGTGAGACCCACTGCCAGTATTGTTGAATCTCCCCAAGTGATTCCAACGTCCAGCTAAGTTTGAGAACCACTGAGTGAGAATTACCTGCAAAGAAATGAAAAATAAATACTTACTGGTGCCCGAGTCCCACTCCCCAGAGGTTCTGATATAATTGGAAGAAGTAGGCCCAAGGCACTGAAATTTTGTCAGAGCTCCATGGAGGGTTATATTCTGTAGACTTGGTTAAGAACCACTTCTCTGAACCAACCTCAGGTGCCCCAGGACCTTAGGAAGAAAAGATAGTTTGGCTCTGATATGTTCATATTTTCTCATGTAATTATTAGCTGTTGGCCATTGTTAGGGTCACCATCTCAGCCAGCTGATTTTCAGCAAACCCATAGCCAAGTGGGGATTGAACCCACGACCTCAGCCTCATTAACACCGTGTTCCCACCAGCTGAGCTCATCTGCCACAGCTGCTTTCTTGGCTGAACGTCAGTTGGGATGCTTCTGCCAAAGCCCTGCTTAATGAAATAAAAATAATAATAATAATCATGATGTAACACAAAGTGGTTATAGTGTGGACCTCCCAACCAATAAAAGAACAATTGGTTATTTTCTTGCTCTGAACTGGAGGAAATCTGATGACGTTTGACTGCTGTAAACATGTAACACATTTTATACCTCTAGCTTCAGGAATGGGACAAGATTTCCCAGTTCCAGCCAGAAAATGTAAAGCCCTGGAGATATGCACAGGGACCCACCAACGATACATTTTGCTTCCAACATGGATTAAAATATCAAAGAGAACATGGTCATAATGCACATTCTCTGTTACAAATGGAAATTAACTGAAAAAGACTTCAATGCTGATTCAAGGAGTGCCCCAAGAGCCCTGTGTTATGTCCAAGGACACGCTTGAATCTGGCATGCCAGGAAGCGCTTGCATGAGGCTGCCTGAACTTAGCCCTAGGCTTCGTGTTGAACAGCATGAAAGACCTGCCCTTCTAAAGGTTATATTTTGATGTGGTTGAACAGACAGCAAATTCATAACAAAAGAAAAGGGAGGATTTCTGAGAGTGACGAATGCTATGGAGTAAATAAACAAGATAAGTGGTTTCAAAGGTTTTTCCTAACCCTGGCTACATATCATGATGGCTTCATTGAAGGTGATTACCGGAATGGAGGGAAGTGGCTGGCAGGTTTGCAGTCCATCGAGCATAGTGCTAACCCAATGATCTAATGGATATGGCATAAGCCATCACTCTGAAGGTTTCACATTGAGCAACTAGGGCACTGTTGCCCCATTTGCTGAGATTTGAATACTGATAGCAGAGCAGATTTGAGAGAGGATGTCAAGAGTTGCTTCTTGAACCCAGTGAGACACCCAATGGGTCTGAGACACCCAGTGGAGACATCAGCTAGGCAGAAGAATACTCCTGAGTTCATGGGAGCCCTCAGAGGAGAGATCTGAATCTGGAACTGATCAGAACATCAACACCCCAGGACTGGATGAGATCACCTTCTAGGGTATGGTCTCCACAGTAGTGTGGCTTCACCCCATCCTGCAGAGACCCCGAAAATGGAGCTACTTTGCTGTAGCATAAATTTCTCTGTAGTTTCAGACAGTTGAGAATGAGACCAGTGTCCATAAACTTGATCACAGAGCTTCATTTTGAAGAAGGGTCTAATAATCATCTTCATTTTCTCCAAGCCCCCGTGACTTTCATCTGTCATCAGTGGGGTGGAAGGACAGGACATGAATCATTGAATCGCAGCCCCACACACACAGAAAGAGCTGAGAAAGGGGATGGCCAGGCTGGGGAGCCCCCACACACAGAAGGAGCTGAGGAAGGGGATGGCCAGGCTGGGGAGCCCCCACACACAGAAGGAGCTGAGGAAGGGGATGGCTAGGCTGGGGGAGTAGCAGAGACTGCTGATGTTCTTCCTTTCCAAGGAGTCCCCCTTCCCGGGGTGCATTTCCTTGGTCAGCAGGTTAGGAAGTCTAAGTCAATGCAAGGGTGACCGTGACCAATGTAAAACCCCAGATTGATTTTATCCTGCCTCCCAGAATAATCTTAATTGCATCCACCCTCTTCCCAATTAGTGTGGGCAGAAGACATGCAAATTCATTTTTACATTAGCCTAAGAGAAACATAATTAAGAAGTGAAGGCAAGAAAATGCACTTAATGTATGCCAGGGCCAAACTGCAAATGACTTTTGGGCTTTACACTATTTGGGATTAGCCACACCACTGCACCCTCATCAGCATAGATAAACAAGACTCAGCTCCCAGCCCCACCAATACATCTTGCTGAAATCCCTGTGGCTTGCAGGTTAAAAAAGGACTTCTAAGCACTTTAGGTGCCTCTGGAGGGTTAAAATTCTAAACAAGACCCACTTTTAGGTTTACTGATTTAGTTAAATGAAGTCTGAGAGCAGCTCTTTGATGTTTATCAATTTTCTATGTCCTTTCCATACCAATCGAATTAATTCCTTAGTTTCATGTACCATGAGACCGATAGGCTTCTCCCAGCCTATGGAAAATTCTGTAGCCTTTGACAATTTGATATGCATTTTTCCGTAGTGATATAGTAGAGGGCTGAGAACCCATTTACTTAGAGGCTGCAGGCAAAACCTCCCCCCGTTTCAAAGAGCAGATGCTTTATGCTATCAAGAGGACTCTATCAACAGACACAAATTAAATATTCATGCTGGGTTTCATGGAATTGCTGTTTGGAAGCTATAAACGAAGTGTACGTTTCTTAAAAGAACCTTCATTATCAACATCCGTAGTTGTCAATCTTTGATATATGCAGAGTGTACTCACCAGCATTTGTGTCATATTGTCAGACTTTTCTTATCAGGGAGACTGATACATCACCAGGTTTAGTATTTCTGATACAAAGAGTAGCTTGTTATTTTAAAAAGTTACACCTGAAGCTGAGTGTTCGCCCTGTGCCCGTCACATTTCTTATAAGTTTTAGCCTCCACTGTTGGAACTGGACAGTGTTTGGCACCGCTGGATCACACGTGTATTGCTGGTCTAGAGGCATCTCAGCAAGGGAGCCTGGATTCAGACCCTCCCAGAGAATCTGAACCTCCCAATTCAGTGGAGGAGTCAGCTCTGGAGAAGCAGAGAGAGAGGCCACATTCATTGTGAATGTGAAGGACACATTCACTGAATGATGCCCCGGAATTGCTGAACTTCTGATTTTCCAAGACAAACCAGAAGTCCGGATCTTATGCATATTTTCTCATTTTCAAATGTTGTGATCCACTGAAAAAGAATTAAATCTGTACAGTCCAAACAAATCATTTCCATGGACCGGATGCGGTCCTCAGAACCCTAGTTGATTAACTGATTGTAACAGCATCAGAATTGATTTTTGTTACATGGAAAGCATTAAACCTGTGTGCCTTGAGGAGTATTATTCAGCCGTGAAAGGAATGAAACACTGACCTGTGCTACAGCAGGGATGAACCATGATGGCATCACATTACGTGAAAGCAGCCAGTCTGAAAAGACCACATATCACGTGATTCGATTCGGGTTGAATATCTGGAACTGGAAAATTCAGGCAGACAGAAAGTAGATTTGTGATTGCCAGGGCTGAAGCGCGGTGGTAGTCAGGGGTCGGGAGGTAGCTAAGGACATAGGACTTTTTTTTCAAGGCAATAAAAATGTTCCAAAATTTTGACTGAGGTAATACTGCACATATCTGTGAATATATTAAAAACTAACGAATGGCACATTTTAAACAGATGAATTTTATGGTATATGAATTTTATCTCAATAAAGCTGTCCAAAACAAAAACCCACAACGACACAAAAATGGAAAACCTCCAGATCTTGAGCAAGGAACTGACATTTCAGCACACAAAACCGGCCCACGAAATCTGTGGGTTCCTCACCACTCCCCACCAGATTACTAGACCCATCACGCTAAACTCAATTCAAAAGTTAAACTACAGTTTCTAACAACCTTAGGTCCACGCAGGTTCTCCAAAACACACATCTCACGCTTTTTGACGCTGTCCACACCATGTTTTGTTACCATCCACCCAATGTTGCCCAGCTAAGGATTATAAAGGGGGAAGAAAATTCATCATCTTGTACACAGGGTCAGTGTCCTGGTATACCCAGGCAGCCTCCGCCTCACATTTAAAATCAGGTAAATATTGTGGTTTCCTCTTCCTTGGAAATTCCACTTTAAAATCATTAATCTTAAGAATAAAACTGACTTAAAGTCTTAAACTTATTCACGTGGCTTTGTCTTATTAATGAAGAGAAGGATGTACAACCCCATTATGTGGGGGTCCAAGGTTAATCCAAACCCCTCTCCTAACACAATGCATTGAAACGCCTGGGATTTATAACATAATCAAGTGTCTTCGGAAAAACTCCCACTTGTGCCGTATATATACGTATATATGTGTATATATATGTGTATATATGTGTGTGTGTGTATATGTATATATTTCCTAATGCAGGACAGATGACAGATTTTCTTAGTGGATCAAAAGAAGTTCTTGTTATTATTATCACTTGGCATCTTCTGTAGCAGTTAACATAATAAATAAAAATCCATATTTGGCCACATGCTTGAGGATGTCAGGAACATGTGGTCGATTGGTTTAGCAGCTTACTAAATTTAAACAGAGGCAGTAACATGGCCTAGGTTCTCCCCAGAGTTAGAAACTCCTCCTTGAGGGGATTTCAGTACCGCTGCCTAATCAGCTTAAGGAGTTAATTAAACAGCTGTCACTTAGCTTCTTAATTCTGAAACTTGATGCTAAATAAGATTTGAAATTAGTTATGCAAAACTAAGCAGTGTGTTTGTGATACAGGAGATTTCTTCAGGCGGCTCAGAATGAAGGACACCTTAGTCCTAGACAGCAGGGGTTGTGGGGTGACCCAGAGAAATGAATCAGGGGTCCTGGGAAAACGTTCACCTCGTTGTTGCGTCCAGACAACAGGGCAAGAGTTCCAAATGAAGCCACAAAGGGGAACCCTTAGGTCAGTGCACCCTGCAAATGTATTTGTTCAAACTTCACAGTGCATTTCACAAAAAGTGAGCCAAATGTAAAAGTTAGGAGATCTCACCTACAAATATTGATTCTTGGCTCCTCTGGGAAAATCAGGACACGGGTCAGTCTGGTTCACATTCCTACAAGGCAGCAATTACCTGGAGCTGTCACTTCCCCCTCTGGCTTAGGTGTGAGGTCCTGGGTCACCAGGTGACCATTATCACCTCCAAGGCCCTGGGTTGGAACCAGAGTTTGACACCAGATCCTGGGACGATTGTCTGGGCCAAGGTCTGGTGCCACGGCACACAGGGGCAAATGGTATGAGAATCTTCCTGTCCCTTGAGATGCTTCGTAAGTCCTAACCCGTGGGCTCTGCAAACCCACGTGAGTAGGTAGGTGTGCATGAGAAGAGATGCTCAAGGCCCATGCCCAGGGGCATTGCCCTGTGATCCTGGCCAGGCATTTCCTCCAGAGAGAAACCAAATGTCAATTTGCGTAGAAATGAAGGTGGCCAAGAACTTATATTCCCAAGTTCATTCACCCTTTCTTATCACAAGCCTCCAGTGCTTCACTGAGAGTTCACTGTTTTTAGCAAAGAAGCCCCATCCCAGAAAGAAGTTTAGTTTCCAGAGCAAACACATGATGCAAAAATAACACACAATCATCATCACCCTTGAAAGTCCCTCAAACCACTCATAAAATAGAGCTTATAAGGCTCAAAACTTCCCATCTTTCTTTTAGCATTGACACGTTATTGTTCCTTGGCTGAACACCAAGTGGAGTTATTGGCTCACGCTCAGGGATCCTGGGTGTGACAAATATGTATCTTTAATACTAAAGCTACTGACAGTGCAACGAGATGCTCACACTGTGAGTCGCTGTAGGGGCTGAGGGCCACTGGGGAAGCAGCAGGTTCCTGCCTCCTATACTGCAGGACAAACTTGAGTGCATTGAAAAGCACAGCAGGTTATGTCTCCTTCCCTCCTCTTCCTCTCCTGCCCTTCCTCTCTCTCTTGCTTTTTCCTTTTGCCAGGAGCGTATTGAATCCATGTAAGTCATTGCATATGTTAGGATACTACTAATAAGCAGCCTTATTTACAAATTAATAATGCCTAGCACGGCTTTAACACTTTGCCTGCATTAACTCATTGGATTCACATAAGGACTCTCTGTGGTAGATACTACTTGGAACCTTGTTTTTCAGATAAGAAAAATGAGATGCAGAGAGTTTCAGTCACTTGCAAAGTCACGAAACATGGAAGTGACAAAGCTGGGATTTGAACACAGGCCGCCTGAGTCCAAAGGCTGTCCGGGTGGCACACAGAAAAGATTCTCCTGCATCTCATTTAACTCCACGGTGAAGATGGGGAAACGTGGCCTCCCAGAACTTGGCCAAAAGTCCCACATCTGATGCTGTGTAAAGGTAGGACTCAGATCCCTCAGACCAGGTCCCTGTCTCCACTCCCAGTCTGGTTGAGGAGGTCTTAGAGTCAGGCAGTGTGGATGACGCCAACAATGGTGAACATGTAGCTTTGCTTAGCGTGTGCCAGTTGTGTCAGTAACCACCTTTCACGTATGAAATCCTTCCCATCAACCCAATAGCATGGAAACTTTTCCAGTCCCCATTTTGCAGACGAGAAAACAGACACCGTGCAGTCACTATTTTGCTGAAAGTCACAGAGCTAGTCGGCATAGAAACTGAGATTCAACGCCAGGCTGTCTGGCTCCAAAGCTCGCACTCCTCACTCTAAGTTCTCCTGCTTCCCTATTTATTTTATATAATATCTCTAATAAAATATAAACAATGCGCACACTGATGATTTCCACTCAGGGAGATTAAGGAAGATGTAGCATTTGAGTTGGGCCTTGAGTTTGCTTAGGATAATTAACAACAACAACAAAAAAACAGTTTCTACCTCCCAGGTTCAAGGGATTCTCATGCCTCAGCCTCCCCAGTAGGTGGGATTACAGGCGTGGCCACCATGCCTGGCTAATTTTGTATTTTTAATAGAGACAGGGTTTTGCCATGTTGGCCAGTCTGGTCTCAAACTCCTGACCTCAAGTGATCTGCTGCCTCGACGTCCGAAGTGCTGGGATTACAGGCATGTCCCACCACACCCTGCCTGCTTGGTGTAATTTTTCATAGCAAGCTCTACTAGTACAATAAAATATTATTTCTAAATAGACTATATTCTGTTCTTGGAAGGTATGTCTGTTACCTAAAGCCAGCTCTGGTTGCACAAAGCTCACTGTATACAGTGGAGTCCATATTTGCTGGTGACATGAAGAAAATCAAGAATTTTTGCATTATTTTCTACATTTTGAAAACTTCTCCCATTTTAAATGTGTGTATTTTTAAAAAATCTTGTATCAAGTAAAAAGAAGTCCTGATCTATGCAGCAGGTCTAGAGAACATATTCATTGGAACAGAAGACAAAAGATTCTGATGGGTGGATCCCTGGGAAAATGGCAAGGTCAGTGAAGAGCTTGGCAAAACCTAAGATTATGAACAAGGTAAACTGTATTAACAAAAGAGGAAAAAAAGAAAGGCAATGAGCAACTCCAGGAGACACAAAGTATTATAATGAAAGGAAATAGAATCCAAGGACAATTCCTCACCCCACTGCAGTGGTTCTTAACTGAGGGTAATTTTTCTCCCTCAGGGGACATGGGCGATGACTAGATACATTTTGGGCTGTCATACTCGGGGGATGAAGGATGCTACTGGCATCTAGTGGGTAGAGGCCAGAGATGCTGCAATGCACATCTTACAAGGCACAGAACGTCCTGATAACAAAGAATTATGCAGCCCAAAATATCAATAGTGGCAAGTCTGAGAGAGCCTGCTCCGCAGTGAACGATATTTGTAAGAGTATAATAGATATATTAGTGGATTTCAACCCTGAGATCCAACCTTTGTACAAAGCACAGATGATTTCATTATGTTTCAGAACACAATGTAGACGTTATCATCCTTGAGAGTACAAAAGTAAAAGTTAGAAATGAGAAAAGTTAGGAAGTTAACACCAGAGATGAACCAAAGAGGAGCTTTAGCGGGGCTAATATTCTCATCTTGCAAAGCGGGAGGTGGGGATTATCAGTTATCTATTGCTGCACAAGAAACCAGCAAACCGTAGTAGCCTTATTACAGCAACAGCCATTTATATTATGTTCTGCCCTGTGGCACCTGGGATCTACAGGACGCTGCCAGGCGACTTCTGCTTAGGGTCTCCTGTTGACTGCGGCAGGTGGAGGCTGTGGGGCCTCTGAAAAGCCTCTGCATTTACACATCTGCTGTGGGGGATGCTGATTATAGTCCCGGATTTGACCAGATCACCTGCCTCTCCACATGGCCAAGGCCTCTGCACAGCATGGTGACTGAGTTCCAAGAGCAAGAGCCCCCAGAAAGAAAACAAGGTTGAAGCTGTCTTGCCTTTCGGGAACTAGCCTCAGAAGTAGCAAGCATCGGCCGGGCGCGGTGGCTCACGCCTGTAATCCCAGCACTTTGGGAGGCCAAGACGGGCGGATCACGAGGTCAGGAGATCGAGACCATCCTGGCTAACACGGTGAAACCCCGTCTCTACTAAAAAATACAAAAAACTAGCCGGGCGAGGTGGCGGCGCCTGTAGTCCCAGCTACTCGGGAGGCTGAGGCAGGAGAATGGCGTGAACCCGGGAGGCGGAGCTTGTAGTGAGCTGAGATCCGGTCACTGCACTCCAGCCTGGGCGACAGAGCAAGACTCCCTCTCAAAAAAAAAAAAAAAAGAGAAGTAGCAAGCATCACTTCCACATCACTTCCACTGCATTCTGGAGGAAGTGATGCTTGCCACTTCCGAGGCTAGGTTCCAAAAGGTGATGCAGCTAGAGGTGACTCCTAAGGCCACCCTGGATTGAAGGGAGGGAAACGAGACTCCACTTCCATGTGGCAGATGTGGCAGGAATGTCAAAGAATCTGCAGACGTGTTCTTCAACTATTCAGGGATCAAGGCATTATCTCTTTCTCATCCCAGCTTTATTGAGGTATAACTGACAAATAAAAATTGTATATGTTTAAAGTGTACAATCGGATGTTTTGATACCTACATACATTATGAAATGATGGCCACTATCAAGCTAATAAATTCATCACTTCCCAGAGTTACCTTTTTTTTTTTTGTAGTGAGAACATTTAAGATCTATGCTTTCAGCAAATTTCAAGTAGATGATATATTATTATTAACTATACTAAACATGCTGTACTAAACATGTATCAGGTCTACAAAACTGACTCATTTTATAACTGAAAATTTATACCCTTTGACCAAAATCCCCACTGTTTCCCCCAACACTTCACCCAGTTCCTGGAAATCATCCTTCTACTCACCATTTCTGTGAGTTCAACTTCTTTAAGTAAGATGATGCAGTATTTGTCTTTGATTAGAGGTGTATTTCCTTAAAATTATAAATACAGTCAATAGAGAAATCAAAAGGGGAACGTGATCATATTGCCTGAGAAAGGAGAGAAAGTAGAAGGCAGTGGGAGATCAAATTTCATTGATCACACCAGGAAATCAGTAGCTAAAGTCTAAAACCACTATATCAAAGAAGGGGAATATAGCATATTATTTAGATATGTAGGGGGAAAAAAAAACCTTTATAACATAGAAGAGTTGAAAACAGTTGCCTGAAGGAAACAAAAATAGAGTTAGGGAAGGGTGGATGCCTGCTATGGAATTTCATTGTAAACCCTTTCGGAAGGGTAACATTTTAACGATGAGCTTGTATAACCCTGATAAGATTTTGAAATTTACATGAAAAAGGAAGGGAAGAGCACCATGCATTTGGTGTGTTTCAGTGGCTTTGAGAAGCCGGCCTCACTGGGAGAAGGCATGAGCACATGGCCAGCCTCACGTGGGGTCTGCAGTATGAAATCTTGCTGCCTCCCCAAAGGTGGAAGAATTATTTTATTTTATTTTAGTGTGAGTACCAAAATGCAATCACTCTCCATACCATGCCACAGCCACTAAACCCAAGAGCTGATGTACTTTAAGAAACAGAGTGGTGTATAAATCTGTTTGCAGTGCAGGTGACAATTTGACTGATACTCTGCACTTGTCAAAAGAAGCACACAGGTTATTTATAGCAACACAGCATTATTGCTAATTAGATGTTGTATTTCTATGGCCATCTAATAGCTCTTATGTTTAATGTGGAAGAAATAAAAATCCCACAGCCCATCATTATTGCAGTGTTTGCTATTTATTTGGGAGGCCAGGGGTAGGAGTTGGGGGTAGGGTGGCTGGAGTAACAAAGGTTGGCCAAACAAGCAAAAGACAAGGACAGGGTGATTAGTCGTTATTCTACTGATTAGGTTACTGACCTTTGTTGGGAAATGAATTGAAAGGGTTTTTTTTAAAAAAGTCAACCACAGTTCGGAGGACACATTGAGGAATAAAGGGATGTCAGACCTCCATGCTAACTTAGGCTGGACCTGCCTAAGCTCATTACAACAGAAATCAGAGCAGTCCACCAGGAGACGAAGGGCTGGCCACCCAGCCCATGGAGGAAATTTTAAGGTTTCATACCTGAGCAATCTATCCTGCTGCCTGGGAGGAGAGCCCAGAATTTAATGATTAGGTATAGAGCAAGTTGCTGAAGCTCAATTTGGAAAGTGTTGTGTATTAATCAGGATAGGTTGGGTTATATTGGAATAAAAAGTTGCTCCTAAATCACATTGCCTTAAGACGAGAACAGCATAGTTATTTCTCCTGCTATATGTCCTGTGTGGGTCAGGAGGAAGCTCTTCTCCACATAGTGACTCAGGTGACCAGGCTCATGGAGGCTCCAGCGTCTCCTCACTGTATCATCTGGAACACAGAGCCTCCTTGGTGGCCGTGTCAGGTGAGGAGAAAGAACAGGCAATTGAACATGGAAACTGTATTGCTTCAACCCACAGGTAACAAACAACATTGATCCGTAAATTTTAGTGATTTGAAGTGTTCACACGTCTCTTCCTAACTGCAAGGACCTGTAAAATATGAAGGAACAAATGGCGTATTCTCAGAGCATTCCTTTGTCCTCTATAAACTGGAATTGACCTGCATGGCCGGCCCAACACCACCCAGCATGGTTGCCCAGGCATCTCCTCTGATTGGTCAGTGACTATGCCATCCCTGGGGTGGTTGTTGGGCTTTTTTTTTTTTTTTTTTCATTTTTAAATATTACATCTGAATATGATATAACAGGAGGAAAAAAATATTTTTATACCTGATCTGGACATCTGTCTTTAAGAGGTATATTTTTTTTTCCATGAAACGTAAATTCACAATTCTCATATCCCTTTGACATTTAATGTCCTCAAATGTAGTCTGTGGTGGACAAAAGAATCTTACAAGGTACCATTTCTTTACGTCCTTGGGAGGTGGGGTCAAGCATAGAGGGTAAATAATTCCAATATTTAAGAGAACGAATAGACTTAGCAGAAAATGCATTTCTGTACCATAACATCAGGAGAACACGAGGTCACGGAGTGTTGACACATGTAGTGGAAATAGTGGAAAACTGTTGCAGCTGCCCACAAAGCACTCTCTGAGCTTTGAGAGCTCTCTCCACTGTGTAAATCTCATCCCCCCAAGGTACTTTCCGAAAATCGACTTGGCTCAGATTTTCCTGACAGGCAGCAAAGTGTCTGTGAGGGTAAATGGGCTTGTGATCCAGTCCCTGCCAATCGGATGCACCTGTGTGAGATTTGTTTCCAACGTGGGGAAAAGGAAATGTGTGGGCATCCATTTTGCTGGCTCAGATTGTGGGAGAGGCAATGAGGTTCTAGAACCATCTGTCTGGTTTGTAAGCTTTCTAGTCATGACAAGTAGCAGGTTCTTGGCGGTCCACTCTCTGGTTCCAGGCATTGCTCTTGGGAAGTCCGCTGAAATCTGTTTCTTCAATCCCATCCCTAATCCTGAAGAAATCCTTTTCCACTTGAAAGAGGTAGAGTGGATTCTGTTGTCTGCAACTAAGATCCCTGACTGATACAATATTCTTAAAACTGAATATTATGTGCAAGACGTTTTGAAGAATGGGTAAATATTATGAGAAACGAAGTACCTATTTTAGAAAACAAATATATTAGCAATTCAAGAAGTTGTCCACATACCCGGAAGAGAGTAAGAACGTTGGAAATGGCAGACAGAGGTGAACTGTGGTCCCAAAAGGTGCAAGGCCAGCTCTCCGTATGGTGTCAGCCCTACCAATGTGGAGCCTTCATCCAGGGCATGTGCAGCCTTGATCTCTGGATGACCTGTAGGGCTACCACCATGTTTGTGTCCTTGGTTTAATGAAGTATTTGATATGGTCTTATCAAGTGAGCTTTCAGCCTCTCCAAGGATTATAAGCACATGAGTGAAGAAGTATTACTTCTGAAACCTGCTGTTTAAATCAGTGTAAATGCTGGCCACACACCTCCATGCAAATGGCAGGCCCAGGTGTGCCCCTTTTCAAAAAGTCAGTCACATTTTTGTTCCCTGCTTTATGGGGAATTTCTCTCCCTGCATGGGAGCAACTGAGTCCATTCTGGAGCTGCTATCTCTGGTGCCCTAACACACCCTCTTAGCCCTCGTTCATGCTGGGCAGTTGCACCCACGTGAGTGAAGACTCGTCATTCCCTGATGTATTAGTCTGTCCTCACCCTGCTAATAAAGACATACCCGAGACTACTGGGTAATTTATAAAGGAAAGAGGTTTAATGGACTCACAGTTCCACATGGCTGGGGAAGCAAGGGCACGTCTTACATGGTGGCCGGCAAGAGAGCTTGTGCAGGGGAATTCCCATTTATAAAACCATCAGTTCTCATGAGACTTCTTCACTATTACAAGAACAGCATGGGAAAGACCTGCCCCCATGATTCAGTTACCTCCCACCACGTCCCTCCTGTGACATGTGGAGATTATTACAATTCAAGGTGAGATTTGAGTGGGGACACAGAGCCAAATTATATCACCTGAGCAGGCCCCACCTCCAGGCATTAAGGGCATCCACATTTTGCTCCAGGCTTTTCTGACATCATAGGAACCAATTCCTAAGCATAGAATTTACACACCTGGGGAAACCTGTAATCCCAGGAATGCAGGCTTCTAGCCTTTAATCAACCAATTCTGGGAGAATCCTGCCTCTGTAAATCGAGTTCCTCTGGGCACAGCTGCAACCTTGACAACACACGATTGTGTTGGCTTCCCCTGTCACTGTCTCCTGCTGCTCACGCCTCACTCCCACCTCCTGAAAGAGGTTAACTGCACCCTCGCCCTTTTCTAAAGTCTGTTTTGGGGGGAATTCAAATGAACAAGATGTCCACGATGCACAGTGGTGACTGAGGTTGCTAATTACTAAAGAAACAAAAAGTTTGCATCTCAGTGACAGTTTAGAATAAAACCTCAAAAACCAAAATACTTTCATCTAATCACCTTTCTGGTCAACTTCATTCAGTAGGGTACAGTTATGTGCCGTATAATAACATCTCGGTCAACAATGGACTGCGTATACCACTGTGGTTCCATAGGATTATACTACTGTATTTTTATTCTAACTTTTCTATGTTGAGATACACAAATACTGTTTACCATGGTGTTCCAACTGCCTGCAGCATTCACTGCAGTCACCTGCCGTACAGTTGTGCAGCCCAGGAGCAACAGGCTGTGCCATACGGCCAGGTGTGTAGTAGGCTCTGCCTTCTAGGTTTGTGGAATATACTCTATGGTGTTCACACAATGATGAAATCACCTAACAATGCATTTCTCAGAATGTATTTCCATTCTTAGCAACCCCTCACTGTTCATTGTAAGCAAAATAAACCAATTCTCACTACCTAACATTTTTTTTTAATTTATTTATTATTATTATACTTTAAGTTGTAGGGTACATGTGCACAACGTGCAGGTTTGTTACATATGTATACTTGTGCCATCTTGCTGTGCTGCACCCATCAACTCATCATTTACATCAGGTATAACTCCCAATGCAATCCCTCCCCCCTCCCCCCTCCCCATGATAGGCCCCGGTGTGTGATGTTCCCCTTCCCGAGTCCAAGTGATCTCATTGTTCAGTTCCCACCTATGAGTGAGAACATGCGGTGTTTGGTTTTCTGTTCTTGTGATAGTTTGCTAAGAATGATGGTTTCCAGCTGCATCCATGTCCCTACAAAGGACACAAACTCATCCTTTTTTATGGCTGCATAGTATTCCATGGTGTATATGTGCCACATTTTCTTAATCCAGTCTGTCACTGATGGACATTTGGGTTGATTCCAAGTCTTTGCTATTGTGAATAGTGCTCCAATAAACATACGTGTGCATGTGTCTTTATAGCAGCATAATTTATAATCCTTTGGGTATATACCCAGTAATGGGATGGCTGGGTCATATGGTACATCTAGTTCTAGATCCTTGAGGAATCGCCATACTGTTTTCCATAATGGTTGAACTAGTTTACAATCCCACCAACAGTGTAAAAGTGTTCCTATTTCTCCACATCCTCTCCAGCACCTGTTGTTTCCTGACTTTTGAATGATCGCCATTCTAACTGGTGTGAGATGGTATCTCATTGTGGTTTTGATTTGCATTTCTCTGATGGCCAGTGATGATGAGCATTTTTTCATGTGTCTGTTAGCTGTATGAATGTCTTCTTTTGAGAAATGTCTGTTCATATCCTTTGCCCACTTTTTGATGGGGTTGTTTGTTTTTTTCTCATAAATTTGTTTGAGTTCTTTGTAGGTTCTGGATATTAGCCCTTTGTCAGATGAGTAGATTGCAAAAATTTTCTCCCATTCTGTAGGTTGCCTGTTCACTCTGATGGTAGTTTCTTTTGCTGTGCAGAAGCTCTTTAGTTTAATTAGATCCCATTTGTCAATTTTGGCTATTGCTGCTGTTGCTTTTGGTGTTTTAGACGTGAAGTCTTTGCCCATGCCTATGTCCTGAATGGTACTACCTAGGTTTTCCTCTAGGATTTTTATGGTATTAGGTCTAACATTTAAGTCTCTAATCCATCTTGAATTAATTTTCGTATAAGGAGTAAGGAAAGGATCCAGTTTCAGCTTTCTACTTATGGCTAGCCAGTTTTCCCAGCACCATTTATTAAATAGGGAATCCTTTCCCCATTTCTTGTTTCTCTCAGGTTTGTCAAAGATCAGATGGCTGTAGATGTGTGGTATTATTTCTGAGGACTCTGTTCTGTTCCATTGGTCTATATCTCTGTTTTGGTACCAGTACCATGCTGTTTTGGTTACTGTAGCCTTGTAGTATAGTTTGAAGTCAGGTAGCGTGATGCCTCCAACTTTGTTCTTTTGACTTAGGATTGTCTTGGAGATGCGGGCTCTTTTTTGGTTCCCTATGAACTTTAAAGCAGTTTTTTCCAATTCTGTGAAGAAGCTCATTGGTCGCTTGATGGGGATGGCATTGAATCTATAAATTACCTTGGGCAGTATGGCCATTTTCACGATATTGATTCCTCCTCTCCATGAGCATGGTATGTTCTTCCATTTGTTTGTGTCCTCTTTTATTTCACTGAGCAGTGGTTTGTAGTTCTCCTTGAAGAGGTCCTTTACATCCCTTGTAAGTTGGATTCCTAGGTATTTTATTCTCTTTGAAGCAATTGTGAATGGAAGTTCATTCATGATTTGGCTCTCTGTTTGACTGTCACTGGTGTATAAGAATGCTTGTGATTTTTGCACATTAATTTTGTATCCTGAGACTTTGCTGAAGTTGCTTATCAGCTTAAGGAGATTTTGGGCTGAGACAATGGGGTTTTCTAAATATACAATCATGTCGTCTGCAAACAGGGACAATTTGACTTCTTCTTTTCCTAACTGAATCCCCTTGATTTCTTTCTCTTGCCTGATTGCCCTAGCCAGAACTTCCAACACTATGTTGAATAGGAATGGTGAGAGAGGGCATCCCTGTCTTGTGCCAGTTTTCAAAGGGAATTTTTCCAGTTTTTGCCCATTCAGTATGATATTGGCTGTGGGTTTGTCATAAATAGCTTTTATTATTTTGAGGTACGTTCCATCAATACCGAATTTATTGAGCGTTTTTAGCATGAAGGGCTGTTGAATTTTGTCAAAAGCCTTTTCTGCATCTATTGAGATAATGATGTGGTTCTTGTCTTTGGTTCTGTTTATATGCTGGATTATGTTTATTGATTTGCGAATGTTGAACCAGCCTTGCATCCCAGGGGTGAAGCCCACTTGATCATGGTGGATAAGCTTTTTGATGTGTTGCTGAATCCGGTTTGCCAGTATTTTATTGAGGATTTTTGCATCGATGTTCATCAGGGATATTGGTCTAAAATTCTCTTTTTTTGTTGTGTCTCTGCCAGGCTTTGGTATCAGGATGATGTTGGCCTCATAAAATGAGTTAGGGAGGATTCCCTCTTTTTCTATTGATTGGAATAGTTTCAGAAGGAATGGTACCAACTCCTCCTTGTACCTCTGGTAGAATTCAGCTGTGAATCCATCTGGTCCTGGACTTTTTTTGGTTGGTAGGCTATTAATTATTGCCTCAATCTCAGAGCCTACTATTGGTCTATTCAGGGATTCAACTTCTTCCTGGTTTAGTCTTGGAAGAGTATAAGTGTCCAGGAAATTATCCATTTCTTCTAGATTTTCCAGTTTATTTGCGTAGAGGTGTTTATAGTATTCTCTGATGGTAGTTTGTATTTCTGTGGGGTCGGTGGTGATATCCCCTTTATCATTTTTAATTGCGTCGATTTGATTCTTCTCTCTTTTCTTCTTTATTAGTCTTGCTAGTGGTCTGTCAATTTTGTTGATCTTTTCAAAAAACCAACTCCTGGATTCATTGATTTTTTGGAGGGCTTTTTGTGTCTCTATCTCCTTCAGTTCTGCTCTGATCTTAGTTATTTCTTGCCTTCTGCTAGCTTTCGAATGTGTTTGCTCTTGCTTCTCTAGTTCTTTTAATTGCGATGTTAGAGTGTCAATTTTAGATCTTTCCTGCTTTCTCTTGTGGGTATTTAGTGCTATAAATTTCCCTCTACACACTGCTTTAAATGTGTCCCAGAGATTCTGGTATGTTGTATCTTTGTTCTCATTGGTTTCAAAGAACATCTTTATTTCTGCCTTCATTTCATTATGTACCCAGTAGTCATTCAGGAGCAGGTTGTTCAGTTTCCATGTAGTTGAGCGGTTTTGATTGAGTTTCTTAGTCCTGAGTTCTAGTTTGATTGCACTGTGGTCTGAGAGACAGTTTGTTATAATTTGTATTCTTGTACATTTGTTGAGGAGTGCTTTACTTCCGATTACGTGGTCAATTTTGGAGTAAGTACGATGTGGTGCTGAGAAGAATGTATATTCTGTTGATTTGGGGTAGATTGTTCTATAGATGTCTATTAGGTCTGCTTGCTGCAGAGATGAGTTCAATTCCTGGATATCCTTGTTAACTTTCTGTCTCGTTGATCTGTCTAATGTTGACAGTGGAGTGTTGAAGTCTCCCATTATTATTGTATGGGAGTCTAAGTCTCTTTGTAAGTCTCTAAGGACTTGCTTTATGAATCTGGGTGCTCCTGTATTGGGTGCATATATATTTAGGATAGTTAGCTCTTCCTGTTGAATTGATCCCTTTACCATTATGTAATGGCCTTCTTTGTCTCTTTTGATCTTTGATGGTTTAACGTCTGTTTTATCAGAGACTAGTATTGCAACCCCCGCTTTTTTTTTGTCCTCCATTTGCTTGGTAAATCTTCCTCCATCCCTTTATTTTGAGCCTATGTATGTCTCTGCGTGTGAGATGGGTCTCCTGAATGCAGCAGACTGATGGGTCTTGACTCTTTATCCAGTTTGCCAGTCTGTGTCTTTTAATTGGAGCATTTAGTCCATTTACATTTAAGGTTAAGATTGTTATGTGTGAACTTGATCCTGCCATTATGATATTAACTGGTTATTTTGCTCGTTAGTTGATGCAGTTTCTTCGTAGCCTCAATGGTCTTTACATTTTGGCATGTTTTTGCAATGGCTGTTACTGGTTGTTCCTTTCCATGTTTAGTGCTTCCTTCAGGGTCTCTTGTAAGGCAGGCCTAGTGGTGACAAAATCTCTAAGCATTTGCTTATCTGTAAAGGATTTTATTTCTCCTTCACTTATGAAACTTAGTTTGGCTGGATATAAAATTCTGGGTTTAAAATTCTTTTCTTTAAGAATGTTGAATATTGGCCCCCACTCTCTTCTGGCTTGAAGAGTTTCTGCCGAGAGATCTGCTGTTAGTCTGATGGGCTTCCCTTTGTGGGTAACCCGACCTTTCTCTCTGGCTGCCCTTAAGATTTTTTCCTTCATTTCAACTTTGGTGAATCTGGCAATTATGTGTCTTGGAGTTGCACTTCTCAAGGAGTATCTTTGTGGCGTTCTCTGTATTTCCTGGATTTGAATGTTGGCCTGCCCTACTAGGTTGGGGAAGTTCTCCTGGATGATATCCTGAAGAGTGTTTTCCAACTTGGTTCCATTTTCCCCCTCACTTTCAGGTACCCCAATCAGACGTAGATTTGGTCTTTTTACATAATCCCATACTTCTTGCAGGCTTTGTTTATTTCTTTTTCTTCTTTTTTCTTTTGGTTTCTCTTCTCGCTTCATTTCATTCATTTGATACTCCATCGCTGACATTCTTTCTTCCAGTTGATCGAGTCGGTTACTGAAGCTTGTGCATTTGTCACGTATTTCTCGTGCCATGGTTTTCGTCTCTTTCATTTCGTTTGTGAGCTTCTCTGCATTAATTACTGTAGCCATCAATTCTTCCACTTTTTTTTCAAGATTTTTAGTTTCTTTGCGCTGGGTACGTAATTCCTCCTTTAGCTCTGAGAAATTTGATGGACTGAAGCCTTCTTCTCTCATCTCGTCGAAGTCATTCTCCGTCCAGCTTTGATCCGTTGCTGGCGATGAGCTGCGCTCCTTTGCCGGGGGAGATGCGCTCTTATTTTTTGAATTTCCAGCTTTTCTGCCCTGCTTTTTCCCCATCTTTGTGGTTTTATCTGCCTCTGGTCTTTGATGATGGTGATGTACTGATGGGGTTTTGGTGTAGGTGTCCTTCCTGTTTGATAGCTTTCCTTCTAACAGTCAGGATCCTCAGCTGTAGGTTGTAGCTGTAGGAGATTGCTTGAGGTCCACTCCAGACCCTGTTTGCCTGGGTATCAGCAGCAGAGGCTGCAGAAGATAGTATATTTCTGAACAGCGAGTGTACCTGTCTGATTCTTGCTTTGGAAACTTCCTCTCAGGGGTGTACTCCACCCTGTGAGGTGTGGGGTGTCAGACTGCCCCTAGTGGGGGATGTCTCCCAGTTAGGCTACTCAGGGGTCAGGGACCCACTTGAGCAGGGAGTCTGTCCCTTCTCAGATCTCAACCTCCGTGTTGGGAGATCCACTGCTCTCTTCAAAGCTGTCAGACAGAGTCGTTTGCGTCTGCAGAGCTGCTGCGTTTGTTATTGTTTACTGTGCCCTGTCCCCAGAGGTGGAGTCTACAGAGACAGGCAGGTTTCCTTGAGCTGCTGTGAGCTCCACCCAGTTCGAGCTTCCCAGCAGCTTTGTTTACCTACTTAAGCCTCAGCAATGGCGGGCGCCCCTCCCCCAGCCTCGCTGCTGCCTTGCCGGTAAATCACAGACTGCTGTGCTAGCAATGAGGGAGGCTCCGTGGGTGTGGGACCCTCCCGGCCAGGTGTGGGATATGATCTCCTGGTGTGCCGGTTTGCTTAAAGCACAGTATTGGGGTGGGAGTTACCCAATTTTCCAGGTGTTGTGTGTCTCAGTTCCCCTGGCTAGGAAAAGGGATTCCCTTCCCCCTTGCGCTTTCCAGGTGAGGCAATGCCTCGCCCTGCTTCAGCTCTCGCTGGTCGGGCTGCAGCAGCTGACCAGCACCGATCGTCTGGCACTCCCCAGTGAGATGAACCCAGTACCTCAGTTGAAAATGCAGAAATCACCGGTCTTCTGTGTTGCTCGCGCTGGGAGTTGGAGACTGGAGCTGTTCCTATTCGGCCATCTTGCTCCACCCCCCCCCCCCCCCCCGATGTTCACATTTTTTAAAAAATGAATTTATTGCAAGAATACGGGCTCTCTCAGAGGGTGAATTAAAAAGCTGGACAAAAAGCCCTCAGAAAAGGTAGGAACCAGGACAATGCTAGAGATAGACCAGGGTAAATGGCATAGACTTCTCAGGTGCCACGAATGAGACAAATGAAATCCAACTATTCTTGACCCGGCTTCACTCCCTTTGAGTGAAATTCAAGTCCCAGGGAGAGAGGCTGCTGGTCCTAGCTCCAGAGATGCCTGCCTACTCTACCTACTTTTGAAGAGGGGAGAGAGTTATTGTGCCCCACCAAGCGTCATGCAAAGGAGAAGTGATAGCTTCCCAAAGGAAAATGGATATCATCTTATGAAAAAGGAGATAGGAAAGGCAAAAACTATCTATCCTAGTGGCTCATTGTTTTCCTTTAAAAATGTTATGAGGAAATGTCTCAATATGTAACTCAAATCCTCTTTGTTTGAAAGTTTATGCCTACTGTCTCATGTCTTTATTAACAGTTAACCCCTGTAAAGAAAAAAAAAAAAAAAAAGCTACCTTTTTGCAAGTCTCCAAGCTTAATGGGCCAGTTAGCTTTTATGTCCATTTCTTCAAAATGCCCGTTTCTTAAATGTGCCTCACACAGAGTTAAGGGATGGGAATACACTGCTTGGAGGTTGAGGTGTTGGACTGTGAGCTGTTCTGGTTGGATAAGCCTCCATCTTCCTCTGATGCCTTCCCCAAGCCAATTTTCCACAGGGCAGGGAAGGCTGGAGGTTCAGCTGGCGCTCCATTTCATTTGCTGTATGGAATGTTTGCTCCCTCTAACCTCCTCCAATGGGGTGCTCAGATTGGGTGTGTTAATCACTGTGATGTTGAGTCCTGTGTGCTTTCTGTGACACCTCTTTGTGTCCATGTGTTCTCATCATTTAGCTCCCACTTATAAGTGAGAACATGTGGTATGTTGCTTTCTGTTCCTGTGTTAGTTTGCTAAGGATAACGACCTCCAGCTCCAACCATGTCCCTGCAATGGACATGATTTTGTTCTTTTTTATGGCTATATAGTATTCCATGGTGTATAGTTGAGCACTTTGATGCTTTTGTTTAGGAAGGAATCAGTTGACGCAGCTCACATTACACTATTTTTATTTCTTCTAACGTTATTCATCTATTTTAACATATATGGGATCATTTCACAACCATATATTAAAACAGCAAGTGATCTCCAAAGAGGCTCTAGTAACTTTAGGAGAAAAAAAGAACAACAACAACAAAATGTTTTTTCTCATTACAAAAAAATAAGTCAATTTAACTTACTCGTTTTGACTTAAGACCGATGAGAAATCATGAGGGGATCCCCTTTCAGGTTGCATCAGTTAAGATGGTGATTATCTGTGAGTAACAGAACTTGGAAATCAATGGTTAGAATGAGCAAGCTCTTAATTCTCTCTGCAAACATGCTTGGAGGTGGATGCCGAAGGTGAGTGTGGCCATGCTTCTAGCATCCAGGGACTTCCTTTTTGACTAGTCACTGTATTCGATTCCTAGTGCTGCTATACTGAAGTGACGAAGTAACACAATGTGGTGGCTAAAAACAAGAGAAACTCACTCCATCACTGTTCTGGAGGCTCCAAGTCTAACATTGTGGTGTGACCAGGGCCGTGCTCCCTCTGGAGGCTCTAGGGAAGCATCCTTCCTACCTCTTCCAGCTTCTGTGGGTTGTGCCAATTCTTGATATTCCTCAGCTTACAGATGGATCATCCCAATCTCTGGCTCCATCTTCCTGTGCCATCCTCCCTGTGTGTCTGTCTGTGTTTTTTCTTCTTGTAAGGACACCCACAATCCCACCTTAATCCATTAAGACCATGTCTCAACTAATCACATCTACAGATATACTGATTCCAAATAAACTCACATTCTGGGTCTCCAGGTGGACATGAACTTTGTACTCAATCCACCATGGTCATCACTCATCTGTGCTTATTTATCAGACATTTCGGAGGGCATTTACTAGTTACCAGGCGCTGTTCTAAACACCCTACAAATATTAATACGCCAAATCTAGGGCAAACCCAAGAGGTACATACCATTATTATGCTCATTTTATAGCTGAAGAGAATTAGGCACTAAGAGTTAAGTAACTTGCTTGGAGCCACCCAGCTAGTAGTGGCACAACCAGGATTCAAACGTAGGCAGTCTGATATGGTTTGGCTGTGTCCCCACCCAAATCTCATCTTGAATTTTAGTTCCTGTAACTCCCACGTTGTGGGAGGGACCTGGTGGGAGATCATTGAATCATGCATTCGGGAAGTTTCCCCCATACTATGCTCGTGGTAGTGCATAAGTCTCAGGAGGTATGATGATTTTATTTGGGGTTTCCCCTTTTGCTTGGCTCTCATTCTCTCTTTACCTGCTGCCATGTAAGACACGCCTTTGTTCTTCCCTCACCTTCCACCGTGATTGTGAGGCCTCCCCAGCTACCTGGAACTGAGTCCATGAAACCTCTTTTTCTTTGTAAATTACCCAGTCTTGGCTATATCTTTTTCATCAGCAGCGTGAAAACAGACACAATCCAACGAGAGATTCCCTGCACTTAACTATTAATAGTTCACTACACTGAAACCATGTGTCTTTTAACCACATACCACCACCTTTGAGTCACAAGATGCAGTTTAACTCCAGCATTATCTGTGCCTAGTGCGCAGGAAGAAAGGAAAAAGGAAAGACAACTTTCAGAATCTGCTTAGTTCTTGTTATTTTTTTCATTTTAATTTAATTTTAATTTTAACTTTTATTTTAAATTAAGGAGTACATGTGCAGGTTTGTTACAAAGGGAAACATGCCATGGAGGTTTGTTGTACCAATTATTTCACCACCCAGGTATTAAGCCTACCACCCATTGGTTGTCCTGATCGTCTCCCTCCTCCCAACCTCCACCCTCCCATAGGCCCCAGTGTGTGTTGTTCCCCTCTATGTGTCCATGTGTTCTCATCATTTAGCTCCCACTTATAAGCGAGAACATGTGGTATGTTGTTTTCTGTTCCTGTGTCAGTTTGCCAAGGATAATGGCCTCCAGCTCCAACCATGTCCCTGCAAAGGACATGATCTCATTCTTTTTTATGACTGCATAGTATTCCATGGTGTGTATGTATCACATTTTCTCCATCCAGTCTACCATTGATGGACATCTAGTCAATGGTAGATTTCACATCTTTGCTATTGTGAATACTGCTGCAGTATACATGCACATGCGTGCATCTTTATGGTAGAATGATTTATATTCCTTTGGGTATATACTTGGTAATGGGATTGCTGGGTCAAATGTATTTCTGTTTTTGTCTCTTTGAGGAATTGCCACACTGTCTTCCACAAAGGTTGAACTAATTTACACTCCTACCCGTAGTGTATAAGTATTCCCTTTACCCCACAACGTCACCAGCATCTGTGGTTTTTAAAAATCTTTTTAATAATAGCTATTCTGACTGGTGTGAGATGGTATCTCATTGTGCTTTTGATTTGCATTTCTCTAGTGATCAATGATGCTGAGCTTTTTTACATGATTATTGGCTGCATGTCTGTCTTCTTTTGAGTTTTTGTTTTTTCACAAAATTTTCTGGAAGTCTCACTAAATGACTTTTATTGATATCTTCTGGGCCAGAAACATGCCACAGATTAAGGGCAGCCAAAAACTATAGTCATTTTGTTTAGGCATGTTACAGCCACAAATGAAATCGGGGTTTTGTTAGGAAAAAAGGGGAAAACAGGCATCGAATGGGCAACAAACTGTCTAACACAGAGATCAATCTCTTAAAGTGTTTTAAAACTTCTCTTGTGCAATGTTTTTCTCTATCCATTATTTTCCTCATCTCTGTTTTAAAATTAATTTTCAAAGGTAAACGTGAATAAATGACTATGCTGATACTTGAAGCATAAAATCAGGATACTGGAAACATGAGGAAATTTAAAAAACAAAAATCAAAATAAAGAAACACTCTATATCTAGTTCCAATGCATCAGACCACCGCACGACAGATTACTTTAGTGATGTAGCAGACTCGGTCAGGGCCCTACATATTTCCCTTGTACCCTAGCACAGCAGTGAGCTCCTGACCAGGTCCAAGTGCCACCCTCCATCGGGAGCTTCCTTTGAAACAGTAGAAGTCTGTTTTGTCTGCACATGCAGTGCCCTGGAAGTGCTAAGCAGTGGTCTGTTTAGGAGCAGCACTCAGGATTTGGTGTATAAATACCCCAGCTCCCTCAGCCCTCAATGAAATTATTCTTAGGTATATATTCTAGAGAATTTCCTTGCGGGGAAATACATCATAATATATTTCAATCCATTGAAATACATACACATTTACACACTGCTATGGTTGGAATGTCTGTTCCCACAAACCTCATGTTGAAATGTGATCCCCAGTGTTGGAGGTAGGGCCATGGGAGGTATTTGGGCCATGGGAATGAGTCCCTCATGAGTAGGTAAAGTCCCTCTCTGGTTGCAGTGGGCGTGGGGCAGCGATGGAGTTCTCAGTGTTGTTAAGAGCCTGGCACTTCCGCTGTTCTTCTCCCTTGCTTCCTCTACTGCTGAGTGATCTCTGCACATTCCTGCTCCCTTCGCCCTCCTCCACAAGGCTTTCTCCGGATGCCCAATCTTCCAGCCAGCAGAATCATGAACCAAACAAACCGTTTTTTCTTATAAATACCCAGCCTCTCTAGGTTTTTTTGTTTGGGTTTGTTTGTTGTTTGTTTGTTTTGAGAGAAGGCCTTGCTCTGTTGCCCAGGCTATAGTGCAGTGGCACAACCATGACTCACGGCAGCCTTTACCTCACTGGGCTCAGGTGATCCTTCCACCTCAGCCATTCAAGTAGCTGGGACTATAGACATGTACCACCACAGCTGCATAAACTTTTTTCTATTTGTTTGTGGAGACAGAGTCTCACCGTATTGCCCAGGCTGGTCTCGAACTCCTGGGTTCAAGTGATCCACCTGCCCCAGCCTCCCAAAGGGCTGGGATTACAGGTGTGAGCCACTGCACCCAGCCTGGTATTTCCTTATAGCAATACAAATGGACTAAGACACACACAGAATATACAATATATTTCATCATCCTCTGCAGGATCAGCTCCAGGTGCCCACTGTGGTAACTGGTTTAATCTACACAACTTGTTAGTAGCCTCCTTTTCCCTGTGTCACCTGCACACTCTCCTATTGAAGTTTCCTGAATGTCCTAGATAAATTTCTCTTGAATCTTTGTCCCAGGATCTATTTCCAGGCTTGCTCAAACTAAGACGTGGGTCATTATTTCTCCAGCAAGACAGGGATTGTTATTGTTTCCTTATAATGGATGACTGTGAGTCAGCCCCCAGGAAAAATATCTGAAACCTCACTTTAATGGTTATACCTTTCTCAGTGCCATATCCAGTCTATTCTCTGCTATTCTACCTCCTCCTCAACTGTGGAGTGCCAAAAGTTCTGTAGTGCTTTGTCAGAGATCCTTACTGGCACACAGATAATGCCCAAGTAGCAGAAAGGGTGTATGAAGTGACAATAAGGATTATGATTGGCTGATGGGAAGGAGATATGTTTTCTAAAGAGAGTCTGTGCCTTTGTTTCCTAGGCTCTGAGGTGCTGTGATAAGGTGAACACACAGCAATAAGGAAACTGAGCTTTCAAGCGTTTCTGGGGTCCAAAACTTGAGCAGTTATAGGTCATATCTCAAGCAAAGCTAAGGCTTTACAGGTACTTCTGCCCCTGAACAAGGATCTCCTTCGTCCTCCTCTTATCTAAATTAAAGACTTTTGTGAGTCATCCCCGTACCATTCGCCTCCTGGAAAAAGCAAAGCTGTGCAAAAGAGAAAATTCTTGACGTCAAAGAATTGGAAATACACAGAGGAGGCAGGGAAATACCAAGCCTGAAGGCCCAGTCACTCAGCCCCACTGAGATCTTTGTGGGCAGAAAGACATATGCTATTCAGAGAAAAAGGCAACACCCCAGACATATGGGCTTGCAGCTGCTCATCAGTCACTCCCAGCGTCATTTGTCATTATATTAACCTGAATGTGCAAAAACATGAAAGGTCTTTGGATTTTATCATTGGAGTAGAGATGCTCTTCACTTTTTACCACGAATGTGAGAAATTGTGTTCCCCGAGACTGATGTCAGAAGTGGCCACACTGCTCCCTTGTCTGTCTCTCTCTTTTGTGATGAGCCAGTTTTGGCCAGAAAGTTAAACAGCATTGTTCCACTTTTTCCCAGAGTACTACTTGTTCCTTTTGATCCTCACCCTTTATAGTAGAAAAAAAGTATTAGGTTGGTGCAAAAGTAATGGTGATTTTTGCCATTAAAGCTAATTTTTCCTGCCTGGAGCAGCAGGAAATGGCATCATATACTGATTTTGCCTCTTCATTTTTGTGCTATGTTTTTATTTGAATTAAAATAAAATCAGGCTGGGAACCCATAGAGGAGAAAAAGTGTATGGATGATGGGACTTTGAAGGCCTATGCATATTCCAACAGTTTAAAGCATGGTCTCTGAAATTTGGGAGCATTCCAAATTGGAGTCTTGTCTGTTAGAATTAAAATAATGAACAGTATATGTATTGCTACATCCAAAGCCTAACCCCAGTGAGCTGGTTATAGACAAATCTCATCCCATAAAGAAAAAATAAGATCTTATCTAAGAAATAGTTAACATAAGGAAAATAGTTACGTAATTTTAGGATGATAAACTTCTATTCCTTCTGCTGGCATTCTACTAACAGGCATTTTACATTCCACATGAAAATCAAAGTAACAAGAATCTTTGCAAGCTCATCTCTCAAAATGACATGGATACAGCCCTACTGAGCTCGCAGTCTTAGAAGGAAAATAAAGCGATCGAATAACTATGAGTGAAAGTAAAATGACAGTTGTGTTAGATCCACCCTAACCAGCTCCTAGCACCCACCCAGACCTTTTGCTGTTATTCTGTCAAGGAAAAGACAGGTACATCCAGAGTTAACAGAAGAAATGCAATGTGGCATGTTGATAAAACACCTCTTAGGGACACTCCTGGCATGTGATGAGCTGAAACTGAGCAAAGAACATCGTGCACTAGGACTTGGAAGCTGTATTATACAGAGATGTGTGTTTATATTGGGACTTCTACGTTTTTGTGATAGAAAATGCAATCTCTGCAGAGAAGAATGAGATTCACTTACCAGGTCTTGAGGCTCAGTTTCTTTATCTAAAAAATGGGCTCCTATGATCTCTCAGGCCCCCACCAATTAAAAAAATCACAAGAATTCTAGAAGAGTAACTGAGGATGAGCATGGGTACACTGGAGAGAAAGATGCAGGGTGTCATGAGATCCAGAGATGCTCCATGTCTGGGAAGCACCACCGAGGCCTAGGTGTGCCTGAAAAAAAGGGATTCGTGCATAGAGTGTGAGGAGCTGGGGAGCAAGAAGGTGAGGATGCGAATCCCAGTCCTTTCCCTGTTGAGTCCTATTTATGCACTCAACAAATATTAACACCGTTCATTGTAGCTAAGCTCTGTGCTAGGTGCTGGTGAGCAGAAAGCAGATACAGCCCCATGGAGCTTAGAGTCTGGAAGAGAGATAAAGGGATTAAATAACTAGAAGTAAAACAGCAACTGTTAGGTGCTACCAAGGGGAAAAGTTCAGGGCGTTCTTCATTCTGAAAGCAGATACTCGGGGCAAGCTGGGACACCCCTAAAGACACACGTCTTGAGCTGCTCTATGAAAGAGTTTGCAGCAAAATGCATGTTGGGGTGAATGTGGATGTGTGTGGTGCAGCGTGGATCACATCAGTGGGGATGTGGGAGTGCTGCTGGAGCCACAATAACATTCCAGACACGTCTGGAGGCCAGGACCCAATAAAAGCCTGGAAAATTGAAACACAGTGAAAGAAAGCCAGAGCAAGAGAGCACAGAGAGTGAGGGCTCTCTCCCTGCCTTTGTCTCCCCCACATGCCACACACTGGCGGTGCAGTGCTGCTCATCTAAGCTTCTTGCACAACACCGGCCCCTCTAGCCATCCATCGGCTGCTGAAGCCACCATCGTCGTGTCCATGTTAGGACCTGTTTGAGTTAGCTGATGCATGGACTCGGGAGCTGGACTTCCCAGTTTCAAATCCTGCCTTCATTGATTTCTACCTGGGTGTCCCTGGGCAAGTCACAGAACCTCTCTGTGCCATCTGTAAACTGGGAGGAAGAAGAATGTTTGTCGTATCAGGATGCTATGAGGATTGATGAGCCAATATTTTTAAAGCACTTACAAAGGCGTCTGACACATAATTGTTCGCCAAACACAATATTAGTAATAAATTTTCTCCACCACTTTTTCTATCCTCCACCCCTTCGCCATCATAGTTGCCCTGCAGGAATCTGGGTGAGGACAGAACATGATCCCTTGGCTGCCACGGTCACCCAGTGGGTGCTGCCCGCCGGGATTTCTGAGCCTGCAGAAGAGGCCAGTGGTGTTTGCAGGGCGGCTGAGGAAAGGCAGGCGGCGTACTCCCGGGGGCTGGGCCATCTCAGGAGGGGATGTGATGGAAGGGTGTGTTTGGTCTTCCAGGAGGCAGAAATTCTGAACACAGCCATCCTCACGGGGAAGACGGTGGCCGTCCCGGTGAAAGTGGTCTCCGTGGAGGACGACGGCACAGTGACAGAGCTGGTGGAGTCTGTGGAGTGTAGATCGTCTGATGAAGACGTGATTAAGGCAAGTTGACACCTCCCCACCCCTGCAGAAACCTGCTGTCATGTCAGCTTCTGTGCTCCTGGACCAGCTTGGGACCTCTGGGACCTCTGGGTCCCACAGGATCGCTCCCATCCCATTCTGGTTATCCTGTCACTTAAATCAGGAGACTCTCCCTGGCACAAATATTGGACAGAATGAAAAACTGCTCTGGCTGATGACTCCGAGTCTGGGAGGCTGTCCTTTGACACTCTGTGTTTGCCGAATGCCCTTGGCCTCTTCCCAGATCCCCAGGGAGATTGCGGCGGGAGGCAGGGACCAGCTTACCCTCCACCCACCCCAGGCCAGGGAGAAGAGGGGAGGGAGCCCCAGAGCCTAGATGGATGGGTGTGTGGCCACACACTCCGGGATGATTCTATAGCACACAGCATTTGTGTGAAATCAATAGTGGTATAAGGTATACAACTACTCCCAGCTTTGATTTACCATACTGGCCAAGGGAGAAAGAGGAAATCGTTCTCTATTCCTCTGCTCAGCCCACAAAATTCCACGTAGCTAGGGATGTGGATGAACAGTGCTCACCCCTCCTTCCTTCGTCTCGGCCTCTTAAATTGAGTGCAAAAATGATTCAAAACAAAGGCACACTGGGAGATGGATGGAGGAGGCCGAGGAGATGGAGTCTTGCTCTGCCAGGAACCTCATAGAACACTTCCAGCCTGCGGGAGGTAAATGGGTTCCTCAGGCTGCCACCACCCACTCCAGAGCCAGGGCTGCAGTGACAGATGCAGAGGCACCTCCTTGAAGGAGGAGGCTGCCAACAAAAGCCCAGGACAATGAGAAGGGCTTCACGAGGCTCCGAGAGACTCCTTCCGCATGAGTCCCAGCCAGGGCTGGAGCACAGGACAATACCCAGACAGGAACCGGTGTAACCACTCTGCTCTGAAGCAAATCTTCATGGAGCATTTTTGCTCACTTAAAACACAGTCAACAAATGCGAATCTAATCCCCACTAAGTGCTAGATACTGTTCAAGACTCTAGGACCGCACAAATGAGATGGACAAGCCCCATCCTTAAGGTTTTAGAGAGAAGGCAGAGATGTCAGAAAGCAACAGGGCAGCAGGAACACATGACATCATACAGCACTCCTGCCTACTCATTCCAGAATCTTCTTCACATCAGCACAGGGCAACTTCTTTGACTGGCTCCAGCCAATATCTAGGCTCATCTTACATTTCTCCCCTCTCTGTACATCCAAGCCTTTAGCAAATCCTGTTGGCATTGCCTTCCAAGGATAGCCAGGATCCAATCCTCCTCCACAGGTCCTGCCACCATCCCGATCCCAGAAACAGTCACCTCAATCAAAGCATTGACCACCTGGCTGGTGTCCTAGGTCCCATGCTTGCCTCCTCTCCCATAACCCCTCTTTAGTGCCACAGCTAGGGCGGCCACAGGCGATCTGATCATGTCACCCCTCTGCTTGGCCCCTCCCACTTCTCACACATGATGACCTCCAGGCTGATGAGTGGACACGGATGTGCAGTTTGATAGAAGAAATCAGTCTAATCATGAGGTTAGAGATCTATCTAACCTCATGTTAGATAGATCAGTTGGGTGACGACAGTTTACAACAATCTATTACATATTTCAAAATAGCTAGAGAATAATACAAACGTTCCTAGCATAAAGAAACAACAAATACCTTAGGTGGAGGTTATTTTAGTTACACTGATTTGATCTTTACAAATTGTATGAATGTATTAAATGGCCACGTGGACCCCAAAATATGTATATTTATTATGGATCAATACTTTTTTATGAAAAAAAAAATGCACTGGCTTCCCCTCCTCAAAGGAAAAGCCAAAGTGTTTACAGAGACAGAATCAAACCTTTGCAGCCACACCTGCTGTAACGCTGACCTCATGCTAGGCACAGCCCCTCTGGTTCCCTCCACTCTGGTCACGCGGAAGTCTTGGCCGCTCCTGTAACAGTACAGGCATCCCCTCCCCTCCCTCTACCTTTAAATTTCTTTCCCTAGATGCCTGCACGGCTCCCTCACCTCATCTTCTCCCCAAGGCCTTTCCTGAGCAGCATGAGCAAAATCTTCACAGACACCCACAGCACTGCCTTCCCCATCCCTGCTGAACTTCTGTTTATATATGCATATATGTCATACATAGCGTATGTTTATGTATTCACAGATACACTATATATTTTTGTTTATTGTATTCATCGTCTGACTGTCCTCCTTGGAACCTAAGCTCTGTGAGGGCAGTGCTGTATTCATTGTCTGACTGTCCTCGTTGGAATGTAAGCTCCATGAGGGTAGTGCTGTATTCATTGTCTGACTGTCCTCGTTGGAATGTAAGCTCCGTGAGGGTAGTGCTGTATTCATTGGTCTGACTGTCCTCGTTGGAATGTAAGCTCCGTGAGAGCAGGGCTGTATTCATTGTCTGACAGTCCTCGTTGGAATGTAAACTCCGTGAGGGCAGGGCTGTATTCATTGTCTGACTGTCCTCCTTGAAACCTAAGCTCTGTGAGGGCAGTGCTGTATTCATTGTCTGACTGTCCTCATTGGAATGTAAGCTCCGTGAGGGTGGAGCTGTATTCATTGTCTGACTGTCCTCGTTGGAATGTTGGAATGTAAGCTCTGTTAGGGCAGGGCTCTATTCGTTGTCTGACTGTCCTTCTTGAAACCTAAGCTCCATGAGGGCAGGGCTCTATTCGTTGTCTGACTGTCCTCCTTGAAACCTAAGCTCCATGAGGGCAGTGCTGTATTCATTGTCTGACTGTCTCATTGGAACCTAAGCTCCATGAGGGCAGTGCTGTATTCATTGTCTGACTGTCCTCTTTGGAACCTAAGCTCCATGAGGGCAGTGCTGTATTCATTTTCTGACTGTCATCATTGGAACCTAAGCTCCGTGAGGGCAGTGCTGTATTCATTGTCTGACTGTCCTCTTTGGAACCTAAGCTCCATGAGGGCAGTGCTATATTCATTGTCTGACTGTCCTCGTTGGAATCTAAGCTCCCTGAGGGCAGGGCTGTATTCATTGTCTGACTGTCCTCATTGGAACCTAAACTCCGTGAGGGCAGTGCTATTTGAGTCCACTTTGTTCGCCACTCTGTTCTTATCACAACAGTAGTGGGGAGTTTTTTGTTTGTTTTGTTTTGTGTGTGTGTTTTAAACTTTCATTTCAGGTTGGGGGTACATGTACAGGTTTGTTATATATTAATAGGTCACCTGCGTGTCACAGAGCTTTGACGTACAGATAATTTCATCACCCAGGTAATAAGCACAGTACTCAAGAGATATTTTTTTCTGATCCTCTCCCCCTCCCACCCTCCACTCTCCCATAGACCCCAGTGTGTGGTTCCCCTCCTAGTATCCATGTGTTCTCCTTGTTGATCTCCCACTTTTAAGCAAGAACATGCAGTATTTGGTTTTCTATTCCTATGTCAGTTAGGATAATCGCCTCCAGCTCCATCCATGTCCCTGCAAAGGACATGATCTCATTCTCTTTTATGGCTGCATAGTGTTCCATGGTGTATATGTACCACATTTTCTTTATCTAGTCTAGCATTGATGGTCATTTAGGTTAATTTCATGTCTTTGCTATTGTGAACAGTGTAGCAATGAACATTTGCATGCATGTATCTTTATGGTAGAATGATTTATATTCCTTTGGGTATATATCCAATAATAGGATTGCTGGATTGAATGGTAGTTCTGCTTTTAGCTCTTTGAGAAATCACCAAACTGCTTTCCATAGTGGCTGAACTAATTCGCAGTCCCAATTTGCACTGTATAAGCATTCCCTTTTCTCCACAACCTCACCAGCATATGCTTTTTTCTTTTTTCTTTTTTCTTTCTTTTTTTTTTTTTTTTTGACTTTTTAATAGGCCATCTGACTAGTGTGAGATGGTATCTCATTGCGATTTGGATTTGCTTTTCTCTAATGACTAGCGATGTTAAGCATTTTCTCATATGCTTATTGGCTGTATATATGTCTTCTTTTGAAAAATGTCTGTTCATGTCCTTTCCTCACTTTTTAGTGGGGTTAGTTTTTGCTTGTAAAATTGTCTATGTTCCTTACAGGTGTAGGATATGAAACCTATGTCAGATGCTTAGTTTGCAGATATTTTTTCCATTCTGTTTGTAGGTTGTCTGTTTACTCCGTTGAGTTTCTTTTGCTCTGCAGATGCTCTTAACTTTAATTAGATCCTGTTTGTCAATTTTTGGTTTTGTTGCAATTGCTTTTGGCATCTTCGTCATGAAATCTTTGCCAAGTTCTATGTCCAGAATGGTATTTCTTAGGTTATCTTCCAGGGTTTTTATAGTTTTTAGATTTATATTTAAGTATTTAATCCATCTTGACTTAATTTCATATGTGGTGTAAGGAAGGGGTAGGTCATTCAGGAGTAGGTTGTTTAACTTCCATGTAGTTTTATGATTTTGAGTGATTTTCCTTATATTTATTTCTATTTTTATTGTGCTGTGGTCTGAGAGTGTGGTTGGTATGGTTTCAATTTTTTTTTGAATTTGCTAAGGATTGTTTTATATCTGATTATGTGGTTGATTTTGGAGTATGTGCCATGTGGTGATGAGAAGAATGTATATTCTATTGTTTAGGGGTAGAGAGTTTTGTAGATGTCTATGAGGTTCATTTGGTGAAGTGTTGAGTTCAGGTCCTGAATATCTGTGTTAATTTTCTGCTTCAGTGATTTGTCTAATGCTGTCAATGGGATGTTGAAATTTCCCACTATTATTGTATGGGGATCTAAGTCTCTTCCTAGGTCTCTAAGAACTTGCTTTATGAATTTGGATGCTTCTGTATTGGATGCAGGTATAGTTAGGATAATTAGGTCTTATTGAATTGAACCATGTACTATATAATGCCCTTCTTTTTTTTAATCTTTGTTGGTTTAAAGTCAGTTTTTTTTCTGAAATTAGGATTATAACTCTTGCTTTTTTTCCATTTTCCATTTCTTTGGTAGATTTTTCTCCATCCCATTATTTTGAGCCAATGGATGTCACTACATGTGAGATGGGTCTCTTAAAGACAGCATACCATTAAGTCTTGTTTCTTTATCCAGCTTGCTATTCTGTGCCTTTTAATCGAGGCATTTAGCCCATTTACATTCAAAGTTAGTATTGATATGTGCAGATTTGATCCTGTCTTGGTGTTGTTAGTCATAGACTTGTGTTGTTGCTTTCTAATGTCACTGTTCTGTGTATTTAAGTGTTTTTTCAAATTGGCTGGAAATGGTCTTTCCTTTCCATACTTAGTGCTCCTTCCAGTCACTCTTGTCAGGCAGGGCTGGTGGTAACAAATTCTCTCAGCACTTGCTTGTCTGAAAAAGGGACTTATTTCTCCTTCACTTGTGAAGATTAGTTTGGATATGAAATTTTTGGTTGAAAATTTTTTTCTTTATGAATGTCGAATATAGGACCCCAATCTCTTCTGGCATGTAGGGTTTCTGCTGAAAGGTCCACGGTTGGCCTGGTGGGGTTCCCTTTGTAGGTGACCTGCCCCTTCTGTCTAGCTGCCCTTAACATTTTTCCTTTCATTTTGACCTTGGATAATCTGATGATTGTGTCTTGGGGATGTTCTTCTTCTGTAATATCTCACAGGGGTGCTCTACATTTCCTGAATTTGAATTTTGGTGTCTCTAGTGAAGTTGGGGAAGTTTTCATGGATGATATCCTGAAATATGTTTTCCAAGCTGCTTGCTTTCTCCCTGTCTCTTCCAGGGATACCAGTGAGTTGGAGATTTGGTCACTTTACATAATCCCACACGCCTTCCTCGGAGGCTTTGTTTGTTCTTCTTCATTTTCTTCCTTTATTTTTGTTTGACTGAATTATTTCAGACAGCCAGCCCTCAAGCTCTGAGATTTTTTCAGCTAGGTCAATTCTGCTTTTAATACTTGCAATTGCATTATTTAATTCTTATAGTGTGTTTTTTAAGCTCTATCACAGCAGCTTGCTTCTTTTTTATAACGACTATTTTGTTCCTATATCATTTTATTGTGATTCTTAATTTCCTTAGATTGGGTTTTGATGTTCTCTTGAATCTCAGTGATCTTTGTTTCAATCTATATTCTGAATTCTATTTATATCATTTCAGCCATTTCAGTCTTGTTAAGAACCTTTGCCGGGGAACTAGTGTAGTCATTTAGAAGACAAAAGGCACTCTAGCTTTTTTAGTTGCCAGAGTTTTGTGTTTGCTCTTTCTCATTTGTGTGGGCTGATATTTCTTCAGTATTTGAAGTTGGGTCCTTTGGATGGGTTTTTTTGCTTTTTTCTTATTTGATGAACGTTCTGGGGGGTTTGATTATGGTATAAGGTGGGTTCAGTTGACTGGCTTCAATTCTAGTCTGCTCCTGGGTCTCTGAGGAGCCCCCTCTGATTATTGTTTTCATGCCGGTATTTCTTTTGTTCAGTATTCTGGTCCATGAGGCTCCCTCAGGCAGGACCGCAATTGGCAGACAAGCTGTATACTTGCCAGGTTGGTCCTAATCTGCTGTCCATATGCTCCCTGGGGAAATATGGGGTTGTGCCTGTCCATAGAGCTCAGGCGGAAACAGGACTGCTGTGTTGGAAGCTCTCTGGGTGTGGCACGTCTGGCTGTGGGAGGCAAAAGAGGGTGGAGTTCCCTGCCCAGCCATCCACATGTTTTCAGAGCAACAGGAGGCTGTGCCCCTTGGCAAATTTAGGCAAAAGTAGGACCACTGAGCCAGAAGCTCTAGCAGGAGTGACTTGCCTGGTTACCAGTGGCAGGGGTGGGTAACAATACCTGCCTGCCATCCAAATGCTTCCTGGGACCACAGGAGGCTGCATCCACCAGCTGAGTTCCCACAGAAGCAGGGCCGCTGGACCAAAAGCTCTAACAAGCATTGTCCTCCTGGCTGTCAGTCAACACTAGTGTTGAAAGGAAAACCTTAAACAAATTAAATATAACAGAGTTTAATTGAGCAAATAATGATTCACAAATTAGGGAACCCCCAGTATCTGAACAGGTTCAGAGCGACTCTGGAGCTGCTATGTGGTCAGATGACATTTATAGACAGAAAAAGGAAAGTGGACCACAGAAAATAGAGTGAGGTGCAGATGCAGCTGGATTAGTTACAGCTCAGCATTTGCTGTATTTGAACATGGTTTGAAGTATTGGCTACCTGTAATTGTTGACACTCAGCGATTGGTACAAAAGCAGGTTGCAGCATGGTTGAACATGCAGTTAGGTTACTGTTCAGTAGGCATGGAGAAATCTTTGAGCCAAACTTAAGCTGCATGCAGCAGCTTTAGGCTAAGCTTAACACAAGGCACATAATAGGTGGTCAAGAAATGTTGGCTGTCAGCAAACATTTGCTCAAATATGTTTGACAGCAAACATTTCTTGAGCAACTACTATGTGCCTAGTGTTAAGTTTAGCCTAAAGCTGCCTCACGTAGTTTAAACGCTGAAGGGAAAACATAACTACATCACTCAAGGTTTCCCTGGGGGTGTAATACCTGAAGGATGAACCTGTGCCCAGTCTGCCCTGCCAGCAGAGGAAATGTCATGAGGAAGAGGAATAGGAGGCGGTTCTTTCAGCTTGTGGCCACACTTCCAGCCTCCAGGAGTGGCCATGTGATTCAGGGTGGCCAATCAGAGCATTGCAATTTCTGGACATGCCACTGGCTCAGAGACAGACACATTATCCAATCAGAGCCAATGAGATGCAAGCTTGAGACTTGGGCTGGAACTCTTGAGAAAGAAATGTTTTCCCTCCCTTTGTTTCTGAGAATGACTCATGAAACTACCCTTGGAAATACAAAGGGTGCAACGAAAAATGAAAAACCTCACAGCATTTATTTTACATCCACCAATAAGCCTCAAAGCCCGATGCACAACTTAAAAATCAAAACCCACAGCTCACACAGTTGTCATTGTGCTGCTCTGTGAATCACAGATGTTGACAAAGAGCCACCTGGTACGTGTGATGTTTTGGCGTCATTTGGAAGCTGTTAAGAAAGAAAGCCAAGGGATTCTCAGAGAT
This sequence comes from Chlorocebus sabaeus, assembly GCF_047675955.1. NCBI lineage: Eukaryota > Metazoa > Chordata > Mammalia > Primates > Cercopithecidae > Chlorocebus > Chlorocebus sabaeus. Next base: position 126,418,496 of record NC_132914.1, on the reverse strand, counting down.
GTGTCACAGCCACCTGTGCAGCCCCTGGAAAGCCTCTGAGTGGAGAAGGTCTGCCTTGAAAGGCCCCAGTCTTTTTATTTTTATTTGCTTTCTCTTCTTTCCTCAGCCAAAAGCCCAACAGGCTGGTGTGGGCTTCCCCAGCCACATCAAAACCTCCTCTCAGGAAATCTACTGAAAACTCATTCATGTTGAATTGTAAATTGCATAAAGGCATGCTCTTTTCTGCCTTCCAGTGATGCTCGGTTGTGGGTTTTTTGTTTTTGTTTTTGTTTTTTGTTTTTTTTTTTTCCCAGAGAAGGCAACAGGTCCCCAGGGAAAGCATTTCAGATGTTTGCAGTAATATCCATTGTGATTCTCAGAGGTTGGAAATAATAGGAAATGCCACCTACATTAACAAGTTAAAAAAAATTGTCACATGATTGAAAAGTCCAGCTTGGGGCTAGCTTAGGGTGTTTTATTTAGAACTCCAAAATACATCACCAGAACATCCCCTCTCTCCCTCTCCCTCCTTCTCTCTCTCTCCCCCTACCCCCACTCTTTCTCACTTTTTCTTCCCTATAGACACTCTTCTGTATGAGTTTCATTCTCACAGAGCTGTCGTTGTGGGAGCAAGATGGATGCCTCAGAACTGGCTCACATCCAATAGAAAAGAGTGTTTGTCTTCTGGGACTTTCCTGTATAAATCCTGGGATGTGTTCTTATGGGACCTATTTAGGTCACCTCCTTATCCTTGAGCCCAGCACTGCAGCCAGGGATCCAAACATACTGGCTGTCCAAACCCTAAGTCATCTCAAAGCACATGAACTCAATGAGGAGTTTGGGGAGTAGGGTCCCCCAGGGCCAACCTGCGTATTGTCACTACAGAGAAGGGGAGTGGACTCTCTGCAGCAAGAGCAGCCCATGTCCCCTGCAGCCACTTAGGAGTGGGATAGCCTCGGGGTTGGGAGCATTGTAAGAACCCACAGAGCAGCTGGTGGGAGAGCTGCTCTCTCCTAAAGCCAGCCACACTTCAAACACTCGGAGGAAGGCTGACTTGGGCTCGAGGGTTATTCCTGAAAAATTTGCTAAGGTTTTTGTTCTTGTTGTTGCAACTTACAGGCTCAAGTGTTCATTAACAGTCCTGAACAAACCAGTGTCCACCAAATATTTCAGGCATGTCCACTGATAAAAATCAAAGGGGGCAGGCCGAGGCAGGGGGATCACGAGGTCAAGAGATTGAGACCATTCTGGCCAAAATGGTGAAACCCCGTCTCTACTGAAAAGTACAAAAATTAGCCAGGCATGGTGGCGCTCGCCTGTAGGCCCAGCTATTCAGGAGGCTGAGGCAGGAGAATTGCTTGAACTCGGGAGGCGGAGGTTGCAGTGAGCCGAGATCGCGTCACTGCACTCCAGCCTGGCAACAGAGAGAGACTGTCTCAAAAAAAAAAAAAAAAAAAAAAAAAAAAGATCAAAGGGGCCTGTAGCCCTACCTGATTATGGCTGCTCTTGGTGAACCTGCTTTATTTTACAGCATTTCAACAGCATCAACATCCACCCTTGCTTCTGCACCGGAGACACACAAGAGTGGAAATCAGGTGTAATAAAGCTTAACACATTCCCCTAAGGTGGATCAAAGTAGAATCTTTCTCTCTGTGAGAGTAGCAAACTGCTGTGAGGAGAAGGAGTGTAATTTCGGGGATGGGAGCACAACACATAACAAGCTGAGTAAACAATCGGGAGGAAGAGAAGAGTGGAAAATCAGAGAAGCTCTTCCGCAGCTATTTTCAGCATCCCTGGTGGAGCACTTCAGTGTTGGGGCCTGAATGGCCTGACTCCTCTTCCAGCAGCCTGTTCCTGAGGAGAGGAGAGCAGTGGGGAGCCGGCTCCTGTGCAGTTCTGTTTCAGCAATCCAGCTGGACGCCTGACCACCTGCACTGCCACAGGGACAGCCCTCAGGAGGCAGTTTCCTAATTAGTCGCTTCTTTTTTTTCTCCACCTGCAGATCCTATAACTTCCGATCAGCTTTTTTGTCCACATCCCAAGAGTTTAGCCAAATGGCTTCAAATATTCAGCTAAGGAATGCAGAAGTTGCAGGGATTGCACCTCGTCACTGACCCCTGCTGCCTCCTTTGAAGACTTCCCCTGTGTCACTTGCAGGGAAGAGTTCTCGGGAAGCAGACTGGCCACATAACAATAGCATCCCCCGCGTACGAGCTTGATACCTTTGATGCACTGACACGGGAGATGCACTTTTGATGAGTGAAGGAGTGTCTCTGAGGCTCTTTTATTCAGAAGGGGTAATGGTTTAGACTGACCTCCCAATAGACACTTTCTTCAATCCATCATGTGGCAAAGGGCGGTCATTTTGATAGGAATCCTTCAATATTGGAAAGGACTCTGTAGCTGCAGAGTGGGAGTGACCACCTGCAGGATACAGGGATTGGCCCTGTTGGTCCCCCTCCATCCAGTGGAGATCCAAGTGGATTCATGGATTCATGGCAGGGAGAATTAGGGGAAGATAAAGATGCACTGTATCACATAAACTTTGCATACTCACCCGGCATTATTATTGATTTTCAATCATGGCATTCTATTTGGACAGCAAATAGTGGTGATTCTTTCCTAAAGTTGACTTCCTAATGTTAGGATTTTTGTTATTGCTGGATTAGGAGTTGATATGGTTTGGCTGTGTCCCCACCCAAATCTTATCTTGAATTGTTGCTCCCATAATCCCCACGTGTCATACGAGGGACCCAGTGGGAGGTAATTGAAACACGGGGGCGGGTCTTTCCCATGCTGTTCTCGTGATGGTGAATAAGTGTCATGAGACCTGATGGTTTTATAAAGGGCAGTTCCCCTGCACAAGCTCTCTTGTCTGCCACCGTGTAAGACATGCCTTTGCTCTTCCTACACCTTCTGCCGTGATTGTGAGGCCTCCCAGCCATGTGGAACTGTGAGTCCATTAAACCTCTTTTTCATTATAAATCACCCACTCAGGTATTTCCTCACAACAGTATGAAAATGGATAATACGGGAGTAAATGTATTAGTTTAGAGAAAACAACTTTTCTGCTTCCTATCCATAGGCTCATCTTGTAAGTTCTTCTACTATATCAATCTGTTTCTAAAACCTAATGTGTGATTTCAGAATTGTTAGTGGATTATTTCACTCCTGATGCAGATTAAAAGTAGTTAGAGATAGCCAAGAGTGGTGGTTCACACCTGTAATCCCAGCACTTTGGGAGGCTGAGGCGGGTGGATCTCTTGAGCTCAGGAATTCAAGACCAGCCTGAGCAACATGGCAAAACCCTATCTCTACCAAAAATACAAAAATTAGCTGGGTGCACACCTGTTATCCTGGCTACTAAGGATGCTGATGGAGGAGAATTGCTGGAACCTGGGAAGTCGAGGCTGCAGTGAGCCATCATGGCGCCACTGCACTCCATCCTGGATGACGAGACCGTGTTTCAAAAAAAAAAAAAAGTAGATGGACATGTTATAGCAATAAGAATAGAAAGTGTGATGTTTTTAATACTTATTGGATGCTTACTTCATAGTAGGTAAGGATTTGCTTCTTTAATCCTCACAGCAACCCCATGAAATAGGTATTTTTATCAGTTATAGTTTAACACATATATTTTCTGTTTTAATTTTTACTTTATTGTAAATTAACAGTTTATAATTATATATACTTATGGAGCACAAAGTGATGTTATGATTGATGAATAAAATGTGAAATAATTAAATCGAACTAATTAACATATCCTTCACTTCAGATACTTATTTTTTGTAGTGAGGACAGTTGAAATTTACTCCCTTGACACTTTTTGAAATGTACAATATACTATTATTAACTATATTCTCCACACTGTGAGGTAGATTTTAAAAAAATAACTTATTCTTTCTGGCTAACTGAGGCCTTGTACCAAAACCTCAACGTCTGTAATGACCATTGTACTCTCTGCTTTGATGAGATCCATTGTTTTCGTTTAGAGTCCACATATGAGAACATATAGTATTTGTCTTTCTGGGCCTTGTGTATTTCACTTAGCATACTGTTCTCAAATTTCATGCATATTGTCAAAAATGATACAATGTTTTTTAATGTCTGGATAGTATTCCATTGTTTGTATGTAGATGGATTTACCTATCCATCTGTTGATGGACATTTAGGTTAATTCCATAACTCAGCTATTGTAAGTAGTGCTGCAGTGAACACAGGAGTGCAGACATCTCTTCAACATGCTAATTTCAGATCTTTGGGGTATATACCCAGCAGTGGGATTGATAGATTATATGGTAATTCTATTTTCATTTTTCAAGGAACTTCCATACATTTCTCCACAATGACCAGACTAATTTACATTTCCACCAACAGTATACAAAAGTTCCCTTTTCATTACATCCTTGCCCACACTTGCTATCTTTTTAATAATTCTTAATGATTGTTTATAATTTTAACAATTCTTAATAATAGCCATTATGACAGGTATGAGGTAATAGTAAAACCAAGGAATGGTTTTAATCTTCATTCCCTCATGATTCATGATGTTGAGCATTTTTAAATACATCTGTTGACTATTTGTAGCTCTTCTTTTGTGAAATGTCTACTCAGTTCCCTTGCCCATGTTTTAATTGGATTGTTTTCTTACTATTCAGTTGTTTGAATTTCTTATATATTTTAGATGTTAACCCTTATTGGATGTATGGCTTGCAAATATTTTCTCCCATTCCATAGTTTATATCTTCACACTGTCAATTGTTTCCTTTGCTGTGCAGAAATATTTATCTTTCATTCAATTTCATTTGTCTATTTTGTTTTTGTTGCCTGTACTTTCAACGTTAAGTACAGAAAATTATTGCCCAGACAAAACTTATACAGTGTTTCCCCTGTGTTTTCTTCCAGTCATTTTGCAGGTTCTGGTTTTGTGTTTAATCTATTTGTCTGTAATCTATTTTGAGTTGATTTTTGGATGTGGTATGTGATAAGGGTCCAGTTTTACGCTTCTGCATGTGGATATCCAGTTTTCCCGGTGCCATTTATTAAAGAGACTGTCCTTTCCCATTGTGTATTCCTGGAACCTTTGTTGGAAATCAACGGACTTTACAAGCATGGATTCGTTTCTAGGCTCTCTGTTCTGCTCCATCAAAAGTGGTATTATTTTTATCCTCATTTTTGGGGTAAGGGAATTGAGGCACAGAGAGTTCTGACACTTCATCACAGATCACATACATGGTATCCATTTCCAACCCTTTTCTATCTTCCTCTATCACTCGTCTTCTAGAATAGGGGTTGGCAAACTATGCCTACTTGGGGATGAGATTAGGCATGTTTACCTGTTGAGTATTGTCTATGGCTGCTTTTGTGCTACAGTGACAGAGTGGACATATAAAAATCATATACAATCAAAAGTTCAGTATCCATAAAGAAAGTTTCATTGCAGCACAGCCACACCCACTCATTTACATCTTGTTAATGGCTGCTTTTGCATGACCAGGGCAGAGTTGAGCTGTTGTGTGAGAAATCATACGGCCTGCGATGCTGAAAATACTTACCATCCAGTCCTTTGTAGAGAAAGTGCCAGTCTCTGCTCATGGACTCTACTGGGCCTTTTCTTCACGGGTGGTGACTTTCATGATTATTTACTGAAATGTACTCCCCCAGCCAAAAGTAACTCCTCCACAGATGCTTGCAATTCTTCCAACAAGACTTCATCCCATTGGATTAAGCATTAATCTCTCCCTACAATCCTTCATTAAAGTTAATATATTTCTAGGTGAGATTGTACATATCAATTCCTGGAAATTTTTGTCAAGATGAATTGTTTAGATCACTTTTCTTTTTGATAGGCAAATCTGGACAAGCAGAGATTATACCTCCTGAAGAAATAGGAATACCTCAAAAAAAAAAGAGAAAATGGGTCAAAGATGGACCAACCTTGCCCTATATCTTAGGTTAGTCTAGAACAACATCATCAAGTAAACCTCACACAAGGTACTCCTGCCAGTACCATACCCAGGGCAGACATCACCAGTCAAATACAGCACATCATTTTACTGTGCTCAGACATTGGTTGACAATCCCAGATACTGCCAATCATGGGGCATCTTAGACCTAGAAAGAAACCACATGACCTCCGCATGCCACCTCACTTCCATAGAATTTACATAAAGGATTTTATAGAACATTTAGACCAGGAATCCCAAGCCCAGAAGAATACAAGAGCCAGGAGATAATTTAAATGAATAAGAGCAATAAGGAATCATGAGGATTGCAGCAGACTGAGGGACATATGCCCTTTCTAGAGATAAAGCCACAACTACATCCTACCTGACTGTTGCTACGTGAAAAGAGTATAACATGTTGCTTAAGCATTTTAACTCCTGAGTCAAATTGCATGGATTTAAATCCTTGTTCTGATGTTTATAAAAAACAACAACCAGGGCAAGATCCATAAACTCTTTTTGTTTTGTTTTCTTTTTTTTTTTTTTTTTTTTTTTGTGAGATGGAGTCTCCCTCTGTTGCCCAGGCTGGAGTGCAGTGGCACAATCTCAGCTCACTGCAGCCTCTGATTCCTGGGTTCAAGCCATTTTCCTGCCTCAGCCTCCCAAGTAGCTGAGATTACAGGCACCTGCCACCATACCCAGCTAATTTTTGTTTTTTTGGTAGAGATGGGATTTCACCATGTTGGCCCAGCTGGTCTCGAATTCCTGACCTCAAGTGTTCCGCCTGTCTCGGCCTCCTAAAGTGCTGGGATTACAGGTGTGAGCCACCACGCCTGGCCCCCATAAACTCTTTATTCCTCAGTTTTTTCTGTTGTTGAAGGAACATGATCCATTTAACATGAGAAACTTTGATTCTAACAGACTTTTAGTTCTATGACCAGAAAAAAACACATGTGGTTGTGTTGGAAAATTAATCAATTAGAGTCACTTCAATTATGCGTAAATTCCCTTATAAGTAGGAATATGCCTTCAGCTATGTTCTTAATTTCAGGACTATCTGCACAAATCCTTCCCTGGTTTAATTATTTAGAACCAGATAAGTGGGTCAGGGTCACAAGGTAATATGAATTTCCTGTGAGCTTCTCCTTGTTGCTTTTGATTTTGTCCCCCACCCCAAAATCTACTCTCCACTCAAGAGTCAAAGTGATCCTTTTAAAATATGGGCCACATCACGTTATTTCTCCACTCAAAATCCTCCCATGGTTTCTGTCTCCAACTCAGTGAAAGCTACATTCCTTTCAACTGCCTCTAAGGCCTATTCCATCTCCCCGCCCTTCCTCTTAGTCCCTACCATCCCGACCTCATTTCCTGCAGCTCTCCTTCTGTCCACACTGGGCTTCTTGATGACTCTTGGAGCCTCCCAGGCCTGTGCTTGCCTTGAGACCTCACCCTGCCTTTCTCCCTCCTACTGGATGCATGCAGCTCCCCCTCACTGTCTTTGGATCTCTGCTCAAATCTCCCCAGTTTCAATAGCAATGCCCCATCTCTGACATTCCCCATCCTTCTTCGCTACTCTATGTTTCTTCATAGAACTTATCACCAAAGCCTTCCTATATTTTTTGCTTGTTATCTGTTCATTGTCCGCCTCTACAAGGGTAAGGACTAGTTGGTTTTGATCATTACTGATTCCCCAGTGCCTGGAACAATGCCTGCTGCCCACTGGGCTATCAATATTTGTTGAAAGAAAGATCTTATCTAAGAAGTCACAGTGGATGAGGATGGAGAGGGCCATCTCTCTTGGTTGTCACATAGAGGATTCTGATTATCACGGGGAGGAGGAAGACTCCACTCTTCAGTGGAATAAAACATAGAAACAACTCTGAGCAACATTTTCTTCATTTGGATGAGGAGACACCTATATACTTACTATAGGGTGGATTTTTCCTGAACCTTCACATAAAAAAGTGAAAATATACCCTGGATGGTGGATGAGACTCCCTCCAGGCCAAAAGAAAAATAAGCACAAGTTTCAAGAGCTGAATTAATGGATAATGTTTATTTTTATTTTTATTGAACTTTTATTTTAGGTTTGGGGGTACACGTGAAGGTTTGTTACATAGGTAAACTCGTGTCATGAAGATTTATTGTACAGATTATTTCATCAGCCAGGAATTAAGCCAAGTGCCCAATAGTGATCTTTTCTGCTCCTCTCTCTGCTCCCACCTCCACCCTCAGGTAGACCCCCAGGTCTGTTGTTTCCTTCTTTGTGTTCATAAGTTCTTATAGTTTAGCTCCCACTTATAAGTGAGAACATGCGTTATTTGGATTTGTATTGATCGGTAATGTTTAGGATTGTATTCAGATGGCTCTGTCAGTCCAGTTCAGACAAGATTAAACCTATGGTGAGAATAGCTGCAGAGTTAATGTTCTGGACGTAAAGGTAAGAAAACAGCGGCGAGGTTAGGAAGAGAGGGGCCCAGCCCTAATTGCTTCTCCATATTTTCTGTTTTCTACATGGAGAGAAACAAATGGGACAGCAAATTAAAATTATTTATCAGTCTAAATGAAAACAAGGAGCCATGGGCCAAGAGTTCCTTTAACAGGTACTGGGTAGATAATGAAAGTAAACCATGAGGATTGCAAATGGTTGCTTCCCAATCCCTGAAGGTCAAAATGACAAAAGTCGGGCTTTAGAGTCCAAACAAGAGACCTGGTCAGAAGAGCTTCAGTTTAAGAGATGTTCAAGAAAAATCTTCACTATAGGCAAATTTTGCCTTTCTGTAGACTGTAACTCTTAGGTAAAATGTGACTTCATCGCACTTAGCACATGGTAGTCCTCAGTTATTTATGGGTGGCGCAAATCTGATAGAGTTGGAGGAATTCAAGACTGGGGTCATGTCTTACTCATTTCTATATTCCTGGACTTACCAGAAGGCCTGGTATGTAGCAATTGCTTAATAAATAGTGATTTGTTGAATGAATGAGCAACAAACCCGTCTTTGTATTAAAAATTGATAAACATCCAATGAGATATAAAGTATTAGATCCTTCATTTCCCTTTTATGGTATTTCCAGTTAGGCTGAGTTTTTAACACACATACTTTGTGTTTAATGGGTTATTTTAGTAAAATTCGATTTTGGATGTGTTATTTGCAAAATGCTCTAAAGCATGGTGGGCAAGATACTACGTGTCAAGGGATTTGTAATGGGTTGCCACCTGGTGGCAGCAGCCCAAATTGCAGGCATAGCACCTTCTGGGTTTCTAACATGCCTGTAAGGGTGAACCTTGCTGATTCGCCTCCATTTCTGTGATGGAGAATTATTTACTTGACTTTTAGTTCTGTGACCCCAAAGGAAAATGGTTATATGAAGAAGGAAAACATATTGGCAACAGCTGCATTAAAACATGAGTTATATGCCATATGTCAACTTAAAACCTCTAACTAAACATGCAGGGAATTAAACACTGTGTATCATGTACAGAGTGCATGTAATTGGCATAAAGCTATTATATAATTTTTGAATCCCAACGTTAGAATGGTAGTGTTGTATATAGTGATTTAGGATTTGAACCTCCTTTGGTGCTAAAATGAGGCACACAGCTGCCACCAGGCACACCACAGTTAAAATGTGTAACATACCCGCTGTACTTCAAACCCCTCATTTATGCCACAAAGTCTCACCAATGGAGGCAGTGATAGATAGTTAGTACCCAGCCAGCCCTGTCCTCTGAAACAAGAGAATAAAGATTAATAAGAGGAGAAAACAATGGCAAAAATATTTGTACAACCCTAAATTTGAGATTGTATTTATCCAAAAGGGGTATTTCTCATGATTAGTCTTTCAGGGCCTTACAGTTTCTGTCTTATAAGAATTTGCCACAGAGTCTTGATTTCAATTTTAGAGACAGTTACAGAAGATGGCATATTTCCCCTTACGGGAAGGTCTTTGATCCAAGACCAGAGGAAAAACAAGTATCACATAATGAGTGTGTGTGATCAAGATGAAAACCAAGCTCAAAGTTCTTCTAAGTGAAACTAGTGATGATACATTTATTACTTTGGAGGTCATGGCTACAGTCAAGGAAGAGAATCAGTGGATTTCAAATTCCAAATAAGGACTCCTATTTGGATTCTGATGTTCCTGAGCAAAATTTCTCGTGAAAAATTGCCCAGGATGGAGGCCCTATGGGTCTCTTCCAGACCTCTCCAGCGAGTGTAGACGCAGGTCAAGGTAGTAGCAACCATTCGAGGTCCAGCCAAGAGTAAGACTGAGGCCCTGGTGAAGACCAGAAATGAGCACTGTGCCTCCACTAGATGCGAATTTTTTTTCTACGGGGCCAGGTTCAGACTTCAGAGACCCAAGGTTCAGAAGATATGATAGAGGCTCTCGTACAGAATTCAAAATTAAAATGTTTGTAACTGATTTAATGAAGAGTCTTTGGCATAAACATAAATAATTTAACAAGTGTTTACTGAGTTTCTGATACATACAAGCCCTGATCAGAGTGCTGGAGATTAAGCAGTAACAAAAAAGTCCCTGCCCTAATGAGTTTCCAACTGAAGGATGAAAACAGGAGATACTCTGTGTGTGTGTGTGTGTGTGTGTATGGTTCATTATATCCTATGATACAGTTTCATATATATAGTTTCCTCTTTAGAGAAGAAAAATAGGAGACATAGATAGATAGATATAATCTTTTATTGAGATATATATAAATATACATATATATCTCCTATATCTTATATAATTAGTATCATATATGTAGTTTCCTTTACAGGGGAGAAAACTAGGATACACACATACATCCACATATATCTCGTCTCCTATATAACCTATATAGAGCTATATTTATATATATTTTATTTTCATATATATCCTTTATAATAGTTTCATATATATAGTTTCCTCTATAGAAAGGAAAATGGGAGATATTTTCATATAGATCTCTCTGTTCTCTATTCTATATGCATAATTCCTTATACATAACCTATTTTAAATATACGTGTATATATCCCATATCCTATGTAGAACTGTGTGTGTGTGTGTGTGTGTGTGTGTGTGTTGTGTGTGTCCTATTTCCCTTCTCTGTGTCTGTTCGGCAAGGTATGTGTATGTGTGCACACATATATGTGTAGCATATGTTATATGTTATATGTGCCTCCCTGGAAAAGTGGCTTTGAGTAGATTCTACATAGGCTAAGTGAGCAAGTCATGTGACGGTCAGAAAGGAAGAACAGTTCAGGCACTGTGGCAGGAAGCAAGGCCCACGTCCCTCGTTGGGGAAATAGCCAGGTCTGAGGAGCCCGAGATCAGCACCACTGGCAGTGACCCAGAGGCGGCGTCTGGAGCCGGGTCTGGAAGGAGGGGAAACAGCTTGCTAGGAGCCCCGAGCCACACCTGGGGCTGCACCTTTTGTGCCGAGACAGCACCCAGGGCCTGTCCTGAGGTCTGAGGGGGTCTCACCAGCAGGACAGCAGGAGCTCTGGGCTGCTCCATTGAGAACAGAGAGCTAGGACCTGGGCTCGGAATCTGTATTAGTTTCCCACCACTGCTGTCAAGGACCACAAATTTAGTGGCTTAAAACAACACAAATGTATTATCTTACAGTTCTGTAGGTTAGAAACCAACCTGAGTTGTGCTGGGCTAAAATCAAGGTCTCAACAGGACTGTGTTGTGTTGTGGATGTTCTAGGGGAATATCTCTCCTTGACTTTCCAGCTGTCAGAGACCCCCACATGTGCAGGCCCTAGACCCCCCACTCCATCTGCAGGCCCCCAAGACCCCTCCCTCCATCTGCAGACTCCCAAGACCCCTCCCTCCATCTTCAGTCCGAGTCCCCTCCCTCCATCTGCAGGCCCCCAAGATCCCTCTGCATCTGCAGGCCTGAGACCCCCTCCCTCCATCTGCAGGCCTGAGACCCCCTCCCTCCATCTGCAGGCCTGAGACCCCTCCCTCCATCTGCAGGCCTGAGACCCCCTCCCTCCATCTGCAGGCCTGAGACCCCTCCCTCCATCTGCAGGCCTGAGACCCCCTCCCTCCATCTGCAGGCCTGAGACCCCTCCCTGCATCTGCAGGCCCCCAAGACCCCTCCCTCCATCTGCAGGTCCCAGACCCCCTCTCTCCATCTGCAGGTCTGAGACCCCTCCCTCCATCTGCAGGTCCCAGACCCCCTCCCTCCATCTGCAGGCCTGAGACCCCTCCCTCCATCTGCAGGTCCCAGACCCCCTCTCTCCATCTGCAGGTCTGAGACCCCTCCCTCCATCTGCAGGTCCCAGACCCCCTCCCTCCATCTGCAGGTCCCAGACCCCCTCCCTCCATCTGCAGGCCTGAGACCCCTCCCTCCATCTGCAGGCCTGAGACCCCTCCCTCCATCTGCAGGCCTGAGACCCCTCCCTCCATCTGCAGGCCTGAGACCCCTCCCTCCATCTGCAGGTCTGAGACCCCTCCCTCCATCTGCAGGTCTGAGACCCCCTCCCTCCATCTGCAGGTCTGAGACCCCTCCCTCCATCTGCAGGTCCCAGACCCCCTCCCTCCATCTGCAGGTCCCAGACCCCCTCCCTCCATCTGCAGGCCTGAGACCCCTCCCTCCATCTGCAGGCCTGAGACCCCTCCCTCCATCTGCAGGCCTGAGACCCCTCCCTCCATCTGCAGGCCTGAGACCCCTCCCTCCATCTGCAGGTCTGAGACCCCTCCCTCCATCTGCAGGTCTGAGACCCCCTCCCTCCATCTGCAGGTCTGAGACCCCCTCCCTCCATCTGCAGGTCTGAGACCCCTCCCTCCATCTGCAGGTCTGAGACCCCTCCCTGCATCTCCTGTCCATCCCAAGACTCCTCCCTGCAGATGCACAGCCAGCCATGTTGCATCTCTGACTTTTTTCCTCTAGTCTCACCTCCCTCTGATTCTTGTTTTCTGCCTCCCTCTTCCACTTTTAAAGGCTCTTTGATTACACTGCCCCACCTGAATAATCAGGATAGCTTTCCCCTCTCAACATCAGCTGTTAGCAACCCCATTTCCATCAGCAACCTCACTTTCCCCTGTCACATAACCTAACACATTCACAGTCTGCAGGGGTGAGGACACTGACATCTTTGCCGAGCTTGACTCTGCCTGCCACAGACACCCTTAACAACATCCCAGCAGACCAGACTTGCTTCTCTTGAAATTTAAACGGCGTTGTGCCACCTGAACCCTTCCTTGTGCACTAACTTCCTCAGTTTTGAGGTGACAGAATGGGAAAGGGAAATGTTAAGTGCATTCTCCTGATTTCCCATGGGGATGCCTGGCCTTCCTCCGGATGGACCTCACACACCCTGGGTCAGATGCACGGTGGGCCATGGACCAGCTCTCCAGGCCACAACAGCCCTCACAGTCAGCCACGCTGGCAATGACCCCGGAGGGTAGCCCTCTTTCCTCACCATGTGCAGTCCTCACCCCCGACAAAGTCATCTAATGTCTTGGTCCTGATTCTGAGGCCTGAGCTGGGGCCATCTTCCTTACTTCCCAGGGATTGGAAACTTGACAGGGAGCTTTCCCATCAGCCTGTGGTTTTGTTCTTCCATTATCTCCAGGCAGCATCGGGTACAGTAACAGCCCGGGCTCCCAAACTTTCAGATTGGAATGGGTCCCCTGTCCCTGAGGCTGAAAATTGGTTTAGACACCTCCAAAGGCTATGAGCAAATCTTTAGGGCGTCCCTCCAATGGCTTAATGAAAACTCCCCTCTGAGGGACTTCCTACTACTGTCTCATGGGGACCCGAAGGCCAGACGTACTTCCCCTTCTGGATTCCTCCCATCTCCTGTAAAACAGCCTCTCTTGGCCTGCAGTCCCTACTTTTTTGTTGACCTTGTTGACCAGTAAAGGGTGGATAGCATCAATTCTGTTGTAACCAAATGGCACTGTGGGTCCTTCAGGAAAGTGGGTGGTCTCAGCCCCTCAAGCACTCAGAAGTCAGAACGGTGCGCGCCAGGAACATTACACTCTCAGCTATAGCCTTAATCAACTCAAGGGACATAGAACTCAGCACCTAACAACACTGTTTCATTTCTGATTAAGCTCATAGAGGCTGAAATCTCTCTCTCTCTCTGTCTCTCCCTCAGTCCCTGTCTCCCTCTCCCCTTCTCCCCTCTCCCCCTTTCTCCCTCTCCCTCCTTCCTGTCTCTCTCATTTATCTCTATCTATCTATCTATCTATCTATCTATCTATCTATCTATCCATCCATCTATCTATCTTCTAGTTTCATCTTTTGCCCTTCAAATATCCATCCTGTGCTTCAGACACACCTGTGCCTGACAACTAGTGTGTGTCTCCAGAAGCCCACCAGGGACCAAAACTGTCTCTAGTTAGAAACCACAGGGCTAGGGAGAGATATGCCTGGGTCAGAACATATGAAGCCAGCATGCCATATTGCCTATGTGTATCTGGTATCTCTTGTCACAATAATGCTACAGAACAAAAATCACAACCCCTAATGACTTGAAACAGTGAGCATTTATTTCACCAAGAAGCCTGCGGGTCAGCTGGGCTATGCTTGAGTCTGCAGTCAGCTGGAGTATTGGCCAATCCAGGAAGGCTTCATGCATATGTTGGTGGCTTTGGCAGGCTAGGTGTTGAGAGGTGACTGGGCCCCCTGAGCTGCACCCTCCAGGAGGCCAGCCAGGACCTGCTCACAAGGCAACAGCAGAGTCCTGGAGAAAGAGAACAGCTTCCAGAGGCTTGTGGGACCTTGTCTCAGGGCTGACGCAAGTCTGTTGGTCAAAATTTGTCTCCATGCCCACGTTCAAGGGATAGAAAACAGACTTCAACCCTTGGTGGAAGAAGCTGCAAAGTCCTGTTGCAAAGAGGATGGGTGAGTTGTGGGAGGGAGATTAAAATTGCAGCCATTGTTGCTGTCAGTCTACCGCATCATTTTAAGACAACATATATAACATGTATTTGGCACGTCCAACTATGATTTCCTGAATATTCTTCTTTCAAACCATATTAAATTGTAAAAGTAGTTGGTGTAAAGAAACATATTAGTAAGTAATAATACGGGATAGGGTGACAGTGAGGGTAACACACAAGTGGCCAGAAAAGACTTCTTTCCTATGTGACTTCATAAAAGTGGAGAAAGTGTTTCCATCAGTGGTAAGTGCAGGTAAATCTCTTCGTGGAAATATGTGATTGCTTCATTTTGTCCTATTTGGAAGCATGACTCCACAGGAAAAGGAACTAGGGAAGTTCCAGTGCCACAGGATGACTCACCATTTCTTAGAAGGAGGTGAGAAATAGGACGTCCTACTGACTGTGACTATGCAGCAGTACAAAGAAGACACATTCCCGTTGCACAGCTGCGTCTGTTACGATTTGAAAACATTAAATGACTCTGGCTTAGTAATTATGATACAGAATGATAACCTGTGGTAGTTTTTAAGTAACTCTTAAGTAATAATATTTCAGAGTTTCATTCTGGTTCTCTCCTGCTCTTCCACTACCACGTCCCTGACACCCTCAGCCAAGTCCTCCCAGACTCACCTTACCTCCAAGTTCTTGGCTGGTATCGTAAGTTAGTTTTCCCATCCCTCCTCCTCCCACTATATTTGTTAGGGAGAGACTTGCTTCTATAACAAATAAATCCCCCCAATATTTTGTGTGGCCTAACACAATTGGAGTTGATTTACCTTTTGTATAACAGTCATATCAGTATTTTTTATCTTCCTCCACTTGATGACTCAGGGATCCAAGCTCTTTCCATCTTGTGGCTCCTCCATCCCCCTTAGGACTCCTCTATCGCCCTCTAGTGGAAAATCACACACAGTGTTTGATGGTCAGGCCTGAAGGCGATTCACTTCTGCTCACATCCCATTGGCTAAAATACAGTCACATGGTCTTACTTAACTGCAAGGGAGACTGGGAAACCCAGGCTAGCTTTGTGCCTGGGAAGCAGAACACAGATGTTTTTGGGTGGAGGGGATTGAGATCCAAGAAGTAGGAGAGCCCAGAGCAGCTAATTCTTTATATTAAATTGACAATAGTTGTTCAATATGCATTACGTTAGAAATTTATGATTTACCTCATATTTTAGAATATGCAAAAATAGTGTGTCTAAAATGTATTACTTAGGGTTTTTTTTAATTTTGTAATTGAAATGTTAGCATTAGACAAAATCAATTCTGAAAAAATGTGTCACTTTCACAATGACGTTGTTGTTGTTATTACAGTTTAGCAAAGAATGATTCCAATGCTAAACCTCCTGCGGAGTGATTGTTCTGATCCTGGCACTGTTTGAAACACTTACATGTGTTAGCTCATTTCATCTTCATAACGTCCCTATGGGGTAGGTTCTGTGTTACAGATGAGGAAACTGAGGCACAAAGAAATGAAGTTGTGCCCAAGCTTGAACCCAGGCAGTCTGGCTCCAGGGTTCACAGGGTTGCCCATCACAAATAAGCACAGCTCTTGATGACCCAGGAGGCAAAGGAAGGAAAAGCCAGGAAAGGGGCCGAGTGAAAACTGGAGAATGGCGTAGAGGGTCAAGTGGGGAGGTGTAAGAAAGTAAAGCCTGGCCCCCTCTACTACATAGAGGACGTCTGGACCCCTCTCCGTGGAACTTAAGGAAACTAGGGGGCCTGGGAGGGATGACGCTCAGAGTCCTTGCGTCAGCAGAGGCATGGAAGGAGGCAAAGCTAAGGGGTCTCTGCAGGCGCTGCCCAGGGAGCTGCCAACCTGGATAAGTTACACAGGACTCCAGAGGAGCAGGATGTGAGCTGGAGATGCACCAAGGTGGCCTTTTACCCACCTGAATTTCACATGTGCAGAGGCTTCTGCACTCTCAACAGATGAAAAGAGAGCATCCCCATGGGGGCCTTGGGTGGACTCCCCCCAGCGGAACACTCAGAGGCTGCTAATGGAAGAATCCAGACATCTCTGTGCTCTGTGGTCAGCAGGGGCCAAGGAGCTCAGAGCCACATTCTGATGGTCTGGGGCAGCCCTCCAGCGGGTCTGAGAAAGTATGGTTTTTGGCAACTCAAACTAGAAGTTTTCTAGGATGTTGTCAGAGCAAAATAGCTTTATTAAAACAAGACCGTTTCCAGGGCTCTGGATTGTATCGGAAGTTGTGTATGCATTCCATTTCAGAGCAAAGTGGCTTAACCTCACTAGTAAGAAGAAAAACATGATAGATAGATAGATAGATAGATAGATAGATAGATAGATAGATAGATAGATAGATGATAGATAGAGACAGATAAATAATATATAGATATTAAATGTTAACATTTCCTAAAGAAAAATAACCAACTTTGAGAAGCCAATTTAGAATATTGGTCACACTAAATTATCTGTTGTTCTGTAGGCCAGATGAAAATAAAATAAAATAATATAATAAAAATAATAAAATTATAAAATAATAAAAAATGATGAAAAGTAAAATAAATCATCTTCTGTTGATGACTTGCTAAACAACTGGGACAAATATTCACTTTCTGGGTGGACAAATTAGTTGGGAATTTAACACGCATTAACTTGTTTTCACCCATTTTTATTTGTTTTGTTTTGTTTTGAAACGTTCTTTTAAATTGAAAATAGGATTTTTTTTTTCTGTAACTGCTACACTTTTATTCTCAGTGATGACAGATCCCAGAAATCTCATTTCTTTGAAAGCTTAGAGATGTGTTTTGGAAGGCCAGGGTCCTCACGCCCTAGATGGCCTGTTTATGTCTGCTGTAGTTCTGTGAGGTCGTACAGATGGTCTCCAGGATCTTCTCTCCTGGAGGGAGAACTGGGGATTCTAACCTTTCAGATCGGCAGCAAGTTTAATTCAGAGAATATTCTGTAATTTTAGAAAATAAATAAGTTCAGCGCAGGTTCAACTCGGCTCACGATAATTGGTTTTCGACTTGAGATTTAGTGAAAAAATTTCCACCTAGGTTCAGTTTGGTTTGTTTAGCAAATTAGTTCCTTCTCTTCTCATGTGAGACTCAGCTCTGGGGCAGCTCGGGTCATGATTCTTGAGCCCAGAGCCTGAAGCAGAAACACAGGCTCCCGCCCCCACCCTCACCCCAAACACTCATCCTTTCTTTCACCCGGAACCCAGAGCATCACATTTCTGATGAAACAGCCCAAGGTGCTTGTCTAAGAAAGAGAAAGTGTGTCCCATGTGATCAGAGCTCAGCACCTCAACTGGATTAACCGTCTCCATCTCCGTGCTAACCCGGGAGAGACAGGAACACCGAACAAAGACAACAGCCGCAGGCGCTGGCGCGCACGTTGTATCTTCTGAGAGTGGATTGTGCCTGAGGCGTGAACTTCGTGTTGTAACAGCCACAGAGAGACTGAATTCAGTGTGGGCTACTCACCCCCGCCCGAAATCCACCGCCCTGGCCCTTCTGGGCTGGTCCCATAGGTTCCCGGAATCCCATGAAATGTGCCCTGGAGCGGCAGGGTGCTGAGATCAGCCAGACAGCCCAGAAATCAACCCCATCCCGTAGTCAGGTGCTTTTCTGTTTTGTCTGTAAACAGTCCGCACAAAGGACAGCCTGTGGCTGAGAACAGCTCTGGCTAACTCCGGCCTCTATTTAAATGCACACACAGGCAGGCCCTCTTGGAAGGCGACTGATGTCTGGGTTGATGTTGGTAATTTATCAGAGGTAAAGAATTCTGACAGTGAGAGCCTGAGATAAGGAGAGACTCCCCACACCCCTCCGCCTGCATCACTGCTGCGGGTGGCCTGCAGAGACCTGGCCTAGATCAGATGTTGTCTTCACGGAAACTGCAGACTCGGTGGTGACAGGAGTGAGCCGGTGACATGAGTGGGTGACATAGTGGGTCTTCAGAGGGTGTACCTAAGGAACACACTGTCCTCCCAGCCTACCTTTTTTTTTTTCTCAGTTGTAATAAAAACATGGCCACAGAAAGATTTGCCCCTCCTAAAAGGAAGCCACAGCATTAATGCAATGGCCAAAAACAATGGACAGGCACCTTCGTTTCAGAGACAACAGTGAGTGGTTGGGTCTCTGTTGAACTGACAGCACAGTATGCCCCTACCCGAGGGGACAGCCACCACCCAGCTCCAAAGAATCGTCCCTTTGACAAGACACTGGCCCGGTACTACTAGAGCGAGGGACTCTTCAAGAGAAACAGAAACCCAGACTTTTAGGCAGAAATCTCTCATCTTTTAGATAGCCGCAACAAATGCATGTTAAAAACAAAACAAGTCTCGTGTGGCTGAAAGACTGTTGGCATCAACCTCAGACCCAAAACACTAGCAAGGCCCCTTCTAGAAATCCTGTTGTCCAGGAGCTCAGGTGGTGTGAAGACGGAAATATGCCTGGGCTACAGGAAAGGGTGAGTTGAGCTCCTACCAACAAGACAGAGTTTTGAAAACCAAGGTTAGAAATGCCTTTCGGCCACAGAGAGCTTTGACCACAGGCACAAGATAATGACAGATGAGCAGGCTGTCTTTTTAGGAGCAACCCCACGACAGTGGCCACTCTCACCTGTAATAGGCCCCCTGTGACATGAAGGACTCTTTGGTTCAGCCGTGTGTTGACTGGTCTGGTAGACTGTTACTTTGGCTGTTCCAGACTAACCAGGCCTGCTGGCGGTTGCGCCATTCCGGAGTCTCCTCTATATTGACCCTGGTCTTGGCCATGTGGCCTGGCCAGCTTTGGCCAGAGGGGTATGAACGTGAGTGATGCACCCAGAGGTTTGGTAGGTGCTTGCACATCGGGGCTTGTTCTTGGAGCACTCATTCTTGGACGCCAGCAGCCACATGAAGAAGCCTCATTTAGCCCCAAAGAAAGACAGAGAGAAGCCTCAGCCCTCAGCCATCCCTGCCACACCTGCTGCAATCTAACCACCACCCCGTGAGCAGCTCCAGCGAAGGCCAGCAGAAGAACCTCCCAAAGGAGCCTCAGTCAACTCACATGGTCCTGAGAAATCATACAGTGGTGGTGGTTTTAGCCGCTAAGCCTTAGGGTTATTTGTTTCTCCACAGCAGATAAATGACTAGAAGATCCAATTCCCTTCTGTGTTGGTTAATTTTGTGTGTCAACTTGACTGCGTCATGGTGCCCAGACATTTGGTCAAACATTATCATAAGTATTTCTGGGAAGGTGTGTACTTAGATGAGATTAACATTTAAATCCATAGACTCAGAAAAGCAGATTAGCCTCCATTGGGTGGGTGGCACTTATCCAATTAGTCCAAGGCCTTCACAGAAAACACAACCGACTTTTCTCCAGGAAGAGGCGACTTTGCCAGCATGCTCCCTTTCGCATGGCGCTGCAGCGTCCGCTCTTCCTGAGTCTCTCCTACCAGCCTGCCCTGCGGAGTGTGGACCTGCACAAGTGCGAATGGTTTGAGACTTGCCTATGTTCTGGTTGCAGGATGAAGCAGTCAGTGAGACGACTAATTGTCCATGGCTCCACTTTCTTTCTTTTTGAGATGGAGTCTTGCTTTGTTACCCAGGCTGGAGTGCAGTGGCACAATCTAGGCTCACTGCAACCTCCGCCTCCCAGGTTCAAGCCATTCTCCTGCCTCAGTCTCCCAAGTAGTTGGGATTATAGGCACGCACCAGCATGCCTGGCTAATTTTTTTGTATTTTTAGTAGAGACAGAGTTTCACCATGTTGGTCAGGCTGGTCTCGAACTCCTGACCTTAGGTGATCCACCCACCTCGGCCTCTCAAAGTGCTGGGATTATAGGCATGAGCCACTGCACCCAGCCAGCTCCTCTTTCTATCCATAATGGTTGCAGATGAACCCCTCATCCCTTCACTCTTGCCTGTAGCCACCTTGATTCTGTGTCTGATATTGTCAGATACTTTGCTAGGTGCTAGAGACACTGAGATGAATTAGACACACCAGTGGTGGTGAGAAAACAGAGAAGTTTGTCTCTGCTGAAAGAAAAAAAGTTTTTCAAATCAGCGCAATAAAGTTTTGCCAGGAGATGAAAGAAAATGGACAAATAAAAGATGGCATCGTCACTTCTACATAGGGGAAGAGGAAGATCAAGAAAAATATCACAGAGATGATGACTTGGAAATGGAGTCTTCTAAGAATAAATAGGGTCTCTTCCAACAAAGGCATCCTAAGCAGAGGAAACAGCTTTCACGAGAACAGACAGGGGAAAAAGAACCTGGACTCTGTGCCTGGCAGGTTTGTCTTGAGCTGGGGTGGGGCCTCGACAGGAGATGAGGTGGGAGAGGTGGAAAGGATCCATGCAGGAGCACTGTGAAAGGATCCATAGTCTGTACATCAAGCCAAGGTTGGGATTTTTATCCCGAGAGGACTGGGGGAGCCATTGAATGTCCTCAGTCAGTGGAATGACATGTTCAAATTTTCATTTCAGGAAAGTCTCTCTGCTGTTGGAGGATGAATCCCAGCAGGGGGAAACCGTAGGCAGGGAGATCAATTCAGATGTGACTGCGATTATCTGGACAAGAGTTGATAAAGCAGAGATGGAGAAAAGGGAGTGTCTTTTAGAGGCCTGGAGAAAATAGAATCTCTCTTTGATGACTGACTGGATATTGGAAGAAATGGAGGAGGAGGAATTTCAGATGGCTTTCAGAAACCTGGTTCGGGAGACAGGACAGAGAACAGTAGCTACCATTTAGCCAAATAAGGAGCAAATCTGGAGAGAAAAATTGGATGTAATTGGGTTTGAATTGAGTATGAGGTGCCAGTTGCATTTCCTGGATCTGTCCACATCCCCCATCTCCACAGTGACTCCTGATTCCAGCCACCACCTTCATATCCCCAATAACAGCAGCATCCTCATAACTCATTTCCGTATCTCTTCTTCTGGCCCCATAACCTCCATCGAATTATGCTCTACCCCTGTTGAAACTCTCTAAGTCTTCTCATTCCACCAAGAAAACATTCTAGACTCCTCTCTGTAGCCCAGAAGGTCCAGGATCATCTGGCCCCTGTGGCTCTCCCCAGCCCTGACTCGTGCCACGTTCCCCTTGCTCACCATGCTCCAGCCACACTGGCCATCAGAGGCCAACTCCTGATGAAAGAGGAGACAAGGGAAGCAAGTTAGGGACCTGGCTCTGTCTTTTTCCTGTCTGGAAGATTCTTCCTGCAGACCTGGAAATGGCCTCTTTCACGTCATTTGGGTCTGATCGTCACCTTCTCAAAGAGACCTTTCCTGGCTGCCTGCTTCTTTAACTCCCCTCCTTACTCACCCCTGTAATCTCCTTCACAAATCTCAGCACTGCCTGAAATGTTTCCCGTAAGATCTGTGAAAGCGATGACCGTGTCTGCCTCGTTTTCATCATATTCTTGATGGCTGGAACCCTGCAGGGTATACAGTGGGTGCTCAGTAGGTAAACATTGAACAAAACACACATGAATGGATGACTGAGTATGTGAGCAAATGAATAAATGCATACACAGGAACCCGTGTACATGAGTGAGGCAGGGACTCATCACAGAACCATGGACTGCATATGGAAAGCTGGGCGTTGTAATCCTGTAAATTGGCTATGGACACCATGTGAATGAATTGATTCCCCAGGAAAATCATACAGAGTGAGAAGAAATATGAAGTGCAGACTGCCTCCTCCTCCTCCTCCTCCCCACTATGTGTGCTGCTTACGAATCCACTGGACACCCGTTGAATTGTGCTTGCTGGGTTAATGGTCCGGAGAGAGTGGTCAGAGTCCCAGCATGTGGCAGGTGTCCAGCAGGCCAGATTCTGCCATTCATGACAGTGGCTCTGACCTCCATGATGTCCCTTTTTTTTTTTTTTTTTTTCTTTTTGAGATGGAGTCTTGCTCTGTGGCCCAGGCTGGAGTGCTGTGGTATAATCTCGGCTCACTGCAACCTCCGCCTCCTGGGTTCAGGCGATTCTCCCACCTCAGCTTCCTGGGTAGCTGGGATTACAGGTGACAGCCACCACGCCTAGCTAATTTTTGTATTTTTAGTAGAGATGGGGTTTTGCCATGTTGACCAGGCTGGTCTTGAACTCCTGACGTCATGTGATCTGCCCACCTCAGCCTCCCAAAGTGCTGGGATTATAGGCGTGAGCCACCAGGCCTGGCAGGTGTCACTTTTTTTAAGCTGGTGACAATGTAAAAGCCGTCAGGCCATCATCCAACCCAAGTTCACATTTCATGAAAAAGAATAAATAACCAGGTTTGTCTGTGAGCACTGAGAAGTAGAAAAGTCCATGAATTTTGTGGTTCATTGTGAGTTTATTTTCCACAGGGAAACAATTTTACTACCCTTAACTGCCTACCAGCCTTAGTGGAATAAAAGTTAAAGTAGCAGCAGCAATATCGCCCTGCAGCTCTGGATATGAAACAGCTGGGGAGAATTACTCCACCTCCCTTGTCTCCCACAGAAGAGACACCAGGGATCCCCTGTCTCTTGGCTTCCAAACTGGGGAGGCTCTGGAATCTCTTAACAGCTGTCTCTTTGCACCTTGACCTTTTTAGGAAGGAAAAAAAAAGAAAAAAAGCTGCCTCTGGAGGGACTACTCTTCCCCCCGTCTGCAAAGTTGTGTCTCAAGCTTATTTCATCATTGGAGCAATACAGCAGATAGTCACTCCTCCTGCTCACCCCTCGCCCATTCCATTTCTTCTGCAAGTGGCTTTTCCATCCTCCCTTGAGATCACACTTTGAACATCCTGTTTCTGTATGCTGATGGGCAGTTCTACCCCAAACTCTCTGGGCTCACTCATCTGTTGGCCTATAGTCCCCAAGCAGCTCATGTCCTCTTTCACCCAGCTGGCATTTGGCCCCATTTGGTGTGGGTGTGATTTGTGGCTGCATGATTTATGATAAAGAAGCCTAGCTTGGGTCATTCACACAGTGGTCCCAGAGTCCCGGGTGTGGCGAGAGCGAAAGCTCCATTGCACCTGTGCTTTGTAACCTCTTGCTTATATCACATCTGCTGATGTTCCTTTGACCCACAGCAGCCACCTGTCCAAACCCAGGTTCAAGGAGTGCAGACATAGACTTCACCTCCTAATGGAGAATCAGTAAAGCTCCTGGTTGCAAAAGCATGTATCCATAGGCATGGAGGAATTTGGGGCCATTTTTGCAATTGACCACCTCATGCATACTGTAATTGGTAAAAGCAGTTTAAGTGATTTTCAGCAGTAATTTCTACTGCCCCCATCTTTTACCCTCTTGAAGTGTTTGCCCAAATATCACCCCAAGAAGGCCTATGTTTCTTGTTTTTCCTTAAAATCACATGTGCTTTTATGTTATTTTATTTAATTTATTAATTTTGTAAGAGTCAGAGATCTCCATTAGAGAAATGGAAATCAAGACCATGATGAGATACCATCTCACATCAGTCAGAATGGCTATCATTAAAAAGTCACAAAAAGAACAACAGATGCTGGTGAGATTGTGGAGAAAAAGGAACACTTTTACATTGTTGGGAGTGTAAATTAGTTCAACCATAGTGGAAGACAGTGTGACAATTCCTCAAAGACCTAGAGGCAGAAATACCATTTGACCCAGCAATCCCATTACTGGGTATATGCCCAAAGGAATATAAATCATTCTCTTATAAAGATACATGCACGTGTATGTTCACCACAGCACTATTCACAATAGCAAAGACATGGAATCAACCCAAATGTCCAACGATGATAGACTGGGTAAAGAAAAGGTGGTCCGTAGACACCAGGGAATACTATGCAGCCATAAAAAGGAACAAAATCATATCCTTTACAGGGACATAGATGAAGCTGGAAGCCATTATCCTCAGTGAGCTAATGCAAGACACAAAACCAAACACCCCATGTCCTCGCTTATGAGTGGGAGCTGAATGATGAGAGCCCACGGACACAGGGAGGGGAACAGCACACACTGGGCCCTGTCAGAGAGTGCAGAGGGAGGAGGCAGAGCTTCACGAAGAATAGCTCATGGACACTGGGCTTAATACCTAAGTGATGGGATTATCTGAGCAGCAAACCCCTACGACACACGTTTACCTATGTAACAAACCTGCACATCCTGCACATGTACCCAGAACTTAAAATTTAAAAAAATTAAGAGTCGGGGAACTTACCTATCCTATTGCCCAGGCTGGAGTGCAGTGGTGTGATCATAGCTCACTACAGTCTCCAACTCCTGGGTGCAAGTAATCCTCCCACCTCAGCCTCCCAAGTAGCTGGAACTACAGGTACACACTGCCACGCCTGGCTAACTTTTTTATTTTTTGTAGAGATGGGATCTCACTATATTGTCCAGGCGGGTCTTGAACTCCCAGATTCAAGTGATCCTGCCACCTTGACCTCCCAAAGTTTTGAGATTACAGGTGTGAGCAATCATCCCCGGCCACATATACTTTTAAACATCCAAACACTGGCAACCGTCTCATCCTAATCTATTTTTCCTTATCATTATGACTTCTGACATATGATGTAATTTGCTGATTTATTCTAGTGATTGTTTATTGTCTCCCTCCCCCCCGTAGAATGTATTCTTCATTGGAGCAGGGTTTTTGTTTGTTTTATTGACTGACATAGCCTATAGGGGGATGTATGTCATTAGGCACTCATTCGGCCCCTAATAAATAGTGGTGATTTGTTAAAAATAAATGAACGCACTGACTTCAAAATCTAAGTTATAAGCAAGAATGAAATACTCTTACCTGTAATTCCACTTATAAGTATTTTCATTTTTTCCTTTTGTCTAATTAATTCCCCATTTTCTAAAATTCTTGTGGTTTTGCTAGCCTGTTACTTTTCAACACGGTGAGCACCTCCATCCATGAGGGATTTTCAAGCCATGCACCAAACCAAAGAGAAAACTCTTAGCATGAAGCGTGGTCAAGACGGCTGGGGGCAGTCCTGGCTGTGTTTGCATTTTCCCTTCCAATATGCTCAACAGAATCTTTCCCAAATCACAGCATTTGTTCTCTAACTAAATACACTTCTGTGCCTGGCACTTTACTTCTTAACAGCTGTCACTGGGCAATGCCCATGGCACATGTCAGGGAAAGAGTTCTGTTTCTTAGGAGTTAATCACTCAACTTGGTCCTCCCACCTGCGGTAAGCGATGCCCAGCCTGCTCTCATTGGCTGCCCTTCAGCGAAGTTAATTACCAACAGTAAGACATTTCATGTCCTCTCAGAGGCCCTGGCAAAAGTCTTGAAGAGGATTTTAATTCACTGTAATTATTCTCTGCAGTGTTGTATGGTAGAGAAGCCATCAAAGCAATTTGGGGAGGATACTGCAAATCCCAGGAGGCAAGGAGTCCCCTCCCTAGATCAGAGAAGGGAAGACCATCTTCCTGCTATTCTACTTCTCCTGGTAGCCTGCCTTCTTCTGTGGCCTTGGCCAAGCAGAGGGAAAATTTCCTAAAGTCCCAGGAGCTAGAATTATGGGTCCCAACAACAGCCTATGGAAACCCAGTGGTGGCTACATCCCTCTGTTCTTCAGTAAAATAATCACACCTGCTCTTCTAGAAAGTACGGTGGAGTCACACTGTATGTAAATCTGTTGTGAGAATCCAGTTGCTTTCGTAAGCATGGGGGGTGGGATATACAGGGAGAGAAAGAATAATCCCAACAGTGAGGGAGATTTTGCTACCACTCACACTAAGGAGCTACCTGGTGGCAAAGGCAAGAATGGAGTTGAAATCTGCTCTCCTCCTGACAGTCTCCCTTCCCAGATGCCTCTGGCGGTGTGAACATCTCTCTGCATGTGCATTTGAAGATGTCTATTTCCACGCAACGTGGTCCTCGAACATAAGCCCCCTCAGTGGCTCCCACGTTCAACCATAGGAAACTGTGACCAGTGTGCTCGCTGGAAGGGAGCACACCTATGTTGGAATTACTCCAGACTCCACTTGATGTTTTGCAAGGGTAAGGAGTCAGGAGTTTGCAAGGGTAATGTGGACTCTGCCAGATATTTTACTTCACATCTTAAACCCTTTAAGAGTTTCAACTCCACTAAACCTAGAAGGATTTTGGACATATAAAAAAAAAAAATTTGCAAACTAAGGACACTAACTCTGAGAAGTTAGATGGACAAAGTACCATTACGTTTGTAAAAATAATAAATTGTGTAAGCTGCACAGGCCAAGTAGGTACAACAGCAAGATGGTTTTGCCTATTTATTTAGAGATGGAGTTTCGCTCTTTTTGCCCAGGCTAGAGTGAAACGGCGCTTGACTCACTGCAACCTCCACCTCCCAGGTTCAAGTGATTCTCCTGCGTCAGCCTCCAAGTAGCTGGGATTACAGGCATGTGCTACCAAGCCTGGTTTTTGTTTTTTTTTTTTTTTTTTTTTTTGTATTTTTAGTAGAGATGGGGCCTTTTCATAATGATGTCATTTATACAGAACTTTACATGATCTGGGATAATTTTCTCTTATAACCTTTTCACTTAAAATATTTGTAATACAAATAAGGAAACTGAGATACATACTGTAAGTGACATACTCAATATCAGATTGGCAATAAGTGCTGGTATCAAACCCTGGCTCTTGGTGTCAAGTCCTGGGCTCCCTTCACTCCAATGTACTACATCACTCTTGAAAAGCGGGGCATCCATATGCAGAAAACTGAAACTGGACCCCTTCCTTACACCTTATACAAAAATTACCTCGAGATAGATTAAAGACTTAAATGTAAAACCCAAAACCATAAAAACCCTAGAAGAAAACCTAGGCAATACCATCCAGGACATAGGCATGGGCAAAGGCTTCATGATGAAAACGTGAAGAGCAATTGCAACAAAAGCCAGAATTAACAAATGGGATCTCATTAAACTAAAGAGCTTCTGCACAGCAAAAGACACTAGCATCAGAGTGCACAGGCAAGCTACAGAATAGGAGAAAATTTTTGCAATCCACCCATCTGACAAAGGGCTAATATCCAGAATCTACAAGGAACTTAAACAAATTTACAAGAAAAAAACAACCCCCTCAAAAAGTGGGCAAAGCACATGAACAGACACTTCTCAAAAGAAGACGTGTACACAGCCAACAGACCTATGAAAAAAGGCTCAATATCACTGATCATTAGAGAAATGCAAATCAAAACCACAATGGATACCATCTCGTGCCAGTCAGAATGGTGATTATTACAAAGTCAAGAAACAATAGATGCTGGTGAGGCCGTGGAGAAATAAGAATACTTTTACACTGTTGGTGGGAGTGTTAATTAGTTCAACCATTGTGGAAGACAATATGGCAATTCCTCAAGGCTCTAGAACCAGAAATGCCATTTGACCCAGCAATCCCATTACTGGGTATACACCCAAAGGAATATAAATCACTTTACTATAAAGACACATGCACACGTTTGTTAATCCCAGCACTATTTACAATAGCAAAGTCATGGAACCAACCCAGATGTCCATTAATGATAGACTGGACAAAGAAAATATGGTACATATACACCATAGAATAATACACAACCATAAAAATAAATGAGATCATGTCCTTTGCAGGGACATGGGTGAAGCTGGAAACCATTATCCTCAGCAAACTAACACAGGAACGGAAAACCAAACACCACATATTCTCACTCATAAGTGGGAATTGAACGATGAGAACACATGGACACAGGGAGGGGAACAAAACACACCAGGGCCTGTTGAGGGGTGGGGGGCAAGGGGAGGGAACTTAGAGGATAGGTTAATAAGTGCAGCAAACCACCATGGCACACGTATACCTATGTAGCAAACCTGCACATTTTGTACATGTATCCTGGAACTTAAAATAAAATAAAATAAAGAAAAGCGGTACATCGTTATTTCAGATGCCCTAATTATTATGTTGGCTGAGTATTTATGTAACCAGGCTACGTTTGTTCTGGTCCAATTTTTATTAAAATAAATTCGTATTTCCCTCTTCTCTTGAAGCACAACTTAAAATTACTCCAAAATTTGAGCAATTTGGAGATATTCCTGTCTCTCTTCACAACATCTGAAAACACTGAAAAAGGATTACAAATTTTCATCACCTCCTCAGCACATGCAGATAGTTAAAAATGCTGGCAACTGGGAGATGGGTGGCCTTGAAGCTGAGACTCCATCCTAAGGATCCAATCAACGCATTAGTCATTATGGATATTCACAAAAATAAAGTAATCACATGCATTACCTTTCAGTTCATAAATGCAAAGTGACAGCCTATGACTTCGCTACAAAAATGATATTATCAAGACAAAAAGAATCTGAGAGGAAATTGAGAATGCAGGAAGGAGAAGGTGCTAGAATTGAACACTGGCGTAAACATAAATCACAAAAGAAGATTGGTTTAATGCAATATGAGAGTCAGAAGCTGAAGGTGTTAAAAAAGATCATCCACTCATCAGATGAAGAATCCCTTAGGCTGAAAATCTTTGGCGAGAAAAAGCCAGACTTTGGACAAAAAGAGCCAGCTAGACAGAGGCTGTTTAAGCCTATATGAGAAATAACCTATCATTAGGGAACATCCTATTTTATAAATTTTAGGTACAAGGTAAGAAATAGTTCTACGAGTACAAAGTATCACATCTTTTATCTCAAAAGTAGTTTTGCTTAAAACAGCCCATTTTGAAGACTTTTCTTATATCCAAGGCTTATTAATCTTATGTAGGCTTACCTAGCTTTACTGTGCTTCCAAGATATTGCATTTGTTGTAAATTGAAGGTTCACGGCAACTCTGTGTTAAGCAAGTCTGTCAGCACCATTTTTCGAACAGTTTGTGCTCACTTCGTGTCTCTGTGTCACCTTTGGGTAATTCTCACAATATGTCAAGCTTTTTCTTTATTATTATACCTGTTGTGGTGATCTGCAATCAGTGATCGTCGCTGTTACTATTATAATTGCTTTGGGACCCCACAAATCCCACCCATAGAAGATGGCGAGCTTAATCAATGTTGTGTGTCTTCTGACTGTCCCACCCACCCACCATTCCCCTATCTTTTTCCTCTCCTCGGGCCTCCCTATTCCCTGAGACACAATATTGAAATGAGGCCAGGCCAGGTGCAGAGGCTTACACCTGTAATCCCAGCATTTTGGGAGGCCAAGGCGGGCGGATCACCTGAGGCCGGGAGTTTGAGACCAACCTGACCAACATGGAGAAACCCCGTCGCTACTAAAAATACAAAATTAGCTGGGCATGGTGGTGGGCACCTGTAATCCCAGCTACTCAGGAGGGTGAGGCAGGAGAATCACTTGAACCTGGGAGGCAGAGGTGGTGGTGAGCTGAGATCCCGCCATTGCACTCCAGCCTGGGCAACAAGAGCATCTCAAAAAAAAAGAAAGAAAAAGAAAAAGAAATGAGGCCAATTAATACAGTGGCCTCTAAGTGTTCAAGTGAAAGGAAGAGTCTCTCACTTTACTTCAAAAGCTAGAGTGAGGAAGGCATATGGAAAGCCAAGATAGGCCAAAAGCTAGGCCTCTTGCCTCAGTTAGCCAAGTTGTGAATGCAAAGGAAAAGTTCTTGAAGGAAATTAAAAATGCTACTTCAGTGAACACACAAATGATAAGAAAGTGAACTAGCCTTATTGCTGATATGGAAAAAGTTTTGGTGGTTTAGATAGAAGATCAGACCAGCTTCAACATTCCCTTGAGCCAAAGCCTAATCCAGAGCAAGGCTACGTGGGCTGAGAGGAGCGAGGAAGCTGCAGAAGAAAAGCTAGAAGCTAGCAGAGGTTGGTCCGTGAGGTTTAGGGAAAGAAGCCATCTTCACAACATAAAAGTGCAAGGTGAAGCAGCAAGTGCTGATGGAGAAGCTGCAGCAAGTTCTCCAGAAGATCTAGCTAAGATCACTAATGAAGGAGGCTATACTAAGCAAGAAACAGCCTTGCAGGGAAGGAAGATGCCATCTAGTGCTTTCATAGCTGGAGAGAAGAAGTCAGTGCCTGGCTTCAGAGCTTCAAAGGACAGGCTGACTGTCTCATCAGGGAGTAATGCACCTAATAGTAACTTCAATGAAGCCAGTGCTCATTTAACATTCCCCACATCCTAGGGCCCTTAAGAATTATGCTGAATCTACTCTGCCTGTGCTCTGTAAATGGAACAACGAAGCCTGTATAACAGCATATCTGTTTCTAGCATGGCTTACCAAATATTTTAAGCGTACTGTTGAGATCTACTTCTCAGAAGAAAAGATTTCTTTCAAAATATCCCTGCTCGATGACAATGCAACTCATCGCCCAAGAGTGCTGATGGAGATGTGCAAGATGAATCTTGTTTTCACACCTGCCAACACAACATCCACTCTGTTGCCTTTGAAGCAAAAAGTAATTCTGACTTTCCAGTGTCACTGTTTAAGAAATACATTTTGTAAAGCTATAGCTGCCAGAGACCGTGATTCCTCTGATGGGCCTGAGCAAAGTCAATTGCAAACCTTCTGGAAAGGATTCCCTATTTGCCATTAAGCACATGTGTGATTCATGGGAGGACCTCAGAATATCAACATGAACAGGGCTTTGGAAGAAGTTAGTTGTTTCCAGCTCCCCACCGGATGACTTTGAGGAGTGTAAGATTTCAGTGCAGGAAGTCAGTGCAGATGTGGGGGAAACAGCAAGAGAACTAGAATTAGAAGTAGAGCCTGAAAGTGGGGCTGAATGGCCACAATCTCATGACAAAACTTGAACAAAAGAGGAGTTGCTTTTTATGGATGAGCAAAGAAAGTGGTTTCTTGAGATGGAATCTACTCCTGGGGAAGATGCTGTGAATGTTGTTGAAATGACAACAATGGTCTTAGGATATTACATAAGCTTAGTTCATTAAGTAGCAGCAGGATTTGAGAGGAAAGATTCCAATTTTGAAAGAAGTTCTGCTGTGGGTAAAATGCTATCAAACAGCATCGCATGCTACAGAGAAGTCATTCGTGAAAGGAAGAGTCAATCGATGCAGCAAACCTCATTGTTGTCTTAAATTTTAAGACATTGCCACAGCTGACCCAACCTTCAGCCTCCACCGGCCTGATCAGCCAGCAGCCATCAACCTCAAGGCAAGACCCTTCACCAGCAAAAAGATTATGACTTGTTGATGACTGAGATCATCATTAGCATTTTTATCAATAAGACTTTTTTTTTTTTTTTGACTGGGAGTCTCACTGTGTCACCCAGGCTGAAGTGCAATGGTGCAATCTCGGCTCCCAGGTTCAAGCAATTCTCCTGCCTCAGCTTCACTAGTAGCTGGGACTACAGGTGTGTGCCACCACACTCAGCTTATTTTTGTGTTTTTAGTAGAGACTGGGTTTTTACTATGTTGGCCAGGCTGGTCTCAAACTCCTGACCTCAAGTGATCTGCCTGCCTCGGCCCCCCAAAGTGCTGGGATTACAGGTGTGAGCCACCATGCCTGGCCCTCAGTAAGGTATTTTTAAATTAAGGCATGTATGTTGTTTTCTAGACATAATGCAATTTCATGCTTAATAGACTACAGTATAGGGTTAACATAACTTTTATGTGCACTGGGAAACCAAAAAAATCATGTAACTCTCTTTATTGAGATACAAGCTTTCTTGCAGTGGAGCCAACTCCACAATATCTCCAGGGTTCGCCTGTATCCACAGATATTTTCAGGGCTTATTTGCTTGCTCTCTGCACTGCAATTCATACCCCAACTCTGTTGGTGAATTACTTTCTGCTCCAAGGACCTTTGCTGCCAGCCCGAGATCTCATCATCTTTTATTTATTTGCGATTTGCATGTGGTAAGAGCATGTGGGAACAGCTCCCCTTCTTTGCCTCACCCCTGGCCTGGAAGGAGCAGCTCTAGATGAGAAAGGGATTTGGAGACTTTATGATTATTCACGAAGAAGTCAGACTGCCTGGACCCAATTAAGCCCTGGCCATGGTCCAGCGTGGCATCTGAAAAGTGTAAACATGATCAGAACCACAGCAAGCGTGAGGATTGCAGGTGCTAAATAGATATTTTTGAAATAGAACATTTGTGTATTTGATGTAACGTGTTAGAGAATTTAAGTACCATATCAAAACTGGGATTGTAAATATTTTACTTAGAAGAAGCTTAAGGGTGTTTTTGTAAAAGAAAAAAGGTGGAATAGTGGAAGTGGTGTTTAGAAAAAAATGGCATTTTGAAAAAATAAAAATAAATGTGAAGATGGTATACACAGATGCTCAAAGCGTGAGATGACCCCTGCAGTACAATTCATTCATTCACTTAAGTGCTTTTTGAATCCCCTCTTATGTCAACCCCTCGTCTTGATGATGGAAGTATGGAGGTAAACAAACAAAGTTGATGAAGTAGCTTGTCCCATTGTATTTGCATGATAAGAGGTGAATGTGTCATTTAAGATGCAATCAGATAGAGAATAACAGAACAACAGACTAAAAGTGGTTAATAATAGGAGTTATCATCCATTCTGCATGACATCAAGCTCAGAGATTGCCAGTCCTAGATGTGGCTATGTAGCAGTGCCATGCAGGGGCAGCCAGGCTGGCTTCCTGGGAATTCCTTTAACTCAGTCCTCACTGTCACATGATGGCTGCCATAGCTCCAGCCACAACATCCTCACACTGTCATGTCTCACAATTGTGTTTTCTGCCTGGCCACAGCAGAAAAGGTGTTTGAGACTCCCAGTTCGCAGACAAGTAAAGGATGAGTGAACGCTCAGATGGTTGTTCTCAGAGCGGGACCCCCAGACCAGCTGCATCAGCACTACCTGAGAACTTGATAGAAATGCAAGTTCTTAGTCCCCACCACAGACCTACAAAGTAACAAACTCAAGGGTTGGGGGCTGGAGATCTGTATTTTAACAAGCCCTTTGGATGATTTGGTTGTGGGTTGAAGTTTAAAAACAGCTTTACAAAAATGCTATTTGGGTAAAAAGCAGCCTGATTTCAGCAAAGGTATATTTGAAAGGTAGATTCCTAGAGTGATACAAAGTAGATATCAAGAGCTAGGGCTCTAGTCCCTCTGTCGGCCACTAGTTAACTGTGGGATTTCAGGAAGTCAATTAACCTTCCAGGGTTTTGTTCGTTTAAATGGTGATGGGAGTTGGGTAGTGTTTGAGAAGAGGGTTAGTTAGGTTGTCGGTTCTCAACTAAGGGTGATTCCCCACCCAGGGGACATTTGGCAACATCTGGATACATTTTTGGTTCCCATCAAAATAAGACAGGATGCCACCAGCATCTGGATGGTAGAGGACAGAGATGACACTAAACAGCCTATAACTCATAGGACGGCCCCACAAAACATAGAATTATCCAACCCTAAATGTCTATAGAGCCCAGGTGGAAGCCCCCAAGGGAGGTGAACTTGAGGGTCCATCACAGCTCTGGGAACCACAACACAGGTGGACCTTGAGGACGTCACATTAAGTGCAGGAAGCTGGACGTGAAAGGCATGTCTTATATGACTCCATGTATGTGGCATGTCTAGAAAAGGAAAAGCCACAGAGCGGAAAGTAGATTAGGGGTCCACAGGGGTTGGCAGGAGCAGGAATGAAAGTGACTCCTAGCAGGTGCAGGGATTCTTTTGGGTGTGGCAAAAATTACATAGTGGTCATGGTTTCATGACTCTGTGAATATACCAAAAATCACTTAATTTGTACTTTTAAAGGATAATTTGTATGGTATGGGAATTATATATCAATAAAGCTCTTATTGGGAAAAAAAAATCCCAAAAGAGGAGATGGATTGAGCTCGAATAGCAGACTCCTTAGTGGAAACTACAGTTATGCCTCTTAGAGTAAGCTGCAATTTTTCCAGGGATAATACCTTCACTGTTTTGAAAAGGGAACACATTTTCCAAGAATCGTCATGACTTTTCCTTCTATTAAGTCTGAACTTGTCATTTTATCTCAGTGAATATGGCTATAATTTTTACCTTTTGCAAAAAGCTCGATTGTTTTGGAAACCACTCAGAGGAAGCCCAGAAGAGAAAGACTTCTTTTTGACAACTTTCTTCCTCTAAAAGCTTCCCTCCAACCGTGCATAAACATTTCTCGATGGTGACAGTGTACCAGTCCTTATGCTCAGTGCAGCCTCCTTTAGGATTCTGAATAAGGTGTGGTTCTTTGCACTTCCTAGAGCTCCCTTATCTTAGAAACACTGAATTCAGGGCTTGGTGGGGTGGCGGGGGGTGGGTTGGGGGGGACTTCCAATTGGGCAAACTGCCATTTGAATTCACATTTAAATTATTTTAATATTAAATAGATGTACATACTCTAGATCTAAGCTGTATCTACTACTGTGCAAATTCCACAGTGTCAGAAGGTATGTGTTAAGGAATAGTCTTCAGTGAAGAAAATGATGAATCAAGAAGCACCAAGAGAAGACGAAGGTACCCTAATCTTTCTTCATCCTGTGGAGACCCCATGCCAGGACCAGGGGCTCCTGTACTCCTGCAGAAGCCCTTGACTCCTGTCATTCCTGCAGCTTTTTCCCAGGCAGGTGTAAAAGCAATCTTGTCACTTGGTAGAGAAATAGACTGCCCAGGTACCAACAGTCTGGTTTTAGATGCCAGCTACTTAGAGGAGTTATGTAGGGAAGCCAACAGCCACACAGCAGGAGACTTCTAGCAGATGGGACGTTTCTGCCCTTCGTGCTATGGAGAGTGGGCCCCAGATCCTGGCAGATGCTAATTGCAGTGATTCCACCTGCTGGGAGATGGTGAGGCCTCCTCATCCCAGCAATCTGTGCTTCAGGAAACTTCTAGATTCCTGAGCTCTGTTTGCTACCCATGCTGGCACTGGTGCTTTTTGTTTGTTTGTTTTTGTTTTTGTTTTAAACAGAATCTAACTCTATGTCCCAGGCTGGAGTGCAGTGGCATGATCTCAGCTCACTGCAACTGCAACCTCCTGGTTTCAAGTGATTCTCCAACCTCAGCCTCCCAAGTATCTGGACCTACAGGCATGTACCAACACACCTAACTAATTTTTGTATTTTCAGTAGAGACGGGGTTTTGCCATGTTAGCCAGATCAGTCTTGAACTCCTGACCTCAGGTAATCTGCCCACCTCGGCCTCCCAAAGTGCTGGGATTACAAGTGTGAGCCACTGCGCCTAGCAACTGGTGTGGTTTCTAAGATGCTGAGCTAGCCCAGGAAACTGTACTTGTGTCTCTCAAGTTGACAACAGAAATTGTGTGTGTGTGTGTGTGTGTGTGTGTGTGTGCGTGTGTATATATATATAGTCTTTGTTTCTATGTTTTAGTAATCACATAGCATTGGCTAACTTACAGTGTCTTAATATTAAATTAGATGACAACATTTAAATACTTACACATTTCAGGATAGAATCTAAATTTGGCCTTTACTTGAGATACTAAAAAGCCTGCCACATCCGCCCACATTCATGCATGTCAAACAGTAGCCAGAGATGAAACATATGCAGCCCTTTAGACGGAGCAGGGGTTCTCCACCTTCCCACAGTCCCCTGTCCCCATTGTAGCCCCAACACTCAGTCGAATGAGAGTTAGCAGGTCCCATCGGGTGCATCCATTTACATAGGGCCCATGTCACTTATTTTTACCTGCCTAAGCCCTGTGGGCATTTGAGTTTGTGAAGCCTGCTGTGAAAATTAGAAAGACCAGTTGTCAAGTCCCAGCTCCCCTAATGGTTTGCTCTGTAATTGGGCAACTTACATAACCTTGCTTAACCTGACTTTCATCACCCACAAAACAGTGATAATAATAGCTGCTCTTTCCAATGGTGGTCGTGAGAACTAAAATAAGATGTGTATAATGCATATAAACATGATAACCCAGGGTTCAGCCCATAGTCAGCGTCACGTGAATAGTCACTATTATTCTTATTGTGAGCATCGTGCCCGGGGTCATGCCAGCGTCCTTTTAGTGATTTATTTTTTTCTGTACTTACACAAAGGAACACAACCTAGAAAAAGTCTAGCCAGAAAGAGTCAAGGCTCTGTGGGATGACACACTTCGTATCATGTTTTAACTTTTTGTCATGGTTTGTTTTTAACATGGCAGAGTATGTCTTTTGTAGGGGAAAAAAAATAAAGAATAAGAAAAAGAAGAAATGTCTGACACTGCTCTGCCCATGGCCAAATTTTGATTTTTAACACCGGTCAATTTCCAGTTCAGGGAAGAACACATGTGGAGAGTGGTGTTAGAGAAATGGGGTAGAGACAGGCTCAAGTTTTGTTTTATTTTGCAATGAACATTTTGCTGTGCTTGTTTTGTCACACACCTATCTATTGATCCCTGCAAGAACTGACTCATTTCTTTGTCTATTTCAGTTAGTTGCAGACATCACAACACTTTATCTATAAACAGTTTTTTATCTATCATTATGTAGAGTTCAATGTTTTTATAGTTCATTTTTATGTAGACTTTACACACCATGAAATGCACAAATCTTAAGAGTACCCAGTGATGAGCTTTGAGACGTGTGTACACCTTTGCATCCCAAACAGCCATCC
This sequence comes from Chlorocebus sabaeus, assembly GCF_047675955.1. Taxonomy (NCBI): domain Eukaryota; kingdom Metazoa; phylum Chordata; class Mammalia; order Primates; family Cercopithecidae; genus Chlorocebus; species Chlorocebus sabaeus. Next base: position 126,381,274 of record NC_132914.1, on the reverse strand, counting down.
AGATGTACGTTACCATTGCTGCAGAAAGTTCTTTCAGCTCCCTTCCAAGCCCATCCTACCCTCTCCAGGGGCAACCACTATTCTGACATCTTCATAATAGATTAGTCTTCCTATTCCTAGAATTTCATATAAATCAGATCATTTGGTGCATATGGAGGGCTCTTCCATTCCATGCAATATTTTTGAGTTTCTCTCATGTTATTTTGTGAATCAATAGTCCTTTCCTTTTCGTTGCAGAGTAATTTTCTCATGTATGAATATACCACTATCTATTTTCCTCAAAGGATTTCAGCTTTTAGCTCATATGACTGAAGCTGGTATGAACATTCTATATGCAAACCTTCATGCAGATGTATGTCTTGATTGTTCTCTAGTAAATATCTGTGAGTAGAATAGATTGGTGATATGACTAGGCTGTGTATTCCCACCCAAATCTCATCTTGTAATCGCAAAAATCCCCATGTGTCAAGGGAGATACCAGATGGAGGTAATTGAATCACGGGGGTGGTTTTCCCCATGTTGTTCTTATGATAGTGAGTAAGTTCTCATGATGGTTTTGTAATGGGCTCTTCCCCCTTCGCTCAGCACTTCTTCCTGCCGCCTTGTGAAGAAGGTGCCTTGCTTCCCCTTCACCTTCCTCCATGATTGTAAGTTTCTTGAGGCCTCCCCAGTGATGCTGAACTATGAGTCAATTAAACCTCTTTCCTTCATAAATTGCCCAGTCTTGGGCAGTTCTTTATAGCAGTATGAAAATGGATGAATACAGCTGGGTATATGCTTAACTTTACAAGAAACTGTCAGACTTCATGCTATCAAAGCCTGAGAATTCCAGTTGCTCCAAGTGCTTGCCAACATTTTAGCTGTTTAATTGCAGCCATTATGGTGGGTGGGCAGTGATATTGCATTGTGGGGGACAAGCCTGTTTTAATCATACGAGGCCAGTGGAGAGCAGTCAGCTCCAGTGAGGCTAAGCCTTGACTAAGGTCAGAGGAAAGGCTGTCATGTTCCACTTTGACATGAGTTGACCAGGAAATGCACTCCTGGGGGTCACAGAACCTGGGGCTGGATTATCTCCCACCAGCTTCCAGGCTGTGTTGTGGTTTTCTTCATCCCAGGCTGTTTTGTGGGGCTTTTTCTAAAGAATTTGCATATAAATCAAGCTGCATACTGGGTAACTCCTTGAAGAGCTGGAGAAAGTCATGCACAGTATTTGGATCCTCAGTTCCCATCAGGGAAGGCCGAGGAACTCATTTGGTGTCACTCACTTGAACAAAGAAAAGACAGTAATTTGGTGTCAACTTCCAACCAGCTGGGACCTCTCAGTGTTTCTCTTCCCTAGGGAGTAGATTGCAATTCCAGGTGAGGAGGATTAAGGGGTAAACAAGATAAGCTTGAATTAGAATAAAGTAGCCAATTATCGCTGTATCAGTCTGGACAGACAGGAACCTCACAGAAGTGACTGGAAAGAATTGAAGGAAGGGGCATTTTCAGAGGGTGTGCGGGGGTGTGGAAGCACCCAGGGATTCATAAAAATGGGAAGCCATTAATACCGCAAGGCCTGGAGGGGCAGGAAGTGGGAGCTGGTGCTGGGCCCCAATACAGCAATAGCAGTGAGGGAAGTCTCCCAAGGACCGGAAGCTTTGTCCATGGAGAAATAGAGGCACCCACCACTGCCCAGCAGCAGTCCAGGAGCCGGGAAGGAGAGGCAGCAAACACCCACAGCTTTTCTGTCCTCCTCTGATCCTGTCAATGCCTTTCAGTGGCCAAACCCAACCCCAGATCTAGTGGGAAGAGAGGATCTGGTGATGTGACCCATAGAAGCCAGCCTCCTTGGGGTGGTGGGGGAAGAAAATGGCAGAGGATGAATCTGCAGAGGCAGAAGGTGGGGAAGCAGCAGAGTCCCAGAACTCATTTAACTCATAATAGCTGTTGTTTGAATGTAGGAGGGAGAAATGAAAAATGCTATTTCAAACAAGAATCACCGCAGCTGTTTTAGCATTGTTAGCTCATGAAACGCTTCATCAATTTTGAGACACAAACACAATTACAACTTCTATTGTTGAAAGCTAATTTCTTAAGGGTACACCTGCCTTATTATCAGTTTGTCTAGAATCTTCTCTACAAAGCCCACCCCTTCCGTGTCTTGCCCAAGAATTTCAGGGGCCTGCAGGGTTCATGTGAGGTCTTGGGGATCCACCCCCAGGACGTGGTGTCGGAGGTTCCCTCCTGCTGTTGCACCTTGCAGCCACACAGTGTCACTGTTGAAAGCTGGTCCTGCGCAGTCCAGTGGCCACTTGGCTGATGCTGGGGGGATGACTGTGCTAGCCCAGGTCCCTGGCAAGTCTGCACAATGACACATTGTTAGACTGTTCTTGCCTTGCTATAAAGAAATATGTGAGAGTGGGTAATTTATCAAGAAACGGATTAATTGGCTGACAGTTATGCAAGCTATACAGGAAGCATGGCTCTGGCATCTGCTTCTAGGAAGGCCTCAGGAAACTTCTAAACATGGTGGAAGGCAGAGGGGGAGCAGGCACATCATTTGGTAAAATCAGGAGTGAGAGTCAGGGAGAGGTGCCACATAGTTTCAAATGACCGGATCTCATGTGAACTCAGATTGAGAGCACACTGATCACCGAGGCACTCATGAGGGATCCACCCCCATGATCCAATACCTCCCACCAGGCCCCACCTCCAACACTGGGGATCACATCTCACCATGAGATTTGGAAGGGACATCCAAACTATATCACTCCTGACTGGTGCCAATATTAATGTTCACTTTACTTTCCACGTTCACTGCGTTTGTCAGCTCTGACTGCCATAACAAAATACCAGAGACTAGGTGGCTTAAACAACAGACATTTATTTTCTCACAGTTTTGGAGGCTGGATGTCTAACATCAAGATATCAGCAGGGTTGGTTTCTGGTGAAGGCTCTCTTCCTGGCTTGTGCACAGCTGCCTTCTCTCCATGTCCTCACAGGGACTTTCCTCAGTGCATGGAGCATGCAAGCTCTCAGAGGCCTTTCTTTTATGTAAGGACATCAGTCCTATCAGATTAGGGCCCTACCCTTATGACCTCATTTATCCTTAATCACTTCCCTAAAGACCCTGTCTCTGAAACAGCCAGATTGGAGTTAGAGCTTAAATATAGGGAATTGGCAGGGGACACAGTTCAGCCCATAACCCTCACCCATTATTCTCCAAGCCAGAACACTGTGCAAAAGGAGGAACCACATGTTTCCCAACAAAATTGTCAGGGCTTTGTGCTAAGTAAGAGTCACAGATCTGCAAGCGCGACCTGCTTTGCACTCCAGAGGAATCCCCCTCTCTGGATCGTTCAATACTTTCATATGATTTTTGAAAGTCTGCCTCCTCCCCAGCAACAAAGTGGCAGTGTGAGGATCCTGCTTTAGACTATAGCGTTTTCAACGCTCCACTCTCAGGACATACGTGCTTGCCCACACTACGTTTTCAGAATTAAGCGATTCTGACATGGCAAAGTAGGTCAGCCTCCAGGGGGCCTGTGGCTACTACACCTAAACAGGGGAGAGGCTGGTGCGAGTTGGATAACAATCTCAATGACTCTCCATGTTAATCTCTGTCCAGCAAAAGGACTCAGAGAGGGGCAAAAGCTATAACAGAGAAGATGGGTTTAGGAAACTATTTTGATAGATTTAGGAAATTACTTTAATAGCTGTTTGAGTACAAAAAGTAAATCAGTACTTCACTCCAACCCTGCACCATCTCCCCACTTCTGCAATCTTAAGTTTTCACCCAGCCCTCTGAAATATTTCCTTGAGATAAGTCAGTTACGATACTAAATGTCCACAGAAAGCTCAGTTCACCGGAAAGTCCTCGATTTTGATATTTGGAAGCCAACTCTAAAAGTCTAAGGTGTTCAGTTAAATACTTCTGTTCAGGTGTTTTGTTTTCAGAATTATTTTAAACAAAAGGAATCAAGGTCCTTTTTACAATTTATTTAGAATAAATGATGACCCAAAAAATGTGCACAGTCTTTCCTAATGGACTCTCCCAAGAAAAAGCCAGAATGACGTCCCTCCTTCCTGCTTTTCCTCAGAATGTGTTTCTAAACAGGTTTGGAGAAGGAAGCAGGCAGATACCAAACAGAAGAGAGAGATATTTAAATAATTATTTTATGAGCTTTTAATCACATCACTTTTTTACTCATTCAATGCATTTTTAGCACATAGTATGCTCTGGGCATAATCCATCAAAATGGTATTTGCAAATGCTGGATGAATTTTTCTGTAGACAATGATGCAACTATATCTCAAGTCAGTTCATCTAAAATCAAACTCATCTCCCTCAACTCTTGGCCTGAAATTTCTTTAAATGGAATCAGCATCATCTTGGTCACCCACACATAAAAGTTCTGAAAAAATGCTTTGACCACTCCTGTCTTCCATCTCTGATACTCAATTAACCCCCAAGCCCTGTTTCTTTTTTCTTTGTAGTAACCTCTAAGAACTTTCCATTTTTGTGACCTATCTATCTATCAGGCTATGTCCTTCTAAAGTATCCAAGACTCCTCATTTGTAAGGTCAGAAAACTTAAACATGAGGGAAATTGTTGGCCCTTGTAACTAAAAAGTCGAGGGTTACATAGAATGGTTGGGTACATGGGTTCAGACACTACCATCAGGAATCAGTTTCTCTCTATCACTTGTCTCTGGCTTCCTTCATGTTAGTTTCATTCCTAAGTAAGAGGGATGTCAGCAGATTCAGTTCCATGATCTATTGTGTCAGCAACACAATGGAAAGAGACATTGTTTCACCTACTAATGCAAACTAAAGTCTTGGGACTGAGTCTTTTTGGCTCAATATGGGTGATTTGTCCATCTCTGAACCAGTCAATGCAAACAGATGGAATGGGATTTACTGATTGGTAAGGCCTGGGCCACATGCCACTTCCCAAGCCAACTATTCCAGCCCACTCTGCCTGGGAGTAGGAGAGAGACGATTCTACAAGAAAAATGTGAATTGAATTCTGTGAAAAAGAGAAGACAAAATGGATGTGGTTAAGGCCAAAACAAGTGTCCATATGACCCCAACATACACCAGCAGTTGATGGAGTAGCAAAGCATAGATTCCTTCAGAAACACAATCCCCTGACAATACATGATTTGCAGCCCCCAAATCAGAGCTCATCTCTGTTCAACAAGCTTTTTCCTCCCCTTTCAATGAAGGGTGTTTCACCCTTGCTCCATGCTCTTCTAGTCTTACTGTCCCATCTCTTCTACCTCAGGCAGCATCTCAGCTGTTACTTCACAGAGAGATGAGAAACTGTTGTAGGGAAACAGATTCCCTGGCTGCTCACTTGTATCCACAGCCATTCTAACTCTCCCCTCTCACAGTGGAAGAGGCAGCCTTCCTCCTGTCTTAAAACCATACCTGTTTTCTTCTGAATCCCCATTACTCTTGTCTTATCAATTTTCTTTCTTTTTCTTTTTCTTTCTTTTTTTTTTTGAAACCGAGTCTCAGTGTCAACCAGGCTAGAGTCCAGTGGCATGAGCTAGGCTCACTGCAACCTCCACCTCCCAGATTCAAGCAATTCTCGTGCGTCAGCCACCCAAGTAGCTGGGATTACAGGCACGTACCACCATGGGTGGCTAATTTATTTTGTAGTTTTTAGTAGAGACAGGGTTTTGCCACGTTGGGCAGGTTGGTCTCAAACTCCTGGCCTCAAGTGATCTGCCCACCTCAGCCTCCCAAAGTGCTGAGATTACAGGTGTGAGTGCCCATGTCTGGCCAGTTTTCTGTTTTCTATTATGTATATGTCTTTTATCTTTCTTCATGCGTTTCTTCCCCCGTTATGAACATGTTCACATTTCCTCCATGTTAAGGGAAAAAACAGATTGACTTTCTGTGTAAGGTGTCCCTCCAGCCACTGCCTGGTTTCAGGTTTTCACAGCTCATCCACATGAATGCATCACTTGCACTCATGTGGTTCCTTGTAATCCACACCCACACTCAGCCTCAACCTAGTGCACTCAATGTATCACTGAATTAAAATTGCACTTCCCAGGGTAACAGAACCAAATACTTGCTGTTAAAACCAAGAAATACATTGTCTATCCTCATCTACTTGAAGTCTCAGCTACATTTGAAACTGTTGATGATATGGTTTGGCTCTGTATCCCCACCCAAATCTCATCTGGAATTGTAATCCCAACATGTCAGAGGAGGGACCCAGTGGGAAGTGATTGGATAATGGGGGTGGTTTCTCCCATGCATTCTCATGATAGTGCAGGAGTTTTCATGAGATCTGATGGTTTAAAAGTGGCCATTTCCCCTGCTCCCTCTCTCCTACTGCCTTGTGAAGAAGGCACTTGCTTCGCCTTCACCTTCTGCCATGACTGTAAGTTTCCTAAGACCTCCCCAGCCATGTGGAACTGTGAGTCAATTAAACCTCTTTTGTTTATAAATTACCCAGTGTCAGGCAGTATCTTTATAGCAGTGTGAAAATGGACTCGTACCTTTGATCACTGCCTCTTCTTGAAAGACTCGTTTTTCTGAAATTCCCCAACATGCTCTTCCAGTGTTTCTCCTAACTTTCTTCATGTGACTGCTCTTCTTCTGGCAACACTTGAAGACAGATACCCTTTAGGCTTCCATCCTCTGCCTCTTCATTTCTCAGGATGCCACTCCTCTTGAGGGATTTTGTACATTTGCATAGATTAAATTAATGCCTGGATTTAATTAATACTTCTATGCCAACAGATGATTCCCTAATAATAAATTCCAAACCACTTTTATGTTCTGAGCTCCAATTGTCTGTGCCACATACCAGCTTAGTATCACACAGATAACTTAAACTCAATATATCTAAAAGCAAATGTATTTTTTTCTCAAAAACCTGCTCATGCACCTGTGTTTTCTATTTCAGGAACAAGGAGTCCTTCTTGATTTCTCCCTCTTCTTCATTTTGCCTCCTCTCCCCTGCAAATCATGCACACATGTGTGCAAACACAGAGTCAGTCACTAGGTCTAATGTACATATGTACTCAGTTTCTTTATGCATCTTAGAGCAGTCCTCTCCTCTCCACCTTTATCACCATTCTTCAAAGCCCTGCCACCGTCATCTCTCACTTCAGTTTCTACAACTCCCTATGTAACTTTTTGGTCTCTGAATGGTACCCTTCCCAAACCACTCTCCATATGGTAATCTTTCTCTAAAATATAAACCTCACCTACTCTTCTGTCAGCACCAGGTGCTTCATGATGTTGCCCTGCTTTATCTCATGTCTCATCTCATCTCCACCCCTCTGACAAATTCTATTTTTCCATGCAAACTGAACAATACCTCCACCAGCGCGCCATGCTAAAACATTCACTCCCCTAATAAGGCTTTCACTCCCTGATAGATAATATCAAGCATTCTAGCAAGTGGATTGACAGCTGCAGAGGAAAAAGCAATGAAATTATATATGTCATAAATTTGAGATAAGATTAATTACGATTATCAAAGAAGCCACATTATGTTCTTAATAATCATTACTATTTTAAAGTTACGTAGGCATTACAAAGACCAGATGGTCTCTGGTTTTATTTTCAGCCAGCATTCAGTTATCAGGCTAAAGTTATTATCAGCTAATGGAATTTTATATAATTTGTGTGTTTCATTTGCATTTGTAAAGTTTGCAGTGTCTGTTGCTTCCATTGTGTTTGCATCATATTTTCAATTCATAAAAAGAGATCAATGGCTTAACACAGGTTAACTGAAGTGAAAAACTTAGTAACTAAGGTAGTAATGTCAGTTTTATGTCCATAATGACGACATGAACATAAAGAGTGGACTGATCTCAAGTGTAAATAGGAATGTACTGAGGCAGGTGTATCTGCAAGTATGATGATCAAGCATTGAAAATAATATGGTATGCTCTAGTTTGAATGTGTCCCCCAGAGTTTATGAGTTAGAGACTTGATAGCCAATGCACCAGTGTTGAGAGGTGGGACCTTTAAGAGGCGATTAGGTCATGAGGGCCCTGTCCTTAAGAGTGGACTAAAGCCATTATCTCTAGAGTGGGTTAATTATCTCCGGAGTGGTTAGTTATCTTGGGAATAGGCTACTTACGATGGGAGTGGGTGAGTTATCTCGAGGGTGGGTTAATTATCACAGAAGTGGGATAATTATCTCTGGAGTGGGCTAGTTATTTTAGGAGTGGGCTCGTTATTGGAGATGTTGATTAATTATGGTAGGGGTGGGTTCATTATCACAAGAGTGGGTTGATTATCATGGGAATGAATGAGTTATCTCAGGAGTGGGCTAGTTATCACAGGAGTGGGTTAGTTATTTGGGGAGTGCGTTAGTGATCTCAGGAGTGGGTTATTTATCTCAGGAGTAAGTTAGTATCTCAAAAGTGGCTTATCACAAAGGTGGGTTAGTTATCTTGAGAGTGAGTTATCATTGGAGTGAGTTTGTTATCTTGGAAGTGGGTTAGTTATCATGGGAGTGATTTGGTTATTTGGGGAGTGGGTTATCACAGGAGTGTGATAACTGTGTCAGGAGTGTGCTATTTATCTCGGGAGTGGATTCAGTATCACAGGAGTGAGTTATGAGAGTGGGCTGGTTACTTTCAGGAGTGGATTCATTCCATTGGGAGTGTGTTATTTATCTGGGGAGGAGGTTGGATACCACAGAAGTGGGTTAGTTATGTTGGGAGTGGGATAGCTATCTTGGGAGTGGGTTGGTTATATTGGGAATTGGCTAGTTATCATGGGAGTAGGTTAGTTATCTCAGGAGTGAGTTCTCATGAGAATGGGTTGGTTATCTTGAGAGTAGGTTTATTATATTGGGAGTGTGTTATTTATCTTGGGAGTGGAGTGGGTTGGTTATCATGGGAGTATGCTCGTTTTATTGGAAGTGGGTTGGGTATCACAGGAGTGGGTTGTTTACTTCAGGAGAGGATTATCATGGGAGTGGTTTGGTTATTTTGGGAGTGGGTTAGTTATCTTGGGGGTGAGTTAGTGATCATGAGAATGGGTTGGTTATCTTGGGAATAGGTTGGTTTCTATTGGGAGTGGGTTGGTTTATATTGGGAGTGTGTTATTTCTCTTTGGAGTGAGTCGGTTATTGTGGGAGTATGTTCATTATATTGGGAGTGGGTTGGATATCATGGAAGTGGATTAGTTATCCCAGAAGTGGGTCAGTTGTCATGGGAGTGGTTTGGTTATTTTGGGAGTTGGTTATCACACGAGTGGGCTAGTTATCTTGGGGATGGGTTAGTTATCATGAGAGTGGGTTGATTATCTTGGGAGTGGATTCATTATATTGGGAGTATGTTCGTTATCTTGGGAGTGGGTTGGTTATTGGGGGAGTGGATTCATTATATTGGGAGTGTGTTGGGTATCACAGGAGTGGGTTAGTTATCTCAGCAGTAGTGTGGTTATTTGGGGAGTGGGTTATCACAGGCATGTACATGTATTAGCTATCTTGGGAGTGGGTTGATTATCATGGGAGTGGGCTCCTGATAAAAGGATGCATCCATCCCCTCCTGTCTGCCCCCTGCTGTAGGAAGATGCAGCATGAAGGCCCTTGCTAGATGACAGCACTTTAATATTGGACTTCCCAGCCTCAAGAACTGTGAGACATAAATGTCTTTTCTTTATAAATTACCCTATCTGTAGCCTTCAGTTATAGCAACACAAAATGCCTAAGCAGAGTGAGTAGGAAGAATGATAATGACTCTCTGAAAATTGGATTTTATTAAACCAGCATAAAGTCATGACAATGCTCACAACATTTCAAAAACAGTACCTCTCTAGTAAGCAAAAATAATGCCTTTTATACAAAACTAACATTGTGGTTAAAGGTAAAGAAAATAAAATCACTTCATAATCACCATCAAAGATGCATGTACTCCTTGTAGCATAAAATGAGTACAGATCACACCAGCCCGGAGAAGCTTGGAAAGTCAGGTGCAAATTGAATGCCAGAGACGCTTGCAGAGAAAGTGCAATATGGTATCAGTGAGTTCCTTTATCAGATGGCATTCTGTGTGGGAAACCAATTACTGGCATCTGTGCATTCTTGCAAATGTTTTGTTTTACAAATGTAAGGAGTCATTGATGTGTGTGCTTTATACGAAGCATCTCTCGTCTGTGCACTGTACATCTACGAAAGAGGAATTCTGGCTGACTTCACGTTCTGTTCTGTATTTTGTAGTCAACAATATGTTTCCTGATCTTGATCCTGTAATGCCAGAAAAGTGTAAACATGATTCAAAACATACTGAGAATGTGTCTTTTCAGTGGCATGCACAGAGAAATCAGCAGCAATTGCATAATTCTCAGAAAACAATTGGCAACTAAAAGCCAGGGCAAATGCTCTGGGTCTGTGGACATTTCAAGCTTCTAGAACTGTGAGAACCAACAGACTCTGGCTGCCATCTCTAAGGACTCAGAAAGTTCTAATTAAAAAAAAAAAAAAGATAAGAAAAGGAACCAAGTGGTTGAGAAAAACGGCTTAGAGGACCAACCATCTGTTGCTGAACCAGATATAGATATCACAGAGAAAATCACAAACAATATGATCCATCCTGGTAATATAAGTATCATCATCATTAAGTTTTAAATACAAAGTTATGATTTGTACTCAATCGCCAAACACTCATTAAATGACCTCAGGATGCTGGATGTCAAAGACACATTCCCCCAAAGCAGGGGATTTTTATACAGTTCTAGAAGCCTGGTATCACGATGGGTGCTAAGCAGTCCATATTTGTTGAATTAATGAATACATCAGTATCCTCTCATCCTAGCTCCCTGAGTTGCAAAACTGGGGAAATGTAAACATATTTTCTGCGGTTTCTAAAAATGAGAATGAAGGCAGCACTCTGACGTGAGTAGAGTGCACAGCCCTCCGGTGTCTGCTGCCTGGTTCTTATTCTGATGCTCTCTCCCCACCTCCCTGAGTTGTGTCCCACTGAGCTGTCATCCCACAAACGCACCACCTCACATTCACTCCCCTTCACTGGATCCTCGGAGCATCTCCAAATGAGGTCTGTGGATCATCATCCATCTATCAAGCTGTTCTCAGCTACCAAAGAAAAGATGATGAAACGCCCCTGTGTCACAAATTTTAAACAAGAGTAATGGTGATTTCCAGAGAAGATTTTGACATCGAAAGAGGAACCAGGAACTGAAGGAATGTCCTGAATGGTTTTGCCTGGAATGGACAAAAGCCTCAGCCACGCTGTGTCATCTCCTTCCGTCTAAGTGTCCCACACTCCTGATCAGTGCACTTTTGGGGAAACCTTCCAGAGCTGGGAAATGATTCCCAGCTGAAATGAGAGCAGAGTCATCCAGGACACATGGGAAAAGGTGAAGAACCACCACCCGGCAAGCCATTGCAATCACGTCCGCCTGATGCTTCTGCTTCTGTCACTGAGGTGCACCTGAACCCCTGGCCCTACTGCTGGAGGCACCCCAAACCACTGAGCTTGGTGTTCTATGAAATGTCACCCTCCTGATTTTGGAGTTCTGAAAAGTCACTTACATAATTTTGAGGTGGAATATTTTATATTTGTTTTGGAGTATGAAAATGCCTCATGAAATCAGCTTGTGAAAATCCTTAAGAGACACACAGAAAAGCTGTAGGTAGAAATAATTCATATGTACCACTCTCCTTCCATTCTTCACAGCAGAGCCTGGAGTGTTCTGACATTTCACGGTGACCCAAACACTGAGACCCGGCATTACAGGGGGAACAGCAAAACCTTCAGAGCATTTATTCCCATTTATTGAGGCCGCAATCTCTCATTCCATCATTTTCAACCTTTGTATGCCATGAGCAACACCACATTTAAATTCTGCATTTGGTGAGCACCAACTCCCCAAAGAACCACAGGCATAGCTCTCTGACTTGTGGCTACTGCATTTGATCACGGCTGACTCCTTCTCTCCCAGTGTCTGGCACAGGGCTGCATGCAAAATAGGTGTGTGGAGCAAAGTCCGGTCAGGACAACAGAAACAACAGCAAAGGACTCAAGGGATGGGGTTTAGGATGTGGAGCCAGTGTGGACGGGCTGTAAGGACAAAGAGGGGAGCCTGAGACAACCTAGAGATAGTCATAGCGGGAAGCAAATACCACTGCCCAGGCTGCAAAGAGAAAGGGAGGAGGTGGTGTTGCCAGGGCTCGGAAGAGTTGGCAGGAAGTGCCGGGTGGGAGCTGGAGGGATGGGAAGGACTCAGCTCCTAAGAGACACTGCCCAAAGCACAGAAAGAAAGAAGGAGAAAGATACACTGGCATCTGCCCTCTCACCAGTGCCTCCCGTTGGCTGAAACTACCAGGACACCAGTTGACAAGGAAGCCCAGAGCAGGGGAAGGGAGAAGAACGAATGTGAGGGCAAATGACCAGCAATGTCAGGTGTCCAGGAAATAATCTCTGAATTACGGAAGATCAAAACGAGCCTACATCCAGGCCCACAGGCTCATCCCCAGGATTGCTCCAAATTCTCTCCACCTGGGAGACCTCTTGCCCCTCCTAGTGAGGAAAATGCCTGCAGGGGTGGTTGGAGATTATGGAAATGGCCCTCAGCTGAGGCAAACTGCTCATTATTAGAAAGCCTTCAAACACGAGCCCAGGCTCATTTCAGGTCAAATCTGGGGGATGTTTGAGCAGCATTTTGTGCCCCTGAGTTGCTGAGCAGGAAAGTGATGAGCAGTAGTGAGATAACAAGCCAGCTGCTCCTGCCTTCCCTCCCCTGACATTGATTACAAGACAAATTGGAGATGAGATGGACGTGGGGCTCTGCCTTGTTAAAACCCAGGCTGGGAGAATTTTTAGGTTAGCAGAGATGTGGAGAAATGCTCTATAACACCCCCATTACCCAGTGTGATGGAGTCTGGAGAAAAATTTTCAGCCTGGCCATGGAAGCCTAGAGCCTCTTGGTTGCTGTTTTAGGTGAGTTGATTTAAAAGTACATTGAAAGCCATAATCATGCCTATAATCCCAGAACTTTGGGAGTCCGAGGCGGGCAGATCAGGCCAACATGGTGAAACCCCATCTCCACTAAAATTACAAAAATTAGCTGAGCATGGTTGTGGGTGCCTGTAGTTCCAGCTACTTGGGAGGCTGAGGCAGGAGAATCGCTTGAACCCAGGCGGCGGAGGTTGCAGTGAGCCGAGATGGTGCCACTGCACTCCAGCCTGGGCAACAGAGCAAGACTCTGTCTCAAAAAAAAAAAAAAAAAAAAATTACATCGAATCACATGGTCCATATTAACTAATTATTGTGAATGGCATGTGGATTTGTCCAAGTAATATACAAATACTAACAGATGAACCAGAAGAGCACAGAAAAATCAAAAGAGAGGCAGACAGAAGACAGGGAGCAACATCTGGAAAGCCTCCTGGCCCTCCTTTTAGCTGCTGGGTAATGGGAAGCTCTAGCGAATCCCAAGAAAGAGTCTGAAGAAGCTGAGGAGGTGGATGGAGTCCTTGGGGAGATGGAGGGCTGTGCCTACTTGTCAATTAGTAGAGAAATATTCCATAATATTACACGTGCCGTGACCATATATATGGGTGCCTTCCAGCCACATGTCACTCCTGGGTGTGGTGAGCGTCGCATCACGATGGCAGGTTGGAACTGAGGCATGTCAGGGAGACAAGACAGGTGTGATGGTGTCGGAGACACCAAGGGTCAGCCATTCCCAGCCCCCTCTCTGCACCTCACATCCCCTTCAGTTGATCATGCTCACTGGGTATCTAACCCAGAATAAGGCAGTCCCAACAAATGTCACCAGCGGTTGAAGGGAGTACTGGCTCACTTCTCCCAATGTCTTTAATGAAATAACCTAGGAGAATTACCCCACCTGAGTCATGTTGCTGGAAACCAGAGCTACTCCACTAGTAACACCTCTGGATCACTGTGGCAGAGGCAGGCTGTGTTCACTAATTTGTCAACATAGCAGTCCATGCCCTGAGTTAGGACAAAGACTTCGATAGTCTTCTCTTGGGGAGATTGCAGCTTCTTGGTGGATGCGCCTCGTGAAGTCAGGAAATTAGATGCATGCTCTGCAAACCCTGGATAGTGACGTGACCATGTCCATGAGAGCAGCCCGGGGCTTCTGGGATCCTCCAAGGGACAGATGTGAGCCGGCAGCCACTCAGGGCAGGGGAACAGGGCAGGCCTGGCCACCACCAGCCAGGGGAGAGGACACCAGCTGGCCCTCCGGGGTTGGGGCAGACAGGAGATAGGGTGAGGCCAGTAACCCCTGACAGGCCAAACCCCACCTCTAGGTCACTTTAGTCCAAGGCCACAGCTGACCCTGTCATGGGGACAGTGAGAAGAGAAGCAGGGAAGGCTCTGGGACTCTGAACAAAAGAAGTGAAGACTTGGCCGAAGGTGTAGCCTGCCAGCCTCTCTGTGACTGAACCCTCCACGTCTTCAGTGTCTGTGGCTCTCAAGTGGAGAAGCCCAGGGTCAGGAGCACAAGCTCTGGGATCACACCGCCTGGCTTTGAATCCCACCCCTCCTGCTGGTCACCTGGGTGCCCTCTGCGGGTTTCCTTCACCCTGCGAGGCCTCAGTCTTCTCTTCTGTGAAATGGGGCTAGTAAAATCACCTCACTTTGGGGTATTTTCTGAAGACTAAATGAAATAATGTACAAGTAATAAACCATAAATCATTATCACATACTTAGATATTTTTATGAAAAATAATAAAAACACAAATACATTATAAAGATGATTTGTAAAGCACTATGCAAAATGCCTGACATGATGGAGTGCCCAGTGAGTGGTGGCCGTTGGCATTGTCGTCTGCCCCTGATCATCGCTGTTCTAGGAGCTCCCACCCATGGGGTCCTGGGAAGCTGGAGTGACTTCTCCTCCACCCAGCACACTCTGGATGGAGCTCCCCTAGCATCAGATAGATGCTGCAGTAGATGGCTTTGTAATATACCTTTCGTTCTTAGGTCTTCTCAGATTGCTGGAAGTAAGCCCCAGCACCCACATATGTGGGCTTGCCACTGGCCTATGCTGTCATCTGGGACACAATGACCCTCCTCTGCAGGAGGTGCAGCTTCCTGCCCGCTGCCATCTGTAATTTACATCTGGCAAAATGAAATCAATACCTCAGTCATTGTTCCCCTCTGCTGCTGGGCATACGTTAGGTTTTAGACAAAGAGTACTGGGCTATTCCCAGAAAGAAAAACCAACCAGCATGAGTGCCTTATACATCGGAGAAGCTGGTAGTTAGCGACAGGAGGAGTGTTCAGGACACACAGGAGCTTGATCTCACTCCTTCTCCATCTCTGCTGTCTATCTGCCCCCATAGCCAGACACCAGAATGAGGTGACCACCCACTGTGGTTGGCTCCCAGCCCCCCGGTGTTGGGCGGCTCAAGCTGTTCTTGGAGTGAGTGAGGCAGGATTGAAAAGGGGGGCTGGAACCCTACCGTTATTGCCCGGATCTCTTCTTCTACCCTGTTTTACTCTTCTCTTCTCCCTTTTGTTTTATTATCAAAGTCAGCAAATTCACACGGCCCCCAGTGCCCTGAGAGGTGCCACATACACTGGAGACGGACAGAATAGAAACACGTCTCCTGACTTCTCCAGCAATGTCTGACTGTCCAATGGGTTGTTTTCTAACTTCAGTCCCAAGCAGTCACAAAAATGTGGCGTATGCATCTTCCTGCTTTTGTTTCAGGGACAGAAAGCCTTGAGCTCTACTTTTCAGGGGCAGCATTTTTTTAACTTTAAGTTCTGGGATACAGATGCTGAACGTGCAGGTTTGTTACATAGGTATACATGTGCCATGGTGGTTTGCTGCACCTATCAACACATCATCTAGGTTTTAAGCCCCGCGTGCATTAGGTGTGTGTCCTAGTGCTCTCCCTCCCCTCATCCCCCACCCCTCAACAGGCCCCGGTGTGTGATGTTTCCCTCCCTGTGTCCGTGTGTTCTCATTGTTCAACTCCCACTTATGGGTGAGAACATGTGGTGTTTGGTTTTCTGTTCCTGTGTTGGTTTGCTGAGAATAATGGTTTCCAGCTTCATCCATGTCCCTGCAAAGGACATGAACTCATTCTTTCTTATGGCTGCATAGTATTCAATGGTGTATATGAGGGGCAGCATTTTTCTTTTTATTTATTTATTTATTTATTTATTTATTTATTTATTTATTTTTCTTATACTTTAAGTTCTAGGGTACATGTGCACAGTGTGCAGGTTTGTTACATATATATACATGTGCCATGTTGGTATGCTGTACCCATCAACTCGTCAGCACCCATCAACTCGTCATTTACATCAGGATGAGTGAGAACATGCGGGGTTTGGTTTTCTGTTCTTGCAATAGTTTGCTGAGAATGATGGTTTCCAGCTGCATCCATGTCCCTACAAAGGACACAAACTCATCCTTTTTATGGCTGCATAGTAGTCCATGGTGTATATGTGCCACATTTTCTTAATCCAGTCTGTCACTGATGGACATTTGGGTTGATTCCAAGTCTTTGCTATTGTGAATAGTGCTGCAGTAAACATACGTGTGCATGTGTCTTTATAGCAGCATAATTTATAATCCTTTGGGTATATACCCAGTAATGGGATGGCTGGGTCATATGGTATTTCTAGTTCTAGATCCTTGAGGAATCGCCATACTGTTTTCCATAATGGTTGAACTAGTTTACAATCCCACCAACAGTGTAAAAGTGTTCCTATTTCTCCACATCCTCTCCAGCACCTGTTGTTTCCTGACTTTTCAATGATTGCCATTCTAACTGGTGTGAGATGGTATCTCATTGTGGTTTTGATTTGCATTTCTCTGATGGTCAGTGATGATGAGCATTTTTTCATGTGTCTGTTGGCTGTATGAATGTCTTCTTTTGAGAAATGTCTGTTCATATCCTTTGCCCACTTTTTGATGGGGTTGGTTTTTTTCTTGTAAATTTGTTTGAGTTCTTTGTAGGTTCTGGATATTCGCCCTTTGTCTGATGAGTAGATTGCAAAAATTTTCTCCCATTCTGTAGGTTGCCTTTCACTCTGATGGTAGTTTCTTTTGCTGTGCAGAAGCTCTTTAGTTTAATTAGATCCCATTTGCCAATTTTGGCTTTTGTTGCTGTTGCTTTTGGTGTTTTAGACGTGAAGTCCTTGCCCATGCCTATGTCCTGAATGGTATTACCTAGGTTTTCTTCTAGGGTTTTTATGGTATTAGGTCTAACATTTAAGTCTCTAATCCATCTTGAATTAATTTTCGTATAAGGAGTAAGGAAAGGATCCAGTTTCATCTTTCTACTTATGGCTAGCCAATTTTCCCAGCACCATTTATTAAATAGGGAATCCTTTCCCCATTTCTTGTTTTTCTCAGGTTTGTCAAAGATCAGATGGCTGTAGATGTGTGGTACTATTTCTGAGGACTCTGTTCCATTGGTCTATATCTCTGTTTTGGTACCAGTACCATGCTGTTTTGGTTCCTGTAGCCTTGTAGTATAGTTTGAAGTCAGGTAGCATGATGCCTCCAGCTTTGTTCTTTTGACTTAGGATTGTCTTGGCAATGCGGGCCCTTTTTTGGTTCCATATGAACTTTAAAGCAGTTTTTTCCAATTCTGTGAAGAAGCTCATTGGTCGCTTGATGGGGATGGCATTGAACCTATAAATTACGTTGGGCAGTATGGCCATTTTCACGATATTGATTCTGCCTATCCATGAGCATGGTATGTTCTTCCATTTATTTGTGTCCTCTTTTATTTCACTGAGCAGTGGTTTGTAGTTCTCCTTGAAGAGGTCTTTTACATCCCTTGTAAGTTGGATTCCTAGGTATTTTATTCTCTTTGAAGCTATTGTGAATGGGAGTTCATTCATGATTTGGCTCTCTGTTTGTCTGTTACTGGTGTATAAGAATGCTTGTGATTTTTGCACATTAATTTTGTATCCTGAGACTTTGCTGGAGTTGCTTATCAGTTTAAGGAGATTTTGGGCTGAGATGATGAGGTTTTCTAAATATACAATCATGTCATCTGCAAATAGGGACAATTTGACTTCTTCTTTTCCTAACTGAATACCCTTTATTTCTTTCTCTTGCCTGATTGCCCTAGCCAGAAAAAAATCCCTTTTTGTCTAAGCTGAAGAGACCCACACTGGTGAGCACCTCTCTTCCTACAAGAAAGCAGCCAGTGCCATCTGGGGCTGTTTAGGCGGATGCTCAGTGTTCTGCAAGACAGTTTGGAGAACCAGAAACCCTCAGGGATATCCTCATGGGGAGGGTGGGGGTGAAGTGTGGGGTGTCCCCTGGCCTGCAAGAAAGCCTCTGTTGCCTTACCAGCCCTGGCGTGCAGCGGTGGAGGAGCAGGTGAGGAGAAAATTTCCCCCTGAAGTCAGTGTGTTTGATTCATATTGCTGCTGTAACAACCACACACAGGATGGATTTTTAAAAAATGCACAAAGTTATCATCTTACAGATCTGGACGTCAGAAGTCCAAACATGGGTCCTGTGGGGAATAAATCAAGGCACTGGCAGGGCTGCGGTCCTTTGGGGGCTTAGGGAGAGCTCTGTCCCTAACCTTTCCCAGCTTCCACAGGCTCTTCACTTTCTGTGGCTCATGGCCTCTCCCATGAAAACCAATGGCACAGCCTGCTCTGTTTTCTCTGACCTCCTGCCTCTGCCTTTTAAGGACCCTTGTGATGACATTGGGCTGCCCAGATAACCCAGGATAACCTCCCCATTTTAAAACCCTTAACTTAGTCACATCTACAGAGTCCTCTCTGCCATATAAGGTGACATATTTACCGGTTCCAGCAATTTGCACGTGGACCTCTTTGGGGTCCATTATTCTGCCACCCACATGGGGCTATAGATTTTATCTTAGTCAGAAGCAAATACTGAGCACCAATTTTAGGACAAGCTCCTCATACGTGCAATGGATACAAAGAGGAAAAAAACTGGGTGCTTGCCCTCAATAAGCTCATAAGCTTAATGGAGAAGGAGGTAGACAAAACAATAGTAAAACAGACCATTACTATTATGGTAACCTGGAGTTGTAGGTGAGGGTGTCTAAGCCTACCTGGGAGAAGGAAGGAAACCATGGCATCCTGTTTAAGAGCATGGGCTCTGCAGGCACCTGTGGCAAACATGGAGAAAGTACTGGAGGTGGAACGTTCTGATTTTGAAACCATCACATGAAAGGTGGTTTAGGCCAGATTCGTCAGTTCATGCTAAACCCAAGGTGGGGAATAGGAAATCTGATGTAGCAGGAGTTCCTGTGATCTTAAGTATCTCCCACAAAAGGCTTGCTGCTTACGAGAAAAATTAAATAGCAACTACAGAGTGGATGTAGCAGACAACACCTTGACCAGGTGATCAAGAGTAACGAAATGACTGAAGGTCAAATAGACACCTTGCACCTGAGGAGTATGACACCGTAGAAGAATACAATACCTAACACGAATACGATGTCTACCACGAACACGATATCCAACACAGCACCCAATCCAAGGCTGGGTCTTGTACTAGAGGGAGAAAACAACTATAAAGACATGATAGGTTAGTTGACAACATTGGAAACTGGATGGAGGAATGGATACATTTAAATAAAGTGTTCACTGAATCTAATAACTGTACTGCAGTTATGAAATAATATACTTATTCTTGGTCATGTAAGAGTGTATACTTACATAAGAGGATTTTTATGCTCACGTATCATCTAAGGGCAAAAGGCCAAGATAAATGTAATTTAGTCTCAAATTGTTCAGAAAACATGTATGTGTATATATCTATATGTATATGTGTATATGTGTATACGTATAGATATGTATAGATCTATACACATGTGTATATGTGTATACATATACATAAATATATTATGTGTATATGTATACACACACATATTCTCTCATACAGAGAGAGAGAATAATTTTTAAAACAAGGCAAATGTGCAAAATGGCAGTTGAATCTGGGTCAAGTGCATCCAGGTATTCTTTTCTTTGCGTTATTCTTGCTGCTCTTCAGTGGGTTTGAAATCATTTTCACATGAGTTTTCTTTTTTTAACAAACAATGTGGATTCCAGAGCCAAATTGCTAGGTTTGAATCTTTGCAATGCCCACGCGTTCACTGTGTGACCTTTGGCCAGTTTCTTCATTCCTCTGAGCCTCAGTTTCCCCTCTTTAGAGTGAAGATAGCAGCAGTACTTCTCTTACAGGACTGTTGTGTGGCTCAGTCAAATTCACCCATGTGAAGCCTTTGGAAGAGTGTGTTGCGCCCAACAAATGCTCATCACCGAAACCTGTTGTTATTAGTCCCAGAAAAGGTCAAACCTAGGCTGAGATCTGGAGGATGTGCAGCAGTTTGCCAGCTGGGTAAGCAGGGTAACCACATTGCAGGAATTGTGTGCAAAAATGTGGGAACATAGTATTTGCTGGGGGAAATATTGCTGAAAACAATAGTGTGTGTTGAGTCTGGACAGGTAACGTGTGGCCAGATCATGAAGCACCCCTCACCCATGCAAAGGAGTTTCTATTATTTGTTACTCTGTCGTGTGGATTATATTTGGATGATGTTAAGGGTTGATGTGATGTCATAACACCTAATTTTCAAAGACTACTTTGGTGGTCATAGTAGAAATGGATCTGACCATTGAGATTATATACCTGGAAACCAGTAGGGAAGCTCTAGTGGCAATTTGGGAAAGAGATGAGAGAACTATAAGCAGGAAAATTGCAGAAAGGCTAGATCAGAAAAAAGAATGTGAAAGACATCTAGCAGGTGGAATCAGTGGGATCAACGCAATTTGGGTGACTGCCTTGCTGTGTCGAGTGAGTGGTGAGGAGAGATCAGGAATGAAAAGGGAGAGAGTTTTAGTTATGCTGGACTCATACGTTCTGGAGAGGTACAGCATGATGACAGCAGTTAATAATAGCACGAGAGACTGGAAAATCGCAGAGAGAGTAGATCTCAAAAGTTCTTGCTACAAGAGAAAAAAAAAAGATCAGTAAGTGAGGTGACAGTTATGCTAATAAGCTTATGTAATCATTTCACAACATGTATGTATACCAAACCATCCTGGTGTACCCACCTTATTTTGTTGTTGTGGTTCAGTTTTGTTTTGTTGTAGGCTTTTAGCAGCTTGAAGCCATGAGTTTTTAGTTTCTGTCTCTAGTAATAAGTGGAAAAGAGGGATGAGGAAGGGGCTTAGTGGCTAAGAACCCATGAATGTATCCTCTCTCTCGGCCACCCCTGGGCACACCATAAATAGATACAATTTTTATTTGTTAATGAGACTTCAATAAAGCTGGGGAGGGGGAAGGATGACTTCACAGGCTTCTGACTTGGAAAGTGACTGAAAAAGCTGGGTTTTTGGCAGAGGGTGTGGGTAACACAAAAATGGAAAAATTTGGAAACGAATGTCTTTAGGGTGCCTTGGGGACATCCAGATGGAAATGTCTGGTAGGCTGTTGGCACTGAGTCGAGAGCTCAGGCAGAAGATCTTGGCAGGAGACAGAGATTTGGGATCATCGCCTGACAGCTTGTGATGTTGCGACTGCGGATGCCATACCCAGGCAGAGTGCACGGAGCTGTGGGTAGTTCTTCACATCTGACAAAAGTCGGTGGCCTCCCCCAGCAAATGTACCTGCCCATGCTCACAGAAACTGTGTAGAAACTGAAGGAACAGCCCCTTGAAGCGCATCCCTGAACCCCCCACCCACCAAGTAAAAAACCTGTACTCTAGGGCAGGGATTTTTCAAGCTGGGAGTAACAATCCAGTAGTAAGTTGTGAAATGATTTTAGTAGGTTATTAATCAGAGTTAGTAAGAGAAATAGAAGAAGCAAGAGAGAGAAAACAATG
Source organism: Chlorocebus sabaeus (assembly GCF_047675955.1). Classification (NCBI taxonomy): domain Eukaryota; kingdom Metazoa; phylum Chordata; class Mammalia; order Primates; family Cercopithecidae; genus Chlorocebus; species Chlorocebus sabaeus. The sequence continues at coordinate 126,359,468 of NC_132914.1, read as the reverse complement.
AAATGAAAAGCAAAGAAATAGAAACTATTATGAGGCATCGTGTGTGGTAAAAGGAAGTCTTACTTTTTATAACTTTTCTTTTAATTATATGTGTTTATATATGTATACTGTGTCTTAACCTATGAATATGTAAAATAATATAGTCCATATGTCTCCATATATAGAAGCATATATGTAAATATGTACATATATGTAAATATGTGTGTGTATATATACATATTACTGCATGAAAAACCCTAAAGTGACTTAAAACACAATCACTTTAGATAGATTAGATGATAGATATATAGCTAGAGCAGGATAGATAATAGGTGAATGATAGATAGATAGATAGATAGATAGATAGATAGATAGATAGAGCAGGATAGATAATAGGCAATAGATAGATAGATAGATAGATAGATAAATAGATAGATAGATAGATCTATAGATAGAGCAGGATAGATAATAGGAGCTAGATAGATAGATAGATAGATAGATAGATAGATAGATCTATAGATAGAGCAGGATAGATAATAGGAGATAGCTAGCTAGCTAGATAGATAGATAGATGAATGATAGATACATATGTAGATTAGATAATCAGGAGAGAGCTGGATAGATAGATGATAAGTGAATGACAGGTAGTTCGATCGATCGATAGATAGATAGATAGATAGATAGATAGATAGATAGATAGATAGAGTTGGATAGATGATAGGTGAATGATAGGTAGGTCAGTAGGTGGGTGGATGGATAGATAGATAGATAGATAGATAGATAGATAGATAGATAGATAGATAGATAGATAGGCAGGCTCATTAGATAGGTTGAGAGAGAGATGATTTGGCAATTTGGGCTGGTCTCGTGTGGGATTACTCAAGTGACCACAGTCATCTGGAAGCCCAGCTAGGGTTGGATGATCCCAGGTGCCTCCTTGCCATGTCTAGCAGTAAGCTAGGGCTCTCTAAGCTAGGGCTGTCAGGTGGGTGTCTGAGTTCTTCTCCCTGAGCTTTAACCACGTGACTACCTTGGGCTTCGACACCTGGCACCTAGATTCCTAAAGAACAAGCACTTACCAAGCCTCTGTTCTTATCATGCTTGCTGATGTCAGATTGACCAAAGCAAGTTAGAAATCATTTTGACATTACACCTAGAGTTAACGTAGGAAGGAAAGTCACAAGGGTCTGGATACTGGAAGACATGATTTATTGGAGCCGTTAACTTACCTCTACCACAGAGTGACAAGCACATAATTCCTTGTGTGTATTGCTTGGTCTAGCGGTTTGGGGCTTACCATTCATCCTAGATCGTTCTTGCCTCCCACCCTTCTTTTTTGTTTCTCCCTACCTTACTTCGTTAATTGAGAATCTGAAGCTAAACCACAGGGCTAGAAGTAGGGGAAGATGTAACATCTCAGCCCTCAGGTCACTGATAACACCGTTTGAGCAGATAGGGGTCCCGCAAGAAAAATGTTAAATAATAAATCAAGGCAGCTGCTCAGCTCCAATTAAATGGCCCAAAAATGGTCCAGGGAATTTCCTCTGGATGTTCAAAAGTGGGCAGGGTCATCGTGGTCCTCTAGCAGATCTGCTCACCTCATTCTGAAGGGCACAATTTGAGTTCTCAAATTGTATCGACCTTCAGGAGAAAAGCAAAAACAAGGCCAAAGCTTAGGAATTCAGTAAAAGGCTTCCCATCTGTATGTATGCCGTGCTACCCAGAACTCAGAACCCAAAAACGGCATTCCTTTCTCTTTTTCTGCAGTTTATGTAAATATCGGATTATTGGCTCTGCCTGGCCACCCCCCCCCCCTTCGGTTTCCTATACATATATTGGTTTTTATCCACAAGTTCAGGCTCATCACTCCCATAGTTTTTGTTACAGTCTTTTGTTATAATATTGGATATATTAGGCTTTAGAAAACAGAATCTCTCTTTTGTCCTGTTTTCACCAGCCAAAGGCAGGACTCTAATTGATTATGGGTCCAGAGACCCTCATTCCAGAGACAGTCCTGCTGCATACACTAGGGGAAGGAATGCTGACATCATGAAGCTTCTGAGGCCTGGGCTCAGGGAGCTTCCTGGTCACTGAACACGTGGAGATTTCTGGAGGGCGGCATCCAGGGAAGGCATGGAAGCTCCACGCCCCTCCCCCATGCTTCACCCTATATGTCTCTTTGTCTGTATCCTTTGCAATATCCTTTATAATATGCCGGTAAACATAAGTGTTTCCCTGAGTTCTGTGAGCCACTCTAGCAAATTAATCCAACCCAAAGGGGGATGGTGGACACCCCAAGTTGAAGCCAGTCAATCAGAAGTTCTAGAGGACCAGACTTGCCACTGCTGGGAAGGAGGGGACAGTCTTATGGGACTGAGCCTTCAACCTGTGGGATCTGATGCTATCTTTGGGTAGACAGTGTCAGAACTGAATTAGAGGATACCCCACTGGTGTCTGCTGCTTGGGGTGTGGGAAAAACAACAGCTTCTTTGTTGATGCTTGTTTTGGTTGGAGCAGAGGAAAACACGGTTTGCAAGATTTTTTTCCTACATAGACCACAATGAGTAGTTGAGGGATGGTCATGTCACCCAAGGGGGTCCAGTGGGACTCCATCTGGAAAATTAGTGGATGCTTTGGGAAAAGTACCTAGAGCCGCTGGTGACCATCTTCCACCAAAAGGGGCCTGCCTGCTTGAGAATATCTATGACTGGAGAACAGCAAAGGCTTGGACAGATAATTTCCTGATGACATCATTGGCTTTGAAAAGCAGTCCTCATGACTGCCTGTATTTTGTCTCTTGTCCAACTTACCAGTCTTTAAACAGTGAGCATTTCTCTAAACAATGACGTGTTAGTCACACAACAAATAAGTTTAAAACTGCTGAATTTAACAAATTTTAAAGATTAGCTTTAATTTAAATGTTGATTATAGACGTAATCATAATTTTCTAAACATATAATTAGAATCACAAGTCTAATATATCAGATCTTCTGCCTGAAACAGTAAATGCTTGAAACACTTTAACAAGCAGACAGAACACACAGTAATCAAAGGATATAAAGCCAGCCCATAGATGACAAGGGTGCATATAAATGAGATCTAATGCTGTGACTGTCCATGTGTTCATTATCTCTAGTTTCTGTTTTTGTTTTTTTGTTTTGTTTTTTTTTGAGATGGAGTCTCGCTCTGTTGCCCAGGCTGGAGTACAGTGGCCGGATCTCAGCTCACTGCAAGCTCCGCCTCCCGGGTTCACGCCATTCTCCTGCCTCAGCCTCCCGAGTAGCTGGGACTACAGGCACCCACCACCCCGCCCAGCTAGTTTTTTTTTTTTTTTGTATTTTTTAGTAGAGACAGGGTTTCACCGTGTTAGCCAGGATGGTCTCGATCTCCTGACCTCGTGATCCACCCGTCTCGGCCTCCCAAAGTGCTGGGATTACAGGCTTGAGCCACCGTGCCCGGCCTAGTTTCTGTTTTTATTTCTTTGGGGGATATGATCTTATTCATCTTATCCAGAGAATCAGGGTTGCTTTCAACTGAGGCTGAAGACATACATGCAGATGATGGTCATCAACGTAAGACAGGGTCAGAAAACTCGCTGCACCTTCCAAGGGTCTTGCACAAATCTGTGACCAGTTGAACAGGATTTTCTTTATAGATAGAGTATATTCACATGGAAGGGAATATATGATTTATTATTTATGGCCAAACTTTTTATTTTTTGACAACCTTGTCTTTTCCATCCAATTGGTACTTGTTTTGAAAATCTTTAGAATGCAGGCCAGTATCAGTCTATATATATATGTGTGTGTGTGTGTGTATATATATATATAATATAAAATATTATAAGAAGGAAAAGTTCAAGGATGGTTTAAAAATGCATGTTTCTGACTGGAAGTGGTGGTTTATGCCTTGTGGCACCAATAGTTCTAGCAATACCAATGAAGAGTTTGCAGAAAGCAAAGCTTTTTTCCACTTCTCTATTTCTATATATGCATAATTCAAATTAAGATCTTCAGGGTCATCTATAGTGTATGCAGTGCTAAAACCAAGCCAAAATGCAGGACCTGTAATATTATTCCCAATAACCGAAACCTGGACGAAACTCTAATGTCCAATAACTGAGGGACAGAAAAACGAGTTCTGACATGGGCTTGCAAAGGAATGCTTCCTTGCGATCAGAAGGAAAGAATTATTGATACCTGCAACAATATGGATGAATCACAGAAACTTTCTTTTTTTGAGACAGAGTTTTGTTCTTGTCTCCCGGGCTGAAGTACAATGGCACAATCTCGGCTCACAGCAACCTCCACCACCTGGGTTCAAGCGATTCTCCTGCCTCAGCCTCCCTAGTAGCTGAGATTACAAGTGCCTTCCACCATGCCTGTCTAATTTTTGTATTTTTAGCAGAGACACGATTTCACCATGTTGGCCAGGCTGGTCTCGAACTCCTGACCTTACCTAATCCGCCCATCTCAGCCTCCCAAAGTGCTGAGATTACAGGTATGAGCCACTGCGCCCGGCAAATCTCAGAAACACTATGCAATGTGAAAGAAGTCAAACACAAATGACTATATACTGTAAAATTCTGTCTATATGAAACTCTAGAAAAGAATAAAACTACTGTGACAGCAAACGAGTAGTTGCCTGTGGTCAGGGCTTGGGGAGGGGACCAAGCACAGAAGTGCATGGGGAAAGGTTTTTGGGGGAAGACTGTCCCATATCTTTCTATTGTATATATTTAAGGTGTGCAACATGATAGTTTGATACACATGTACACAGTGGAATAATTACTACAATCAAGCAAATTAACATAGTCCTCTTCTCACATAGTTACCGTGTGTGTGTGTGTGTGTGTGTGTGTGTGTGTGTGTGTGTGTGGTAAGAGCGCCTAAAATCTCCCTTGGTAAAGTTTAGTACACCATACAATTGACTGTGGAATTCACAGAATTGTGTATAATTACCCAAATGCATCAAAGTATATGCATAAGGTTGTTGAATTTTTTTTTTCTTTCTTTTTTTTTTTTAATTTATTTATTATTATTAAACTTCAAGTTGTAGGGTACATGTGCACAACGTGCAGGTTTGCTACATATGTATACTTGTGCCATGTTGGTGTGCTGCACCCATCAACTCGTCATTTACATCAGGTATAACTCCCAATGCAATCCCTCCCCCCTCCCCCCTCCCCATGATAGGCCCCGGTGTGTGATGTTCCCCTTCCCGAGTCCAAGTGATCTCATTGTTCAGTTCTATGGATGCAGCTGGAAACCATCATTCTCAGGTTGTTGAATTTTATCATATGTGAACAGTATCTTTAAAAAAATGAAGGCCGGGCGCGGTGGCTCAAGCCTGTAATCCCAGCACTTTGGGAGGCCGAGATGGGCGGATCACGAGGTCAGGAGATCAAGACCATCCTGGCTAACACAGTGAAACCCTGTCTCTACTAAAAAAAATATACAAAAAACTAGCTGGACGAGGTGGCGGGAGCCTGTAGTCCCAGCTACTCGGGAGGCTGAGGCAGGAGAATGGCATAAACCTGGGAGGCAGAGCTTGCAGTGAGCTGAGATCCGGCCACTGCACTCCAGCCTGGGCGACAGAGCGAGACTCCATCTCAAAAAAAAAAAAAAAAAAAAAAAATGAAAAAGAAGGAAAAGTTCAGGGATGGTTTAAAAATGCATGTTTCTGACTCAAAGTGGTAGTTTATGTCTGTAATCCCAACACTTTGGGAGGCCGAGGCAGGAGGATGGCTTGAGCCCAGGAGTTCAAGATGAGCCTGGGCAACATGGTAAAACCCTGTCTCTACAAAATAATACAAAAATTAGCTGGACATGGTGGCACATGCCTGTAGTCCCAGCTACTCAGGAGTCTGAGGTGGGAAGATCATCTGAGTGCAGAAGAATTGATTGAGCTCGAGAGGTCAAAGCTGCAGAGATCTGTGATGACACCACTGCACTGTAGCCTGGACAACAGAGCGAGGTCCTGTCTCAATAATAATAATTATTATAATTATTATGTATGTTTACCTGCAGACATTAACAGGTAATAAAATAGGTGTATAAAGACAACAGAGTAGTCAACTGCTTATTTGACCAGGCACCAGATCCACAGCAGAGACAAGATTTGAAATGTACTTTTGCTTGGTGTTTTCTTTTTTTTTTCTTTTTTTTTTAATTTTTTATTTTTATTATACTTTAAGTTCTAGGGTACATGTGCATAACGTACAGGTTTGCTACGTATGTATACTTGTGCCATGTTGGTGTGCTGCACCCATCAACTCGTCAGCACCCATCAACTCGTCATTTACATCAGGTACAACTCCCAATGCAATCCCTCCCCCCTCCCCACTCCCCGTGATAGGCCCCCATGTGTGATGTTCCCCTTCTCGAGTCCAAGTGATCTCATTGTTCAGTTCCCACCTATGAGTGAGAACATGCGGTGTTTGGTTTTCTGTTCTTGTGATAGTTTGCTGAGAATGATGGTTTCCAGCTGCATCCATGTCCCTACAAAGGACACAAACTCATCCTTTTTTATAGCTGCATAGTATTCCATGGTGTATATGTGCCACATTTTCTTTTTTTTTGTTTTGTTTTTTTAATTTATTTATTATTATTAAACTTCAAGTTGTAGGGTACATGTGCACAACGTGCAGGTTTGCTACATATGTATACTTGTGCCATGTTGGTGTGCTGCACCCATCAACTCGTCATTTACATCAGGTATAACTCCCAATGCAATCCCTCCCCCCTCCCCCCTCCCCATGATAGGCCCCGGTGTGTGATGTTCCCCTTCCCGAGTCCAAGTGATCTCATTGTTCAGTTCCCGCCTATGAGTGAGAACATGCGGTGTTTGGTTTTCTGTTCTTGTGATAGTTTGCTAAGAATGATGGTTTCCAGCTGCATCCATGTCCCTACAAAGGACACAAACTCATCCTTTTTTATGGCTGCATAGTATTCCATGGTGTATATGTGCCACATTTTCTTAATCCAATCTGTCACTGAAGGACATTTGGGTTGATTCCAAGTCTTTGCTATTGTGAATAGTGCTGCAATAAATATACGTGTGCATGTGTCTTTATAGCAGCATAATTTATAATCCTTTGGGTATATACCTAGTAATGGGATGGCTGGGTCATATGGTACATCTAGTTCTAGATCCTTGAGGAATCGCCATACTGTTTTCCATAATGGTTGAACTAGTTTACAATCCCACCAACAGTGTAAAAGTGTTCCTATTTCTCCACATCCTCTCCAGCACCTGTTGTTTCCTGACTTTTGAATGATCGCCATTCTAACTGGTGTGAGATGGTATCTCATTGTGGTTTTGATTTGCATTTCTCTGATGGCCAGTGATGATGAGCATTTTTTCATGTGTCTGTTGGCTGTATGAATGTCTTCTTTTGAGAAATGTCTGTTCATATCCTTTGCCCACTTTTTGATGGGGTTGTTTGTTTTTTTCTTGTAAATTTGTTTGAGTTCTTTGTAGGTTCTGGATATTAGCCCTTTGTCAGATGAGTAGATTGCAAAAATTTTCTCCCATTCTGTAGGTTGCCTGTTCACTCTGATGGTAGTTTCTTTTGCTGTGCAGAAGCTCTTTAGTTTAATGAGATCCCATTTGTCAATTTTGGCTTTTGCTGCCATTGCTTTTGGTGTTTTAGACATGAAGTCTTTGCCCATGCCTATGTCCTGAATGGTACTACCTAGGTTTTCCTCTAGGATTTTTATGGTATTAGGTCTAACATTTAAGTCTCTAATCCATCTTGAATTAATTTTCGTATAAGGAGTAAGGAAAGGATCCAGTTTCAGCTTTCTACTTATGGCTAGCCAATTTTCCCAGCACTATTTATTAAATAGGGAATCCTTTCCCCATTTCATGTTTCTCTCAGGTTTGTCAAAGATCAGATGGCTGTAGATGTGTGGTATTATTTCTGAGGACTCTGTTCTGTTCCATTGGTCTATATCTCTGTTTTGGTACCAGTACCATGCTGTTTTGGTTACTGTAGCCTTGTAGTATAGTTTGAAGTCAGGTAGCATGATGCCTCCAGCTTTGTTCTTTTGACTTAGGATTGTCTTGGAGATGCGGGCTCTTTTTTGGTTCCATATGAACTTTAAAGCAGTTTTTTCCAATTCTGTGAAGAAGCTCATTGGTAGCTTGATGGGGATGGCATTGAATCTATAAATTACCTTGGGCAGTATGGCCATTTTCACGATATTGATTCTTCCTATCCATGAGCATGGTATGTTCTTCCATTTGTTTGTGTCCTCTTTTATTTCACTGAGCAGTGGTTTGTAGTTCTCCTTGAAGAGGTCCTTTACATCCCTTGTAAGTTGGATTCCTAGGTATTTTATTCTCTTTGAAGCAATTGTGAATGGAAGTTCATTCATGATTTGGCTCTCTGTTTGACTGTCACTGGTGTATAAGAATGCTTGTGATTTTTGCACATTAATTTTGTATCCTGAGACTTTGCTGAAGTTGCTTATCAGCTTAAGGAGATTTTGGGCTGAGACAAATGGGGTTTTCTAAATATACAATCATGTCGTCTGCAAACAGGGACAATTTGACTTCTTCTTTTCCTAACTGAATCCCCTTGATTTCTTTCTCTTGCCTGATTGCCCTAGCCAGAACTTCCAACACTATGTTGAATAGGAGTGGTGAGAGAGGGCATCCCTGTCTTGTGCCAGTTTTCAAAGGGAATTTTTCCAGTTTTTGCCCATTCAGTATGATATTGGCTGTGGGTTTGTCATAAATAGCTCTTATGATTTTGAGGTACGTTCCATCAATACCGAATTTATTGAGCGTTTTTAGCATGAAGGGCTGTTGAATTTTGTCAAAAGCCTTTTCTGCATCTATTGAGATAATGATGTGGTTCTTGTCTTTGGTTCTGTTTATATGCTGGATTATGTTTATTGATTTGCGAATGTTGAACCAGCCTTGCATCCCAGGGATGAAGCCCACTTGATCATGGTGGATAAGCTTTTTGATGTGCTGCTGAATCCGGTTTGCCAGTATTTTATTGAGGATTTTTGCATCGATGTTCATCAGGGATATTGGTCTAAAATTCTCTTTTTTTGTTGTGTCTCTGCCAGGCTTTGGTATCAGGATGATGTTGGCCTCATAAAATGAGTTAGGGAGGATTCCCTCTTTTTCTATTGATTGGAATAGTTTCAGAAGGAATGGTACCAGCTCCTCCTTGTACCTCTGGTAGAATTCAGCTGTGAATCCATCTGGTCCTGGACTTTTTTTGGTTGGTAGGCTATTAATTATTGCCTCAATTTCAGAGCCTACTATTGGTCTATTCAGGGATTCAACTTCTTCCTGGTTTAGTCTTGGAAGAGTATAAGTGTCCAGGAAATTATCCATTTCTTCTAGATTTTCCAGTTTATTTGCGTAGAGGTGTTTATAGTATTCTCTGATGGTAGTTTGTATTTCTGTGGGGTCGGTGGTGATATCCCCTTTATCATTTTTAATTGTGTCAATTTGATTCTTCTCTCTTTTCTTCTTTATTAGTCTTGCTAGTGGTCTGTCAATTTTGTTGATCTTTTCAAAAAACCAACTCCTGGATTCGTTGATTTTTTGGAGGGTTTTTTGTGTCTCTATCTCCTTCAGTTCTGCTCTGATCTTAGTTATTTCTTGCCTTCTGCTAGCTTTCGAATGTGTTTGCTCTTGCTTCTCTAGTTCTTTTAATTGCGATGTTAGAGTGTCAATTTTAGATCTTTCCTGCTTTCTCTTGTGGGCATTTAGTGCTATAAATTTCCCTCTACACACTGCTTTAAATGTGTCCCAGAGATTCTGGTATGTTGTATCTTTGTTCTCATTGGTTTCAAAGAACATCTTTATTTCTGCCTTCATTTCGTTATGTACCCAGTAGTCATTCAGGAGCAGGTTGTTCAGTTTCCATGTAGTTGAGCGGTTTTGATTGAGTTTCTTAGTCCTGAGATCTAATTTGATTGCACTGTGGTCTGAGAGACAGTTTGTTATAATTTCTGTTCTTGTACATTTGCTGAGGAGTGCTTTACTTCCAATTATGTGGTCAATTTTGGAGTAAGTACGATGTGGTGCTGAGAAGAATGTATATTCTGTTGGTTTGGGGTGGAGAGTTCTATAGATGTCTATTAGGTCTGCTTGCTGCAGAGATGAGTTCAATTCCTGGATATCCTTGTTAACTTTCTGTCTCGTTGATCTGTCTAATGTTGACAGTGGAGTGTTGAAGTCTCCCATTATTATTGTATGGGAGTCTAAGTCTCTTTGTAAGTCTCTAAGGACTTGCTTTATGAATCTGGGTGCTCCTGTATTGGGTGCATATATATTTAGGATAGTTAGCTCTTCCTGTTGAATTGATCCCTTTACCATTATGTAATGGCCTTCTTTGTCTCTTTTGATCTTTGATGGTTTAAAGTCTGTTTTATCAGAGACTAGTATTGCAACCCCCGCTTTTTTTTGTTCTCCATTTGCTTGGTAAATCTTCCTCCATCCCTTTATTTTGAGCCTATGTATGTCTCTGTGTGTGAGATGGGTCTCCTGAATACAGCAGACTGATGGATCTTGACTCTTTATCCAGTTTGCCAGTCTGTGTCTTTTAATTGGAGCATTTAGTCCATTTACATTTAAGGTTAAGATTGTTATGTGTGAACTTGATCCTGCCATTATGATATTAACTGGTTATTTTGCTCATTAGTTGATGCAGTTTCTTCCTAGCCTTGATGGTCTTTACATTTTGGCATGTTTTTGCAATGGCTGGTACCGGTTGTTCCTTTCCATGTTTAGTGCTTCCTTCAGGGTCTCTTGTAAGGCAGGCCTAGTGGTGACAAAATCTCTAAGCATTTGCTTATCTGTAAAGGATTTTATTTCTCCTTCACTTATGAAACTTAGTTTGGCTGGATATAAAATTCTGGGTTTAAAATTCTTTTCTTTAAGAATGTTGAATATTGGCCCCCACTCTCTTCTGGCTTGAAGAGTTTCTGCCGAGAGATCTGCTGTTAGTCTGATGGGCTTCCCTTTGTGGGTAACCCGACCTTTCTCTCTGGCTGCCCTTAAGATTTTTTCCTTCATTTCAACTTTGGTGAATATGGCAATTATGTGTCTTGGAGTTGCTCTTCTCGAGGAGTATCTTTGTGGCGTTCTCTGTATTTCCTGGATTTGAATGTTGGCCTGCCCTACTAGGTTGGGGAAGTTCTCCTGGATGATATCCTGAAGAGTGTTTTCCAACTTGGTTCCATTTTCCCCCTCACTTTCAGGCACCCCAATCAGACGTAGATTTGGTCTTTTTACATAATCCCATACTTCTTGCAGGCTTTGTTCCTTTCTTTTTCTTCTTTTTTCTTTTGGTTTCTCTTCTCACTTCATTTCATTCATTTGATCCTCCATCGCTGACATTCTTTCTTCCAGTTGATCGAGTCGGTTACTGAAGCTTGTGCATTTGTCACGTATTTCTCGTGCCATGGTTTTCGTCTCTTTCATTTCGTTTGTGAGCTTCTCTGCATTAATTACTCTAGCCATCAATTCTTCCACTTTTTTTTCAAGATTTTTAGTTTCTTTGCGCTGGGTACGTAATTCCTCCTTTAGCTCTGAGAAATTTGATGGACTGAAGCCTTCTTCTCTCATGTCGTCAAAGTCATTCTCCGTCCAGCTTTGATCCGTTGCTGGTGATGAGCTGCGTTCCTTTGGAGGGGGAGATGCGCTCTTATTTTTTGAATTTCCAGCTTTTCTGCCCTGCTTTTTCCCCATCTTTGTGGTTTTATCTGCCTCTGGTCTTTGATGATGGTGATGTACTGATGGGGTTTTGGTGTAGGTGTCCTTCCTGTTTGATAGCTTTCCTTCTAACAGTCAGGATCCTCAGCTGTAGGTTGTAGCTGTAGGAGATTGCTTGAGGTCCACTCCAGACCCTGTTTGCCTGGGTATCAGCAGCAGAGGCTGCAGAAGATAGAATATTTCTGAACAGCGAGTGTACCTGTCTGATTCTTGCTTTGAAAGCTTCCTCTCAGGGGTGTACTCCACCCTGTGAGGTGTGGGGTGTCAGACTGCCCCTAGTGGGGGATGTCTCCCAGTTAGGCTACTCAGGGGTCAGGGACCCACTTGAGCAGGGAGTCTGTCCCTTCTCAGATCTCAACCTCCGTGTTGGGAGATCCACTGCTCTCTTCAAAGCTGTCAGACAGAGTCGTTTGCGTCTGCAGAGCTGCTGCATTTGTTATTGTTTACTGTGCCCTGTCCCCAGAGGTGGAGTCTACAGAGACAGGCAGGTTTCCTTGAGCTGCTGTGAGCTCCACCCAGTTCGAGCTTCCCAGCAGCTTTGTTTACCTACTTAAGCCTCAGCAATGGCGGGCGCCCCTCCCCCAGCCTCGCTGCTGCCTTGCAAGTAGATCACAGACTGCTGTGCTAGCAATGAGGGAGGCTCTGTGGGTGTGGGACCCTCCCGGCCAGGTGTGGGATATGATCTCCTGGTGTGCCTGTTTGCTTAAAGCGCAGTTTTGGGGTGGGAGTTACCCGATTTTCCAGGTGTTGTGTGTCTCAGTTCCCCTGGCTAGGAAAAGGGATTCCCTTCCCCCTTGCGCTTTCCAGGTGAGGCAATGCCTCGCCCTGCTTCAGCTCTCGCTGGTCGGGCTGCAGCAGCTGACCAGCACCGATCGTCTGGCACTCCCCAGTGAGATGAACCCAGTACCTCAGTTGAAAATGCAGAAATCACCGGTCTTCTGTGTCGCTCGCGCTGGGAGTTGGAGACTGGAGCTGTTCCTATTCGGCCATCTTGCTCCGCCCCCATGTGCCACATTTTCTTAATCCAGTCTGTCACTGATGGACATTTGGGTTGATTCCAAGTCTTTGCTATTGTGAATAGTGCCACAATAAACATACGTGTGCATGTCTTTATAGCAGCATGATTTATAATCCTTTGGGTATATACCCAGTAGTGGCCAGTGGAATTGGTTGGGTAAAAAGATCCCTTTCTCTCCTGCTGTCCTGACTCCACTGGGAGTCCCTATGACCCTATGAGCAAGGTTGATGTTCAGCAGGGTTTGCACTGGTACTGCTGAACAGAGGGTTTGTGGCTGGTGTCTGATTGGTTAGGCGGTCATTTTAACTGGTTGATGCCCGTGCTGTACTGAGAGTTGAGTATTTTGTAAATCACCACTGCCTGTGACAGCAACTGAAAAACCATTCAAATCTCTTAACACACACACACTTTCTTTGAAGCCAGAGACTACTGGAAATGTTTTGCTCTCTACTGGAAAGAAAGGATTTTGAGAGTCAGGCAGCCCATCCCTTGCTCTGGGCAACACCAAACTTCCTCCTTTAAGACTTGAGAAGGTTGACTTTTCTCCCCTCCCTGTTTTCCTATCTGTAAATTGGGATTCATCACTCCTACTCCCTGTGCGCCTCGTGTAATTATGCAAACCCTATTTCAAAGTTGGGGGAAGGGAAGATTTTAATGTGCTTGTCCTGAAATAGTTTGACCAGGCTGCTGCTTCCAGAGCCGAAAGTCAGGATGTCAAGGTTGAGTCTGTGGGTAGTCATTTGTCATCAGAATGAAGGCAGGATCACGGGGTGGGTGCTGCAATTAAAGATGCTGCAGAGACTAGGCGAACCAGCTTCCTGTCACCATGTTTCATGGTTTCCAGCCTCCGCATTGATGAATGATGGCAATGTGAGGAAATCCTATTTGTCAGCTTGTTTTTGCTGTTTGTTTTTATTACCAGTTCAAAGATCAAAAAAGTTCTAGCCAGCTTTCTTTTTGAAAAGGAGTCTTGCTCTGTCACCTGGGTTGGAGTGCAGTGGCTTGATCTCGGCTCATTGCAGCCTCCGCCTCCCGGGTTCAAGTGATTTTCCTGCCTCAGCCTCCTGAGTAACTGGGATTACAGGCGCACACCACCACACCTGGCTGATTTTTGTATTTTTAGTAAAGACGGAGTTTCACCATGTTGGCCAGGCTGGTCTCAAACTCCTGACCTCAGGTGATCCTCCCACCTCGGCCTCCTAAAGTGCTGAGATTACAGGCATGAGCCACCACCCCTGGTCCTAGCCATCTTTCTTGCAATATTTTCTTTGGTCTATATCCCTAAAATAAATAAATATCATGATGTTTGCGATTGCAAAGTTTGCAAATTGAAGGTCATTGGGTCATATCTAGCCAATACACACATTGTGTTTGGTCTACAAGGTTTTGGATAGTGGCCAACATTTAAAAATCTGAAATTACTACTTTAAAATTTACGTTAAAAATAGAATTCATCATTTCTCTTAGAAAATGGAATGCCTGCAGCACTGAGCCCTTTTTTTGCAAGGCAATGGTAAGGTGATCTAACAGTTGCCCTTCTTTACCCTGGGAGGGTAATTTCTAGATCATAGTTAACTCATTTATTTACATTATTTGCCCTCTACAGTTGTAAGAATTTGTGATCCCCAAATTAAACTAAAATTTTAGAAAAAAAATTTTAAATTTTCGAACCTTAAGCAGAAGAGAGCTTTATTTGTGTTTAAGTCTCAGTAAGGACCACACATGGCTGAAAATAACATAATGCTTCCCAGAATACCTGACAATAACAGCATTAAAATAGAAAATCCTCTTATTTGTGACGCATGACAAGGAGTCTAGGGCTATTGTGACTGCTCAGCAATGTTTTTAGGGAGTCAGGCCATTTTTAATCTCTGCAGGACCACCTTTAGCAGGTTGGTTTTCTTGCTCATGTCTGTTGCCTCACGGTTGTAAGATAGCTGTCATGCCTCCAGCCACAGATCCACATTCCAAGGATGAAGAATGAAGCAGGAAGGGCAAAGAATATATCAGAAAAGCTCAACATTCCCAGAAGCCATAAGCTATTTCCTGCTGTCTGGAAGGTATCACAGAGCCACTACCACCTATAAGGGATTACAGAAAGTTGGAAACATGCAGCACAGCACTGAACATCAGACTCAAAGAGCGGTGAAGGATGAAATTTTTAGTCACTAAGACTGGCATTCAAGTTCTAACTTAACCACTTGCCACCAGTGTGACCTTAAGCAAGTGACTTAGCCTCTCTGACCCTCAGTTTCTCCCTTGATAATGGGGGTAGTATTAGTACCTATAGTGTAAGATTTTCAGGGAATTTATTGAGTTAGTGACTATGAAGTAATTTGCATAGCACATGATGATGATGATGGTGATGGTGATAGTGAGTGATGATGGTAGTGATGGTGATAGTGGTGATGATGCTGACAATCATTGTGATGATGATGATGGTGATGATGATGTTGATGATGGTGATTGTGATGATGGTGGTGATGGTGATGGTGATGGTGATGGTGATTGTGGTAGTGATGACAATGATAGTGATGGTGATGATGATGGTAATGATGATGGTGGTGGTGATGATTGTGGTGATGGTAATGATGATGGTGATAGTGGTGATGATGAGATGATGGTATTGATGGTGTGATGATGGTGATTGCGATGGTGATGATGATACTGATACTGTTGATGATGATGATGATGGTGGCGATGATGATGGTGGTGGTGATGGTGATGATGATAGTAATGATGGTGGTGGTGATGGTAATGATGATGGTGGTGGTGATAATGATGGTGGTGATGATGATGGTGTTGATGTGATGATGGTGGTGGTGATGGTAATGATGATGGTGATAGTGGTGATGATGAGATGATGGTATTAATGGTGTGATGATGGTGATTGTGATGGTGATGATGATGCTGATGCTGTTGATGATGATGATAATGATAATGGTGGCGATGATGATGGTGGTGGTGGTGGTGATGGTGATGATGATGGTGATGATAGCAATGATGGTGGTGGTGATAATGATGATGGTGGTGGTAATGATGGTGGTGATGATGATAATGATGATGGTGTTGATGTGATGATGATGGTGATAGTGGTGATGGTGATGATGATGGTGGTGGTGATGATAATGGTGGTGGTGATGGGATGATGGTGTGATAATGGTGATTGTGATGATGATGATGCTGTTGATGGTGATGATGATGGTGATGGTGGTGATGATAGTAATGATGGTGGTGGTGATGACGGTGGTGATGATGATGATAATGTTGATAGTGTTGATGTGATGATGATGGTGATGGTGGTGATGATAGTAATGATGGTGGTGGTGATGACGGTGGTGATGATGATGATAATGTTGATAGTGTTGATGTGATGATGATGGTGATGATGGTGGTGGTGATGGTGATGATGATAGTGATGATAGCAATGATGGTGGTGGTGATAGTGATGATGGTGGTGGTAATAATGATGGTGGTGATGATGATAATGATGATGGTGTTGATGTGATGGTGATGGTGGTGATGGTGATGATGATGGTGGTGATGATGATAATGGTGGTGGTGATGGGATGATGGTGTGATAATGGTGATTGTGATGATGATGATGCTGTTGATGGTGATGATGATGATGATGGTGGTGATGATAGTAATGATGGTGGTGGTGATGACGGTGGTGATGATGATGATAATGTTGATAGTGTTGATGTGATGATGATGGTGATGATGGTGGTGGTGGTGATGGTGATGATGATAGTGATGATAGCAATGATGGTGGTGGTGATGATGATGGTGGTGGTGATGATGATAATGATGATGGTGTTGATGTGATGATGATGGTTATGACGATGGTGGTGGTGATGATAATGGTGGTGGTGATGGGGATGATGATATTAATGATGGTGATGTTGATGCTGATGGTGGTAATGATGGTACTGATGGAGTGATGGTGATGGTGTGATGATGGTGATCATGATGGTGATGATGATTATGATGATGGTGATAATTGGTTTTAGTTAAATGGAAGCCATAAGTTTTCAAATAGTGTTGTTAAAGTAGTGCCAATATACCCTCTGATATGATGTACTGAAAAAGACAAATCACCTCTGTGGTACTCTTCCCAAAAATGCCTAACCTCAATTTAATCCTGAGAAAGCATTGAACTATCCAAATTGAGGAACATTCTACAAAATAACTGACCAAACTGGTAAGGTCAAGAAAGATGAGGAAAGACTGAGGAACAGCCCCAGATTGAAGGCGAGTAAGGAGCTCTGACAAGTAAAGACACTTGGGCAATCCCAGATTGGATCCTGGAACAGTAACGGAATGAGTGTGTCAATTAACAGCATTTGAATAATGTCTGTAAATTATTCAGTGAATTTGGGTGGGGCTGAGTAGAGGTTATATAGGAACTCTCTGTTCTATATTTTCAACTCCTCTTTCATTCTAAAATTACCTCAAAATTAGAAATTTAAAAATTATAACAAGTGGTGCCAAGTAAGAAGTTAATAAAAAATTGCTCCTGACATTTCCTGGCTCTTAGGTACTCTGAGGGGGTTTTGTAATGTGCCATCTGTTATGGGTTGAATTGTGTCCCCAAAAATTCACATTTTAAAGTCCTAATCACAGGTACTGTAGAATGTGACCATATTTGAGAATAGGTTCATTGCAGATATAGTTAGTTAAATACTGAAATAAGGTGGGCCCCTGATCCAATATGGCTAGTGTCCTTATAAAAGAGAACGCTGTATAGAGAGGCAGACACCCACACAGTGAGAACACCAAGTGAAATGAAAGCAGAGACTATAGAAGCCAAGGAACACCAAAAATTGCCAGCAAATCACTGGAAAACAGAAGAGATGCATAGAACAGATTCTCCCTCACTTCCTCAGAAGGAACCAACCCTGCTAACATCCTAATTCCATAATTCTAGACCTTCACAACTGTGCAGAAGATAAAAAAGCTATTTGTTCTAAGGCACACAGCTTATAGTGCCTTGTTACAGAAGCTGCAAGAAACTGATACACCATGATTTACTAATCTATAAAACTGTCATGCTGAGCAAAGGCCTTTATGCTCAGATAAAACCTTATGCATCACCCACTTGTGCCAGCCATTGCTAACCTTGATATCAGAGGAGCAGAGATGGTCTCCCCAACAGTGCCTCCCTGAAATGCTGCCTTCCTGGAGTCAATCCTGTGGGCTCTGACATGTTACCCGGGTAACAACGTAACTAGCTCGAGAGGAGTCTAACTCTAGAGGAGTCATCCCTTAATCAGCGATTCCCATGAGGTCATGACCATCATTCCCATGTCACTCAGAACTCTTGGCTTCAAGAGACAGAAAAACAGGGAATATATTGGTTTATCTATCCAAACTGCAGTCAGAGGAGATCTGAAGTTCGGCTCTGGGGTTACCTGATGCACAGACCCAACCCCAGGTGCCTCAGTGGTTCTTCCCTACCTCTCCATCTTGACATTGTCTCTGCCCACAGGGCTGCCTCCCACATTCAACAGACTTTTCCATATCACAGGGGGTATGACCACACGCAATTCCATTGATTTCCTCCACCTTGTCCCAAGAACAAGGAGGAGGAAATAGAGACTTAACTTTGAAATAATATATCAGGTGAGGACTCTAATTGGTCCAGTGTGGGTTTGGAGCACACCTTAGAGTAGCCACTGATGCTGGGCATGATGATTGGCCTGGCCTATGACATGCACCATGATGCTTGACCTTGCTTGTGACATAGGCCAATAGATCTTACCTGGGATGAGACCTATTTTAGAAGAAGAAGGAGAATTAAAGACATAGCCACAAGAGGAATCACTTAGGTCATTGCCTAGTGCCCCACACCACCCCTCTAACAAGTGATAGCACCAGGCCTCAAACCCAGTCTGTCTGTTGAAACTGGACTCCACCAATTACTTTCTGAATCACATTGGACAACTTGTTCTCTTGGATCTTCAGTTTTTTAATTATTAAATGGGAAGAATAATATAAATTATTTCACACACTAGTCAACTGGCCTCTGTAAGATAATATACACAAGATCCTTGGAAAAATGCCTGACAGAAATAGGGTCTGTAAATCATTTCCACCCCCATCGAGGTCAATGAAAAAAAATTCTCTTGAGCTGAGGATATTGACATAAGGAAGAAGAGCCAACCCTGAGCCACAGAGTGAGCAGGGGGACAGCAATCAATCACATCCCTCCACAGTTCCATGCTGTTTGTCTGTAACCATGTCCTTAAAGAAAACACACATATCCAAAAGTGGATAAAGAAAGTCTGGTGCCTGATGTCATTGTGTCATTTGTAATTTGGGGTTTGAGAACACTTTCTTTGCAAGTCACAAAAACCCAATTCAAACTAGTTTACACACACACACACCCCACAATACTCTGTGGGTTCCTATGAGCTTCAGGTATTGCTGGAGATATATATATCTCTCTTCATCTCTTAACTCTGCTTTCCTACACGCCAGCTTCTTGCTCAGGTGGGCTCCCTCCCCATGAGGTGGCAGAGATGGTCTTCGGTAAGTGCCCAGCGTGCATTCTACCAGTGTACCAACTCCAGAGGAAAGAGCATTTCCTTATTTTCACCACATCATAAAATAGCCAGGATATAACTTATATTGGCCTAAGTTGCCCATTCCTGACCTAACTAGAGAGTACAAGGAAATGAGGTACTCCACTAAGTGAGGCCTGAGCCAAGTGCCTATGCAGGGACTGGGGGTCCACCGCACACCAAATTCCCGGGCTAACTAGTGGAAAGCAGAATGTCTGAAAAAATAACTGGGATAAATGCGAGAAAGACAAAAGGAATGGATGTCCACCATAATAAAAGCACCACCACCATAATAATCAGACCCAGCCCATGTCTATCCTCAGGTCCTCCAAGAAGCAGATACCAAGACAGACCTCCATGTTCAATTGATTTACTGGGAGCATAAAGGGGGAAGAGCAGGATAAAGGCAAGGGAGGCTTCAGATCAAGAAGCAGGTCTGCATGGTGCTCTCCAGGTTCATCTGCATTGCTGCAAATGCCAATAGTTCCTACTTTTTAAAGGCTGAAAAATATTTGATTATACGTGTGGACCATATTTTGCTGGTCCATTCATCTACTGATGGACATTTGATCTGAGAAGATAGGGAATTGCTGTTCACCAGGTGTAAAGTTCTTGTTATGCAACATAAGTAAGTCCTAGACATTTGCTACAGCCTTGTGCCCACAGTTCACAAGACTTATTCTGTGCTTAAAAAAATTTGTTGAGGGTAGATCTCATGTTAGGTGTTCTTATCACAATTTTAGAAAAAAATAGATGCAGATCTGCTGCCTGGGAAAGGAGAGCAGGAAGCAAAAAGGATTGGGGAGGAACCTCCGACTGCAGCACAGGCTGAGGATGTCTCAGGAACCCAGAAGAGAACTCCAGAGCAAAGACTGAGTTCGAAGGAGACGCACTCAGGCTTCACCTGCCACAATCAGACATCAGAGGAGAGAGCAATCTCTGCATGAACATTCTGAATGCTGAGTCAAATCCAACACGACGGCAACTGGAGTGAAGTAGAGTCGGCTACCCTCTCTGCAGCAAGCTCTCTGCAAGGGACTCCTCATCTCTGTATCCCCATGGCCACCATAGCCTAAACCTGCTAATCCAGGGTCAATTAAATCCTACTTTTTTCCCAGGTTCCTTGAAGCCTGATTTAAAAATAAAATGTGTACATAGTTAAGGTGTACAGTGTGGTATGTTGATATACCTGTATATTATAAAACAATTACTACAATTAAGCTATTAATAATTAAGATTTCCATCAGCTCACACAGTTACAAGTTGAATTCATAGGCACTGAGAGTAAAAGGCCAGTTGCCAGAGTGAGTGAAATGCAGGGATTGGAGTCAAAGGGTACAAACTTAGAGCTTTAAAACAAATACCTTCTGGAGACCTAATATACAGAGTGATGACCACAGTTAATAATAATGTGTTATATACTTGAAATTTGCTAAGAGAGTAGATCTCAAGTGTTCACAAGTAAATCCTACTTACATTCCCAAATGGCCTATTTTTTTGTTTACAACCAAACCCTTACTTGTCTTTGGAAATAGAAATTGTTGCTTTGAACTTACCAGAGAAATGATTGCTCATAATTTAAATATTCCAAGAGGTATAAGGACCATATTCGTGTTTCCTCAAAACAATATCTTTCTTATATATTTGGGAATTTAGGATGATAGACAGATAGGTAGGTTGATAGATAGATACATAGATAGATAGATAGATAGATAGATAGATAGATAGATAGATAGATAGATAGATAGATAAATTATAGAGTCTCCTTTTGAACAAACAGGTTACTGCAAGCATATTTAAAGAAAAAAATTCTAGAGCAATTAACTGCACCAAATTTTCTTTCCTGTAAAAATACCTTATAAATTACTTATTGCAAATAAGAAAACAGTGAGGTGGAGGATAAAACTTAGAATTCACTCTTTTGTAAATAAAGATAATTACTTTGTCCCAGTGAATCTCTGAGGTCTTGTTTTCATCAATTTAGGAGGGTTAGGTTTGAAAGTCCTTCAGGCCGGGCGCGGTGGCTCAAGCCTGTAATCCTAGCACTTTGGGAGGCCGAGACGGGCGGATCACGAGGTCAGGAGATCGAGACCATCCTGGCTAACAGAGTGAAACCCCGTCTCTACTAAAAAATACGAAAAAAAAAAAAACTAGCTGGGCGAGGTGGCGGGCGCCTGTAGTCCCAGCTACTCGGGAGGCTGAGGCAGGAGAATGGCGTGAACCCAGGAGGCGGAGCTTGCAGTGAGCTGAGATCCGGCCACTGCACTCCAGCCTAGGCAAGAGAGCCAGACTCCACCTCAAAAAAAAAAAAAAAAAAAAAAAGAAAGTCCTTCAAGTGAAGCCTATCTAAAAGTTTACCCTGTGGTCTCCTATAAAAGTTTGGAAAATGCTAAGAAAATTTTTGCTTTTAATTTTTTTTTCATTTCATGTGTCCAAGAGCACATATTGTGTGCTTTTAGTGGGAATTTAATTATTTGACTAAATTATATGGGTCTAACAGGTTTCACTAAAGTTCAGAAAAGTCGAGCGTGATGGTATTTAAGTGTGATGTCATCTGTATCACCTGGTGATCCCATTATCATAGCTTTCCTTATGCTTTACTCAACAATCTTGAGCATGCTGGATTCTCATACCTGATAGTAAAACTTTTAGGATTCTTTCCTTTCTTTCTTTCTTTCTTTCTTTCTTTCTTTCTTTCTTTCTTTCTTTCTTTCGTTCTTTTGTTCTTTCGTTCTTTCGTTCTTTCTTTATCTCTTTCACTCTTTCTCCCTCTCTCTCTCTCTCTTTCTGTCTTTTTTTTTTTTTTTTTTTTTTTTTTTTTTGAGACAGAGTCTCGCTCTCTCACCCAAGCTGGAGTGCACTGGCACAATCTTGGCTCACTGCAACCTCCACCTCCCGGGTTCAAGCAATTCTCCTGCCTCAGCCTCTCAAGTAGCTGGGATTACAGGCATGCACCACCATGCCCAGCTAACTTTTGTAATTGTTATACAGATGTGGTTTCCCCATGTTGGCCAGGCTGGTCTCGAATTCCTGGCCTCAAGCAATCTGCCCATCTCGGGCTCCCAAAGTGCTGGGATTACAAGCGTGAGCTACCGCGCCCAGCCAGATCATTTCTTGTATGTGGTTGTTTGTTTTCTCCAACAACAGTCATCTTTGGACCCCAAAATCAGGAAAACGCACTGGAGTCCAAAATGCTCCCTGAGGTGCCCTGTTTGTGTGTGTGTGTGCATACATACTTATGCATACATACATGTAATGCATATGACTATGCATATATAATTACATGTGAAAACATACTTGGTTTTCAGGTTTTTCATTAGGACCCTTTTTGATCTGCATGTCATGATCTTGCCAATAGGTCTCCCAAATGAGTGTTTGGGTTGCTGGTGTTAACCTGGGAGCACAGAAAAACACTTTGGTCACTTACAGTGCTGATGCCCCGGCGGCACCACTGCCCAATTGAATCAGAACCTCTGGGAATGGGACCTGAGAATTGGCATTTTTTTAAAGCTCCCCAGGCAATCCTAATGGGTGAGACCACATTTGGTGGGCTAAGCTATTACATAATCTTATTTTTGGTCAGCATCGAAGCATGCATTGGTATAGTCCATAGGTATATTTTCCAGTTAATTTCTGTAATATGCACCGTTGTACTCCTGATCTGGACGTGCTAATTCCTCTCTAGGTCATGGCGTTTCAAAACCTCCCCTGACCACCCTGTCTCTCCTCTCACTGCCCCAAATCCACTTCTCCTTTTTTCAATAGTGTGTCCACTGCCTGACGCTACGCTCTGGACCCGTTGATCTCTGGTTATTGTCTGTCTCCCTTCCCAGAACATAAGTTCCATTGGAAAAAGGCTTTTTGTTTTATGTGTTGTATCTCAAGTGTCAAGAACATTCTAGAAAGTGGCAGGTGAGTCCCCTTGGGTAGCAGACCCCGGATGCTGGTTTGCACACAGGGCATTCGTTCTGAAGTGTGCTTGGGTTCTTCTGCAGTAGAAGGGAGGGGCAGAGGCAGGATGGGATTCAGGGAGAAGTCGAGGCCATGCAGTCCCCAGGAGCAAGGATTCAGCAAGTCCCATGGCGGGCGGGGAGTAGGGGGTCTCTTCAGAGCCTCCCTGAGCTAGGATGAGGAGGCTGAACCTCTCTATCTCCACAGGCATCTCCAGAAGGAGATGGGACCTTGGATGAGGTGGTTTTCTTCAGCTGAGGCCATCGCTAGCATGCTGCCTGCAGGGTGTCACCCTCCAGCAGAACTCCTAGAGGTTGAAGGAATCCATCCTTCCTTCCTAGAGAGGGGTTCCAGGGGTACATCACAGTGAACACCCCAGTGGTCAATAAATATTTCGGCAACCGTCTTTCTAGTTCCCACTAGATAAACACACACAGACACACGCGCGCGCACACACACACACACACACAGCAGAACCTTGATATTTGAGCTCGCATGCAGGTACTTTACCTTGGAAAATAATCACAAAGAATAGGTTGGCCTAGGGAGAATAAAGCAGGGAATGAGATAAGCAAATATGAGGATGTGTTCATCAATAACGCTGTGGGCAACAGGGACTCAATCCTGCTGAGGACCTGAGGAGGCATAAAAAGTGCACTTTAGAGTTGCGTTCATGAACAGGCACTTCCCAATAGAAGACATACCAGCAGCCAACAAGAACATGGAAAGATGTCCCACATCACTCATCATCAGAAAAATGCAAGTCAAAGCCACAATGAGATTTCATCTCTCACCAGTCAGGATGGCTAGTATTAAAAAGTCAAGAAACAACAGATGCTGTCAAGGCTGTTCAAAAAGGGAACTCACATACATTGTTGGTAGGAATGTTAATTAGTTTAGCCACTGTGGAAAGCAGTATGGAGATTTCTCAGATAACTTAACCCAGAACTACCATTTGACCCAACAATCCCATTACTGGGCATATATCTGAAGGAAAACAAATCATTCCACCAACATGATATATGCACTCTCATGTTTATTGCAGCACTATTCACAATAGGAGACATGGGATCAACCAGCGAGCCCATCGACAGTGGATTGGATAAAGAAAACATGGTACATATACCATGGAATACTATGCAACTATAAAAAAGAATGAAATCATCATGTCCTTTGCAGCAATGTGGATGCAGCTGGAAGCCATTATCCTAAGTGAACTAACAATGAAACAGAAATCAAAATACTCCATGTTCTCACTTATAAGGGGGAGCTAAATATTGTATACTCATGGAATTAAGGACGTCAACAATAGACACTGGGGATTACTAGAGAGGAGAAGGAGGAAGGGAGGCAAAGATTGAAAAACTAACTTTTGGGTACTATGCTCAGTACTTGGGTAATGGGATCATTTGTATCCCAAACCTCAGCATCATGCACTATACCCAGGTAGAAACCTGTACATGTATTTCCAGAATCTAAAAGAAAAGTAGAAAAAAGAAAAGAAAATGTGGCACATATATACCGGGGAATACTATGCAGCCGTGAAAAAGGATGAAATCATGTCCTTTGCAGCAACATGGATGCAGCTGGAAACCATCATCCTAAGTGAACTAGGAAGCAGAAAATAAAATACCGCATGATCTCATTTATAAGTTGGAGCTAAACAATGGGCACACATGAACATAAAAATGGAGATAAACACTGGAGACTCACAAGGGTGGGGGCAGGATGGGACGGGATGAGGATTGAAAAGTTATCTATTGGGTATAGTTTTAACCATTTGAGTCATGGGTACACTAGAAGCCCCACCATATGCAATATACCCATGTAACAAACAAGCACATGTATCCCCTTGGTACGGTTTGGCTCTGTGTCCCCACCCAAATCTCATCTTGAATTGTAAACCCCACATGTCAAGGGGGAGACCTGGTGGGAGGTGATTGGATCATGCGGGTGGTTTTCCCCAAGCTGTTTTAATGATAATGAGTGAGTTCTCATGAGATCTTATGGTTTAAAAGTGGGGCACTTCCCCAGTTGCTCTCTCACTGCTGCCGCCATGTAAGACGCCACCTTACTTCCTCTTCACCTTCCACCAGGATTGTAAGTCTCCTGAGGCCTCCCCAGCCATGTGGAACTGTGAGTCAACTAAACCTCTTTTCTTTGTAAATTACCCAGTCTCAGGTTGTTCTTTATAGCAGTGTGGAAATGGACTAATACACCCCTGAATCTAAAATAAAAATATTTTGGGAAAAAGGAAAATAATTTTCTGCCCAAACCAGGAAAATGGGGAGTGACCATTCACTAGCTCTTGTCTCCACTACTCCAGGTTTGCCTAGAGTCATGAACTCTCTACTTTCCAAGTTTGTACATGCAGCCTCTAGCTGAGCAAGAGGGAGACCAACTGTCCTGGTTTGTCCAGAACTGACCTGGTTTTACCACCGAAAGTCTCACGTCCCGGGAAACTCTTTATGCCTGGGTAACGTAGGACAGTTGTTCACGGTCTAGGCAGCTTCCCCCAACTACCCATGTGACAGCTGCATAGAAGCCTCAGGGCAGAGCAAGAAATACTTGAGGCAGCAGGGGTGAGTGCAGCCTCATCTGCAGGTCGCTGGCTCTGGCGGTAACCACGGCAGTTAGAAGGTGAATAGGGGAGTGTGAGACAGCAGGCAACAGGCATCGGGTACAAAGTGTCAACCACTGTCCTCTGCTCCTCAGTCAGGCAGGCATCTCACATTTGGAAACTTAGGTCCTGCAGTCTAGGCAAATACCCGTCACAGTTTTGTTGAATGTTTTCTTGGCATAGAGGTCGTGTTTATGTGGCCTAATCCCTTCAACCTGTCCAAAAACCTGGGTGAAAAATGGAGACGTGTTTTTTAAAGGCCCCTGTATTTAGCGAATGCCCAGAGAGTGGGCTGTTCACATTGTCTTTTAAATGACAGATTTTCTCGTGCATTGGGCTTGTTTGCTTTCGTTCGTATATGAACAAAGAACAAAATTTGGCTCTTGGGAAACCTTCTGGACCTGCCGGAAGCGATGGGTGGTTGCCAGGCTTACACACATCTGACTGTTAATTGAGTCCCAGCCACTATAATGAAATTAGCCTCAGCTGCTCTGGAGTTGTTTGGATTCGGGGCCAATGAGGCATTTGGCACAAAGAGGTATCAAATATTTGTTTGCGCAACGTTCCACAGTGTGCGTTAGTCTTTCTTTAAAAGATCACAATGTGAGGAGGAAAAGTGCTCTTTGGCTGTGAGTGATGGGAAAAAACAAAAACTCAATCAAGAAAATGTGTGCTTTGGTACATTTAGTGTCAGTGTGATAGGACAGCCTTGAAGCCAATGTGTTCAATCCGTTTATGAGTCCGTCTCTCTCGCTCTCAGACTGCAAGATTGGTGGGCAGGTCCGTCGTTCCTTGGCACAAAATGTTTTCCCTCTAGAGGTTTCTCTGAAGCAAACAAGGTAGTTCGGACTGCATCCTTGTCTCTCAGCTGATTGTCCCCAACTGCAGGGCATCACACGCCCAACGTCACTGAAGTGCTGTTCTCTACCCCTCTGGGCATCCCGGCATGCCAGTGTCAGATCTGTTAGCAATAATGACATGTCCCTTCATGGAGAACCGGGCCCTCGTTTGTAATTGCCTGACACTAATAACAAGGAGGAAAGATCTTTGCTAACTGATAAATTCTGTGCTACCAAGATACAAGAAAGCCGTGCATTACTACCCCATTTTGTCAGACTCCTGGAAAATGTATTAAAGCAGAACCCTGCGTTAATTTAAGGAACGCTAATTCCATACGTAACGTAAACCCCTGCCAAATGCGTATGTATTTTACCGATTATCCCTGTACCATTCACCCCCTACCCTGACAGCGCTGGCATATTTTTGCTCTTCAATTAGCCAGATCCCTCCAATGCAGATGGGA
Organism: Chlorocebus sabaeus; assembly: GCF_047675955.1. Taxonomy (NCBI): domain Eukaryota; kingdom Metazoa; phylum Chordata; class Mammalia; order Primates; family Cercopithecidae; genus Chlorocebus; species Chlorocebus sabaeus. Next base: position 126,332,286 of record NC_132914.1, on the reverse strand, counting down.
TGTTCACAGCCATGAGTGGGTTAGTGTATATGAGATGTTATCTGAGCTAATTAAACTAAGATAGAAGACACCCACTGTAACACTGCTCTCTGATGCTTTTGATGTTTCTGTTCCTTGTATGTACCCCATGCTGGGAGAAAGGTTGAAGGGGTCCAAAAAATGCAAACAGGATTATTGCTAAAGAAAAAAAAAAGAGAGAGAAACCGAGGCAAGAGAATGAAAGTGATAGCCACAAGATGACAGAGCCACCAAAACATTTTTATTTGGCTTCATAATGCTTCTGAGACAGAAGCCACAGATAAGAGACGAATATGGATCCATAGATGTAAATGTAGAGAGATTTATAGATATTAATATAAGTGGATTTAACTTCCCTGTATGTTTTCCCTTGGCTAATTTTAAAGACACGTACCTTAAGTGACACATTGAGCAAAAGGAAAGTTAGGAAAACTTACAGGCGGAGAAGCATCTGAGCACAAGCAATCCCCAAGTGCCCCTTATCTCACAAAGAGGGGTGCTCAGGTTGGGCATAGCTGGCCCCCCGGGAACGTTCTCCAGCCTGACCATGTGCTATATAAACTTACAGGAAAATTAGGAAAAGAAAGGAACACCCTGTTGACTGTTTCAAGAGGAAATTTCTGACCAAGCAAGTGGCCACGTCACAGTGCTCTGCAATGTGTGGTCTGTACATAAGCCCAGGTTTGCAGGCTCCACATGACTGGTGCTCAATGAGGCAGGTACAGAGTCAGGAGTGAGTATTTAGAAATGTTCACAGTGCACTTTGGGAGGCCAAGGCGAGTGGGTCACTTGAGTCCAGATGTTCAAGACCAGCCTAGGCAACATAGTGAAACCCCGTTTATATATATATATAAAAAAAATAGAAAAGTTGACCAAACATGTCTGTACACACCTGTAGTCCCAGCTACACAGGAAGCTTGAGCCCAGCAGGTTGAGGCTGCAGTGAGCTGTGACTGTGTCACTGCACTCTAGCCTGGGTGACACAGTGAGAACCTGTCTCAAAAAAAAAAAAAAAAAAAAAGTCCACAGCAATTCAACATCGTCACATCACCTGAACACGTTTTTATCATATTGTACAAAAGTGTTAGTCTACACTGGGTTGGAAATTTTTTCTTAACCACTCATCAATTAAGAAGATTTGAGCTAGGGGAATTGTGTCTTACGTCAAAATAGCTCAGAATTGCTGAACCAATTCTAGTGAAATTCTGAAAGGGTGGAGGGAATCCAGAATGTCTCCTCAACTTCTCCTTTCTGATCACGCACAATTTCTATTAGGAGATAGCGTCTCAGAAGTGTGTTTAATAGATGGTCTCCATGTTTCAAATATCAAAGTACATAATTCCTCTGGAAATGAACACACTTCCAAGAACATGTCACATTATTTCTGAGCGTATTTGCATCATCACCTCTGCAGACCTGCAGAAGAGCACGAAGCATCAATAATAAAATCCAGACATCCCCCTCCAGCCTTGCAAGAATGGGCTTTATCCCTAAGGTAAACACGCCATCTCTTCATGTCTTCCTCTTAGGATTAGTTACAGAGGCAGTCGCTTAATTGTAATGAGGTGGGGAAATGTAATTACATTAGTAGCTTGCACCAGAATTCCTCTTAGAGCGGAAACTGAGTTTGTTGGCTCAAAGGGAGGGGGAGCCCTTGAAAGTTCTGGGGATGAAACGTAGGTCTTCCCAAAGACCAATTAGTTTCCAAAAAATGAGGGCGTATACTCGCCAAAAGTTATGTACAAGGATGTTCACCGCAAATTCATTCATAATAGCCCAGAGCTGGAAATGACTCAAATCTCCATCAATAGGTGAACATGTTCTGTGCCCATTCAGTGAAATACTACCCAGCAACATAGAAGAGTGAACCACACCGAAGGCAAGAGCATGGATACATCTCACAGACCAGATGCTGAGCAATGAAGCCAGAAACAAAAGCTAATAGGTGGCACAGTTTCTTCTATGTGAAGTTCTAGGATGAGCAAAACTGACCTATGGTGAAAGGAACCAAAATAATAGTTAACGTGGATGGAGGATGGAAATAAGCAACTAGAGAGACTTTAGGAGAGCTCAAATGTTCCATGTTTTGATCTCATGGATGATACTGGGCTTCACAGATATAAACATTCACTGAGTTGCACAATTAAGATGTGTGCATGTAAACGTATTAAGGTACAGCTTCCTATTTTTGGAAATAGAAGTACCTGTACATGCAAGGTGAGTCTTGGGGATCCTGGGTGTGGGTGAGATTAATCTTCATGAGATGAAGAAAGCTCTGGGCTTGTCATTTTGAGGGAGGAGGCAGAAGTGGAGCAAAGAGAGGGTGTGAGGCCACATGGGAGCCACAGAGCCCTCCCTGTAACCCGGTAAATCTGCAGAAAGTTTAACAATTTGTGGAAAACTCACCATGAGGCTGCCTGTTTTAGTTGGGATTCTCCAGAGAAGGAGAACCAGTTGGCTGCACATAGATAGACGGGGAGATTTATTATAGGAATTGGCTCACACAGTTATGGAGGCTGAGAAGTCCCAAGATCTGCCGTCTGCAAGCTGGAGACCCAGAAAGCCGGTGGTGGAGTTCCAGTCCAAACTCAAAGGCCTGAGAACAGGGAAGCTGAAGGTGTAACTTGCATTCTGAATCCAAAGGCCTGAGAAGCAGGAGGGGCACAGTTCAAAGGGAGACAGCGACGGATGTCCCAGTAAAAGGAGAGAGAGAGAGAGAGAGAAAAAAAAAAGAAAGAGACACACAAGCTTTTGTATTGTTGGATAGTTTTTACCACATGCATGTATTATCTTTTTTAATTGTTCCATCTTTGTGTTCTACTCAGTCTCCTAACAGACTGCCTGAGGCCCATCTGCATTGGTGAGGATGAATCTGGTTTACTCAGTCCACTGATTCAAATGCTAATTTCTGCCAGAAACACCCTCACAGACACACCCAGAAATAATGTTTTATCAGCAATCTGGACATCCCTTAACCCAGTCAAGTTTACACATAAAGTCAACCATCACAGTATCCTTTGCGGAAATCACCGAAGGATCGTTTTCTGAGTTGGCTTGGGATAGACCCTGGAGACCCCACGTAGACAGAACCAAGAGGAGGAGAGTAGCATCCCCAGAAATTGTGGGATGTGGTGGAGGCAGACCCAGGTTCTATGGGACTTGAAGCTTCTACAGTTCACCTGGGGGCACATGTCTAAGAAAATAAACACAAAATTATGTACACTGAATTACTGAATATTTATTTTGGTTGAACAAAGAAATCAACAACAAATTACAAACTGTCAAAAGCTGGAAAATTCTAGAGGCGTCACAAAATATATAAAATATAACACAATGTCTTTATTAAATAACAGCTTGAACCACCTATGTAATACCTTTTTCTAAATTGTTTGGCTTTGAACAGTCATGGCCATGATTTTGTAACTGCTTTATTTATGAAAGAACTGAAAGATCGCTCATTTTTTATTTTAGCATAGTCAACAAAAATTTATTTTTTATTATTGGTAGTTTAGAAAAGTTCCTTTCTGCTTTATAACTCCATATTTTTAATGTTACATATTTTTATGATTATCCTCAAATTTGAGAAAAACCTATCAAGTATCTTTCTTATATGTAAGCTGTAAGATTTCAGGGTCTTTCAAGTTTTTTATGCAAGGTGACCAATCTTAAATACTCTGTACTTTCCTGGCAATCATTCACTCTAATCAGTTTGTCATCAATGTTTCTTTGGTATGATGTGTTATGAGTTTTATGTTAACTTCAATATTCCACGTCAAATAAGTAAGAAACGCAGAAATTCTGATCAAATCTATTTTGCATAATTCCCACTACAAAAGAAAATGTAGAGTACATTTATTATTTCGTATGCTCCATTATCAAGTAAATTTTGATGACAAGGAATTCATGTCTTACGAAGTACAGAGGAGAATAGAATCTTCTACTTCCAATTTCACAGGGAGCATCATGGGAACAATTTTCTGGAATCGAGCTTCTGGTGCCTCAGTTTTTGCCCTCTTGGGGTTTGACTTGATCATGCAACAGATATCTATTGAGCATCTATTGAATGCCGTATACCAAGTCCTGGAGATACAGAGATAAATCAGGCAGAGTCCCTGCTTTTGAGGAGCTCATGGTATCTAGCAGCAAATTCATGGGTGCCAAAACCAATGGTAGTACCAGGTTGTGAGCGTTGATTGTTACTCTCAAGACATCTCCAGTATGTCCTCTTTACCCAGCTAGAGCAGAAAAACTCCTTTAAGCCACTTTACTTTCCTTCTGTGTCACCCACTTTCTTTCCCCGACAGCATCTGGTATGTCTGGTGTGTACAATATGCCCGAAGATGAGGACTACATATTCAGCACTGGAAGGATGGAATGTGAGCTCTGGAAGGGCAGTAGGCCATGTGACCCACAGGCTAAATTTACAACGAGGACACAAGTAAACTAAAGTCATCTAAACTTAGGGACAGCCACATGAAGTCACACTGGCGGGTCACCCAGCATCGCTCTGCAGCAGTGGTGAAAACCATGGAGATGAGCGACTGCATTCTAGGGCTGCTTCAGAAGAACAGGGCCAGAATCGACTGGCTACCACGAGCCCACCACCCATCTCTTCTCCCTCGACCTGCCCGTTCTTATCCACCCACTTCCTAAAGCCAAAAACCCAAGGCTCAGTCTGGAGCCCTCCCTTTCTTTCACCCTCAATATCCAATCTAGCTGCAGTTCTTGTTGACTCCACCTCTAAAAATATCAAACCTATTTTATCTCTACAGCTCATCCAATGTCCAAACCACCAACATAAATGTCTCCTGGATGCTTACCACAGCTTTTGAACAGCTGTATCCCTCCACACTACTTTTTGTGTCAGTGTAGCGTGGTGGCCGGGGTGTGGTGTAGTGCTGTATTGGTTTTCCTTCGACTGAATTTTCCTTCTGTGGGTCCTAAGAGAGGATGTACTTCTTCGCTGCTTTGAATTTCAAGAGTCCATCTGCATTCCTGGGCTCGGGGGCCCCATTCTCCATCTTCAAAGCCAGCAACAGTGGGTTGAGTCCTTCTCAAAATTATTCACTCCTACTCTGCATCCATCTTCGTATCTCCTTTCCCAACTGACTCTTTTGCCCCTTTATAACTTTAAGGACCCTGGGTTCCACCTGGATAATTTAGGCTAATCTCCCTGTTTCAAGATCAGCTGACTAGTGGGCCAGGTGTGGTGGCTCATGCCTGTAATCCCTGTACTTTGGGAGGCTAAGGGTGGGGGTGGATCACCTGAGGTCAGGAGTTCAAGACCAGCCTGGCCAACATGTTAAAATCCCGTCTCTACTAAAAATACAAAAATTAGCCAGGCATGGTGGTGCACACCTGTAATCCCAGCCACCTGGGAGGCTGAGGCAGGAGAATCACCAGGAGGTAGAGGTTGCAGTGAGCCAAGATTGTGCCATTGCACTCCGGCCTGGGTGACAGATCAAGGCTCTGCCTCAAAAAGACAAAATAAAATAATAAAATAAAATAAAATAAAATCAGCTGACTAGCAAACTTTTAATTCCATCAGCAGCCTTACTTCTCCTTGGCCATGTAACCTACCTAGCATATTCACAAGTTCCAGGGATTAGGATGTGAACATCTTTGGGGAGCCATTATTCTGCCTACCACAAAAGCCTTATTGTTTATACCAGCATTTTAATTTTACTCTTTAGCATTTTAGCTGGAAATAATTTTAAACTAATAGAAAGTTGTAAAACAAATACAGAAACAAAAAAAGTGAACTGCACTGTGTAAATTAAAAAATAATTTGGAAAAACTGTACAGAGTTTATGTGTACCTTTCACCTCAGTCTTCCTAATGTTGACAATTTACATAACAATCATGCAATTATCAAAGCCAGGAGAATTATATGAATATTGTACTTATCTATCTATACTATTAACTAAACCACAGGCTGGTTTTTCATCTAATATCCTTTTTCTGTTTGAGGATCCAATCCAGGACCCCACAATGCATTTAGTAGTTGTGTCTTCTAAGTCTCCAATTTAGGACAGCCCCTCAACTTTTTCTAATTTTTCATCACCTTGGTGCTTTTGAAGAGTATGGCCAGGTAGATTTTTGAATGCCTCTGAGTTTGGGTCTATCTTGTGTTTTCTCATGATTAGACTGGACTTACACTTTCCCAGTAATAACCTCCCTGTGTGATGTTGGGATGTGGCATCAATATGACTAATCATTGGTGAGGTTAGCTTGGATCACTTGATGGCGGTATTAATCTGACACCACGCAAGCATCCTGTTCCTTCTCAGACTTTGACCCACTAATGTTAGCATCTGCTGATGTCTTTCACTCTTGCCCCCATAGACTGTACCTCGCCATGTAGCTGTAGTGGCTTCTTAAAAATGTAAAATAAGCCATTTCACTCTCATACACAAAACACCCTAATGGTCTTATGCAGTGCTTCTAATAAAATACAAGTTTCTCACCATAATGGTCTGGGATTCATGTGATCAAGCCCCTCCAACTTCCTCTCTCTTTTATTTTGGCTGCAGCCACAGTGTCTTTTTTTTATTATTTCTCTGATTTTGCCCTTGATTTTTCCTCTTCCTACATACCCTTAGCCTAGGTTTTTCACAGTTGACATGTGACAAAAGTTCGGGTCTCAGTGAAAACATCACCTCTCTCCACTGTCTCTTTCCCCTCCTGCCAGCACCCCTTGCCTCATACCTTTGCAGTTTGTTGCCCTATTTTATTTTTCTTAGAGCCCACCACTAGTTGAATTTACATCTGTTTCCCTGACTAAGCTTTCATCAGCTTCTTGAAATTAGAAACTTCATCCCTAGCGTTGACTGCTTTATCTCCAGTACCAAGGACAGCGCCTGACTCCCCTGAGGTGCTCATCAGACATTTGTTGGATGAATAAATTTTTTAACATCGTGTGGTCTTTTTATAGCTCTAGTTAGTGCTGAATTCAGATTAATATTATTGATTCAAATGGCCTTTTTCAGACTCTCAGGTGGCTCCTAATTCTAGCACCTTCAGGTTTGACAACTAAGTCTCTTTGTGTAAGGCCTGGTCAAGAAACACCATTTCCTTAGGATAATGGCCTCTAGTTCCATCCATGTTGCTGAAAAATGATATGATTTCATTCCTTTCTGTGGTGAAGTAGTATTCTATGGTCCATACACACCAGATTTCTAATCCCATCATTCACTGATGGACACCCAGGTTGATTCCATGACTTTGCCATCATGAATAGTGTCATGACTGACGTATGAGTGTGGGTGTCTTTTTGATATGTACACTATTTGGGTGATGGGTGCACTAACAGCCCTGACTTAGCACTACACAGTATGTCCATGTGTACTCCTAAATCCAACTGCATGCATTCCCCCAAATCTATAAAAAGATTTTAAAAAGGAAATTCCATTTCCAAGTTTTGATTTTCCAAGCTGAAGGTCTTTCTGTCATTTCTGTGGTCTCAGCAGCATTCTTCTAGTCGTGGTATCCACCACCTCTCATGAAACAGCCCATGGAAAATGCCTAAAAGGCAAGGGCAGCATAGATGTCATTGTTCCTCTCTTGAGAAGGCTGTTCTGGGGGCAGGTAAGCCTTTCTAAGCACAGTCCATTTGTTAGAGCATCAAATCTGCCCTGTAGAAGGTCCTCTGTTGGAGAAAGAACACATGAGCTGCATGTGAGTAGCTGAGCAGCAGAAATAGACACGCTGTGCTTTCCTTGAAGTTCTTCCCTCCAGGGCCTGAGAGGTGCCCTCCGATGTGAGCTACAGCACCCTGCCACATCCAACGCTCTTACAACAAAGGCAACACACTCCATTAGACTTGGACTCTTGCCTGCAATGGCCAGGACATTCAATGAATTCAATTCATTTCATGGCCATTCATCCAAGGGCATTTCACTAAAGATCTTTTTTTGATATCAGAACAGCAGTGCCAGGTACGTTTTGCTTTGATGTTAATTGGAAGTAGCATTGTTTAATTCAATGCCCTCTAAAAGTCCCACGGGTTGATCACTAAATGTAGGTATTGTAGAACACATGCCATTTTAATGGGCCACTGGCCAGCTTGCCGTTCCTGTGTTGATGGGCCACTGGAAACTGGAGCTGTCTCGGTGTCATCCCTGGAGTCTAGCAAAGCAGAAGGCACACACAATGAAAGAGAAACACACTGCCCTGGCTCCAAGGGAGCACTGGGGCTGATGAGGGGTGCATCCTGGGCACCAGGTGCTGCCTGAGACCATGTACTGCAGAGCTTGGCAGAGACTGCCCTGAGGCAGCTTTTCCTACCCCAGCTGTGAGGGATGTTTCGTAATAACTCAAAGCACCACGTGTTTCATCTGCATCTCCTATGTCTAAAGAAAAATTGGTATGCATTTTCCATTTATCTAACTATCATTGTCAAAAGTATGCTATCATTGTCAAAAGTATGGTTTTGAATGTTTGACTTCAGAATGTTAGAATCCTGAAACTTATTGAGAAGTATTTTGCAAGATCTCTAAGCTGTATTTTTAGGGGAAAAGCACAGAACATACAAAGGTGGCCATTATGTTTCAAAAGAAGGAGAAAATACATGGTTAAGTACTGATATATGCATAGACCCTCTCTGGGCAGATGCACAAAATACCAGCAGCAACAGTTACCTTCAGGTTGCAAGCTGGGGAGCTCTAGCCAGGACAGTGGGGGCTGACGTGTCACCGCACATGCTTCCTGCTGTTCAGTTGCATTTTAGTCATGAGTTGATGTCAACTCCCCATTTTTATGGCAAAAAGTAATTAACAATGGAAAAAAAGTCTTCAGTGAAGTAGTCGGACTTCACTGCCAAGGAGGACAATTGCTTGGTTGAATGTAGCTGTTCTACTAGGAATATAACGGCACAGCATCTCATTGTTGTTTTAATTTGCAATTCCCTGGTGATATATACAACACCGAGCATCCTTCCTTAGGCTTATTTGCCATCTGTGTATATTCTTTGGTAAGATGTCTGTTCAAATCTTCGCCCATTGTTTAATTGGGTTTTCTTATTGTTGAGTTTTAAGAATTCTTCGTATGTTTTCTATACTAGTTTTTTTTTAATCAGATATGTGTTTGCAACTATTATTTCCCAGTCTGTGGCTTGTCTTTACTTTCTCTTCCCAGGGTCTTTCTAAACATTTGCTTTTATTACTATCATTCTCCATTGGGCATACAGATTTAGATTTCCAGTGTTAATGTGCCTTTCTCTCTAATAAATGACGAGGACTGGCCAGCTGTTGTCTTCACCTGAGAAGAATAGTAGTGAGATGTAACCATGTATCATTTCCCTCTATGTTCCATGCCATAAGGTCTCACTACCTTCCATCAGATCTTCCCACTTTAACCAGTCTCTCTTCCACTCACCTGCCAGGTGAGCACCTTGGACTCCCCAGGCGAAGCTTCTCAGCTCCATAGATGGAGACAAACCCTAGACTTCTCTGGGTAAGGTCTTCCTCTGGAGGAGGCCCTGGCTGGAGGCAGGAGTCTCACGGGGTGCCTGCAAAGAGGCAGCGAGGGGGAATTTCTCTGCAGATGGCCTGCAGAGGCATTTTTATCCTGAATTCAGCCAAAACCAAAGAGTGTGTGCCTGTGGTTTCTGAATAATGCCTGTGTCCAGTGCTGCTCCCTTTGTCCCCTTTGTGAGGGCCCCTCCATATCCTCAAGAAGGCTGTATCCAACCAAGGGGAGGTGTGGCCACCACCACATGCCCCCTGAGAGTACCCTGCATTGACTTCTCCAGCCAGTCCTGCCAGGAAGTGGCAGACACTCATCCAGGTGAGGCCCATGTGTGTCCTCTGCCTGGAGCTTGTGACGTAGGCATCCCGGGCCCTGGCTTCCACTGGTGTGGGAGCAATGCTCACTTGTCCTGACTGCCCAGTGTGCCTGGGGGCTCCCGGTGTCCACCCAGCCCTGACTTACTGTCCCTGTCCCACTTTTTTCTTCTGCATCTGAAAATATATCTTCATCGTGGCAGGACACATACTTTCCACTTCATACACTCCGAGTATCACTATTTAATAACACAGGAGTATGTCCTGACCCCAGCTCTCTTTAGTAAGAGATTTATAGTCCATTCCACTGAGTCCCATGATGCATGCATTTGAACAAGCAGTGCCTCTCTCATATCCACAGTCTTCTAGTTCCCCCAGACCCAACCTCCATCCCAAAGGTTTAATCACATCCTGGGGTCTTGATAGAGATGCTCTCCCATCATTCCAAGTTCAGGAAACTAAAGAAGGTGAATTGCATTGTCCAGGAAGATAATCATGTTGGCTGAGCTCAAAGATCCCACCAGAAGCCAGATCATGCTTATGGGTCCTGCTAAGAATTTGATGTCTTATCCTAAAGCAATGGAAAACAATTGGTATGTTTTTAGACCATGTCTGGATAGCGACATGAGATGTCACTGGTAGTTATGTGATAAGTTCATGTTTTTAAAAGAAGGCTCTGGGCACTTTTGCAGAAATAAAGCAGCTTGAGTGAAAATAAAAGAGGATATATATGAGCTCTGTGACCCTTTCCATGCCAAGTATATACCCTACAGAAATGCCTAAGTGTCTTCATCAAAAAATACATACAGGATGGTTCATGGCAGCATTATCAGTCATAGCCAGAAGCTGGAAACACCCAGATGTCCAGAAATAGTAAAATGAACAAATAAATTGTGATATATTCACACAATGGAATGCTATCCAGCAACGAGAAGGAACAAAATACAACCATACACAACAATGCGAACCAATCTCACAAACATTCCATTAAGTAAAGGGAACTAGGAAAACACATACATCTGGTGTGATTCCATTGACTCCAAAGGTCAACAGCAGGGAATACGAGGTGGTGACATTCGAAAGCAGGTTAGAGTTTACTCAGAGGATAAGAGCCAGAGTAGTGGCTGGAGGGGTATGGGAGGGGCGTCTGGCGGGATGACAGTGTTCTGGTTGTTGAAGTGGGTCTGGATGAAGTAAGTTTGTTTGCTTCATGAAATGTCATTGACCTGCGTGTTCATGATTTGTACACTTAGCTGTATGCAATAAAAAGTTAAATAAAAATAAATTAAAAGTTTTGTTATAGTAATAAAAGGAGGGAGGGAGAAGAGAAGAAATGAGAAAAAAAGGAAAGGAGGGAGGGAGGGAGGAAAGGAAGGAAGGAAGGGAGGGAGGGAGGGAAGGAAGGAAGGAAGGAAGGAAGGAAGGAAGGAAGGAAGGGAGGGAGGGAGGGAGGGAGGGAGGGAGGGAGGGAGGGAGGAAGGGAGTTTGCAACTGTTTCTCAAACTTGACACCATGGACATTTGAGGCTGGATAATTCTTTGTGGTGGGGGCTGTCCTGTGCATTATAGAATGTTTAGCAGCATCACTGTCCTTACTAACTAGATGCTAATAACATCCCCCTCCCCCTTGTAACAATGGAAATGTCTCCAGACATTGCCTTATGTCCCCTGGGAGCAGGGAACAAATACCTCTCATCCAGGGATCCCTGGCCAAGAGTGCATGCAATGCTGGGTGAAGCCCCAGGTATTAGGCAGGTGTACTTCTATGCATGGACAACTGGTATTGAACTGGCTGTTGCTGAGGGATGTCTGCACCTGAGGCTAGAAAAAGACAGTTCCTTGGCCCTCACAGCAGGGAAAATAAATGGTCTCCAGGCACTTCCTGGAGCTTGCGTGGGTGGTGGTCTCCTCCTGATGAAGCCCTTACTGTCCACTCCACCCCCTACACAGCTGGCAGAGTCTCAATTTCATCTACATGCTGTGAACTCTTGCTGCGAGTGGCCCCTTGGTCTTCTGTCAAGATCAATGTCTGTGGACTGTCAGAGCCAAGAATGCCCCAAACCATGTATTGCTCTCCTTCTACAGAGACCACCCAGCCTGGCCTTTCCCCACCCAGAAGGAGATGACTCTTATCTCTGCCCCCGATACTTACTTTGCTTTCTTCCTGTCTCCTTTCTGGTCTTGACTCAAAGGACACTTTTTCAGTGGGGTTTTCACTGGCCGACGGGTCTACAGCTACAAACTCTCCACCCTAGAACACTTTAGCACCCCTCCCTACTTTATTTTTCTCCTTAGCACCTGTTGCTAATACAACTTTTTAAATGTATCTTTTTACTGATTGTCATTTGTTCCCTAGTGTGTAAGCCCCATGAAGGCAGACATTTCTGTTTCCATTCTGTTTCCTCCTGTATCTCCAGAGCCCAGATGTAATCCTGGTTCATAGTTGGTTCTCAGGAGGTTTTTATTAAAAGAGTGGGTGAATCTCTAACTATTTGAAATGGGAGTGTTGCTGAACACCAGGGGTTCAGCCTAAGTCCGGTTGCTCCCTGGACAGAAAGCCAATCACTGAGACAATGAGTATTGCCAGGGAAGAAAGCTTTATTGCTGGTGACATCAGCTGTGAGACAGAAGGCAAATCTCAAATCCGTCTTTCCAACTGACTGAAGTTAGCGGTTTATATGGGAATTGGTCAGCAAGCAGCAGGTGGCCGGATGCGCGTTCTGTTGTCTCGATGTCCAGATGCCATGATCTTGAAAGTTCAGTTCCATGATACTCTCTGGGAGAAAAGTTGGGCTGGTTTCAAAAAGAAGACCTTTAGAGTAGAAGTAAAAGCATTTGGCTCAGAGGAAAAAAGAAAACCATGTCAATTAATACATCATTGCATCATCTTCCCTCAATAGCAATAGCACAAAGATTGCAAAACCTTGGGACTATGGGACATTTCACACAGTAGAATCAAGGTGGCTTCTCCCTTCACACTCACAGCAAAAAGAGGTTCAGGGCTTTCTTGGGTCACAAGGAAGAGAGCTTTTTCTTTTATTCTCTAAGCTAGTGCTGTTCACCAGGACCTTCTGTGATGACAGGGATGTTCTCAACCTGTGCAGACCAATGTGTCAGCCCCCAGCCACTGTGGCTTCTGAGCACTCCTAGTCTCCTAGTGTAGCTGGTGCAACAGAGGAAGTAAATCTTTAATCTTACTTAATTTCTTTTTATTTTTGAGATGGAGTTTTGCTCTTGTTACCCAGACTAGAGTGCAATGGTGTGATCTTGGCTCACCGCAACTTCTGCCTCCTGGGTTCAAGCAATTCTCCTGCCTCAGCCTCCTGAGTAGGTGGGATTACAGGCATGTGCCACCACACCCGGCTAATTTTTTTGTATTTTTAGTAGAGACGGGGTTTCTCCATGTTAGTCAGGCTGGTCTCAAACTCCTGACCTCAGGTAATCCATCCACCTTGGCCTCCCAAAGTGCTGGGATTACAGGCGTAAGCCACCATGCATGGCCACTTAATTTTAATTAATTTAAAATTATAGAGCCACATGTGACTAGCAGCTACTACCTTGGACAGCACAGGTGTAAACCCTTGTTCCTACATGGGCTCAAAGCCTGAGGATTCTGCCTGTCCTTCCCAACTTTTCATACATTCACCCCAGCATGCATCCAGGCAGGCCTCACTAATATACCCAATCTTTGTCACTGTTAGAATCCTCGTTTGCAAGCAATAGAAAGCAACTCTGGCTGATTTATGCAGAAATTGAACTTATTCAATTTATTAAAAGGGTATTGACTACCATGAATCTCCAGGAGGGGTAGAAAACCAGATAAAGAGGCTGTGGAGCCAGGAATGATGTCAGAGATACAGCAGACTTTTTTCTAGCCCTGACGCTGCCACCCTCCTCCACCCGCAGCAAAACGCGGGCATCATGAAGAGTGCCAGGGACCCCGACTGCTGGTCAAGACCTCCGTGCCACCCGGGACGGTACCCTTACTGGATAAACACATTAAATATGTAATGCTGGACTGCAAATACGTCATGAGGTGTTTGAAATGCACATTTTGGACAGCATTCCTGTTAGCCTAGTAAAGATTACTGTCTAGCATTGCTAGATATTAAGCAGAGAACACTCCAGCTCAAAGCAACCGGCAAAGCTAGGCTTTTGTTGAGAGACTGAGAGGGAGGGAGGTTTTCATAATCAGTTATCTCCCACCTTGGAAGATGAAATCAAAACTGAGCCATTCGTGAACGATGGGTGGATTTCATCTTGGTAAGAAGCACTCATTTCTAGGAGTGCAAGGATTATAGAACAACTCTTTCTCTGGGCGCCGGATGCGCACCCATCAGGCACTCACGGTGATCGGTGCAAATGAGAAGCTGTCCATCAGAATGCACGTTCTCTGGCCTGGTTGAGGAGTCTCACTTAGTAGCTGTTCCATTTTCTGGGGCCGCTGTAACAAATTGCCACAAACTTAGGTCACTTTCCACAGCAGTCAGTTGTTCTCTCACGGTTCCAGAGGCCAGAAATCCAAATCAAGGTGTGGGCACAGCCACGCTCCTTCCAGAGGCTCTGGGAAAGGATCCTCCCTGCCTCCCCTGTCTCCTGGTGACCGCAGGCATCCCCTGGCTTGCAGCCCCATCCCTCTTCCTCCCCTGCTCCCTGTAGGTTTTATCACTTCCCTATGTATCCTTATGGAGGTCTTAAGTCAAATACGACTGCATAGTCTTACTTTCCTCTGCACTATGGCATTCTATGCACAGATTCCTGAAGGACTCCCTCCGAGCACATAAACCCTTTCACTACTGAGTCAAAGGGACAGCCAGGGGTCCTGAAGGTGGCAGGGGGCTGCATCTGGAGGTTGAGGGCAGCGACCACCTAGAAAGCAATAGAGAGGAATCCCCATCAGCTGGGTTGGTTTTCACAGTGGGAGCTGGGCACACTGGGTTGGTTTTCACAGTGGGAGCTGGGCACACAGGCCCTCCTGTATTGCCTCTGACTTTTCCACTTTGAAATCTGCCCTGGAAATCTCTCCATATGGGTAGGAAGAGCACCGGCTAGCTTCTTTTCATAGCTGTGTTATAATCCAGCGCTCACTGAAGGTGCTTGTTCAGCCAGCGCCCAGTGACTCTAATGGAGGGTCATGGGCCCATGGTGTGTGGTGTGGCCCTTGGGCTGATCTGTGCCAACAAGGAGAGGCCAGGCAGAGCCAGGGGGCTGAGCCACAGAGTACATCCTTGGTCCTTCCCCTGGCAGCTCCTCTCCCCGTCTTCTCTCCTTACTTAGGCACCTCATGGGGAGGGGGTTATTATTCATGGATTGTGGATGCTTCTGGGGCTGTGTGTTATGATGTTTTCACTTGCTGGTACACAGTTTGCTTTACAATTATTCATACAACCCATTTATATATCTGATGTTCTTTAGTATATATGTTATATTTTACAAACAAAAAACTCAGAAAATTAACTCAAGGTTAATAGGAATCAAAAAGTTTCATGGTCCAAAGGAATGAATCTCTAATGGGGAACTTTCTCAATGGTTGGGAGGGAGGGTAGACAGATAGTGGAGCTGGCTGTTTTCCTCCCTTGCCCCTGACTGTCACATCACAGCACGTGGGGAATCCTCAGAATCCATGAGCATCTTCAGGAAGCAGACAGAGTTAAATGCACCAGAGATTAATTGAGGACTGCAGTTGTGAAGGATAAAGAAAATAAGGAGCAGGAGTAGGAAGGCTGAGCTTCAGGATGCAGTGCAGGTCTGGTCCCTGGGAAAGGAGGATGGGAAGGAGGGAAATTTGGGCAGGAAGTGCCTGACTGCAGGAAGCCCTGGGAATTCTCAGGCAGCCAAGCAGGAAGTGCTGCCACAGAGGTTGTCCATAGAGGAGCCTCGCATGGAGTCCCAGCAGCCACCCTGCACCGTGGCCGTGCTTGGACACTGACCAGGTGCCTTCTGAAGGCCCCTGAGGACAGAGGCTGCGGTGAATGATTCTCCTTCTGGCAACTCCCTCTTGAAGGGACATTTAAACAGCATTCTTCCATGGCTGCCACCCTATGCTGCCGCATAGACCTCATCAGACTATACCCGCTGGTAGAGAGAGGGTGTATTAGTCCATTTTCACGCTGCTGATAAAGACATACCTGAAACTGGGAACAAAAAGAGGTTTAATTGGACTTACAGTTCTACGTGGCTGGGGAGGCCTCGGAATCATGGTGGGAGGCGAAAGGCACTTCTTACATGGTGGTGGCAAGAGAAAAATGAGGAGGAATCAAAAGCAGAAATCCCCGATAAACCCATCAGATCTCATGAGATTTATTCACTATCACGAGACTAGGACGAGACAGACCAGCCCCTATGATTCAGTTACCTCCCAGTGGGTTCCTCCGACAACATGCAGGAATCCTGGGAAATACAATTCAAGTTGAGATTTGGTGTGGACACAGCCAAACCATATCAGAGGGTGACTGCATGAATTGGATGTTTGCTACACGCAGGCAAAGTCTAAGGAGTTTGTATATATTAACTCATTTACTCTTCAAACCACCCAGTGAAGTTGGTCCCGTGATCACCATCCCCATTTCGCAGAGGAGGGAACCAAGGCACAGAAAGGTTAAGTGACTTGTCCAAGGTCACACAGCCAGAGAGTGAAGGAGCTGGAACAATGTTAACCCAGGACATCCAGATCCAAAGCCTAGCAATGCCTCAGCTTCATCTAGAAGGAAAAACTCACATGGCCATTCAGGCCTGAAGTCTCTTCCTCCCTCAGAAGCTCTGAACACATCCTATTGGTGTCTGCTAACACTACCGTGTTTTTGCTATCCTTATTTAAAAGGAGTTAATTGTGTTTATGTTCGGTGATAGTCATCTTCCATCTCTGGTAATAGTACAAAGTTGTATTTTTTACATAAAACAAGAAATTGATTATTAAAGTCTAGTTAATAGCATGCAGTCTAGAGCATCGAGGGGTAAACAGATGTTTGCAACTTCCTTTGAAATGAATCACAAAAGAAGATGAATAGAGAGCTGGGAAGTGGACAGATATGCGATAGAGCAAACACAGCAGAATGTCACTTACGGAAGCGAGGCCGTGGGTATGAGTGGGCACTGTACAATTTATCTTTCTCTATGGTTAACATTTTTCATAATAAAGTCTTGAGAAAAGTAATCAAAATATTGAAAACTCAAGACGATGTGTGGGTATGGCAGTCATTCTGCATGTAGATTGAGCACTACTGAAGTTCGGGAAATACTGCATACATCTGAGCATGTCTGTGTAAGAGCCAGGGAGTGCTTCCCTAGAATTGGCAGAG
The DNA here is from genome assembly GCF_047675955.1 of Chlorocebus sabaeus. Taxonomy (NCBI): domain Eukaryota; kingdom Metazoa; phylum Chordata; class Mammalia; order Primates; family Cercopithecidae; genus Chlorocebus; species Chlorocebus sabaeus. Next base: position 126,315,189 of record NC_132914.1, on the reverse strand, counting down.
GAGATAGAAGAGTCTGAATGAACCAAGCGGCTCATTATGTTCCCTAGCACCTGAGCCAGCCACAGCCTCTGGGGATGATTCACCTGAGCCAAGTCATCTCTGTTCTGCTGAACATCACAGCCACAACCTAAACAGGACCAGGGACATCGTCTGCAAGTACGTCGTCTACTATGCAGGACTTTGAGATATGAGTCATCTCCCCAAACCCAGGAATGCAAGCAAGAACCAGATCAGAAAATAAAGCAGGCAGCCTGTCTCGGCCCCACCTGCCAAAATCAGGAGGAAAATAAAACTTTCCTTTTCAGGAAGTTTTCTAGGTACCACATGGTGGACATGGAGCAGCCAGTAACGCTCAGCGTGCGGGTGGTGTTTGTTTAGGAGAGATAGCACGTGAGCGCCAAATGCTGGGAGGCGGGAATATTCTGCAGCAACTAGGAATTAGTCTAGTCTTAAGAAATAACTGCCTTACCAGTTGGTAAGCACAAAAACGCTGCCAAATGCTGGTAGATGAACTCTGCCTAATAGTCACTGAGCGCATGCTATGGATATACTACTCAGACTCCATTTCCCGAATTCCAGCCATAAGGATTTCTGCCATCTCTGAGGACCACCTGTATTGTTATCAATACTTGTATTGATGTATTATTATCTCATCATTAGTAGTAATGCCATGAAACCATAAGAAGCTGACATTCATTATGTGCATTAGTTATGAACATATGTTCATTTTATGCGTTAGCTATGAACTATGTTCATAGCTAATGCATAACATAATGAATGCCAGCTTCTTATGAATAAGGACTGTTACAACCATATTAAGTCATTGAACATCACAGTAACCCTAAAATGCAAGTACTGTTATTATCCCAATTTTACAGACGAAGAGACTAAGGCAAGAAGAGATTAAGCAACTTGCTCAACTGTAGCCACAGGGCTACAGTTGGGCTTTGAACCCACGCATCCAGCTCCAGAGCCTGTCTCAGATTCTCCGCACTAAACTTCCTTATGCTCATCCACCTTCAAAGTCATGGTGTGCACCACGAGCCACACTTGTCTATGAGCTGAGAAACACTCCAGTGAGGTCCCTGGAAGTCAGACAAGCTCTTGCTCTCATAGTCCAACAACCTGCTGCCCTCTTTGAGATGTTGGTGGGACTTCTTTCCTTAGAAGTTGGAAAAAGTCACAGATATCTATCTGCAAAGCCGAGGAATGCTTCCTACTCAGGAACTTGCAGAGAGTGCCTTGGCAGGAGCAGATGAACTGAAGCAGTTTGATAGATGGTCTCTAGTGAAAGAGTTGGTGGTCCTATTGGTCAATAAATACTGAGTGGGAGTAAGTCTTAAGTAGAAGTCTCAGAATGCCTTGTGCTTCACAGCCTGCCAGGGTGACCATAAAACCAGAGGGGAAGCCCAGCACGTATAATGCAAGACAGTTTCTTTCCAGAAAAGTGTTAGAATGAAGGGCCAATGAAGCATTTGGCAAAAGAGCCAGTGGTGTGATAACTCAACATTATTCACTGTTATCAAGTCAAGAACTATCTTCTAGAACCACTGTGCATGGTTGAGTAGGTTGTGCATGGCAGGAGTTGGACGGAAGGCTGCCAATCACACAGATGTCCAAGTCTGGAAGAAGTAGCCCTCACTCCTTCTTTCTGAAGGACACCTTGGAGCAATGACCTGGGTCAAGCTTGGGCACCCTCTACCAACAGGATCCACTGGTACAGGGGCCAATGGCCATTTCCTATTACCTAGGAGATTACAAGCGTGGAAGAGGCTGTAGATGACCTCCTGAATGTAGATGGACCATCCTGTCGTTGCGTTATGCTGATTGCAATCACACAGGCAGAAGGTCAGGGTGAGGGTTGATGAAGAGAGGAAAGCCATGCAGAGGAAGGCTGACTCATTCCCATGCACGTGGAAGAGAAATATGTTTTGTCTGTGACGTTTCCAGAAGCATCTTCTTCCCTCTAAGGCACACAGGCTCTCCCACCCTGCCGCACCTCCAGGACTTGGTGAATGAAAATGCACTCTTCTTTGCTCATCTGTCCACACTGAAAGCTGTGGATTCCCTTCCTCTTCTTTCCTCTGTGGCCTCCCTTTGGTCACTGTGAGGCAATAGCAGTGACCACGATGTGATGACTCACTGCCCTCTGTGGACTAAGATGGGGGAAGGTCTGTGTGTGATGTAGGGACCCTCAGGGATAGAATATTCTATTTAGAGCCACAGATCTCAGTAGGGACATAACTGTCCCCACAGCCATGGAAGTGTTTGGCACATTTTCGGGACTGATTATTTTTCACAAGGATTAGGGCATACTCTTGCATTTCATGGTCAGAAGTCAGGGGTACTAAATGCCCTGCAATGTCCAGGACAGGCTCATGTGACAAAGAGTTGTCCTGTGTTCTGGTTGGGTGCAGTGGCTCACACCTGTAATCCTAGCACTTTGGGAGGCTGAGGCAGGAGGATCACTTGAGACCAGAAGTTCCAGAGCAGCCTGGGCAACATGGTGAAACCCCATCTCTACAAAAAACAAAAAAAAATTGCCAGGTGTGGTGATGCACACCCATAGTCCCAGCTACCCAGAGGATGAGGTGGGAGGATTGCTTGAGCCCAGGAGGTCAAGGCTTCAGTGAACTGTGATTGTGCCACTGCATTTCAGCCTGGGTGACAGAGTGAGACTCTATCTCAAAAAAAACTGCCCTGTGTTATTCACAACTTGTAAATGTCCCATCAAACTAGAAGGGAAGCTGTAGTTATCTGCACTGTAGTTTAACACACAGAACCATGAATTTTTCACAACTGTAAACTCAGGGTTAATCAGGGAATATTTTGTCTTTGTTATAACTTTATAGAGAGTTGTTCCCCACACTGGAAAATGTCTCCAGCACCTACTAAGTGTCAACCTACATTCAATCTGCAGCATTTACAATGACTGTAAAGAGGTGTTTTCTCATGTGGTCATGCTCAAATGGCACGTTGAAATATGTCTCATTAAATTACAAATGCATTTTTACTTGATTTGATATCCAGTTAGAGCGTTATATTAACCTTAGTAAAATTACCTTGTATGTACGTGACATTATCTGTGAATTCCATTTCAGCGTTTCAAAAAGGGAGCTTTAAAACATTCGTTAAGCAATGGAGATCTCATATCTGATAGGGCTGCGAACCACTGCTTTCAGAAACTTTCTGTTTGTTTTTCTCTTCTTACGGTTTCAGAAATTTGGTGCCATTTCATTGCTCCTATTAGAACTCTTCCACATGAATTCTCACTTTTATGCATTCATTCATCACCTCTTTCTTGTGTGCGTACTGTATGCCAGGCACTGTTCTAGATGATGCAGTAGACATCAAAACAGCTAAGGTCTTGCCTGCCATCTCAGTCAGTCAGGGTCAGTTAGGGGGTGCTGAGGTAACACAAACAGCACCAGAATCTCAGCATCCTTCCACAACATGCCTCTACTGTTCAGGCAAAGACAGCAGTGGTGACTGTCCAGGGCAGGCATTCCCCGTGCAGTGATGGTTCAGCATCCCAGATGGCCTTCATGTTGAGGCACCTACATCGTGGGCCTCCTGGGTAGGAGAAGGAGACAAGAAGAGTGTGCACTGACTCTTAAATGTTTCCAATCAGAGGTGACATCCATCACTTCTACTCCCACATCACTGGCCAGAGCACGCCACGTGCCCATACCACACGTAAGGAGGCAGAGCATGCCCTCCTCCAATATGTCCAAGAAGGCAAGAGAAGTGGGAGGAGATCTGTGTCTGGTCATTCTCAACCTTCTCCCAAGCCCAAAGACATCTTTCAGGTATGGTGACTGCACCTGATAATGGCAGTTTCCATTGTATTCATCAGAGTATAACCAAGAGACAGAATCTTCATCAGTCATTTGTACAGAGAGATTTTAGCATAAAGGTGGTTAACTAGGCCAGGTGTGGTGGCTCCCACCTGTAATCCCAGCACTTTGGGAGGCCGAAGTGGGCAGATCACAAGGTCAGGAGGGGAAACAGAGGCCTGGGTGACACCCTGGAACTTGATGCATAAAACAGCCACCATCCCTGGTGCTGAAGGAACAAAGAAAAGGTTAGAATTATCCCAACCTGGAAGCTTATAGATGCCCTGTGGGTCTGGGAGCCCCCTCCGAGGAGAGCTTGCTGCTCAGCTGTTGCTGCTCCTCCACGTCTGGGCGTGGAAGCCAGGCCTCCGAGGTGGTGGCATGGGCTGGCTGATGGTATTGTCCGTGAGAGAGTGAAATGAGGCTGATTCTGCACGTGCTGGAGAAACTGTGAACTGGATCCAGTTGCTGCTGAGGAAAGGACCTGATGCTGTGGGGTGAAGCATTACTGTCCTAATGCTCATGGAAACAGCAAGAAGACAAGGAGCCCAGGAAGAAGAAGTGAAGGAGCAAATGCCTCCTCTTCCTCTAGCCTGAAGGCCTCTTAATTTCCCTTACTGGAAGAGCCTACAAGAAAACAGCTGGTAAATCAGACATATGCTGATTTTGGAGGGTCACAAAACAGAGCATGGAAAGGTGGATTTGGAGCCCGGAGATAATAACGGCCTTCCACGATGTTTACTTTTGTAAATGTGCCGATATGTATGCTTCCTGTGTCTCATTTCTACAAAACAAAATGCCGTAATTGTTGTTGGCCTATGCTGCCACACTCTGCTTACGGTTACCCTAAATGTGCTGGGAAATGCAGCCTCTGTCTTCCCAAGACCATCGCCTTGATTCTGCAAAAGTTTCAAGGGCTGTAAATAGGAAAGTGACATTTGGGCCAAATATGAAGCATGTATTAACTTCATCTTCACTTTTACAGCTGGTTCAGTGTCGAGAATATTTTATGATCCCAAAGAAAAGAAAAAGATCTTCAGTAGTTTTCAAAAGTGGATTGTGGGTTTTGTTTCCAAGGAGTATTAGGCTTAGAGAAAGTTTTAGCAAAAAGAGAAACAAAATTCAACACCTGGTAGCAGAAGAAACATCAGTCCATTTAGAGATTTTTTGAGGTTTCCAGTTTTTCCTTTTTATCTATATTTTTGTCCATACATGTGTGTATGTGTGTGCATGTGAGTGTGTGTGTGTGCGCGTGTGTGTGCATATGCAAGTGTGAGTGTGTGTGTGCATTGTGTGAGTACATGTGTATGCATGTGCCTGCATGTGTGTGTGCACGTGTGCGCATATGCCAATGTGTGAGTGTGTGTGCATGTGTGCATTGTGTGAGTACATGTGTGTGCATATGCCAGTGTGTGTGTGTGCATGTGTGCATTGTGTATGCATGAGCCTGCATGTGCTTGTGTGCATGTGTACATATGCAAATGCATGTGTGTTCATGTGTGTGTGCACATGTGTGTGCATGTGCATGTGTGTGATTAAAGGTAAGGGTGTTTTTCCAGCAGGCTCAGAAAGAGAAGAGTGAGTCTCTGCATATGCAAGACTCATTTGCCAGTTCACTGGCCTGATTCATGAATACAGCCTCTGTTTACTTTCCTTTGTGCTCCTTGGGGATGAGAAAGGTATCAAGAGCACAGAGGGAAATGGACTAAAAAATATCCAGGCAAGGGTCATCTCTGCCACGTTCTCCATCTCACTCCCCAGGTGTCTAGGTTGTCATGGACCTGGCTTGTTTCCATTTTCATTCCATTCCATGGAGAGAGAGAGACAGAGATAGAGAGAAAGAGAGAGAGAGAGAAAACAGCAGCTTTGAATCACAAATTTTATCATCTACACAGAGAAGCAGGGGATTATGAATCATGGAGTCCAAAAGACCGGTGGTTTCTCTATATTTTCAAAAATATTGTTTGCATCTAATTGTTTTTATTTATAGTCAGAAATACATCAAAGGACCTGGGTTGCTGTCAGCGTTTTTCCTCCTATTTTCCACGATTCCACTATCAGTACAAATGCCATTGTCCCTGGAATCTCACTGTCCTGATAAATTAACTGTCACAGCCTAGGTAGAAAAAATAAAAACAGCATGAGGTAATGAAACAAGCCACTACCTTGGAGTGAGAAAGCCTCCGCCAGAAAGCCCGCCTTCAAACCCCAGATCTGCAGCTTAGTAACTAAGCAACCTCGGGAAATGCAGAGTGTAGCTCTATGAGGAGTTTCAGTTTCCTCTTGTAGACAGTTCTCTAACCCGGAATGCTGGATGTGGAGCCAGCTGGGGTTGTTGATTCTCTCCTTGCTTGGTGCTCACATTTCCAGGGCTGCAAATTCAAGTGCTGGTAGCAAGACAAGAGGGAATTGTGGGGACACCAGTAACTGGAGACCAATGAGCTGGTCATACCAGCTACCAAGAGCCATGGTGGCACATTTCTTCCCAACTCTGCATTCGGTGACTTTGGATTGGCAGCATGAAATCACGAGTGTTTATACTACAGGAACTGGCAACAGGAATTGGCAAATCGACAAATGCTGAAAGCAAAGAAGCTGCACAGGGGCTGTTTGTTGGAGGCTCGGTCAGGATGAACCAATGGGCCATGGGCGCTGCAGAACTTAGATCTCTGCCACCGACTGCCACCACAGAGCTTAGATCCCTGCCATTGACTGGCACTGCAAAGCCTAGGCCCCTGCCATCAACTGGTGCCACAAAGGTTAGATCCCTGCCACCGACTAGCACTGCAGAGCTTAGATCCCTGCCACCGCCTGGTGCTGCAAAGCTTAGATCCCTGCCACCAACTGTGCTGCAGAGCTTTGATCCCTCCCACCGACTGCACTGCAGAGCTTAGATCCCTGCCATCAACTGGTGCCACAGAGCTTAGATCCCTGCCTCGACTGGCACTGCAGAACTTCAATCCCTGCCACCACCTGGTGTGGCAGAGCTTCAATCCCTGCCACCAACTGTGCTGCAAAGCTTAGATCCCTGCCACCAACTGGCACTGTGAAGCTTAGATTCCTGCCACTGACTGGCACTGCAAAGCTTCGATCCCTGCCACCGACTGCGCTTCTAAGCTTAAATCCCTGCCACCGACTGGCACTGCAAAACTTAGATCCCTGCCACCCACTGGTGCTGCAGAGCTTCGATCCCTGCCACCAGCCCCCAGACAGCTGTCATTTCCTCAGTGCCTCCCCCTAGGACTTGACCCTGAGCATCTGAATTCCATTTCATTTAGGCTTAATTTTAAATTGACCTTTATTCTTTGCATAAAAGGAAGTTACTGGCCAAGGGAGTCTTAGATGATAGTTTTCTTAACTAATGAGACTTTTTACATCAGGAGACCTTACAGAACCAGCAAGATGGCTTATCCAAGTCACTTAGCCTCAGCTGCCTCATCTGTAAGACATAGGCAATACCTTCATTCACTCAAGAAAAAAAATTATTGAGGCCTTATTATATGTCAAACATTGCTGGAAGATAGAATTGGGCGGGATGGTTTTTTAAAGTAACTTTGTCCTCAGAAAGACAGGAAGATAAGTTCTGCACATTCACTGCCATCCTCAGCTGACTGCACTGCATCAGTCAGACATAAAAACCCACGGCGGGGGCCGGGCGCGGTGGCTCAAGCCTGTAATCCCAGCACTTTGGGAGGCCGAGACGGGCGGATCACGAGGTCAGGAGATCGAGACCATCCTGGCTAACATGGTGAAACCCCGTCTCTACTAAAAAAAATACAAAAAACTAGCCGGGCGAGGTGGCGGACGCCTGTGGTCCCAGCTACTTGGGAGGCTGAGGCAGGAGAATGGCGTAAACCCGGGAGGCGGAGCTTGCAGTGAGCTGAGATCCGGCCACTACACTCCAGCCTGGGTGACAGAGCGAGACTCCGTCTCAAAAAAAAAAAAAAAAAAAAAAAAACCCACGGCGGGGATTCTCTGAACTGACCTCAGATCACCATGAGGCACAGCCTGTCAGCCAACCCATCACCCTCTCGGACTCTCTCCAAGTCTTCTGCAACTTGCTGGGGTCACCTTGACTTTCAGTGACCTAATTAAAGTGGGTTTGGCCATGCACAGTGGCTCACACCTGTAATCCCAGCACTTGGGGAGGCCAAGGCAGGTGGATCACCTGAGGTCAGGAGTTACCAGCCTGGCTAACATGGTGAAACCCCGTCTCTACTAAAATTACAAAAAATTAGCCAGGGGTAGTGGTAGGTGCCTGTAATTCCAGATACTCAGGAGGCTGAGGCAGGAGAATTGCTTGAACCCGAGAGGTGGAGATTGCAGTGAGCCAAGATTGTGCCACAGCACTCCAGCCTGGGTGACAGAACGAGACTCTGTCTCAAAATAATAATAATAATAATAATAATAATAATAATAATAATAATAATAAAATTAAATAGAAAACAAAGTGGGTTTCACTCCCACTTTTAATGGAATGCAACATCTGTCCTTTCCAGTATATTGCAGATTTCTGCCAAGGTGGGACTGAACATAGAAGAAGGTTTCCTGCCCTGCGTCTGCTGAGAATTCCTGTGTTCCTACATTTTCCCACAGACCACATAGAGCCACCGGGAGCTGGAACTGTGCTGATGTTCAACACGGTCGCCCGTGTGAGCGGTAGCTGTTCTTGGTGGACTGAAGGGTCCACTTGTGGCTCCTCAATCTGGCCTGGGCTTCCCATGACTCACAGGCTGGCTTCTGTGAGGGGGCGTCTGAAGGGCTAGCATTCCGGGAGCATAGGTAGAAGTTTTTTCAGGACCTGGCACGAGAAAGCTCAGACTTCTGTCAAATTCTATTGGCCGAGTGCAGGGGTCCAAAGGAAAATTTCTGCTTTGCCCACTGAAGTTTTGCTGAAAAAATCAACTCAAAAAAGGCAGGTTAATAGGAGAAAATGGCATAAAAATTAATTAGCGTGCATGGAGAGAAAATCGCAGAGTGGTTACCCCCGACCTGACACAGTAAGGCGTACAGACAGTTATACACCCTTCTTCTTAGGGGAAAGGAAGATGGGAGAATGTGGATGATTTTAGAAAGGTAGTAAATGGTTTTTAGAGAAATTCAATGGGCTTGAGGAATGTACAGTGACCTGGGGCATAGTCTGTCGGACTTGCACAGCAGGAAATGCTTTTTTTTTTTTTAATATATGTTAAGTTCTAGGGTACATGTGCATAACGTATAGGTTTGTTACATATGTATACTTGTGCCATGTTGGTGTGCTGCACCCATCAACTCATCAGCACCCATCAACTCATCATTTACATTAGGTATAACTCCCAATGCAATCCCTTCCCCCCTCCCCTCCCCATGATAGGCCCCGGTGTGTGATGTTCCCCTTCCCGAGTCCAAGTGATCTCATTGTTCAGTTCCCACCTATGAATGAGAACATGCGGGGTTTGGTTTTCTGTTCTTGCGATAGTTTGCTGAGAATGATGGTTTCCAGCTGCATCCATGTCCCTACAAAGGACACAAACTCATCCTTTTTTATGGCTGCATAGTATTCCATGGTGTATATGTGCCACATTTTCTTAATCCAGTCTGTCACTGATGGACATTTGGGTTGATTCCAAGTCTTTGCTATTGTGAATAGTGCCACAATAAACATACGTATGCATGTGTCTTTATAGCAGCATGATTTATAATCATTTGGGTATATACCCAGTAATGGGATGGCTGGGTCATATGGTACTTCTAGTTCTAGATCCTTGAGGAATCGTCATACTGTTTTCCATAATGGTTGAACTAGTTTACAATCCCACCAACAGTTTAAAAATGTTCCTATTTCTCCACATCTTCTCCAGCACCTGTTGTTTCCTGACTTTTTAATGATGCCATTCTAACTGGTGTGAGATGGTATCTCATTGTGGTTTTGATTTGCATTTCTCTGATGGCCAGTGATGATGAGCATTTTTTCATGTGTCTGTGGGCTGTATGAATGTCCTCTTTTGAGAAATGTCTGTTCATATCCTTTGCCCACTTTTTGATGGGGTTGTTTGATTTTTCTTGTAAATTTGTTTGAGTTCTTTGTAGGTTCTGGATATTAGCCCTTTGATGAGTAGATTGCAAAAATTTTCTCCCATTCTGTAGGTTGCCTGTTCACTCTGATGGTAGTTTCTTTTGCTGTGCAGAAGCTCTTTAGTTTAATTAGATCCCATTTGTCAATTTTGGTTTTTGTTGCTGTTGCTTTTGGTGTTTTAGATGTGAAGTCCTTGCCCATGACTATGTCCTGAATGGTATTACCTAGGTTTTCTTCTAGGGTTTTTATGGTATTAGGTCTAACATTTAAGTCTCTAATCCATCTTGAATTAATTTTTGTATAAGGAGTAAGGAAAGGATCCAGTTTCAGCTTTCTACTTATGGCTAGCCAATTTTCCCGGCACCATTTATTAAATAGGGAATCCTTTCCCCATTTCTTGTTTTTCTCAGGTTTGTCAAAGATCAGATGGCTGTAGATGTGTCGTATTATTACTGAGGACTCTGTTCTGTTCCATTGGTCTATATCTCTGTTTTGGTACCAGTACCATGCTGTTTTGGTTCCTGTAGCCTTGTAGTATAGTTTGAAGTCAGGTAGCATGATGCCTCCAGCTTTGATCTTTTGACTTAGAATTGTCTTGGAGGTGCGGGCTGTTTTTTGGTTCCATATGAACTTTAAAGCAGTTTTTTCCTATTCTGTGAAGAAAGTCATTGGTGGCTTGATGGGGATGGCATTGAATCTATAAATTGCCTTGGGCAGTATGGCCATTTTCACGATATTGATTCTTCCTATCCATGAGCATGGTATGTTCTTCCATTTATTTGTGTCCTCTTTTATTTCACTCAGCAGTGGTTTGTAGTTCTCCTTGAAGAGGTCCTTTACATCCCTTGTAAGTTGGATTCCTAAGTATTTTATTCTCTTTGAAGCAATTGTGAATGGAAGTTCATTCCTGATTTGGCTCTCTGTTTGTCTGTTACTGGTGTATAAGAATGCTTGTGATTTTTGCACATTAATTTTGTATCCTGAGACTTTGCTGAAGTTTCTTATCAGCTTAAGGAGGTTTTGGGCTGAGACAATGGGGCTTTCTAAATATACAATAATGTCATCCGCAAACAGGGACAATTTGACTTCTTCTTTTCCTAACTGAATACCCTTTATTTCTTTCTCTTGCCTGATTGCCCTAGCCAGAACTTCTAACACTATGTTGAATAGGAGTGGTGAGAGAGGGCATCCCTGTCTTGTGCCAGTTTTCAAAGGGAATTTTTCCAGTTTTTGCCCATTCAGTATGATATTGGCTGTGGGTTTGTCATAAATAGCTCTTATGATTTTGAGATATGTTCCATCAATACCGAATTTATTGAGCGTTTTTAGCATGAAGGGCTGTTGAATTTTGTCAAAGGCCTTTTCTGCATCTATTGAGATAATCATGTGGTTTCTGTCTTTGGTTCTGTTTATATGCTGGATTACGTTTATTGATTTGCGTATGTTGAACCAGCCTTGCATCCCAGGGATGAAGCCCACTTGATCATGGTGGATAAGCTTTTTGATGGGCTGCTGGATCCGGTTTGCCAGTATTTTATTGAGGATTTTTGCATCGATGTTCATCAGAGATATTGGTCTAAAATTCTCTTTTTTTGTTGTGTCTCTGCCAGGCTTTGGTATCAGGATGATGTTGGCCTCATAAAATGAGTTAGGGAGGATTCCCTCTTTTTCTATTGATTGGAATAGTTTCAGAAGGAATGGTACCAGCTCGTCCTTGTACCTCTGGTAGAATTCAGCTGTGAATCCATCTGGTCCTGGACTTTTTTTGGTTGGTAGGCTATTAATTATTGCCTCAATTTCAGAGCCTGCTATTGGTCTATTCAGGGATTCAGCTTCTTCCTGGTTTAGTCTTGGGAGAGTGTAAGTGTCCCGGAAATTATCCATTTCTTCTAGATTTTCTAGTTTATTTGCGTAGAGGTGTTTATAGTATTCTCTGATGGTAGTTTGTATTTCTGTGGGGTCGGTGGTGATATCCCCTTTATCATTTTTTATTGCGTCTATTTGATTCTTCTCTCTTTTCTTCTTTATTAGTCTTGCTAGTGGTCTATCAATTTTGTTGATCTTTTCAAAAAACCAACTCCTGGATTCATTGATTCTTTGGAGGGCTTTTTGTGTCTCTATCTCCTTCAGTTCTGCTCTGATCTTAGTTATTTCTTGCCTTCTGCTAGCTTTTGAATGTGTTTGCTCTTGCTTCTCTAGTTCTTTTAATTGTGATGTTAGAGTGTCAATTTTTCCAGCTTTCTCTTGTGGGCATTTAGTGCTATAAATTTCCCTCTACACACTGCTTTAAATGTGTCCCAGAGATTCTGGTATGTTGTATCTTTGTTCTCATTGGTTTCAAAGAACATCTTTATTTCTGCCTTCATTTCGTTATGTACCCAGTAATCATTCAGGAGCAGGTTATTCAGTTTCCATGTAGTTGAGCGGTTTTGATTGAGTTTCTTAGTCCTGAGTTCTAGTTTGATTGCACTGTGGTCTGAGAGACAGTTTGTTATAATTTGTATTCTTGTGCATTTGCTGAGGAGTGCTTTACTTCCAATTACGTGGTCAATTTTGGAATAAGTGTGATGTGGTGCTGAGAAGAATGTATATTCTGTTGATTTGGGGTGGAGAGTTCTGTAGATGTCTATTAGGTCTGCTTGCTGCAGAGATGAGTTCAATTCCTGGATATCCTTGTTAACTTTCTGTCTTGTTGATCTGTCTAATGTTGACAGTGGGGTGTTGAAGTCTCCCATTATTATTGTATGGGAGTCTAAGTCTCTTTGTAAGTCTCTAAGGACTTGCTTTATGAATCTGGGTGCTCCTGTATTGGGTGCATATATATTTAGGATAGTTAGCTCTTCCTGTTGAATTGATCCCTTTACCATTATGTAATGGCCTTCTTTGTCTCTTTTGATCTTTGATGATCTTTGATCTCTGATAAAGTCTGTTTTATCAGAGACTAGCATTGCAACCCCTGCTTTTTTTTGTTCTCCATTTGCTTGGTAGATCTTCCTCCATCCCTTTATTTTGAGCCTATGCATGTGTCTGCATGTGAGATGGGTCTCCTGAATACAGCAGACTGATGAGTCTTGACTCTTTATCCAGTTTGCCAGTCTGTGTCTTTTAATTGGAGCATTTAGTCCATTTACATTTAAGGTTAATATTGTTATGTGTGAACTTGATCCTGCCATTATGATATTAACTGGTTATTTTGCTCGTTAGTTGATGCAGTTTCTTCCTAGCCTCGGTGGTCTTTACATTTTGGCATGTTTTTGCAATGGCTGGTACCGGTTGTTCCTTTCCATGTTTAGTGCTTCCTTCAGGGTCTCTTGTAAGGCAGGCCTAGTGGTGACAAAATCTCTAAGCATTTGCTTATCTGTAAAGGATTTTATTTCTCCTTCACTTATGAAACTTAGTTTGGCTGGATATGAAATTCTAGGTTTAAAATTCTTTTCTTTAAGAATGTTGAATATTGGCCCCCACTCTCTTCTGGGTTGTAGAGTTTCTGCCGAGAGATCTGCTGTTAGTCTGATGGGCTTCCCTTTGTGGGTAACCCGACCTTTCTCTCTGGCTGCCCTTAAGATTTTTTTCTTCATTTCAACTTTGGTGAATCTGGCAATTATGTGTCTCGGAGTTGCTCTTCTCGAGGAGTATCTCTGTGGCATTCTCTGAATTTGAACGTTGGCCTGCCCTACTAGGTTGGGGAAGTTCTCCTGGATGATATCCTGAAGAGTGTTTTCCAACTTGGTTCCATTTTCCTCATCACTTTCAGGCACCCCAATCAGACGTAGATTTGGTCTTTTTACATAATCCCATACTTCTTGCAGGCTTTGCTCATTTCTTTTTCTTCTTTTTTCTTTAGATTTCTCTTCCGGCTTCATTTCATTCATTTGATCCTCAATCGCTGATACTCTTTCTTCCAGTTGATCGAGTCGGTTACTGAAGCTTGTGCATTTGTCACTTATTTCTCGTGTCATGGTTTTCATCTCTGTCCATTCGTTTATGGCCTTCTCTGCATTAATTATTCTGGTTATCAATTCTTCCACTCTTTTTTCAAGATTTTTAGTTTCTTTGCGCTGGGTACGTAATTCCTCCTTTAGCTCTGAGAAGTTTGATGGAAGCTTTCTTCTCTCATCTCATCAAAGTCATTCTCTGTCCAGCTTTGATCCGTTGCTGGCAATGAGCTGCGTTCCTTTGGAGGGGGAGATGCGCTCTTATTTTTTGAATTTCCAGCTTTTCTGCCCTGCTTTTTCCCCATCTTTGTGGTTTTATCTGCCTCTGGTCTTTGATGATGGTGACGTACTCATGGGGTTTTGGTGTGGGTGTTCTTCCTGTTTGTTAGTTTTCCTTCTAACCATCAGGACCCTCAACTGTAGGTCTGTTGGAGATTGCTTGAGGTCCACTCCAGACCCTGTTTCCCTGGGTGTCAGCAGCAGAGGCTGCAGAAGATAGAATACTGCTGAACAGCGAGTGTACCTGTCTGATTCTTGCTATGGAAGCTTCCTCTCAGGGGTGTACTCCACCATGTGAGGTGTGGGGTGTCGGTCTGCCCCTAGTGGAGGATGTCTCCCAGTTAGGCTGCTCAGGGGTCAGGGACCCACTTGAGCAGGCAGTCTGTCCGTTCTCAGATCTTAACCTCTGTATTGGGAGATCCACCCCTCTCTTCAAAGCTGTCAGACAGAGTTGCTTGCATCTGCAGAGGTTTCTGCTGCTTTTTGTTGTTGTTGTTGTTGTTTAGCTGTGCCCTGTCCCCAGAGGTGGAGTCTACAGAGACTGGCAGGCCTCCTTGAGCTGCTGTGAGCTCCACCCAGTTCGATCTTCCCAGGGCTTTTTTTACCTACTTAAGCCTCAGCAATGGCGGGCGCCCCTCCCCCAGCCTCGCTGCTGCCTTGCAGTTAGATGGCAGACTGCTGTGCTAGCAATGAGGACGGCTCTGTGGGCGTGGGATCCTCCCGGCCAGGTGTGGGATATAATCTCCTGGTGTGCCCGTTTGCTTAAAGCACAGTATTGGGGTTGGAGTTACCCGATTTTCCAGGTGTTGTGTGTCTCTGTTCCCCTGGCTAGGAAAAGGGATTCCCTTCCCCCTTGCACTTCCCAGGCAAGGCAATGCCTCGCCCTGCTTCAGCTCTCGCTGGTCGGGCTGCAACAGCTGACCAGCACCGATTGTCCGGCTGTGAGATGAACCCAGTACCTCAGTTGATAATGCAGAAATCACCTGTCTTCTGTGTCGCTCGCGCTGGGAGCTGGAGACTGGAGCTGTTCCTATTCGGCCATCTTGCTCCGCCCCTCAGGAAATGCTTTGTGACAAAAGTCTGTGCAGCTGTGTTCACAGATTTCCATCTTTCTTCCTGCAATATGAATTCAGTAGATAAAAACTCAGGGAAAGCACCAGAGGCTATTATTTTCTTCCTGTGGGGTGCAGACTTTAGGCAGAAAAGGGAACATCAGAGAACTTTATCCTGTGCTTTAAGGGAGACAGAGGATTGAGAGAGGGTAGGAGGGTGATGGTTGGAAGGTCAGAGAGACCTTGAGGCTGCTTCTTCAGTTCAGCATGTCAAGGGAGCATATTTTGAGATGTCAGTTTCTGAGCCCCAAAGCAGGCAACTCCCTAAGGCCAGCCCAGATTCAAGGCGAGGGCATTAGACTCCACCTCTTCCGTGGGATGTAATAAGGTCACTTTGGGGAGGACGTGAGCAGGCAGGAGAGACTGTTGTGGCCATCTTTGGAAAATGCAGTCTGCCACGTACGTTCACCTCCCAGAGTCTCAACGTTCTTTATCCAGAAGAAAAGGAGATGTAATAACACCAACCTCACAGGGCTGCTGTGAAGAATAGTGGAATTAGTGGAATTAAAATACTGCTTTATCTTATCGTAAGACTCGCTTCTTGGTAGAGACCCTAGAAAAACAGGCATCTGTGCACAGTAGGTAGGCACAAGGACATTTGTCACACTGCATGGTTTGAAAAAGCAAAATACATGAGAATGCAAGCTCCGTGATCCATTTCATCATCATCGGTACTACCATTTTTACGAATTTTGATGCCCAGTTATTCCAGCACCACTTACTGAAAAGGCTGTCAAAAGACTTTGGCTCCATTGAGTTGCCGTTACTCCTTTGTCAAAGGTCAGTTGACTACATTTATGCAGGTCTGTTTCTGGGCTCTCTTTTCTGCCTTATTCATCAATTTATCTGTTCTTTCAGCAATACCACATTGTCTTGGCTATTACGGCTTTCCAGGCGGTCTTGAACTTGAGTCATGTCAGTCCTCTGATATTATTCTTCTGGGTTGCATCCTCACAAAAACTAACTGAAAGTGGGCCACAGAACTGAATGTAAAAATGCAAAAACGATAAAATTCCTAGAAAATAACATAGGAGAAAGTCTAGATATCATCGTGTTTGGTGATGACTTTTCAGATACAACACCAAAGGTGCAATCCATGAAACAAAGAATTGATCACCTGGAGTTTATTAAAATTAAACATATGCAGTTTTTGTTTGCAATACAAGCTTTCAACTTGAGGGAAATCAGAATGTCACTGAAAAATATGTGTTTTTGCCATAAGAATTATGTTGAGTTAAAGGGAATTAACAAGAAACAAAGGTAGGAGAAGTTCTCTCTACCCTCTCCTTTTATACCTAAATGGACGATATAAACTCTCCTTTACTGGAGATAATGCTAGACGATGATTAGCCCAGAGTTGACACAGAAAAAATCTGCAAACAAACCTTTCTCCATTAGTTTCCCCCAAATATTTACCTTTCTGTAGTTTCTCAATCATCAGAGGCCCAAGGCTATTTCCTTTCTCCTGTCATTTCTCTATAAAATTGTTGTTATTTGTGGAAGATGCTACATACACTCGAATTTTAGTCATCTCTTGGAGTTCCTCATTCCTAAGTTTCTTCCATGGATATAGGTGATGTAAGTGTTCATAAATTTTTATGTTTGTTTTTTTAAGAAAGAAAAAGAAAAATACAGAAGCATGTCCATTCATTTACAGAGTCCCCTCATCTGTCTAACAGAGAGTCATAAAAGCTGTGTCATGGGGCTTGAATGAATACATTTACAAACAGGACTGAGAATAGTGGTTCTCAACTGGGGGTGCTCTTGCTGCCCAGGGGTTCTTTAGCAATGTCTGGAGACACTGTTGGTCATCACCGCTGGAGAGAGGGATGCTACTGGCATCAGGAGGTGGAGGCCAGGGGTGCCATTCAGCAGCTTACACTGCCCCTGACAGCCTCCTACAGCAAAGAACTCTCCAGCCCCAAATGTGGACAGGGCAGGGGCAGAGAAATGCTGGCCAGGACCAGTGCCTGGAACATGGCAAGAGCGACTTGGTTGGATTATTTTTAAAATGATTTCCTATCAGACTGCTCATCAGTGACTGTGAGAAGACAACTGAGATCTTATGACCCAGGCCACATGCTGGACAGTTTTGAGGACAAAGAAAAGAGAACATTCACTGAATGCATTATTTCCTCTGACCCAGGAAGGGACTGAAAGTGGAAATTTGAGGTTGTGTAGAAATGTTCTGTTTTCATTTTAAAATAACAGAGCTTCCTGGGAATTTGAATTTCTGATTTTAGAAGAAAATAGGCTATAGAATATAGACTATATACGGAATCTTCTGGTATAAATGATTCCAGAAACACCAGAATATCCCCGTTCCGTGTCATTACTAAGAGGTCCACTGTGGCTGACAGGGAAAGAGACTCAGACTTTCTTCCGGAAAGCACTGTCGCTTAGCCTCAAGGAGTGCTGGTAGCAGCGCTTAGCTGCTTGGGGGTTCCTGTGTGTTGAGCTGAGTCCTGCTCTTTTTCGGGTAGCCCCAGCTATTAACAAAGATGGTCGTGGTTCAAGGGTCTGACCACTTTCACCAAAGTGGGGCTCCTGCCCATGCACGCAGTCTTTGCTCCAGACCCCTCCGGTGAGCTGGCAGAAATGTTATTGAGTCTTCCTCTTGATCCAAGAGCTCCCGCTGCCTTCCTGGGTCCTTCCCTTCCTCCTTCACAGATATTACGGCCTAATGGGCCTTCTGTCTCAGCCTCTGCTCCCCAGAGACCTCACGATCGCACTGTGGCATGCGAGGGATATGAGGGCCAACTCTGGACCCGGAACGGCTTGGATTCCAATCCCAGACCCAAGGCATCCTAATTGTGTGAACTTTAGCAAGTCACCTAATCTCCTCGTGCCTCAATTTCTCATCTGCACAATGGGGATTGTGGTAATGCCTACCTTGCTGGGTTATTGTCAAAATCAAACAACTCAGTGCATGTGCACAGCTGGGAAGGCTGTCAGGTAGACGGTTGTCCTCGATGGCAGGTTTAACACCTCTGATCTAAGAAGCTCCCACTGCACGCTGGCTCTCCCCTGAGTTTCCAGCTAGCCTCCTCTCCATGCAATGCAGGCTGGCAACTTCCTCCTGGAATAGGAAAGCAGGCTGTAGGGACTGAACGGCTGACTATATTTGTCTGCACAGTTGCTTGCAGTTTCCTAGGGTTCCCATAAAAAAAAAATACCAAGGAGCAGGTGGCTTACACAACAGAGCTTCATTTTCTCACAGTTGCAGATGCTGGAAGTCAGAGATCAGGTGTCTGCAGGTTTGGTGTCTCCCTGGCCTGTGGGTGGTTGCTTCTCACTGTGTTCCCCCATAACCGTTCCCCTGTGCATCCCTGGTGCCTCTCTGCCCTGAGTGCCCTGATGCCCCAATCTCTTCTTCTTAAAAGGAAACCAGGCCGAGCGCAGTGGCTCACACCTGTAATCCCAGCACTTTGGGAGGCCAAGGCAGGCAGATCACCTGAGGTCAGGAGTTTGAGACCAGCCTGGCCAACGTGGCAAAACCCTGTCTCTACTAAAAATACAAAAATTAGCCGGGCATGGTGATGCTCACCTGTAGTTCCAGCTACTTGGGAGGTTGAGGCAGGAGAATCACTTGAACCCGGGAGGCGGAGGTTGCAGTGAGCCAAGATTGCATCACTTCACTCCAACCTGGGTGACAGAGTGAGACTCTGTCTCGAAGAAAAAAGGACAGCAGGCATATTGTGTTAGGGGCCCATGTTAGTGACCTCATTTTTACTTAACCACCCCTATAAAGACCCTGCCTCCAAATACAGTCAGATTCATTGGAATTTAGGGAGGGAACCAAATTCAGCCCACAATAGGCTCAAGTCGCCTCTTTTTCCCTCTGCACATGGAGCATCCCTGCTGACCCGCAGCCCATCTGCGGCATGTCCCTGCTCCCAGCTGCAGCATGTCCTCCTCCGGGGCGTCCATTTAAAACTGTGTCCAGCGTGTCCTCCTCCGGGGCGTCCATTTAAAACTGTGTCCAGCGTGTCCTCCTCCAGGGCGTCCATTTAAAACCACGTCCAGCATGTCCTCCAGGGCGTCCATTTAAAACTGTGTCCAGCATGTCCTCCTCCAGGGCGTCCATTTAAAACCATGTCCAGCATGTCCTCCAGGGCATCCATTTAAAACTGTGTCCACTGTGTCCTCCAGCGCGCCCATTTAAAACTGTGTCCAGCGTGTCCTCCTCCAGGGAATCCATTTAAAACCATGTCCAGCATGTCCTCCAGCGCGCCCATTTAAAACTGTGTCCAGCGTGTCCTCCTCCAGGGAATCCATTTAAAACCATGTCCAGCATGTCCTCCAGGGCGTCCATTTAAAACTGTGTCCAGCGTGTCCTCCAGGGCGTCCATTTAAAACTGTGTCCACTGTGTCCTCCAGGGCATCCATTTAAAACCACGTCCAGCATGTCCTCCTCCAGGGCATCCATTTAAAACTGTGTCCACTGTGTCCTCCAGGGCATCCATTTAAAACCACGTCCAGCATGTCTTACTCCAGGGCATCCATTTAAAACTGTGTCCACTGTGTCCTCCAGGGTGCCTATTGAAAACTGTGTCCACTGTGTCCTCCAGGGCGTCCATTTAAAACTGTGTCCACTGTGTCCTCCAGGGCATCCATTTAAAACCACGTCCAGCATGTCCTCCTCCAGGGCATCCATTTAAAACTGTGTCCACTGTGTCCTCCAGGGCGCCTATTGAAAACTGTGTCCACTGTGTCCTCCAGGGCGTCCATTTAAAACTGTGTCCAGCGTGTCCTCCTCCGGGGCATCCATTTAAAACCATATCCAGCATGTCCTCCAGGGCATCCATTTAAAACTGTGTCCACTGTGTCCTCCAGGGCATCCATTTAAAACTGTGTCCACTGTGTCCTCCAGGGCATCCATTTAAAACTGTGTCCACTGTGTCCTCCAGGGCATCCATTTAAAACTGTGTCCAGTGTGTCCTCCAGGGCATCCATTTAAAACTGTGTCCAGCGTGTCCTCCAGGGCATCCATTTAAAACTGTGTCCAGTGTGTCCTCCAGGGCGTCCATTTAAAACTGTGTCCAGTGTGTCCTCCGGGGCGTCCATTTAAAACTGTGTCCAGTGTGTCCTCCGGGGCGTCCATTTAAAACTGTGTCCAGCATGGCCTCCAGGGCATCCATTTAAAACTGTGTCCACTGTGTCCTCCAGGGCGTCCATTTAAAACTGTGTCCACTGTGTCCTCCGGGGCGTCCATTTAAAACTGTGTCCACTGTGTCCTCCAGGGCGTCCATTTAAAACTGTGTCCACTGTGTCCTCCAGGGTGTCCATTTAAAACTGTGTCCACTGTGTCCTCCAGGGCGTCCATTTAAAACTGTGTCCAGCGTGTCCTACAGGGCATCCATTTAAAACTGTGTCCAGTGTGTCCTCCAGGGCGTCCATTTAAAACTGTGTCCAGCGTGTCCTCCAGGGCATCCATTTAAAACTTGCTTATCTCTTGGCAGAAAAGTGTGTGTTGTTCATTAACAGATATACCTGAGTTAGGGAAAGTTGTTTTCCAATAAATAGCCTAGTATAATGAGCTAAAGTTCTCCTCTGATTAATTAGCCCAGTGTGGCACTGGCTACAGGACACTGAGCTTCAATTTTCTTATCTGGAAAATAGGGGTAAGGGTACCAGTCTAATAGGTATGTTGTGAGGATTAAGTGGAATAAGTTATCGACACTCAGTACAGTACCTTGCATGTAGCAAACAATGAATATTAGTCACTACTATTATTGTTACCACTATTATTAATGTTATCTTTTTTTTTTGAGGCACAGTTTCACTCTTGTTGCCCAGGCTGGAGTGCAATGACACGAGTCTCAGCTCACTGCAACCTCCGCCTACTGAGTTCAAGCGATTCTCCTGCCTTAGCCTCCCAAGTAGCTGGGATTACAGGCGCCGCCACCACAACCGGCTAATTTTTTTGTATTTTTAGTAGATAGGGGGTTTCACCATGTTGGCCAGGCTGGTCACAAATTCCTGACCTCAGGTGATCCACATCTTTAATCCAAGATTGAGACTAAGTACAAAAAGGCACTACCTAACTTGGAAATTGGATGCAAGAATTCCCGTAGGATGTCTACTCCTGCCAAGTTTGAGGGGGAAAAAAATACAGAATTTCAACATCCGTAGCTTTAGCTCTTGAAAAAAAAAAACGGAAAGAGAGAAATATTAGAAGAACATAAATTTAACCAAGAATGTTGGTGATATTTAAATAAGATTTAAATTCATACAGCATTTAAACAGAAAAGAAGGAAATGGCATTAAATTCACATAAGTGCCGGATTATGCACACTAGAGCCAGAAATATTAACTGTATCCCCATAACGGAACAGTGCGACTGGCTGGAAATGGATTATGAAAGAAGTTCAAGAATTTTAATAGATCATCCCTTCAAACCATCAGCATTGTAAAGTGGTAGTTAATAAATTATATGACATGTACAGTTAGTCATATTTTAACAAGAAGTAATGAACAGGTCTTGCCGGCTCACCTAGACCGTTACATTTCTCCAGTTCATCTCCCAGAGGGGAAGTTTGGAATGTCTAGCAATCTAATACAATGAACAGAGCTATGAAGGGAAGGATGGATGTCAGAATATGTTGGAAGAAGTTCTGCTCCATCCAGCTATTGCAGGAACACATCTCAGGTTCTCTCTCCAGACCAGGATGGAGTTGGGGCCAGGTCCACTGATGGGGGACTAGGCTTGTGTCTTTCTAAGCTCACCTAGGCTCAGGAACCTGGGTCCCAAGAGCCTAGGTGAGCTTAGGTAAGGTCTCCAGAGCCCAGGTGAGGATAGGTAAGGTCCCCAGAGCCTAGGTGAGGATAGGTAAGGTCCCCAGAGCCCAGGTGAGGATAGGTAAGGTCCCCAGAGCCCAGGTGAGGATAGGTAAGGTCCCCAGAGCCTAGGTGAGGATAGGTAAGGTCCCTAGAGCCCAGGTGAGCATAGGTAAGGTTCCCAGAGCCCAGGTGAGCTTAGGTAAGGTCTCCAGAGCCCAGGTGAGGATAGGTAAGGTCCCCAGAGCCCAGGTGAGCATAGGTAAGGTCTTCAGAGACCAGCCTGATGGAGAATCATAACGGCATCTTCAGTTGTGTTCATTAGACAATGACATTCTATTTTTGCCTAAGAGATGCACAGGAATTTTCTTCCCTCTCATAAAACAATGTGCTCTTTCTGAATTATCTTGGAAACACACGGCTCCCTCCCTTTCTGTTTTCTCCACTTTTGGGTGGAGACATGACTCGAGAGAAACATTTCTCTAGTAGAAGAGTGGTGAGATAGACCATAAATAAAGCTGGTCAACTCTGGAGTCAAAAAGACCCTGTGGGGTAGGAAGGACTGGAACCCTCAGCACCGCTCTGCCCCATCAGGGCCAAGTCAGATTGGAGGCTCCATTTCACCAGTGTCTGAATTCTCAAGCGATGCTAGAAATCTAAATTTCTAAGGTGAAATCATAAAAGTTTTGAATGTTGACTCAATTTTCTCCATTCTGCAACCTGTTTTATTGTCTTTTTTTTTCTTTCTTTTTGAGACAGGGTCTCACTCTGTCACCTTCCCAGGCTGGAGTGCAATGGCACCATCTTGGCCCACTGCAACTTCCACCTCCCGGGTTAAAGCAATTCTCCTGCCTCAGCCTTCCGAGTAGCTAGGACTACAGGTGCATGCCACCATGCCTGGCTAATTTTTTTAATATTTTTAGTAGAGACGGGGTTTTGCCATGTTGGCCAAGTTGGTCTCAAACTCCTGACCTCAGGTGATCCTTCCTCTTCGGCCTCCCAAAGTGCTGGGATTATAGGTGTGAGCCTGCGCCCAGCCCTTTTCTTTCTTTTGAGAAGTCAGCTCACCTATGAAGATTCAGTCTGAGTTAGAAATGGAGGACTTGGGAGAGAACAAGCCTCCTATTAAAGACACCCTGGGCCCTGAAGCAAGGAGAACTGTGGCCCGGCCGCAGAGGGTTGGCCACCGGAGCTCGTGCCATTCAGTTTTTTAATCAGATTTAAGGACTTTTGCTGGTGGCAGATACTGAAGACACAAGCAGCTCCCACTCATAACCGGACCTGGGCCCATGTTTCTCCTCAGCGCCACATGTCCCCCTCTAAGCTTAACCAGCAAGGCCCCGGTCAGGGAGGACACCCCGGTCAGGGAGGACGCCCCGGTCAGGAAGGACGCCCCGGTCAGGGAGGACGCCTCGGTCAGGGAGGACACCCCGGTCAGGGAGGACACCCCGGTCAGGGAAGACACCTTGGTCAGGGAGGACGCCTCCATCAGGGAAGACACCCCGGTCAGAGAGGACACCCCGGTCAGGGAGGACGCCCGGGTCAGGGAGGACACCCCGGTCAGGACACCCCAGTCAGGGAGGATTATCCAGTGCTCTGGGGTGTGTCCTCCACTCCCTCCTGGAATTCGTTTTCTGCAGCTGTGGTAACAAATCATCACACCACAAACCCAGCAGCTTTGTGAGACAATGGACACCCATGTATTCTCTTCCAGTTCTGAAGGTCGAAAGTCTCAAATCAGCTTCACTGGGCCGACATCAAGGTGTTGGTAGGGCTGCCCTCCCTCCGGAGGTTCTAGTGGGGAACATGCTTCCTTGCATTTTCCAGCCCCCAGAGCTGCCTCCTTCCTTCCTTGGTCTCTGCCTCCATCTTCCAGCGTCTTGTTTCTGTGGTCACAGGACCTGCTTCTCCCACTGCAGTCAAATCTCTCCCTGCCTCCCTCTTATAAGCACAGTCAGCTCCACTTAGGGCCCACCCAAGTAATCTAGGATGCTCTCCCTATCTCAAGACCCTTAATTTAAATACTGGTAACAGCCAAGACATGGAAACAACCTAAGTGTCTCTCAGTGAATGAACGGATAAAGCAAATGTGGTGTCTATACACGGTGGAATACTATTCAGCCTTAAAATAGAAGAAAATCTTAGCATTTGCAACAATGTGGATGAACCTGGAGGACATGATGCTAAGTGAACTAGAACAGACACAGAAGGGCAGATCCTGCATGATATTGCTTATATGTGGGGAAAAGCCCAACTCATAGAAAGAGTCGAATGGGGGTTTCCAGGAGCTGGGAAGTGGGGGAAATGAAGAGAGGTTGGTCAAAGGACAGAAAGTTTCAGTTATGCTGGTGAATACATGATGGGGTCCTAATGTATAGCATGACTACTCTAGTTAATAATACCATATGGTAGACTTAGGATTTGCAAAGGCAGTGGGTCTTCCATGTTCTCACACTTACACACTGTTGATGGGAATATAACATAGTATGGAAAATTAATTATGGAAAACAGTATGGAGAATTCTCAAGGAACTAAAATTCTCTACAGCAATCCCACTACCAGTATCTACCCAAAGGAAAAAAGATCAGTACATTGAGAAAACACCTGCACTCATAATTTAGACACACACTACATTTTCATAACATTTATATACAATGTACATAAATATATAATTCACATTTATGTACAATGTATATAATACTATATATAAACATACTATATATTGTATATATAATATAGTAATTTTGTATATAATATAATTTTGTATTACATATATGTTATATATTGTGCATTATATTGTGTATATATAATACAATAAATATACAACATACTATATATACAATATATTTATATGGAATAAAATATTTTTCAGTTATAAAGAAGAATGAAGTCACCTCTTTTGCAGCAACATGAATGGAACTAGAAGTCATTATTTTAAGTGAATCAACCCAAAAGCAGAAAGTCAAATACCACATGTTCTCACTTACAAGTGGGAGCTAAATACAGTGGACACATGGACAAAGAGCGTGGAATAATAGACACTGGATGTTCAGAAGGGTTGGAGGCTAGGAGAGGTTGAGGAATGAGAAATTGCTTAATGGGTGCAGTGTACATTATTTGGGTGATGTTTACACTAGAAGCCTGGATTTCACCACTGTGCAATATATCCATGTGATAAAACTCCATGTGTACCTCCTAAATATATACAAATTTTAAGAAATATCTTACACACACACACACGTGACTATGTGAGGTGATGGATGTGTGAGCTAACTTGATTTGTAATTATTTCACAGTATACATGTGTATCAGAACATCATGTGGTACACCCTAGATTGATGCAGTTTTGTCTGCCAAGTACTTATTTGCCAATAAAGCTGGGAGGGGAAAAGATGCTTAATTTGGTCACACCCACAAAGTCCCTTTTGATGAGTAAGATAACGTTTACAGATTCCAAGGATGAGGATGTGGATATCTTTGGGAGCTATGATTTAGGCTCCCACACTCCCCCAAAGACATGTCCCAGTTCTTGTTTAGGATGAAAACTAAAGGACTCATTGCCTTCCCCCACGAAAGCTAAGAGACAAGACAAGAGAACAAAGTCCTTCCATTGAACTTGGTTCTTGTAAGGCAAGATGGCATGAGGGAGCCATCTTGCACCAGGCAGAAGTTGAGAGCCTGGGCTTTGGGGCCAGACTCCCAGGGCTGAATCCTAGCTCTGCCCTTCCTGGTAGAGGAACATAGGCAGGCTCCCCCGCTCCCGGCTTCCTCATCTGGAATGTGAGAATGGCAGTGGTGCCGAGCGCTGTGGTTGTTCTGAGGATGAAACGAATCCACGTTTGGATTCCCTGAAAAGCGGAATCTGTGATGTGCCCTTCAGAGTAGGCGGTTTATTTGGGGAATGATCTCTGGATGCAGAATGAGGGAATGAGCAGCAAGACAGGACACATTTCGGAAAACCAGCAGGAGGGGCATCACTGAGCTAGCGCGCGTGGTGAGAGACTTCTGTGGAACCCCATGGAGCCCCTCTAGGGAACTCTGCAGAATCCACCCCGTGCCTGCGGGGGGGAAAGTGGTCTGCGCATGCTCTGTTGAGGACGTTCTCAGGATACACCGGCGTGGGAGTGAAGAGCGTAGGAGCGGAAGAGGAGGGGCCAAGCAAGGTCGGCTTCCGGTGCAGCACAGTCAGCTCCCTGAGCAGCTCTTAAGAGTGAGCTGTGCTGTGTGTGGGTCCCTCCTTGAGGCAAACAGCCTGGGCTTCTCACCCTCCCAGGTAGTCACTGGGCAGAGAAGCGGGGTGAGCAGGACATAACTCCCAGGTAACTCTGAGGGACACAGCTCCACTCACCTAAGGGCAGTCTGCTATGGAAGATGTGGCAGGAGCTGTCGGCAACACACACGCAGCCCCTGGGGAGGAGTCCACCAAGCTAGCCACAGGGACCCCAGGAAGACTGGGTACTCAGAGAGCACCTATCATAACCGCGTCTGCTATACTCAAAAGCAACAGCCAATATCTGCTTCATACCAGGACCTCCTCCCCATAGTAAGTGACCTCTACCAGCCAGGGTGCTTCCCTTTCCTCCTCCTTGGGCCATGCAATGGGATGAAAGCTCACCTTCCCCTCCCCTTCTCTCTCTCTCACCTCTTCACAGGTTTCTGACAGATGTGACTACGTCTTTGTCAATGGGAAGGAAATGAAAGGCAAGGTGAACGTGATGGTGAACTTCACCTACCAGCACCTGAGCAGCCCCCTGGAGATGACAGTGTGGGTGCCCCGACTTCCGCTGCAGATAGAGGTCTCAGACACCGAGCTCAATCAGATCAAGGGCTGGCGAGTGCCCATCGTCTCCAGCAGGAGGTGGGTGTGCCCCTCAAACTCCATGACAGACTAAGAAGGAAGTGTACAGGGTGGCAAATCCGGGCATGACTGGGTCTGAGGATGCATGTGGTACCCTAAGGACCAACTCTCCCTCCACCGCTCAGCTTTGATTTGCTCTGTGTTGGCTTCATTCTCTATCAGTGTTTTTTGGGAGGTTCCAGGCTTTCATCCTCTCTTCTCTGCAACTCCAGCAGGAAGTGCCTCCTCTCCTTCCCACTAGTTCCAGCAAAGTCCTGGATTTAAGTCTTATCCTCACTGGGATTTTGTGGCCTCCCTTATCTAGTTACTGTAGCCAAGGCCCTGGAACACACTGAGTGGCTGGACTCCCCCAACTAGAGCCAGAGGAGCTAGTCGAAGAGGTGCACTAAGGCTGAATGAATGGACAAATTCTAGGAGGAGGGAAAATTGATGCTGGAAAGAAGAAGGCAGCAGATGTTCCCTGGAAGGACATCTGACAGGGTCAGCCTGACCTGAGCTGCCTCTCTGTGCTCCAGTCCAGAAGCTCTGAGCTCTCTGCCTTGGTGAAATGAGGTCTGACGCTTGTCCACTGAGTGTCTGATACATTACTCCAATGGTGCTTGGTAGAGCCCCAGGAGTCTCCACCATCTACCATCGGGAACCACGTGAGTACCATGTAAAGACAGTGGTAGGAGCTCAGGCTCTTCACTCACAGACTTTGTCATCTCAGAGAAACCGTGTATAAGAATTCAGGTATAACGACATGTTGCTAAAAGTATATGCGTTATGAGACAAGGAAATATGCCTGGAGTCTGTGTACTCGGCAGGGGGTGGAGAATTGGTGCTCATCTGAGGGATAACTTATATTCCCTCCCTTGCAAGCTCATTCCTTTGGTCCCATGACCCCTGGGAGAGGGGATGCTTCAAGGACGAAGGCTGTGGGTCTCAGGGACAGTTGGGAGCTGGCTTCAGCAATGATTCTTTCTCAGTCGCTGGGGTTTCTGGTGTTGAGTTGAGGGCGTGGATTAGAGGGTGACGGTTGGTGCTGCAGAGGGAAGAAACTGTAGGGGAAGATTCACCAGGGACCTGGTTGAGTCTCACCACAGCACATCCCACACGCTGTCACAGCTGCCTGGTTCAGACATGGCAGCAGAGTGAGTGTGAGAGGGAACAGCTGCTGTTCTGATGGAGACCGAGACGGTGCCTTCAAAGGGCCAACTGCACAGAAGGGACCAGATGTTGAGGGAGCAGCTGACATCTGTCTCCTTCCAAGCATCCTGGCCCTCTCTGCCTTTGTTATCACATTTGGCCTCACCTGGGGTTACATATTCACCCGCTTTGTGTGCTGGCTTACAGAACCACACCATTCATCCCTGGCCTTGTCGTGTTAGCTATATCCATTCTGTCTAACATAGTGGCTTATCCCAAAGCTTAGTGGGTTAAAAATGATCCCCAATGTTAATGTGGCTTACAAGAACAACATGCTGGCCAGGCATGGCGACTCACGCCTGTAAGTTCCAGCGCTTTGGGAGGCCGAGGCAGGCGGATGGCTTAAGCCCAGGAGTTTGAGACCAGTCTGGGCAACATAGCGAGACCACATCTCTACACAAAATTTTAAAAATTAGCCGGGCATGGTGGCTTGCACTATAGTCCAAGCTATTCAGGAGGCTGGAGTGGAAGGATTGCTTGAGTCCAGGAGTTCGAGGCTGCAGTGAGCTGAAATCGCACCACTGCACTCCAGCCTGGATGATAGAGCAAGACCCTATCTCGAAAAGAGAAAGAACAGCATGTATTATCGAACAGTTTCCGTGGCTCTGGAATCTAGGCATGGCTGAGCTGGGTCTTCTGAGCAGGGGCTCTTACAGGCTGCAGCCCATGTCAGTGGGGCTGGGGTCCCATCTCAAGGCTCATGTGGGGAAGGATCTACGTGCAGGCTCACTCGCGCGGGTGCTGGCTGGTCTCAGTTCCTCACTGGTGCTGGCCAGAGTTCACTCTCAGTTTCTAGCTGGCTGGAAATCTCTACAGCTTGGCTCACAGCATGCAGCTCGCTTCATCAGAGTGAGCAAGTGCAAAGAACCAAGGAAAGAAAACACAAGCAAGACAGAAGTCACCGGCTTTTCAAGTCTAGCCAAGAAAGTGACCATCCAATCACTTTCGCCATAACTTTTTCACTGGACAAAAGAAACTAGGTCCAGCCCACACTCAAGGGGAGAGGTTTACACAAAGTAGACACCAGGAGGTGGGGGCCACTGGGAACACCTTACATTCTGCTAGCTGCACCGGCCTTGCTGATGGGACTGGTCACGCCAGAGCAGTGGTTAGTATGTCAGGTTCACCTCTGCTTGTCTGGATGTAAACTCCTTGAAGTCTCATGGTCTCCTTACCTCTGCAGCCCCCACCAGGCTCCACACACAGCCCCTTACAGAGAACCAACAGGTAACTGTCTGCAAACTGCACTGCCTCTTTCACAGGCCTGCTGGGGACAGTGAGGAAGAGGAGGACGATGAGCGGAGGGGCCGCGGCTGCACCCTGCAGTACCAGCACGCCATGGTGCGGGTCCTGACGCAGTTTGTGGCTGAGGCGGCCGGCCCTGGGGGACACCTGGCCCACCTGCTGGGCTCAGACTGGCAAGTGGACATCACGGAGCTGATAAATGACTTCATGCAGGTGGAGGAGCCCAGGATCGCCAAGCTGCAAGGTGGACAGATCCTGATGGGACAGGAACTTGGGATGACCACCATTCAGGTAAAAAAAAAAAAAAAAAAAAAAAAAAAATCCCCAAAGCAAGATCTCTCTGTCTTCCCACCTCTGCTCTGCCCAGAGGAGAAACCAGCTGTTTGTCATTGCTGGGAATGGTATCTATTTTTAGGATGGCTAAATTCAAAGAAATTGTCAAGTAAACAATACAAGTGATGTTGGCTGGGTGCAGTGACTCACGCTCGTAATCCCAGCACTTTGGGAGGCCGAGGCGGGCAGATCACCTGAACTCAGTAGTTTGAGATTAGCCTGGGTAACATGGCAAAACCCCATCTCTACCAAAAATACAAAAATTTACCCGAGTGTGGTGGTGCACGCCTGTGGTCCCAGCTCCTGGAGGCTGAGGTGGGAGGATCGCTTGGGCCTGGGAAGCAGAGGTTGCAGTGAGCTGAGATCGTGCCACTGCACTCCAACCTGGGTGATGAAACGAGACTCCATCTCAAATGAAACCACAATACAAATCATGTAATGATGTGATGAGAATCTCGAAATTCCTCACATATTACTTATAGGTGAGAAACTCTGGGCTGACTCCCATGGTGGTCATGCTTGAAACACACTATTTTGCCCAAGCTGTGGTAGGCATTACTATCTTGGTAAACAAGCTTTTGAGGTGAGCTCATGTGATCTGAATCACAGGCACGGCCAGCAGCTTCTTGCTGAGCCACTTTCCGCCGCCGAGCATGGTCACCTAAACCTTCCCATGGCTTCAGGATATTGTGACCGCCTCTACCAAGTCACAGCCGGTGGCCTGATGAGAACCTGAATAACTCAGACATGTGCTGAAGGAAGGAACGAAGTTATTGTGCCTCCATTTGTCTCTTGGGCCCCTTCTGCTGGGGAGCGGGTGATGGAGAGGACCAGCCGCAACACTCGGGTTTTGAAACAAACGCTTTTACAAAACAGTGTTCTGGGAGGCTTGTGAGGGTTTGGTCATTTACCTCCCAGCTGAGAACAAAGCAGGAGTTTGTTTTCTTTCTGTAAACATGTAAGGGGTGCAAGTGTAGTTTTGTTACCTGGACATATTGCGTGTCTGCCTTGTTAGCGTAGCCATCACCCAAATAGTGTACGTCGTAGCCAAAGGAAAAGTGTATTCCCCAGCAGCTGCCCCCTCTGCAGGCAATGCGATTGTCTTATCAGGCAATCTGTGAGGCTTCGAAAACAGCTGTGCATGAGGAATCATCATAACTGAGACTAGATTGGATCATGGAAGATTTAAAACATATCCATTCTAGAAAATTGGCTGGTATATCTAAAACTTCATTTTATCCAAGGAGGAAAATAAATGGGTTTGGGCTGTAGACCAGGAGTCACACACTCTAATGATCTCTAAAAGCTGAGAAGCTACCGTCAGTGAGGAGAGTAGGCTGGGTGTGTGCTGAAAGACAGCAGCTGATTTTCCTCTGAGTGTTAGAGAGACAACAGAGAGTGGTGGGGACTGTGGAAAAGGGGCAAGCTCTTACAGCCAAAAGCTGCCAAGAAGAAATGCAAGTCCACTGTGGCCATATGTTCCAATTTTCTAGAAAAGCTGGAAGTCTATGTTTTTATGTGAAATCTTCTGGCTCTCTAAATGATGATCGTTAATTCTACCTTAAAATATGACTTATGTCAGACAAAACATATCTGCCTCATAAATGAGAGCTTGCAACCTCCACAATTGACTAAGAAGTTGAAAGACCTGAATCCCTATCATAAATCTATAGGCTAAACTGAAACTGATGTCCAGAAACTCACAGTGAGTTGAGAATTTGGTATTAACATCTTCCCTTAAGTGACAATTGAAGTGCAAAGGGGAAAAGACATACCATTCTGAAATCAGGTGTCGGGGAAGAGGAAGTGGGCCAGCTTCGCACACGTTAAACGTGAACATTATTTTGGTGAGGCATCTACTCCTGCGAACCTTGGTTCTTATTTTCTTTTTTTTCACTGCGTCCTCCTGAGTCATAAATTCACTTGTCCACTTTCTTCTGGGGACGCATCTCTCCTGCTCGCCTCCATTTAAATTGTCCCAATTGGACCGGAAAGTGAAGGTGGCATTCGGATAGAAGTATGGAGCTTTGATTCCTGGTCTTAAAGGGTCCTGGGAAAACTGCTGTCTTGACATACATCATAAATATCACCAAAAACTTGAAAAGAGAAAGAGGTCGAAAAAGCAGGAGAGCAGAGAATGAAGCCCTTCCCTGCCAGAAGGTTGAGTTACGCGGGGTCGTGAGGCATCTAAGACAGCTCTTTATCATTGGGGCAAAGGGTGAGAGGAGGAAGAGGTGATTCTACAGACGTTCCTCAAAAGCAGGATTAATCCCAGCACTTTGGGAGGCCGAGGCGGGTGGATCACGAAGTCAGGAGATCGAGACCATCCTGGCTAACACGGTGAAACCCCGTGTCTCTACTAAAAATACAAAAAAAAAAAAAAATGCAGAATTTCCTGTCCAGGGTCTAAATTGCACATAAGCCTCATTTTCCAGGTCATTCCGGGTGTCCACAGGAGAAATGAGGCTTTGGGTTGTTGGCGTCAGGCATAGACACTCAGAACCTACGTTTATCAGAATATGCCCGACGATATTCCACATCATCAGGCATCATACGCTGTGTTTCCCAAAGTGTACAGTGTGGCCTCCAGTGACACACATGATTGAGATGGACCAGCAGGATCCACCTTCCAGTTGCGCATTGGTTTTCGTGTGCAAGAGAGAAAGCCGTCAATATGTAACCAGTACACCCAACCCATTGTTTGCTGGTGATAGAAAGGCTTTTGAAAAAACAAATTTTAGCAAAATAAATACTTTTAAACAAAATACACACACTAAAGAGTAGAGAGATGATCTGTGATGTAGAAAAATCATAAAGTTAATAGTCAAATGAAAATTTCAGTTCCTCCTGTCCAGGATGGAGCATGGTGGGAAATGGAGCTGATGTGTGGGGTGTGGGGAGGGGCCAAGCCCTGCCTGCCCACTACTTGACACCACCTTGCTTTACGCAAAAAATGCTTTCCATTTTCTCAAGCAAAATATGTGATTTAGAAGGCGGTGTCAGTGGGAAAGACCTGTTCTCATACTTTCTGGCTCACACATTGCCCTGTAGCTGCCTGCACACTTGGCACTTCCTCCTGCAACTGGAGGCAGTGCCTGGACCACAGAAAGCCTTTCCTTGTCATGTCGCTTCCGCCCTCCAGATCCTGTCTCCTCTGTCAGACACCATCCTCGCTGAAAAGACCATCACCGTGCTGGACGAGAAGGTGACCATCACAGACCTCGGGGTGCAGCTGGTGACAGGGCTGTCGCTCTCCTTGCAGCTCAGCCCAGGAAGCAACAGAGCCATCTTTGCCACTGCAGTGGCTCAGGAACTTCTGCAGAGGCCAAAACAGGTATGGAGGAGGGTTTGAGACACACTTCAGCAGGGCTCCCACACCAAGTGGATCACACACCAGGCAGGCACCACGCCAGGCAGGTGGCACAATAGAGTGGGATCACATATCGGGTGTTTCTCCATCTGCAAAGGGCTCTTATGAAGCAGGTGACTCCTCTGCCTCATGTTTCCCAGCTCCCTCATGCAGAGATGAAAAAAATAAATACAAATATACATAAGGATTGCAACATGTAAAAATGAGAAGCCACTAAGGGGCAGGAGCCCTGGAGGAAAGGCCCGCCCCTCATCCACCACAGTGCAGGTGCATGCAGGTGGTCACCTGTGCTCTCCACATCCTTCCTGCTTCCATGAGGGCATGAGGGCACGTGCAGGCTCAGAGCAGGTGCACAGCCTGCTGCCAAGGTCCTGATGGAGTGGAGCGTGACAGACCTGCTGAGTGGGGAGCCCGTGGCGGGACATCGCTTCCAGACCATTCATTGTTCAGCTCAAGGCAAAAACAGAGAATTCATGGGGATGTCAGTCACAATTTTCTTTTACTTTATTTGGAACCAGTGTGAGCTAATAGAGTGTGTTGTGTGTTTCTGTGTGTTGTATGTGTGTATTGCCTGTGTCTGTGTGTTGTATGTGTACACATGTATATATGTGTTGTGTCTATGTATGTGTTGTGTACATATATGTTGTGTTTTTGCTTTGTCTATGTGTCTGCACGTGTGTGTCTTGTGTCTGTATTTTGTGTTGTTTTGTGTTGTGTGTTTTGCATGTATGCTTGTGTTATAGAGGCACCTGTATGCATGTATATGTGTTGTGAATGTATTGTGTGTTGTATGTATGTATGCATTGCATGTGTCTATATGTCATGTGTATATATACATATGTATATGTGTGTGCTGTGGGTCTGTGTATGTCATGTATGCATGTTTTTGCTTTATGCGTGTGTGTATATGCATGTGTGTCTTGTGTCAGTATTTTGTGTTGTATGTGTTTTATAGGCACCTGTGTGCATGTATATGTGTATGTGTGTTGTGAATGTATTGTGTGTTGTGTGTGTGTGGTGCATGTGTTTGTATGTGGATGCAATGGTTTACAAAGGGGACTATTATAGGGGACCTTTGAAAGTAGTATGTTCTCCCTCATTAGAGGTAGATAAACATTACTTCTTAAAACATAGGAATTTGGGTGAAGCTTGCTTAACAACAAAACATAGTGGTTGCAGGTCATTAGTTCTTTGTGCCCCATGAAAAGGGATCATCTTCATGTGAGCAGCTGGAATCCCTCCAGCCCAAATGGGATATTGTTCTGACTGCTTCCCTTCTGGATCCAGAGCCTTTTTTGCACACTCTCCCTCAGCAGGATGAGGTACCAGGCCTGCCCTGCCTTCGTGCACCAGCAGCGGCTGTGACCATGTTCAGAGGAGGCAGGAGTGCTACACTGGACTTGCCAAGAGGCACAAAGAGCCTTCCCACTTTCCCAGCCTGCACCTGTCATGTAATGCTCCCCTCTTAGGCATGAGCTAATCTCCTAGTCCTTATACTACAGTCTTTGTTTGCAGAGTTTTGGATTAGAAAACTCTTGAAAGCGGATGATCGCAATAACAGAATTGAATTTTTGGGCAAAGCAAACCTCCTTTTCTCAAGGAAGAATGCCAGCCGAGAGGCAAATTACAGATGGCAATGAAGAAATAACCTGAGGCTTTTCACTGTCTTTGTGGGTGATAACATCAGCTGACCACCAGCTAGGCCTTAAGGAAGGGATAAGATGCAGCTGGAAGAAGGCCAGAGGCTAATCCGTTCCTGACATGCAGAGCTAAACACGCTACCCTGAGATTTGCTCCATAGGTGGTTTGCAGGGCTCTCACTCCCTGCCTGCAACTTGGCTCTGACAGTGGTGGTTTCAGGAACTCCATTGTGCATTTGAATGCTCTGCTCAGATTTCATGGCAGATTGAGAGAACCTGGTAAGTCAGTGTCATGTCCAGTAGCTTTCGCTCTGTGCCTTGGCAAGGTTCTCCACTTAGCAGGGAGTCCAAGCCGATGTCTAACAGCGTAAGTATTTCTTGGCTGAGCTGAAGGAAGGAGCAGAGGCCACCAGCCACATTTGAGGAGCCTTTCTTCTTACTTCCAAAGACTAAATAACAACTGTGTAAAATTACTTCTGTCATGGTCAGGGGCCAGTGGGTTGTAAGAGAAAAAAGTCCACCCAAGGAAAAGCTTAAATAACAAAGGATGTGTTATGAGGATTGGAGGGATCTCACAGAACCCAGCTGCAAGACCTTGGAGGAAAGGGAAGGTCAACACTCTCATGCCCACTCTCTCTCTCACCTGTGTTTTTACTTTGGTCTAACTCATTATTGTCTTCCTATGGATAAATGCCATGCCCAAACATTTGCTTACACGTAGTCCATCAGAGGGCTTCATTCCCAATTTTATATGAGCCCCCACTACACAGCTTCTCAACCTGACTTTGCCAGTCTTGTCTTTCTGGTTTCAAGTTTGAGAGAGAAAGAGAAAGAGAGAGAGAAGAGAGAGAGACAGAGGGTGAGAGTCATGCTGGCTGGCTCAGCGTTGCTGAGCTTGATGGCTCTAATGGCAGCAGCTGTCTCGTTCCAATCAGCTGTTGCTGTGGCCCAGCAGGCAGGATCAGGGGCCGCCTAGTGCTGTTCATCATCTCGGGCTTGGGGCAGAGCAGGTTCTCCGAGAGGGAGGGAGGAGGGAGGAAGCAATGGATCTGCCTCTGCGCTGTCAAGCATAATGACGTCTTCACTAAAATTAAAGGCTGGCATGAAATTGGAGGTTATCTCCAATGATCTGCCCGGTCAAACTATTTGCAAAGAAAGTTGGTCTAAATCAACAGAGTGAAAACAGCAAGAGACTGAGAGGTGCACAAACCCCGGCTCTGGCTGCTTTTTGGCCTTCCAGTTTCCTCCAGTTGGGCTGGGTGAAGAAAGAGACGAAGACTCTCCAATCACGATGCTTTGCCTCTCCTGCTGTCAGGCCTAACTACTCCCTTCAAGCCAAGACTATGTCCTGAGGTCAGGACAGACCTACTCCTGCAGGCTTAGAAAAGGCAGGGCTGGCCAAACCACAGCCTGCAGCCCTGCAGTGGGATCTCATCTAGATCAGACGCTTTTATCTGTGTTGCCAGTGATCAGTGGAGACTCAGTATTACAACTTATAAATAATGTAATAAATATTTTTCATTTGAATGCGTAACACTTGTAAATGATTCCACTCACCAGTAATTTCCTTTGTCGTGCAATTTATTATTGTTCAGAAGTCGATTCTGAACAGCCCAAGGGCCCATCTTCCTTTTAACACCTACGGGAGGGAGAAAAAAAAAAAAAGCAAAATCTTCTTATGGATTGTTTAATACCGACCCTCTTTTGTCATTTTGTTGTTTTATTTTGCTTTTTTGCATCTTTGTGAGAATTCGTTTTCTTTTATACTCTTGGTACTTCTTATCGCTTATTTCTATACTATTTGAAAGGCTTGTCTTTGTTCTCGTAGCAATATTTTTCCATAGTGTGTCTACTGTACTAAGACTTGGGGCTCAATGAGCCTTTTGGCCCATTTTAATTAACTTACATATTTTTCTCAATAGGAAGCAGCCATCAGTTGCTGGGTCCAGTTCAGTGATGGCTCAGTCACACCCTTGGATATTTATGATGGGAAAGACTTCTCCTTGGTGGCCACATCTTTGGATGAGAAGGTGGTCTCCATCCACCAAGACCCCAAATTCAACTGGCCTATCATTGCTGCAGAAACCGAAGGACAAGGCGCCCTGGTCAAGGTGGAAATGGTTATTAGTGAATCCTGCCAGAAATCCAAGCGGAAGAGTGTGTTAGCTGTTGGAACAGCAAACATCAAAGTTAAATTTGGCCAAAATGATGCTAACCCCAACACCAGTGACAGCAGACACACAGGGGCAGGGGTTCACCTGGAAAACAATGTCAGTGACAGAAGGCCCAAAAAACCCTTGCAGGAATGGGGGAGTCAGGAAGGACAGTACTATGGCAGTTCTTCCATGGGACTCATGGAGGGACGGGGCACCACAACAGACAGGTCCATCCTGCAGAAGAAGAAAGGCCAGGAAAACCTTTTCGATAACGACAGCCACTTGCAGACTGTCCCCAGTGACCTCACCAGCTTCCCAGCCCAGGTGGACCTCCCCAGAAGCAATGCGGAAATGGATGGGAATGACCTTATGCAGGCATCCAAAGGGCTGAGCGACTTGGAAATTGGGATGTATGCTTTGTTGGGTGTCTTCTGTTTGGCCATTTTGGTCTTCTTGATAAATTGTGTGACCTTTGCATTAAAGTACAGACACAAACAGGTTCCCTTCGAGGAGCAGGAAGGGATGAGTCACTCTCATGACTGGGTTGGGTTAAGCAACCGGACAGAGCTGTTGGAGAATCACATCAACTTTGCCTCCTCGCAAGATGAGCAAATCACTGCCATTGACAGGGGCATGGATTTCGAGGAAAGTAAATATCTCCTCAGCACAAACTCCCAAAAAAGCATCAATGGGCAGCTGTTCAAACCTTTGGGACCCATCGTCATCGATGGGAAAGACCAGAAAAGTGATCCCCCAACATCCCCTACCTCAAAAAGGAAAAGGGTGAAATTTACCACCTTCACCGCCGTCTCCTCCGACGACGAGTACCCCACCAGGAACTCCATCGTGATGAGTAGCGAGGATGACATTAAGTGGGTCTGCCAGGATCTGGACCCTGGGGACTGCAAAGAGCTGCACAACTACATGGAGAGGTTACATGAAAATGTGTAAGCCAGACACACACAGACATTGGTTCTCACTCACCTTTCAGCCTTTAATTCCAGGATGTGTAGCAACGGTGCCCCCGGAAGAGAAACAAAGCAACAGGACAAAATAAGGATGACACTGTCCATGGAGCCTCAGCCAGTGACCCCGGTTCAGCGGCTAGGCCTGGAGTCCGCATCGACGCACACATTCCAGAGTACAGTGTCTTGCTTAAGAGGTTTATCATGCATGGCAAGATTTTTCAGACCTGAAACAAAAAGGAGTTCGGAATCACTGAGCATCTGAGTTTCCAGGAAAGAATAGCCCCTCTCTCTCTCTCTCTCGAATCAAAGCAATTTGGATATTGTAAAATCCACATGGCTCCAATATTCGATATTGCAGACTACCGGAGAAAAGCGCAACTCAGGTGGAGGATCCGTGGATCAATGGGAGGAAGCGTGTCCTCGAAACGGAGCAGCACATCTCGCTGTGAGCGCGATCACGGGCGGTCCAGTGCCGCCGTCCGCTGGGGGAGGCATGACCGGGAGTCATTGTCTCTCAAAGGCTGGGCCAGAGCTGGCTCAGATCATGGGCAGGCCAAGGCAGTGGCTGACAAGGACTGAAAGGGAACATGTGGGCTAACAGGCCACAAATACCTTTGTAACTACATGCCAAGGACAAACACATGGACACAAATCCTGAGCCCTTCAGGGCACTTCTTTATTTGTAAACTAAGGATACTGGGCATAGAATTTGAATCAGGTTCAAAGAACCAGGCTCTTTTGATTCCTGTCAAGTTCACAATGTATCCATTTCTATTCCTCCACTGCATTGCCACCCTCCCCAAAGCCTCTGGTCACCTGTGGGTGGGGGAGGGAGAGGGCAGTTTCTAGTGTTTGCTGAGTCTTTTTTCTCCCTCTGGGTTTTGTGTCAACTCCCAAGTGACATTCTATAGAGAAGCTCCCCCCACAAACCTGGGCATATGTCCCACGCAGTCCGTCTTTGAAGAGGCTGGTCTCTGGGCATGGGCAGTACTCACAGTGAATTCCACCCCAGGGGATAGACACTCCCTTGCTTTTCTAGAAAGAAAACAGGGCCACTTGGGATGGGTCTTTCACTGTTCATGGCAGATCTCCTGTCCAAGAATGTGCCCTCAAGGCTGTTGAGACAAATCTGGGTGCCTGTGTGGAATGTGCAGGACGTGTGGAGTTGGGGGGTTCTGGGTGTGAACGCGGTGGGTCCAGCAGGAGGCCTGGCCTCGCACACACCGGACAGCACAGAAGCCTTCTTCGCCTTGGAGGTGTGAAGGGATGAGGGGTGTCTGCGTGTGGTGGAGATGCAGGTCTGCAAGCACCTGGTCCTGCAGTCAGCCCCGAAAGGTTTCGCATTGCTTGAGATCAGCATGACGCAGGATATCCCTGAATCCCCTCACTTATGGAGCCTATGAAGATGGGGGGAAGGAGACATCAGCGAATTCCTGCCCCATCTCACGCTAAGGTAGAGAATGGTGTGTTGGGTGATTCCCAGCCAGATAGGATCCTGAGAAAGATGGTAGGGGGCAGCGGGTGGAGGGCAGAAGAGGCCGTGCTGTTGAATCCATTCCATTTTTCCCTCTTTGTCATTTTCATTCTCTCTGCTCTTTCAATGTCTGTTTTCGACTCTGTGTGTCTCTGTATCTCTCTCCTCCTTTGAACCTATCTCCCTGCTTCCTCTCTGTCTCTAATTTTGAGTATGTCTTTACTCCTTCTCCCTCTCCATAGAATTGAATTCTCTTTAGATCATGTGTGTGTAAATTTCACCAGTTTACCCTTCCAACCTTAGCCCTCTCCCCTGCAACTGTGGTGCTATCAGTTTGCTCTTGACACTGGGGTTTCTGCAGCCAGTAAGTCACCTGCTCCTGTCCGCAAGCTTACCTACCTTGTTTGGTTGGGTGATTAAGCTGTCACCCCGTTTGATGAGAATCCTTTGCTTTCAGTAACATCCTCATATTTCTTTCCATGCTTACCTGTGTCATGTTCTGTTGAGTACTGCAGCCACTGCCCACTCCCAAATCCATCTACGTGTAGAATGTACTGTAGATTGTAAGAATGTAATATATATTTATACACTTACTGACTGTAAATATAAAGTTTGCATTCAGTGGCTTTATGGCTGTCCTTTGTCCTCCTCCACGCTGACCCCCTCCATGGGGCTTGCATCAATTGCAAATGGCTCTGCAAAAGCTGTGGCTCCAAATGAAATGCAGATTTAAGGATCCCAGCACAATCCAATTACACCCTTACATCGTGTAATGCTGCTCTCTGCATCGAGGGGATGTTGACACGTGATGACAAAGTGCATTGTGTACTAAGTGTCTCTCCTTCAGGATCTGAAAGGATTTGCAAATAAATCACACGTGCAATCCTCTCCTAAAAGCCTACTGACTAATAGTGGTAAGTGGAAACTGTGGCAGGCAAGCATGTATTCCAGCCTCCTTTTGGGCTGGAGTGAGGAAAATTTTCTGTCCTTCCTTTGGGTCTTGAGTGTACATACACACAATAACTCTGGACTGGGTTAAAAAGTTGATTGTAGATTCCTTTATCAACTGCAGCCCCAAGACAATTCTACATAACAAGAAGTTGCATGGAATCCTTGTATTCATGCAAACAATAGCAAGTGATAGATCACTCATTTACTCAGCCAGTATTTACTGAGCAGCTACTCTGTACCAGGAATAGCTGCAAGCACTAGAGACAGAGTCATACATACAGCAAATGCACATGCACTTTCAAAAACCTTACTTACATCTATTTGGGTGGGGGGAATAAACAGCACACAAAATAATTTCAGATAGCCTGGGGTTTTTGTTTTTGTTTTGAGACAGGGTCTTGCTCTGTCTTGTTGCCCAGACTGGAGTGCAGTGGCACAATCTCAGCTCACTACAACCTCTGCCTTCTAAGCGCTGAAGTGATCCTCCCACCTCAGCCTCCCGAGTAGCTGGGACTACAGGCACATGCCACCACACTCAGTGAATTTTTGTAATTTTTGTAGATATTGGGGGTCTTGCTATGTTGCCCAGGCTGATCTTGAACTCCTGGGCTCAAGCAATCCTCCCACCTCGGCCTCCCAAAGTGCTGGGATTACAGGTGTAAGCCACGGAACCCAGCCAGTCATAAGTTTTGTAAAAGACAATGAAACTGGTTGCAGAATGGAGAAAATTGAGCCAACATTCAAAACTTTGATAATTTCACCTTAGAAATCTAGATTTCTAGCATCGCTTGAGAATTCAGACACTGGCGAAATGGAGCTGCCAATCTGACTTGGCCCCGATGGGGCAAAGTGGCACTGAGGTTTGAATCCTCTCCACCCATGATGTCTTCTGGACCCAGAGTTGACCAACTCCATTTATGCTCCATCTCACCACTCTTCTAATAGAAAGGTGTTTCTCCCAAGTTATGGCTCTACCCAAAAGTGGGGGAAACAGAGAGGGAAGGAGCCATGTGTTTTCACGATCATTCAGAAAGAGCTCATTGCTTTGTGAAAGGGAAGAAAATTCCTGTGTGTCTCCTAGGCAAATATAGAATGTCATTGTCCAAAGAACACAACTGAAGATGCCATCACAATGCAAACCATCATGCAATCTATG
This sequence comes from Chlorocebus sabaeus, assembly GCF_047675955.1. Classification (NCBI taxonomy): domain Eukaryota; kingdom Metazoa; phylum Chordata; class Mammalia; order Primates; family Cercopithecidae; genus Chlorocebus; species Chlorocebus sabaeus. The sequence continues at coordinate 126,273,853 of NC_132914.1, read as the reverse complement.
TGCCCAGAATCCAAGAAAGAACTGATAGGAAAGTCTGAACTGAAATGTCCACGAGGTGTCTTTTTGAGTGTGAATAAATAAGTGGTGCAAGGTGGTTTCTCTCGCACCTGGCTGGTTCTCTCTCTGACACCACCTGTGGGGCCCCTGGAGGCACTGAGTTTCCCAAATTCCCAAGGAAGATGGTGCTGGAAGCTGGAGGGCTGCCGGCCTCATCAGCATCTCTGTGGGGGTCTGTCCATCGCAGCTTCTCAGTTCCCTCCCTGGACTGCGGCTACAGGTACTTTACCATAACTAAGTACCACAAACTGGGCAGCTTAAATCACAGAAATGTATGACCTCACTTTTCTGCAAGCTTGAAGTCTGAGCTCAGTGTGTAGGTAGAGCTGGTTACCTCAGAGGGTTTCTGGGGGAACTCCTGCAGGTCCCTCCCAGCTCCTGCAGTTGCTGGCGTCCTTGGTAGTCCTTGGCTTATAGAAGCATCACTCTGATCTCTGCCTTCAGCTTCATGTGACAGACTCCTTGTGTGTGTGTGTCCGTGTCCAAATGTCCTCCTTTTTGTGAGCCGGAGATCTCACTTTGCTACCCAGGCTGGAGTACAGTTGTGTGATCAACGCTCACTGCTGCCTCAACCTCCTGGGCTCAAGCAATCCTCCCACCCTAGCCTCTCAAGTAGCTGGGACTACAGACACACACCACCATACCTAGCTTTTTTTTTTTTTTTTAATTTTTTGTAAATATGGAGTCTCACTATGTTGCCCAAGTTGGTCTCAAACTCCTGGCCTCAAGCAGTCATCCTGCCTTGGCCTCCCAAAGTGCTGGGATTACAGGATAAGCCACCATGCCCGGCTCCAAATTTCCCCAAGGAAACTAGGGCCCACTGTACTCCCATATGACCTCATCTCAACTAATTACATCTGCAGTGACCCTATTTCCAAACAAGGTCATTTTCTGATACTGGGCGTTAGGACTTCCACTATGAATTTGGGGTGGGGGAGATCCCAGTTCAATCCATAACACCAACCACTGTTCCTAAGGTCCTCGGCAGCTAAGCCTGTGCACAAGCCAAGGGCAGCCAGTTGTGATGGCCCTGGCACTGGGCTGGTGGGGCCCACTGGCCTTCCAGGAATGTGTCTTACCCCTCAGAGCCTCGCCCTACCCTCGGTTTCACACCCGTTTTACAAATGAGTCTCTGCTAAGGACACCCTGGGAGTGTAAGTGAACAATTTATCTCTTTCCTTCTGGGAAAGCTCAGAACTGTGAATTAATTGCCCAGTTGGAGCTTCCCAAGGTGCAGTCATTAGCTCCTTGCCACCCTTTGTTTTGCCCTTACAGCAGCAAATGATGCTCTGGCAGGAAGATGGGTGATCCCGGGGTGTCCCCCAACGGAGACTGGCATCCTCTGAGCCAGTGATTACTGTGGATGACTGCTCCGGCGGGTGGAGAGGGGAGGCAGAGGTGAGAAGTGCTACAGGCCAGAGGCCCAATGCAAGCGTGACTTGGATCGGCAGAATCTATGCCTGGCCAACAGGTCCTTCTTCTCAAGCACACTGTGACATGCCTTCCCCACATCTGACCCCAAACGATATGTGTATACAGGAAAACATGCTGATCTGTTCATCAGAAAGTCAGAGATAGGAGAATGCAGGGTCTGTCCTTAGCACAAAGGCTACCTGTGTTGTGGGAGATGTATTGGTTTCCTGGGGCCGTCATAACAAATCACTGCAAGCAGGGCTGCTCACAGCAACCAGAATTTATTCTTCAGAGTCCATAGTCACGATGTTGGCAGAGGTGGTTCCTTCCAGGTGTTATGAGGCCAAATCAGCCCCATGCCTCCTTTTCCAGCTCTGGGCGGCTCATGGCAATCTGGGGTCTCCTGGCTGGTGCACACATCACTCTAGTCCCTGCCTCTGTCATCACATGGCGCTATCTCCCTGTGAGTCTTTGCGTCCAAGTTTTCTTCTCTTAAGCAATTCAGTCGCTGGATTTTGGATATACCCTAATTCGTATGACCTCATCTTACCTTGATGCCATCTGCAAAGACCCTATTTCCAGATAAGGTCACATTCACAGGGACTAAGAGGTAAGACTTCAACATGTCTTCCTGGGGGACGCATTCCCATCCACTCCAGGGAGAAAGAAGTCCCCATGGCAGAGAAGAAGTTCTGTCTTCCTGTTTGCTTTAAAGAGAATCCTTTCATTGCAAGTGATTTAAAAACTAAAGTGGGCTTAAGGGAAAAATAGCAGGAGTGAGGAAGAGGATGTGTTACTTTCTAGGATGGAAAAAGCAGTGGTGCATCCAACGTCTGTCCGGGATGGTTGGCCCAGGGGCTCCCTGTCTCTTCTCTCTGTTTTCCTCTGTATTTGCCTATCCGTCTTCGTTCTCAGACAGCCCATTCTACATAGCAGACTCCGGAAGCTCTAGACTTGGTATTAAAGTTGTGCAGGTAACAACCACAGAGCAAAGACAGTTAACTCCCAACACGTTCAGAAAAAGTCCTCCATTGCCTCCTGTGGGCCGGCGTGAGTTACTGGCTAAACATAGTCAGATCTGTTGACAGAATGGCCCAGGCCTGGTCACAAGTACCTCGCCCCAGCCCTGGCACCTGGAGAATGAGGAGCAAGTCCTCATCTAAACCACAGCAGAGAGACTAGGAGTAGAGGTTCCAAAGGCAGCATGGAGACACTTTGCCGTTAACTGGGGAGATGTATGCTGTTCTTGCAGAGCAGTGCACCCCAGTGCGCCCTTTCACTGCCTTCTCCTGGCTTCTGTGCCCCTAGATCCCATTCCCACGAGTTTTGCTTTCTAGACATTCAAGAAGACTCCTGAGCCAATAATTAAAGGACCCCAGAGAATGCTGGGCCATGGTGAAGAGTGGGAGTCAGCCCCTTCACAGAAAACCTCTGTGGGGGCCCCTGCAGAGACCCCGTCCTGTCTGGCCCAGTGCCCGTGAGCGCCCCCTAGGGCCGGCACTCTGTGCAGCTGTTCTTTCTGCCAGAAATTCAAGCCAGACCTTGAATTTCTCACAGCTGTTTTTCCTGATGTTGAATCAAGCCTGACTCACCAATTATGCTAATGGACTCAGAGCCCGGTGGCCGATGATTGTCTTATGACTTTAAAAGCTTCCGCCTGGCTCTTTGTTCCCCCTGCAGGCAGAGCACTGCGAGGCTCCTGGGTGAATCTTCTAAGTGGGCAGTCAATGTTTTTCTAAATGAAAATTAACAGAGTGACCTTTAAAAAACATGATTTAAATCATGTCACTCCTGGTTTAAAACCCTCCAGTAGAGGCCCATAATTCCTGGAATAAAATCTGGACTCCATCATATGACCAAAAGGTCTTATGTGATGCGGAGCTGCCTGCCACCCACCCTCACGCCCACCACCCGCCCACTCGCTCACTGTGCTCCACCCCCACCGGTTTCCTTCTGTCTGTTCCTCTGTCAAAAGAAGCGCACTCCCGGCTGGGCACGGTGGTTCACGCCTGTAATCCCAGCACTTCGGGAGGCCGAGGCGGGTGGATCACCTAAGGTCAGGAGTTCGAGACCAGCCTAGCCAACATGGCGAAACCCCATCTCTACTAAAAATACAAAAATTAGCCGGGCATGGTGGTGGGTGCCTGTAATCCCAGCTACTTGGGAGGCTGAGGCAGGAGAGTCGATTGAAGCTAGGAGACGGGAGATTGCAGTGAGCCAAGATTGAGCCACTACACTCTAGCCTGGACGACAGAGTGATACTCCATCTCAAAAAAATAATAATAAAAGAAAGAAAAAAGAAGAAGTGCACTCCCACCTCAAGGCCTTTGCCCATACTGCTTCATTCTGGAACTCTATTCCCCCAGATTCTCAAGGTCTCGCCCCTCCCCATCATGCATGTCTTGGCTCATACTTCTATTCCTAAGAGAACACATTAGAGCAGCCTCACCCCTCCCATGCCATTTTCTTCCACTCTGATCATCTTACATAGTTCATAGCATTTAGAGCACCCTAAAATTGTTCTGTTTGCTTTTAGCTTATTGTGTGTCTTCCCTAGTAGAATGTGAGTTCCAGAGGAGTAAGGAGATAGTTCAATCTGTTCCCTGCTATATACCCTATTACTAGAGTCATGCCTACAAAGAGTCAGCAATCATAACATTTTTTGAATGAATGGTTGCATGGCCAGATGATGGTGGATTGGAGGATGGGTGGATGGATGGATGAATGGTTGAAGGCTCATTGGATGGATGGATGGTAGATGGTTGGATGGATGGATGGTGGATGGATAAATGGATGGATGAAAGTTGACTAGATGAATAGATGAATGGTGGGTGGTTGGGTGGATGGATGGATGGATGGATGGATACAGGGATGGATGAAGTTTGATTAGATGGATAGATGGTGGATGATGATGGATGGATGAATGGATGGACAGACAGATAATAAATGGCTTACAGAGCATGAATGATGAAAGAACAATCTGATAAATTTAAGTGAGCCACCTAGTGAGAACCAGGAGACTGAATGCTGCCTGAGGATTGATTTTATATAGTCCAGTTGCTCTGCTGTATGGACGTGACACTAGCATCTTTCACTGGGCCAAAGACAAGCCTTCATTATCTCTGTACTGGTCATTTCAGGGGAGACAAAAATAAATTAGATGCAATTTCTTCCCTCAAGAGACACATCGAAAATGAAACCTCTTCTCATCTCTTTCTATAGCAACCTTGCTGGCTTTCTTTCTAGGCCTAGCCCTCTGTGAATGAAGCATGGTTTAAACGAAACATCCCTTCCTCCCCAGATTAACCTTTCTTAATGGAAGCCTTCCGCTTAACCAGGTTTCTGCCAGTCATATTCCATACAGTTGGTAACTCCAGTCTACTGGTGAGTAGACATTTTCCTGGCTGTTTCAAGTTTCCAAGAAAAGGGAGGAGGCTCTCTTCTTCCTCTATAGCCCCCCTAATACTTGATACACGTTTGGACCTGGGAGTTGAAGCACAGACAGTAGTGCCCAATGCATTTCCCAGCTGCCTTGCAGTTCAGGTGGGGGCACGCAGCTAATTCTTGGGCATAGCCATGAACAGTAATGAGAGCTGTCACTTCCAATGAGAACAGGTAAGAGCCAGTGTGAGTTCTCCATGTGCATGTTGACACATGGCATCACACAAGGGAACCTGGAGAGCACCTCGTCCTCATCAGACTCTTTTCAGCAAGAAACAGACCTTTGTTCTGCAATACCACTGGTATTTTGGGTTACTTACTACTGTAGCGGCCCGCCCCCTGACCTGATGAATACAATACTTATTAATTTATCAGATGCTGCTCGGCTTAGTGAGCGGCTGCAATCTGACGAGCACATCTTCATGTGGAAGCGGCAACTTGGTGGGAAAGGCAAGGGTTGGATTCAGGCCAAACTTGGTTACTTTTCCCTTTTAAGGTTCTGCCTGACCTGGGTGCCCATGAAGTCTTGACCTGAAGGAGCAGAACAAATGCATCATCCTGAGCGTGAAGAGGTCTCCCGAGGCCTCATTGTGATTTTTATTAGCAGCTGCAGGAAAGCGACAGTTGCCTGCCTTGCTCCTCGCACTCATGGCGGGTGTGAGCTCATTAGTCCGCTCACTGTCTGCTTTGCTCTGTCTGCAGTGATGCTGCCCAGAAGCCTGACTTTCCCCAGAAGGCCCCTGTGCTGGCCAGTCATCCAGCTGTCCTGCCTGCTCTGCTCCCTTCCTGCTCCATGCAGATGTGCGTTCGTGCGGGAAGGGCTGACCCAGCTCGGAAGAGTCAGGTTCTTCTGGGCTGCACGTCCTTGTGCCTCCCCACAGCTTCCTGGACCCGGCAAGCAGCTTAAGGTCAGGAAACAGCAGACCCGAGCTCCGTGCCAGCTGCCTCTCCTTCTGAGAGTAACAGATGCGAGCCGCCTTCCAAGCTCAAACCTCAGCATGGCCTCTGCTGCTCAAAGAAAAGTGGAGGCTGCCCGACAGCTCCTGTGCTCCCCATTTGTTTTTGAAGTATTTTATGATGCTAAGATCTGATTCCGTAAATACAGCCAGGAAACATACACAAGTCACTCTTGTCCCTGAGCCTCCAGTTCATCACTATAACATGGAGAGAATGTCACTGGGCACCCTTTGAAAAGGCCTTGCAGCTGGTAAAGGTGTGTGTGCACCCCCCAACTTTTTACAATTTATTGGTGGCTCTGCCTGAGCACACCTCTGTGGACCCCAATTCCTGTGGTTTGGTTGGTGGTTACTGCTGCTACTTAAGACACACCCTTTTCTCCTCTGTACATCCAAAGCTTTTTTTACTCCCCAACTTCCACTTCCATGACCCCAGCTGAGCCCCACGACTTCAGTCTGTGCCCGCTGCTTCCCTGTGCCAAGCCTTTGCTAGAGCAGGTGAGCCCCATCCCACCACAAGTCCGGGCCACCTCATTAAAGTGGCTGGAGTGACCTTACAGGGACAGCCACAGGACCTGCACCAAGCAGCAGCCTGTTCTTGGCATGCATGCAGGAAGAGCTGTTCAAACAAAAAAACACTCAGCAGAGGTGACCATCTTGAATTGGACACAAGGGTCCCTGAGACTGTGTTATGTGGCATCGTCTGGCTAAGAGCTGGCTCTACCTTGGCCAGCCCTTGGCCTCCCGCTAGCCTGGTGGGTCTGTAGAGAAGCTGGAGTTACTTAAGCCCACGGCCTCAAGCCAGCCTTCTCTTGAACTCCAGGCCTTGTAACAAAACAGATCGTGGTCTTCAAGCCTCAAGAAGGGTAGTGAAGGCTACACCCCAGAAAAGAGATGAATGCCAATGAAAACAGAGATTTTTGTCCTTCCCAGCAGGTCGACAGAGGTCCCAGAAGACAAAATCACCAGTGCCTCCTTCTATCCCTATCATTTTAGGAGGATGTAGACCAAGAATATCTCTCAAGTCGTCAAATTAAGCTAAATATCTCAGTGCATAATTTCCCTTTTCAAAATTTCCATTGCTCCATGAAAAGGAACCATCCCTGTCCACCTTCAGGGTGGGTTTTCTGGGCCCCTCTGTCCTGAATGGGCGGGAGGTTCCTTCCCATCCTCCTCCTGCCCTGGCACCTGCAGTGGCTTCAGACACCACACGAGGTAGACTTTGCTGCTCTCTCGGGGTGGTTCCATCCCTTCCCAAGGGGCATTCTCCCCGCCATGACTGTCACCTATGATTTACCATGGGGAGGACAGTCACCAAGCCTGGAGCAGAGCTCAGGCACCTGTAAGTGAGACGACTTCCCGAATTATATTTTTCTCCTTCGATAAATAAACAAAATCTAAATCCTCCCAGTTTTAAAGAGCCTCGAGGAATATGCAGAACTCACTGTTGTCCCTTAGGTATTTGAAAATAACTATGCTTAACAACAGCAACAAAAATCATCTGGATCCATGGCCTAGCAAATCCCTGCTTCTTCCCTACTTTTGAGATGCTTTCAAGTATACCAAGGTTTTGAAAATAATTCCCCATCTGTCTCGCTGCTCCTCAAATAACTGAGATGTAATCAATATGTGCAATTAAAATTTTCCATTTGTTGATATATAATTGGACAGACAAATAGCCTGAGCTCTAAGTGTCAATATATAGATCTTGGCAAGGAGAATAATCTGCTGTGAGCAGCTATTAATCATATCGTACACCTGCTTGGGAGGATTTCTGTAACTTTGTGTTGGAGAATATGAATCATTGGAGATTCCAGTCCATTAAAGATTCTAGTCTTGATCTTCAGGCTCCAAACATCAAAGGAATTTTATCAGAGTCACATGGCTAGCAAGTAGCAAAGCTACACGTTTTGGGTAACCAGTGATTATTGGGTAGGGCATAATAGCTTCCGAACCCCTTTTTTATTACCTTCACAAATTCCCTGGGGCATCACCTGTCCTCCTTGGGCATATTCTTGATAGAACAGTAAAGGCCAGTGGCTGAGCTTTTGCCATGGAAGTTAAAGGGTTGGGGCCTTCCTGCCAGCACTGGGTGCCCGGCCAGCAGGTGGGTGCAGCCTGATCCAGGGGAACCAGGCAGATGCTCTTTCGTGGGCCAGAGACTCTCAAACAAATGACCCGGGGCAAAGGAGCAGATAGAATGCCCCATCCCACCAGGAGCAACTTGCCCAGTTGTTCCTGCTTGGGATCATTCCGCAGTGTCTGCCTTCCAGCCTCCAAAGCCACCCTGTTCCCTGTCTATTTCCAAACACCCTGGTGATTCTGCGAGTTCCCAGTGGCTGTCCAGTAAAGTGTATTTTACTTTAGTAATAAGGTCCATTTCTTGCTTACAACTAAACATCCTATCTGATAAAACTGGTCTTCCTCTCAGATGCTGCCTGACAAGAAAAGGACGTCTGTTGTCTCTATGTGACATCCAGGCCACCGTCAGCTGGGGAATCTCGGATGCCCTACATTTTGATAAGGCCCTATATCAGATAGGGTACAAGCCACACTTCCAGGGAAAAGAAAATTGAGACATTTATTTCAAGTGCTAGTTTAGAAAGGAATGGTCCATGGCCAGGGGAGGCTCCGCCTCTGACCCACAAGCTCATCTAGGGATGCATTTCCTTCTACCAAGATGCTCCCCCAAGAATCACCCTCACCTACAGCCTTGCTCCACCCCAGCACTGCTGGCATTTTGGCGTGGGTGATCCTCCGTGGGGGGACCGTCCCGTGCATCACACGGTTTGTTGTAGCACCCCCTGGCCTCCACCCACCAGAGCCGGTCACCCCTGCCACCGGGACAAAACTAGGTCACAACCTCAGTGCCCTCATTCCAGCCCGCAGGGAGAAAGGAGGAAATAAAAGGCAGTGGTGGCTGAGCGAGCTCCTTTAGGACCTGGCCAATGCCAGGCCCCTCCCTCTGCTCCATTAGCACCAACTTGTCCTGGTCACTCCAGCTCAAGGGGAGGCGGGAGGCATCTCCAGCTGAGCAGCGTGGGCCTGGCTAAAGCACAGGGGGTCTTTTTGCTAAATGCGGGGGGGGGGGGAGAAGTCGTAGATTCTAGAAACACACAGCAGTCTCTGTCGCAAGCCCTGACAGACCACTCCAAATGCCCCTCTCACGGGATCAACGAGAGGCAGGGCAGAGAGGCCTGGATTCAGGTTATTTCAGCTGGATATGTGTGGACATTATGTACGCACATGTGTTTAACACACATACACACAGCACACATATAAAGCATACATGTGCATAATACATACATGCACACATATGTTTATATAACACATCACACATATACATCGTACATGCATGTACGTTGTTATATATTTACACTCATGTATATACATAGAAAACTCCCATGTACATAACATACATGCACACACATATGCATAAATAACACACATATTTAACACATATATATATACTCTGTTTCTTGGGTTCTCTAGGAACGGGAGACCTAGAACATAGATTGTAAGAAAAGTCAGTGGGCATCATCTCAAATGGGCAAAAGTATGCTCGCCATTGCTGCAGCAAAGCCAGTGGGTTCAGAGCAGGAGCTTTGGGGTCATAGGGACACGGATTTGAGCTTGCTGCTGGTGCTAATAACCCCATGGTACAGAAGATGCAATGAAGGTTTAAAGAGCGGAGGTTTTGAGGGCGGATAGTCACTGGTTGGAATCTATGCTCTACCATTTCCTAGCTGAGGAAGTTTACTGACTCTCTATTCCTTGATGACTATTCCCTTGTTTACTTCACTCTAATCCTCAATCATTTCGTATGTGAAATGGGATGATAGTTGTTCAAACATCATAGGGTTGTGAGGAGGGGTAAGGAAATGGTGCACATTGGCTGGCTATAGGAAGTGTTCAGTAAACAGGAGTTATCACAGCTGTAAATATTACCAGGTGAGCCCTTCACGGATGCTGAGGGGTGGATTATAGCACTGGGCTAGGTCAGTGGTTCCTGAGACCTACTTGGAGAAGAGTTTTTACAAAATCTAGATAGAAAAGCACCCCCGTCCAAGGAATTTGCAGTTGATTCACTGGGGCAGGGTCTAGGAGTTTGTATTTGTAAAGGCTTCCCCCAGCTGATTCTGATGTACAGCCAGGTTTGGGAAGTGGCCTTCCAATGCTAAAAGTTTATATTCCAATTATTTAACTTCACTCTCTGCCCTTTTATCTTCATGCCAGAAATCCTAGCCTTGGTCCCTTCCCAAGCCATTAATAAGCATTTACGACTCTGCCGTCCTTCCTCCTTCCAGTCCTGATCAATAGTTCTCCTCTTAGTATTTGGCACTCCTCTTCATGCGCTGGGCAAGCTCTCAAGGTCACTGATGGGCAAAGAATCTTCTCTTTAAACAATAGTGCTGACCTGCAGGATTCTGTGTTGAACCAGTCTGCGGTGACTGGATTTAAAGCAGTCCTCTGCTCTATGTGCATGGCAGAGTGAGACGGGAGCCACACCCAGTAGAATGCTGTTGGGTAGACCAGCGCCGAATGCTGCAGAGGTGTGGTGAGCAAATGAATTCAGTGCAGAGGGTGGCTGCCGGCCCCAGACAGTGCTGCCACTGATGAAGAATGAGCCTCCAGACGCCGGCTGCAAGGAGCTCCGCTCCTGTATGGAGCCCACGTGCAGTTACTTAGACAGCTCACCAAGTGACTCCCAGAAAAAAGACAAGACTTGACTCTTCAAAGTACATGAGGTAATTTATCCTACAATTGGACCTGTGCATTTGCACAACAGATAAAGGCATCAGGTTATTTCCTGCGGAGCTTACTGTCCTGATGAAACACTGGGAGCAACCTAAATGGCCTTCAGTAGGAAGCTAGCGAAGGAGTTCCTGGGGCTCTCTGCTTCTGTGGGGTTGTGACAGCACCTCAGTCCCCATGGACATAGTACTGGTTTCCAAGGCTGTAAAGGGCTGATATGGGCTCTCCCAGCCTTGTGTGGACCCCATAAGTGTCTCCAAGCTTCAAGGCTGGTGTGGACTCCATTGTCTAGTGGTGTGGACTGGTATAATGGATTGATTACAGCGAGAAACCCCAATTCTTCTCCCCATGTGCATACCACTTCCCTCTTTTCAGTTTGAAATATTTAATAAAGATTCTATGTACTCAATGCATACAACATGATACTTTGATATTATATATACGTTGCGTAGTTATTTTCAATATATCTCTGAACTCTATTGGTGGGGCGGGGAGTGTATTTCTCCATGTTTTGAATCTCAGCTGACCTTTCCACTTGCCTTAGTTCACAAAATACAGTCAGTGTAATATTGTGCCAGTTCCAAATCTACGTGTCAAGAACCCTTGAATGCTCCTGCTCATTCTTTAGAACTTTCTGGCTCCATATTAACAAGTCCAGGCTAGCTTGCTGAGGAATGAGTCATGTAGAACAGTTGCCCTTGTCAAGGCTGCAAACATAAGACAGCGCAGCCAGCTGACCACAGAAACCTCAGTAAACTCAGCCAAGATTTAAGAACTGTCCAGCCAATGCACAGATGCATGTATTGGATAAATGTTTATTAATAGTGGGCTTAGCGCTTGTGGGTTTAGTGCTTGTATATCGGGCTTAGTGCTTGTATATTATGCAGCAGGAGCTAACTGATACATCTGGGTAGGGCTATGGTGGTTCCCTAATCTTTATTATAGAGTCAATGTGGCTTCCTGTTATCACACAGTATTTATAGGACCCATAGTATAAAGGATCTGTGGAGTCTCTTCTCTGGACACATAAAGTCACCCCAGGCTTCCAGGACCCCCACATATGCCCCAGGAGCAGAAGATTCAGACCTCACCATCATCAAAATAAGTGTCTCTGGCACTACGATGATCTCTGGGGAAGAAGGCACGGGCAGCTGTGATCCAGAGCCAGCAGAACAGTGGCTATCATTGTGGTTGGCTTTTTCAGTGGGGATAGTAAGGTTTACAAGGGAAGTCACTGTCATCAGTTAACACAGGTGGTGACACATGGCAAAGACAAGGTTGGAATCTGGATGGCAACATCGTCTCCATACTGTCCCCCTGGGGCAGAAAACTCAAGTACCTGCCAGGGCCAGCCAGGTAACGAAATGTGTGAGTCGTCAGACCTGACTGCATTTTCTTCAGCACAGAAGCACGTTGCTTGCATATTAAACAGGTGTACAGAATCTTTACTTACATAGAGAATTAGCCTCTCTATCATTGTTCTTGGAACACAAGAATGATGGGCTTCCCTCTTGACTCTCCCATAAGAAACACATGAGCACACACATCATGATATATAGCAACTGACAATTGGGTTTAGTGTCAGAAAGACAATTAAAAGGGGTAGGGATTGAGGAGATGTTTTTCTAAAAGGGGTGACCAGCCCCTACACACTGGGCATGTGGAAATGCAAGCTCAGTGTCTTCAAGCTTTTCAAATTTTCAGGAGAATCAGGAAGTTTCAATCTGTATGTGAAACCTTCAGATAGGCAATTCTTCGTAGCTATCTAACAAATAAATCATGTTGGGATTGTAGGAAATAATAAATGAAGGAGGTTATACTCTTTGACAGTGTGGTTAAAATAAAAATAACAGGTAAAGTGAATTGAGTGCTTATAAACACAATGTTAAGCAAAAGAAGACATAAAAGAGCAATATACTATATGATTGCATTTGTAGGAAGGTCAACAACAGGCGAAATAACATATAATGATATGAGTCCAAATAGTGATTACTGTCAAGGTTATATTGCCTAGAAGGGGTATGAGAAAGCCTTCAAGGAGTACTGCTAATGTCCTATATCTTAATCTGGGTGGTGGTTTCATGGGTGGTTACATATTTAAAAATTTGTAGGCTGAGTGCAGTGGCTCATGCCTGTTATCCCAGCACTTTGGGAGGCTGAGACAGGCAGATTCCTTAAGCTCAGGAGTTCAAGACCAGCCTGGGCAACTTGGCAAACCCTGTCTCTTCAAAAAATACAAAAGTTAGCCAGCTGTGGTGGTACACGCCTATAGTCCCAACTACTTGGGAAGCTAAGGTGGGAGGATCACTTGAGCCCAGGAGGTCGAGATTGCAGTGAGCCAAGATCATGCCACTGCATTTCAGCCTGGGCAACAGAGTAAGATTCTGTCTCAAAAATAAAAATAAATACAAATTTTAACAAATTGAAAATAAAAATATGCAGTTCTGTGCATTTTCCTAAACTTAAATTATAGCTCTATCAATATAACAAAAATGATGATAATATAAACTATAAACAACTGTATGCTATAAATATGAAAAAAAAGAAAAATAAGCGAAATGTATTGAGCACTATGTGGCAAACACTGATCAAGGATAGTTCACATATTTCATTCTCACAACTACCCTATGGTGGCAAATTTTACCATCCCTAATCTATAAATGAGAAAATCGAGGTTCATAAAAACCATGGAACTTTCCCAAGTTCATGAAATTAGTGCACCTGGCCCCAGAGCCTGCATTCGTAACTCCCATCCTATGCACAGGCGTGGTGTGCCTGCACACTCTCGCACACACACCCTCAAGGTAACAAACCCAACTTATATCTCTATATGCCCACTATAGAGAGGACCCAATTTAATTTCCTCTTTTTACATTTTTGTTTACAAAGCATTCAGCTGTTCAAGTGAGGCTATAACTTCTAAGTGATTCAGAGTTTTCTGCAGCTGAAAACAATGCATGTTTCCTGTCATTTATATCCATAGATAAAATGTCCTGTGTGAAAAGTTATCATATTAATTGCAGCTTCTCAATTTGTTAACTGGGCTGGGCGAGTAGTGACCATGCATTTACGATACCAAGGCTGAGCACAGAAGTCACCCAACCTGGTCATTACCACAATAAGGCAGGGGCTGATGGGCGGATCTGTCCATGGTGCTGATTGACTCACTAGAGAATAAACAAGGCTATTCCCACCCATCCAGATGCAAGCTCTAGTATTTTCCTGTGCTCTGAAGAGGAGGAGTTTAGGATCAAGATAACTTGAGACAAATTGGATTCTATTTTCAAGCCGGATCAGGGTGAAGTTGGCTAAGCTTTTCCAAAAGCTGTACTTGAGGAGAAGGAGGCAAGGCAAAGCTTAAGTAGACCCATGAAGAACAGAGGTTGAGGCTTGATTAAAGAAAAAAAAGAGAGAATTGAGAAAAAGTACTTGGGGGGCGGAGCAAGATGGCCGAATAGGAACAGCTCCAGTCTCCAGTTCCCAGCACGAGCGACACAGAAGACAAGAGATTTCTGCATTATCAACTGAGGTACTGGGTTCATCTCACTGGGGAGTGCCGGACAATCGGTGCTGGTCAGCTGTTGCAGCCCGACCAGCGAGACCTGAAGCAGGGCGAGGCATCACCTCACCTGGGAAGCGCAAGGGGGAAGGAAATCCCTTTGCCTAGCCAGGGGAACAGAGACACACAACACCTGGAAAATCGGGTAACTCCCACCCCAATACTGCGCTTTAAGCAAATGGGCACACCAGGACATTATATCCCACACCTGGCTGGGAGGGTCCCATGCCCACGGAGCCTCCCTCATTGCTAGCACAGCAGTCTGTGATCTAACCGCAAGGCAGCAGCGAGGCTGGGGGAGGGGTGCCCACCATTGCTGAGGCTTAAGTAGGTAAACAAAGCCCTGGGAAGATCGAACTGGGTGGAGTTCACAGCAGCTCAAGAAGGCCTGCCAGTCTCTGTAGACTCCACCTCTGGGGACAGGGCACAGCTAAACAACAACAACAACAAAAAAAAAAAAAGGGCAGCAGAAACCTCTGCAGACGCAAGCAACTCTGTCTGACAGCTTTGAAGAGAGTGGTGGATCTCCCAACACGGAGGTTGAGATCTGAGAAGGGACAGACTGCCTGCTCAAGTGGGTCCCTGACCCCTGAGTAGCCTAACTGGGAGACATCCTCCACTAGGGGCAGACCGACACCCCACACCTCACACGGTGGAGTACACCCCTGAGAGGAAGCTTCCAAAGCAAGAATCAGACAGGTACACTCGCTGTTCAGCAGTATTCTATCTTCTGCAGCCTCTGCTGCTGACACCCAGGCAGACAGGGTCTGGAGTGGACCTCAAGCAATCTCCAACAGACCTAGATCTGAGAGTCCTGACTGTTAGAAGGAAAACTAACAAACAGGAAGGACACGCACACCAAAACCCCATCAGTACATCACCATCATCAAAGACCAGAGGCAGATAAAACCACAAAGATGGGGAAAAAAGCAGGGCAGAAAAGCTGGAAATTCAAAAAATAAGAGCGCATCTCCCCCTCCAAAGGAACGCAGCTCATCGCCAGCAACGGATCAAAGCTGGACGGAGAATGACTTTGATGAGATGAGAGAAGAAAGCTTCAGTCCATCAAACTTCTCAGAGCTAAAGGAGGAATTACGTACCCAGCGTAAAGAAACTAAAAATCTTGAAAAAAGAGTGGAAGAATTGATAACCAGAATAATTAATGCAGAGAAGGCCATAAACGAATGGACAGAGATGAAAACCGTGACACGAGAAATACGTGACAAATGCACAAGCTTCAGTAACCGACTCGATCAACTGGAAGAAAGAGTATCAGCGATTGAGGATCAAATGAATGAAATGAAGCCAGAAGAGAAATCTAAAGAAAAAAGAAGAAAAAGAAATGAACAAAGCCTGCAAGAAGTATGGGATTATGTAAAAAGACCAAATCTACATCTGATTGGGGTGCCTGAAAGTGAGGGGGAAAATGGAACCAAGTTGGAAAACACTCTTCAGGATATCATCCAGGAGAACTTCCCCAACCTAGTAGGGCAGGACAACATTCAAATTCAGGAAATACAGAGAACACCACAAAGATACTCCTCGAGAAGAGCAACTCCAAGACACATAATTGCCAGATTCACCAAAGTTGAAATGAAGGAAAAAATCTTAAGGGCAGCCAGAGAGAAAGGTCGGGTTGCCCACAAAGGGAAGCCCATCAGAATAACAGCAGATCTCTCGGCAGAAACTCTACAGGCCAGAAGAGATTGGGGGCCAATATTCAACATTCTTAAAGAAAAGAATTTTAAACCCAGAATTTCATATCCAGCCAAACTAAGTTTCATAAGTGAAGGAGAAATAAAATCCTTTACAGATAAGCAAATGCTTAGAGATTTTGTCACCACCAGGCCTGCCCTACAAGAGACCCTGAAGGAAGCACTAAACATGGAAAGGAACAACCGGTACCAGCCATTGCAAAAACGTGCCAAAATGTAAAGACCATCGAGGCTAGGAAGAAACTGCATCAACTAACGAGCAAAATAACCAGTTAATATCATAATGGCAGGATCAAGTTCACACATAACAATATTAACCTTAAATGTAAATGGACTAAATGCTCCAATTAAAAGACACAGACTGGCAAACTGGATAGAGTCAAGACCCATCAGTCTGCTGTATTCAGGAGACCCATCTCACATGCAGAGACATACACAGGCTCAAAATAAAGGGATGGAGGAAGATCTACCAAGCAAATGGAGAACA
Source organism: Chlorocebus sabaeus (assembly GCF_047675955.1). NCBI lineage: Eukaryota > Metazoa > Chordata > Mammalia > Primates > Cercopithecidae > Chlorocebus > Chlorocebus sabaeus. The sequence continues at coordinate 126,257,470 of NC_132914.1, read as the reverse complement.
AAAAAAAGCAGGGGTTGCAATGCTAGTCTCTGATAAAACAGACTTTAAACTATCAAAGATCAAAAGAGACAAAGAAGGCCATTACATAATGGTAAAGGGATCAATTCAACAGGAAGAGCTAACTATCCTAAATATATATGCACCCAATACAGGAGCACCCAGATTCATAAAGCAAGTCCTTAGAAACTTACAAAGAGACTTAGACTCCCATACAATAATAATGGGAGACTTCAACACCCCACTGTCAACATTAGACAGATCAATGAGACAGAAAGTTAACAAGGATATCCAGGAATTGAACTCATCTCTGCAGCAAGCAGACCTAATAGACATCTACAGAACTCTCCACCCCAAATCAACAGAATATACATTCTTCTCAGCACCACATCACACTTATTCCAAAATTGACCACATAATTGGAAGTAAAGCACTCCTCAGCAAATGCACAAGAATACAAATTATAACAAACTGTCTCTCAGACCACAGTGCAATCAAACTAGAACTCAGGACTAAGAAACTCAATCAAAACCGCTCAACTACATGGAAACTGAATAACCTGCTCCTGAATGACTACTGGGTACACAACGAAATGAAAGCAGAAATAAAGATGTTCTTTGAAACCAATGAGAACAAAGATACAACATACCAGAATCTCTGGGACACATTTAAAGCAGTGTGTAGAGGGAAATTTATAGCACTAAATGTCCACAAGAGAAAGCTGGAAAGATCTAAAATTGACACTCTAACATCACAATTAAAAGAACTAGAGAAGCAAGAGCAAACACATTCAAAAGCTAGCAGAAGCCAAGAAATAACTAAGATCAGAGCAGAACTGAAGGAAATAGAGACACAAAAAGCCCTCCAAAAAATCAATGAATCCAGGAGTTGGTTTTTTGAAAAGATCAACAAAATTGATAGACCACTAGCAAGACTAATAAAGAAGAAAAGAGAGAAGAATCAAATTGACGCAATAAAAAATGATAAAGGAGATATCACCACCGACTCCACAGAAATACAAACTACCATCAGAGAATACTATAAACACCTCTACGCAAATAAACTAGAAAATCTAGAAGAAATGGATAATTTCCGGGACACTTACACTCCCCCAAGACTAAACCAGGAAGAAGCTGAATCCCTGAATAGACCAATAGCAGGCTCTGAAATTGAGGCAATAATTAATAGCCTACCAACCAAAAAAAGTCCAGGACCAGATGGATTCACAGCTGAATTCTACCAGAGGTACAAGGAGGAGCTGGTACCATTCCTTCTGAAACTATTCCAATCAATAGAAAAAGAGGGAATCCTCCCTAACTCATTTTATGAGGCCAACATCATCCTGATACCAAAGCCTGGCAGAGACACAACAAAAAAAGAGAATTTTAGACCAATATCCCTGATGAACATCGATGCAAAAATCCTCAATAAAATACTGGCAAACCGGATCCAGCAGCCCATCAAAAAGCTTATCCACCATGATCAAGTGGGCTTCATCCCTGGTATGCAAGGCTGGTTCAACATACGCAAATCAATAAACGTAATCCAGCATATAAACAAAACCAAAGACAGAAACCACATGATTATCTCAATAGATGCAGAAAAGGCCTTTGACAAAATTCAACAGCCCTTCATGCTAAAAACGCTCAATAAATTCGGTATTGATGGAACATATCTCAAAATCATAAGAGCTATTTATGACAAACCCACAGCCAATATCATACTGAATGGGCAAAAACTGGAAAAATTCCCTTTGAAAACTGGCACAAGACAGGGATGCCCTCTCTCACCACTCCTATTCAACATAGTGTTGGAAGTTCTGGCTAGGGCAATCAGGCAAGAGAAAGAAATAAAGGGTATTCAGTTAGGAAAAGAAGAAGTCAAATTGTCCCTGTTTGCAGATGACATGATTGTATATTTAGAAAACCCCATTGTCTCAGCCCAAAATCTCCTTAAGCTGATAAGAAACCTCAGCAAAGTCTCAGGATACAAAATTAATGTGCAAAAATCACAAGCATTCTTATACACCAGTAACAGACAAACAGAGAGCCAAATCATAAATGAGCTTCCATTCACAATTGCTTCCAAGAGAATAAAATACCTAGGAATCCAACTTACAAGGGATGTAAAAGACCTCTTCAAGGAGAACTACAAACCACTGCTCAGTGAAATAAAAGAGGACACAAACAAATGGAAGAACATACCATGCTCATTGATAGGAAGAATCAATATCGTGAAAATGGCCATACTACCCAAGGTAATTTATAAATTCAATGCCATCCCCATCAAGCTACCAATGAGTTTCTTCACAGAATTGGAAAAAACTGCTTTAAAGTTCATAGGGAACCAAAAAAGAGCCCACATCTCCAAGACAATCCTAAATCAAAAGAACAAAGCTGGAGGCATCACGCTACCTGACTTCAAACAATACTACAAGGCTACAGTAACCAAAACAGCATGGTACTGGTACCAAAACAGAGACATAGACCAATGGAACAGAGTCCTCAGAAATAATACCACACATCTACAGCCATCTGATCTTTGATAAACCTGAGAAAAACAAGAAATGGGGAAAGGATTCCCTATTTAATAAATGCTGCTGGGATAATTGATTAGCCATAAGTAGAAAGATGAAACTGGATCCTTTCCTTACTCCCTATACGAAAATTAATTCAAGATGGATTAGAGACTTAAATGTTAGACTTAATACCATAAAAACCCTAGAAGAAAACCTAGGTAATACCATTCAGGACATAGGCATGGGTAAGGACTTCACCTCTAAAACACCAAAAGCAATGGCAACAAAAGCCAAAATTGACAAATGGGATCTAATTAAACTAAAGAGCTTCTGCACAGCAAAAGAAACTACCATCAGAGTGAACAGGCAACCTACAGAATGGGAGAAAATTTTTGCAATCTACTCATCAGACAAAGGGCAAATATCCAGAACCTACAAAGAACTCAAACAAATTTACAAGAAAAAACAAACAACCCCATCAAAAAGTGGGCAAAGGAGATAAATAGACATTTCTCAAAAGAAGACATTCATACAGCCAACAGACACATGAAAAAATGCTCATCATCACTGGCCATCAGAGAAATGCAAATCAAAACCACAATGAGATACCATCTCACACCAGTTAGAATGGCAATCATTAAAAAGTCAGGAAAAAACAGGTGCTGGAGAGGATGTGGAGAAATAGGAACATTTTTACACTGTTGGTGGGATTGTAAACTAGTTCAACCATTATGGAAAACAGTATGGCGATTCCTCAAGGATCTAGAACTAGAAGTACCATATGACCCAGCCATCCTATTACTGGGTATATACCCAAAGGATTATAAATCATGCTGCTATAAAGACACATGCACACGTATGTTTATTGCGGCACTATTCACAATAGCAAAGACTTGGAATCAACCCAAATGTCCATCAGTGACAGACTGGATTAAGAAAATGTGGCACATATACACCATGGAATACTATGCAGCCATAAAAAAGGATGAGTTTGTGTCCTTTGTAGGGACATGGATGCAGCTGGAAACCATCATTCTCAGCAAACTATCGCAAGAACAGAAAACCAAACACTGCATGTTCTCACTCATAGGTGGGAACTGAACAATGGATCACCTGGACTCGGGAAGGGGAACATCATACACCGGGGCCTGTCACGGGGAAGGGGGAGGGGGGAGGGATTGCACTGGGAGTTATACCTAATGTAAATGACGAGTTGATGGGTGCTGACGAGTTGATGGGTGCAGCACACCAACATGGCACAAGTATACATATGTAACAAACCTGCACGTTATGCACATGTACCCTAGAACTTAAAGTATAATTAAAAAAAAAAAAAAGAAAAAGAAAAAAAAAGAAAAAGTACTTTGGCTGGGTGCAGTGTGCAGTGACTTATGCCTGTAATTCCAGGACTTTGGGAGTCTGAAGTGGAGGATTGCTTGAACTCAGGGGTTCAAGACCAGCCTGGGCAACAAAGTGAATTAAAAAATTAGCCAGCCATGATGGTACATGCCTGTAGTCCCAGTTACATGGGAGGCTGAGGTGGTGGGATTGCATAAGCCTGGGAGGTTGAGGCGGAATTAAGACATGATTACGCCACTGCACTCTAGTCTGGGAGACACAGCAAGACCCTGCCTCCAAAGAAAGAAAATAAAAGAAAAAGGAAAGAAAAGGAAAAGGGAAAAATAGCAATTTGATGCATAAATCTTATGCGAGTTACAAATTCTGAAGCACAAATGATATGTTGTCAGCAAAGGATTATATAGGTCTGGTCAGGAGGACATTTCTTACAGTCTCTTAATTCCCCACAGGAAATGGTATTCTGTCTGTTCAGGATTACAGGAAGTCTCAAATGGGGTTTACCAAGGCTCTTGCAGCCCCGGCTATGTTACTCTGAAGTAGTTGTGAGGTAACAACCTCATAACTCCCTTTCCTGGTTTCAAAAATGACTTTAGTAAGCCACAGCTCCTAAACCTCACATGCCATTTTGAGTGTAATTTTTGGTATCTCCCTATATTGTCCACAGATTACATGAAAATGACAAAGCATCACCTGTGCACAGTTACGCTTCAACTATTTAAGAAAGAACCATTTAAGACAGAAAGAATTCAAATTCTACAGGGCTTGAGAGGGACTGGGCACAGTAAGCTTAGCCAGGACCTACACAGAACTGCCATGGCCACCAGATTATTGCAAAAAGCAGCAAATATTTTCTCCACTATTCTCAAAATAAATAATATATCTAGCCTACTTTGCAATATTAATGTTATCGTATGGAGTATAAATACAATTGGCAATGGGGAAGTAGAATTGCTCTCAGGTATTCTATTTTGGGGGATGTCTAGGGAACCCCAGTAGCACCAAAATCAGCTGCATCCACCAAATCAACCACTATTCTTGTGGTCACACTGTAAGAGACTCTCCCCACTGGCAGACATGTGGTTTGCAATCATCCTGAGCATGTGTAGTTTTATTGTTTTGTAGAGGCAATAGAATATGGCACTTAAAAGGTTAAACCAGAACAACACTACCAGGGTTCAATTCTTGGCCCTCCCCTTCCAGTCCTACACACCAAAGTAATTTATCTACCATCCCTCTGCTTCAGCTTTCTAACCTGTAAAATGAGAATAATGAATGATCTCAAAATATAGTTGTGAAGATTGAGTAGATATAAACTATTTAGATCAGTTCAATGAAGTAAGAGTTACATGAAGTCGTTAACATTGTCTTCTTATCTTTAGCCCCTTCAGGATGTTTATAAGATACCTTGCCTTTTTTTTTTTTTTGTCTGAGCCAAAATAAATAGCATTTGGCACTACAAAGCTTGTTGGAGATGGCCAGATTTCTTGGTTGCAGGCGACAGAAGTTGACTCATTACTGAGATGAGAGGCTCAGAAGACAAATGACTAATGATAAATGCTTGGGAAGTGAACAGAACCAAGGGAACAGCAAAGAGTGAGATGTTGGATACCACAGCAGAGGAAACAAAAAAAGCCACTTCTATTCCCGCCATGGGTGTGACCTCCTATAGCCCTCAGCCTCCCTGCACTTCTGGTTCAAGAATCAGAATTCCTGAAGAAAGACTCAGGTTGACCAAGCCCAAGCCATGTACTGACCCAGCTGTGAGAAGAATCTCACGCCTTCAGCTTCCAACTCTCTTGAAGGGATCATTGGTGTTCAACAGTCAAAAAGTGACAAAATCCCACTGGGATGACAGGCACAAGCTTCTGAGCAATGTTCTTCCCTAGAGCAAAAACATTTCCCATGGGTAGTCCACCAAGAGATCTAGAAGAATTAAAATGCAAAAACAGGTCTGCTGCTATCTCGTTAAATTTAAAGCAACAACTTGAACATGAAAGTGCTGTAACTTTTCTTCACCCTTTTCCCATTTCTTCTCAGTTCCTGGACTCCAATAATTACTGAAATTAAATATAGCAATTGAGGCTGCCTATTGTTTCTTGCTATGTAATATGTTACAGAGGCACCTTCAAACTCAGCCATCCGTCTGAATTGCCTCTGGTGTGTGGCTCACACAATGGTTATTGTTGTAAAAAAGAGACCCAGGAAAGCGCTCTTGCATTATTCACTTCATTTATTTTGATACAATATTTGGAGCTACTTCATTAAATTTGCTTAGAATGTCCTGTCATTTTTTCCTCTGTCAGCGTCTGTTTCACACAGATAATATAACACACAGAGAGTGAAAAAAAGTTGCCTGCAGAAGGGAATCGAAATTATTTAACTTGATTTATAGATTTTGGTTAGCTTTTTTTTTCTTCTCCTCTCAAAGAATCCAAATAGCATAAAACATTTCATTAATGGACATATCAATGTATTTGGTTACTAAATAGTTACTAAATGGGGAAGGCAATTAAGCTGCTGTTCCCTAAGATGAAAAGAGACAGTGTTTGGCTTTGTTTGGGGGAGGGTTTTCATCTAACTAAAGCTGGCTCTGACAGCAGAAATGCTAAACAGGAAGCGCATGTGTGCACTTTTAACTTTTTTCGACGTGAGAGACTGAAATCTTCAAGTTCTGGGCGATCTTGCATCTCAGTCTAACAAAACAAGCAAAAGACAAGCAGCTGTCTTTTTCGGAGACTGTTGCTTTTTTACAGTTAATAAATTTGTCACTTGTGGTTGAGAGATGCTAGGCAAACAGGAATTGAATTTCACTGAATATAAAGGTCCCCAGTCTCATGTTTACGGTAGGAAAATAGACCAAGATAAGACAACAGCACCCAGTTGAAGAAGAAGAGTTGAAATGACAGAATGTCAGAATCCCTAGCCCAAAGCTCTCCTCGTTAGACACACTGGTTCCAAAATTATCCAGAGATGAATATATAGGAAGGAAAGACAATGTAAATAAGAAACCAGTGTTTTTTTTATTTTTACTTCTCCAGCTTTCAGAAAAAGAAAACTAAACTCTTTACAAGTGAAAACTGTGTCTACATGCAGCTGTGGCTGACGTTCAGTTCGCATACACCAACAGGGGCATCCCAGATGTTTATGGCCAGTTCCATTCTGATTTGTCAGTGTTCATACTAGTTATTAAACATTCTGAATGCAATCCCTCTGTCAACCAAGAGGTCAAAGAGGATGGAGTAGTCAGCTCCTGTTTTGCTGTCAGCAACTTTTCCACCTTTTTCTGGCAATAACATTCCAAATTTCCTTTGGGGCAGCCACTTTTCCCCTCTCAGATGCAGTCTGGTGAAGCTCTCAACCAGGACGCTTTCGTTTCCTCCACTATAGGATGTCTCCTTGGTGCTCTCAAGAGACCAGCCATCGGTTTCTATTTCCTATTCCTGCTCTGCTACCTGGGTTTTCTCCTGTCCATTTTAAGTCTCATTTTCATTCTACTTTTCCATTTTGTAAGATACCCTCTAATAAAGCCCATTCCTCTCGAAGTTAGTCAGAATTCATTTCTGTCACTGGCAACCCAAAGAACCATGGATGAACCCCAAAATATAAGCCCCTTAGTCTTCTAGAAATGATAGGTCAATCCATGAGATAATAGTAGGTCACATCCCACAGATGGAATTAGCTGGCTGCAAGAATGCTTCCCAAAGCAAACCTTCCTGAAAATATAGCTTGGAGACAAGATTTTGATGAGATTAAAGTGCCTCTCTATGTCATCAGGAAGCATCAGCTAGGAAGAAAAGTCTGTAACGATGAGACTCTTAACATGTTATTAAATGTCTGTTGAAAATACAATACTGACTGACAAGTGTGGGCCTCAGACCAAATAAGGTCTGGGAAGAATTTAATCAATATTTATGCAGAACTGTGCAGAAAAACTGTTGCTTATTTTATTTAAAAATTATTTTTCAAAGGCTTGCATGAGCATACTTGAAGGCGTCTGTCCATCTACATTTGTTCTGTTTCCTGATGAAAACAACCCTCGACTTGCTATTAATGATACTCATGATGTCTAGATTTATTAGGATACACCCAAGCAGTTGTAAATGACAGAATCTTGGCTCAAATTGTTTTAAGCAGAAAAGGGAATTCACAGGCACATGTAAAATAAAACGGTGTCTGGAGGGCACCAAGACTTAGATTCTCTTTGTCTTCTGGTTCAGCTTTCCTCTGAAATCACATGACTCTCAGGAAGCCTCTTCTAACATGGTAATTGCCCCAGAAACCTCACACACACATTCTCCTGCTTCCATTCTCTAAAGAAAGGTTCTCTCCTCTTGGCATTTCCATGAAATGTCTAAGAATTGAGCCTCATTGACTGACAAGTCATGTGCCCATCCCTGAACCAATCACCATGGCCATTTAGATTCTACCTTCTCAGTGGTTAGGTAGGAGCCTCACCTCACCTCCTGGGGGTGGCCTAGAAGCCCCAAGCAAGAGGAGAGCTTTCCCAAAAGAAGGCCAGAATGCTATTACCAAGAAAAAGGGCAAATTTAAATGTCCACTGGCCTCTCTTCACACTAGAACAAGAGGTCTATGGTTCATTTCTGAAATGGCGTATTAGTAATTGTCTTTTTGGATTTATAAGGAATTATTTTTCTTTTCTTTTTCCTTTTTTTTTTTTTTTGGAGACAGGGTCTCGCTCTGTTGCCCAGGTTGGAGTGTAGTGGTGCAATCATGGTTCACTGCAGCCTTGACCTCCCAGGATCAAGTGATTTTCCCACCTCAGCCTCCAGAGTAGCTGGGTCTACAGACACACATCACACCCAATTACTTCTTTACTTTATATTTTGTAGAGTCTGGGTCTTAGTATGTTGTCCAGGCTGGACTCAAACTCCTGGTCTCAAGTGATACTCCTGCCTCGGCCTCCCAAAGTGCTGAGATGACAGGCATGAGCCACCACACCTGGCCAAGAATTCTTGTAAGTGGGAGAAACAAATATTATTTTGCCTGGTCCTGAAGTCTCCCTATTTCTCTACCAACTACGAACTGGATAAAATGAAGCAAGTGTGATTTGAAATCCTCACAGCTGAAGGGGTCTTTCTCCTTAGCCTTTCCTGCCGCGTGCCTTTCCTCCAAACAGCAGATGCCATCCGTGGTGTAAGCCTCTTCACTGGCCGCACCTTTCTACCTGCCTTTTAGTCCCCTTTGCCTCCTTGGGCCACACTCCCAAAAGATTCAACTCCTCCCTTCCTCCTCTCCCTTTCAAAACTTGTTTTCATCTAAGTAATCATGAGCTTAAAAATGTCCAATGAGGTAAACAGCAGTCGATAATAGATGTTTCATTATCTACTAAGAGAGAATAATGAAGCATCAACTATATATTGTGCTTTTGTCCCCAGTCCCCCGTAAGCGTGCCTGGAGTATCTGGAGTTTACTATATAACCAGAAGGATAGATTGTGGCCATGGAAGTTTTAGAATTGAATGGGGTTGGGGTGGTCACATACCCACAGAGATTCTGCGATGGTGATAGGATGGGGTGCTTTGAAGTCTGAGCAGTTTTTGCCAATGGGAGATATACTTACTCCTGGGTTGCTTTTCATGATTTCAGCAGGCAACATTACTTCATTCATAGAATGACCTCAAGGGGCTTCCCTGGGCATCTGTGCCCAAGAATGAGCCTTACTAATCTGACACTTTGTAACAGAAACAAGGGGTCTGCCCTCAAGGTTCATTCTCAGCCCAGAAGATGGGCAAGGAGGCAGTGTCAGTGGCCCCATTCGCACAATGGCCTGTGTAGCCGGCCACCCAGCCACACTCCTCTCATTCACTCACCATGTTGCTTACTCATTCAACAAACACCAAATCCTTCCAGCTTCACACCGTGATCAGAACCCCCTAGAGGCACACAGACACGTGAAGGAGGGCAGTGGCACGACCAGGATGACAAGCGGATCATCAGCGGGTTTCCTCCTACTCCTCAGACAGCACATTCACTTTTTAGGGTTGCCATAACAAAATGCCACAAACGACAGAAATGTGTTCCTTCATAGTCGAGCCTAGAAGTCCAAATCCCAGATGTCAGCAGAACCCCATGCTCCCTCTGAAGGGCCTGGAGTGGGAGCCTTTCCCTCCTGCAGCTTCTGGGGCTCCCTGAATTCTTGGCTTGTGGCCACGTCAACCCAATCCCCACCTCTGCCATCCCATGGCCCTCTTCTCCCTGGGTAACCCTCTGTTCCTTTTCTTTTATCTTTAGGCCTGCTGGCCTTGGTTTTTTTTTTTTTTTTTTTTTTTTTTGACAGAGTTTTTCTCTGTCACCCAGGCTGGAGTGTAATGGCGCAATCTCAGCTCACTGCAACCTCTGTCTCCCGGGTTCAAGCAATTCTCCTGCCTCAGCCTCCCAAGTAGCTGGGATTACAGGCACGCACCACCATACACAGCTAATTTTTGTATTTTTAGTAGAACTGGGGTTTCACCATGTTGGCCAGGCTGGTCTCAAACTCCTGACCTCAAGTGATCCGCCCATCTCAGCATCCCAAAGTGCTGGGATTACAGGCATGAGCCACTGTGCCCAGCCTTCTCTTAAGGACACTGAGTCATTGGATTTAGGGACCACGCTAAATCCACATCATCTCTAGACCCAAGATGATGTCATCTCTAGACCCTTAACTAATGAATCTGCAAAGACCCTAATTTAAAATAAGGTCCCATTCTGAGGTTCTGGGTGGACATGACTTTTGGGGGAATGACATTCCACCCACTACAGACAGGGACAAGCCCAGGAGTAGTCAAGGGAGCGATATGGGATGAGGAACAGAAGAAACGTAAGAAGTCCTGCTGTCAGGCTCTGAGTCATATTGAAACTCCAAAGAAAACGGAGCAAACAAAAATCTGAAACTAAGACGACAATCTAGCACCTTGCATCCTAGTAGCCACAGAAGGCATTTCACTGACAAGTTGTTTTCCTGGTGCTGATGGGAGCTGAGAGGGTGTATGTGCACGTGTGTGCATGTGTGTACATGTCTGTTGCCATTAAGTCTGTGTGTGAAGGGGGGTGTCCGGGGACAGAGTAGCAAATCAAGGAGGACGAATCCTACTTGTTTTTTTGACTGTGCAAATACTTTCCCTCACTCTAGATTTTAGAGTAAAATCTGGGAACACTGCCTCTCCCAGCAGCACTCAATGTAGCTCCACAGACAGTTTCTTAAAACCAGTGCTGGCCGGGCACGGTGGCTCACACCTGTAATCCTAGCACTTTCGGAGGCCAAGGTGAGTGGATCACATGATCAGGAGTTCGAGACCAGCCTGGCCAGCATGGTGAAACTCCATCTCTACTAAAAATGCAAAAAATTATCTGGGTGTGGTGGTGTGCACCTGTAGTCCCAGCTACTTGGGAGGCTGAGGCAGGAGAATTGCTTGAACCTGGGAGGCGGAGGTTTCAGTGAGCTGAGATCACGCCACTGCACTCCAGCCTGGGTGACAGAGCGGGACTCTAGGGAAAAAAAAAAAAGTTCTTCATCCAGCTGTATCTGTAAAGAATACACCTCCATTAAGGGTTTCTGACTATTCCACTGGCTAATTATAATAACTAGTCCTTCATAAAAGACTCATGGCCAAAATAGGCCTGTTTAGATCCATTCATTCCTGTCTGCTTTTCACAGAAGAGGGAGAAATTTATCTGCCTTTGCAACAAGCCAAGAGTTACAGGGTGAGCCCTGCACCAGCCATTCAGTTGCTGCATCCTACAGCAACATAAATTCTCCTGTGTGACAGGGTAGAAAGCTTCATAGCCATCGGCAGCCCAGACGCTTTTTCATCCTAATTGCTCTGCAGACTACTCCTGCTCAGAGGGGCCCTCCACTGAGTTACTGCAGGAACTGTAAATTGCATGTGCACGGAAAGGCTACAACCGTCATTCGGCTGTTAGAGGCTGGCTTGGCCCACATATGTGGGGCATGGTAGGGAATGAGGGGGAGATCTAGGGGCTGGAAGTTAGGGATGAGGAGTTCTTTGTTGTTCTCTGCTTTGAGAGGTGACGAGTCCTGGTCATAGCCGATGGGGAACAGCAGTGCCCAAGGGCTTCTTGTTCATCCTCCTGTCTGGCAGTTAGACTCATATTTGTCCCCATCCTTCTCCAGGCTAACCGTGGAGCGCTGGAGGGCAGGGTGGGATGCTGCCTTCTTACGGGCAGGGAGACTTCCAGGCATCTGAAAGCTGGAAGGCAACTAGGATTTACAGGAAGAGTGGACTCATCTCACTTGCAGGCTGGGTGCAGAGAGCTGGTGGCTGGCAGCTTCTTGGAGGGGAGGCAGCTGGCCAACATTACCCACCATCACCACATCCACAGACCCACTGGGGCTGCTTCAAGCAGAAAGAAACCCCAAGGACACTGCTCTACGGCTCAGACCAGAGAGCTGTGTGGGGTCCAAAAATATATCTGTGGCTGCAGAGGAACAAGGAAAAGGAGTCTGGGTTTTCTGCAAGCCCCATGCCCCAAGCCAGCCTCTGCTTCAGAAACTAAAACATTTAAGAATCAAGGGGCTGGGCACAGTGGCTCACGCCTGTAATCCCAGCACTTTAGGAGGCTGACAAAGGAGCCCAGGAGTTACAAAGCAGCTTGGGCAACAGAGCAAGACCCCCTCTCTACAAAACATAAACAAAATTACCCAGATGTGGTGATGCACACCTGTAGTCCCAGCTATTCAGGAGGCTGAGGTGGGAGGATCACTTGAGCCTGAGAGGTTGAGGTTGCAGTGAGCCATGATTGTACCACTGCACTCCAGACCGGGAGACAGAGCAAGGCCCTGTCAAAAAAAAAAAAAAAAAAAAAGAAAGAAAGAAAAAGAAAAAGAAAGAAAGAAAAAGAATCAAGGGTCCTACTCTGATTGCCACATCTCCATCCATCATACAAACTCAGGTGCTACCAGGGCCAGATAAAAAGTAGTGATAAGGCTGGGAGTGGTGGCTCACACCTTTAATCCCAGCCCTTTGGGAGGCCAAGGCAAGAAGATTGCTGGGGCCCAGGAGTTTGAGACCAGCCTGGGTCACATAGCAAAGATCCTGCCTCTACAAAAAGAAAAAACAGTAGTGAGAGTGGTGGGGGCTGCTGTGAGCTGGAGACACACTCCCCTCAGATAAGAGCAGGCAGGTGCCACTCGGCACCAGCCAGTGGTGGTCATGTGAAAGGTGAGGCTGGCGTTGACAAATTTTCTGATTTTGAAGGATAGCAGGCCTCTGGAAAACTATCTAGAAATCAGAATTTAACATAAACCCCTCCAATGCTTTCATGTTGGTTCAATTTTTTTAAAACATCCTGAAATACACACCAAATTGGTCTGTGGCTCAGATTTGACCTGGAGGATACCAGCTTGCAGGCACCACCTCCCAGTAAACCCTCTTAATAATGATAGTCAACGCTCACAGGACAGCAGCTTCACATTAAAGCCTTGCTGAGAACCTTGCACGAGCCATCTCATTTAATTCTCTAGCAACCCTGTGAGCTGTTTATTCATGTATTCATTCTTTCAAATCTCTCTTGAGCACCTCTGATGGGCCCAGCAGCACTCACAGTGCAGGATCCAGCAGCGAACCCAGTATTACCCCTTCTCTTGGCAGCAGCACCCTGGACTTCCTTTGAGAAAACCCCCTTTTTGCATGGGCCTCCTAAACCACCCCCAGAAGGGGAGGTGTGACTCCTACCTGTCCAAGCAGATGATAGAATCTAAACAGCCACAGTGATTGGTTCAGGGATAGGCACACAACTCTGTCAGCCAACGAGGCTCAATCCTTAGACATTTCAAGGGAATTCTAGTAGGAGAGAACCTTTCTTTAGAGATTGAAAGTAGGAGCACCTGAGGCTGAGGCTTCTGGGGAAAGCACCATTGTAAGGGGCAGAGCGAGGGCAAACAATGAAAAAGGGTATAAATAAACAAGGTCATCTCGAAACTGATGAGTGGCTCTATGGATAAAGTCCTGGGACTGGTGGCTATTGGGGACAGGTAGTTGATGAAGGTCTGCGTGGAGGACGCACATTTGAGCCAGCCTTGTGAGCAGAGGGGTGCATGCTGTTGCAGGAAGGCAGGAGTGCTAGGTCCAGGGGCAGCGTGTCCGGGGAGGCTGGTGAGGCTGGAGGAGAGAGCAGGGAGGACCATGCTGGGAGATGAGACAGAAGCCACGGGCAGGGCCACATGCGGAGGGCCTGGTGGCTATGATAGGAGCTGGAACACAGCTGGGTGTGGTGGCTCACTCCTGTAATCCCAGCTCTTTGGGAGGCCAAGGCGGATGGATCACTTGAGATCAGGAGTTCGACACCAACCTGGCCAATATGGTGAAGCCCTGTCTGTAGTAAAAATTTTTAAAGCAGCCTGGCCTGGTGGCAGGCACCTGTAATCCCAGCTACTTGGGAGGCTGAGGCACGAGAATCACTTGAACCCGGGAGACGGAGGTTGCAGTGAGCCAATTGTGCCACTGCACTCCAGCCTGGGTGAGACTCCATCTCAAAAAAAAGAAAAGAAAGGAAAACAAGAAGCTGGAATGTTACTGTAAGTGCAGCAAGAAGCTCTTGGTTGGCAGGACCTTGTCTGCAACCTTTGCAGGTCACTCTGAGTGCTGGGGACATGGAGTGTTGAGGGGCAGCAAGAAGAGACCAGCTGAGACGGGTCTTTGCAGAGGAAGAATGTGAGCACTGTGTCTGCAAGGTGCATCCCGAGAACCACGTCACCTGAACAAAAACTCCTAGAACAAAGCCAAACACCCGACTGTCCACCCGGAGCTGCCTGCAGAAAGGGCCGACTGACACCCAGGCTGAGACTCACAGAGGCAAACTGAGGACTGAGCATGTGCTGTGAAAAACCCTACTAATTTCCCCAAAGTCTGAAACTCAAATATGAGCCATATGTCTCTCCCTGAACCGAGCGCCACAGACCTACACACTGCAATTCCCCAGTTTGTCATTAACTCGCTGAAAAAATGTCACGTCTTTCAAAAACAAAAGTGACCTTTGAGTGGATTTTCGGGTCGTTAGTAGGAAAAGGGAGCTGTGAAGGATCGCCTCTCTTTCAGGATCCCTAGGGTTCCCTGGCAAAGCAGCTGCAAGCCGGGCCACTGTCCAGGGCTGAGGGGGTAGCATTGGTCGTGGGCTGCAAATGTGTCTTCGTGCAAAGCTGAGAGATCTGACTGACAATCAAATGTTCTCCCAAGGTAGCTTTCTGACCTTAGGGGGTCCTCAGACGCAAATGAGCCTTCCCCCCATCCAGGTAGCTGAAGGCCAGCAATTTCTGCTTTAGAAATTCCTTTAAGTTCAGATGCTTCCAGTCCTATGTGAATGCAAATGTCCTTCCAGGGAAGAGCGGCTTTAGGCCAGTATTTTTGAAACAGCTTGATCCAGTTGGCTGTCATTGCTCAGCAAGCCTTAGAAAGATGGCACGGAGGACTGGGAAGGTCACCATGGGGCTGAGAGAGGCAGCAGAAAGGGAGGGCCTCAGTGGCGGTCCCCAGATCCACAGGAGAATATAATTTTCCAATAATGATGAAAGGGCTTTGCTGAACAACTAATAATTTAGAAGAATCCCAGAGTAAAGTAGAGACAATTAAATCCAATGATTTCATCTATCCTTGTTCAGAAGAAAAGAAAGAGATGTCATACTTCCTCTAAGGGCAGGGAGCACGTCAAGTTGAGGACATCCAGGTGTCCGATACAGTGTTCTGTAGACCGTCATTGTCTTACTTCAATCATCTTTTCACCTCTCGTTGGTTTTGCTAAGGGGATGTTCCAAACCCTTGTACCTCTTAAAAATTAATATCAATATTTACTGAGTTCCTGCTACATGCCAGAGTTGCAGTAAGGGCTTTTATACAGTATTTTTTCATCCTAACAGATATGCAATGTCTTATCCACAATTCTGAAAATTTTTTGAAAAAAGAAATCACTCTCAACTTCAAAATTTTTCTTCATAGGTTTGCATCAAAATATTTGGTGGGAAAATTTGGAATAATGCAAAACTATATAAAGTGATTTTGTAGCACACTTACTGTTGCTGTTTTACATGTTTTACTACAGAAATATTGTTTTTATATTATAGGGTTCTACCTCAGATTGGAGGTAATCCTGAGTATGATACCATATATTAATATACTATGTATCCATCTATGTGTAGAATTGTGTGTGTGCATGTGTGTGTGCATGTGTATATGTGTGCATAAAGCTTTAATTTTCTAAATTTTTTTTTTGAGACAGAGTTTCACTCTGTCACCCAGGCTGGAGTGTAGTGGTGCAATCTCGACTCACTGCAACCTCCGCCTTCTGGTTTCAAGTGATTCTCCTGCCTCAGCCTCCCAAGTAGCTGGGATTACAGGCACCTGCTACCACGCCCAGCTAATTTTTGTATTTTTAGTAGAGACGGGGTTTCACCATATTGACCAGGCTGGTCTCAAACTCCTGACCTCATGATCTGCCCACCTCGGCCTCGCAAAGTGCTAGGATTACAGGCGTGAGCCACCACGCCTGGCCTAAATTTCTAAATCTTAAAGCTCAGTGGAGCACCAAGGTTTTCAATGAATGACTGTGGACCTGGGATAGACTGTGCAGTTGGTTAACATATGCACTCTCGTTCCTTCCTTAAGAACAGTCCCTATGGGAGAATCGTACATGACTGCCCCGCCCACGTCGACACAGCCATATGACTTGCTCAGTCCACTGGAATGGGAACAGAAGTGACTTTTTTGCTGCTCCCTGGAGTTTTAAGTGCCATGAAAAGATCCCCCACTTCCTTTCTTTTTCTTCTCCCACAAGACCCGCAACACCCCAGGCAAGAGCTGTTCTTTTAACACAGTTCACAGAATGAACAAGATGTGACATCACAATAGACACAAAATGTGGCCCTGAAATAAATCTCTGATGAGTCACCGAGATGGTGGGTGGGGGGTGGGGGGGTCCTATGTTTCTGCAGCACAAACCAACCTAAATTGACTGACACGGGACTTACGACCTCCATTCTCCATGTAGATAACTGAGGCACAGAGAGGTTAAGAATTCTGCCCAAGATCACAAAGCTGGTCATTGGTAATGCCTGACCTTGAATTGGGGGAATCTACGTCCCAAATATACTTTGTTGAGCATCACACTTGATCGCCTCTCTCTGAGCCCACTTGGTATTTTATTATTATTTTTTGAGACAGGGTCTTGCTCTATCACCCAGGCTTGGAGTGCATTTGTGTGGTCATAGCTCACTGCAGCCTCAACCTCCCAGGCTCAAGCAATCCTCCCACCTCAGCCTCTAGAGTAGCTAGGACCACAGGTGCCCACCACCACACCCTGCTAATTTTTATAATATTTTCTGTAGAGATAGGGTCTTACTATGTTTCCCAGGCTGGTCTCAAACTCCTGGGCTCAAACTCCCAGTTTAGCCTCCTAAAGTTCTGGGATTACAGGCATGAGCCACCATACCTGGCCATAAGCTCACTTTTTCAAAAATGACTTTTCCTTCCCTGTGAAGATCCAAGCTCCCAGGGTCTATTCCCCTCACACTGCCCCCAAGCCCAAGAAAGCTCTCACGTGAGGCTGATTCTAATTCTGTAGAAGCCGGTCTGCTTGCTGCCTTCAGACCAGCAAGACCCACGGGGTCTCATCAGAGCCTGGCCTAATGAGGGAAGATTTTCAGAGTGCTGATTTATTTTCCTGCCTCCTGAGGTGTGAGCCCTGTGGGTTAGAATAACTTACCCTGGTCTGCTGAAGAGCAATTACCCTTCTACAGCTCCCCAAAGGACAATTGAGTCCCCTGTCCATATGTAAAGGCGGCTGCGGGAATGTTCTGTTCCGCAGCCATAAAAGCAACACAGAGTGTACCTTATTATCACACTTGCAGCAGCCGCCTCCTTCTTTAACAGTAAACTCTCCTGACATCTCCAACCAAGATAATTATGGTGCTTAGGGGAACTTTTGGCCTTACTAAAAATACTTAGCAACAGTTTGCACAGCAAGGAATGCACTTACAGGTGATGCAGTAAAGATGCCGGAGCCAGCGTTTGCTCATTCATCAGGGAGCCCTCGAAGCTGCCGTCTGCCCCCAGCTTAGACGCATCTCCATTCCTCCTGCATGGAGTCCTCCCTGACCTCATATCCCTGCTGTTGAAGCCAGCACGCTTAGCCCACGTGGATCCTACCTAACAGGGAGTGGATAGAGAGGAAGGAGATGCACCTGCTTCATTCCACTGCTGTGGCTGCAGCTGCAAGGTGTTCACCAAAACCAACTTCCTTTCCTCTTGGGAACGCAGCTCGACAGGATTTCTCAGTCTCCCCTGTAGTTAAAGTGAGATGACTGAGATTTCGTCAGTGGAATGTGAGTGGGAGTGAATTCACGGTTGAATGAAGACCTGGCTTATAAGAACCTTCTCAACCTGGTCTCTCCCTTGCCCCATCTGCCAGCTGAATGAAGAAGCCCCACAGGAGGTCAGAGTCCCAAGATGGAAAGGACCTGGGTCCCTGAATCACCATGTGGCAGGAGTTCCCCAGCGCAGTGGCACTATTACGTGAGCAGGACATAAGGTGTGTTGAAGCGCTATTTACAGCAGTCAACTTTGCCTAACACCACAGCCCTGAGCCAGGGCTGCCCCGACTAAATCCCAGCAGTCTTTAGCTGAGCCATTGGAGAATCCCCGAGGTGCCCTAATTGAGATACTCCTCTAACCTGGACCACAGTGTTTGCTAACTGTATTTAGCAAACACTGTGGGTGCTTACAGTTTACCAAGCATTCACTGGGCACCGACTTGGTGCAAGGCACGGAGATAAAGACTCATGGGCAGCCACTGTGTACAAAGATCGTCAGATGGGCTCAGTCTCCGCCCCAGGAGTCCACACACCAGTTCAGGGCAGCAAGGCCATGTTAACTCACATAATTCTACCTGAAGGGGCTGTGCTCACCTAGTTGGTCTCCTGAGAAGGAAGTTCAGCTGGGTTTTTTTCTTTTTTTTTCCCCCAACTTTATGGAGGCATAACTGACAAATAAAAAGAGTATATATTAAAATGTGTCTAGTGTGAGGTTTTGAAGTATGTATACACTTTGAGATGATTGTCACAACCGAGCTAGTTAACATATCCATCCCTTCACATAGTTACCTTCTGTGTGGTCGAAACACTTGAGAGTTATTCTCTTCGCAAATACTATTAACTTTATTGGCACACAGCACATTAGGTCTCCAGAACTTATTCTTCTTATGACTCCAAGTTTGTATCCTTTGAACAACATCTCCCCATTTCCTTCACCCTTGACTCTTGGTCACCACCTTCTGCTCTGTTTCTATGGGTTTGACTACTTTAGAGTCCACCTCTGGGTGAGATCACGCTGTATTTGTCTTTCCGTGTAGGGCTTATTTCACTTAGCATGATGTCCTCCAGGTTCATCCATGTTATCCCAAATGGCATCATTACCATCATTACCTTCTCTTTAAGGGTGAATAATACTCCTGTGTGTGTATACAGGTGCCACATTTTCTTTTTCCATGCATCCATTGGTGGACACGTGAGTTGATTCCATGGCGTGGCTACTGTGAATAGTGCTGCAGTGAACGTGGGTGTACAGATGTCTCTTCAATGCACTGATCTCATTTCCTATGGATACATACCCAGAAGTGGAATTGCTGGATCATATGGGAGTTCTAATTTTTTTTTTTTTTACTTTTTGAGGAACCTCCATACTATTTTCCATCAAGGCTGTACAAATTTACATTCTCACCAACAATGTGTAAGTGTTCCCTTTTCCCGCCATCCTTGCCAACACACCTTACATCATTTTAATACAGTTTTAATACTAATAGCCACTGTATTCGTCCATTTTCACACTGCAGTGAAGATACTACTTGAGACTGGGTAATGTATAAACAAAGGAGGTTTCATGGACTCACAGTTCGGGAGGCCTCAGGAAACTTACACTCATGGCGGAAGGTGAAGGGAAAACAAGGCACCTTCTTCACAAGGCGGCAGAAGAGAGAGAGAGAAACCCACCGGAAACTGCTGTTTATGGAACCATGAGCTCTCGTGAGAACTCCCTCACTGTCAACATGAAAACATCCTGGGGGAAACCGCCCCCGTGATCCAATCACCTCCCACCAGGCTCCTCCCTTGACATGTGGGGATTATGGGGGTTGCAACTGGAGGTGAGATTTGGGTGGGGACACGGAGCCCAACCATATCAGCCACCTAACAGGTGTGAGGTGGCGTCTCACTGCGGTGTTGATGTGCATTTCCCTGACGATTAGCAAGGTTCAGCACCTTTTCATACACCTGTTGGAATTCAGTTTTCTCCTAATCCCCCTTTAGCCAAGAATGGGAAGCTTTCTTTTCACACCACCACTCTTCCAAGTGTCTTCAGCCCTCACATCGGGTGATCCTGCAAGTCATTTGAGCCTGTCTGGGGCACTGCTCATGCCGAAGAGTCTCACCACCATCTCTCGGTCAGCGGCCCTCAGTGGACAGGGCCGAGAAGGAAAGCAGGCCCTGACCCAGCTGTACCTGGCTCCCAGGCTCTGCCACAGAGGGTGCTCATGGTCTCCATTTTGCTCCTGTGTGCAGGATGCTTCTAGGCCAGCTCCTCCCCCAGTCATGCTGCCTTGTACACAGAGCAGGGGCAGAGAAAGCTTGGCCTGCTTAGGTGCCTCTGCCGCTTTCTTGCACCATCGGCCTTGAATACAAGAATTGATCATCTGCTGCCCTTAGAGTGGCCAGTCTCTTTCAAAAGTCTGGCTGTCTTAGGGAGAAGAAAGGGCCTTTAAAGAATTTGAAGAACACACAGGAAGAACATAAAGCACATTGGTTTGTTTAACAAATATGTTCTGAGCATTGCCGCATGCCAGGTACCATTCAGGTTGCTAGGAAGAAAGTCATGAAAAAAATACAAGATCTTGGGCCAGGCACGGTGGCTCATGCCTGTAATTGCAGCACTTTGGGAGGCCGAGGCGGGCAGATTACCTGAGGCCAGGAGTTTGAGACCAGCCTGGCCAATGTGGCGAAACCTCATCTCTACTAAAAATACAAAAAATTAGCCGGCCTTTTTGGTGGGTGCCTGTAAATCCCAGCTATTCTGGAGGCTGAGACACAAGAATCGCTTGAACCCGGGAGGCAGAGGGTGCAGTGAGCTGAGATTGTTCCACTGGACTCCAGCCTGGGCAACAAGGGCGAAACTCCATCTCAAAAAAAAAAAAAGACTTTATATATGTATATAAAGTCTCTTCCCTCTTGGAACTTACATGCTAATGGAGAGAGACAAATACAAGGGATGTGTACGTGAGTCTGTGTGTGGGGGGATGTGAGTCTGTGTGTGGGTGTGTGAGTCTGTGTGTGGGGGGATGTGAGTCTGTGTGTGGGTGTGAGTCTGTGTGTGTCTGTGTGTGTGGGTATGTGAGTCTGTGTGTGTCTGTGTGTGGGTGTATGGGTCTGTGTGTGGGTGTGTGAGTCTGTGTGTGGGGGGGGTGTGAGTCTGTGTGTGGGGGTGTGGATGTGTGGGTGTGGGTGTATGTGGGAGCATGGGGGGTGTGAGTGTGTGTCGGTGTGTAGGTGTAAGTGCGGGGTGTGAGTCTATGTGGAAGTGTGTGTGGGGGTGTGAGTCTGGGTGTGGGGGTGTGGGTGTGTGAACCTGTGTGGGGCAGTGTGGATGTGTGGGTGTGAGTGTATGTGGCGGGGGAGAGTGTGGGTGTGTAGGTGTAAGTGTGGAGGTGTCGGGGGATGTGAGTCTGTGTGGAGGGGTGTAGATGTGTGTATGGGTGTGTGAGTCTGTGTGTGAGGTGTGGGTGTGTGGGTGTGGGTGTGAATGTGTGTGTGGGGTGTGGGGGGTGTGGGGGTGAGTGTGTGTGGGTGTGAACATGTGGGGGTGACTGTGTGGGGGCGTGATTGTAGGCGCTGTGAGTGATAAGTGTTATAAAGCAAAATAAGTAAGGGGAGCAGAATACCTAGAGCAGGGGTGCTCTTATTTACATGGTAGTAGAGAGCAGTATTTGAGAAGATAGCTGAAGGAAATGATGCAGAAAGACAAAGAATCACAGGAAAGAGTGTTTGAGGCAGGAGCGATGAGCTGGATGGGCAGGAGGACACGGTAGGAAGTGAGATTAGAGAGCAGACAGGGGTCAAAGATGGGGTAGGGCAAGTTTAACTTTCCCTCTGAGTGATATGGGAGTAATGAGACGATTCTGAAGACAGGAGAGGCACAATCTGGCTGATGTCCTAAAAGAAGCATTCTGGCTGCTCTGCAAAAAATACATGAGAGAGAGTCAAAGATGGAAGAGGGGAGACCAGGTAGCAGACCATCGCAATAATCCGGGGAGGTTCGGGGCAGAAGAGTGCCATAATCTGACTTCTTTTTAGTAGATTCATCTGGAGCAGGGCAAGAGTGCATCAAGAGAGAACAGGTAGAAAATCAGTGCAATAATCCCCAGAGATGAGGGTGGGGAGAAGTCCTCAGAGGCTGCCAGAGCCAGAAGGGTTTGCTGATGGGCTGATTGTGTGGCGTGAGGGAAGCAGAGGAGTCCAGGTGACTTCAGGGTCTTCAGCTGTAGCGTCGGGATAAATGAAGTTGCCATTGACGGAGACGGGGAAGATGGCTGCATGAGTGCACTAACCCATGAGTTCTGCCTCAAGCATGTTAAATTGAGATCTATGCTAGATATACAAGAAGAGATATCCGGAAAGGTGCTGCATGTGAAAATCTTGAGTCCGAGGTAGATGTCCAGTCCAGATACATAGACAAGAGAGTCATTAGCCTGTAGATTGTACTTAAAGAGAAGGAAGAGAGGAGAGGAGAAAAAAGAGACCTAAGGAATTAAAAAATGAGAAGAACTTGCCCAGGAGATGGGGAGGGAGGTGCTAGTGGAGGGAGGTAAGAAACAGGAGGGAGTGGAGTCCCCAAAGGAAGAAGTTGATTCAGGAAACAAGAAACGATCAATGGTGCTGTATACTGATTAAAGGCAGATCAAGATGAAGACAGAGAATTGAACATGAAATTCAGCAACACTGAGATCACTGGTCTTCTGGACAGGAACTTCTTTTCTTGAGTGCTGGGAGCAAAAGAGTAGCTTAACAAAAGAGTGAAGAGAGGAAAATACTGTGGACAGTTTTTCTAATGGGTTTTGCTAAAATAAAGAAGAGGGGAGGAAAGAGAAAAGGTGGGATAGCAATTTTCTTAAAAATTAAAGATATTATAAGATATTGCAGGACTGATCAAGTGGTGAGAAGAAATATAATATTGCAAGAGGACAAGAGAACCACTTCTGGAATGTGTATGTCCTCACGTAGTTGATAGATGGAATGCACTGACCAAGGAGAAGGGTTGACCTTAAATCAGAGCGCAAACCATTCATCCATTGTAATAGGATGGAACCTATCTGTAGGTTGAGAGATAGGGCTCTGAGAACTCACAAAATTCTTCTCTTACTACTTCTGCTGTACTCAGTGAATAGAAAGGGCAAATGGCTTTGGGAGCTGTAAAGGGGTTTCTAGACTGCACTGAGGATCCACTGAAATTCATGGCCAGAACATTGAAGCAAGGCCAGTAGGCGTGAGCGAGTGTTTCCCCAGTTACTTCCAGCTGCCTGCATGCAGGGGCGATGTAGATGCACAGTTGGATTTACCTGCAATTGCTGTTTTTGCAGGCGAATCTAACAGATGGAGAGAGAGCCCAGAGCATTGAGGGTATAGACAAGAGTTCGACGATTACTGTGGAACATAGTGTTTAAGCTCAGCACAGAGAGAGATGAAGATGAACTGTGTGTGTTCTGATTGGAGGTCAACGTCTCCTCCCCAAGAGGAGAGTGATGAAACATGACAAGGAAATAGGAGGAATGGAGTACAGATCCAGGTGAAATAAAAGAACGTCAGGATTTGAAGAACGGGGGGCAGTGAGCTACCCAGGTGAGAAGTGGATATGTCCAAATAATGAGACATTTGGAATTGAGAGTGGGGTGGGTGTACTTTTTTTGACAATGCAAAAACATCTAAAGGGTGATATCAACAAGGGGCTGCTTCATGGCCTCTCAGTGTGCAAGGCTAATGACTGTCGCAGAGGGTCATGAAGGGCTTTGGGAGCATAGAAGTTGGGAAATTAATTCTTACTCATGCTCATCGAGGATGTTGAAGAAGGCTGCACAAATGAGGTGGGTTTTTGGGGGGTCTTTTTGGCTGGGTCTTGAAGCATGCACAGATTCTAAATGGGTGGGGATTGTGCAGTAGAGGACTAACCTTGCCCCAAGAAAGGCTTGGCTGCTGACCAGCCAGCCTCTAAGTCCTTGGGATGTCCTGCCTGAAAAGAGCATCTTTGTTTACCGGGGACCCTTTTCCCACATTAGTCAATGTGGTTCATGGTGGGGGGTCTTGGACAAAGCAGTTATCCGCTCAACCTCTGTAGGGCCTGGAGAATAAGGTCAGCTATGAGGGTGGTCAGGCGAGTCTACAGGACCATCACCCAGTCAGAACTCTGCCCACCAAGGCTGGGGGAGCTTCACTGGCCGGCAGGAGTCTGTGCGTGTTGCCACACTTCATGGTTGGGGGCAGTAAGTGCTGTGCCTGTGACTCTAGCGGGAGAGGACAACTGGAACTCTCCTAGGCCCCCCCTGTGCACTGCTTCCATATGCTGGGTTCAGTCTGCACACTTTCACTGTAATAAACTGTCGCTGTGAGCATACCTGCTTTGCTCAGTCGTGGGCCTTCTAGGAAGCCACTGAGCCTGGGGGTAGTCTTGGGGGCCACAGTATTGGAGGTAAAGATGAAGGCCAAGAAACTCTAGTTAAGGACCTGGTATGAAAAAAAACAAAGACACTTGGAAATGTCATTTTCACATGAATAGACAGTATACAGAAAGGAAAAAAAATTACTCTTAAACATATGAAAAAAGGGTCCAACCTGACTTCATAATATCACAAGTATAAAAGTATATTAAGATACCATTTTTTTAACCTAGGAGATTGGAACAAATCCCAAAGCACAGTAAAACACTGCATCGTCAAGGCCATGGGGACCCAAGGTCTCTCACACACAGCTGGTGAAAATGTGAACCAATTTAATTTGGTAATATCCATTAAAATTACAAGTACAAAGACATTTGACCCATCTATCCTATGTCTGTAAATTTATGCCACCCAAATACTTATACATGTGAGAATGCCTGTGCATAACAATATTCATTGCAGCTTTTTTGTGTAATAGAAAAAGATCGAAAGTAACTCATATGTCTATCAGTAGGAGACTGATTGAATAAATTACATTATACTATCCACCAGAATAAATAATGCAATGCAGCACATCTGAAAAAGAGGAATGAGAAAACCGAGTACTGATGTAGAAGGAGATACATTTCAATGACAAAAAGCAAGTCGCAATACGGTATTACAGCAGGCAACTATTCATGTTAAAAAGTGTGGAAAATAAGAATACACATTGTATTTCCATGTGCTCGCATAAAGATACCATGTAATAATACACAAATAATGGATAAATGTAATGGCCTCTTTGGGGGTGAAGAGAGGAAGGGGAAGGATTATTTTTGTACCATGTGAATGTGTTGTTTATTACACCGATTAAATTTAAAAAGAAAGAACTGCTATTTTCTAAACCACAGTACGTTTTTGAATGCTTCTAAAAGACTGAAATGAAGTTGACTGCAGAAACATGTTTTGTGCCATTCCTGCTGGTTATCTGCTAATGGAGTAGGCAGCCTCTACAATGCCCCACCAATGCCTGCCTCCTGGCATTCATGCTCTTCTGTAATCCCCTCTCCTCACATGTGAGCTGGACTTACTTCTAATAAATGGAACGTGGCACATGCGATGAAATGTCACTTCCAATGTCGGGTCATAAAAAGGCTGTAACTCCCACCTTGGGTAGCCATGTGAGGTGAAATGTGTCCCTTTACAATTTACTGTTAAACCCCTAACCCCCAATGTGAATGCATTTGGAAATAGGACCTTTACAGAGTTCATTAAGGTTCAATGCGGTCATAAGGGTAGACTCATAATCTGATAGAACTGTGTCCTTATAAGAAGAGAAGCCAGGCACCGTGGCTTACTTCTGTAATCCCAACATTTTGGGAAGTTAAGGTGGGAGGATCACTTGAGCTCAGGAGTTGGAGACCAGGCTGGGCAACATAGTGAGCCCCCATCTGCTAAAAATACTTTTTAAAAAATTATGGCTGGGTGCAGTGACTCATGCTTGTAATCCCAGCATTTTGGGAGGCCAAGGTGGGAGGATCACATGAGCCCAGGAGTTTGAGAGCAGCCTGGGCAACACAGTGAAGCCCCAGTTCTACAAAAAACAAAACAAAACAAAACAACAAAAATTAGCCAGCCATGCTGGTGTACACCTGTAGTCCCAACTACTTGGGAGGCTGAGGCCAGAGGATCGCTTGAGACTTGGAGGTTGAGGCTGCGGTGAGCCATGATTGTGCCACCGCACTCCAGACTGGGCAACAGAGCAAGACTCTTTATAAAAAGAAAGAAAGAAGGCAGGCAACACCAGAGCTTTCTCTCTCTCTTTACTATGTGAGGACACAGAGAGAAGGCAGCTATCTACAGGCAAGGAGGATAATCCTCACTAGACACCAACACTCTGGGACCTTGACCTTAGACTTCTAGCTTCCAGAACTGGGAGAAAATAGATTTCCTGTTGTGTAAGCCACACAGTCCATGGTATCTTGATATGGTAGCCTGAACGTGCTCCTTCAGGTGACAGGTGCGCGCTCTCTCTCTCTTTCTGTGTGTGTGTGTGTGTGTGTGTGTGTGTGTGTGTGTGTGTGATTACTTGTTCTAGAGGGAGTCAGGAGCCACACCACAAAACAGCCCCATGGAGATGCCCAGGTGACAGAGGCCTGAGGCTCATTGACAGCCACGTGAAAGAGCTTGGAAGCCAACCCTCTCCACATCAAGCCTTGAGATGACTTTACCCCCAGCCAGCATCATGAGAGGCCCTGAGCCAGAGCAACTTGACTAAGCTGCTCCCAGGCTTCTTACCTACAGAACCTGTGAGATACTGAATGTTAGTTGTGTTCAGCTTCTATGTTTGGGGGTAATTTGTTACACAGCAATAGATAACTGATACATCCACACAGCAAGTTATTCCAAAGCTTAGCAGCCTGAAACAACAACAAACACTTATTATGGCACACAGTTGCTATAGCTCAAAAATTGATACTGGCGTAAGCATTGGTCTAACTCAGGACTCCTCATCATTGCCATCAAGGTGTTGGCCAGGGCTGCACTACTGGTTCAACCGGGGTTTGGCAGCCACTTCTAAGGTGAGTCACTCACAGCCTGCTGGAAGGAGGCCTCTGTTCCTGGCTGTGGGCAGAAGGTCTCAGCTCTCCATCACATGGGTCTCTCCACTGGTCTAAGAGTCCTTTCAATGTGGCAGCTGGTTTCCCCCAAAGCAAGTGATGCAAGAGAGAGAGAGAGAGTGTGTGGCCCTGGATGTCACGCACTATTTATAATACCCTATTGGTGACCCAGGTCAGCCCTATTCAGTGTCGGGGGGGAAACTTCCCAATGGAGTGTACTCCAGGATCAGGGACCCTTGGGGAGCAGGTTGAATACTCTATTGAGATGGGATTTTTCCCTTGACCTTGACCCTTCCAGAGTGGTTCATTTCACTCAGCCTGCAGTCTGTGGACAGCTAAGTGTTAACAGCTCAGTGAAGAGTGAGGGTGACAGACTCCTGCACCTGCCCTTTTTGACATAGTTTTTGTTGGGTGTTCAGGAAGAACCAAGTCACATGAACTGTTTGAAAGATGATGAATGTGGAAGGCTTTATTGAACAGTGGAAGTGGCTCTCAGTGGAAGGGGAGCTGGAAAGGAGATGGTGCAGGAAGAAGGTGATCTTTCCCTAAAGCTCAGCCGCCTCTGGCTGGGCTCCCCTCTAAAGCTGCACCATCTGAAGTTCTCCCTGGCTCAATTGCTGTTTCTCGGCTCCCCACTCAGCCGCTTCCATCCTGGTCCATCAGCAGCTTGTGTTGCTCCCTTCTTTTTTTTCTGCCCGCTGGTCTGGCTTTTGTGGGCACAGGACAGGGGGCAGGGTGGGCCAAAAAGACAGTCATTTGGAATGGGATCAGCTGCTTTCACTTAGGGCTGAGGGTCCAGGCTTGAGGGTGGAGTTTAGCTGGGAGCCCAGCTCTTCTGTATGAGGGTCAACTGTTTTTACTTAGGGTAGAGGTTCCAGGCTTGAGGGTGGAGTTTAGCCGGGAGCCCAGCCCTTCTGTATGAGGGTCAACTGTTTTTACTTAGGGTAGAGGTTCCAGGCTTGAGGGTGGAGTTCAGCCGGGAGCCCAGCCCTTCTGTATGAGGGTCAACTGTTTTTACTTAGGGTAGAGTTTCCAGGCTTGAGTGTGGAGCTTAGCTGGGAGCCCAGCCCTTTGGTATCACTAGGACAACATTGATAACACAGTCCCAGGGCTGGGGGTGGGTCTGAGGATTGGGGGATTTCAGGAATGAGGTTTAGGGATGAACAAAGAATGCTTGAGCCTTGTCAGGTAACCATTTCTAACTATTTGGGGAGTTTATTTCAAGGTCTTCTCCCCTTTCTAGCCACCATTTCATACAAGTACAGAACAACCAGCATATAAAGGGATTATGGCACAAGATAAACAGCAGTCCAGTATCTCTCACAAAATTAAAGGCTTTCAAGGCTTTATTCTTCTTGCTGAAGAAGTAGGAGAAATACAGCTTCCTTTCAAGTTCAGTGAATCCTGGGAGCTTTATGAGTTTGGGATGCTACAGCATAAAATAGTTTTTTGTTGTTGTTGTTTTTGGTTTTTTTTTGCATACCCACTTTTCCTAATGCAATGAGCAGAGAGGATTCTGGAATCATCTTTTTTTGCAACAAACTGCTCAGGATAATTTGTGTTGGCTGATGCTGCCTCCAGTCATCATACAAGTCAGCTTTAAGTTCCAAGTCAAACTTCAGTTGCTCAAAGCCATCCAGGATGAACAGAATTTGCTCTGGCTAGGAAAAAAAACGTCTTTGATCTTTTCTGGAGACTCAGGCCAGTCCCAGTCCCTAGAGAGCAGCTCCAGTAAGCTGGTCTCTGTGATACCGTTCGTTTCACAGACATTAAGGAAAAAACCAAATGTGCATCTATCCTTCCATAACATAAGTTTCCCTCTGCCCAGTCCAACATCACTTTTTTTTTTTTTTTTTTTTTTTTTTTTTTTGGAGACTGAGTCTTGTTCTGTCATCCAGGTTGCAGTGCAATGGTGTGATCTCAGCTCAGTGCAACCTCTGCCTCCCAGGTTCAAGTGATTCTCCCGCCTCAGCCTCCCAAGTAGTTGGAATTATAGGCATGCACCAGCATGCCCAGCTAATTTTTGTATTTTCAGTAGAGACGGGGTTTCACCATGTTGGCCAGGCTGGTCTTGAACTCCTGTCCTCAGGTGATCCGCCTGCCTTGGCCTCCCAAAGTGCTGGGATTACAGGCGTGAGCCACTGCACCCGGCCCATCACTTTTCTTAAAAGGGTTGTTTTTCCAATTCCATCAGAGCCTTCCAGGACCACAGTGAGTAGTCTAGCTTCAACAGTATATGCATCATTCAATACTTGGACTCATTTTTCATGATTTCTTTGTAGAAATGCCCAGGGACATGAACACAGGTTTCCCTTTCCCATACAAGTTGAAATTTCTCTTTCATGTGCTTTCTATATGGGTTGAGCTTATTTCTCATCTCTTCCTGAGCCTTCGTCCAGAGATCTTTCCTACTGATCTGTAGAAATAGGTTCAGTGTCACCTTCCATGCCTATTCTCCTGGATAATGTTTGTCCAACAGCTTTGCTACATCTTCTTTGGAAGGCTTCTTTAGCTCAGGCCGGGTGATTGGCTCGAGTTCAGATGTCAAAGGTTCTTGTTTGAGGAGCTCCTTAAATTTCCAAAACTCTTCCTTTCTGAGCTCCTTCAGCTACCACAACAAGCCAAAATCTGAAAAGAAAAAAAAAAAAAAAAAAAAAAAACAAAAAAAAAACAGGATTCCACCACATTGTCCCAGATTGTGAGCTCAGATGTCTCCAGAGGGAAAAGAAAGATCCTCAAAAATAAAGAATAAATGATACCCAATCCTGCTCCTGGTCCTTCTGGCTGGTACTCATCCTACTTTATGCTATTTTAACTGGCATATGGCACTTCACAGGATGTTTATAGACTTTTATGTAACTATTCACTTGTTGGTGTACTTTTCAGTTAGTTCAAGTTTCACACTGTGAAAAATAACAATAGACAATCTCCAAAGGTTATGTACCTTATGATTCTATTTCTGTGATATCCTCAAAAAAAAAAAAAAAAAAAAAACTATAGTGATGTAGAACAGATGACAAGGGCCAGAGGTAAGGGGTGGGGGAAGGAGTATGTTACTACAAAGGGTTAATGTGAGGAAATTTCCAGTGCCCTGATGGTGGTGCCAGTAACACCAATCTATACCTGTGTAAATTTCATGGAACTATACAGAGATAACATGTCAATTTTGATAAGTGGTAATTTTTTTAAAGTAAATTGATGTTTTAAAGTAATCATATATGTACAATGCTGCTGTGACCATCCATGTAATGCCCGACACGAGGAGGCTGCTCTAGGGCAGCCTGTAGGAAGAGTGATGCCAAGTCACAGCTTATCACATCTTTGATTTTCATATTTTCTGCCAAGTAAATATTGTATTGTGTTGCTTGAAAGCAGCTACACAGATGGGCTTTTTTTTAATTAGCAAATTTTGTTTCATATATTTGAGGTTTACAACGTGATGTTTTGGGGTACATATAGATGGTAAAAATGGTTACTGCAAAAGAAATAAAAAAGAAAAAGAAAAGAAAACAATTACTGTGGTGAAGCAGATTGACATAACTGTCATCTCACATGGTTCCTTTTTTGTGACAAGAGCAGCTAAAATCTACGTATTTAACAAAACCCCAATACAATTTTGTTAACTTTCATCCTCGTAATGCACCTTAGACCTCTAGACCTGTTTATTCTGCATATCTGCTCATTTGTATCCTTTGACCCACACTGCAGCATTAGTAACATAGTCACAATAACCAAGACACCGAAACAACCTGAATGCCCATGAGCAGGTGAATGGATAAAGACAATGTGGTTCTGTAGGGAGAGAGAATGGAATAGTATTCAGTCTTTAAAAAAGCGTCCGGGCGTGGTGGTTCACACCTGTAATCCCAGCACTTTGGGAGGCTGAGGCAGGCAGATCATGAGGTCAAAATATCAAGACCATCCTGGCCAACAAGGTGAAACCCTGTCTCCACTAAAAATACAAAAATTAGCCAGGTGTGGTGGTGCATGCCTGTAGTCCCAGCTACTCAGGAGGCTGAGGCAAGAGAATCACTTGAACCCAGGAGGCAGAGGTTGCAGTGAGCTGAGATCGTGCCACTGCACTCCAGCCTGGGTGACAGAGCGAGACTCCACCTCAGAAAAAAAAAAAAAAAAAAAGGAGATCCTACCATGTGCCACAACATGAATGAACCTGGTGGACATCATGCTAAGTGAGATCCAAACACAGAAAGACAAATCCGGCATCATCTCACTTACATGTGGAATATTTTCTAAAGAGCTCAAATATGCAGACATAAAGAATGAAACAGTCATTACCACAGGGGCGGGACTGGGGAAACAGGGACATGTGGGTCAAGGGATACACAGCAGATAGTAGCATGGGTTTTTCTTAAAGGCAACATGGCCTCAGGGATAGTTCCTGCTATGAGCTCTATGGGGTACCTCAACAGAGAAGTGAAAATCTGTATATTAAAAATCCTAAATATCCCAAATCTATTTTCCAAACTGCTGTCCTTTCTTTTCACTGGGGTAGGTTCACAACGCAGGGACAGAATGAGAAATAAAGCAGAAAAAGAGGAAATGAGAGGAGGAGTAGAAAACTCCAGTACCTACAGGGCCCAGCTGGTAACATCAAAAAACAATTATTATCGTAAGTATAGCAAACATTGAGAGAGATCTTTCAAGATGTCAGGCACTGGCTGAGAGGGTTTGCCTCTGTGTCCCCACCCAAATCTCATCTCGAATTGTAATCCCTACATGCCAAGGAGGGACCTGACAGGAGGTGATTGGATCTTGGGGATGGTTTCCCCCATGCTGTTCTCATGATAGTGAGTTCTCAGGAGATCTGATGGTTTAAAAGTGCGTGGCCTCCTTCATGCTCTGTCTCTCTCCTGCCACCATGTAGACTGCCTTGCTTCCCCTTCCCCTTCTGCCATGATTGTAAGTTTCCTGAGGCCTCCCCAGTCATGCAGAACTGTGAGCCAATTCCACCTCTTTTCTTTATAAATTACCCAGTCTCAGGTGGTATTCTTTATAGCAGTGTGAGAACAGATTAATTCACTGGCCAAATGACTTTCCATATCACAATGGATTTGATCCTCACAACACACCTCTAAAGCAGGTTACCTTCATATCCCATATATTACAGGTGAGGAAACTGAGGCACAGAGAGAGTAAGCAATATACCTGATATTACACCTAGAAAATGGCAGAAGCAGAACTCAATACAAGGCAGTTCAGAATGCACAACCGTAAGTGGATGAAATCAGCCAGGAGTTAGAATCCTGACATTCCATATTGCATTGTCAACACCACACTTGACAACCAGAGTGAGGATCGAGGAGGTGAGAGCAGATGCGGCAGGCAATAGCTCCACACATGGCTGCCCGTGGAAAACACACCCTTAGCATCAACAGATATTTCATCTTTTTGTGGAAAGAGCTCAAACTTGGGATTTCTTTATAAAGTGTCTCAATTTTAAAATATGGACTCAGTTGACTTGTAATAACTGTAGATCTTATGATCTCTGAATTAGAACTAGCTAATGTTGTGTTGACACAAATTGCCAGCCCTTTGCGATTCATTTAGACCCAGCTTGAGGAGCTCGCCCAAGGACACCCTCTCTTTATCTGTTATTGCATCACAAAACTAACACATTAAATCTTAATGACTTACAGTGAAACCAGTTTGCTTATTATGATGGTTTATTGATTGTAATTTATTATGATGGTTTATTAATTACTATAACTATTGCTCATGAGTCTACAGCTCTGCTGATCTAAGTCATGCTCGGCTGGTTGTGACTGGACTCACTCATATATCTGTGATCAGATGCCTGGTCGGCTGGGGGCTGGCTGGTCTAGAATAGCACACTGGTTCTACTGCATGCTGTTAACAAAAGCAAGTCAAGGGACCAGGCTGTGTTTTCCACTCAGGCATGAAGAAATAGACAACGAAGTCCTAGGCATGGAGCCCAGGCAGGGGGAGGTGATAAGGCTGCAGAAATAACCCCACTTCCTTGCCACTGCACTAATTTTATGGCCTTACCCCCTCCTCTGCCCAGGCTCTGCACCTAGGACTTTGCTGATTGCTTTAATGAAAGCCAAAGGCTAGAAAGGAACAATTAAACTTTCACAAGTGCTAGTAAGTGAAATTATTCATTGACGTCTGATAAATTCAAACTATTCAGGTCCAATTTTATTGTTTGCTCCTATTCCCATTGAAATAGTCATCAAAGGAAGCTGAAGGTAGAAGTCGAGCCCTATCAGGAGTTAATTCTATGGATTGTATATCTTAAAGGTAGTAGAAAAAAGTGAACAAATAGCCTTAGCTGAGGCAGAAGTTCAGCACTATACGAAGACCATCACCCTCTGAGAAGGCTTTTCCCACCTTCCTCCTAGAGTGTGTGGAGTTGTGTGAATCTAACATGTTAACATATGCAGAACAGTGCTTAGAAAAAAGGGAGGACAATGCAAGTGTCAACTATTACTCTTATTTCTAAGTCCCACCATGTTTTACTAAGAACCTACTTACTGCATGATATTGTGATAAATGTGTGTTGTGGGATTTAATAAATGCTTCCTGAGTTGAGAGGAGCCTGTCACTTTCGTTTGCTGCTTGACTTTCCTTCCTTCCTTCCTTCCTTCCTTCCTTCCTTCCTTCCTTCCTTCCTTCCCTCCTTCCTTTCTTTCCTTCTTTCCTTTCTTATTCTTTTCTTTCTCTTTCTTTCTTCTCTTTTTCTCTTCTCTCTCTCTCTTTTTCTTTCTCCTTCCTCCTCCCTTCCTTCCTTCTTTCCTTCCTTCCTTCCTTCCTTCCTTCCTTCCTTCCTTCCTTCCTTCCTTCCTTCCTTCCTTCTCAGACTCATGCTGTATCACCCAGGTTGGAGTGCAGTGGTGCCCAGCTCAATGCAACCTCTGCCTCTGGGGTTCAAGAGATTCTCATGCCTTAGCCACTCGAGTAGCTGGGATTACAGGCATGCATCACCAGGCCCGGATAATTTTTTGTATTTTTAGTAGAGACAGGGTTTCGCCATATTGGCCAGGCTGGACTCGAACTCCTGGCCTCAAGTGATCCACCCACCTTGGCCTCCCAAAGTACTGATATTACAGGCGTGAGTCACTACATGTGGCCGCTGCTTGACTTTCTAAGTGAGACATTCACATTCTGGACCTGCAGTAAACAGATTTGCAAAAGCCAGGAAGGCAGATGAGTAAAGTTAGTTCCACATTCTTCTCCCCCTCCACACACACATTCTTCAGATTATGTGGTAAATATAAAATGACACCCCAGAGACGTCCACATCTTAATCCCCGGAACCTGTCAAGGTGTTACTGACATGGCCAAATGGATTTTGTAGGGGTGAGGTATTAATCTGTTCTTGCGTTGCTATAAAGAAATAACTGAGGGTGGGTAATTTACAAAGAAAAGAGGTTTAAATGGTGCTCAGTTCTGCAGGCTGCACAGGAAGCCTGGTAGCCTCTGCTCCTGGGGAGGCCTCAGGGAGCTTTGATTCATGGCAGAAGGTGAAGTGGAAGCAGGTATCTTACATGGCAGGAGCAGGGTCAAAGGCAGGTGGCGGTGTGACACACTTAACCGGACCGCATAGGAACCCACACGCTCACTCTCCTGAGGATAGCATGCAGAGAACGGTGCTAAACCATTGATGAGAACTCCGTCCCCATGATCCAATCCCCTGCCACCAGGCCCCGCCTCCAACCCTGGGGACAACAACGCGGTAGGAGATTTGGGTGGAGACACAGATCCAAACCACATCAGGTGATTATGTGAGGAGATCATCTGGGATCATCCCAAGAACCAAAATGTTTATATTAGGGAGACAGAGTCCCAGAACAACAGGAGATGCAAGGACACACAGAGGTCAGAGGGACCTGAAGACGCTGTCCCGCTGGCAGTAAAGACGGAGGAAGGGGCTACATGAGTCCATTGTTGCACGGCCATGAAGACATACCTGAGACTGGGTAATGTATGAAGAAGACAGGTGTCATTGGCTCATGGTTCCGCAGGCTGTACAAGAAGCAGAGTGGCTTTTGCTCGGCTCCTGGGGAGGCCTCTGGGAGCTTTCGGTCATGGTGGAAGGCAAAGGGAGAGCAGGCACTTCCCATGGCTGGAGCAGGAGGAAGACGAAGACGGGTGGCGCTGCACACTTTTAAATCACCAGATCTCACAAGAACTCACGGTCACCAGGACAGCACCAGGAGTGATGGTGCTAAACCATTCATAGAGGATCCACCCCATGACCCAGTCACCTCCCACCGGGCCCCACCTCCACACACACACATCAGGTATAACCACTCTACATGCGATTTGGGCAGGGACATGGATCCAAACCACGTCAGCGGTCATGAGGCAGGGGATTGGGCAGCCTTTACTTAGGAGCTGCCAGAGGCAAGAAACTGATTCTCCCCAACAGCCCTCAGCAGGAAGGGAGCTCTGCCAACACGTTGATGTGAGGACTTCTGACCTTAGAACTGTCTGATAATAAATGCATGCTGTTTAGAGTCACCAGATTTGTGGTGATTTGTCACTGCAGCAATAAGATACTAATACAGATGGAAATGGGGGCGGTGTACCCTCATCAGTTCTCAGCCCCCCCAGTCCTGTCAAGAAAGAGCCCAGCACAGGGGCTGCCCTCAGGGTCTCTGGGACCAGAGAGCTGTGAATTCCCAGCTCTCACACCAGTTATTTGAATCCCTTGTGTCTCAGTTTCCTTACCTACACAATGGGCATAATACAAGCTCGTGCCTCATGGCGTTGATAGAAGGATTTAGCGAGTTAATACATGAAATGTGTTTCCAGTTTCCAGCACATATAAAAAATACATCCTGATTTCTAGGGATCTGCAAACCAGTTTGAGAAGAAAGACATAGTTCTTGGTGTTAGTATTACGTATTTCCATTTCTAATTATATTCAGGGAGAGAAGAAAAGAAACAACGGCTTCTGCAAACCTGGGTACAGCGTTTCTCCGTGCGAGTCTTAGAGATCTGTGTGCTAGTGTGTGCTGTGTGGGCCTGTTAGCATGTGTAACTTTTGATGGACCACTTATCTTAGTTATTGCTTTCTATTTTATTTCCCCTGGATCCCAGTAATAAATTGGAGCCTTTCTGTGGTATGAAAGATCTCTGAAAATAGTTCAGACCCTGTTGGATGCCTACTAAAACATGATTGAATTAAGCTCAAACTCCAGATGGTCTTTATCTAGAGGGGTAACCAAGTAAAATATTTTTTCATGTAAAAGGCTAGACATCACATTGCTTGCCATCTCCCTAAAGCCCTTGTAGACCTAGAAACATTAAAAAATAAATACATTTAAATGAAAAACAATAAAAACACCTCACACATCTCATTGATGCCCATCCTTCTCTATGGAGAAACATGCATTTGCTCAAATCCAGGAAGAGCCCACCATAGTGTCCCCCTGTGTTGCCCTCTGGCCCTTTTCTCCTCACCCCCATCTGGGTTCAGGTGCTCAGTGGCCAGTGCTGTGTGGAAGGGTGGAACGGAAATTGCCCAGACACTGTACCTATGCACACAGGGTGACCAGTTGATTTGTAATGGTCATTAAGGTACAAATACATTTCGTCTGGAACATTTCTTGAAGGACAGTCCTTGTTATTTGACTGTGCAAGCTCATGAGGAAAGTAATTGGTAGGACATGAAAAAGAGACTCTTTTCTTATTGTGTGGCAACAGGGTTAATAATTAATCAGTGAATTAGCCCTAAGCTCCATTCATGTGTATATAATTATCTATTCCACACCTCTGGATGGGGATGTAAAAGGCATCTGTAACTCATTCTAACAACATGGGTTCTTGGTTTTTGTTCTACTGTTCATTTCTCCCCCTAAGAGTAGACTCAGTGGCTCAGTGGCACAGAACGGAAATCACAGAAGAACAGCTGCATAAACATAACGGTCCTTATTCTCTCACATAAAAGGCATTGAAAGATGGACAGCTCAGGCCTGACACAGAGGCCCCAGGAAGTAATCGGGGAACGAGGCTTTTTCTACCCCAAG
Organism: Chlorocebus sabaeus; assembly: GCF_047675955.1. NCBI lineage: Eukaryota > Metazoa > Chordata > Mammalia > Primates > Cercopithecidae > Chlorocebus > Chlorocebus sabaeus. Next base: position 126,220,284 of record NC_132914.1, on the reverse strand, counting down.
GTCACAAAGTGGCCCCTGAAGCTCCAACTACCATACAGTCATTCCAGGTAGCTGGAAGGAGAGGCAAGAGGTGGGCCCCTCTTGGCTGAACCAGAACCTTTAAAGGCCCTTCCTGGAAGTTCCTTCTGAAGATGCCACTTTTATCTGATTGCCCAGGACTTAGTCACGTGCCTAAACCCAGCTACCAGGAAATCCAGAAGGTGCAGACTTTTTGATCTCAGCAAGTTGCCACCCCTGAGAAAGGCTGGGCTCTGAGGCTGAGGGAGGGCAAGGGAACACCAGCGGGGCAACAGCAGTCTCAGCTACCCACTCCAAGCCGCTCCTCTCTCAGCTACACCCTCCAAACTGCTTCTCTCTCAGCTACCCCTCCAAGCTACTCCTCCCTCAGCTACCCCCTCCAAGCTATTCCTCTCTCAGCTATCCCCCCCAAGCTACTCCTCCCTCAGCTACCCCCTCCAAGCTACTGCTCTCTCAGCTACCCCCCCAAGCCACTCTTCTCTCAGCTACCGCCTCCAAGTCACTCTTTTCTTAGCCACCCCCTCCAAACTGCTTCTCTCTCAGCTACCACCTCCAAGCTACTCTTCCATCAGCTACCCCCTCCAAGCCACTCTTCTCTTAGCCACCCCCTCCAAGTCGCTCCTCACTCAACTACCTGCTCCAAGCCACTTCTCCCCAGACTTGCCCACCTCATGAATGGCACCCCCAGCTGCTCCAGCCAAAACCACGGCAGCACCCATGGCTCACTTGCCTGCATCCTCCACACCTAATTGAACAGCAGGATGCACCAATTCCACACCCAAAATACATCTCTTCCTGCCCACATCTCTCTGCATCCCCGCTGCTACCGTGCCCCTGAGACGTTACTGTAAGTGTAAACTATTGCTATTATCGTTCCTAAGTCCCACCGTGTTTTGTTAAGAAACTCCTGACCAGGCCGGTGGCTCATGCCTCTAATCCCAGCCCTTTGGGAGGCCAAGGTGGGCGGATCACAAAGTCAGGAGATCAAGACGATCCTGGCCAACATGGTGAAAGTCCATCTCTACTAAAATACAAAAAAAAAAAAAAAATTAGCTGGGTATGATGGTAGGCCTGTAGTCCCAGCTACTTGGGAGGCTGAGGCAGGGGACTCTCTTGAACCCAGGAGGCGGAGGTTGCAGCGAGCAGAGATCGCACCACTACACTCCAGCCTGGCAACAGAGTGAGATTCCATCTCAAAATTGAAAAAAGACGCACTTTTTTCTTAGTGCACCATGTTGTGATAAATGTGTGTTGTCGGATTTAATAAATGCTCACTGAATAGAGAGCAGCCGGTCACTTTCGTTTGCTGCCTGACTTGAGACCCAGCTGCTCTCACTTTCCTATAACCCACTCTCCACAGAGCAGCAAAATCTCACATACCACTCCCCTACTTAGACCTCTCCTATGGCGTCCCTTGACAGTTGAGTTAAAAAACACAAACTGGCCACTGCCAACCAGAACCCCCATAGTCTCAGACCCATAAACCCTGAGCACGTGTCCTGCCTCCACACCGCTCACTCCTGAGCTCCAGCCACAGGGGGGCCCTTCTTCTCCTGTTCCTCCAACAGCCCAAGCCCTTCCTACCTGGGGTTTCTGCACGTCCTCTTCCCTGTGTCTGGACAGCTTCATCTCAGCCGTGAAAGTACGACCTCATCACAATTCCACCTCAATACAATGCCCCTCCTCACAAGCACCTGCTCCCATCACCTGAGACCAAGTCTCACCCAGCTCATACACACCCCAGTCACTCTGTAGCCCTGTTCTGTGTTTTTCTATTTTTAATTAATTAATTTAATTAATTAAATTATTAAAATAAATTAAATAATTATTGAGACAGAGTCTCACTCTGTCGCCCAGGCTGGAGTGTAGTGGCATGATCTTGGCTCACTGCAAGCTCCGCCTCCCGGGTTCACGCTATTCTGCCTCAGCCTCCTGAATAGCTGGGACTACAGGCACCCGCCACCATGCCCGGCTAATTTTTTGAATTTTTAGTAGAGACGGAGTTTCACCATGTTAACCAGGATGAGTCTCGATCTCCTGACCTTGTGATCTGCCTGCCTCGGCCTCCCAAAGTGCTGGGATTGCAGGCGTCAGCCACCGCGCCTGGCCAGCCCTGTTTTATCTTCTTTACAACCTGGCCAGGTACAGTGGCTCACATCTATAATCCCAGCACTTTGGGAGGCCGAAGCAGAAGGATCACTTGAGCACAGGAGTTCTAGGCCCACCTGGATAACACAGCGAGACTCTGTCTCTACAACACAGAAAAAAATTAGCTGGGTGTGGTGGCGTGTGCCTGTGGTCCCCAGCTACTTGAGAGGCTGGGGTGGGAGGATCGTTTGAGCCCAGGAGTTTGAGGCCAGTCAGCCATGGTCACCATGGCACTCCAGCCTGGGCGACAGAGCAAAACGCTGTCCCAACATAAATAAATAAAACCTATCATTACCTGCAATTCTCTTTTTTCAAATGTACTGGCTTACTGGTTCATAGTTCAACTCTACCTGTTAAAACACAAGCCCCCATGAGGACAGGGAGCCGGTGTTTCTTGAGGTCAGATTCCTTGATGTGTAGAAGTGCATTTGATGCATAATAGGTGCTCAAAAGCTGTTGAGTAAACAAATGAGTGGAGAAGCGAACCCTTCTGAGGCAAACGTGCATGAGATCAGAATGGATGGGCACTGGAGAGGTGGAATGGGCCTGGGGATAATAACCCACCTCCCTGGGAAAAAAGAACAAGTCATGAAAACGCCAACAAGTCAACCAAGACCACAGCAGGACACGATGAATGCTAGGAGTTCACTCTGAGAAAGCTGCCTGGCCACTCAGCGGGACACCAGATAGAGCTGTTGACTTTCTCGTGACTTTGCGTCTGACCTGAAAGAACAGGAGAAAGAGGGAAGCTTCCTGGAATGATGAAATTACACCGGACAACTTAATGAAAAATTCTCAGTTCCCACTGAGGCATTAAATAGTTGATTTCCACATGGAAGCCTCCATCGCTCGTGACAAACTGTTTCTTTATTTTTCCACAGAAATGTTAGAGATGAAAAAGATGAACCGAGAAGACCTCCTCTGACTGCAGCCTTGCCGGTGAGCTTCATTGCTCAGCAGTGAAGATCCAGCCAGCAGCGGAAGAACAGGAGCATCCAAAGATGGATTATGCTTTCGCTTCCAATTAGAATGGGCTATTAATTACATGTTTTGAATTGACTTGAGTTATAAATTGCTCATAGGGAAAGAGAGCTGTTTTCTTTTTCCCACGTAGTTCAGCATTGCCACCTTCCATCGGCAACAAATAAAGTCCTCTCTTGAGAGATTTTCAAATTTCAGTAACTGAGGTTGTTAAACAAGGAAAGGCGAGTTTAGCTCTGAGAGCTCGGAAGTAATTCACATTTGGCTAATTTGGGACTCTCAGGCTGGCCATTACGTCTTTAGATCACTCGGGTTGACTCTGAATTAAAGGTGGCATCCCAAATCGCTGCAATTAATCTGCCGAGTACACTCGCCACCGAATGTCAGGATTTCACTCGGTAGGGTCTTCAAAAAGCTTGGCACGGTTGATACACTGACAGTTGCAACACAGCTAATTTCGACTGAGTTAAGAACTGCAATGGCCGTATTGATCCGTTAAACACCACGCCATATTTGAGCGGGAGGTTACTCCCGATCTCCCTCTTAAAACCCTCACAGATTAAAGTCATGTGCCGGTCTGTGTATGAAATGAACATTTCAACGTTTAATCCTGGAGCACTCACTGTATTTGAGGTGTGCCCGACCTTTATGTCCAACACTTTCTTTCTTTCTGCCATTTCATTAAGTACTGGCTAGAAGACCAAAACACAGCCTTAAGTCAGAAACCCAGGAAATACCTACACAAAACACGATTTGAGCTTTGGATCAAGATTTCATGACTTTTTAGGATGAAATATCTCCAGTGAGACACCGGGGAAGAAGAGGGAAAGGTGCCCTTCATTTTATGCCATGCCCTCAGCTAGTTCACTCCACAAACGACACATTTGTCTCTCCTGTTGGCATTTGGACCTGGTAGGAACCGGAGTCACAGTCACTGAGGGATGAGTCAGAACTTAGTAATTATGTTTTCTGCTTCGTTCCCTTAATTCTTTTTAAAATATCATTTTTTAACCTACCAAAAATGCTCACTTTGGAAAACCTGAAAACCTACAGAAAAAAATGCGTAAGAAAATAAAAATTACCCATAACCTTATCACCCAAATACACATGTGTGTACCACCACAAGCTCTGGTTTATGCATATATATGCATCATTTCAATAAATATATATGCATGTTTACCTGTTCTATATAATAAATATGTGTGTGTGTGTGTGTATATATATATAAAAAACCAAGTAGTTCTAAAGAAAGCTTGTGTCAAGCTACCAATGACAATCTTGCTAGCAGCATGTGAGAGCTTGGTGATTTTGAGGTGCTTATGTCTTTAGCAGGCACTTTGATGTCTTCCTTTCTTCCACCAACCTGCCTTCTAATTCCACAGGGCAGAGAGCAAATGCTCTGACTGATTCCATCAGGATTCGGTGTAAAATGTCCCCACTCCCCACCCTCTCGCCCCCACCCCTGCCATAGCAGTGGCTAATTGCCTATGCAATCCACAGAGTGGACAGCTTGTTCGTGCAGGGGGCCCAGGTTCGTTGAGAAGCTCTGGAGGGTGACATGCACATTTTATTCTGGAAACATGGAGGTCCTGGGTTGGCACATAAATGGATGGTCTTAACTTGGCTAAAATGTATCTGTGCTGATGTAGTGGGTTGAATCGTGGCCCTCCAAAGATATGTCTACCCAAAACCAAAGCACGAGATCTTATCTGGAGCATGTATCTTTGCAAATCTAATTAAGGCAAGAATTTTTTTTTTTCTTTGAGACAGAGTCTCACTCTGTCACCCAGGCTGGAGTGCAATGGCACGATCTCAGCTCACTGCAACCTCCACCTCCTGGGTTCAAGCAATTATCATGCCTCAATCTCTAGAGTAGCTAGGATTACATTACCCACCACCACACCGGACTAATTTTTGTATTTTTAGCAGAGACAGGGTTTCCCCATGTTGACCAGGCTGGTCTCGAACTCCTGGCCTCAAGTGATCAACCCGCCTCAGCCTCCCATAGTGCTGGGATTACAGGCATGAGCCACTGCACCCAGCCAAGGTGAGGATCTTGAGATGAGGTCATCCTGGATTTGGCCCTAAAGCTGAGAATGAAGATCCTGACAAGAGAGAGAAGAGGAGAAGACAGAGAGACACAGGGAGGAGGCCACGTGAACACAGAGGCAGAGATGGGAGCAATGCAGCCTCAGGCCAAAGAATGTCTGGAGTCACCAGGAGCTGGAGGAGGCAGGAGGGAGCCTCCCCTAGAGCCTCTGAAGGGAGCACAGCCCTGGCCACCCCTGATTTCGGATTCCAGCCTCCACACTGTGGAGTGACAATCTCTGTTGTTTTAAACTTCCAAGTTGTGGTGACCTCTTTTTTTTTTTTTTTTTTTGGAGACAGAGTTTTGCTCTTGTCGCCCAGGCTAGAGGGTAGTGGTGCGATCTTGGCTCACTGAAAACTCTGCCTCCTGGGTTCAAGTGATTCTCCTGCCTCAGCCTCCTGAGTACACACCACCTTCCCTGTCCCTCAATGTGCCTGTGGCCCCTGAGGACGCCTGTCCCACCTTCCCTGTCTTGCATTCGGCGCCAGGGACTCACTGGTAAGGATGGATGAGCCGCTTGCTCACCCAGTGGCTTCTAGGAATGGGGGGTACCAGCAGCCAAGCAGAAGAGGAAGGAGAGTGGATGTTCCTCCCTGCAGGGGCCCCATAGGGGCCGGGACTGGAGAGGATGCACCCCTCCACACAAGGCTGCAGCTCCTATCAAAGCGCCCTCTCCACACACTTTCTCTCTCCAGGTATGGGAACCGCTCCCACCCCTGCTCTTCGGGTCTACAGATTTGAAGCTTCCTCCTCTATTAGTCCCAGAGATGCACCAACCCATGCGATGTTCCTAGACTCTGCTGCAACTGTGGAAGTCATCCTTGTATGAAACTCTTCTCAAAGCTGGATGGGGCCACCCATTTCTGTGGCATGGTTACATGAGTAGATCATGGTATTACTGCATGCTTTATGTATGTTCAAAGTTCTCCATGACAAAAAGTTTAGAAAAATATAACAGAAGTTTTTTAAAAAAGAGGGCTGAGGCAGAACACTGCTCCAATCTCCTGCAAGATGGTCCAGCTGCCACCTCCCTACCTCCTCATGCTTGCAAGATGACTGTTGGAGCTCCAGCCATCACACCTGAGTTCTGGACAGGAAGAAGGGATAGGCAAAGGGTAAAAGTCATCTGTTTCTGGTAATGTCACATCTAGTAAATTCTGTTTACACCATATATGCTGGGACTGTGACTCATGATCACAGGCAGACTGGAGGGATGTAGTATTGCTACCTGAGCACATTGGCTTCTTTGAACAAAACTGGGGGTTAGTTGGTAAGAAAAGAGGAGACAGTAGGTATTGGGTATGCAATTAGCATTCTCTGCCACTGAGGGTGAATTCACTTAGAGGAAGCAAAAAGGTTGCCAGTGAGAAAAGGTCACCAGTGAGAAGATCTCGCAACAGGTTCAGAAAGGCATGAGAGCACCCTCAGTCATGGCCAGAGCAAAACCCACGGATTTAGTGACGGGATTCACCAAACCCAAAGCTTGACTGCACTCAGATCGGAGCTTTTACACTTGACCTGCCAGTGCCTTGGACTAATCCCATTCCAGAATTCCGAATAGCCTTGTTCACCAACAGTGTTCAAGTAATTATAAACCGCTTTCATTGCAATCCAACCCATACTAACGTAAGCAAATAGCAAAATTTATTTTAAAGGTAAGAGAGGTCAGTTGGAACCAAAAGATAAGAACTATCTCAGGAACGACCAGAATCAGGGACTGGAGTGCCTTTGGATCTCTCCCTCTCTCACATTCTGCTTTTTTCTGTACCCTTTCTTATATTTCTTCTCTCCGTTGTGGCTCCAAATTGTCAGGGAAAGATTCTGATTGCCTGTTGTCTTGAAACAAGCATTTATTCCTGGTCCAACAAACTGTGACCAGAGGAAGAGTTCTGAGGAAGAGGCTGTATATGATATATCATTAATAACCATATTAGTCTGTTCTCTCATGGCTATAAAGAACTGCCTGACACTGGGTAATTTACAAAGAAAAGAGGTTTAATTGACTCACAGTTCCACATGGTTGGGGAGGCCACAGGAAACTTACAATCATGGTGGAAGGGGAAGCAGGCACATCTTACATGGTGGCAGGTGACAGAGAGTGTGTAGGAGGAACTGTCAACACTCATAAAATCATCAGATCTTGTGAGAACTCACTGTCACAAGAACAGCATCGGGGAAATCACCGCCATGATCCAATCATCTCCCACCAGGTCCTGCCCTCAACATGTGGGGATTATGGGGATTATAATTTGAGCTGAGATTTGGGTGGGGTCACAGAGCCAAACCATATCAATAACTACATATATATATATATATAGATATAGATATTCTTGATTATAATTCAGACATTTTAAACATTTGCAACATTAAAGATTAAAAAGGATCTTAGTCAAAGGGTGATGCAAATGATTTAGACCAGTCAACCACAAAGATTATGACTTTGATTGGTCTTATTTGACCGTTTTTGAAAACTTCACTGAGAATATAGACATTGGTGTCTCATAATCTTCTTCAAACTGACTTTGTTTTCCACTGGTCCCCTCATTAAGGTGTTAAATGAAACTTAACATAGTTTCATTGGTAGAATTGTATTTTTAACATTTTGAAATTTCTATTTGTAACCTTGTTCATGTGGTAATCTTCTACCTTCTGTAAAACTCATGCTTTAACATCTGCCCTGTAAGCACATGCTGGGCATTCCTGGTTCTGGACAGGACGTCTGAGGGGTCTAAGGTCACCTTGCCTTGCCTTGCCTCCCTCATTCCCTAACCGTCACCACCACTTCCCACCACTTAGGAGCACTTTTCAAATACAAACCAATCAATCCAGAGTCCATACCTACAACTACCTTCCTTATCAGGCTCTCACACCCTAGAGGTCAGTATCCACCTGTCCAATCACCCTAAAGCCAGGTACCAGACAACTAGAGGCAGCCCCTATGCTCAGAACTATTCAAGCAAGTCAATACTAAGCCTCACTTGTTCCTGCCCGTGGAAACCACAATAAATTGTCTTCCTCGCATATTCCTCTCTCTGTGTCTCCTGAGCAACCCTGGTGCATCCCGTGGGGTGAGATGTGTCCCCTCCTCTTGGGAACTGTGAGTGACAGCTATCATTTGAATGGCAGTCATCTCAAATCTGTTGGTCTTGCCATAACCAAAATTTCCTATTCATACTCTGTACTTGAGAACAGACAGCACCAAGATCATCTCTTCCTCTCCTGCCGCAAGGTCGCTGGGCCCAACACCTCCCCCAGCTGTGTCCTCTACTCTCAGATCACTGTGTTTAGTTGATCTCAGGGATGGCGACAGAGCGGATGTGGCACACACCCCACCCCTCCTGCATCCCACTCCCGGCTCCCACCCTCGCCCCTACCCCAGCCTGGGCCACCTTCTCATAAACCCGGGGGACCTGATTCATCTATTTTCTTTCCAATCTGGTAATTAAAGCACAGACATTAAGCCTGAGTCCTTCAGGATTTTGAGTCTAATACCCATCTAGACCTTGCATTTTGAACATTAAAATCATTCTCTCTCAAAAAAACCCTGCTTTGCAATTCAATAGCTTTGTTTCTCAAGACTATTGTTTCCTCTCTCATAACATTCAAAAGCCTCCTCAGACACTCAGAGCCAGGAATTTGACTCTTGATGACCTGAATTTGGCTGTGTTGATGGCCACCTCTACCCCCAAACGCAGTAAGCTCAGAATGGTGTAATTTTCATAGTGAATTATATGTGCATGTATGTGTGTATGTGTGCAAAACAAAATACTTACCAGTTAATATCTGAGTTTATTATTCTGCCACTAAAAAACAGAACAAATGTTTACATGCAGGCAGTATCATAGCTTATGAGGTTTATCCAAAGAATAGTTATTTGTAGACTACTAAAGACATTCTAAAACCAATAAAGTCTCATTGTGTTGAGAACCCAGTAATCAGAATTCCCTCTCCGTGCCTCTTACCAACAAATAACGATCGTTACGTCAGAGGCGTTTGAACCAGAGCAACTCCATCTCGAACAGGGGCTGGGTAAGATGAGGCTGAGACCTACTGCGCTGCCTTCCCAGGAGGTTACGGCATTGTAAGTCACGGGATGAGACAGGAGGTCAGCACAAGATACAGATACTAATGACCTTGCTGATAAAACAGATTGCATAAAGAAGTCAGCCAAATCCCACCAAAACCAAGGTGGTGGCGAGAGTGACCTCTGGTCGTCCTCACACAGCTCATCATGCGCTAACTATAATGCATTAGGAGGCTAAAAGACCCTCCTACCAGTGCCATGACAGTTTACAATGTCATAGCAATATCAAGTAACTTCCTGACATTACCCTATATGGTCTGAAAGGGAGAGGATCCCTTGGTTCTGGGAATTCCCCACTCCTTTCCTGCAAAACTCATGAATAATTCATCCCTTATTTGGCATACAATCAAGAAATCACCATAAAATAGCCAACAGTAGCCCATACTGCTGCTCTGCCTATGGAGTAGCCATTGTTTATTCCTTTACTTGTTTTTTTTTTTTTTTTTTGAGAAGGAGTCTTGCTCTGTCACCCGGCTGGAGTGCAGTGGCACGATCTCGGCTCACTGCAACCTCTGCCTCCCAGGTTCAAGTGATTCTTCTGCCTCAGTCTCCTGAGTAGCTGGGACTATAGGCACCCACCACCAAGCCTGGCTCATTTTTTGTATTTTAGTAGAGACATGGTTTCTCCATGTTGGCCAGGATGGTCTCAATCTCCTGACTTCGTGATCCACCTGCCTCGGCCTCCCAAAGTGCTGGGATTACGGGCATAATCCATGAGCCACCGGGCCTGGCCTATTCCTTTACTTTCTTAATAAACTTGCTTTTGCTGCAGGACTTTTCCTTAATTCAGCCAAAGACAGGGTCCTTGTCACACGGCCGTGAAAATTCAGGCTCGCAGACTATTTGAAGGGTGAGTAGGGCAGGGTTTTATTGGGTGAAAAGGAAGAAAAGAGGAAACAGGGACCCTCCACAAAGACAGAGTCCTGGCTGGGGCTCATTATAGAAGGTGGGTCAGGCTCCTCCTGCAAACAGTGCAGACTTCGGTGGCTCCACCCAGAGTGCACTCCTCCCAGTATACAGGCCAGCTGGAGTTCTGCCGGGGAGGCACCTGTCTTCTCACTGTATGGACTTGCTCTGAATTATTTCTTGTGCAAGATCTAAGAACGCTCTCTTGGGGTCTGGATCAGGACCCCTTTCTGGTAACACTTATACTATGCACCTCATTCAAAGTAAATGTGAGAATATTAAAACTGATGGTTTCCTTTGGCCTGAGTTGGACATTTGTCTAGCCCATGTGCAAACTGGATATCATAGGGAACAGCCGGCAACTGTATGAGGGAGGAGTTGGGGGAGAGAGAGACAGAGACAGAGAGAACCAGAGAGAGAATGAGAGAGCACAGTAGGCTGGGGGCCATGGCTCACACCTGTAATCCTAGCACTTTGGGAGGCCAAGGTGGGTGTGTCGCTTGAGGTTGGGAGAACAGTCTGGCCAACATGGTGAAAATCCATCTCTACTAAAAGTGCAAAAATTAGCCAGGCATGGTGGTGCACACCTGTAATCCCAGCTACTTGGGAGGCTGAGGCAGGAGAATCACTTGAACCTGGGAGGCAGAGTTTCCAGTGAGCAGAGATTGCACCACTGCACTGTAGCCTGGGCAGTAGAGTGAGACTCCGTCTCAAAAAAAAAAAAAAAAAAGAAAAGAAAAGAAAAGGAGAGACAGCACAGTGGACACAGGCCAGCTGGCCACACTTCCCAGCTCCTGCCCTTCCTCCCCCCATCTCAGGACCAGGTTCAGGGCCTTGGCTTTCTCACTTGTAAATATATGGGGTGGTTTGAGGATTAACTGAACTATTATGGATAAGACACTGTCGAATAACAAGTAAACTTGGACTCTGGAAGGGACTTTATTCTAACGGATCCCTAAGGGGGCAGGACGGGATAATGGCAATGTGGAGACGGCTCTAACTGTGAGCTCTGCCAGTCTCCAGGATCAGGCAGCCTGGACTTTTCTTTATCTTGGGAGGCGCAAGCAAGCTAGGAAGAGCTGGTGCAGTGCGAGGAGCTGGGGTGACGGTGGCAAAAACCAGACAGCAGATCCAAAGAGTTTTGCCTTGGGGCCGTCTGCTCCTCGGAGGGGCTGCTGGGGGCCATCTGCAGCTCAGGCTGGGGAGTGAGGCAGGCCTGGGAGAAGGAGAGGAGCTTTAATAAAGTTTGGTTCACATGCGTTTTGTTCTGGTCCACCACGGGGGTACAGTTCAGCTCAGTCACTGATGAGGCAAAGATTGAGATTTTGGAGGGGCTGTATCTGGCCTTGTCACAGGTAAACATAGGAGTGTCTGCAAGTCTCATCCCATTCGGGGAAGGGGCTCTTTGCAGTGAGGGGTGTCCTGACCTTTGCTGTCTTCCAGGGTCAGCAGTTAGGGAACATCTCCATGGACTATGGGAAGCTAATCCACTTGAGCATCAGTCGGTTTTGCTGTCTCTTGCCCCACAGCCTGTTCTTCCCCAAACCCTGGGTAGAATGTGGTCACCTTGTTGGCTGGAATTCTCTCCTGACAGCCCCAGCAACGTATAGATGAGCCTGACTGAGCCTTCCTCGGTGCCGTGCTAAAGCCTCCATCCCAGGAGGGGCTACAGCTTCATTACCATCACACGTGACCTGAGCTGACATGGGAGGGGCTACAGCTTCATTACCATCACACGTGACCTGTGCTGACATGGGAGGGGCTACAGCTTCATTACCATCACACGTGACCTGTGCTGACATGAGCCTCACTGTGTCTTTGTAGCTGCAGCCCAACCTCTACATGCAACGCCACACCATCTCCCCTCTCGCCGACCCCATAAGCCCGCCTGTCACTTCCCCCAAGGGAGACGCTGCTTTGAGGAACCCTCCCAGTGCTCTCCTTACTTCAGTCCAGCAGTAAAATTCCTATTGATCAAAACCTGCATTGTGGTGGAGTTATTTGTAACTCGCCAGGTGAATGAACCTGGGTATTTTCCAGGCATCACAGAGCTCGAGAAGTTCAATGATGTCAGCACCGAGCACTGCCTGGCACACAGTAGCTGTTCAGTTAATGTTTTCTGTAGTGGACAGAAGTGGAGCACTGCCCCATCTGACGGTGTCTGAGTCATAAACGCGGTTTTGTTCTGAATCCTCTCATGACTGGCAGTTGTTGACAGAATGGCTGAGCCCTTGAGTGCATTTAGACATCGGGAGAGACAGGACAGAGAAACACAGAGAGGGCCACCTTCTCCACAAACCCAAATCCAGCTGGTGATTAGACTCAGTAAGCTGTTTTTCCATATATTTCTAAAATCAAGGAATTTGCACCAAATACTGAGTCAGAAACCTATTATAGTCGACTGTACTATCAATGACCGGCCTGTGGTCTGTTAGGAACGGGGCTGCACAGCAGCAGGCAAGCGAGCGAAGCTCCATCTGTATTTATAGCCACTCCCCATTGTTCCTATTACCACGATCCACCTCCAGTCAGGTCAGCTGCAGGATTAAATACTCACAGAAGCGTGGACCCCATCGTGAACTGCACATGCAGGGATCTAGGTTGCGTGTTCCTTATGAGAATCTGATGCCTGATCATCCGTCACTGTCTCCCATCATGCCCAGATAGAACCATCTAGTTGCAGGAAAACAAGCTCAGTGCTCCCAGTGATTCCACATTATGGTGAGTTGTAGAATTATTTCATCATATGTTACAATGTAATAATAATAAAGTGGACAATAAATGCAACGCACTTGAATCATCCCCACACCATCCCCCCAACCCCAGTCCATGGAAAAGCTATCTTCCACGAAACCAGTCCCTGCTGCCAAAAACTTTGGGGACCGCTGAACTATACTGCTTGGCACCCTGATCTCTGGATTCTTGCAAACATCTGGCTATTAACCTTTCTGCCATATTTTTATATGAGATGGTAAAATGAAAATACACATGCTAAAGACAACAATCTGTTTTCAATGAAGCATGACGGTTTTACTAGCTGAGGCTTTCCAAAGTGCTTAGGGTGATTTCAAAGGCCTCTAATGAAAAAGGCATGACTATGTGATTTTTTTTTCTTCTTCTTTTCTAAGGAGAAAGCTTTTGAAGCTTTTGTAATTTAGCGGAATTGTGTTATATTTTAGGAGGACAATTCTCTCAGCCTAAATTTTTAAGGACCATTTATGAGTCTGAAAGAAGTAAATTATAAAATAATCTCTTTAAAATAGATTGTGGCCACGGAGGCAGATGAAGTCGTTCCTTTTAACAAACCCCTCCCCTTTTTTTTGTATTCATTTTTCCCAGAAATTCCTTTACAAAGATTCTCTTAGAAATTACTTGCAGCATCTTGGATGTGGTTTTTATCCTGAAAAACTGTTGAGGCTGAATAGCCCTTAGGTCACGCTCTCAGTGACTTTTGATCCTAACTTCTTTGTTAGAGATGACTCTGTAACATCATGGAACACTTTCCATGAGAATGCATTAATGTTCATGCCTATAATCCCAGCACTTGGGGAGGCCAAGGTGGGTGGATCACAAAGTCAGGAGTTTAAGACCAGCATGACCAAGATGGTGAAACCCCATCGCTACTAAAAACACAAAAATTAGCTGGCGTGGTGGTGGGCGCCTGTAAACCCAGCTACTCAGGAGGCTGAGGCAGAAGAATCGCTTGAATCTGGGAGGCGGAGGTTGCAGTGAGCCAAGATCATGCCACTGCATTTTAGCCTGGGCGACAGAACAAGACTCTGTCTCAAAAAAAAAAAAAGGAGAATGCCTTCTAACAAGATTTAATTAATACTAATTAATTAAATTAGTGACGCACCCCGGAAGGTAACCCCAGCCCCCAAAACACAGCCTGAGCCAATTATTCTAATAAAAACTTATAGAATGAATGAATGAATGGTTATATAGATGCTGTCAGAACAGGAAAAAATAAACCCCATAGGAAGATGGGAATATTTCCACATTTCCTGCTGGAGATTCAGTTCTGAACCTCAAAACAGAATGGCTTGGAGAGTCAGACGGTCAGAGGTTGACTTTCTTTCATTGAGCTTAGGGGCTGAAAATCTTGACTGTGCACAGGATATGATGTGCAGAGCTGTACATACGTGATCAGACAGGCCATACATTGGGGAGTTTTCAAGGACGACTATACGAGATTTTAGTTTTAAATGCTACCTCTAGAACTCACACTCTGCACAAGATGGACTTCCATTGCATCTCATTTTTAACAACAGTTCTTGATTTGTTTTAGTCAAGCTGACTCATGGATCCCTTCAGAAGAGATTTCTATTTCCCAAGATCCTCCAACAGGAACAACAATGCACTTAGTCATTCAGGGTAGTCATAAAAACATTCAGAAGGGCCAAAATTTGGGCCAGGTTCAGTGGCTCACACCTGTAATCCCAACAGTTTGGGAGGCCAAGGCAGGAGGATCATTTGAGGTCAGGAGTTTGAGGCCAGCTTGGCCAACACAGTGAAACCCTGTCTCTACCAAAAAATACACAAAAATTAGCTAAGCATGGTGGCGCACACCTGTAGTCGCAGCTACTCGGGAGGCTGAGGCAGGAGAACTACTTGAACTCAGGAGGTGGAGGCTGTAGTGAGCTGAGATCATGTCATTGCACTCCAGCCTGGGTGACAGAGTGAGATTCTGTATTAAAAAAAAAAAAAAAAAAGAAGTCCCAAATTATAAATACAGTTGATACATTGAATTGTGTTGTGTTTTCCAAGATTGTGTCTCACCTAACACGGAGGGACATCTTACGAGATTCAGATGAAACCCTCTGTACTCTTTCACTCTGAGTTTTTAATTTATGAGCTGCAGGGTTTGAAGCACTAATCAATATAGGCAGTTGGCTGAGGGCTCATTTTACAAATGAGGCTCTTGGGGAGGAAAGGTGGGCTGTGTCACAGTGGACTCAAAGGCTAAATTAAAACCTGCTGGAAAACACTTTTCTTGGCACCAAAAGGTATTTAGTGATTAATAAAAAGTAGGATGCCTGTAACCATTGCAGACACTAAACCCAGTTCATCTCAATAGCTGCTGCAGCTGCAAGCTGCCCCTAAAATATGTATTCTCCCTTTTTTTGTCATAGATCCCAGCTTTTCAACCAGGCACATGGCTGCTCAGAAAACTCTGCATTTCCAAGATTCCCTTGCAGCTAGGTGTGGCCATGGGATGTAAGTGGAGGTGGAGATTGTCCTGAGAGGAAGGAGAGAGATGTCTTCATTCCTGCCTTCCATTTTCCTGCAGCCTGGAATTCAGGCATGATGCTGGAGCACGGGCAGCCACCTTGCATCATGAGGTAGAGACAGCCACATACTGAGGATGGAAGAACAGGATGGAAGGAGCCTGGATCTTTGCCCCATACCTGCTTGGTGAATCTCTTGAGAGAGAGAAAATATGCATCCTCTTTTGCTTAAGCCACTGTTTATTATGGATCTTATGTCTGTTTGAACCAAATGTCATCCTGATGCCCTCCCACTCCATAGCAGTGTCAACTCGTCCCTCTTCCTGACTCTTAGGTGTGTAAAATGTTTAAAATAAATACAGGATGTAAATACATTGAAAAGTAAAATTGAAAATGTTGCAAAAGATGCAGGATTTGTTGAAATTGGTGAACTGGATGTTGGAGAATTACTTGGACCACAGGCACGTTAGGCTCTGGCAGTGCTGGAAACTGGCTAACAATTGAGGACTAACCCAGCAGGAGAATGAGGGGACTGGCCTCGCAGAAGAAAACTTCAATTTCAAAGGAAGAAGAGAATCTCTGAGGGGTACTGATGAGGTCCTAGCACGTTGTTTTTTATTTGTATGAAATATCTCTTGGCCTGGCTGGGCACGGTGGTTCACACCTGTAACTCCAGCACTTTGGGAGGCCAAGGTAAGCAGATCACTTGAGAACAGGAGTTCGAGACCAGCCTGGTCAACATGACAAACCCTGTCTCTGCTAAAAATACAAAAATTAGCCAGGCATGGTGGTGCTTGTCTGTAGTCTCAGCTACTTGGGAGGCTGACGCAGGAGAATTGCTTGAACCCAGGAGTCAGAGGTTGTAGTAAGCCGAGATCACACCACTGCACTCCAGCCTGGGCGACAGGGTGAGACTCCATCTCAAAAAAAAAAAAAAAAAAAAAAGAAAGAAAAGAAAAGGAAAAAGAAGTATCTCTTGGCCTTATACTCATAATGTCATTTTCTTTTCTTTTCTTTTTTAAACAGAGACAGGGTCTGGCTCTGTCTCCTAGGCTGGAGTGTAATGGGGCCATTATAGCTCACGGCAACCTCAAACTCCTGCATTGGAGCAATCCTCCGGCCTCAGCCACCCAAGTAGCTGGGACTACAGACATGCGCCGCTGTGTCTGGCTAATCTGGCTAGTTTTTTGCTATTTTTTGTAGACATGGGGTCTCACTATGCTGCTCAGGTTGGTCTCAAACTCCTGGGCTCAAGTGATCCTCCCACCTTGGCCTCCCAAAGCACTGGGATTATAGGCGTGAGCCACTGGATACTGTTTCTGTTATGCCCACACAAATAAATTTTGTTCAACATAAGACAGATTTAACCTATGTTCATAATTTTGGGCTTCATTTTTCAGTATGAAGTCACAATCCAGCCTTTTCTTAGACTGTCCTTGTTTTCCATGAAATTCTGGTCCCTGTTCCAATGGATGATGTCAGTCAGCAGCTGTCAGCTTCTGCTGCACACGGGGTCACTGGGCTGTTTCGGGCCTGGGTCTCCCCTGACAGTCTGATTCCTTTGGTCGGGGACGCCGCCTGAGTATCCAGATTTCTCAAAGACAAGGCTGGGAGCCGCTGTGACCCCGCCAGCTGCGGCTGATCCCAGGTAGGGAGATCTTGGCTCACACCATTCCCACATCAGCTCCTACCACTGACCGACCATTTAAAGTGACATTAGAATCAGAGAGGGGAAGTGAGGATGGGGACTGGGAAGATGCAAGGAAACAAAAAAAGAAGGAGAGAGGGAGGGAGGGAGGAAGAGAAATGTTTCTTCATCAGAAAACGGAGAAGAAGAGCTAGCTCTCCCAGCTCATAAGCAGCTCCAGATAAATGCTAAGAAAGGCAAGTTCAACCACCAGGGATGCTTCAAGGGAAGAGGTCCTGTAGCTCCATGCAAAGTACTACTGCAGAGGCCAAAAGAGGAAAGCAACGAACACCTGACACCAGGACACCTGCTGTGAGCTCAAATGTTTTCAAAATTCCAGCCTTAACTGTATCCCGGGAGTGCGGTCTTCACCACACTTTCCAGATCCGCAGGGCTGGCAAGGTTCTGACGGCGCCCACGCAATCCCATTGACAAGGGGAGCCTATGCAGTCTGGTTTTGTAAACTTTAAGATGCACGATGAACCTCTGAGGGTGGAGAAGGTACTCTGTCTTACTGCTTTACTGTGAGAGTGTGGGAAGGGGCTGAAGAGTGGTATTTAAGGAGAAGCTGTAAGCCTCAACTCATCACTCGGACCTGCAACCCAGTGTCAGCCATGCCTTTCGCTACATGACACTAAGTTATTAGATACATATATGTATATGTGTGTATATATGTATATATATGTGTATATATGTATATACACCCATAATATATATATACATATATATACACACAATATATGTGTATATACATATATGTGTATTTATACACACACACACAAACACATATAATATATATAGTTAGTTTGTGTTTTGTTTTTATTTGAGGCAGTCTTGCTCTGTCACCCAGGCTGGAGTGATGTGGCATGATCTCGGCTCACTGCAATCTCCACCTCCTGGGTTCAAGCAATTCTCCTGCCTCAGCCTCCCCAGTAGCTGGGATTACAGGCATGTGCCACCATGCCTGGCTAATTTTTGTGTTTTTAGTAGAGACAGGGATTTGAACCATGTTGGCTAGGTTGGTCCTGAACTCCAACTCCTGGCCTCAAGTGATCCGCCTGCCTGGGCCTCCCAAAGTGCTGGGATTACAAGTGTGAGCCACGGAACCTGGCTTAGTGTTATTTTTATTAAAAGTATTTCCCTCAATATGTAAAGGTTATAGTATCTCAGTTTTATCCTGCAATGTATTTTTGAGTCATTCAAACCTGTACATCAGCAAACTAAAAACTACACACAAAACGTCTGAACATTTTACCCACAGGAAAAGAAATCATTGTATCTAAAGGACACCTGTGCTCATGTGTTTATTGCAGCACTATTCACAATAGCAAAGATATAGAATCAGCCTAAGTGTCCATCAATGGAGGACTCGATAAAGAAAATGTGGGGCCGGGTATGGTGACTCACACCTGTAATCCCAGCACTTTGGGAGGTCGAGGTGGGCGGATCACCTGAGGTTGGGAGTTCGAGACCAGCCGGGCCAACATGGAGAAACCCATCTGTACTAAAACTACAAAATTAGCTGGGCATAGTGGTGCGTGCCTGTAGTCCCAGCTACTTGGGAGGCTGAGGCAGGAGAATCGCTGGAACCCGGGAGGCATAGATTGAGGTGAGCTGAGATTGCGCCACTGCACTCCAGCATGGGCAACAAGCGAAAACTCTGTCCAAAAAAAAATGTGGAATATATACACAATGAATACTATTCAGCCATGAAAAGGAAGGAAATCATGTCTTTTGCAGCAGCATGGATGGAAGTGGAGGTCATTATTATATTCAGTGATACAACTTAGAAACAGAAAGACAAATCTTGCAAATTTTCCTTGTAAGCGGGAGCTAAATAACGTGTACACATGGAAGCAGAGTGTGGAATGCTGGGCCTTCGAGGGCTGAGAGGGAAGAGGGGAGGATGAGGGTTGCTTGGCGGGCATGGTGTGCATTGCCCAGTGATAGATGCCCCGAAGACCCTGACCTCACCACCATGCAATGTATCAACAGAGCACAACTGCATGTGTGCCCCACGAATATATACAAATAAAAATAAACAGATGTTTAGGTCAGGCGTGGTAGCTCACACTCGTAATCTCAGCACTTTGGGAGGCCAAGGCGGGCGGACCACTTGAGGTCAGGAGTTCGAGACCAGCCTGGCCAACATGGTGAAACCCCATCTCTACTAAAAATACAAATAAAATACAAATATCATATACAAATAAAAATAAATACATGTTTAGGCCACGCATGGTGGCGGGCGCCTATAATCCCAGCTACTCAGGAGGATGAGGCAGGAGAATCACTTGAACCCAGGTAGCAGAGGCTGCAGTGAGCTGAGATCGCACCACCGCACTCCAGCCTGGGTGACAGAGCAAGACTCTGTCTCAAAAATAATAAAAAAAAAAAATAAATGTTTAAACATAAAGTGAACCAAGTGTGAAACTGACACCACGTAGAACCCTCATGGAAAAGCCCTGGTTTTACATCTATACTTGGGTATTAAAATAGTGGCTGCATTTTAACCCCCACTTAACTAGATGCTAGAGTGTCTGTACTTCCTTTGAAGACGTGAGGTCTGGCGGAGGGATCTGCTCCTTGTAGAAGACTCCTCACCGTGGGAAGAAACAGAGGCTATTTTCATATGACTAATGGTGACATACTTTATTAATTTAAAAACACGCCCGTCCCCCACAGTGCATGGGGCATGCGCTCGTTTTCCTACAAAGACATAAATGGTGATGTTGAGGTACGGTGGAGGTCAAGCATCTACAGGGTCATTCAAGGGAGGAACAGATTCAAGCTTTCGGACGATCAGCGTTTTGTAAATAGCAGCATCTTCAGATCTAAGACAACACTGGACCTGGCAGGACCTTTTCTTTGGGTGGTATTAATTACTCCAGATTCAGACCAGGCGGTCTGCTCCGGGCCCAGGCTCTGCCTCTCCCTCCTCTGTCCCACACCTAGACATGAAAGCCATAACCCTTGGGTCCCTCAGAGGACAAAAACAAGGGGGGCGGGGGTGATGGGAGGCATTGTTGAGCAGCCCTCTCACTGCTGGGAGCCTCTGCTGTTTCCAGCTAACTGCCTTTCTGGAAAGTGATTCTGTTCCACGATGGAGGCAGTGGAATGAAACATCGAATTACACGGCACAAGATCCAAGCTAATTGTTCTCATCCCCAGGGCATCAGAGTTTAAGAAGTTTAATTTGAGGCTACTTCTTTTAAAAACAAGATGTAGGTTGTGCCATTAAAAAAAAAAAAATGATGTTTGAAAACATGAAAGCAGAAAGTCCAGACATCCTAAAACTTGAAGCCAAGACAGCGCCGGTGGAATCTTCTCCCTGGGCCCTCCGAAGCGCCTGCACCCGCTTTCACTGAATGCTTCCCACAGCAACGCTCTGCCCGGCTGTGCCTTCTCGCCTCCTTAAAGCAGACTGCTTTCTACCCACACGAGGTGGGAAACACCGCCTTCCCCATTTGTTGTAAGGAATCTACCGGCATGCAACAATTTCATATTCAGTGGAGGTTTTCCCAAGCAAATTCCACTAGCAGAGGACAAGGAAGACTGCACGTTCTCATGTGACATGGATGACATGGATGGGGCGAGGCCACCATTACCATGATGGCAGGGCTGGCACGGGCTGACCTCACTGTGTGGCTGCAAAGCCCTGCAGACCTGAGCTCCATCCTGCCAAGGGCTGGAGGCTGGTGACCCTTCCAACACCCATCCCTGGGTCCCTGATGTGGGAAGGGGAAGGGCCCACCCTGGACCCAAAACCCCAGGCCTCCATCTCAGGGTCACTTGAGTGTTTTGCAGGCTACGTGTGACGTGGCGCTTGTTCCTACCTGGTTTTCCACTCAAATTCAGCCAAGAGGTGGGCGGGGCCTACAAGCAGCCTGGCCACTTTTCTTAAAAGCACAACTTTCAATTCCACCATTGAAAAGTGAGATGTGCCGGGCCTGAGCTCACTCACAGCACTTTCTATTGTTCAGAGAAGCCTGGGGCCACCCACATGCCTGTCAGAGTCCTGAGATCACAACAAAAATCCTGCTAGGACCTGGCTCAGCTGACATGTCTGTATTTTGCTTTTGCCTTTCAAACTGGCAATGACGGGTAGAGGTCGGTCACAAGGCAGGTCGGGGGAGTCTGAACGGTGACTGCTTGAAAATAAGCCTCTATTGTCTGCACCAAAGCCCTAAAGCAGGTAATCAAATTCTCTCCCAAATTCCCTGAAAACCAGTTCCCCTTTCCCTGTCCCAGTCAACCCAGTCACTCATGCACCTCCATCAGGACTGGCCGGTGAACACACCTGGGACAGCATCTGAACGCACAGAAGGATATGGGATAAACGCAGTGGCTCTGGGGACTCATGACCAACATTTTCTAGGATTCTGCTGAGGCTGGTTTTATATGAACGGCACGGGACCCACGTTACCCAGAACTCTGTCTCTAAGTGTCCACCCAGAGCCGTGTGTCGGAGAGCGGTGTCAGATGAGGCGGGGCCCTCAGTCTTCAGTGCTTCCTTCCAGCTTCCTGATGAGCTGTTGGTAGGTGTCTCTTTCCACCTGCCATGAATGATACATTCTCACGTATTCCCTTCCGTTCACTACAATTTCCTTTTCTAATGCAGGATCACTAAGCAGTCTCTTTGCCAGATGAACAAACTCCTGCAAAAAAAGGAAGGAGAAGTAGACATAAATCACTGACGAAGGGAGGTTTTGCAAATGCACCCAAGACCCTGTGTCTGCATTAGCTGCTAGTCTTGCCATTGTCTGCCTCCTGGACCTGGAGAGAGTGACTTTTAGGAGGGATGGGAGTTAATGCAAACATTGAGACTGAGTGGGAAATAATATATATGCACAGACACACACACACACGCACACACGCACATGCAGACGCACATGCACACACACATGCACACACACACACACACATATGCTGGGATGAACATCATAAAAAATACTGGAGCCACCAACTCCCTTCCCTAGATCAACAAGACCACCTGTCTTCCCAAGGACTCTCAGATCCACAATCTCTTCCCTCTCATAAGTGGAGCCTCAGATGTGAACTTAGGTCTTACCCCAGAGTCTGAGTCCCACACAATATGACCCCCACCCCATTTCTTTTCCTTTGTGTTGTTCTGTCCTCTTCCCTGGGTGCAGAGCCAAGCCTGTCTTCACAATACAGGTAGTGTCTGGTGCAGTGGAAAGCACTAGTGCTTCAGAGCCAGATCTGGGTTCAAATTCTTCTGAATGACCTAACTTTGCTGTGTGGCCTTGGGCAAGCTAGTGAGCCTCTCTGGGCCCCACATTTCCCATCTGTGGAGGAGTGATGGGTACTTAGTCGGTAAACCCAGCCCTGCCCCGAGTCCCAGGGGGTCCCCGCATGAAGCAGCGAGGGAGGGGGATGTAACAGCCCTTTGTTGTTCTGGTCTTTCTGCAGCTCAGCTTCCAGCTGCGTTTCCGCTTATGCTCCTTACTGATGAAGGCTTGCAGACCCTTGGCGCGGCAATGAGAGAGTGCTCCTGCTGACCTGCTTTTAATATCAAAGCCCTTCAGGATTTCAGGATTGGAAAAATAAATTACAAGTATTTTGACTTGTTAAAGGGTATTCAGGGAGAGGAGGGGACCAGTCATTACTCTCCATGTGTGCACATAAATCAAGAGCAGAGTTCTTGATGCAGGAGGCCTGGGTTTAAATTCACACCCTACCCTTCACGTGAGCGGCAGTGGGTCAGTTTCTAACCCTCCCCGTGCCTCAGCTCAACTGTCAATCAGGGGTAATCACATACCTCTTTCCTAGGGTGTTGAGAGGATAGCAAACGAGTTACTGCAAACAAAGAATTTGGAGCAAAGCCCAGCACATACTTAGCTCTCGTTACCATGGTTATTCCCCTACAGCCCAAGTAAATTCCAAGAAGGCAGCTATGTCTAAGATCAATACACAGCGCTCTTGCTGTTTAAAAGGAACATAAACATATTCTCCAAATTATTGTTAATTAAATGTTGAATGCCTTTTATAGCTGGCAATATACACAGTAATATTTATGGTACAGTAGAATTATATTTTTATAGATTATGTTTATACTTCATAGTAAATTGGTAGTCGTTTTATAATAAAAATATAATATGTTTATTCCCGTTTCAGGGCAGAACAGCATTCTTATTAAAATTATTTGAGATGCTTATAGCTGGGTATATTATTTTATGATGCCGGTCATATCTTTGATTTATCTCACGTGGAGACTTTAGTGGAAACCCAATCCCCTCCTTCCCCGCTCTGCTTGTTATTCTTACACAATGTATGGCCCTTTTACCACAAAATCCTGAATTACAGAGTTTCTAGGAACAGGTTGTGATAAAACACATTCTTCTTTTCTCTCCGCATAGAAGAGTGAACAAAAAAACATAGACTTAAATAAAGGAAGAGAGAGGGGGGTTATGAGTAAGCAACATCTTGGCTGCTGGCTTAATAAAACCCTGGATGACTGGCAGAAAGAAAGGAAAAGAAAACCATTAGAAAAAGCAAACATCTCTCTTGAATCTAAGTCACTCCCTGAAGCTCTGGATTCTTTTCTTCTGGACGAAAAGCTCCTATGTAGCTGCATCAGGAATCTGCTGGACTCGCGCCTGTGGACATGAGAAATCCATGTGGACACAGACTCTGTCGTTTGCTTACCAGTGTAGACAGTTTGCAAAGGTGGCCACACCCTCTACCCCTGTATGCATGTCTCTTTGCAATATGACACTGCCACTCTCCCCATTGAGCGGGTGTGGTCTATTCCCCACCCCGCCCCGATGACTCTGACTTGGTCGGGTAATTTGCTTTGACTGACAGGACATATCAGAAGTGATGCGGTCTGCCTTCCATGCAAAGCTTCAAAAGCTCTTAGAGCTTCCAAACATTCCCCGGCTCTGTGAGAGCCCTGGAGACCGCCAGGTAAAGCAAAGCCTGGGCTAGCCTCCTGGGGGAAGGGAGGCCATGTGAACACTGGCACTGAGCAATGACCAGCACCATGAGTGAGGCCGTCTAGGACTATCCAGCTCCAGGCCAGCTGCCGGAAGACCGTCGCTGGACCAGTGGCCCCAGGCCACTCCCCAAACCAGCAGAAGCACCACCCCGCGAACCCAGCTCAAACTGCAGACTCAGAAAATTGCAAACAATTAAAACAGTGGTAGTTGTAAGGCACTGACTTTTGGGATTCTTAGTTACACAGCTATGTATAACCGACACTCTCGCCAGGCACTCAGCGCCTCCTCTTCAACAAGAGAACTGTGAATGTTTGAAGTTCTACCCCTCTGCAACACGGTCTGGGAAGAAGACCCTGTCTCCACTTCCAAAAGTCGGTCCTGATTTGTCCGAGCCAGTTGTGGTGTGGCAGACACACCCTGGGCTGACCCCAGGAACCCCGGCCCGTGACATGAGTGTGGGGGGACTTGCCTCCAACCAACAGAATATGGCAAAGGTCCGGGGATGTGGCTCCCTCGACGGGGTGATGTCACACAGGACATCATCTCAGCAGAGCAGAGCAGGGGACACCCGTGTTGCCAGGCTGAGGGGCAGAAAACCACAATCAGAACTGACTTATGATGGCTCAGCTTCAGGTTTTTCCGTTTTCCAATGGTGTGAGAGTGAGATGCTTTCAGTAGAAACTGAACTTCAGGCACCCATACAACTATTCTATTTTTACTCTCAGTACAGTAGTTGATAAATTATATGAGATATGCAAAACCGCACTCTAATACAGGCTTTGCGTTGGATGACTTTGCCCAGCTGTAGGTTAGTGTAAGGGTTCTGAGCACTGTTGAGGTAGGCTGGGCTAAGCTGTGATGCTCTGGAGGTTGGTGTATTAAGCGCATTTTTTCTTTTTTTTCTTTCTTTTTTTTTTTTTTTTGAGACAGGGTCTCGCTCTGTCACCCAAGCTGGAGTACAGTGGTGCGATCACAGCTCACTGCAGCCTCAACCTCCTGGACTCAAGAGATCCTCCCACCTCAGCCTCCCATGTAGCTGGAAATACAGGCACATGCCCCTTATCTGGCTAATTTTTGTATTTTTTCTGAAGATGGGGTTTCACTGTGTTGCGCAGGCTGTTAAGTGCATTTTTAGCTTCCAGTGGGTTTATTGAGATGTAACCCAATCACACATCCAGGGGCATCTGTCCTGTCAGCTTCTAAGAGCTGAGGTGGCCTCTGGCCAACAACCAGGGAGAGAACAATGGCCTTAGGAAACTGAACCCTGCCACCAACCATGCTCTAGATGAGAATGTGGCCCGGCCACCCAGAGTGCAGCCTGGTGGGACTTGAGGCCCTGAGCTGAGGACCCACCTGGGCTGTGGCCAGAGCCTGGACCCGCAGAAACTGCCAGATGGCAGATGGGCGTGGCTTCAAGCTTCTGAGTTGGTGGTGATTTGTTGCATGCAATAGAGAACGAACACTGTTATCCTGTTCTCCCCTGCCAACGTTTGACCCAAGTCTGGCCACTGAGATTGTCAGAGGCGTGTGAACCAGAGGAACTCCATCTTGAATAGCAGCTGGGTAAACTGAGGCTGAGACCTGCTGGGCTGCATTCCCAGATGGTGAAGGCATTCTAAATCACAGGATGAGACAGGAGGTCGGCACAAGACAGAGGTCATAAAGACCTTGATGATAAAACAGGTTGCAGTAAAGAAGCCGGCCAAAACCCACTAAAACCAAGATGGCAGCAAGAGTGACCGTTGGTCGTCCTCACTGCTACACTCCCACCGGTGCCAGGACAGTTTACAAATGCCATGGCAACGTCAGGAAGTTGCCCTATATGGTCTAAACAGGGGAGGCGTGAGTCATCCACCCCTTGTTTGGCATATCACCAAGAAATAACCATAAAAATGGGCAACCAGCAGCCCTCGCGGTGCTCTGTCTACAGAGTAGCCATTCTTTATTCTTTCACTTTCTTAATAAACTTGCTTTCACTTTACAGACTCACACTGAATTCTTTCTTGCGACAGATCCAAGAACCCTCTCTTGGGGTCTGGCTTGGGACCCCTTTCACGTAACAAGATGGGAGGGAGAGACCAGCAGTCGGTGTCTTCTGGAAAAAGTGGTTTCCTCCTTCTAAGAAGAGAACACTGGGAACCACTGCCCCCTCCAGCCTCTGAGGCCACCCAGGTCCAGTGGGGAGCCCAGATCCACTGCGGCGATTCCCACCCACCTCAGGACGACGCAGCACACAGGAAGGCAGGGCCAGACACTCACACGGAGGAGGAGAGCCGTGCCCACCCTGACATGCCACGCTGGACATCAGCAGTGGCTCTGGAATCTGACACCGGACACCTCATCAAACGTACTGAAGAGCTACACAGCAGGACTTGCCGCCCTGAGTGTCCCTGAGACGGATCCTTCCAGCCCAGGTGCTGCAGGTTTCACACAGGTTTCAGCCAGGAGCTGCGGAAAAGCCGACTGGCTGACAGCCACACACACGCGCTGTAACCCTGGAGGAGGGGCGTCCTCTCAGGATCTTCCATTGGCTATGCAGTGATCTACTCTTGAAAATTATTTACGGAAATAACTCAGAGGCCGGGCGCGGGGGCTCATGCCTATAAACCCAGCACTGCGGGAGGCTGAGGTGGGCAGATTACCTGAGGTCAGGAGTTCCCGACCAACCTGGCCAACATGGTTAAACCCTGTCTCTACTAAAAATACAAAAAAATTAGCTTGTCATGGTGGTGGGCACCTGTAATCCCAGCTACTCAAGAGGGTGAGGTAGGAGGATCGCTTGAACCTGGGAGGCAGAGGTTGCAGTGAGCTGAGAGCACCATTCATTGCACTCCAGCCTGGGTGAGAAGAGCAAAAGAAGAGCAAAACTCTGTTTAAAAAAAAAAAAAAAAGAAAAGAAAAAAGAAAAGAAAAGAATTCACCAGGCATTACAGAGGGCAGACGCTAAAAACTCAAAGCAAAGCCAAGTACGGAAATTCCATCTCTCAGGAGAGTTAAAAAACACAAGCCTCACCTCTGTTCCTGATCAGCGGTGGGAGACGCAAATGCCTTCCGGGGCCCAGCAGGTGGAGTGGGAGGTGAACACAGCCACCGTGGTAAATACAGGCCTGTGCTGCTTGCTGCATTTCTTTCTTTTCTTTCTTTTTTTTTTTTTTTTGTTTTCCAAGAGAGGTCTGAATTCTGGATATTTATGTAAAAGTGTTCCATGTTAAATATCAACAAGTAATTCAATATTGTAAGAATACAGCAAACTAAACAAAACACATGTGCAGACCAGACCTACGTCCAGGGCCACAGGTGTGCCAACCCTGGCTCAGGTAATGCACTTGTGATGTTAAAAAAAATATAATAATAATAATGCAAAAGAGCATAGTTTTGTCTTTAGAGAGTAATTACTCAATTAGTAGATGACTGTCCTCAGAGCTTCTTCCTTTCTGAGGAGTCTGGAGCTGCTGGTGGAGCATTTCTCATTGAATCCTTTTGACCTACTCCATCTCCCTGAGGTTTCACCAAGATCCAGAGAACAAGAAGTCGTGCCCTTTTGTTTTGTTTTGTTTGTTTGTTTGTTTTTGCTTTTTTGAGATGGAGTCTCTCTTTGTCACCCAGGCTGGAGTGCAGTGGCACAATCTCGGCTCACTGCAACCTCTGCCTCATGGGGTCAAGCGATTCACCTGCCTCAGCCTCCCAAGTAGCTGAGATTACAGGCTTGTGCCACCACGCCCGACTAATTTTTGTATTTTTAGTAGAGACAGGGTTTTGCCATGTTGGTCAGGCTGGTCTTGAACTCCTAGCCTCAAGTGATCCACCTGCATTGACCTCCCAAAGTGCTGGGATTACAGGTGTGAGCCACTGTGCCCAGCCAGTACCCGTTTTATAAAATGAATATTAGAACCCCATTACAATCCTTCTCATGATGATGTCACCTCAAAGCCACAGAACAGAAGGAAAAAAACTCCACGAGAAGCGAAAGCCTTGAGCAGGACGCATGCTGGGGCTGGCAGATTTAAAATGTTATGGTTTTAAAGAGCATTACATTCTGACAACCTTCAGCAAGTGATACATACTTATTTTTCCAAGATGAGCTACAGTCAATCACAGGAAAACTCTGAATTTCAGGCTTGGTGTGTTAAATTAAACAGCCCCAAAGCTCCTCTCCCGCTGCTTCAAATACGACAGCTTATTGATGGGAGACGTTGACGGGAAAGTTTCTCAAGACTGGCACAGGCTGCCGTCGTTAAAGATCTCGGGTGTTCCTCAGGCTTTTCTGGTTGCAGCCTTTGAGTTAATTAAGGCTTCGACGGTGGCTTTGCTTCTCAAACCTTGCTGTAAGACTCTCTAACGGAGCTTGTAAAACACACACGCCCCACACACCCGCCCTCAGCCCCCAAGATACTGATTGGGTGGGTGGACGGTGGGGTGCAGGAAAGTGCATTTGCTAACAGTGCCCAACAGCGCCCCCAGGGGGTTGTGGGAAGCCTGACAGCTCTAAGGCAGCCTGCCGTGCCTGCCTTGTTTTCCACAAATTTGGTCATAGGACAGATTTCCTGTGTTCGAAACTGCAAGTTGTAAGCCTCCTCCTTCAAGACCTCAATGCCTAGAAGAGGAACACGCACCTGACTGTGGTACTTTTCTCGTACACGACACCATCCCTGTGGTCACATTTTACGGCACTATCCAAACTGTCACCGCTGACAACACATCAATGTGACCATGTCATCACCCCGACTGCCAGCATATGTTGATTGTTCTCCCAGTGGCTTCTGCATCAGGTAAAGTCAGGACCACACAAATGAACATGAAACTCTTCTCTATACTCTTCAGCATGAACCCTCCATCCACCTCTTAAAACACAGAGTAGTCATTGATTTATAGGAGAACGGATGTTCATTCACCCTGAAAATCATGGTTACAGTTAGGGGCTCACTTTAAAATAAGTACCAAAACCAGCCATTAGGGGGCCGGGCACTGTGGCTCACACCTGTAATCTCAGCACTTTGGGAGCCCGAGGCATGCGGATCACTCGAGGTCAGGAGTTCGAGCCCAGCCTGGCCAACACGCCAAAACCCTGTCTCTACCAAAAAACACAAAAATTAGCCTGGTGTGGTGGTGGGAGCCTGTAGTCCCAGCTACTCCAGAGGCTGAGGCAAGACAATCGCTTGAACCAGGGAGCTGGAGGTTGCAGTGAGCTGAGGTAGTGCCTGAGTGACAGAGACCCTGTCTCAAAAGAAGAACAAAACAAAACAAAACAAAACACAGCTATGGGAATCTTCTGCATACGGAGACTGAGCAAGGCAACAGGGTAGGGTCGGAAATAACCTCTCGGTCAATGAGCCCTGTGCATAGCAACTGCTCGAGACAGAGTCAGAGGACAAGGTGGCAGCGTGGGGACTCTGACCCCCACTCACGATGCCTGACCCCTCTGCCCCCAGTCACGATGCCTGAGTCTGAGGTCCATTCCAAGACTGACCCCCGTGAATCTGCCAGTGGGCCCTGCACATGCACGCTGAGCCAGGGAGGTTCCGTGCTCAGGCCCTTTGCCGGGACAATGCCTGAGCGTGTATCTAACAGGCCACCCACAGACACGGTGGGTGCTCGGGAGTGACGGTGCGTGGGAGTCTGTAGCATGCGGAAGGAGGTTTGCAGGTGCAGGTGCAGGTGCAGGTGCAGGTGGGGACACTAAACAAAGGAGAGCCAGCAGGTGAGAACGCTAATTCCTTTCCGGTTCATTTCGCTGCTAGTGGAGGGAGGACAGCCTCAACAAGGGGCAAATGCTTCTTTCTTCAACACTTCTTCAGCGAAGAGAGAGCCAGCCTCTGGCCAAGAACCTCCAGTGGAGGTTGGGATCCAGCCAGAAATGAACAACAGCAGCAGCCAACCACATACACGGAATGAGGCTCCAGAATTCAGGACCTGGGGGATTTTAGTAATTCGGCTACTATAGCCTTCTATTACGTATCGTCTCCAGTGAGGTCTAAGGCCATGCCCGTCAACAACAGATCCATGTTTCTTAACCAAAATGTATGAAGAGTCCCGTGACGCAGGACAAACAAAGCCCTAGGCAACTTCACATCAGTTCAGAAAGGAGTTACGGCAACAAACTCACTAAAAAGAGTGGTCTTATGGGTGGTGAGACAGTAAAACTCTTCTTTCCCTTCTGGTATTTGCACACCAGAGGTCGATTGTGCTGGTCAAAGGACAGCTGTTATTTGAGCAGGGAAAACAGTGCATAGACCTGGGTAACTAACAGCAGGCTCACTGACCACGGGAGAACTTGTATTTTATTCCTGCCATTCCCAGGGCTCTGTGGCTCATGAAATACATGGTGCAGGGTTAGTGTGGCTCAAAGGCATTGCTGTGGCTGAGGTAGGAGGGAGCAAGAGCCCTCGTCCTCTGTAAGCCGGGTAGGTCCGTAGACGTCCGTGTGAACAAGGACTCCGGCCATCAGTCAGGTATCTGCTAGTAAAAATGTGCAGAGCTGGCGGGTGGGCCCCAATCACAGTTTTTTCAAGCACATGTTTTCGAAGCGCTTTTTGGATTCTGAAATTGCAGAAAAGGAACTAGGAATTTGGACTATTCCTATGTGTCCTCTCCCCCTCCACACACACAGATCAAGAGGTGGGAGCCCAGGTCACCCAGGAACCTGCCTGAGGTTAACATCACTGAGTGGCCACATCACTGAGTGGCAGAAAAGGCATCTAGACCCAGACCGTCCCCCTCCGAGCACCACCCTCCGCACCCCTCCTCCCCACACATACACACAGACAGGGGAAACCTGGGAGCCACCGGTGAAGCTAAAAAAACCACCTCAGGAATATTTTCTGTGCTTCTCATTCGCTCACTTTCCAGATGATGGGCTGAGCAGAATACTAGCCATTTCGACATACAACTGGCTGGCTGAAAGCTGCTTCTGCTGCTCTGGTGTGCTTTAGGGGTTGGTGGGGAGAAGATGGGCATCTTGAAGGAAAGAAGAAGGTGAGAGGCAGGGAAGGGAGGGAAGAGGGGGCCCGGGAGACTTTCTCCTGGGCTCGTGTGATGGCTTAGTGGGTTACAGCAGGAGGAAGCTGGAGGGAAAGATCAGCCCATTAAAGTGTGGCAGTAAATCTGCCATTCATTCTGGTTATGCCTGGGGGAGAGGAGAGAAACACAAGCAGGCTGGGGTGGTGGCTCACGCTTGTCATCCCAACACTGTGGGAGGCCGAGGTGGGCAGGTCACTTGAGGTCAGGAGTTTGAGACCAGCCTGGCCAACACAGTGAAACCCCATCTCTATCAAAAATACAAAAAAAAAAAAAAAAAAGTTAGCCAGGTGTGGTGGCACATGCCTGTAATCCCAGCTACTGGGGAGGCTGAGGCAGGAGGACTGCTTGAACCCAGGAGGCGGAGGTTACAATGAACCAAGATCGTGCCACTGGACTCCAGCCTGGGTGACGCAGTGAGACTCTGTGAAGGAAGGAAGGAAGGAAGGAAGGAAGGAAGGAAGGAAGGAAGGGAGGGAGGGAGGGAGGGAGGGAGGGAGGGAGGGAGGGAAGGAAGGAAGGAAATGGCAGAGTTGGGCAAGGGGTGGGGGTTTTGGGGGATGCTCAGGCCACATTGAATTCTTGCGAGGGCTCCTGAGCAGCACACCTGGGTGACACTGCCATAGCTCACAAACCTGCAATCAGGGCCCACCCGCCAGCTCTGTCCATTTATACTAGCAGGTACCTGGCTGATGGCCGGAGTCCTTGATGACATGGACATCCATGGACCCACTCAGTTTACAGAGGGCAAGCACTCTTGCTCCCTCCTACCTTGGCCACAGCAATGCCCTCAGTCCACACTAACCCTGCATCATGCATTGCAGGAGCCGTGGAGCTCCGGGAATGGCAGGAATAAAATACGGGTTCTCTGGTGGTCAGTCACCCTGCTGTTATTTATCTAGGACTTGCACTGTTTTCCCTTCTCAAATAACAGCTCTCCTTTGACCAGCAATAGTCAGCCTCTGGTGTGCAAATGCCAGAAGGGAAAGGAGAATTTTACTGTCTCACCACCCTTAAGAGACCAAGAACCATGACGGACTTGCCATGCATTTCTCTGCCCGACAGTGGCGACAGCTGAGCCTGCATAGCTTCTGGCATGTGCCAGGCAACTGAGAGGCTGCAGAACTCCCTGGGTGGAGGGGCCTTTCGCAGAAAGGATACATCACGCCTGCATGAGTCCTAACAAGAACATTCTAGGAAAATAGGAGGCTGTCTCCAAATTGTAAGTTATGGGTATTTTTAATTTGTACGTTTTCAATTTTTCTATAAAGTGTTCATATAACATAAAACTTACTTTTAATTAAAAAGATCAGATTCCACTTATCCTAATATAGACAGTAGTATAATGGTTAAGACACACCCTGGCGCCATTATTATGCACTGCATGTCTGTCAAAATATGAACCTCCAAAATACATATACCTACTATGGACCCACAAAAATTAAAACCTACATTTAAAAAACACAGAAAGATGGGCCAGGCACAGTGGCTCACGCCTGTAATCCTGGTACTTTGGGAGGCCGAGGCGGGTGGATTGCGAGGTCAGGAGTTCAAGACCAGCCAGCCTGGCCAACACAGTGAAACCCCATCTCTACTAAAAATACAAAAATTGTCCAGGTGCGGTGGCACGAGCCTGTAATCCTAGCTACTGGAGAGGCGGAGGCAGGAGAATCGCTTGAACCCAGGAGGCAGAGGTTGCAGTGAGCTGAGATCGTACAACTGCACTCCAGCCTGGGCAACAGAGAGAGACTCCGTCTCAAAAACAAAACAAAACAAAAACCAGAAAAGAAAAATACTTCATAATTTTACCTATAGGAAGATTCTTAAAAAGTCAGCCTCATAGAAACAGAGTGGGAGGGTGGTTACCAGAGGCTGGGGGGCTGCAGGAGAGGAAACGAGGACATTTTGGTCAATGGTTCCAAAGTTTCAGTTAGGAGGGTCACATTCTGAAGACCTATGGGGCAGCCTGGTGACTCTAGTGTACTTGAAAGTTGCTAAGTGAGTGGATCTTAAATATTCTCATTACAACAAAAAAGTATGTGTGGGGGTGGAACTGTTAATTAGCTCGATTTAATCATTGCACAATTGACGCACATAGCAAAACACTAAGTGGTATACCATACATGTCGACAATCTTTAAATTTGTCAATCAACCTTAGTAAAGCTGAAAAGCACAGTATAAACCTCAGCAGCACCTTTTACCAGGTTCTGGGCCTTGAGGAAGTTAACTTCTCTGTGCCTGGTTTGCTCGTCTAGGAAATGGGGCTGGTAAGAGCTCATTTGTCATTGTGCAGGTTAAACAAGATAATCCACACATAACATTTGTATCTGTAGAGCAAGCACTCAACAGATGCTAGCCATCTTCCTTATGACGGGTCTTGTTTTCTGTCTTTTTTTCTCCCAGAACACGTTAGCCTCAGTCTTTGGGGATGAAAGGAGGAGCACCCAGTCGTACGGTTGCTCCCCGGTTCTTCCCAGGCCACAATTCCCAGCCTCCCTCGCAGCAGGCGTGATGTGACCAGGTTCCAGCCAAGGGAGCACGAGCGGAGAGGGGCATGTGCTCCCTCCAGCCCAGGTCACACATACCTCTCATGGTGGACCCTGTCTTCTCTCTCCCCAGCAGCTACATACACACAGAGCTGGAGCCACGTCACGAAAGGGGCCAGGGTTCTGAGTGACGGCATGGGCAGTGGTCACAGACCAAACAACCAGCTCTGGCCTCCAGGAGAACAAGAAATAAGGTCTCCCAATGCTGCCCTCCTGAGGTGATGGGGTTCATTAGAGCAGCTGCCAC
Source organism: Chlorocebus sabaeus (assembly GCF_047675955.1). NCBI lineage: Eukaryota > Metazoa > Chordata > Mammalia > Primates > Cercopithecidae > Chlorocebus > Chlorocebus sabaeus. Next base: position 126,186,376 of record NC_132914.1, on the reverse strand, counting down.
TTCCTGTTGGCATGCTGGTCATCTCATGGCTTTGCTCCGAATGCAGCCCAGTTCCGCTGCAGTCCAAGGTCCCCAAGGGACAGCTTGCTCATTCAGCCATGTGGTAGCGACACTCTACAGAGATTCAGGGAACACCAGAGACCATGCTCCTGTATAAAGCACAAACAATGGATTCTCCTGGCAAAACTCAAAGGAAGGTTGAGCTCACTAATGAGGAATGATGAGGGCAGTGGCGCACAGGAAGGGAGAGAGGAGGGGAGGGAGGGAGAGAGGAAGGGAGGGAGAAAGGAAGGGAGGAAGAGAGAGAGGGAGAAAGGGAGAGAGGAAGGGACAGAGGGCGGGATGGAGGGAGAAAGGGAATAAAGAAGGGAGGAAGGGAGGGAGTTAGGGAGGGAGGGAGAGAGGAAAGGAGGGAAGAAGGGAGGGAGAAATGGAGGGAGAGAGGAGGCAAGGGAGGGAGGTAGATAGGGAGGGAGGGAGAAAGAGGAAGGGAGAGAAGGAGAGTGGGAAGGAGAGAGTTAGGTAGGAAGGGAAGTAGAGAGGGAGGGAGGGAGGGAGGAGGAGGGGAAGAAGGAAGTCAGGAGGGAGGAAGGGAGAAAGGAAGGAAAGAGGGAGAGAAATCAAAGAAAATGGGAGTAAAGAACAGATGAAGAAAAGGAGGGAAGAAGAAAGGAGGGAGATGAAGGAAGGAAAAAGGGAGGGAGAGAGGAAGGGAGGGCAAAAGGAAGACAATTTCTGAGCCAAAGGGATTTACATGGGATCTAAGCACCCAGGCAGGAGAAGGCAATCCTATCGTTTTGCCGCGTGGCACTCAGCACCAGTACCTGTGATTGGCATGAAACTGTCAGAGACTACTTGCTAGGCATGGGAATAAAATCTGACAGGTGCCAATGATTGGGCGGGATGACTGCTGTCATCTGCGACTTTGAAAAGAAAAAGAAAAGAGAGCAGTTAAGTACAACTGTGTGGCGTGCTGCATCGCTCACTATCAGAGGAAAATAGCGAAACATGCCCTCTGGAAGGGTTGCCCCTGGTACGCTGGGGCAAAATCATCCCTTCCAGTACTCACTGAGCATCCGGTCCACACCAGGGTCCCTGCGAGGGAGAGCTGATGAGTAAAGCTGCCCTCGGGAAGCTTCCAGGCTGGGGACTGGGGTTTATAGATGGCAAAGAGTGCAGTGTATTCAGACACACGTGCAGGGACAGAGGAAACACAAGTGGGAACCCCAGTAACACTGGGTGGCCAAGAAAAGTCCTTCCAGGGTGATTTCAACCAAGAAACAATTGAGGAGGCGCCCGCCGCGGGCGCAGCTCGGTTAGAGACGGAGGGTGAGCAGAACTCAGGCAGTGGACAGAGAAGCCTGGAAAGAGAAGGGGGCAGCGCGGGCCGTGCAAGGCCTCAGAAGCCGGGGAAGAAGTGGCATTTTCTTCTAGGTCCAATGGGGACACCACCAGAGGGCCCTCAGCTGCGGGATAGAAGTGAACTTTCACTTGGTGCCTGTGGCTGCGGGGAGGGAGTGGGCGGGCTGGAAGGAGGAGGCTGCTGGAACAGCCCGGGGAAGAGCCCACAGCGCCTCGGTCGGGAGTGCAGTGGAGATGGGGTCCAGCTGCGTTTGGAGACAGAGCTCAGGAGAAGTGGGACAGACGGGAAGCAGGGCTCAGGGAAGAGAGCGCGGCGGGCTTGGGAGCCCAGGGCCCAGGACGGTGTGCCCAGCCGCTTGTGCACGCACCTGCAACAAGGAGGGGCTGAGGCTCCAGGCAGGCTGCCCCGTGCGGCGTTATCCCTAAGGCTGCAGCCCGCGGGGGTCCTCCACAGGACCCTGGCCCAGCTTCTACCAGTGCCAACAAGTCACCGTCCTCCTCCTTCTGAATTCCAGGATACCCCAGAAACGGCCTTCGGAGTTGATTCCTACAGCAGTGTTGTTTTGATGCGAGCCAAGCAGGCCGCCTACCAGGGACTGCATTTGTCGGTGCTGACACAGATCACCAGGAGGCCTCCAGGAAGCGCACACAGGCAGAGGCAGGGGGAGGGGAGGGTCTCTCCACACCTGGCCCATCAACTATTCACAGTTCCCAGCTGGAGCCTGCGGGCTCACACTCCTGGCAGGTGCCCAGCAGGTTTTGCACAGCAACAGGTGCACCCACGCGAGGGCCCAGGAGATGGCGGAAAGCAAGTGTCAGGATGACGCAGAGATGCCTCCTCCTGTTCTCAGAAGTGGGGACTGAGCTCACAGAGGGAAGGAAGCTCTTCTCTCTCTGTATTTTCAGAGAATTCCAGACACGATGCAAGCAGGATGCTCCCTGCTTGGTCAGGAGTGAGGCGGCCAGGAGGAGCCCCGAGGGCCTCCGCACCTTGGTGACAGCCCAGCATCCGTGTCTGAGCAGTGAGCCCCACCTCGTGGCTCACCCGCGTCCTGGTCCTGCTCGCCGCGCCGCAGCTTAGTGCACACTCAGCTCAGTGCACACCCAGCTCGGTGCATACCTGCCGCAGGGGCTGCGCAGTCAGCCAGGGGCTTTCCTTCCCACCTCATGCTGCATCCAGGGGCATCTACACCCAGGGTGGGACTCAGAAATGGTCCCTTCTGCCACAAACACAGAATCAGGGTGAGAAGAACAACTTTAGGAAACAGTTAGGTGGAAAACAGGAGAGAAGGGGAGGGAGGGAGACAGGGAGAGAGACAGAGAGAGCGAGCGAGAGAGAGAGCTAGAGACTGAGACAGAGGTAGAAACAGAGACAGAGGAACAGACAATGAGAGACAGAAACAGAGACTGAAGGGGAGAAAAGCTACAGAAACAGAGACAGAGACAGACAAGGAGATGATGAGACAGAGGGAGAGGGAGAGAAAAAGGGAGGCACGGCAGGAAAGGGGAGGCACAGTGAGGAGGAGCTGCCAGGGCAGCAGCAGGGAGGGGGAAAGCAGGGCCATTTGTACTCCCGGCCTGAGCTCAGGCTCTGCAGTCAGACCCAGTTCTCACCCAGCTCCTCAACCCACCCAACTGGCCCAAGGCAAGGGACCCACCCTCCCTAACTCACTGGAGAATCTGTGTCCCTGACAATACACTAGCCTGGGCACCCAATCACAGCCCCCACACAGGCTGTCCCTACGCTGCTCCAGTGAGGTTTACATCTGTTGTCCTACTATTATTATTATTATTATTATTTGAGACGATGTCTCGCACTGTCACCCAGGCGGGAGTGCAGTGGCATGATCTTGGCTCACTGCAACCTCCACCTTCTGGGTTCAAGTGACTCTTGTGCCTCAGCCTCCTGAGTAGCTAGGATTACAGGCGCCTGCCACCCTGCTCAGCTAATTTGTTGTATTTTTAGTAGAGATAGGGTTTTGCCATGTTGGCCTTGAACTCTTGACCTCAAGTGATCCACGTGCCTCGGCCTGCCAAAGTGCTGGGAAGACAGTCGTGAGCCACTGTGCCCAGCCTGGTGTGCTTGTATTATTATTATTCCACTCTCAAATGCTTCTCAATATCGCACAGTAAGTAAACAGGTCACACTACTTCCAAATCCATGTAAGTTTTGCATTAACCTCCAATTTAGTTCACACACGCTTTGCCCCACGTTTCCTCTAGGCTTAACTGGAAATCCAATCAATGCAGCAGGGTCTCCATCTCGGATTTCATGCTGAGGACCTACTGTGTGCTGTGCACTGGCTGGTGCTTACACATCCTGGATGAGTTTAATTTCCAAGAATTACATGTTATGTTATGTTAAAACATTTTTAAAAATAAGAGAGAACTAATATTTTATGTAATGTTGGCCAGTCGCCTCCCCAAATCCATAAGTAGAACGTGACTCGAAGTGAGAGTGAGACAGGAATTACTCCCTGGGTTCGCAGTGCCCTGCATCCTGCTGTGGGCTGGTCCCCGCACTTAAACATAAGTGCTTTCTATACTCCACGGCTCCCCCTAGTGCGCAGCACCGCAAGCCCTGAATGTGGTGGACTAGTCTCCGTTTTTGTCCCAGAGAGAGGCAATGGTGCATGTGCCCTCCCTCAGCTATTCCCCAAAAAGAGGTCATTATCTCCACTCTCCCGAAGAAGCACCGAGCAGAGGACAGGAGGAGCGTCCAGGATCACTCAGCTTCCAAGTGCAAAACTTGAGATCTCAGCCCAGCCCTGCCTGAATGAAAGTTTGGAGGCTGATGTTTTCCACAGGGCCTCACATTTCCCAAACGTTAAACTGTTAACTGACTATTAAAGCCATTAGTGTTTGAAGAAAAATAAGCTATCTTTAGTGAAAATGCCAGTCACATAGAACACTATAGCCAGAGCCCGGCCCAGAATACCCACTGGACAAATGCTGGCTCTGGTCATTGTCATTATTCCAGAACTTACGTTTTTCTGTGCACCATCCAAACAGAACCTCCCAGCAAAATAGGTTTGAGCTGCACTTTAAAAGTCTGACCCTGGGAGAGTGTATAGATTCACAGTTTCTATTAAATGTCAAATGGATTTTAATTTTGAAGCTATAAAACAGAGCAATAAAATACCTAGGAAAATAGCTCAACACTTTTCTACTTCTTAAAAGGAGAAATAACAGGATTGTGGTGGTAATGAAAAATCAATCTTTAGTAGGTCTGGAAAGCTTTGCTTAAATTGAAGTTTTCCAGGGGTGAGGTATATAAAAATAGAGATTATTCTGTTCCTACCAGGGCTGAATATGCTTAATCATCATTTTTTTAAAAAAAGGTTTTTCATTCAGTTCGGTAGGCTGTCCTCATAAGCTCCCTAAGGCAAACTTCCCTCCGGATTCCCATCATCTTTGTGCCAACAGCTGCCACCCCCACCCCGGGGCCCTGCGCTTACCACTCACCTGTCAACACACATTCAGTGCCAGGCGCTGCCTGGGTGCTGGGGCTGCGTGCAGAAGAGCACAAAACCCCCCAGGTGAGGCCTCGCTTCCCCATTTTACAGTTGGAGAAATTGCTCTCCTGGATCTAACAGTCTGAGGGGTGTGGGGAGGAGGGTGTGGGGAGCAAGCCAGGACGGAAACAAGAAAATAAGATGGGGAAGGGTGGTGAAAAGAGGCTGCGGACTCAAGTTACCCGTGAGGGAGGAGCAGAGATGCCCACGTGGCTGCAGAGCAGCAAAGGCAGAGTGGTAGGCAGTGGTTAGCTCAGGGACAGCTTGGTGGCCATCAGAAAAAGTCTGGCCTTTCTTCCAAGTGCAGCCGGCCACCCCTGGGGCGTTTCAGGCAGGGGTGCTGGCTGGTCTGCACGCCCTCTCAGCTCAGCCCTGGCTCCCAGGAGAACTCTGCTGTCTCCTCCTCTCCAATTGCACCAGGGACTCCTACTCCCAGCCCCTCACTGGATAGAGAAAGATGCAGTGGTTGCAGGGGAAACAAACATAAGGTTTTCTCCAACAAGACCCTTGAATCCCCTTGAACAATCTTCCATCATCTCAAATGTGATGCATTAATTACCTGAAACAGTCCTCTTTCTGGAGGTCCCATCTCCGCCACTGTGAACACATTCTTTCCTCCTCTGCAGCCAGCTGCATTGGCGCCACTGAAAACTCTTCCCCTGCCTTCTTCCTAGAGCTAGTTCTCTTTTTCTTTATTTCTGAGACAGAGTTTTGCTCTGTTACCCAGGCTGGAGTGCAGTGGCAAGATCTAGGCTCACAGCAACTTCCATCACCCAAGTTAAAGCGATCCTCTCACCTCAGCCTCCCCAGTAGTTGGGACTACAGGCACGAGCCACCACATCTGGCCAATTTTTTTTCCTTCCTTCCTTCCTTCCTTCCTTCCTTCCTTCCTTCCTTCCTTCCTTCCTTCCTTCCTTCCTTCCTTCCTCCCTCTCTCCCTCCCTCCCTCCCTTCCTCCCTTTCTTTTTTTTTTTTTTAAAGCAGAGACAGAACTTTGCCATGTTGCCCAGGCTGTTCTTGAACTCCTGAGCTCAAGCAATGTGCTTGCCTCAGCCTCCCAAAATGCTGGGATTACAGGCGTGAGCCACCACGCCTGCCTCTGGGACTAGTCTTCTATTGCTGCATAACAAATAGCCACAAACTTGGAACTTAAAATGACACCCATGTATTGTCTCATGGTTTCTGCAGGTCAAAATTCAGGCACAGACATGGCAGAGCTGACTTTTCAGCTCAGCGTCCCACGAGCCTGAGATGAAGGTGTGGGCTGGGCTGGGCTCCTGTCTGGAGCTTGGAGTCTTCCTTGAAGCTCACAAAGTTGTCAGCAGAATTCAGTTTCTGTGGTTGTAGGACCCAGGCCATCTTTCTCCCACTGGCTGTCAATCAGGGGTCGCCCCCAGCTCCTAGAGGCTGCCCAAAGTTCCTTGCCATGTGGCTCCCTCCACAGGTCCCAGTCTCTCTGAATTCTTCTGTCCTTGGCCTCTAGATCTAAATTTAAAAGGCTCTGATGATGAGGTGAGGCCCACACAGTTCATGTCTTTGATTGATTCAAAGTCAACTGATTAGTTACCTTAATCACATCTGCAAAATCCCTCTTGCCACATAACCCACCACAACAGCCGAACACCAGGAGGCAGAGGCCATAGGGCATCTCAGAACTCTGCTCACCACACTCCCCTGTGCCCCACGCTCCTTACATCTGAGTCCCCTTTCACCTAGGCCATTCCTTCCCTAACACCTCCCACACTGCACTACGCCTAACTCTTCCAATGCATTGCACTCTCGTACCCCTAAACTTTTGCCCAGGTGGCTCCCGCTACTGTGAATGCCTTTCCCTGCCTAGAGAATCTCATCCTTTGAGGCCCAGCTCAACGTCCCTAGCAATCTCTTCACACTAATAACACAAAATGCCAGGGTGACGAGGCTCCAGGTCTGGCTCTGACACTTACAAACTAGTTAACTGGGCTTCTCTATGCCTCAGTTCCCCCACCGGTCCAACAGTGATTATGAAGGTGTCGGCATCATGGCATCATTGTGAGAGCTCATGGAGTCCATCCATGTAAAGCAGCGGGAACCGTGTCCATCACAGGGTGAACATTTGACAAGGGGTCAAATTGTGGGGTAAATGTTTGTGTTTCTGCAAATTCACACGCTGAACTGCTCACCCCCAAGGGGACGGCAGGAGGTGAGGTCTTGGGAGGTGACTGGGTCATGAGGATGGAAAGATTGGTGTCTAACTTATTGTTTTGAGACAGGGTCTCACTCTGTCACCCAGGCTAGAGGACAGCCATGCCATCACGGCTCCCCTGTAGCCTCCACCTCTCAGGCTCCTGTGATCCTCCCATCTCAGCCTCTCGAGTAGCTGGGATTACAGGCGTCTGCCACCACCCCCAGATAATATTTTACTTTTTTTTGTAGAGACAGGGTTTCTCCATGGTGGCCAGGCTGGCCCCAAACTCCTGGGCTCAAGCAATGTGGCCTCCCAAAGTGCTGGGATTACAGGCATGAGCCAGCGCAACTGACCGAGATCAGTGTCCTTATAAAAGGGACCCCAGAGAACTGTCTCGGCCCTTCCACCACGTGAGGACACAGGGAGAAGACAGCTGGCTATCAGGTGCCCATCTTGGACTGCAGCCTCCAGGACTGTGAGAGATAAATGTTTGTTGCCTAAGTCCCCAGTCTATGGTGTTCTGTTACCACAGCTGGAACAGACTAAGACAGGTGTCACTCGTGATGGGCCGACAATGCAGAGGGCATGCTACCTGATGCTATGCTCTGCCATCTGCACACCACCCACAGCCGACTGTGCATTCCTCAGGACTTGCACCCTTTCTGTTTCATTTCTTCACCTCCAGGACCTGGCTCAGTGCTGGGAATATCGTAAGAACTCCACAAAAGCTCTCTGCCTAACATGCCTGTGCATGATAGGAGCCAACACACGTTAATTTTCACGTAGAGAGAGAAAAAATCACCTTTTTGCTTTTGTTTTGAGATGGAGTCTCACTCTCACCCAGGCTGGAGTGCAATGGTGCGATCTCGGCTCACTGCAACCTCCACCCCCCAGGCTCAAGTGATTCTCCTGCCTCAGCCTCCTGAGTAGCTGGGATTACAGGCACCCACCACCACGCCCAGCTAATTCTTGCATTTTAGTGGAGACAGGGTTTCACCATGTTGCTCAGGCTAGTCTCAAACTCCTGACCTCAAGTGATCCACCCACCTCGGCCTCCCAAAGTGCTGGGATTATAGGTGTGAGCCACTGCGCCCGGCCTCCCACTGTTGTTTTATCACATCAAGTCCTTCCTATTTTCTGGCCCATACGACTCTGGACTCAACCCCACTCCACTGCCGAACCCACAGCAGGCCCTCCTGCGACAGCTGACACCTCTTCTGTCTGGAGTGAAGAGGACAGTGATGGCCAGAGGCAGCCCTGACCCTGGGACCAGACGTCACCCTTGATGTGTCCTCCTCGGGTAACCCACTGTCGTTGGTGTGCACAGTGTACTCTGGCTGAGTTACATTTCTCATTTGTCAGTGGAAAAGGGGTATCCCTGATCCAGAGCAGAGCTCACAGGCTGGCAGTAAATCTCCCCACAAATGTGTAACTAGGTCCCTATCACGTTTAAAAGAATTATTTTGGCTGGGCACAGTGGCTCACACCTGTAATCCCAGCACTCTGGGAGGCCAAGGCGGGCAGATCATGAGATCAGGGGTTCAAGACCAGCCTGGCCAATAAGGTAAAACCCTGTCTTTACTAAAAATACAAAACTTAGTGGGCATGGTGGAGCACATCTGTTGTCCCAGCTACTCATGAGGCTGAGATAGAATAATCGCTTGAACCCCGGGAGGCCGAGGTTGCAGGGAGCCGAGATCACACCACCGCACTCCAGCCTTGGCTGGATGGAGAGAGACTCCATCTCAAAAAAAGAAAAAAAAAAGGAATCATTTTAGAATTTGACTGAGTTGTCTACATTTATAAATTGGTAATACCCACATAAGAATCAGACTTTCAGCCGCTCTTCAACAGCAGCAAGGGCTTCCTGTCTGACCCCAGGGTCCCTAGGTTGCACCTGACCAGGCCACTTCACCCCCTGTATACCTGTGTGCCCTCCAGACACCTAAGCTTGAACCTCCTGCCTAGCACAGGCCACGCTGTGTTCGACTCCCTCCACTCGTTCCTTGCCCACATCTGTTTGTCAGCAAGTCTTTCCCCAAAGACCTCACTGCTGCTGCCCAGGCTAACTGATGCTCTGCTATAACCATTGCTGGTGTCTTCGTCCTGTTCCTTCTTAGACGAGATGTGAATATTCATTCAAAGACTCTGGACATTGTGTCTGGACCCAGAGCTAGCCCTGCAGGTCTGCAACAGACAGCTAGGAGAACGTGTGACTGCCCCGATCCCACCATACAAGGCAGCTCACTCTACCCTTGAAGGCATGACGTGTGGGACCCCTCACTGGAGCACATACACACGGGGCCGCCGTAGGACACAGGTGTCAGCAAGGGTGGAGGGGGACAGAGTCCTGGTTACCAAATAAACTGCCTGACCCACAGAATGTGTGTTATGGTTTCCCAAAAAAAAGGTCATATTTCTTTTCCTTTTGTTGGTTTAGTTTTCATGATGGTTAATTTTATGTGTCAGTGTGCCTGGGCTGAGGGATGTCCAGATGGCTGGTGACGCCTTATTTCTGGGTGTGTGTGTGAGGCTGTTTCTGGAAGAGATTAGCATTTGAATCTGTGAACTGAAGAGGGAAGCTGCACCCTCAGCAATGCAGGCCAGCACCATCCAATCCGAATAGAACAAAAAGGCGGAGGAAGGGAAATCTTCCTGCTTCTTGAGCTGGGACATCCATCTTCTTCTGCACAGAGACATCTGAGCTCCTGAGTCTCGGCATTTCAGACTCCAAGAATGTACGATAATTCATCTTTCTTTGCCTGCCTTATTCCACTTACTATAATTTCCTCCAGTTCCAGCCATGTTGCTATAAGTGACATAGCTCCTTCTTTTTTATGGCTGAATAGTACTCCACTGGGTATATGTACCACATTTTCCTCATATATTCATCTGCTGATGGACACTTAGGTTGATTCCATACCTTGGCTATTGTGAGTGGTGCTTTGATAAACATAGAGGTGCAGGTGTCTCTTCCATATGCTGACCTCCTTCTTTTGGATTAACACCCCTGATTCTTGGGCGCTTTAGCCTTGTACTGAATTGCACCACTGGCTTTCCTGCACCTCCAGCTTGCAGACAACAGATAATGGAACTTTCTGGCTTCCATAATCATGTCAGCCAATTGCTATAAGAAATCTCCTCACATATTTATATATATCTCCTACTGGTTCTGTTTCTCTGGGGAACCCTGACTAATACCATTTTTTAATAAAAGATTCACAAAATGAAAAGAATAAGGAATGCCCGTTAACTGTCACCCATATCCTTTACTGTATGTAAAATCAGTTTTCTGTTTTGAAAAATAGTTAACTGGGGTATTAAACGTACAGTCTAACATGTTGAACTTCATCTTTTTACACCGGTTTCTTTACATTCTCAATTAGAAAATAAAAGTGAATGCAGAACGACTAACTGCACATTTAACACTGATTTGAATAGCAAGCATGGTAAAATATACTCCATATGCGTACATGACTAAAGCTGCCGCTCTGACATGGACATTCCTTCTTAAAAAATGGAATGCAGGTTCCAACGCATATGGAAATACTTATTTATTTATTTATTTATTTTTGAGACACCCAGCTCTGTCACCCAGGCTGGAGTGCATTGGTACAATCTCGGCACAATCTTGGCTCACTGCAACCTCCACCTCCTAGGTTCAAGTGATTCTCCTGCCTCAGTCTCCCGAGTAGCCAGGGTTACAGGCACCCACTACCACACCTGGCTAATTTTCATATTTTTAGTAGAGACAGGGTTTTGCCATGTTTGCCAGGCTTGTCTCAAACTCCTAACTTCTGGCAATCCACCCACCTCAGCCTCCTAAAGTACCGGGATTACAGGCGTGAGCCACCGTGCCCGGCCTCATATTTAACATTAATCTTGCCAACACTGGCAACCCACTAGTGGTTCCTTTCATCTGAGTTTCTTAGTCAAGATTCATAGAACCATAGTCCCTGACTTATTTAAAATGCATATTGTTTTTAAAGCAACAGCTCCTACCCCGTGCTAGGTAAAACTGGAAGGAGACTGCAAAGAAAACCAAACCAAACCAGGTGCGACATCCATGTCTAGCGCACTCTTTCAACATGTGTTAAGAATCGCAGCCTCCCCCAACATAAAACCAGAAGAGTTTGATTTTTTTTAACATCTTTTGTGAAATGAACATGAAAGTGCTGGAATCAAAATAAGTCTGCAACTAGACTCCCTGAGTGCCGCAGAGTTGTGTCTGATGGCTCACAGGAAGCCGGTAACTAGCAGAAATGACCTGAATACATCGGAGGCACGATAGTGATTTGCAAACATTAAACGCAACATCTTACAAGAGGTTGTGTGAAATAGGAAGAGCCAAACTGCTTTCATTCTCCTGTTTAGCCTAATATATCCACTTATAAGGGATTGCTATTTAGACGTTCACCGATAAAGTTGGAGTGCTTTCTTTGGTCCTTTGAAACTGAGCTATAAAGTAAATAGACGTTGCCTTTTGGGAGATGGAAAAAAAAAAAAAAATCCAGAACACTTTGCCAGAGTGGAGATTAATATTCGCTGACCTGAAGCTTGGCTGGAGTTGATTTTGAGAGATACAGAATATGGTAAAAAGCAATAAGCCTTTGTTTGGAGAATCAACAAGTAACTACTGAAAACTCTTCCTATCCAGATATTATTTGGGCTTTTAGATATTATTATCAAAAGAGAAACCTTCAGTGCTACCTACGCCTTTTGTAGACAATAACAGACAAATGCCTGGGTCCCACCTTTGCTACTTCCTTCCCCTTCCCGGGATGGTCAGTGCATTCATTCACGACTTGCTGATACCTCACGGCTTGCAATCTCTATCCCCACCCTCCTGCCGCCCCCCACCACCCTACCACCCCCCACCCCCCTGCCGCCCCCCACCACCCACCGCCCCATGAAGCTTTCATGTTGTTTGTGCTGGAATTTGTTTACAACTCTGTGAGAAGCAGGCAGTGAAAAGCATGACACGTCATCACACTACAGAAAGGGAAAGTGAACTTGAATTAAACATCTGCTGCAGGAAATCGTAAAAACTGAATATTCAAGTATTTGAGTTTTCAGTTTTTAAAGCATAGCTTTCTGGATTTTGGAAGAGCATATGTGCTTTAATAAAGACGGTTAGTAGTAGAAGCTAATATTTTTTTAAGAAGCTAATTTTCGCTGAACGTAGTGCTCATGCCTATAATCCCAGTACTTCAGGAGGCCAAGCAGGTGGGTCGCTTGAGGCCAGAAGTTTGAGACCAGCCTGGGCAAAAAGGCGAGATCCTGTCTCTACAAAAAATAAACAAAATTAGCCAGGTGTGGTGGCGCATGTCTGTAGTCCCAGCTACTTAGGAGGCTGAGGTGGGAGGATCGCTTGAGCCCAGAAGGTCAAGGCTGTAGTAAGGCATGATCACACCACTGCACTGTGTCTGGGCTGCACAGTGAGACCCTGTCTCAAAAAAAAAAAAAAGAAAGAAAGAAAAAAGATTTTTATTTACTAGGGATACGAAGTGACAATGCCTTCCTTTTTTTTTTTTTTTTTTTTTTGAGACAGAGTCTCACTCTGTTGCTCAGATACAGCGCAGTGGCGTGATCCTGGTCCACTGTAACCTCCCTCTCCCGGGTTCAAGTGATTATCCTGCCTCAGCCTCCGAGTAGCTGGAATTACAGGCATGCACCACGCCCAGCATTATTTTTTTTAAATCTTTTTAGTAGAGACAGGGTTTCACCATGTTGCCCAGGCTGGTCTCAAACTCATGACCTCAAATGATCCTCCCACCTCAGCCTCCCAAAGTGCTGGGATGACAGGCGTGAGCCAGTGCACCACTGCACCCAGCCAACACCTTCCCTTCTGATAACACTGGTGTTTAGGGAGCTCTGGGCATGCGTCGTGCGCACCGCTAAAGCTCTGCCATCAACGCATTCAGCGTATGTCACAACTCTAAGAGGCAGGTGTTACGATAAGCTTCACTTATCCGGAAGGCAAAGTGGGGCTTGGAGACTCGGCCAGGGTCACTCCCTGCAGGAGGCACTCTGGGTGTCGGATGCAGGCAAACCCTGGAGGACCAATCCCCAGAACCATCTGTGGCCCCCTACACTGGGCAGTACCTTTCCATGCTCCTGGGAGGTGACGGCACACGTGTGTACCCCAGAAGTCACCGGATAACCAGCTAAACCAAGGGACAGGTACATGGCCCTTTCTTCTATTTCCCGATGTACACACGTGTTCATGTATTTACGCAGGAACCCTGCATAGTTTGTGCATTTGTTTCAAGGAATGAAAAGTGATCACATAAGCGCTCGTCCTCTGAAGCCAGCAGATGTTCCATAAATACAAGGTTGTATCTGAGACTACCCATTTCAGAAATCAGAAATCCAGACATCTCAGAGGTGACGTGTCTTTCCCAGCTCTGTACAGCAACTTGGCAACAGAATCAAGAATGGAACTCAATGCTCCTGTTCCCTAGGCTTCTGCTAGTGGCACACCCCGGTGGCTGCCCAGGTGATAACAGAAGATAGCATGCTGTCTGCAGGGCTCCGGCTAGGACAGGAATACTGAGCGCTAACGGAAAGACTCTCTCCATTAAACACAGGAAAACTATTCAGACGAGGTGAGTGAATGGAGGGAAAGAACTTTTCTTTACCTGAGGATTGGAAAACAGTAGCCCTGTGACTTCGTGCTTCACCACGGCAGCATTCCCGGGGATGTTCCTGGCCAACACCGGAACTTCTAAATCCATCGCCTGGAGGAGACAGGAGGAAAGGGGGCAGAAGGCAGTCATTTCAAGAGCCTCTGCGGCAAGGTGAGCCAGTGTGGGGCGGAATAACTTCTCGGGTTAACTGGACCTCTGGCACCTCACAAAAAATATGCCTTGCCAAAACGAGATCCCAATCTCAACAGCACGTTTGAAAATACATCTGAATTTTAATTACTTACTATGTTTGGAAGCTCTGAAACACTATATACTGTAATCGCTTGTCTGACATAATTATTGCAGTGTTACAAAGAAGCCCCTCTCTCTGGATGCTCATTTGATACCTCTTCACCGACCACCTGGAGGATGTGTTTTTAATCACCATCGTCTCTTTCCCTGAGGGAGCCATTTCCTTCCAGCACAGGCAAGGGAGTATGAATGCCACAAAAACCAAACTCAGCTCTCTGGCATGCAGACAAAAGGAAAAGGAAAACGATTTATCCTTCCAATGAGTCACGAAGCCGACTTTCCATTTCCGAAGGTCTGGAGATAGGCACCTGATACCCCAGAGCCTGGCAGCAGCTGGCAGCTGGGCCACAGGACGACAGCCCCACAGCACAGCGTGCAGCCCCGGCCCCGCCTGCCTGGACAGGAGGCATTTTGCGAGTTCTCTTTCTACAGTGCTCGAAGCTCAGTGATGTCAGGTCGAAAGGAAACAGAAGCCAACTTCAAGGGGATCCCACCGACCACGGCAGGACAATGTTGCAACATCAAAAAAAATAATGACTGTAACAGATGGTAACACACTAAACTTCAAAAATACCTGATTCCCTAGTGATGAGAGGGAAATGAAAGGAAAGAGGAGGAGGAGGAAGAGGAAAAGTAGGAGGAAGAAAAGGGAAGGCTCTTCTCTGCAGAAGGATCTGCGTGTATTCTAAGTGTAGACAGAAGAGCAGAATTAGAAAATCCTCACACTGTAACCCCCAGTGTAATGAGTGATTCAGGCGAGGATTGGGGATCAACAGTGGATCCCAGTGGATCTGGATCAAATCCGTTAAGTAAAAGGTCATCAGGAAACAGGATGGTCTCCGACTTACAATGATTCTGCTTAAGATTTTTTGACTTCATGGTGCTGCAAAAGCAACACATGTTCAGTAAAAACCATATTTCAGCAACAATATAACCATTCTGTTTTTCACTTTCAGTACAGTCTCCAATAATATCTTCCATGAGATATTCAACACTTTATTATAAAATAGTTTCATGTTAGACGATTTTGCCCAACTGTAGGCAAACGCAAGTCTTCTGAGCATATTTAAGGTCAGCTAGGCTGAGCTATGATACTTGGTAGATTACGGGTATTTAACGCATTTTCAACTCACAGTATTTTCTTTTTTTCTTTTTTTTTTTTTTTTTTGAGACAGAGTCTCACTCTGTTGCCCAGCCTGGAGTGCAGTGGCGCGATCTTGGCTCACTGCAAGCTCCGCCTCCCAGGTTCACGCCATTCTCCTGCCTCAGTCTCCCGAGTAGCTGGGACTACAGGTGCCTGCCACCATGCCCGGCTAATTTTTTGTACTTTTAGTAGAGATGGGGTTTCACTGTGTTAGCCAACTCACAGTATTTTCAACTTGTGATGGGTTTATTGGGATGCAGCCCATCATAAGTCGAGGAGCATCTGTGTCCCCAAAACCCAAAGCACCACTCCACGGATGACTTATCAGTCACAGAGAAGAGGTAAGGCTTCACAGTGGAGCCATCTGTCACCAACAGCCGGAAGAGCTGACCGATGTATCTCCCGTTCGGCGTGGTGGGAAGCACACATCACCTGCGTGGAGTCCCAGCTGGAGGCGGGAAGTAAATCCAACCCCAAGGAATGCATCAGCCCAATCTATCTGTGTGTTCTCTAGGACAACTGACCAGGGCCCTTCAGAGGGTTCGATGTCATGGAGAGCTATGGGGAGCTGGGCTGGGGGACACTAAAGAGACACAAAGCCAAATGCAATGCATGAATGCTGTGTGGATCCTGCCTAAAAAACAAAAAACAAAAAACACACTGAGGGAATTACACATGGAGTGCATATCCAGTGATGTAATCTGACTAACAGTGAATTTTCTCAGGCGCGCTCATGTCTTCCCAGGTGCAGGAGAGGACACCTGTTCCGCAAAGTTTCAGAGAGAAATATTAGCTGTGCTGTGATCAACCACCTTCTTTCAGATGATCTGGCAAAAGAAAGAGAGAGGAAGAGAGTGTATGTGTATGGAGAGAGACGGGGAAGAGGAAGAGGAAGTAGGAGGATGAATGTGCGTGAAGGGTACACAGGTATTTGCTGCACCATTCTTTCAGTTATTCTATAGATTTTACACTTTTTTAAAGTAAACAAACGATAACATTTGTAAGGGACGCTCTGAAGCTGATAGGCCTGGGTGTGAATCCTGGTTCCACTAGATACTACTTGTACCATCTTGGGTCAACATCTCAACCTCCCCCAACTGTTTGACTGTTTCCCCTGAGGTAAAACAGAGATAAAAATATCTCCTTCATAAGGGTAGTGGGGAAGATTAAATAACCTTTTTTGCAGGGGGAAAGGGGCACAGGGTCTCACTCGGTTGCCCAGGCTGGAATGCCCGGGCTCAATCTCAGCTCACTGCAACATTCACCTCCCGGGCTCAAGCAATCTTCCCACCTCAGCCTCCCTAGTAGCTGGGACTACAGGCACATGCCACCATCCTCAGCTAATGCTTTTAAAAAATTTTTGTAGTGATGGGGTCTTGCTGTGTTTTCCACATTCATCTGAAACTCCTATGATCAAGCAATTCATCCACCTTGGCCTCCCAAACTGTTGAAATTACAGGTGTGAGCCACCGTGCTTGTCCAGATTAAATGGCTTAATACTACAGAATTTACATCTGTCTCTGGGCATTGTTATAACTGCAAATGAGATTATAGTAGCAGATGGGCTTCCTACCTGACTCAGTAAGTTTTATAGAGCATAATGACCTGTCCTAGGTCTTGAGAATGCACTTCACACCCATAAATCCCAAGTAAAAAACAGGTGACCTTAGAACCAGACATCGAGATAAAGTAAATTAAAATTATATTAAAGCTATATTAGGCTGGGCGCAGTGGCTCACGCCTGTAATCTCAGCACTTTGGGAGGCCAAGGTGGGCAAATCACCTGAAGTCAGGAGTTCAAGACCAGCCTGGTCAACATGGTAAAACCCCGTCTCTACTAAAAAGACAAAAATGAGCCAGGCCCGGTGGCTTGTGCCTGCAATACCAGCTACTTGGGAGGCTGAGGCAGGAGAATCACTTGAACCTGGGAGGCAGAGGTTGCAGTGAGCCGAGATTGGCTATTGCACTTCAGCCTGGGCAACAAAAGTGAAACTTTGTCTCAAAAAAAAGAAGAAAGAAAGAAATTTCCCTTTTTAGCCTCCCCCTCCCCACCCCACATCCCTGCCCAGGGACCTCATTCTCACTTGATTACCTCTCTCTCCAAATACGTTCCTGTTCTGAGACACCGGGGCGAGGACTTCAACACAGGCATTTGGGGAGGGGCCACCGTTCAGCCCACGCCACCATGGAGCCTCGCCGAGCACATCCCCACCGCCCACTGTCCCCGTCTGCTGCTGCACTTCCTCCTCAGCACTTACTACGTCCTAAAGTTCTCTGTTCACTCTTCCCTTTGCCTGCTTCCTGCCCGTCTCCCAGCTCTTCTTTCAGTCCCTCACAAGGACATGGGCTCCATGATAACGAAGCCCTTTAGCGTCTGTCTGCTGCAGCGTCTCCAGAGCCTGGCAGACCTGGCACTCTACCCACTTCTGCTGAATGACAGAAGGCATGAACATACTCTTCCCATCTGACGGTCCACGGCGCAAGGGGAGACGCAGGGAAGGATTCCACACCGTGGAGGGCACGGCCCTGCCTGCAAGGAAAACCGCAGTTCAGCAGAAAAGACGCAATGCAACCTGCTCATGACGTTGTGAAATGAACAGAGGGCCAAGAGACTTCAGTGGAATCTGAGGGTTGCACATTTACAGAAAACTAGTTCTGAAGTCACCACTTGAGAAACCAACAAAAAGTGCCTTTAACAAAGGAAACGTCTTAAGGAGAGAAGAACTCCTGGACAATGGCGACGGTGTGCAACTGGGCCTGACAGGTGCGGAGACGGCCGGTGCCTGGGCGGACGGCGCACGGAGGTGAGTGTGCTCACCCTCAGAACGTGCCCCGTGAGTCCACAGCGGGGCACCATGCACGACTCACAGGCTTGGGACAGAAAGCAGTTCAGAGCCAGTGTCAGGGATCCCACTCTGGAACTAAGACAAATGAAATGTCAGGATCCAAGATGCACCTGACACCTTTGTGTTTGAACTTAATTGATTAGGAAAAAAAAAAAAAAACTGGCAAGCAAAAATTGCCTACATTTACAGTGTACAACATGATGGGTTTTTGTTTTGTTTTGTTTTGTTTGAAATGGAGTCTCGCTCTGTCACCCAGGCTGGAGTGCAGTGGTGTGATCTCAGCTCACTGCAACCTCTGCCTACCAGGTTCCAGCAATCTCCTGCCTCAGCCTCCCTAGTAGCTGGGATTACAGGTGTAAGTCATCACACCCGGCTCATTTTTGTATTTTTAGTAGAGACAGGGTTTCACCATGTTGGCCAGGCTGGTCTCGAACTCCTGACCTCAGGTGATCCACCTGCCTCAGCCTCCCAAAGTGCTGGGATTATAGGCGTGAGCCACCCCGCCCGGCCACAACATGATGTTTTGATACACGTCTACCCTGTGGGATGGCTAAAGCAAGCTAATTAACATAGGCATTACTTTATACTTGTTTTGTATGGTGGGAACACTTAAGATCTACTCTTAGCAATTTTCAAGGATACAATATATTGTTATTAACTATAGTAGCCATGATGTGCAGTACACATCTTTTGAACTTATTCCTCCTAATTGGAAGTTCAGGTCCTTCAACCAACATCTCCCCACTCCTCACACTCCCAGCCTCTGCTACCCACCATTCTACTCTCTGCTCCTATGAGAACTCACTTGATTTCCTATTTTCCCCAGATGAGCTCTCCAAGCTCTTATCAGGCAGAGGGAAAGTTCATATGAGAGACCCTTTGTAAAAGCCTTTGTGGCCAGGATGCCATTTTCAGCAGGGCTGATAAAGGTTTACACAGACACTGCCTCTGTTCTACCCTGCAGAACAGTCGTAAGAAACTCAGCAGCCAGGCCCCTCCTCAAAACAAGTGAAGCCTGATTTGTGAGGGGTGGGCACCATCACCTGTACCTATGACTGTTTAGGCTTCAAGGTAATTCTGGTACATACCTGGGGCTGGAAACCACCATGTCTAGATTTTGTTGCAGAGAGGTTGGCTTGCATTTTAATGGTCTTTACTGGGCGTCTGTCAAGTCAGACAAGCATTGCTTGTCACGTGGCGATGGAGTTGGGCTGGATGTGCCCACAGCGCATTTGGATCTTACATAATTGGGGTTACAGTGATTCTCAATGGGGGTGCCAACAGCATTTTGGGTACAACTCTGATGCAATGAATTGATTAGAATCAATTCAGATAGCCAAAGTGTTCAATCATGGAGTAAGTGTCTGTCACTTCTGAAGGAATTGATCTTTTGACCTTTCAGAATTAGCTATTCTGGCACCTTGAACCGGCACCCCCACCTCCCTGCAGCTGCTCCTTCCCAAATGCGTGCCATAGCATCTCCCTAATGATGAAAACTCAAAAGCCCCTTCACTTTCCAAAGTGGCAAAGGCATCTCGCCGCCGAATCCACACACACACTTACAAACACGCTGACACACTAGTCGAGGTTAAGTGACACAGAGTCACAGAGTCACCTTGAATGACCTCACATCCTATTTCAGTCACTAGGGCTGGAGTCTGGAAGCCAAGGGGCCAGGAATCACCTCCTTCCTGCAGGTGCTCCTCTCTGCTTTAGAAGATGGGCTTCCTCTCTCAGGCAGAGCGTGTGTGTGCGTGCACGCGTCTGTAGGTGCATGTGTGTGAGCATGTGTGTGCGCCTATGTGTGTGTGTGTGTGCGCGCGTGCGTGTGTGTTCTGGGGCCGGGAAAAGAGCCTAATCGTGACGGCTGGGATGAGCAAATAATTGTTTATATACTTTTAATGTAATTCTCTGCAGGATTCAACTCTAAAAAAGCTCAAAACTGGAAACAACTGATTAGTTGTAGAAGTGTTCACGCCGCTGCCCACGCATCCAGCTAAAGTTTGATTTTCAGAGTTTATCAGTAAGAAACGTGTTTCTGCAAATGGGATGTGTATATGCTTCCATGGGAAAATACAGCTAATTCTGAAAGGTCAAAAGATCACTTCCTTCAAAAGCGATAGGCACTTATTCCATGATTAAATGCTTCGGCTATCTGAATTGATTCTAATGAAATGCACCCTTACCACTCCTCCAAAATCAGCTTCATTCAAAACCCTTCGCCCAAAGGTTATTTGGGAGTTTTCAAAAGGAACACAACATCAACATTTTAAGGCAGTCGGAATTGCCAACAGCTGCCTGTGCTTGGAAGTAAATGAGGTTTGACAGCGGCAGTGAAATGCTGTGTGTGCGGGTTGTAAAATCATGCCCGAATTCCACTCTACCTTTCCTTAAGAAGTTGAAAAAACATGTATATTTACCTACAAAGGAGCAATTCACAATAGCTCAAATACTGGTGCCATCAGCATATACACTTTTAAAGCTAACATATTGCTCGGAGGACTGCAGCTGGGAGCTGATTTGAAAAGACAATGGAGATTAATACTAGCGACAACCCCTAAGCTGAGGTGCTGACGTCTGGCTGAGGATGATCGCGTTACAAACTCACACTTTGCACTTTGAAAGCATCTAACAGCAGATTCATGAGCACAGATACACAGCTGCTACCGGCTCCCTCTGTGTTTTTTTCTTTTGAGGTTTTTTTCTTCTTTTATAAATGATGCCAAATTAAGAGCAAATATTATGCACACAGTGTCAGTCATTTCTTAAACGTAGGGAGAGGATTTTTTTCCTAGTTTACCACGTTCTCTCTGGACCCCTAAGGTTTGCAGATCTTAACTTTTGTTAGTAAGTTCAGTACATTCACCCGGTATCCAAGGGGATACATGGATATCCCAAAGACTTATGATAAAGTAACAGCATTAATCTAAGTAGACACTGAAATAAGAAATCCACATATTCAGAAAGAACACACGAAACCTGGGCCAAAGAGGCTTTATCATGTGCCCATCAATGCATGCTTGCGCCATGTCTGTCGTGTGCAGCGTGTGCGCTGAGAACCACCAGGGGTACCAGGCATGCGGTACTGGGTGCTTTAATCGCATGAGGAAAACCCACTGCCAAAGGCTGGTGTTGGCATGAATGAGTCCAGCCTGCCCTTTTCTGGGTTCATTCTTCAGGAGCCCCCAAGGCAATGAACTAACACCAAAACAAGAGAAGGGACGTCTTTTTCTGTTAGACACAGGCCAGTGATTCTCTCCAGGAGCTAACATCGAGCATCGAAGATCATGGTAAAATGCCCCAGTCAAAAACCTCTCGAGGAGGAGGAGATGTTGTAGGTGGTCCCATTGCAAAGGGGATGCGAGGATTACCAGGACCTTTTACAGAAGAGGGGACACAGCCCAGCCAGAACCTGCCCAGGTTTCAAGAGCACGGCCTTCCCACTCCAACCTCGGTCCTGAAAACACAGATATGCTGGTGGGGAATTGCAGAGTGGTGCTGGGATAGACACATTTTGTCAAAAAAGATGAAGCGATTTTACAGAGCTGACTGCTAGATAAAGAGATCAGATCCACCCTGGCCCCCACACTACCCCGTCATCTGTGATCACTACCCTGCCCCCGTCTCCTGCCACCTGCAAAGTCCAGCCCTTTCTTCTCCTCCCTTAAGCTCTGGAATTACAGAAAATATGGAAAAGAAAGAGAAAAGATCAAGTAAAAGGAGGCTTCCTGCAAAAACACCTTCATCCTGTTTCCTGGCCCAATCTTTCGTAACCTTAGCTGCCTTCCTGTCAGAGATATTTAGACGGTCAGAGAGGCAATGCCAGCCCAGTTTCATTTTACGTCATCGCTGGCAAGGAGAAATAGCAATGAGAAATGAAATGATATTTTTAAACTTCCAGATAGAACTTCAAAAGTACTTCTGAACTCCAACGGGTATGCTGCTTGGCCTTTTTAGCTTTGAGAAGTGCAGAATGCTATTGACAAAGACGTCACCTCCATAAATAAGAAAAGGAGTGATGGACAATTTCATACTCCCACTTTCAGTACTCGAGTTACATAATTACCTCCAGAATTGCAGCTGACATGCCTTCAGAGACAGAGCTGTTCACTACCGCGAAGCAATTCTTCACCACCGCGTGCAAATCTTCTTGGGGCATCTCTCCAATCAATCGAACCCCAGCGGCCCTGAAACACAAAGCAGGAAGAGGGGCTCTAATTCCAAGAATCTCGTGGGTAGGCAGCTGGGAGGAGGAGAGATGACAGTTTGGGTGTAATACTTTAGATCAGCAAGTAAGCATTGTTGACCAAGCGTTCAGCCGGGAGAACTATACTGGGGTGGAAATCCTTACAGCTCATGTCCCTGACAAGGGAGGGGGGAGTTGCTTAACATGTCTGCTTTTGTTTTCAGTACGCTCAATAAAGACACCTGCTCTCAAGGGCTAGGAGAGTCAGAGATAAGGGTTTGTGCCCTTTTCTCTGTATGATTTAGAAAACATTTTTCTAATAATTCAACTTTTTTTCAAATAATTTTTAAAAATACTAATAAGATAATAGGAATAGAAATAACAGAAACAGGCCAGGTGCAGTGGCTCATACCTGTAGTCCCAGCACTTTGGGAGGCCAAGGCAGGTGGATTACCTGAGATCAGGAGTTCAAGACCAGCCTAGCGAACATGGCGAAACCCCATCTCTACTAAAAATACAAATATTAGCCAAGCGTGGTGGTGTGTACCTGTAATCCTAGCTACTTGGGAGGCTGAGGCAGGAGAATTGCTTGAACCCAGGAGGCAGAGATTGCAGTGAGCTGAGATTTTGCCACTGCGCTCCAGCCTGGGTGACAGAGCATGACTCGGTCTCAAAAAAGAAAAAAAGAAAAAAGAATGGAAATAGAAATACTAAATAGTGACAATAATGTCACAAAAGTCCTGTTCCCAGCACACAGCGTTGACAGCTATTTTGTCATAGACATTTTGCCTTGTTCTATTTTTTTCACCACACAATGTAAATCTTCACCTTTCTTTGATCTTCCCAGGCCCCACCACTGCCACCACTCTCACGGCTCTGCCACGCCTCCCTTCCCTGAGCGGGTGATACTTTTGCACACGTGTGTCTGCACCTAGGAGCAATCTGAAGATCCCTGATTATAGATGGGGAAAAAAACAGTCTTTGTCAGTGCCCTTGGCGGCTGGTGTGGCCAACGAGTCTGGCTGGAATCCCGGGGGCTGTGAGGACACCACTTTACAGGGGGCTGACCCAAATGAGACCCACATCCTTCTGGTCTGCTCATTCCCATCGCCCCACTTACAACGCAGACTGATGACACAGCTCTAAAGCCACCACGTCACCTTCAGAACGGGAGCCACAGGCCGAGAAAGGCAGGATGGAGACAAGAGCCAAATCCCTGAGGTCTCAGTGAAGCCTCCACTTTGCTCCCTGACTGACCACCCTCAGACTTGTCGATGTGGGCAATGAAACCTCAATGTGTTCAAGCCTGTGCTGTTGGGTTCCCGGCTGACAAACGCAACTTATAACCAACACTCCAACAAATTGCCCCCCAGACAGGCTGTGACAAAGGGGAAATACCCCTCCATTCTTCCAAACCTTTGAGACTTTAAATCTTTCCATTTTGGCCAATGTGATCAGTTAAAAATTATAATCACAAAGTGGTTTTTATTGGCATTTCCTTGGGCAAATACTGGTGCCTAGGATGCCATGGGCTCGCTGGGAGGATGCACTGCACGAGGAAACACTTGGAAACTGCTTGGAATAGTGTCTGGGACTGGATAAATGTGAGTTCAGGTAACTCAGGGGCCACTCAGGCTTCCCGTTCTGCAAAATGACTGGTCTCCACCAACTCTTACCTTCTCACTTTGGCTTTTACTTCCCTTGTAAACACTGGATCGACCTGAAAAGAGACAAAGATAAACGTCAGCAGTCGCCACCTGCTAGTGGCACTGCCAGCCGGCCAGCACAGGCCAGGCCAAAGCCCTGGTGCCAGCATGGCACGGGCCCCGGTCTGCGGCCATGGGGGTGTCCTCGCAGCTGCTGTGCGCGGTGGGGGACCATGGGGGCCCCGGGCTTGGGCAAGGGCACCGTGTCATCGCGCATCACCAAACACTTGGAGCTGAAGCACCTCTCCAGTGAGGACCTGCTCCGGTACAACATGCTGCGGGCCACAGAAATTGGCGTGTTAGCTGTTCTCACTCATAAGTGGGAGCGGAACAATGAGAACACATGGACGCAGGGAGGGGAACATCACACACCGAAGCCTGCTGGGAGGTCGGGGGCTGGAGAAATACCTAATGTGAATGACGGGTTGATGGGTGCAGTAAACCAACATGGCACATAGATAGGTAGGTAACAAACCTGCATGTTGTGCACATGTACCCCAGAACTTAAAGTATATATAAATATAGAAAGAAAGAAAAAAAGAAAGGGGGAGAGAGAGAGAGAGAGAGAGAGAAAGAGAGAGAGAAAGGAAAGAAAGAAAGAAAGAAAGAAAGAGAGAGAGAGAGAGAGAGAGAAAGAAAGAAAGAAAGAAAGAAAGAAAGAAAGAAAGAAAGAAAGAAAGAAAGAAAGAAAGAAAGAAAGAAAGAAAGAAAGAAAGAAAGAAATTGGCATGTTAGCCAAGGCTTTCATTGACCAAGAGAAACTCATTCCAGATTACGTCATCTCAGCTGACCCTTCAGGAGCTGCAAAATCTCACCTAGTCCAGCTGTTGGATGGTTTTCCAAGGACACTTTCACAGGCAGAAGCCCTAGATAGAGCAGATCAGATCGACACAGTGATTAACCTGAATGTGTCCTTTTAGGTCATTAAACAACGCCTTACTGCTCGCTGGATTCATCCTGCCAGCGGCCGAGTGTACAACACTGAATTCAACCCTCCCAAAACTGTGGGCACCGATGCTCTGACAGGGAGCCTCTCATTCAGCGTGAGGACGATAAACCAGAGACGGTTATCGAGAGACTACAGGCTTAGGAAGCCAAACAAAGCCAGTCCTGGAATATTACCAGAAAAAAAGAGGTGTTGGAAACATTTCTCCAGAATACAAACCAACAAGATTTGGCTCTATGGTTATGCTTTCCTACAAACTAAAGTTCCTCAAACAAGCCAGAAAGTTTCAGTTACTCCATGAGGAATAATGTGTGGCACTGTTAGTAGTAAGATGGGCACATCTCATAGCCCTTGCATTTAGAAGCTGTTTTTCCTAAGACTTCCAGTATGTATGAATTCTTTGAAAATTATATTACTTTTATTTCTGCTGACTTTATTCTAGATGCTAAGGATGTGCCAAATGAGTCAGATACTAAGATGCATCCTTTGAAATCACCTAGTGTGTTTTATGCAGCTATCTTCAAAAACATCAGTGATGTCTGAACTTTTAAAACATCTGTTAGAGCAAAATTAAAAGAGCGTTTGGTAGTAATCTAGCTTTTTGTTCAGTTAATAAGTGGTTGATAAAGTTTCCGTATTTTCCTGGAAAAGTTAAAAAAAGTTACATGCCATTGGGGGAAAATGGGTGATCAGAAATGTTTGCACAGATTGATGGCAAAAAAGACATTTCCAGCATTGTGGAACATGGTGAGAAACTATATAAAATTCCAGAAAGAAAGCAACTGGGTTTACAGATTTGTTGTAAGACACAAATTCTCTGCTACTAAGAAATGTATATGCTAACCATACATGCTGTATTTATTTTGTTGTTAAGCATACTTTCAGTTTACTCAGAATTTTCAATTTGCTACAAAAATGTATCCATTAGCATATAGAAAAATCTTACTTTAAGATGACTTGTTTCCTTTGAAAATACATATGTACCGAGGGTTATGATTTATGTCAGAAATTGACATTATAAGTCCTTGGAAAAGCACCAAAGTTGCATGAATTTTCAACAAAATGTAATTAAAATCTATATGTTTTCAGATGTGACTCAGGTTAAGAAATGTGTTTTAGGATCTACTTGCCGGTTTCTCTTTTTGATCCAAATGTATGATCTGCCCTGATAAATAACAACTTATGGTACCACCCGCTGCCAAAAAAAAAAAAAAGAGAAAAGAAAAAAAGAAAACCCATGTAAATAAAGTAAGCACGCATTGTCGTGAGTAAATAGATGAGAGATGCCTGGGAAATCCTCCCTTGGCATAAATAGCAATCAATCATAATTAGTAAACAGGTGTGCCAATAAAAAGAATGTACACAATAGGTTAACAAGGACCAGGAAAGTAAGTGAGTTTCCTGAAGGAGTTCTTTGTTCCTGATCAAAGAAATCGATACCTGTGAGCATTCACTGCCACCTTATTTTAAGGGGAAAGAAACTTTGTTGGTGTCATCTGAGAAGCCATTTAAAAACTGGAATGTGGGCCGGGCGCAGGGACTCACGCCTATAATCCCAGCACTTTGGGAGGCTGAGGCGGGTGGATCATGAGATCAGGAGATCGAAACTACCCTGGCCAACACGGTGAAACCCCGTCTCTACTAAAATACAAAAAATCAGCCGGACGTGGTGGCGGGCGCCTGTAGCCCCAGCTACTCAAGAGGCTGAGGCAGGAGAATGGTGTGAACCCAGGAGGTGGAAGTTGCAGGGAGCCAAGATTGCGACCACTGCACTCCAGCCTGGGGGGCAGAGCGAGACTCCATCTCAAAACAACAACGAACAGACAAACAAACAAACAAAATTGGAATCTAAAGTGATTCCTGAGTGGGGCAGCAAGGATGGTTGCTGACGTGCCGTGTGGTCTGGTAGAGGTGGGGCAGTATGAGAGGTGGAGGAAATACGTGATGGCGTCTTCCATGGCGTATTTACTCTTGACTTGGTGCCAAATTAAATGAAACAAGCCCTTGTACAAGCTGTTATTAATTGCCTTTAAAAATCTGTTCCATTTTTTTCCAGGTACTTAAAATACAAGTGCCAGTAAGTAGTTCTTATGTATTTTGGGGGAAAAATTGTATTTTCCTTTTCTTCTGATATTTTAAAAATTCACCGACCCTTCAAGATGAACCAAAGTTTCTTAAAAGAATTATAGTAAACACTTCATTCTTTATAAAACTTTTTATAGTGCCTTATTTGAATGTTAATCGTATGTGCTTTCTAAAAATGTTGTGAACTACCAAACTTACGGATTATTGCTAGGTTATCAGGCATACATTAGTCTTTATCAGAATAAAATGCAATTTCATAACCGCGGCTATTACTTTGTCCTTGGTCCTTCACAGGGCCTGCTCTAGCCCACCTTCCTTCCTGCTGCCTGATGTCTCAACGGCTTCTGAATGACTGTGTTTTAATAAATGATCTTAAAACAGTTAAAAAAAAAAAAAAAAAAGATACATGTTAGCAAAAGCCTGAAATGAGGCTAAGTCTCCAGCGAATTACATCGAATGGCAGCAGAGCCAGACTCAACAATTCAGAGAGGGAAAAAAGTGGTAGGAAATGGTACTATGAGCCCAGCTATTAAATAATAAAAATAATAGTAAAAAAACAAAAAAACAAAAAAACAAACAAAAAAAAAAAACAGAGAGAGAGCGAGCAGGCATGGTGGCTTAAGCCTGCAATCAAGCACTTTGGGAGGCCGAGGGGGGGATCACGTGATCAGGAGTTCGAGACCCACCTGCTGGCCAACATGGTGAAAGCCTGTCTCTACTAAAAATACAAAATCTGGCCGGGCGTGGTAACGAATGCCTGTAATCCCAGCTACTCGGGAAGTTGAAGAATCACTTGAACCAGGGGCGGAGGTTGCAGTGAGCCGAGGTTGCGGCATTGCACTCTAGCCTGGGTGACAGAGTGAAACTCTGTCTCAAAAAAGAGAAAGAAGACAGAGAATGTTCCAAAGAATACATATAGGCTGTGGTTAGGAGCCTGTCTGGTTACACCCGAGTGTGGCGAGTGAGACCCCTTCAGCCAACTTAAGGTCTTGAGACAGAGTCGTTTCCAGAAATGGGACAACTGGACAAGCACCGAATTTTGCGGTGAAAGTGCTGCTTAAATGACGCAGAAGAATTTTGTCATAAAATCATTCAGGCAGAACAGGCTGGAATCCTTAGGAGGTCTATGACCAAAGGTCTGACCATATCAAAATATCTTTTAACAGGATGACTTCTCAGAAACAGTTGGAAAGGCCAGGAGCTGATCACCAGCTGATGAATGAGTAATCGTGACGTGCCTGTCCACACAAAGGGAGTGCCACTCAGCCATGACAAGGAGGTGCTGACTTAAGCCACAACAAGGGTGAGCTTGGGAAACACGATGCCACATGAGTTACACCAGACAGAAAAGACCACAGAGAGTACGACTCCATGTCTATGAAATGGCCGGAGCAGGCAAATCATAGAGACAGAAAGTAGATGAGCGGTTACCCGGGGTTGCTTAGGATCTAATTAGGGGTTATTGGGGTGAGGGGGAAATGGGAAGTGACTGCTTAATGGATAGAGGCTATCCTTTTGGGGTGAGAAAGATATTCAGGAATGAGATAGGCGTGATGGTTGCACAACTTTGTGAATAGACTAAAGCCCACTGGCTTGTGCCCTCTAAAATGGTGAATTTCGTGGCATGTGAATTCCACCTCAACTTCTTAAAGGCCAGGGGCAGCCTTTGCATTAGTCACAACCTAACATCCTCCAGTCCCAACTTGACTCCTACTTTACATCTGGAAGGAACAGGTGCTTTGGGGCAGGGACGCGTTCCGCCCTGTTGCATCCCTGAGGGCTAATAACACACTTGTTGAATTCACGCAAAAATTAATGGCAACGTGTTCAAACTTATTGCTCCTCAGAGATAGGCCACAAGTTTTTAAGCAAACTCATAGTGGATAGTGGATGTGTGGAGACCAGAAAGAGGCAGCACCAGACTGAGGGGACTCCGGATACAGAGGGCCAGGGTCAAAGTCCCCCAGGCACCAAACTAGCCTCATGCACATTAACGGACCTCTCCGCGTGTCAGTTTGCTCATCTGTCCAGGGAGAACTCTAGAACCTTGGGATTGCTTGGAGGAGTAAATGACTTAGAAGACGTGAAGTGCGGAGCCTGTATTCACATTCAGGCCCACTCCAGGGGCTGAATTTGTAAAACTATGCTCTGCTGCCTCTCTGCTTGCTGTTAGAACTGTGCCTGGGACACAGTAACTGCCATACGTGTTGCAGAAGAAAAAAGTCAAATGTCAAAGTCTTAATAGAAAAATACTGGAAGAAAATAACATTGAGAGCTACAGACGGCACCACCAATACAAAATGATCCATAAGCTTAATCTCATATATATGTGTATATAGTACATAATATGTAATATATTATTGTATGTATATGCACATGTATATGTATATGTGTACATATATAAAATATTATATACACATATTAGAAATGGGGTCTGATGGTTAGAATCTGTGTCCCCACCCAAATCTCCTGTTAAATTGTAATCCCCAATGTTGGAGGTGGGGCCTGGTAGGAGGTGATTGGATCACGGGGGTGGTTTCTAACAATTTAGCACCATCCCCAGTGTTGTCTCGTGATGGGGTTCTCAGGAGATCTGGCTGTTTAAAAGTGTGTGGCACCTCCAGCCTCGAGCTCTTCCTCCTGACCCAGACACGTAAGACGCGCTCCTACTTCCCCTTCGCCTTCCGCTGTGATTGAAAGTTTCCTGAGGCATTCCCCGGCTGTGCTTCTTGTACGGCCTGAGGAACTGGAGCCAATTCAACCTGTTTTCTTTATAAATTACCCAGTCTCAGGTAGTTCTTTATAGCAGTGTGAGAACTAATACAGGGTCTCGCTATGTGGCCCAGGCTGGTCTCGAACTCCTGGGCTCAAGCGATCCTCCTGCCTTGGCCTCCCAAACTGCTGGGATTACGAGCATGAGCCACTGTACTCGGCCAAGCTTAATCTCAAATGTGTACTTTTTTTTTTTTTTTTTAGTAGAGACAGAGTTTCACCATATTGGCCAGGCTGGTCTCAAACTCCTGACCTTAAGTGATCTGCCCACCTTGGCCTCCCAAAGTGCTGGGATTACAGGTGTGAGCCGCTGCACCTGGCCTCAAGTGTGTACTTTTTTGATTAACTACACATCTGAGATTAAGTGGCACTGCCACACCTCTGAACACTCCAGAACTGGGAAGTAGAGAGAAGCTCCCTGATTGCCTGAAAGGAACCCCTGTGTTCCCAAGGGCAGCCGCCACACTCCTCACCACCAGAAACCTCGCCATGACACGACCTCGTCTCATGCAACCTCGTCTTGTGCAATGACCTCATCTTGTGCAACGACCTGGCCTCTGGTAAGTTTGCTTACTGAGGTACTGAGAGGACCACCTTTTCCAGCCCACTCAGGACAAAGCTGCAGTATATGGTTACCATATCTGGCTCATCCAACAGCAAAGTCTTCAACAAAACAACCAACACCCATGCCTCTCCTGGTCTTATCGACAATGAATAGAGCTTTAAAACACTGAAAAAAAATTCCTAAATGTATGCAAGTGTAACACAAAATTCTAAGCATTTATTGAAAGATACAGGCAGAGGGTCTAAATGCATTTGGCTAATGCCGTGCCTGCAGTTTCTTCCCAGCTGCTACTCCTGATGAGCCAGGAGTGAAGGCATATTCAATTTTTATTCTCATTTACACTTTACCAGTAGGCATGATGAAGTACAAACCAAGCTGGTTTAAAGAATATGATGATATCCCAACAGTTTATAATACTAACTGAAATAATGCTGCTTTCTAGAAACTTTGTTTCCTTTCTTCTGGCAAGGAGATGTTTCACATGTTTATTAAACCCCAGCTCCTTCAGTTGACCAGAAAGCCTGAGATTTAACCCAAAGGATTGGTAATGTTAAGCTTGTTGACATCCCTGAGGTCACCAAGTCACTGAAAATTTGCTGTTAGCCTTCAGCAAATTGGGATGCATAAGAAAATTTAAAAGAATTCCTAGAAATCTGTTTCAAGAGAAAAATTCATAGCCATACACAATTTTTTTGTTTATTGCTGTTGTTGCTATTAATAATCTATACTTCTCGGCCACCTACTCTGTGCAGAACATATGCTGAGTCCTTTACATGCATTAGCTTATTTCTTCCAACAACCTGGTTATCATCACCTGCCTTTTACACATGAAGACACGGAAGCTCAGACAGTTCTATAACTTAACCAGGATCACACAGCTAGAAAGTTGCTGGGCCAGTACTCACTGGCCCAGCATTCAGGCTGACTCCTGGGGCTGAATTTGTAAAACTATGCTCTGCTGCCTCTCTGGCTTCTGTTCAAAGTATTTCATCAGATATAGTTCATGAGCTTATGTAGATTATGGAAAGCCTACCTACTGATTAATTTACCCACTACACCCCATCCATGTCTGTATTAGTCTGTTCCCACACTGTTAATGAAGACATATCCAAGACTGCATAATTTACAAAGGAAAGAGGGTTTAATTGACTCACAGTTCCAATGGGCTGGGGAGGCCTCAGGAAACTTACAGTCATGATGGAAGGGGAAGTGAACACCTCTTTCTTCACATGGCAGCAACAAGGAGAAGTGCAGAGCAAAGGGGGAAAAGTCCCTTATAAAACCATCAGATCTTGAGAACTTACTATCACAAGAACAGCATGAGGGTAACCACCCCCATGATTCAATGACCTCCTGTGACACGTGGAGATTATGGGATTGCAATTCAAGATGAGGTTTGGGTGGGGACACAGCCAAATCATATCAGTGTCTATGTCCCTGCATTCTCTCTACCAGGAATGTCATCCTCTGTCCCCAAAACCTATTCATCCTCTGAGATGAAGGCTATGCCCCCTCTCTGAGACACTTTCCCATCACCCTGTCCAGAAGTAACATCTCCACCCCACGCTATCATAACACCTACCACAGGGACCAACCTCTTTTGATACTTGCCCACATTCTCCTCCTATCTCCATGTCCCTCCCAAGGGCATGCACAGGGCCCTGCGTACAGTTCTGTGCTCATAATATCTGCAAAAAGAATGATCTCCGGCTGATCCCACTTTTCCATTTCCCATTTCTGATGCCTTTTGCTCGAATTATCCTAAACAACTGAATTACTCTTTATCCATAATATCTTATCATGAAAAAGCACACAGTCCAATGAAAGCCTTTTTTGGGCTCTACATATTAATTTTCAAAATCACATTTTATGAGTATTTTTGGTTAGAGATTTCTCTTATTTTTAATTTTATTAGCTAGCATGCCTCTGCTCTCATGAATAACTATTTAGGGAAAAATAATTTATCAAGGAAAAAAATCAAATTGTATAAAACCACAAAAACACTTCATCTAAAACTTAACTGAAGGCATAATAGCAACTTTCAAGTTGAAACTAAAAACTGCATGAAATTTTTCTGGATTTACCTTCCACATCAGTTCACTTTCAAATTTCTTAGTGAAGCCACGTGGAACAAAGTGCAAGATAAAGAAAAAAAGAAGGGGGGATATTTTTATTTAATGAAAGCACATGTCATGAAATTTTAAAAGGCAAAAGCATCGCAAGCCACAATGAAAATTCTCATTTCCTTCCAAGCTTATTTATTTTCTAGCAAAATACATTGTTTCAACTCCTAGGCTTAAGGGAAATAATCTTTGATACAAGAAGTTATCGTGGAAAGTCATTAAGCTGTCATGCTCAAACCAAATGTTCATACCCTGCTCCTTATCAAAGAGCACCAGAAAATGCACCCACACAAGATCCCCTGCAAGCAGACACCATACGCTTCGTTGAAATGGTTGAGCTAAGAGATCAAAGAAGCTTTAATAGAAAACCAAAGCCACGCTCAAACCATCCCGCAGCTATAACAGAATCTCAGCGTGTCAAAGCAGAAAAGAAACATCAGCATGAAAAGATACTTTATTTAACACTCACAGGACGCTGCCTAGGAACCAGGCACTATTCCAGGCACCGTCTAGGTCTTCACTGGTCGACTCTCCGCTGCAAACTGTGAGGCAGGTAGTATTAGCTCAGTCATCTCCATTTTACAGATGGGGAAACTGAGGGACGGACTGTGCACCCAGGTAGCTGGATCCAGAGTCCACGACATGTGTGTGACCGCTCTACTACACAGCCATGTGGCTGTGGTCTAGGAGTATTAACTAACTTGCCAGCCGTTAGCACTGAATGATTGCATGGATTTCATACGAGACTATGACCCATCTTTTTTAAAAGTTCTTGCTAAGAATTAACACAAAAATAAACATGTGTGTGGCATCTAAAAACTAAAACAGTGCTAGGCATGATGGCATGAGCCTGCAGTCCCAATGACTTGGGAGGCTAAGGTGGAAGGATTGCTTGAGACCAGGACTTCCAGATCAGCCTGAGAAACATAGTGAGATCCCATCTCTACAAATGAATACATAAACAAATAAATATATTTTTAAAATGCAGCCTCAGCGACATTTTAGGCAATCTAAGAACATCTCTACTACTTTGTGTGTGTGTGAGACAGAGTCACTCTGTCACCCAGGCTTTCTTTGAATATCATCTATCTGCTTTTTAATTTGCATTTTCTACTCTACCAGTGCTTTATAAAATGGCTCAGTAGCCCGGCGCGGTGGCTCACGTCTGTAATCTTTTTGGGAGGCTGAGGCAGGCGGATCGCTTGAGGTCAGGTGTTCGAGACCAGCCTGGCCAACATGGTGAAAACCCATCTCTACTAAAATCTCCAAATTCGCTGGGTGTGCTGGCACATGCCTGTAATCCCAGCTACTCAGGAGGCTGAGGCAGGAGAATGGCATGAACTCAGGAGGTGGAGCTTGCAGCGAGCCAAGATTGCACCACTGCACTCCAGCCTGGGTGACAGAGCAAGACCCCGTCTCAAAAAAAAAAAAAAAAAAAAAAAAAAAAAAAAAAAAATTATCCAGGTATGGTGGCAGGTGTCTATCATTCCAGATGCTCGGAAGGAGAATCACTTGAACCCAGGGGGTGGAGGTTGCAGTGAGCCAAGATCGTGCCACTTCACTCCAGCCTGGGCAACAGAGCAACACTCTATCTAAAAAAATAAAAATAAAAAAAATAAATAAATTAAAAAAAAAAAAAAAGACTGTCTCTTTGAAGACACAGTAAGTCAATGCAATTTTGTACTAAGTGGCACCGAACGTGACCTGGAAAAGCTCCAGCCCTCCAAAGTGTTTAGCTGATACCTAAACGGTGTGTTCATTGAGCTTTGCAGTTAACAGAGAAAGAAATGGGCCAAAGCAGAGTGCGCTCCCCTTGGATGTCACAAATAGTGGTGAGATTTAGGGTGTTAAATCTAATGTATGCCATAGTTTTTCCAATAAGAATTTTTAATGTGTCCCAAGACTTGACCTCTCACCCACTTCTCAGATCCACCTCCCAGTCTTCAGAAGGTACACTAGTCACACGGCAGGCAACAGTCAACTTGAAGCATGAAATCGTCTTAGTCCCCTCCTAGTTCTGTATTCAGAAACCATGTTAAATTGAATGCTTGACTCTAAAAATTAACCAATGTTTGGAAATGTTCTAATCATGACGGAAGATGGGGAGTTTCAGTTGAGTAGTCAGGGGAAGCGTATCTGAGAGGGTGGCATGTGAGCCAGACTGGGGTCTGCATAGAGAGAACTGCACCCCAAGGAAGCAGCAAGTGTACTGGCCCTAACCAGAGAATACCTTTGGCAGGTCCGACACACCCACAGACTCATATACAGACCCTCCATGCGGGGTCGCCCAAGTCACAGCTTTTCAAACTACACCCTAGGTAGCAAATTATAAAACCAATTTTGGGGTAAAATAAAGACGAGCATTTCTCAAAATGGCATAGAATAGAATAGTATATCATCACAAAGAGTAGCCCGGAACAGTTTTTTAAAAATCAGAATGCATGAACTGCATGAAGTAAAAGAAAGCGTATTGTTTAATAGAGCTTGTTTCTGACGTGCACGTGTGTGTGTGTGTGGCGGGTTACTGTGTAAAATGCATGCGTGGGAATCGGCTCCACCTGTGCGCCCGCGCTGCCTGCGTATACCCGCATTGCTTCCCCACTCTGTGTTCAGTGATGTCGGCTGAGGAACTGGAAACTGGCCTTGCTAACGCATTGACACCATGGACACTGATAAACAGGGCTTTTAGGAAACAGGGCTCCCCCACTTCCTAAAAGCTGTCTCTCCCAGAGAGGAGTGGCACCCTGCTTACAGTTAAAAAACAAACACGTGAAGACACCAGCCTATCTGCAGCATGCGAGGCACTGAAACACGTGCCCAGAGGCACCCATTCTGTGAGGCACCCAGTCTGTGAGGCTTCAGTGGGACAGAGGGAATCAAGAAGTAAACAAGTTATTGGATGGGGGTTGTAATTTGTTAGATTCAGTGCGGACTCAGAAATGTAGAAACTCAAATTATTTCATCCACTGAGATGATGTCAAGGTTTTTGTGGTGGTGGCTGTTGCTTTTCCCTTAGATTTGAAAGACCTTCGACAAGGCAGAGATCTTAACGTAGGGTGGTGCCCAGAGCCTTTGCTTCTGCTAAAGGCCCACCGAGGCTGGCAAGACCGGCGGCCTCCCTGTAAACCACGACTGGAGGTGGAAGCTGCAGTTTCAGCAAATCCCAGGACAGCTCGGGGCTACGTGTAAACAGGCACAAACCTGGCGCTTATGACCGTTTGCTCAAGCAACAAATCCATAACCAAAGGGTGCACTTTTCCATTTCCTAGGACTGCTTTAATTATAGATAGCAAAGTGCCTCATGAAAGAGGTGCTTTAGAATTCTTAATAATTTATGGCAACGAATTAAAAAAACTCTCAGACCACCGTCCTTCCCACCCGGGTCTCGGACACTCTGCTGCAACGCTGCCTCTCCTAGCTGCCCTTTCCTCTCACTGCTTTGTGTTCTCTGCTCCACCCAAGCCAACGAGCATGCTGGGCTGGACGTGCAGCTCCAGACGGGCACATGGAGGTTTCAGGGACGGCGATCTAGTTGGGGTGTGGGCTCAAGGGGACTCATCTGGGACTTGTACTTGCCTACCACGTATCTTGTCATCAGATATGTTACAGATGTGTTAGACTAGCTTGGAAATGGAGAGGGGGGCCTCTGGAAACCATGGCGGAGCTAAAGCTTCCCCAGACGGGGCTTTCCATCACCGCCAGGAGCCGGCAGCACCTTCAGCCAGCCCCATGCCCCCGACTGTTCCCTAATCCTGGAATGTCAAGTCCCTGTCAACTCCTCAACAGGCAAAGCCATGGCAATCCTTGCTCAAAACCATTTTGCAATGACCTCCTTCCAGAATTAGGAAAGGAAAGAAAATACAGAGATGCATTTTGTAGGACATACAAGGCCAACAGGGTGTGTGTGTGTGTGTGTGTGTGTGTGTGTGTGTGTGTGCACGTGCACGTATGCTCACATGCACATAGTGTTTAGTTAGTTCCCAGCCCTTAAATTAAAGGCATTTCACTGGCGTTATTTTTAATAAACACACACACACACATTCACCCCTTCAAATAAAAAGAGGAGGCCTCTAGACTTGTGGCTTCTCCTGCAGAGTCAGCTCCCAGCCCTGCAGGGACAAGATTCCTAACAGCCACTTTAGGAGGGAAGACAAACACTTTTTACACTCACTGTGCTTTCAAAAGCAGGCAAACCAAAGTTAGAGAGAGGTGCCATGTTCCATAAAGAAGTGGTAGAAAGGGGCCAGGCGCGGTGGCTCACACCTGTAATCGCAGCACTTTGGGAGGCCGAGGCAGGCGGATCACCAGAGGTCAGGAGTTCGAGGCCAGCCTGGCCAACATGGTGAAACCCCATCTCAACTAAAAATACAAAATTTGCTGAGCGTGGTGGTGGGCACTTGTAATCCCAACTACTCGGGAGGCTCAGACAGGAGAACCGCTTGAACCCAGGAGGTGGAGGTTGCAGGGAGCCGAGATCGTACCACTGCACTCCAGCCTGGGTGGCAGAGCGAGACTCCATCTCAAAAAAAAAAAAAAAAAAAAAAAAGGGCTGGGCGCAGTGGCTCAGGCCTGTAATCCCAGCTCTTTGGGAGGCCGAGGTGGGTGGATCACAAGGTCAGGAGATTGAGACCATCCTGGCCAACATGGTGAAACCCTGACTCTACTAAAAATACAAAAAATTAGCCAGGCGTGGTAGCACATGCCTGTAGTCCCAGCTACTAAGAAGTCTGAGGCAGAAGAATCGCTCGAACCCAGGAGGCGGAGGTTGCTGTGAGCTGAGATCATGCCATTGCACTCCAGCCTGGGCGGCAGAGCAAGACTCCATCTCATGGAAAAAAAAAAAAAAAAAAAACGGTGGTAGAAGAGACATATTTCCTCTGGGAAGTGAAAAACATTTCTGATTGCTTCATGTGAAAACAGCAGCAGCAACGATGGCGTCTCTCCTAAAAGACTATTACTTAAGAAGTCATTAAGAAACAGAGTACCTGCTCCCTCATCAGCGGGCAGCCAAGTTAAAGAGGAAAGACCAGCCCAGGCAGCGTCCTTTGTTCCAGCAGCTCTCTCTTCTCCCGCCTCTGCAATCAGCCCACATGTGCCCTGAGTCTTTTTTTTTATAAATATATAAATATTATTATTTTGTATTATACTTTATGTTCTAGGGTCCATGTGCACAATGAGTCTTTACTTCTCTGGAAGAGGGCTCTGTCACATACCCACTGTTGTGTACCCCTCCGTTTGCCCCCCATACCAGCTTCCTGGAAAGGAAATGTGATCCAGAAAAAGCCAGACGTTGCGACCAGATGATGGTCAGTTCAGGGTTTGGATGTTCTTCTCCAGCAGGCATTCTTTTTAAGTATTTCCACCCCATACGCTAATGCCATACAGAACTCTCCCAAACTTTGGCTAGTCGCATGCACTTTCATAGTTTGTCATATCTACATGCACCGCTGCTTATTTAATACTTTCTGTGAAGTCAATTTATTTTGAGAGGAAATTTTCATAATTGGAAAGCCGGTATCAAGCATTATAAATGGGATGTGATCATCAGAATGAAAACAATGAAAAAGAAAACCACGTTATTCAATGCCTGCTAGATACTGTCGTTGCCTGCCCATGGCTCCACGTCTGAGGCCTTCTCTCTTGATTAGCCAGAATTTTAGCATCAAACTAGAAGGTTTTGTTTCAGTGTTCTTCAAACAGAAAAATGAAACGAGAATTTTTAAAAGTAATAATGATAACCGTACCTCTATGGGACTTACCATGAATGAGCACACTGGGAATTATCTTGTTACTACTACAATGCTGTACTTAACGTGTGTGTGTGCGCGCGCACGTGCACGCACATATGTGTGTATGTGTATATGTGGGTGTATGTTAACGAACTGCCACATTTAAGCGTAATTTATCTTCCATATGGTATTCAATGTGGCCACACAGATTCTAGCCCTTGGTGTTTTTGTTTGTTTGTGTTGAAACAGAATCTTGCTCTGTCACCCAGGCTGGAGTGCAGTGGCGCAATCTCGGCTCACTGCAACCTCTGCTTCCCAGGTTCAAGTGATTCTCATGCCTCAGCCTCCCGAGGAGCTGGGATTACAGGGGCAGGCCACCATGCCTGGCTAATTTTTGTATTTTTAGTTTTTGTACTTTTAGTAGAGATGGGGCTTCATCATGTTGGCCAGGCTGGTGTCAAACTCCTGACCTCAGGTGATCAGCCTCTCTTGGCATTCCAAAGTGCTGGGATTACAGGCCTGAGCCACCACACCTGGCCTAGCCCTTGACATTTTTAATTCCTTATGTGGCCCTTTCCAGGTAAATATTTCCAAAAGCCTTTGAAAATACTGAGAAAAGCTTGTAACTCCATGTTATGCTTTTATGGGTCCCTAGGGAACTAGAAAAACCTATATAAGGAAGAACCACAAAACAGACAAGGCTCCCGGCAGTTGTGTGGAGTTCCCTTCACTCGGATTTTCAGGAACACTGCTGCTGTAGGGACCGGAAACAGAACCCCCCCGAAGAAACGGAGCTGTCGCTGCCAGTGGTACACCCCATCTGACTGGAAACGCTAAGTGTGTCTTGCTTTCCAAACCGCCTGGAGTCATGCGAGCTCTTTCTCCTGAGATGGCCACGGCAGCCACACAGATTTTATGTAACACTGCAGACCAGGCAGCTGTCTTAGTCCACGGGAGCTGCTATTGCAAAATACCAGAAAGCAGAGGCTGACAAACAACAGAAACATCGAGGCGCGGGAAAGACGGGTGTCCGCGAGGCCTGCTTCCCATCCAGACGCTCGCCGTGTCCTTGCTTGGTGGAAGGGGCGAGGCAGCTCTCTGGGGCCTCCCTCATGGGCATGAATCTGCCCTCATGCCTGAATCACCCCCAAAGGCCCCACCTCCTAATACCCTCACACTGGGGAATAGGTTTCAACATAGGAACTTGGAGGGATGCACACACTCAGGCCACAGCAGCAACCCTGGAACAGAAACCCCACAAAGAGGCCAGGTGCGGTGGCTCATGCCTGGAATCCTAGCACTTTGGGAGGCCAAAGCGGGCGGATTGCCTGAGCTCAGGAGTTCGAGACCAGCCTGGCCAACATGGTGAAACCCCGTCCCTACTAAAAATGCAAAAATTGGCCAGGTGTGGTGGCGGGCGCCTGTAATCCCAGCTACTAGGAAGACTGAGGCTGGAGAATCACTTGAACCCAGGAGGCAGAGGTTGCAGTGAGCCGAGATCACGCCATTGTCAGCCTGGGTGACAGGAGCAAAACTCCGTCTCAAAAAAAAAAAAAGAAAAAAAAAAAAAAAAAGAAACCCCACAAAGATAGGGAGCTGTCACTGGCAGCGGTTCACCCTGTCTGGCTGGAAACACTAGGCGTATTCTGTTTTCCAAACCACTTGGAGTAAAGACAGTTCATTTTCATGAGATGACCAGCGCAGCCACAGATTCTGTGAATCCTAAGCACTTGGGACTTCTATTAGGACCGACATGGAACACAGCACGTGTTGGATCCTGATCTGGTGAGGCATGAGTGAATATCCCGGAGTCCCCACAGAATGGGAGGTGGCGTCTGCAAGTGGCTTCCAGGGGCTCCATTCCTTGGCCACGGCCACCATGGTCGGGGAAGAACGTCTTCCATCCCAGCGTGTTTCTCGGATTTACAGATACTCATTTTCCACACAACAAGACTCCCAAAGGTGTCACCTGCCATCTGATGCTAGGTGGAAGGAATGGCACCAAGTTTGTTGAGCAATTTAAGGAAATTTCAAAGACAATTTGGATCACATATAATATTTGTCTTATGCAGCAAATTAAACTAATTTTCACTTTATATAACTTTAATTTCCTTTTTATAGGACTCCTATGTATTTCTTTTCTTTTTTCTTTTTTTTTTTTTTTGAGACAGAGTCTTGCTCTGTAGCCCAGGCTGGAGTACAGTGGTGCGATCTTAGCTCACTGCAGCTTCCACCTCCCAGGTTCAAGCGATTCTCCTGCCTCAGCCTCCCGAGTAGCTGGGATTACAGGCACCCGCCATGCCCGGCTAAATGTATTTTTAGTAGAGATACGGGTTTCACCATGCTGTCCAGGCTGATCTTGAACTCCTGCCCTCAGGTGATCCACCGGCCTCAGCCTCCCAAAGTTGCTGGGATTACAAGCATGAGCCAGTGCGCCCGGCCAGACTCCTCTGTATTTCCATACAAGTTATTAGTTATCCTTTGTAGCAATAAATTAGTTGTAAAGATTTATTGTCGTTGCAATGATCTGTAACCTTGGTCTAGTTTTCATTTTTTAAGAGGCAAACTGACTTCATTTACTTAAAAAGAGGAAAACCCCACTTGGTAAGAAGAGCGATGTAGGCCAGACGCAGTGGCTCACATGTGTAACACCAGCATTTTGGGAAGATGAGGCAGGCAGATCATGAGGTCAGGAGATCAAGACCATCCTGGTTAACACGGTGAAATCCCGTCTCTACTAAAAATACAAAAAGTTAGCCAGGCGTGGTGGCGGGCACCTGTAGTCCCAGCTACTCGGGAGGCTGAGGCAGGAGAATGGCGTGAATCTGGGAGGCGGAGCTTGCCGTAAACCGAGATCGCGCCACTACACTCCAGCCCAGGCGACAAAGCGAGACTCCGCCTCAAAAAAAATAAAAAAAAAAAAAAAGAAGAGCTATGTAAACTAATTGTAGAAAACACATGAAAAATATAAAGAGGAAAACAGATGAGATAAATGTTTACTGCACATCAACTTACTTCAGGACCTGCAATCACCAGGTATACACTGGGCTCCTCCTGATGCCATTCTTGGGAAGAAAAAAGAAGACAAAACGAACACTTAAAAAGGTTTTACGTCACAGCTGCAAGCACAATTAACTTCAATATAAATTTCTCAATAATATAAATTAGTTCGTATCATTTGGCTTTCATTCATAGTATTAGTCAATTTAAATTACATTTCTTCAGAATTTCTGTATTTGACATTTTATGATTTTAAGTAGAATTTTTTTCTACAGTATTATCCATTGTCCAGATTTCGAATTTACTGGATAACTAGGACTACTCTCCAGTATCACCACAATTCAATGTGGCTTTGGAATATACTAAAGAATATATAGATTATCTTAAACAATAAACAAAACTCCAAATGCATCACACAAATCGGCATGTGTGAAATATTTTCAGGTAAAATTCTTTTAGTCTTATAATTATTTGCTATTTTTATGAATTTCTCAGAACCTGAGGGTACAGGACAGTGGAAAACTAAACGGAAATTCCTCCAAAGAGCTGCTGATCCCATACATTATTTTTCTGTTCTTTTCCAAAGTAACAATCTAGAAACAGTTCTGCTCATGTGCAAAGAACCAGGAAAGAAAACTCAGAGCCCTGAAGACAGAAATGCGGAGATGGGCGCCCACACGGAATTCCATACACAGTGGAGGAAGGTAGCCAGCAAACACACCTGAAAATGCATCCACCAGATAGAGAGGATCCTTAACTTGTCGAAGTCCACATATCAGAAGAAATATGTGCAGATTATCAGCACTTTGGTTAATCTCTGTAAGAGAAGAGTTCAGAATGTTTTCAGTGGGGAGGGCTCTGGATGCTGTAGCAGCAATGATATCATGGATGCACTCAGAAGTGGAGGCCTCTGACTTCAAGGCCAGCTGCTCCTACTCTTTTTTTTTTTTTTTTTTTTTTTTTGAGACAGAGTCTTGCCCTGTTGTCCAGGCTGAGTGCAGTGGCGCAATCTCAGCTCGGCTCACTGCAACCTCCTCCTCCCAGGTTCAAGTGATTCTCCTGCCTTAGCCTCCTGAGTAGCTGGGATAGCCTCTTGAGTAGCTGAGTAGCTCTGCCACCACACCCAGTTAATTTTTGTATTTTTAGTAGAGATGGGGTTTCACCATCTTGGCCTGGCTCGTCTTGAACTCCTGACCTCAAGTGATCCTGGTGAACCACCATGCCCGGCCAAAAAGCCTCATTCTTAAGAATGAGAACAGAGGTTGCGGGGTCAGATTAGAGGGCACTGGTGCGAACGGGGCAGCGGGGAGAGTGGAAAACATGAAGTCTTCCCTGGCCCAGGCTTGGAAAGCACATATGGCCACTGCCACTGACTCTATTGGCCATCAGAAGTCCCAGGCCAGCCCAGGGTCTTGGGGTACAGAGATCTGTTCCACTTCTGGTGGGAAGGGCTGCAAAGACTGTGGCCATCCACCACAAGTAGCCTTAGTGACAGATTCCAACATGGGAAACAATGCTGCTTCTTTCTTTTGTTCATATATAAACATATTTTTTTATTTTTTTTACTTTTTCCATATTTATTGGGTTATAATTGACAAAAACTATATGTATGTGAAGTATACAATGTGATGGTTTGATATCTGTATACGTTTTGTTTTTATACCTATGGACATGTGTTTATTTTTTCTTCAACTTTTATTTGAAGTTCTGGGTACATGTGCAGGATGTGCATGTTTATTACATAGGTTAACAATGTGCCATGGTGGTTTGCTACACAGATTATCCAATCACTTAGGTGTTAAGCCCAAACATCCATTAGCTATTCTTCCTGATGGTCTCCCTCCTGCCACCCCCAACCCTCCGACAGGCCCCGGTGTGTCCTTCCCCCATGTGTCCATGTGTTCTTATCATTAAGCTCCCATTTAAAAGTGAGAACATGCGGTGTTTAGTTTTCTCTGCGTTAGTTTGCTGAAGATAATGGCTTCCAACTCCATCCATGTCCCTGCAAAGGACATGATCTCGTTCCTTTTTATGGCTGCATAGTATTCCATGATGTATATGTACCACATTTTCTTGATCCAGTCTATCATTGATGGCCATTTGGGTTGATTCCAGGACATGCATTCATTTAGGCGTGTGGATCTCTCTATGCATATATGAGTTCATGAGGACATTAATATATAAACCATTTTTCTAGTTTTATCAAGACATTATACCTCCTATCCGGAATTGTATCTAAATCTTTTCTAGAATGTCTGGCTCCTATTTCAGTCATAGTTCAGTCAGTTCCCCCTTGCCTCATCCTTTTTCTTTGCAGCAGAGGTGAAGTTGCATTTTACAGCCTGAGCTCAGCTCCATTTTCCCCACCAGAAATAATTAGTTTACAGCAAGGAAATTAATATAAAAGAAAGAGTAGGGGTGGGGCGTGGTGGCTTACGCCTGTAATTCCAGCACTCTGGGAGCCCAAGGTGGGCAGATCACCTGAGGTCAAGTCTCACTCTGTCAACTAGGCTGGAGTGCAGTAGCACGATCTTGGCTCAATGCAACCTCCACCTCCCCGGTTCAAGCAATTCTCATCCCTCAGCCTCCCAAGTAGCAGGGATTACAGGCACATACCACCATGCCCAGCTAATTTTTGTATTTTTAGTAGAGATGGGGTTTCGCCATGTTGGTCAGGCTGATCTCCAACTCCTGACCTCAAGTGATCCACCAAACTTGGCTTCCCAAAGTGTTAGGATTACAAGCGTGAGCCACTGCTCCAGGCCAAGAATGAGGCTTTAGTCTGGAGACTCCCGGCTGCATGAGTCCCTGAACACATTATGAGCTCATGCAGGAGCCAGTGAGGGTTCAGTCCTCTGTAAGTCCAGGTGAGCCCAGCAGACACACATGAAGCAGCCCTCATAGGGCCAAACCCCAAGATCAGGAGAAATGCACGAGTGCTGCTTTCAGCTGGTGCATCTTTTTTTTTTTTTTTTAATGAGAAAATATGTTTAATTTTGTAATAAAAGTTTTGGAAAAAGAGGCATAAATTTAGACACATTTGCTTCACAGTGCAAATTTCCTGTATTGCATCTGCTCTCTAAAGTGAGGGATCCTGGCCGGGCACAGTGGCTCATGCCTGAAATCCGAACATTGTGGGAGGCCAGGCGGGAGGATCACCTGAGGTCGGGAGTTCAAGACCAGCCTGACCAATGTGGCGAAACCCTGTCTCTACTAAAAATACAAAAATTAGCCAGGTGTGGTGCCACACACCTGTAATCCCAGCTACTGGGGAGGCTGAGGCAGGAGAATCGCTCGAACCCAGGAGGCGGAGGTTCCAGCGAGCGGAGGTGGTGCCACTGCACTCCCAGCCTGGGTGACAGAGTGAGACTCCATCTCAAAAAAAATAAAAGAAAAGAAAAGTGAGGGATCCAGACCAAGACATCTGCAGATACAGGAAAAAGCTAAGCCTTATTAGCAAAGGGCTTTGGAGGCATTAGAAGATCCATACCCCTCACCACACAACAAATGGGAGCAGGTGGTACATCCTGAGGTGGCTTCTTACAGCTCAGTACATGACACATGCAATAGAAATTGCTAATATATTTAACACAAGTGGACCTAAAACTTCAGCATTTATAACCTGTATAATT
Source organism: Chlorocebus sabaeus (assembly GCF_047675955.1). Lineage (NCBI taxonomy): Eukaryota > Metazoa > Chordata > Mammalia > Primates > Cercopithecidae > Chlorocebus > Chlorocebus sabaeus. Next base: position 126,141,657 of record NC_132914.1, on the reverse strand, counting down.
GGCCATAAAATCATGCAGGTTCAAGGTTTTTTTCCCAGGACAGGCATTTGTCCATTATTTAATTCAAACACTTTCATTTTCTCTATGCTATTCCAAATCCTGAACAGGAGTACAACTAGTGTGAATACAATGACTTATGGCGACACCAAAACAATCACAAGAGCTTCAAAAAATTAATACGTAACTGGAGAAAATCTTTACTGAAATGTTAAGATCGAGATGTCGCTCTTAGAAAAGCCTTGGAAAATGGTCACAGCCTCTGAATAAGCCGCTGACAATCTGCATTGCCAATTTTCATTGAATTATGTTGAGTTTTTAGTATTTCCTTAAGATTCTTTTTTTTTTTTTTTTTTTTTTTTTTTTGAGATGGAGTTTCAGCCTGTAGCCTAGGCTGGAGTACAGTGGTAAGTTCTCTGCTCACTGCAACCTCTGCCTCCTGGGTTCAAGCGATTCTCCTGCCTCAGCTTCCCAAGCTGAGACTACAGGCACAGGTCACCATGCCCGGCTCCTTTTGGTATTTTTGGGAGAGACGAGGTTTCACCATGTTGTCCAGGCTGGAATCGAACTCCTGACCTCAGGTGATCCACTGGCCTCATCCTCCCAAAGCACTGGGATTACAGGCATGAGTCACCACACCTGGACCTTTCCTTAATATTCTAAGTATCCTGAAGCTAACTTTAGAAATGCAAACCTTAGTGAGTCCTTGTTTGATCAAAAGTCTAAGCTAGACGCTACATGCAGAATTTTGAATTGAAGGTCAGAAGAATTTGAGGTTAGGCATTTGAATATGAGGTCGTCAAGCTATTCATTTTAATAAACGATTTTTAAAAATGGAGAAAACTTTTCAAGATTGCGATGTCAGGAAGGAGAAACAGTCTGAGCCTACATTGCAAGGCAAGAACCACTAATGAAGGCTAAAATTTGCAAGTGAAAGTTTGATGAGGATAGAGATTAAGAGCACCCTCTCAAAAATTACTTATTAATTACAAAGGAAATATAATACCAGTACAGTACACGGAGAAACCAGGGGATACCAGCTTAACTAAGGGAGGAAGCCTTAGCCCTGGTGTATACACATACACATACACACACACACACACACACACACACACACAGTTTACATAGTCAGAAAAAGAGCTCCATTATTGGGACAAGCTGATGCTGTACATATCCAGATGTGATACAATGAGAAGAAGCAACGTCACTTTCATCACATTCTTGATGTGCACGAATATCTATTCACATACACAGCAGGAGGAGGAGGGAGAGAAGGACGGTACAAAGAGAATCACAAATGTTCCAAAAAGAGGGGGAAAGTCAAGAATCGGTATGACCGAATTGGGGAAAAAAAAGGAGATGTCAAACAAACCAACAATCTACAAAGATGGCATCCAGAGATGGTATTCAAAGCACTGGGTGAAGAACGCAGGTGACGTCAAGGTGAAGAGACTCTGTTTAATTCTTTGTTTTTGCTGTGTGAGAAGTATGAGTGCTGGAAACCTGTTTTGTTCCTGTACTCTGACACACTTAGCTACTGCGAACTCGAGGCTCTGAAGACGCATTAGCATTTTGGTCACGTAGGCTGTAAACAAGTGGCCCTCCAACTACCCCTGTCCTGGGATCCCTTGGAAAGATGGCCCTAAGAAGAAAATAATCCATACGGTACAATATTGATTTTCAGAGTTTTTTGACTGTGACATATGGTAAGATAAACATATTATGTTGCAACTCAGTCACACGAGATATATAAATACACACGTACACATACATAGACACAGAGTTTATATATGATTAAAAACATACTTTAGGCTGACTACATGCAAGCCACTTTGACGTTTTCTGTTTGATTTCACTTCAATGTTTAAAAGTGCTGGTCCCTAACGTACTCAATTCATTATGAGACCTCTGACCTGCGAGACACTGCAGGGAGATGGAGGGAATCCTATATTCCTTTCCTCTCTCCTCGTCTTCTTCCCGGGTTGGAGATTAAGTGTAATGGGAATATAGGAAAATAAATTAGAAAATGATAGAATAAAGGGCTATAGCCTTGTCTTTAGGTTTAAAAAAACAAAAAAACGAAAAGGCAGAGACAGCATTTGGATTTGCGTAGCTTATGTGCACTTTCCACATACTAAAATCTCATTCACTGAAAACAAAGATTATAGAGGAAAAATCCTGATCAAGTGTTCAAGGGCTCAGGCTCATCGCACGTAAGCATCAACTCTGATGAATTACATTTCAGGCTCCCTAAAGCCCCTGACAGCTTTAAGGTGGTATAAATTCTTAGCTTTTCACAAAGAACTATTAGATAAGGTTGGCCTGCTGATGCTCAGAGGCGAGGCACATACCTAACTAATTTTTTTGGTAAATTTTGTCTCCTCCTTTTAACGCCAAACTTATTTTTATTACCTTTGCCTTTCCTCTAATGTCTAGTTTATCCATGAGTCAAGATTTGAACTCGTCACTTAACAAATGCACACATTTACATGTTTTTCCGATAGAACCATTTCCTGGAGAATGGTATTTTTATCTTCAAAACAAAATGTGTTGTTTTCACGATCTGGCATATTGCTGCCAACAGCTACATTCCACGTTGCTTCATCTCCCAAGTATGAGTCATGGGCGGGCTCAGGAACAGAAGCCCAATCCATGCTGAGGCGGTCTCTATGTCCTGTATTCCATTCTAGAAGCTGTCTTTATTATTTTCTTTTTTCTTTCTTTCTTGATAAAGTTTCACTTTTGCTGTCCAGGCTGGAGTGCAACGAGGCGATCTCGGCTCACTGCAACCTCCGCCTCCCGGGTTCAAGCAATTCTCCTGTCTCAGCCTCCCAGGTAGCTGGGATTACATCATGCACTACCACATCTGGCTAATTTTTGTATTTTTAGTAGAGACAGGGTTTCACCATGTTGGTCAGGCTGGTCTTGAACTCCCGACCTCAAGAGATCCGCCGCCTCGGCCTCCCAAAGTGCTGGGATTACAGGTGTGAGCCACCACGCCCAGCCACTGTCTTCATTATTTTTCACTTGTTATTACAAAAAAAAAAAAAAAGTACTTCAGTTGAATCCATTAGACTTACTAAATTATAGCTGAAAAAGCTGATTTGGGGGGCTGTGCAAGAATAAAGGCTTCTACTAACACTAGTTTTCCAAATGAAAAACAAGTGAGTCTTCCTAGGACTAGCCTGAGGAAGAAAAGTGCTACAATCTGAGTTAGGCAAATTTGAGTTTCCATTATAGAAATACAAATAGAGTTGACAGAGAGATAGAGATAGAGATGGAGAGAGAGAAAAAGAGAGAGAGACAGAAATGAACAATAAAACTAGAAATACAAGGCCGGGTGCGGTGGCTCAAGCCTGTAATCCCAGCACTTTGGGAGGCCGAGACGGGTGGATCACGAGGTCAGGAGATCGAGACCATCCTGGCTAACATGGCGAAACTCCGTCTCTACTAAAAAATACAAAAAACTAGCCAGGCGAGGTGGCGGGCGCCTGTAGTCCCAGTTACTCGGGAGGCTGAGGTGGGAGAATGGCATGAACCCGGGAGGCGGAGCTTGCTGTGAGCTGAGATCCGGCCACTGCACTCCAGCCTGGGCAACAGAGCGAGACTCTGTCTCAAAAAAAAAACAAAACAAAACAAAACTAGAAATACAATAAAACAGAAATCAGAAAACCAGGAAGGAGTTACCCAGTCAAATTTAAGCTTTCATACATTTTAGGTTTGATAGCCTGAAAGGAATCATGACTTTAGATTGTGTTGGTCGTTGCAATTTAAAGGCAAAACTCACAGAACATGGAATCATCACACTTAAAATGTATCTGGAAATGCACAGAAAAACTCAAAGACCAGGTAACTAATTTGATGTCCACACATCGATCTTTCAATCAGAATAGCTATTGCCAATATCGTGTGAAAAAAATTATAACAATGCCATTTACTATATTTAACCTGCTTTACTATTTATTTGTTCTTAGTTCATCTGTTTGCATGTGATATAATGGTAAGCATAAGAGGCGTTTAATGTTTTAAATTAAGGAGACTTAGTAATTTGTTAGCTGGGGCTTAGAGATAGAATTGAGAATGGTAAGAAAACCTGTGACATGCCGGAAGAGGAGAATGCATCGTGACGCAGACATCAGACATTTAAGCAGCACACTACAAACCCTGGTGACTACTCCATTACTCAACTGTTTATATGCAGTGTTAAATGAGGTCCTTCCCACCCACTCCCCCTGATTTCAAGGTTCATAGTTGGTGAGAAGGCAGAGGGTATTTGATCACTAATAGTCTCTACCAACTTCACTCTATCTTCTGTTTTCACTGTCTGCAGCTCCAAGTGGGAGGGACAAATCATAGTCACAGGTTTCCAATGCTCCAGAGGCCAAGGGAAGATAAAGTAAGGATGATGAGGACGGCCCATCCCCAGAGCCTGAGAGATGACAAAGACAAACGACGGCACAAATGCGAACAGACGCCTGATCATAAAACCCAGAGACACAGATTAATCCTACATCTACCCTTAAGCCATTATCTGCCACTGTCAGCTACCAGAGCCACAACCAGTCTCTCTAAGCCCATATATTCTGAATACATTTACAACTTCTAATTGCACACATTAAGATTAAGCAGCAGCCAAGTAGGTCTCCAGAGGAAAACGCTTTCTAAGGAGTGTTTAAAATCTCCTGGCTGTTCCCTTAATCATTCAATAGCAAGACCAACGAAACAGTCAACCCTGAGACTACGGAACGTGACAACAAATCATTCTCCTACTGGAAATTATGAATCTTAGTTACAATGCCATTGCGTCCTGTGATAGATTGAAGACAGACTAGCTTTACAACAGGAAATTGAAAATGGGCCCCCTCGTTCTGAATAATGGTACATGTAACTGACATGACAAAGCAGCTGAGGTCGCATGGGTTCATCTGTAACACTGAGAACAACCATGCTAGTGTGGCTGAGATTGATGAGTATACTACGAAAATCATTTCTGATAAAATGCTTGGAAATTTTTCTTTTCAATAGAACTTAAAGCTGACACATAGAGTATGTGGTAGAGGCTTTGTTTCAAGTCTTTTTTGTTTCATTTTATTTTATTTTAAGTTCCGGGATACATGTGCAGGATGTCCAGGTTTACTGCATAAGTAAACGTGTGCCATGGTGGTTTGCTGCATCTATCATCCTATCACCTAGGTATCAAGCCCCACATGCATTAGCTAGTTTTCCTGATGCTCTCCCGACACCCCCACCCCCGCCCTCCCCTGACAGGCCCCAGTGTGTGTTGTTCCCCTCCCTGTGTCCATGTGTTCTCACTGTTCAGCTCCCGCTTGTAAGTGAGAACATGCGGTGTTTGGTTTTCTGTTCCTGCCTTAGTTTGCTGAGGATAATGGCTTCCAGCTTCATCCATGTTTCCGCAAAGGACATGATCTTGTTCCTTTTTATGGCTGCATAGTATTCCATGGTGTCTGTGTACCACATTTTCTTTATCCAGTCTATCATCGATGGGCATTTGAGTTGATTCCATGTCTTTGCTATTGTGAATAGTGCTGCAATGAACATACATGTGCATGTATCTTTATAACAGAATGATTATATTCCTTTGGGTATATACCCAGTAATGGGATTGCTGGGTCAAATGGTATCTTTGTGGAATTGCCACACTGTCTTCCAAAATGGTTGAACTAATTTGCATTCCCACCAACAGGTAAAAGCATTCTTATTTCTCCACAAGCTCGCCAGCATCTGTTGTTTCTTGGCTTCTTAATAATCGCCATCTGACCGACGTGCGATGTTCTCATTGTGGTTCTGATTTGCATTTCTCTCATGATCAGTGGATGACAAACTTTTTTCATATGTTTTTTGGCTGCATGTATGTCTTCTTGTTTCAAGTCTTTAGCATGAAAACAGACTTGGGGCGTCTTTCTGTAGGCTGAGGGCAGAGAACTGATTTTGCATCTTCAGTCTTTTCTTAGAAGTTTGCAGCAAGAGGCCAGGCGAGGTGGCTCATACTTGTAATCCCAGCACTTTGGGAAGCTGAGGCAGATGGATTACTTGAGGTCAGGAGTTCAAGACCAGCCTGGCCAACACGGTGAAACCCCCCTCTCCAAAAATTACAGAAAATTAGCCGGGTGTGATGGGGCATGCCTGTAATCCTAGCTACTGGGGAGGCTGAGGCAGGAGAATCGCTGGAACCCGGAAGGTGGAGGTTCAATGTAACAGGATTTTACAGAAATTGACAAGTTGAGCCCAAAATTTAAATTGATATGCAAAAAACCTAGGATAGCTAAAATAATTCTGAAACAAAGCTATTGACTAACACTACTTGGTTTCTAGACTTACTATTAACCTATAACAACAAAACAGCATGGTACTGGAATAAAGACAGGCATAGATAGTGGAACGCCACACACAGTAAACTGACTTTCAACGAAGGCACCAGAGCAATTCAATGGGCAAAGAAAAACATTTCCAATAAATGACGCCAGAACCATCTGGATATTGTTAAGAAAGAAAAAAAAAAAAAAGATTCCTACCTCATACAACACACAAACAGTAATTTCAGATGGATTTATAATCCTAAATGAAAGAGCTACAGCACTCAAGCTTCTAAAGACATTTAAAAAATAAAGAAAAGCATATTTGTGACCTTAGGGTAGGTAAAGATTTTCTAGACAGGACTCAAAAGCACTAACCATCAAAGAAAAAGTTTGATAAACTAGACTTCAATAAAATTTAAACCTCTTCTGCTCTTCAAAAGACATGGTTAAGCAGGTGAAAATATAAGCCAGAGAATGGGAGAAAATATTAACGATATATTTATCTGACAAAAGGTTTGGACCTAGAATATAAGGAAGTTCTGCAAACCAGTAATTAAAAGACACACATACAATTGACTAGACACTCACCAAACAAGATACATGAATGGCCAGCGTGCATATAAAAAGGTGCTGAACAAAATTAATCATCGGGGAAATGAAACTCAGAAGAATGACAATGAGACACCATTTCATTATCTCCCGAGAAGAACTAAAATTGAAAAGACCGTCTACTCTACCGGTGGGCGAGAACGTGGAGTAACTGAAGCTCTTGCCAGCTTCTGCGGAAGTGTAAGATGGCACACCTTGGAGAACTGTTTGGATATTTTTTTATAATGTTAATCATATAGTCAAGCTATTTGACTTAGAGGCATTTATCCAAGAGAAGTGAAAACGTAGGTCACCAAAAAACCTTGCACAAGCATATTCTTAGTAAATGTATTTGTAATGGTTAAAAATTGAAAACAAGCTAAAAGTTCATCCATAGAAGAAGAGATAAACAATTTGTGATATATGGAATGGAATACACCATTCCAAAATAGAGTACTAAGAAGAAAAGGACTACAGATACACACAATAGGGATAAATCTCAAAAACATTCGTTGAACAAAGAAAGCCAGATACAAAAAATTATTTAACGCAGGACTCCACTTAGATGAAGTTCAAGAACAGGTAAAACTAATCTAAGATAAGAAAAGCTAGACTAGGAGTCGCCTATAAAGAGACAGAAATTAAATATGGAAGAGGGCATGAGAGAACTTCCTTGCCTGGTGGAAATGTTACCTGTCTTGATCAGGGTATTTGTTACATGGGCATACACATTTGTCAAACATTTACCTAATTTTGTACTTGAGATCTCTTCATTTCACTATATAGAAACTTCAGATTTTTTTTTTTAAAAAGGGCGAGTTCACTCTATTCTATTGACATAATGAGCAAAGAAGGCAGGTTAGAGTAGTAAGTGAAGCTTGATTTTGTCTTTGAAAAATCATTATTTACATGTAAATTGTTGAGAAAGATCACATCAAACATTAATAGCAGTTCCTTTTTGGTGATGAAATTTCAAGTGATTTAAATTTTTGTTGCATTTTTTGGCCGGGCCCGGTGGCTCATGCCTATAATCCCAGCACTTTGGGAGGCCGAGGTGGGTGGATCACCTGATCAGGAGTTCAAGACCAGCCTGGCCAATACGGCAAAACCCCATCTCCATTAAAAATACAAAAATTAGCTGGGCTTGGTGGCGCATGCCTGTAGTCCCAGCTTCTTAGGAGGCTGAGGCAGGAGAATCGCTTGAACCCGGGAGGTAGAGGGTGCAGTGAGTCTAGATCACACCACTGCACTCCAGCCTGGGCAACAGAACGAGACTCCGTCTCAAAAAGAAAAACAAAAAAAAAATGTGTTGCATATTCTGATATTTTCTCATTTTTCTATAATGGTAATTTAATTATGTGTGTAGTTAGTAAAGTAAAATAAAATGAACACATGAGGTTGTTATTCTTATAAAGAACAAATGTCACAGGAAATGGTACTGAAAATTTGGGAAGCAGTTGCTAAAAACAGCATCAGAAAGGGCCGGAGCCCCTGTCTCTCCGGCTTTCTAGCCCTGCTGTTCCTCAAAAGGGTAAAACTACTCATGAAGTCATAGACAGAGGGAAATCAACCTTGTTCTCCCGGACAACCACTTTTTCAAAACCACATGAACGTCACAAGCTCCTGAAAGTAACTGACAAGATGCGCTTCCTCAAAATCCTCTAAGAAGATCTCATATCTCACCGGAGCGTCGAAGAAAGGTATTCCAGTTAAAAGCGGCGTTAGGTGTTGTTGCAATTCCTGGGTCAAAGAAACAAAAAAAGGGCAAATTCACTTTGATGTGATTGCTGAAATGCAACCAGTTATTTTGTGTTGAGGCTTATTATTATTATTACTATTATTATTATCATTTTGAGACAGAGTCTCGCTCTGTCGCCCAGGCTGCAGTGCAGTGCCCAGTGTCAGCTCACTGCAACCTCCTCCTCCCGGGTTGAAGCGATTCTCCTGCCTCAGCCTCCGGAGTAGCTGGGATTATAGGCATCCGCTGCCACACCCGGCTAATTTTTGTATTTTCAGTAGAGACGGGGTTTCGCCATGTTGGCCAGGCTGGTCTCGAACCCCTGACCTCGAGTGGTCCACCCGCCTCAGCCTCCCAAAGTGCTGGGATTACAGGTGTAAGCCACCATGCATGGCCCACTTGTGTTGAAGTTTAAATAATGGTACCAGCTGGTTTTTACAAAGCCACTCGATGCTCTGAGTGCGTCACTGAAGTCCCATGAATCCTTCAGCACGGGAGGGTTAAAAAGAGCCCACAGATTCCACATGAGAAAAGACCCACCCCTTTCAGCCCCAGGATCCATGACAGGCCCAAACTGGGTTAGACAAACCATGAGTTCCTTAAAAACACCAGGAAGTGACAGGTTTCAAACACACTGTCAACTAAGCTCCATGTGAAAATTATACCTCCCTTTAAAATCCTCACTCTCAACCCTCACCAACTCATGCCTGATGGTCTGTTGGCTATTACTTTCTCAGAGAGAGAAGTTACATTTAATTTTTGCTGAAAAAAACCAAATATTTTACAATTTAGAAAATCCAGAGGTACTATCTAACACGTTATCTTGGTAACAGAAACATTTTGAAATTTTATAAAACGTAAGTAAATCAAGTCGTCTAACCACCTCTAAAATCCACCTGCGTAATCATTATTCACACTGAATGATACTGACAAGGGCTATTTAACGAGCGTCCGCTTCAAGCCAGCCCTGGGCTCCGACCGCATGTAGGCACTTTCCATACTCCACTGTAGCCCTTAAAGGCCCACTGAGCAGACTGGTTCCTCCAGTTTATCCAGCTGGACACTGAGGTTCCAAGAGGTTAAACGGGCTTCCAAATGCGCAGGGTGGAGGTGGTAGACGCTGTGTTCAAACCTACGCACTGCCTCAGAGCCCAGGTCTTTCCTGCTGCACCTGCTAAAAATGTCACTGAGGCCAGTGCAGCAAGGACACGGTGATGGCAGGATGGCATGTCTCACTAAGGTGCGCCTGAGCACCATGGAAGTCCTCGGGAGGCACGAATGCCTGGCCTCAGTGTCTGCACTTGTTCTAACCTGAGCTTGGGGCGAATTACACGTTCTTCCATGGATCTAGGCTTTCCATTATTTTTATCATGTAGTACAGTGGTTTACAAACTCTATTTAGAGAGGCCAGGCACAGTGGCTCACACCTGGAATCCCAGCAATTCGGGAGGCCGAGGCAGGCGCATCACCTGAGGTCAGGAGTTCCAGATCAGCCTGGCCAACACAGTAAAACCCTGTCTCTACAAAATGTACAAAAATTAGCTGGGCGTGCTGGGGGGCACCTGTAGTCCCAGCTACTCGGGAGGCTGAGGCAGGACAGTTGCTTGAACCCAGGAGGCAGTGGTTGAAGTGATCCAAGATTGCACCACTGCACTCCAGCCTGGGCAACAGAATGAGACTCCATCTCAAACAAAAACAAAAACAAAAACCTATGTTTAAACCTCAGAGGGTTTGATGAAGGGCTTCGGATGTCACCATAGGGGTAGGATTGGGCAGGGAGGAAAGGGGAGGATGAAGGGAGAAGAGTTCCAGGTCCCCCAACTCAAGTCAGCCGAAACAGAAGCCCTGCATTTGGTTTGGTTTGTTTTTTCCAAACATACTGCCGATGGAGTATATCGTACTTCTACTGGTGGAAAATGTTAAGTGATCTGCATTTTAAATCATTATTTTATAATTTCTCCTATTTATCTTTTATTCTAATGTTAGAAAAATCGTAACAATGTAGCCATTCTCAGGCAGACTGCTTGAGCCCAGCAGTTCAAGACCAATCTGGCAACATGGTGAAACCCCGTTTCTACAAAGAATACAAAAAAAATTGAGCTGGGCATGGTGGCTCACACCTGTAGTCCCAGCTACTTGGGGGGGCTGAGGCTAGAGAATCGCTTGAACCCAGGAGGCAGAGGTTGCAGTAAGCCGAGATCGCACGACTGCACCAGACCTTGTCTCAAAAAAGAAAAAAAAAAAAAGTAGCCATTTCACTGATTATTTTTAAGTAAATCTCAGAAATCATATTATCTCCTTCATAAACATCTCAATATATGTCTCTTAAGGGTGCAAACGTATTCTTTTAAATATATATATTTATCACATATAAATATACATCTATTTATTCACTCTCTATCCCTGTACATAAGTAAATAAATATTTGAAAATGCTTACCTTGACTCTGGACGTAGATCTTACCCTTAGCCTGCGGCTTTTGAAAGGAGGGGAGAAAGAAAAGAGCAGTACATTGGACAGTGCATGACAACTGCTTTTTAGAAATAAAATGAAGATCATTAACAAAAAAAGCCATCCTGGAAAACATCACTGAGAATCATCTACACACCTGCTCACAGACTTACCCCTCTCTAAGAGCAAAGCGTTACTTCTCTTTTAATAGGTTTTGCCATTAAAAATACAGCCTCTATAAGGTAAGAAGCACACACAAAGAGAGTCTCTTAAATGAGGCCTAATGCAATTTTGCAATGTCACACTTGCTGTGTTAGTGGAGACATTACTGAGGTTCAGCCAGAGAGCATGCCAGCGCCGGCCCAGCTGGAGCAGCTCCTGCCGCAGCGTGGAGGTGGAAGCCTGCGGAAGCACCATATGACTTACGCAACCCTGAGGCGAAGAGTACTTCCACCACCCCCAGAAAAGATGAAGAAAGGAGTAGGAGGAGAAGGAGGAGCTGCCAATATGTTAGGAAACCAAAGACAGGCCCTAGGAGGCAGATCCTTCCAGGCAAGGGAGGACAGCCGGATGGAAAGCGTCTGGTAAGGGCCTCCCCAAAGGCCTCCCTGGCACCAAGGAAAAGGCGGCCCTGGCATGACTGATTTGGGTATTTGTACCAAGATATCAACTTACTATTCCTTGCCGTGTTTTCTGGCAGAATGTCACAAAACTACTAGAAATACAATCCACTTCTCCAGTTCATTTGGAAACAGTGGCAGGAATATTTTTAAGATTGACGTTTAGATGGAAAGGTGGAGGCAGGAGCAGAGTGAGACCCTCTCTAGAACGGCTGGTGGAGCAAGTCCATGCCAAGGACGCTTTCTCTCAAGCGATCAAAATAGGCTGTCATTTTGGTGAAAGAGTCCAAAAATGGATGTCTTTTTGTCATGTGACATAAGCCTGATCAATGCATGAAATGACTGAACTAGCTAGATCCCTGGAGGTCACAGAAGTCACACCCCTGTCCTTTCTCAGTATAGGGATCCAGTGTGGTCTTTAGGGTACCAGGGAGCCCTCGACACTGCATGGGGTATGCTGGCCCACGTTGGACGTTGTCCCCACGTTAGTTTTATATTTTGGGACACAAGTCAAGGGTGAAGCAGCCCTGCCAAGGGCGAGTCAATCAACAGGAAGGAGACTGGCCCTCCCCAAGCCTGGAAAGGTTTGGCAGAGGCAGCATCCAGGCAAAAGGTGGGTGGCATGACCAGGCCCAGTGGCTCACCCATATAATCCCAGCACTTTGAGAGGCTGGGGCAGGCAAATCATGTGAGGTCAGGAGGTCAAGACCAGTCTGGGCAAAATGGTAAAACCCTGTCTCTACTAAAAATACAAAAAGTAGCCAGCTGCGGTGGCACACGCCTGTAGTCCCAGCTACTTGGGAGGCTGCGGCAGGAGAATCGCTTGAACCCGGGAGGTGGAGGTTGCAGTGAGCCAAGATTGTGCCATTGCACTCCAGACTAAGCGACACAGTGAGACTCTGCCTCAAAAATTAAAAAAAAATAAAAATAAAGAAGGTGGTGGGTACACACAAGGCTTGGTGTGGCGTTGGTTTTGTCCTTATCATCACATTTTGTATTTAACTACAGCAAGCATCTCACGCCTCCAGAAGTCTTGCCTCTCCTCCCCACTTCGCCATGCAAGTGGATATGCGTGGTATCCCAAATGCCCTTAAAATAGTAAACCTTTACGAGAGACTTTCAAAAACCTCTTCTCTACCAGTTAAAAAAGACATTAACTTTAATGGAAAAAAAAGGCTAATGGCAACCACTGAAATTAGAAGTTGCAGTTCAGAGCCCTAAACTATTCCTTTTGCTGAATTCTAATTTCCCTGGAAAGCTGGAATTGCTGTTACTCGAGTGTAGTGGAGGCTCGGAGTATTTTCTCCTGAAACAACCCTGTGTCCAAAACACTCGCCTGGCGACATCTAGAAGATGGATGGTAAAGCACTCGCAATAGAACACCATGGCATGTAACTTTCAAGTTAATGTAAGTGTTTGACAATAACCGATTCAGCAGAATCCTAGATAAATATAAGGGGAGGCAACATAAAGTTTTTGTCACTATTTTCATTGGAAATATGCCCTGCAATTAGCAATACATAAACTCAAAATGTTCCCGTCAAGAATCTCCTTTTTCCACCAAAAAAAAAAAAAAAAAATTGAGTTAAACTTGTATCTCAGCTCTGTAAGCAGAAGGAATTGACTGAATGTGAAGATTTCTGGACTTATCTGCTGATCTTCCCACATCTCTGAGCAGCGTTTTTCTAAAATCAATTGAAAAGCATTTCATAAATGGTATTTTCAGATCTCATCCAGGCAAACGGAGGAAATAGAGTTGCAGCATAACGGAAGTCTAGACCTGAGTTATTTTTAATCACTGCAATAAAAGAAATCTGGCAAAAGCCAATTGGCTTATATTGATTTTGAAAAACATTTTCTATATGAAAGTGTAACAAATACAAATTAGCTTTCTTTGCTCAATATTTATTATTGTTCTATCTGCCTTGAAATAACACGAGTCAAAGTCCTGCCTTGCAGATAAGGTCATTAGTGCACACAATGGCAAACACTGAGGTGTGTTTATCAGCAACTGTTACCTCTTTGGCTCATTACTGGATGTAAAAAGCCAGGATCCTATAGGATAGATACCTATAAATAGATGGACTTCTAACAGACCCAAGGGTTAACTGATGCCTTTTCATGCTGGAATAACATCAACCAAAGAACTTCCCATTCTTTGACTACATATAAGCCAGAGATTCACCTTCTAAAATTAAACTTTCTGCAAATGGAAACCACAATAGATTATTTTTGAAATACAGGCACAATTTTATGCTCTACAGATGGCAAAAATAATAGTTTTTGTTCTGAAATTATAATACAACTGCAGATTGTGGCTTTGTTAAAACTACTTCTGAAACGATTACAAATCGCTTAAAAGACATGATGGCCCATACACATAAAGTTACAAAATAGATTTAAGCCACAAAACACATAGAAACTGGGCACTTTTCAAGGTCATGGTGTCTTTTTTCCTCCCTCTACTCTTTTCCCTTAGAAATCTGTTATTGTGCATAAAAAAAGAAAATAATATTCAAAAGGAAGGGGAGGTGTGTGTGGGGAGATTCAACCTTGCCACTGAACTCCTGCAATAGAACCAGAAAAAGAACGATTTTCTGTTTCTTTTCTTTTTTTACTAGGAAGTAATCATTTTTCCTAGAAAAAAAAATGTCCAGACACTAACACTTCACAACATTTTAACAACAAACAAAGAGGTTTTCAAGAGTTGGGATTCTGGAATATGAGGAAGAAGCGCTGGTGTCCTGCTTCATCACAGATGCATGGCACAGGTCAGAAATGGAAGACTGGCTGCAAAGCCAGTATCGAAACCCAGTGGAATGACGCTTGGACCTATTGTGTTTGTTTTCCTTCCTGCTGTCCTCCCTGTCCCACAGAAACGCCAGCCACCACACAGAACCCAGTAGCACCTAGCTGAGCTGTCAAGTCTTCCCCCTTGGGTAGAACAATTTTTCAAAAAATAAAAAAGAATATACATGGGTGAGATGAGAAACAAATGTTAAAACTAGACTGGGATAGGATTCTCTCAGGTCCAACATGAGCAGGCATAGAGATGGAATTAACAAAATCCAGCCAGGCGCAGGGACTCACACCGCTAATCCCAGGACTTTCAGAGGCTGCAGTGGGCTGAGATCGCGCCACTGCACTCCAGCGTGGAAGACAGAGCAACATTCGTCTAAAAAAAATAAATAGTTAAATAAATTTAAAAGAACAACCCGTGACCCTTCACAAAATCAAAGGATGAGAGTGAGGCACCCAATCTAGGGGGGTGACTCAAGAAACGGGAACATCAACAGGAAATTTCCAGAGAAGATTTTCGTTTTTTAAAACGATTAAATTGTATGGAGTAAACAACTCAGAAGGATTGTTCGTTTTATTCAGAAGATTCCCCTACCATGCTCTGCCTTGGCAATTTAATGAATTAGAAACAATTCTTGTGATGGTACCACACATTTGAGTCCTGGGTCATGGAAAAAGTAAACTCAAGATCTATGCTCTGGAATGATGCATTTTTCATACTTTTAAGTTCCTTTAAAACTTCTCCATTCCCAGGGATCTCACGTAGCGGGAAACCAAAAAACCCCACACAGACATAAAGAACATTTGCAGTTCTATCCAGAAATCTCCAATGAAGGCTCAGCTTCATAGAAGCTATTAAAAAGGATTAGCTTCCTGGGACATGATCAATGCCTGGAGCTTCTCCTGCAGAGGTGAGAGGGCTGGCACAGAAACGAGGAATTCTAGAGGCGAAGTCCGTGTGCTCAGTGCGTTTTTATGTTTCCAGGAGGGTGGAAACTCTAATAAAAGGTGTGGGCTTAGTTTCAGCTGCTACCAAGATGACTTTCTGAGGTAATCAGACACAAAGCAATGGGCCATGCGGGAAGAGAGAGAAGTAATAAGTAGCTCAGAAGACAACATGCTTCTACTGCAGACTTCAGGGATAAGTCGACATGTAGCTCATTCCGATTACGCCAGCGCTAACATCTGCGCTGACTTGTGGAGCTCACCTGTACAGGAACTGCACGTGTGACAGCCAATGAGATCTGTCTTGCTTTCTATATTTTAATTTCCAAAAGAATTTTGATGAGTCAATGTACACAAAGTAAAATTACACTTTAGGTATTGCCTAATACAACAACTTCCAGAAGTTACTTTTCTTTAACAAGTGCCAAGGCAAAGTAGATAAATTAGGCCCCAGAAGGTGGTAACTCAAAGTTTCCAGAAAAAGAAAAAAAGAAGAAAAAAAGAGGAAAACCTCACTCTAAAGACACCTGAAAACTTAGCTCCATGCTTGCAAAGCATATTGATGGGCCATTATGAATGGAACTGTGCTTTTTGTTGTTGTTGTTGAATTTGATAACTGCTTCAAGCAATATTTACTTAAACAGGATGTTAAAAATATAGCTCATAAATAAATATTTGAGTTTAGATTACATGTCCTCTTAGAAGAATGCTTATTAGGAAAAGAGTATGAAAACAGGCATGAGGGGTTTTGAACTCAATGGAGACATATTAAACCATAATCATTGCTTCTCCTGGTAGAAGCTTCCATTAAGATGTACGTTTGTTTGTGGGTGTTTTTTTTCTTTTTGGTGAAATTTTTACATTTTCTGGTGAAATGCTGATGAATTTAGACAAAATACTCTAAACGTGGACTAGAACTAGAAGTACTCAAGTTTGCATCCTGAATATCTATTACATATTGTAGCAAGAAATCAAAATCCTACATAAGATATTTTCAAACTTTCCACAATATATAACTCAGGATCAGAAATGTGAAGTGAATCAAATTCTTGAAAATGTCAAATCAATATTATAATATCAGAAACTGGCCAGCACAGAGGCTCACGCCTGTGATCCTAGCATTTTAGGAGGCTGAAGCAGGAGAACTACTTGAGGCCAGGAGTTCAAGAGCAGCCTGGGCAACACAGTGAGACCTCATCTCTACCAAAAAAAAAAAAAAAAAAAAGTAAAAATTTCAGCCAGGTGTGGTGGCATGGGCCTGTAGTCCCAGCTACTCAGGAGGCTGAGGGGAGAGGATCGTTTGAGCCCACGAGTTTGGGGCTGCAGTGAGCCATGATCATGCCCCTGTACTCCACCCAACCTGGGCAACAGAGTGAGACCCCTTTAATAAAGAAAAAAAAACCACACTTAAAAGATATATTATAATATCACAAACCAACACAGTAATGCCATATCCCAAACCATGACCTACATTGATCACGTGTGCTAGGCATTAACAGCGTAGCATGCTGACCTGGTGAGGAGCCCACTAGGATTGTATATTTTACAAAGTAGGTACAATGTCAAATTAAGGCTGATATAAACACACTAAAAAATAATGACCTGAGCATAAACAAAGGCATTTCAAATTAAAAGAGATAAAACCATCTTTATTGAAATCCAATCAAACTAATTTGTGAAGGGTCAGTCAGAGACAGGTAGCTCCCAAGACAGTGTTTCCGTAAGAGCACCCCTGGGGGCTGAAGTTCACTCACGGGTTACAAATGAACCCTCATTTGGCACATGTCTGTTCATGTGTCCTCCATGATCAGATACCGTGTGAGTAAGTGTTTCAGAAATCCTGAAACAGAGCTGCCCTGAGCACACAACGGCCCCCGCCACAGGTGGCTGATCCAGGGCACCTGTTAAGCAGCCGGTTTGAATTAAGATGTGCTGTGAGTATAAAATACACTCCAGATTTCAAAGACTTCATACAAAAAAAAGGTAAAATATGTCACTAGTAACTTTCATATTGATGACATGTTGAGATAATGTTTTGGAATATAGTGAGTGTGTACTAGGAAATTTGACCTTGACCAAAGAGAGGCATGATCTGCCCCCTTACCTTCTGGGAAGCGGCGTAAGTGGTGTGATACCTGACAGCAGTGTTTGTTCAGGGTAGGAAATGGGCCAGGCACAGTGGCTCATGCCTGTAATTCCAGCATTTTGGGAGGCTGAGGTGGGCAGATCACTTGAGGTCAGGAGTTAGAGACCAGCCTGGCCAACATGGTGAAACCCAGTCTCTATTAAAAATACAAAAATTAGCCTGGCGTGGTGGCAGTCACCTGTAATCCCAGAACTTTGGGAGACCAAGGCGGGTGGATCGCCTGAGGTCGGGAGTTCAAGACCAGCCTGGCCAACATGGTGAAACCCCATCTCTATTCAAAATACAAAAGTTAGCTGGGTGTGGTGGTCCACCAAGCACCTACAATCCCAGCTACTTGGGAGGCTGAGGCAGGAGAATTGCTTGAACCCCGGAGGCAGAGGCTGCAGTGAGCCAAGATCATGCTACTGCACTCCAGCCTGGGTGACAGAGCAAGACTCTGTCTCAAAAAAACAAAAAAGACTGTTTCCATGCTTTAACCATCACCTGGACACCAGTGACTCACACGTCCGTGTCCCTAATTGTGCCCTCCTCTGAGGACAGCCCTACATTCTCAGCTCTATTCCCCTCTGAGTCCAATATTTGTCTCTAATTCAATACATCTGGAACGAAATGATTCAATTCCTCTCCTTTTCCCCATCCAAACTCTTTTCCATGATTTCTTCCAAACTGTACTGATAAAAACGTTAGGTTGTATGAACACTCTTAAACCCCTCTTTATTTCTTCCTTACCGACTGTGGTCTGCCAATAAAAAAGTTACCTGTACCATAGTGTTTATGGTTTTTAAAAAAAGTCTTTATCGAAGTACATTCACAGGTAAAATGGCATCTAATTATAGGTGAAATGGCATGATACTTGTGATTTTTCAAATTATTCTAGAAAACACTGTATGTGTGTGTGTAGGTGAGTATAAGTGTGTGTGTGTATTTAGGAGGAAGTAGAGTAGGTAAGAATCAAGGAATAGTAAACTGGGTGGTGGGCACCTAAGGGCTCACTCTACTATTCTTTCTACTTTTATGTATGCCTGAAAATTTCTTTAATAAAAAGTTCTGGCCAGGTGCAGTGGCTCATGCCTGTAATCCCAGCACTTTGGGAGGCCAAGGCAGGTGGATCACGAGGTCAGGGGTTTGAGACCACCCTGGCCAACATGGTGAAACTCGGTCTCTAATAAAAATACAAAAATTAGCTGGGCAGGATGGCAGGTGCCTGTAATCCCAGCTACTCAGGAGGCTGAGGCAGGAGAATCGCTTGAACCTGGGAGGCGAAGGTTGCAGTGAGCCTAGACTGCGCCACTGCACTCCAGCCTGGGCAACAGAGCAAGACTCCATCTCAAAAAAAAAAAAAAAAAGTTCTGCCTGAGCGCGATGGTTCATGCCTCTAATCCCAGCATTTTGGGAGACCAAGATGGGCGGATCACAAGGTTAGGAGTTCGAGACCAGCCTGGCCAACATGGTGAAACCCAGTATCTACTAAAAATACAAAAAAAAAAATTAGTCAGGAATGGTGGTGCACACCTGTAATCCCAGCTACTTGAGAGTCTGAACCAGGAGAATAGCTTGAACTCGGGAGGCGGAGGTTGCAGTGAGCTGAGATTGCACCACTGCACTTCACCCTGGGTGAAAGAGCAAGATTCCATCTCAATAAATAAATAAATAAATAAATAAATAAAAAGGTTCTAAAGGAGGAGTCATTCCTAATCAATCAATTTAATGGATATTCATTGGGCATGAGACAGTATACTCTTCTCCAGGGATGCACGAGTGACTATATCATGTCCCTTCCTCAAGAAGCTCACCGCTTGAGAAGCACAGGTAAGGAAATAAAACAGGTTACACTCATTAGAGACAAACAGGAAGTGTGGCAGATGGTAACAGAGGCCATCAATTCTTCCCCACCCTGCATCCGCACCCTTTTAGTGAGGCAGCATTAAAGATCCTCTCATTAGGAGGTAGGAACCGTATCTCCACCCGTTGAGTTGCTTTGGTCAATGGTAAGGAGGCAAGCCTATCACAGGCGGAGGCCTGGAATGTGCTTGTGGGTTGGGGCCTGTTCTCTCCTCCTGCTGAGCCTAAAACAGGATGACAGACACCGTGGAGACAGGCCTCAGGGGTCCCCACCATCCCAGCTAAGGTCCAGGCATGGAAGTGAGGCCACCCTGTTGTTTAAGGCAACTGGTTTGTTAAGCAGCAAACGGTAACTGACAGAGGAGGGGAACTCATCTATGCCAATTTTGGAGGGTCAAGGAAGGATTTGTGGTGGAGGATGGCATTGAAGGCTGACGATTTAGAGAAAAGGGCAGTGAATTCATGGAGAAGGAGCATGCTTCCACAGGTAAAATATTTCTTTCTTTTTTTTTTCTTTTTATGAGACAGAGTCTTGCAGTGGCACCATCTCTGCTCACTTCAACCTCAGCCTCCTGGGTTCAGGCAATTCTCTTGCCTCAACCTCCTGAGTAGCTGGGACTACAGGTGCACATCACCATGCCCAGCTAATTTTCTGTGTTTTCAGTAGAGACAGGGTTTCGTCATGCTGGCCAGGCTGGTCTTGAACTCTTGACCTCAGGTGATCCGCCCACCTCAGCCTCTCAAAGTGCTGGGATTACAGGTGTGAGCCACCACACCTGGCAATTATTTCTTTAATATCTGTCTTAACCAACACAGTTGGGTTCCCATGTTTGCTGTTTCATTTAATTTGTTGCAACATGTTGTTTTGGTTGAGGTTTATAAAGAACATCCTACATCTTGCAGACAGGTAGTAGGAAAAGAAAGAGTATTTTGATAGCCTTTCACATCACTGTAGGCATTATTCTTGGACGCTGGACCCAAACTCAACAAGTGGCAATTTCTTAAAGTTTAGCTGCATTAGGGAACTTTTATACTCAGTTATCTTAAAGTCCATTAGTCTACCTGGTACTTTGAACTGATCTTCACCTATACCTGATTCTATAGGTCACGTATCGGTCATTTAAAACATACTGGCTCACGGAGTCATGGAGATCTTTCAAATGTTTAAACATTTCATTATACAACATCCAAAGAAGTCACATTTGTTAGTATAACCACCGATCTCGTCAGGAAAGCCTTCAGATATTGGGAAACCAACAACCTCATGCTGGCTTTCCAAAATTCTAATCTCTACTTGAAAATTCAAATTTGACCACATACAGTGGCTCATGCCTGTCATCTCAGCATTTTGGGAGGCCGAGGTAGAAGGATGGCTTGAGCCCAGGTGTTCGAGGCTCCAGTAAGCCATGATTGCACCATTGTACTCCAGCCTGGGTAACAGAGTGAGAGCCTATCTCTTAACAAAAAAAAAAAAAAAAAAAAAAAAAAAAGAGGGACTGGGTGCGGTGGCTCACACCTGTAATCCCAGCACTTTGGGAAGCCAAGACAGGCAGATCACAAGGTCAGGAGTGCGAAACCAGCCTGGCCAACGTGGTGAAATCCCATCTCTACTAAAAATACAAAAATTAGCCAGGCGTGGTGGTGGGCACCTGTAATCCCAGCTACTCGGGAGGCTGAGGCAGGAGGATGACTTGAACCCGGGAGGCGGAGGTTGCAGTGAGCTGAGATCGCACCACTGCACTCCAGCCTGGGTAACAGAGCGAGATTCCATCTCAGAAAAAAAAAAAAAAAAAAAAAAGAGGAGAGAGAAAAGGTCAGGTGCAGTGGCTCACGCCTGTAATCCCAGCACTCTGGGAGGCCGAGGAGGGCAGATCACTTGAGGTCAGGAGTTCAAGACCAGCTTGGCCAAGAAGGCAAAACCCCGTCTCTACTAAAAAAACAATAACAACATGTATTCAAAGGTTAATATTTGAAAAGCTAATAATTTGTATATTTTCATCAAGGACATTTTTAAGTGAAATTGGCTTAAGTGGGTGGCGGTGACTAATCAGTGAATATTAGCACAGATGGGCCTCCTGCCTTTATTAGTATTCAGGCAGCAGCACTTTTGCTCATCATGGCGTTTTACACCATGAGAAAAGCCAAAAGAAAAGCCTTCGCATTATTATTTAGAAAAGGCTTGACTTGGTGGAGGCCCTGAAAGAGTCCCGGGGAACCTCAGAGGTCCAGGGACCCCATTTTGGTAACCACTGGTTTGAAAACTACCTTAAGAAGCCAGACAGATAGTCCAACAGGTAGGCCGGGTGCAGTGGCTCACGCCTGTAGCCCCAACACTTTGCGAGGCTGAGGTGGGTGGATCACTTGAGGTCAGGCGTTTGAGACCAGCCTGGCCTATATGGTGAAACCGTGTCTCTACTAAAAATACAAAAATTAGCCTGATATGATGGTGCATGCCTGTCGTCCCAGTCACTCAGGAGGCTGAGGCAGGAGAATCGCTTGGACCCGGGGGGCAGAGGTTGCAGTGAACCGAGATAGCACCATTGCACTCTAGCCTGGGTGACAGCATGAGACTCTATCTCAAAAAAAAAAAAAAAAAAAAAGGTACTACAATAAAACTGGAAACCAGGATGCCTGTTGGGTTTTCTAATACTGAGATTGACAAGTCATTAAATTGCACTAGGAAATACAATCTCCATGCTCTGCTTGGGAAAAGTCTGACATAAAGAGTAAGACTGTGCGCAGTCAGGGGCGTGTGCAACTTCACATTCACAGATGGCTGGCATCCTGAGCTTTCGGAAGAGACCACAGATGACTGGGTTCTGCCCTTGTCCCAATGCAGCAGTTCCCAAGTACCACCATTTTGCAAGTTGCAATTCTATAAAGAAAGGGCACAGCCTGCAAATGATCAGGGCATCCACACAGTGCACGGTGGATTAACTGGCGCAGCACAAGCCCTAACAGCACTGGTGGAGCAGGCTCAGTGCAGTTCCCACCGCCAGAGACAGCAACCTCGCCCACCAAAGGGAACCTGACCTTTAGCTTTTTTCTTTAGTTTTGCAGGCACCAGCTGTACGGTGCGTTCACATAGCTCCTTACTGAGAATTAAGTTAGGCTCCCACCAGCTCATATACCTGCCCTATGAGTCATCATGAATAAAAAGTCAGTAAATGAATTAACTTATGGATCTACAAACTCTTGTCTGTTTAAAGCTCTTCTAATAAACGGTCCAACCCAGGAAACTACCTCTGCCACCTAAGCGATGGTTACTCTCATGTATACAAGGTTGCCACAACATTTATGCTGCAGCTGATAAATCACCCGATCTGAGAACACAGAAGAAAACAGGGCCAGGTTCGGTGGCTCACGCCTGTGATCCCAGAACTTTGGGAGGCTGAGGCGGGCAGATCATTTGAGTTCAGTAGTTCGAGACCAGCCTGACCAACGTGGTGAAACCCCATCTCAACTAGAAATACAAAAAAATTAGCTAGGCGTGGTGGTGCGCACCTGTAATCCCAGCTACTCAGGAGGCTGAGGCAGGAGAATTGCTTAAACCCGGGAGGCGGAGGTTGCAGTGAGCTGAGGTCGTGCCATTGCATTCCAGCCTGGGTGACAGAGCAAGACTCCATCTCAAAAAAACAAAACAAAACAACAACAACAACAAAGAAACACAGACAACACATTACTGGGCTATTTTTGTCGTTCAATAACAACATCAAAAAATATCAGGGACGTTTCAGGTGCATCTACACACACAAAATCTATCTATGGGAAACAACACGCTATTGTGGCCACAACAGGCACCATCCATGGGAACACTATCGGCTCAGTAAGGCTGCCTTTCAGTTCTCCAATTCTGCAATTTCATCAGCACAACCAAAATAACAACACCAGATAAACACATACCCACTGCGCTTGTGCCATTTCCTTCATTGACTCTGTGAAAGCGACAGCAAATCTAGTAAATGAACAAAAATAATAGAAACAATTAGGCCAGAATTCAATTAAAAGAACTATGAAACAGCTCTTTGGAACAAATTATGAGAGACAAGGTAAGATACTAAATTTAAAATGCAATCAATCTTTATTACTTGTGGTCATTGGCCATTAGGTTTAATCTCAACTCACATCAAAAAAAGTTGTATATGCAAGAAGTAAACCAAACGAAGCTTAAAACTTCCTGTTTTTTTCTCTTCCTTCCACGCAAGTTCAGAGAGGTAGGGATAAAATCAAAAGCAAGAAATCAAGATGCAGGAGAGAAGCAAGGAACTTGCATGGTTAATCCACCCTGAACATTCAAGGGCAGCCTGTCCACTCCACTAACTCTGCCAAGGGAAGACTATGGGGACACAATTACAACTTACTGAGTGCACATGGGTGCTCAATGTTATCATCTCCCTCCTTTCAATTGCTTCTTCAGGAAATGCACAAGGGCCCTCAAAACTAAGAATATAAAGGTAATCTATTTATTAACTTTATGTTTGCCATGAAGTGCAGGAGTATTAAGAGACACTTTTCCATGGAAATGTGGAGCCCATTCTTAGATGGGAAGCTCCAATACTACCGAAATGTCCATTGTTACCAAATTACATGACAAAATCAATAATTCACAAGTGAACTTCCATTGAAATTCGACAAAATAATTTTAAAGTTTACCTATACATATAATTGGGTGACAAACAATCAGAATATTTTGATAAAGAAGAATTCAGGCCAGGCACAGTGCCTCACACTTGTAATCCCAATACTTTGGGAGGCTGAGGCAGGAAGATCACTTGAGCCCAGGTATTCAAGACCAGCCTGGGCAACACAGGGAGACCCCCATCTCTACAGGAAAGAAGTTTTTATAATTAGCCAGGCATGGTTGAGCACACTGTAGTCCCAGTTACTCGGGAGGCTGAGGCAGGAGGATCACCTGAGCCTGGGATGTCAAGGCTGCAGTGAGCCATGATTGCGCCACTGCACTCCAGCTTGGGTGACAGAGGAAGAAGAAAGAAGAAAGGAAGAAGGAAGAAAGAAGAAGAAGGAGGAGGATGAGGAGGAAGAAGAGGAAGAAGAAGAATTCAAAGATGAGACTTGTATTAACAGATATCAAAATATATTAAAAATACAATAATTAAAACAGTGTTGGCAGTGAAGAAAAGATAGAAAGATCAAAACCAAATACAAGGCCAGAAACAGACTCAAATACATTTAAGAATTTGACATAGCATAGGCTGGGCGCGGTGGCTCACGAGTGTAATCCCAGCACTTTGGGAGGCCGAGGCAGTCTGATCACAAGGTCAGGAGACTGAGACCATCCTGGCTAACACGGTGAAACCCCATCTCTACTAAAAATACAAAAAATTAGCTGGGTGTGGTGGCATGAGCCTGTTGTCCCAGCTACTCAGGAGGCTGAGGCAGGATTGCGTGAACCTGGGAGGCAGAGCTTGCAGTGAGCCGAGATCGCACCACTGCACTCCAGCCTGGGCGACAGAGCCAGACTCCGTCTCAAAAAAAAAAAAAAAGAATTTGACATAGCACAAAGCCAGAGAAGTGGTTCAGTACGTGGAAAAAGTTAGTTTCCTACCTTATATCACATATCTAAAAAGGTGGTTCAGAAGCTAAGTAAAAAAAAGGTAAGACGACAAGAGGAGTCTGGAAAGATACAAGTGACCAAGCAACTGGCCTCAGCCTGGGAAAGGTTTTCTGAGCATTAAAAGATAGGACATTATTGGATACCACAGGCAGGGTATGAAAAGGAGAAAGAAAAAAGTTATGAAATTAATTCTAAAGATAAAAAAGCTTCGATTATATTAAAATTAAAAGACTACTGAAATACCACAAATTAATGTGGAAGAAATGCGTGCAATTGACATGGAGAAAAGAAGGATACTATCCTTAGTTGGGAGCTCTTTAAAATTAACAAGGAAGCCAAACATCCCAGGGGAAAAAAGGGATGGGAAAAACGGGACATTCACATGAGAGCAAATACAAGGGACCATAAAACGTGAGGAAAAGTAAAATGTCTCTAATAACAAAAGAAATCTAATTAGAACAATAGTAAAGAATTGCATCACATATAAGACTGGCAGCTTTAAAAACAAAAATGCCCAATGTTGACAAAGGTGAGAAAATGAAAACATACACCCACTTGGTGAATTAAAATGCAAATATTCTTTCTGAAGAGAAATTTGAGAAACTGCATCAATATATTCACAAGTTCATATCGTTAGACCTTGCAATTCCACCTCCATGAATTCAATCTAAAGATAAAATCAGACAACTACACAAAGACAGAAACAGGTTGTTCCCTGCGGTGTTGTGTCTAACAAAGATATAAATGCCCAATCTCAAAGAATCAGGTACAGAATTTATGATAGAATTCTATGCAGCCATTCAAACCATGTTTGGAACCTTAAAATTATCAAAAATGTAGCTGGGTGTGGTGGTGCACGCCTGTAATCCCAACTATTCAGGAGGCTGAGGCAGGAGGATTGCTTGAACCCGGGAAGCAGAGGTTGCAGTGAGCCAAGATTGCGCCACTGCACTCCAGTCTGGCGACAGAGCAAGACTCTGTCTCAAAAAATATATATATACACACACACACACACACACACATATATACGTATATATATAGAGTACGTGTTATTCAGCCCAAATTTTCAAAAATATTAATAACAATGAAAATATAGTCACAATCATACAAATCAAAGTAATTAAAAGATCACCTACCAAAAAGCTAGTCATGGTCGAAGTACACATAAAGTACAAAAAAAGTTAGGTAATTTGTTTTTCCCTGGCTTCTTCAGTACTTTCCAAACTTTCTTTTTTTTTGGAAACGGAATCTCGCTGTGTAGCCCAGGCTGGAGTGCAGTGGCGCGATCTCGGCTCGCTGCAACCTCTGCCTCCCGAGTTCAAGCGATTCTCCTGCCTCAGCCCCCCGAGTAGCTAGGACTACAGTGCCTGCCACCACACCCGGCTAATTTTTTGTATTTTTAGTAGAGACGGGGTTTCAGGTGTTAGCCAGGATGGTCTCAATCTCCTGACCTCGTGGTCCGCCCGCCTCGGCCTCCCAAAGGGCTGGGATTACAGGCATGAGCCACCGCACCCGGCGTTACTTTCCAAACTGTCTACATTGCATTGGGACAGACGTTTTTTTAGTTAAAAAGAAAATTCTTAACAAAACATTTTATAAAGTCAGGACTTTCAATCTTTCAAGACTTCCTGTAGATAATATATGTCCTCCTACCTTTCTCCTACATCATTTTCCCCTCTACTCATTATAAAAATGCTATTATTTCTCTTATCTTAAAAATGACTGTCTTAATCCCACAGTCCCTGCTTCAATGATTGTCCTTTTTCTCTTTTCTCCTTGACAAGAAAAGCCCCAATGTTACCTCGACTCAACACCTCCAATGCCTCTCTTCTCATTTAAACCACTCCAGGCAACTCCCCTGACTGCACCATTGAAACTGCGCTCAAGGTCACTAATGACCTCCATGTTGGTAAGCTAAATGGTTCCATCCTCAGTCTTCATCTTACTTCACCTATCAATAGCAACAGACACATATGCTCCCTCCTTCCTCCTTGGAATGCTTCTTCATTGGTTTCCACCAAACCATTCCATTTCATCTTTCTGGCCACTCAGTCTCAGTCTCACTAATTCCTCTTTCTGATTTCTCAAAAATGGGCTGCTCCAAGACTCTGTTCTTGGGCTTCTCTTCTCTATCTGCACTTACTCCCTTGGTGATCTCACCAGTTTTCAGTTTTCAATAGCATCTGTAAGGCTGGATGCGGTGGCTCACGCCTGTAATCTCAGCACTTTGGGAGGCCAAGGCGGGTGGATCACCTGATGTCGGGAGTTCGAGACCAGTCTGACCAACATGGAGAAACCCCATCTCTATTAAAATTACAAAATTAGCCCGGTGTGGTGGTGCATGCCTGTAATCCCCGCTACTCAGAAGGCTGAGGCCGGAGAATAGCTTAAACATGGGAGGCAGAGGTTGCGGTGAGTCGAGATCATGCCATTGCACTCCAGCCTAGGTGACGGAGCGAGACTCCATCTCGAAAAAAAAAAAAAAATAGCATCTGTATATTGACCAACAAACTCCCGACCCCTCCCCTAACTTGCCCAGACTTCTACCTACTTCATACCTCCATTTGGATGCCTAACACAAACCCTAAGCTTCATACCTATGTCAAATAATGAGAATCATATTTCTAGTGATGAAATAAAAATACATATAGCCATATATGTGCATATGTACATACATACATTTTCAAGCTCTAAGAGGGCTTACAAGAAATGACACTGAGTAAGCAATAAGCACAGAGCTTAGTTTCTAAATAGTATTCCCTAAAAAGACAAAAAAAACTATAAAGGATCAAGGACTCCTTTGAGAAACAGCCATTTCCAGAAGTAGGACAAGGTAGACAGGAGATGAATCATGAACATTTTATGATACCAGAAAGTAGAAAAGTGCTCAGAAAATGATGAATGATGACAGCATGTCAAAAGAACTCAGGCATCAGCTCAAAGCATCTCCCGTGGGCAAATCCGGGACAATTTGAGCAACCAAATAAACAAAAATAGTAACAGATAACCTGTAAAGGAAAATAAAATAAATATCCATGAGTCCATTTTTTTATATATATATTTTATAAATATATTTCATATTTTTATTTTATATACTTTAAATATAAATTATAAATATAAATATAATTTATATTTTATATTTTTATAAAAATATATTTTATAAATATATATATTTTATATACATATATATTTTTTCTTTTTTTTTTTTTGAGATGGAGTCTCGCTCTGTCACCCAGGTTGGAGTGCAGTGGCGCAATCTCAGCTCACTGTAACCTCCACCTCCCGGGTTCAAGCAACTCTCCTGCCTCAGCCTCCTGAGTAGTTAGGATTATAGGCACGACTAATATTTTCTTTCTTTTAATTTTTTTTTGTGTGTGTTTTTAGTAGAGATGGGGTTTCACCGTGTTGGCCAGGCTGGTCTCGAACTCCTGGCCTCAAGTGATCCACCCAACTCAGCCTCCAAAAGTGCTGGGATTACAGGCATGAGCCACCACACCCGGCCCCCACGAGTCCATACCGAATAACAAATAAATAAATAAGTAAACGGGATCAAAGGGGAAAGTCTTCCGTAAGGTAGAATTCCAGTTAATAAACACGATGCAGTGCGAATGGAAAAATCATCATCAGGCAAATATCACAGGAATAATTACTGCAGACGACGATCAGGAAAGGACGATTCCTTCCCTGTAGCAGGACCCAGAAATGGCAGATTCTTCCTCCAGAAGGCCCCGCTTCCCCTGCCTGTGTCTGCCCCAAGCTTTCCTTTCTGCCTCCTCTACAACCCTGTCACCAGTCGAGGCACATTACACTGCAGGTCCCCTACTGAAGGAAGAAGGAAAGACGGTCGAGAGGAGATCACGCTGGACTTCCCACCAAGGCTCACTTTCAGAGTCCAAGCGCTACATAGCGCTGAAGCAGAAGGAGGCTGGAGCCCAGCCGGGGTGGTTCTGCTGGCCTCGGTTATGAGAAGCTCTCCATTTGCTCTGAAAACTAACAAGGGGTGCAAGGAAACTGTGTCTGGGGGAATAGACTTTATCCTGTGAAAATAAGATAAAAAAGAAAGAAAAGTAGCTAAATAACAATTGCCTGACAATGGGCCCTTCAGGGGAGTGTATAAACCTTCCTTTGCCAGGAACATTGGAAACCGAGAAACTTAAGAATTGAACAATGGGTGGGGGGCGGTGGCTCATGCCTGTCATCCTAACCCTTTGGGAGGCTGAGGCAGGCAGATCACTGTGGTCAAGAGTTCGAGACCAGCCTGGCCAACACGGGGAAACTCCATCTTCACTAAAAACACAAAAATTATCTGGGCGTGGTGGTGCACACCTGTAGTCCCTGCTACTGAGGAGGCTGAGGAAGGTGAATCGCTTGAACCCAGGAGGTGGAGGCTGCAGTGAGCTGAGATCGCACCAGTGCACTCCAGCCTGGGGGACAAAGCAAGACTGTCTCCAAAAAATAATGACATTAAATTAAATTTTTAAAAAACATACATTTCTTATGACAAACATAAAGCTACCATTTTTGCACATTCAGTTGAACATTGCCATTTTGAAATAGATTTACTCACTTTCACATGTGATTTTTTTGTAAAAAATATCTTTGGGCTTAAATATCTACAGCTTAAAACTTGTGAAAACTGGCCGGGCGCGGTGGCTCACGCCTGTAATCCCAGCACTTTGGGAGGCCGAGGCAGGCGGATCACGAGGTCAGGAGATCGAGACCATCCTGGCTAACACGGTGAGACCCCGTCTCTACCAAAAATACAAAAAATTAGCCGGCGTGGTAGCGGCGCCTGTAGTCCCAGCTACTCGGGAGGCTGAGGCAGGAGAATGGCGTGAACCCGGGAGGCGGAGCTTGCAGTGAGCCGAGATCGCCCCACTGCTCTCCAGCCTGGGCAAAAAAAAAACTTATGAAACTACCAATATTCAGCCATTTTATGCATACAAAACAGCAAATTCACCTTGTTTAACCTATCGTGTACTATATATTTCCTATTTATGAGGCTATTTTTGAGGTGTTTCATTTTATACAAACTCTCTTGCTCATTTGCTTGACAATAATTATTTCTTTTCTTTTTCTTTTTCTTTTTTTGAGACAGAGTCTCCCTCTTTCACCCAGGCGGGAGTGCAGTGGTGAGATCTCAGCTCACTGCAACCTCTGCCTCCCCAGGTTCAAGTGATTCTCCTGCCTCAGCCTCCTAAGTAGTTGGGATTACAGGCATGTGCCACCATTTTTGTATTTTTAGTGAAGACAGAGTTTCCCCATGTTGCCCAGGCTGGTCTCAAA
The DNA here is from genome assembly GCF_047675955.1 of Chlorocebus sabaeus. Lineage (NCBI taxonomy): Eukaryota > Metazoa > Chordata > Mammalia > Primates > Cercopithecidae > Chlorocebus > Chlorocebus sabaeus. Next base: position 126,111,353 of record NC_132914.1, on the reverse strand, counting down.
CTCCTGACCGCAATGGTCCACCCACCTTGGCCTCTCAAAGTGCTGGGATTACAGGTGTGAGCCACCCACCGCGCCTGGCCAACAATACTTTCTTCTAATATGTACCTGGATGATCCTTCACCAAACAATTTCCATAGGTTTCAAATACTCTTCATTTAGTTTTGATATTGATAATTATTAAGTACTTATTACATTATAATACATATAAGCCAAAAAGCTGAAGCTAAAGTAAGTTCAAATACTATATTATATAGAAAAAAAAATTTTAATACTAAAAAACTTCAAAAATAGACCCTATAGGAAAAAATATAACTATTTAAAATCATTTGATTAAAAATGAAATACTTATTATAAAGCTAGACAAGTTCAATACTTTCTTTTACAGAAAGGTGTGCTATATTGTATTGGACAAGGAATGTGATTCATGCCGCTTTCCTGCCCACCCACCTCGATCAATAACCCCCCAAAATAGAAATCAGTGTTTGCTTTAATAACAATGCAATGAATAATACTAATGATAATACTGTAAGATGGATTCATTCAATGTTGTTTCTTGTAAACAGAAATATTTTCCTTCCATAAGGCAGTGTGTTATCAACTACAGGAATCTAAATGTAATGAATTTGCAGAGTGTAAGAACAGCAATAAGAAAACCTGTAATAAAAGATCCCCAAGGTAACCCCAACGTGTTTTAATGCCTTTTCTTATTGTAACACACACACACAGGCACATGTGTGTGCTCTCTATTATGATCAGGTGGTGTGAAAGGAAAATATCTTGGGACCCCAGATCACTAAGCTAAAGGGAAAAGTCAAGCTGGGAACTGCTAAGGGCAAACCTCCCTCCCATTCTATTCAAAGTCACCCTCCGCTCACTGAGATAAATGTGTATCTAGCCTCCTTGGGAAAGGCCAATCAGAAACTCAAAAGAATGCAACCTTTTGTCTGTCACCTACCTGTGACCTGGAAGACCCCTCCCAGCTTTGAGTCTTCCTGCCTTTGCTTCCAGTTGTCCCGCCTTTCCAGAACGCACCACTGTACTTCCTACATATATTGATTGATGTCTCATGTCTCCCTAAAATGTATAAAACCAAGCTGTGCCCCGACCACCTTGAGCACATGTCATCAGGACTCCTGAGGCTGGGTGCGTGTATTCAACCTTGGCAAAATCAACTTTCTAAACAGTAACTGAGACCTGTCTTGGGTTTTTTGGGTCCATACTTGCATTGCCACAACATATGTTCAGGGGTCCTCAGGAAGGACTAGGGTCCTAAATGCGGTGATGCCTCTCAGTAAGCCTGGATTTCAGAAGCGAGACTGACACCTACATTACCAAACAAGGAATCTGAGGCTCCGGACAGAACTCTGAGTGCTGTCCCCGGTATGGAATAGGGTGATCCAGCTACATGAAGACTTGAAGTGTCCCAAATTCCCTGGCCAGAGCTTCCCAGCCATGAGGTGAGCCACAGAAAACTGATGGCTGGTGATTGATTGGGTGAAAATCAATGATCAGTTTTACTTTGTTTTGTTTTTTACAATGATTCAAAGATTTTAAAAGGTTGAAGGGATAGTTAGGCAGTACTTGTTGGGCCATCTGTAAGCTGTGAATTCAGGGTTATTGTTCTAGACACAGGTGAAGCTTTCTTCTAACATGAGCAGCCAGTGAACATGTGGGAGGACAAACTGCACAGAAGCCCCTCAACTGTCTGGGGAAACACCGAGGAGGCCCAATGAGCACCTCATGACTCATCAGAAAAGTTCTTTCTTTGGGGTATGCATGTACAGTTAGTTCTTTCTTTGGGGTATGCATGTACAGTTAGTTCTTTTGATTTAATTTCTGCTTTTTTTCACAATTTTCATATGATCACGGAAGATTCATATTGCTTTTATCATTATTTTATTGTATTTTATTTTTTAAATTAATTTATTATTATTATTATTATTTTGAGACAGTCTTGCTCTGTAACCCAGGCTAGAGTGCAATGACAAGATCTTGGCTCACTGTGACCACCACCTCCCGGGTTTTGTTGTTGTTGTTGTTGTTGTTTGTTTTTGAGGTGGAGTCACGCTCTGTCCCCCAGGCTGGAGTGCAATGGCACGATCTCGGCTCACTGTAACCTCTGCCTCCTGAGTTCAAGCAATTCTCCTGCCTCTGCCTCCCGAGTAGCTGGAATTACAGGTGCAGGCCACCACGCCCAGCTAATTTTTGTATTTTTAGTAGAGATGGGGTTTTACCATGTTGGCCAGGCTGGTCTCGAACTCCTGACCTCAGGTGATCCACCTGCCTCAGTCTCTCAAAGTGCTGGGATTACAGGCGTGAGTCACCACACCTGGCCACCTGCTGGTTAAAGTGATTCTCCTGCCTCAGCCTCCCAAGTAGCTGGAATTACAGGCACCCACCATCATGCCTGGCTAATTTTTGTAGTTTTAATAGAGATGGGGGTTTCACCATGTTGGCCAGGCTGGTCTCGAACTCCTGACCTCAAGTGATCCACCTGCCTCGGGCCTCCCAAAGTGCGGGGATTACAGGCGTGAGTCACCACACCTGGCCACCTGCTGGGTTAAAGTGATTCTCCTGCCTCAGCCTCCCAAGTAGCCGGAATTACAGGCACCCACCACCATGCCTGGCTAATTTTTATAGTTTTAATAGAGATGGGGGTTTCACCATGTTGGCCAGGCTGGTCTCGAACTCCTGACCTCAAGTGATCTGCCTGCCTCGGCCTCCCAAAGTGCTGGGATTATAGGCCTGAGCCACCGCGCCCGGCCTGCTTTTATCATTATTTTAATTCTTCTTATTGCATTAGTTAGACAAAGAAATGGGAGTGACTTTTTTAATCAAGCCTTTCAATCCACCTGAAATTGCTATACAAATATGATAATTTTCTAAGTCTGCCTTGTCAAAAGACAATGATAACAAATTTAGTTCAAAGATTAGAATGGGCTTTTATTAGCAGTTCTAGAATTGGGCAGCACCTCATTTTACAAAACAGAATGAGTGTTCTGATGAGCTGAGCAGAGGAGGCGTGTTTTACAGACAGACAAGGGCTGAAGAAAGCAGACACAGAAAACAAAAAGCAGATGGGGCATTTCAGAGTTACTTGCCCCACAGGGTTAAAGCAGAGAAGACGTCCCTACTCTGCTGACTGAAGTTGGCTGGAATTTCTTGCTTTTTAGAAAACTAGCCCATTTCAGGCTGGGCACGGTGGCTCATGCCTGTAGTCCCAGCACTTTGGGAGGCCGAGGCAGGTGGATCACTTGAGGCCAGGAGTTTGAGACCAGCCTGGCCAAATGGTGAAACCCTGTCTCTACTAAAAATACAAAAATTAGCCGAGTGTGGAGGCGGCCGCCTGTAATACCAGTTACTCGGGAACCTGAGGCACGAGAACCACATGAACCCTGGTGGTTGAGGTTGCAGTGAGCCAAGATCATGCCACTGCACTCCAGCCTGGGCAACAGAATGAGACTGTCAGGAAAAGAGAATAGAAGAGAGAAGAAAGAAGAGAGAAAGAAGACTGACCCATTTCAAAGTTCAGTTTACTACACAGCGCTCAGCACAAGTGACTCCTTTCTGTCACGGGCTGGTCTGCTGGGGCACAGCGCGGGGGCCAGTCCAGAACAATGGCCTCCGATGAACCTCCTTTTACCACATCGACATGGATAAAGTTGGGAAGTACAGCGCTGGAAGGAATTCTCAACTGGGGATAACCTCCCCCACCCTGGGGGCATTAGAATTACAGGCAGACATACTAGGTAGTTGTGGTACGTGGAGGCTGCTGCCCATGGTTAGTATCTGGGATCAGAGATGTGCAGGGCAGCCGCAAGGATTATCACGGTGACCCCTGTGAGAAGCACCACTCAGAGCACACAGAGCTGTTCTCATAGCAGCTACCTCTCAGGTTCCCAGGACAGCTAGCGGGACATACCCAAGGAAAAGGCCTGAGCCACAGTTTAGAAATCCCGTTGGTGACCCTTCTTGCAAATGGCATTTATAGCTCAGAAAGCCACATAGATAAGACCCATGCCAAAGACAGTCTACTTGGGCAAACCTGATGCAAACTAGACCCTAATTTGTGTGCTGCTAAGGCTGGAGCTTGTCTGTGATCTGTGTTTTCTATATTCAGAACACCTCTTTTTTGAGAAGAGGGCTTTGCTCTCCCACCCAGGCTGGAGTGCAGCCATAGCACACTGCAGCCTTGGGCTCCTGGGCTCCAGCAATCCTCCCGCCTCAGCCTCCCAGGCAGCTGGGACCAAAGGCGTGCCTCACTATCAAGCGATCCTCCTGCCTCAGCCTCCCAAGCAGCTGGGACCACAGGTGTGCCTCACTATGCCTGGCTCCATGCAGACCATTCTAAAGAGGCTTATCTAATATTAATTGTAGTTGAAGACTTAAGTGCAATAACCTGTTAGCAATGACGATTTGTGGCAAAATAAAAATGTACCAAATTAAAGAAAAGGTTACATGAAATTGGTTTTAAGTGATAAGATGTAAACCTTCCCGACAATTGGTGCCCTCAGTCTTTGGTTTCAATGATTTCCATCCACATAGTTTAAATGCTTGGCATGGGTGAAATTCTCACAAGTATTACCTGGCTTCCTCAAGAACTCTGCCCATGACGGTGTTCTTTTCTCCCTGGTTGGCATCTTCATTGACATCAGTTCCTCCAAAGATGATTCCAAAAGGGATTCGGTGGCCTGCAAAACGATGACAGTCACAAAGCAGGATTCAGCCCTAGAAACAGCCTTCACCCACCATTCCCAAGCAAGGATCTTAAACACTGAAGTTCCCAGATCACAGGAGCTGTGTGTTGCTGTGTGTTCAGCTGCATCCACCTCTCCTGGATAGCAGAATGGTATCACTACAATAAACACAACACCAACAGGAATCACGGGAGGCCCCGACCACTGTCGTCAGGGCTATCTTTCAATTCATTCATTTTAAACTTTAGCAAATAAAAAATATTGTTAGCCATCATCTATCAAAGCCACGCTTATCATTCCTAGGAAAAGGGCTAATCTGGCATCATCAAAATTCATGCCAAAAAAAAAAGGGGGGGGCTCTCCAAACTGAGTCCTATTGTTCGTCAACACCAACAGGCACCGTGCTAGCTTGGGACAAAAACAGGGGAGAGAGAGGCACAGACAACCTTGATGATATCCTCAAGAACTGCTCAGTACAGCAGGGATGATAAATTACGACAGGCACAACTAGGATGAGGGCCAAAATAACACAAGGTGCTGAGCGCATAAAGTGGGAAAGAATTTGCAAAGGGAGTATGTGTATTTTGAGTGACGGGTCCTGTGCGGATGGGAGGCAGTGGGTGAGTCCACTCCCGGCTTCCTCGATGAACATTTCATAACCGCAGACAGGCAGGACAGGGCATTAGGGCTTTTGATGAGCACATCATAAGCGACTCCCCAAAAGGACTCCCAAAGTTCAACTAAAAATTTTAAAGAGACTATGGCCTACAAATTACCCCATAGACCAGATCTAACTGGAGTTCACCTGGTTAGATTTCTCAAACAAGCTATTTAAAGGAGAAGATACTGATCTTTCCTTTCACTGGCCTTTGAATTGTTTTTGTCATGTAAATTAGCAGATCCCATCTTCTTTCTCTCTATCTAGGTCTCTCTCACCCTAGAATTCCACTGCTATGAATTCAGCCTCCAGATATCAAGCCCAACAATAACACGTACAGCTCCAGCAAGGCTGCTAAAAGTAGCACAATTTGAGAAGCAACTTACTTGTGCATTGGTGAAGACAAACTCTTTTTTTTTGGAGCTGTGTGTGTGTGTGTACTCACACAGAAAGACTGGCAAAAAGAAAAACACATATTGGTGGACAAAAGATGCTTGCACAAAAACAAAAGCCATAAATACACATTTCTATATGCACAGAACATCTGACGTGACAGTACACAAAATAATAACTGTTGTCACCTCTGGAAAAGAGACCTGGAAGGCTACAGATCTGGGATGGACCAGGCGTGCTGGCTCACGCCTGTAATCCCAGCACTTTGGAAGGTCAAGGTGGGCGGATCACCTGAGGCCAGGTGTTTGAGACCAGCCTGGGCAACATGGCAAAACTCTGTCTCTCTTTTTGTAAAAATACAAAAATTAGCCAGGTGTGGTGGTGCACACCTGTAATCCCACCTACTCCGAAGGCTGAGGCATGAGAATCACTTGAACGCAAGAGGTAGAAGTTGGAGTGAGCTGAGATCACGCCACTGCACTGCAGCCTGGGTGATAGAGGGAGACTCTGCCTCAAAAAAAAAAAAAAAAAAAAAAAAAAAAAATCTGGGTTAGGAGTGAGACTTACTTTTCAGTCTGTAACATTTTATATTGTTTGAATTTCTTACTGTAGACCTGTAAGAACTTTTCCAAAAATACAGAGAGACATAGAAATGCCCACCCAGTAGAGATGGTTCACCGTGGATGATGCGTTTAGGCTTTGGGAGATGTTGGGACAGAGTGAAGATTTTTCTCATATGGGAAGGACATGAATCTGTGGTGGGGAGAATAATTGCTCCCAGAGATGTCCACATCCTAATTCCCAGGACCCATGAGGCTGGGACAGGGGAGGAGCATTACGGTAGACTATCCAGGCGGGCTCAGCCTAACCACAGGGGTCATTACAAGTGGAAGAGGGAGGCCAGAGAGTCAAGTTCAGAGTGAGGAAGACCTCACCAGTCCAATGGCTCTGGAGATGGAGGAAGGGCGATGAGCCAAGACACGTGGATGCCCCTCGAGGCTGGAAAAGACAAGAAAACAGATTCTCCCCAAGAGCCTCCAGGAAGGAGCACAGTTGCTGACACCTGAATTTCAGCCTGGGAGACCCACTTCAGCTTTCCAACCTCCAGAACAGGTTCCCCTGTCACAGCCTCAGGGGTCCTGGGAAGTAGGATGTGGATATCTCTGGAGCAATTCTTCTCCAGAACTGGAGGTCAGGTGATGAACTGGTGTTGTCTGAAGCCGCTGGGTTTGTGGTAAATTATTACAACAGCAGTGGGAAACTGATACACCCTATTGCCACAAAGGGACTGTATTAGTCCATCTTCAAGCTGCTGATAAAGACATACCCAACTGGCATGGCAATTGGATATGTCTGGGCAATTTACAAAAGAAAGAGGTTTAATGGACTCACAGTTCCACGTGGCTGGGAGGTCTCCCAATCATGGCAAAAGGTGAAAGGCACATCTCACATGGCGGCAGACAAGAGAAGACAGCATGTGCAGGGAAACTCCCCTTTATAAAACCATCAGATCACGAGAGACTTATTCACTATCATGAGAACAGCATGGGAAAGGCCCACCCCCATGATTCAACTACTTCCCACCAGGTCCCTCCTACAACACATGGGAATGTGGGAGATATAATGCAAGGTGAGATTTGGATGGGAACACAGTCAAATCATATCTGGGATGTTTCCCCAATAAAAACTGCTACTGAAGGAGGCTAAGGAAAACAGTGGGAAAGTGGTTTTCAATGAAATTCCCAAAGACAGAAAAATAGACACCTAAAAGATACACACTATCAACGAGGTTGCTTAAAAGGTGTGAACATATTTAGTACGTAAGATGACAGCCCTTTCTTACTTTATCAGCCCAGCAGTAATAACTCATGTTATTGCTAATCTATAACTCATTATGTCAAAGCTAATTTGGCCTATTTTGAGAAATCACAAGACTTTCTCTCCAGACAGCCCCAGGTTAGAATCCTGCTTCTCCACCTAGAACAGGCATGACTTTGGCCAAGCTACTCAGTTTCTCTGACCCCCAGCCATATCATCTGTGAAACGGAGATATTAATTAGCAGACTGGTGAGACGATATATGACATTCTGGTACAAGGCAGACCCCGTAAGTGAGAGCTAGTTTCACCATGTTTTACACTAAAGAAGTTTTAAACACATAAATCCAGAAATTAGCACTTAGAAGAATGGAATATGAGACACTTCACTTAGTTTTCCGTTTTTTTGATGCTCATTCCATTGTTAACAAAATAAAGTTTTAAATAAGTAGCATGTTACCCTTAATGGCAAAAGACTATTATAAGGGTAGGTGCAGTGGCTCATGCCTGTAATCCCAGCACTTTGGGAGGCCGAGGCAGGTGGATCACTTGAGGTTAGTAGTTCAAGACTAGCCTGGCCAACATGGTGAAACCCTGTCTCTACTAAAAATACAAAAATTAGCTGGATGTGGTAGCGCACGCCTGTAATCCCAGATACTCGGGAGGGTGAGGCAGGAGAATCGCTTGAACCTGGAAGGCAGAGGCTGCAGTGAGCCAAGACTATGCCACTGTACTCCAGCCTGGGTGACAGAGCAAGACTCTGTCTCAAAAAAATAAGACTCTTATAAATTCACCCATGATTGCAATAGAAAAATTCTGGAAGTCCTGTACTATAACATGATGTAGATAAAATATTTTTGCAAACTCTCTTTTTATTATTGTATATATATGGTGTATAGCATGATGTTTTAAAATATGTATACATTGTGGAATGACTAAATCAAGCTAATTAGGTCAAGCGTGGTGGCTCACACCTGTAATCTCAGCACTTTGGGAGACCAAGGCAGGAGGATTGGCTCCATCCCAGGAGTTTGAGACCAGCCTGGGAAACACGGTAAGACCCCATTTCTTAAAAAAAAAAAAAAAAAAAAAAAAAAAAAAATCAAGCTAATTGACATATGTATGACCTCACATATTTATCATTTATTTTGTGATGAGAACACTTAAAATCCACTACTCTTTTAAGAATTTATTTTTCTATTTTTTGAGACAGAGTCTCACTTGGTCACCCAGGCTAGAGTGCTGTGGTGCTATCTTGGCTCACTGCAGCCTCCACATCCCAGGTTCAAGTGATGCTCTTGCCTCAGCCTCCCAAGTAGCTGGGATTACAGGCAGTGCCACCATGCCCAGCTAATTTTTGCATTTTTAATAGAGACAGGGTTTCACTATGTTGGCCAGGCAGGTCTCGAACTCATGACCTCAAATGATCCACCCACCTCAGCCTTCCAAAGTGCTAGGATTACAGGTATGAGCCACCACGCCTGGCCCATCTCTTAGAAATTTTCAAGTATACAATACATTGTTATTTACTACGGTCACCATGCTGTGCAATAAATCTTGAATGTATTCCTCCTAATAGAAATTTTTTTTTTTTTTTTTGAGATGGAGTCTCGCCCTGTTGCCCAGGCTGGAGTGCAGTGGTGCAATCTGGGCTCACTGCAAGCTCTGCCTCCTGGGTTCATGCCATTTTCCTGCCTCAGCCTCCCGAGTAGCTGGGATTACAGGCGCCCGCCACCATGCCCAGCTAATTTTTTTGTATTTTTAGTAGAGGCGGGATTTCACTGTGTTAGTCAGGATGGTCTCCATCTCCTGACCTTGTGATCCACCGGCCTCGGCCTCCCAAAGTGCTGGAATTACAGGCGTGAGCCACCGCGCCCGGCCCCTAACTGAAATTTTGTACTTTTAACCAACGTTTCCCTAATCCCCTCATAATCCTGAGCACCTGGTAACCATTCTACTACTCTCTGCTTCTATGAATTTGACTTTTTAGATTTCACATACAAGTGAGAACCATGTGGTATTTATATTTCTGTGCCTGGCTTATTGTATTGTATTTTGCATTATGTCCTCTAGGCTCATCCATGTTGTTACAAACAACAGAATATCCTTTGTTTTCCATTACATATATATACCACATTTTCTGTATCCATTTACCATCAATGGACACAGGTTGATTCCCTGTCCTGGCTATTTCGAATAGTGCTGCAGTGAACATGGGGTTGCAGATATCTCTTCCACACAGTGATTTCATTTGCTTTGCACATATACCCAGAAGTGGGATTGCTGGATCCTACGGTAGTTCTATTTTTCATTTTTTGAGGATATATTTGCAAACTCTTATTCTCTCTTCAAAACCCTATTCAGTCATCCCCTCGTTTCTGAAATCGTCTCCAGGTCTCTCAGAAGCAAATCCTTTTCCTTTTATGTCATGACATGTATCATAAAGTCTTGGGTTTTATTTGTAGACTGGAAGATTCTCTTATTTATGTCTGCATGCTGTGCTCTAATATGACGGCTACTCAAAGTTAGGTCCTCAAACAGTAGTTGCTGAAATGCACTGAGAATGAAGAGTGGTACACAAGCCATTTTCCAAGTAGGTTGACTCAGAGCCACCCACGTAACTGGTCTCATTCATAAATCCGTGCTTGTACTAGAGGTTTGTCTCTCCCAGTAGTCTGCTGAGAAAAACAGAAAATCATGGCTTCCTAAAATTGGCTTCTTCTTTTTTCTTTTTTGAGATGGAGTCTAACTCTGTCACCCAGGCTAGAGTGCAGTGGCGTGATCTCAGCTCACTGCAACCTCCACCTCCCAGGTTCAAGCTATTCTCCTGCCTCAGCCTCCCAAGTAGCTGGGATTACAGGTGCCCACCACCACGCCCAGCTAATTTTTGTATTTTTGGTAGCGAAGGGGTTTCACTGTGTTGGCCAGGATGGTCTCAAACTCCTGTCCTCGTGATCCCCCCCACTTCAGCCTCCTAAAGTGCTGGGATTACAAGCATGAGCCACTGTGCCTGGCCCTAAACTTGGCTTCTCAGTCATCCACCTGACCCTATCTGCTTCCTTATTAGGCTCAAGCCTAAAGCATATTCTTAAAAAGAAATAAGGCTAGGCATGGTGGCTCACGCCTGGAGGGCGGATAACGAGGTCAGGAGTTCGAGACCAGCCTGACCAACATGGTGAAGCCCCATCTCTACTAAAAATACAAAAACTAGCTGGGCGTGGTGGAACATACCTGTAATCCCAGCTACTCAAGAGGCTAAGGCAGCAGAATCGCTTGAACCACGGGAGTCAGAGGTTGCAGTGAGCCGAGATCCCACCACTGCACTATAGCCTGGCAAAAGAGTGAAACTCTGCCTCAAAACAATAAATAAAAAATAAAAATAAAGGCCGGGCGCGGTGGCTCAAGCCTGTAATCCCAGCACTTTGGGAGGCCGAGACGGGTGGATCACGAGGTCAGGAGATCGAGACCATCCTGGCTAACACGGTGAAACCCCGTCTCTACCAAAAAATACAAAAAACTAGCCGGGCGACATGGCGGGCGCCTGTAGTCCCAGCTACTCGGGAGGCTGAGGCAGGAGAATGGCATAAACCTGGGAGGTGGAGCTTGCAGTGAGCTGAGATCCGGCCACTGCACTCCAGCCTGGGTGACAGAGCAAGACTCCGTCTCAAAAAAAATAAATAAATAAATACATACATACATACATACATACATACATACATACATAAATAAAAAGAAACAGGAGGAGCTTCACTAACACACTTTTGGCCAGCATCAGATTAACCTGTAAGTTTGTCCTTGTGTGCCATTTAGGGTACATAGGAAAGAGTCCAGAAAGCATACTACCTGGGAACAGGTTCCATTCCATCTAAGTTAAGGACACCTATAAAGTTCTGTTCTCACACACTTGAAATGATGGATTGGTACGCATGTCAAAAACATTTTACAGACATGCCCAAGAGGGAGAAACAAATATAATGTGTTACTTTGATGTTCATATAATAATTGGTCCAGAGCTTAAGGAATTAAAGTTGATATTGTTCTTTAAAACATTTCCGGCCGGGCGCGGTGGCTCACGCCTGTAATCCCAGCACTTTGGGAGACCGAGGCAAGTGGATCATGAGGTCAAGAGATTGAGACCATCCTGGCTAACATGGTGAAACCCCGTCTCTACTAAAAATGCAAAAAATTATCCGGGCATGGTGGTGGGCACCTGCAGTCCCAGCTACTCGGGAGGCTGAGGCAGGAGAATGGCGTGAACCCGGGGGGCAGAGCTTGCAGTGAGCCAAGATCACGCCACTGCACTCCAGCCTGGGCGACAGAGCAAGACTGCATCTTAAAAAAACAAAAAAACAAAAAAAACCACACAAACATTTCCAGGCTGGGTGAGGTGGCTCACACCTGTAATCTCAGCATTTTGGGAGGCCAACGCAGGTGAATCACCTGAGGTCAGGAGTTCGAGACTAGCCTGGCCAACACGATGAAACCCCATCTCTACTAAAAATACAAAAATTAGCAGGGCGTGGTGGCACGCACCTGTAATCCCAGCTACTTGGGAGTCTGAGACAGGAGAATTGCTTGAACCCCGGAGGCAGAGGTTCAGTGAGCCAAGATCTCGCCATTGTACTCTAGCCTGGGTGACAAGAGCCAGACTCTGTCTCAAAAAAAAAAAAAAAAAATGTGCATTACACCTGCAATATATCTGTAATGTGTATTAATGTTGTTAATGTGCTATTTCCCATTATTTGCATATTCTACTTAGCTATTTTATTTAATTATTTGCTCAGCAAATACTGATTTTAAACAGAAAAGCAAACTTCCACTTGTCCAAGATGTTAAGGTTTTACTTAGCAATATTTAATATACACAGTTATATAAATGTGACTAGTTATTACTTGGCAATACATAACAAAAGATTTAAAAATGCATATGCCCTTTGATCCTGCAAGATTATTTCTGGAAAATCCTAAAGGAAATGGGCTCCAAAGGTTTATGCAGAAACTTGTTCATCACAATATTATTTACAACTGAGGGGAAAAATGAAAATAGGACGTGACCATTCATAACTATGCTGCAAAAGAACATTCAGTGACAGAGGAAACATATACAATCTATTTCTAACACACTGTAAAATAGGTTACTAAATTAGAAGTATATGATTACAATTTTTAAAATATACACAAACTACAGAGCAAGAGTCAGACACAGCAGTATCTCTGCATTCAAAGCATTTATCAAAGTGCTTAGCACATACTAAATACTCCACAAAAAAATGTTTTTTACATATTATATATAAGAAATATATATTTAGATATAGAAATATATTTATTTTTATAAAATTTATATTTTTATATATTTGATATATTATATATAAATATATTTTTATATATCTGTATATATATATATTTTTTCGATACAGAGTCTCACTCTGTTGCCCAGACTAGAGTGCATGGGCATGATCTCAGCTCACTGCAACCTTCGCCTCCTGGGTTCAAGTGATTCTCCTGCCTCAGCCTCCCAAGTAGGTGGGATTACTGGTGCCCGCCACCACGCTCAGCTAATTTTTTTTGTATTTTTAGTAGAGATGGGGCTTCACCATGTTGGCCAGGCTGATCTCAAAATCTTGACTTCAAGTGATCTGCCTGCCTCGGCCTTCAAAGCGCTGGGACTACAAGTGTGAGGCACCACACCCAGACTACAAATATTTTTCAAAAGGAGTTGCAAGCTTATATTGTAAAAGTATACCTTTTTTACAAAATTAATTTTAAATAAAAACATAAATAAAACCAAAAACACAGACACAAACAGTGGTCCTTTCTGGGTGGTGAAATTGCAGGTACCATATTTTCTTCTTTGTATTTTTACATAGTTTCCAAGTCACCTCTGTAAGTAATTTAAAAATCAGTAAGTGCTATATATATTTAAATACAGTTTAATGAATAGAAGGCTGTCTAAGAAATGCATAGTGTACGCATAGAATGAAATATCACACAGCCAGTTAATCACAGGGTAGGGCAACTCAATGTCTGCAGCTCATGCAGAGAAAGTCCCCGGATACTTTGTTAAGTGAAAACCTCACAGTGCAGACGGACGTCTCTTCTTACTGACAATGGTTCTGGTGCTTTTCATACATGATGCTACTCAGACAGACTTTAACCTTCAAAAACACAACTCTGAGGAATAAATACTGTTTAATTTCCATATGGACAACAACTAGGAATGAACAAGTAAAAGTTTAACCACATTTGCTAAGAGTAGCATGGCTTCCGTTCTCGATATTTATTAGATTGAGCAATGTAATTGATTTGTTTCCTCTCGGCAACAGGTTGGTTTTGCAGAGGGCGCCTCTCTTCTTTCAACTCTTAGGAGAAGCAAACCTAACTTCAGATGACTCTGTGTTTATTTGAAGCAGAGGTCAAGCACGGTAAAATTGAGAACTGTAAGTTTGAAGGAAAAAACAAAAATCCAGCCATCTGACTAGAGGAGAAATAGGTCCTTGCCCATCTGTTAGAATATGAACTGGAATAACCTTTCCATATAGCATTTTGCCACTGTCAATCAAAACAAAAGTTACACAGCCCTTTGGCCCACAGGCTTTCCTAGGAATTTGTGTTTCCAACACCCACATACAATGGAGTAAAGAAATAAAATAGAAAATATTTCAGCCTTGCTTGGAATAGCAAAAAACCAAGAGAGAGACTTTTAATAAGTATGGTGCATTCTCACAGTGGAATACCTCACAGCCAATAAAAAGAATAAGATAGATGTAGCTTTGTGGATTTGGAAAAAAGCTAAGATATGAGTTAAATGTACAGACCTAACCCCACTTGTGGGAATAAAATGTTCCACATATGTGTGTAAAACATTTAAAAAGAAATAGGGGCCGGCCACACTTGGTGGCTCCAGCCTGCAATCCCAGGACGTTGGGAGGCCAAGGAGAGCGAATAACTTTAAGTCAGGAGATGAAGACCAGCCTGGCCAACACAGTGAAAGCCAATTTCTACGAAAAATACAAAAATCAGCTGGGCGTGGTGGCACGCACCTGTAATCCCAGCTATTCTGGAGGCTGAGGCACAAGAGTTGCTTGAGCTTGCTAGGCAGAGTTGCAGTGAGCCCAGATCATGCCACCGCACTCCAGCCTGGGCCACAGAGTGAGACTCCATCTCAAAAAAAAAAAAAAAAAGAGAAGAAAAAGAAAAAAAAAAGAATAATAAATATCACTTTACAGAAAATGACACAACTTATTGGGAGGAGGGAGAGCATCAGGAAGAATAGCTAATGGATTCTGGGCTTAATACCTAGGTGATGGGATGATCTGTACAGCAAACCACCATGGAAACACGTTTACCTCTGTAACAAATCTACACAGCCTGCACAGGTACTGCTGAACTTAAAAGCTGAAGAGAAAAAGAAAAGAAAACAACACAACTCACAGTCAACAGAATCACTAAACTCAGGGCCGAGGCTTTGTGACTGCACGAAAGAGTTTCAACAGTCAGTGACAACCTTTCAAAGGTTCCTACTGAGCTATCAGGGGTTCGGAACTTCATCTTAGCCTATAAGGAAAGTTAAATTCTACACTTCTTTCACATTCAGAGACAAAACTCAGACCGTGTTTCACTACACTTAAAACTGAATTCAAGGCTGGTGCAGTGGCTCATGCCTTTAATCTCAGCACTTTGGGAGGCCAAGGTGGGTAGATTGCTTGAGTCTAAGAGTTCAAGACCAGCCTGGGCAACATGGCAAGACCTTGTCTCTAAAAATATACCAAAAAAATAGCTGGGCATCGTAGCACATGCCTGTAGTCCCAGCTACTCAGGAGGCTGAGGTGGGAGGGTTATTTGAGCCCAGGAGATGGAGGTTGCAGTGAGCCGAGATTGTATCACTGCACTCCATCCTGGGCAACAGAGTGAGATCCTGTGTCAAAAAAAAAGAAAAAGAAAATTCAAAGTCATATACTTGTTCAGCAGAAAATAACTCTCTAGAAATAATACTTTCAGAGGCCGGGCGCGGTGGCTCATGTCTGTAATCCCAGCACTTTGGGAGGCCAAGGCGGGCAGATCACGAGGTCAGGAGATCGAGACCATCCTGGCTAACATGGTGAAACCCCGTCTCTACTGAAAACATACAAAAAAAAAAAAAAAAAAAAAACACTAGCCGGGCGAGGTGACAGGCGCCTGTAGTCCCAGCTACTCGGGAGGCTGAGGCAGGAGAATGGCGTAAACCCGGGAGGCGGAGCTTGCAGTGAGCTGAGATGCCCCACTACACTCCAGCCTGGGCGACAGAGCGAGACTCTGTCTCAAAATAAATAAATAAATAAAAATTTTTTAAAAAAAGAAATAATACTTTCAGAAACACTGTCTACATATACAGAACACAGTTAGTTTAGATTGTTCAGGGATGGATGCAAAAATATGGAAGTACAGATATATTCTCCCAAGTTCATATGCTATGATGTCTGCACAGAGACACACATTCTAATGGCTGAAATAGAACAATTAAAGACAACGTAAACGTTCATTAATTGAAGACTTTAAATGATGGCATCTCCATACAATGGATGAGATAGATCTATGTACGTGCCACTATGGGAGAAGGTTGCCGGATATGTGGCTGAGTGGTGAAAAGGAAGATGCTGAATATATATTCAGCAGTAGGTTTCCATTTGTGTGTGTGTGTTGAAGGTGGGGGAGGAGGTACATGTAAATACATGCCTGGGTCATGGAAAATAAGGCAACTTCCAACTTGCTTTTCTTCTGATGGTTCTCTCAGGGAGAAGCTGGCCATCACCTCATGAGGACACTCAGAAGCAAAGCAAAGAGATTACTGCATGTCTCCCATTTCTGAACTGGATAAACAGGAGACACCGTTTCCCATATTATTGGACATCACAGGTGCTTCTGGTTTTCAGAATTTCTGATGTTTTACTTTTGAAGAGAAAGAGGATTACCTTGCAAAAGCCTGCCTCCCCTATAGAGGTGAAGAGCCAGGGCAGCCTCGCAGTTCTCAGCCAAGATGAGGTTTGCAATCTCAGATGGGCTTTCAAAGTCAAAGGCATCTTTCAAAACGCACACGTGCCCTGCAGCCTCTAGATGGGCCCTTTATCCAAAAATACAGAGAAAGGAGAAGATGAGGGGAAAACGTTAATACGTAACAGGTTGCTGCCACAGTAAAGCCTTTTTTTTTTTTTTTTTTTTGGTGGTTGTTGTTGTTGAGACAGCGTTTCACTCTTGCTGCCCAGGCTGAGGTACAGTAGTGTGGGCTCAGCTCACTGCAACCTCCGCCTCCCGGGTCTCCAAGCGATTCTCCTGACTCAGTCTCCCGAGTAGCTGAGACCACACGTGTGCACCACCATGCCTGGCTAATTTTTTGTATTTTTAGTAGAAACGGGGTTTCACCACGTTGGCCATGCTGGTCTCAAGCTTTTGATCTCGGGTGAGCCACCTGCTTTGGCCTCCCAAAGTGCTGGGATAACAGGCATGAGCCACTGTGCTCAGCCACTATGATTAAGATTTTGAATGAATTCCATAAGATTACTTATTTACTGAATTGCCCTTGGTAAGCACCCTGCCTAGAAGAAGGCCTAGAATACAAAAGAAGGCCTAGAATCAATGACATTAACCATACATCTGCCCGTCTCAGATACCCAGGACTGTGGCTGCGACCGAGGCCATTGGAAGGAAGGTTGACCCAGGAGGCCTGGAGCCTCAGACACGGGGCACACACTGCCACCTCCAGTGGCATTTGCCGTACCAGACAGTTCCTTTTCTATTTCCCTAATTCCACGTTTTCTCTCCTGTCCCTGAATTGTGGTATCTAAAGATTGTTTTCGGGTCTCTGTTGCTCAGTTCTTTGAAAAGACTTTAAAAGTCACCTATTATCATAGCTTCAAAAAATACTTCCTGGTCTTTCCCTTCTACCTGCTACACACACACACACACACACACACACACAAACACACACACACACACATACACACACAATATTTATGTCTTTCAAACATGTCTCTTCTCTTTCTCTCCACCTTAGTTTCAGTTCCTGCTAACATAAATATAAAATAGCTCATAAACAAAACAGAAATTTTTTCAATAGTGACAACAACATGAAGAAAACTGGAAGACACATGAACAAAATCAGAAGACAAATGAGAAACTGGGGAAAAAACTATTTACGGCTCTTACTAAAGAAAAAAAGTTCATCTGCTTAATATATAAAGAGCATTTGCAAATCAATAAAGAAAAAAGGCTAACAACACAGTAGGAAAACAGAGATGAGGGCTGGGTGAGGTGGCTCATGCCTGTAATCCCAGCACTTTGAGAGGTCGAGGCGGACAGATGGCTTGAGCCCAGGAGTTTGAGACCAGCCTGGTCAATATGGTGAAACCCCATCTCTATAAAAAAGATTTTTAATGCACTGGGCATGGTGGCACATACTGGTAGTCCTAGCTTCTTGGGAGGCTGAGATGGGACAACTGCTTCAGCCTGTGAGGTTGAGGCTGTAGTGAGCCAGGATTGTGCCACTGTACTCCAGCCTGGGTGATAGAGCAAGACCCTGTCTCAAAAAAAAAAAAAAAAAAAAAAAAAAAAAAAAAAAAAAAAAGCCAGCCACAGTGGCTCAAGCCTGTAATCCCAGCACTCTGGGAGGCTGAGGCAGGCAGATCACTTGAGGTCAAGAGTTTGAGACCAGCCTGGCCAACATGGTGAGATCCCGTCTCTACTAAAAATACAAAAATTAGCCACCTGTAATCCTAGCTACTGGGGAGGCTGAGGCACGAGAATCGCTTGAACCCAGGAGGCAGATGTTGCAGTGAGCCGAGATTGTGCCACTGCACTCCACCCTGGGCAACAGAGTGAGAGAAAGAAGAGGAGAAGAGAGGGGAGTGGAGGGGAAGGGAGGGGAGGGGAGGGGGAGAGAGAGAGAGGGAGGGAGGGAGGGAGGAAGGAAGGAAGGAAGGAAGGAAGGAGGGAGGGAAGTGAAAGAAAAATAGAGATGGGCACAAAATTGCAGTCCATAGAAAAAGAAATACACTGGGCTCTTGAACAAAGAAAATGATGCTCAATATCAGCCATCTTTTTAATCCAGAACATCTGTAAAGATTAAAAAGTTGACCGGAGGCCTCCTGAAATAAACACTCCTATACATTATCTATGAGAGAGCAAACTGGTACAACCTCTCCAGTGGGCAATGTAACAGCAGCTAGAAAATTTTAAATGCACAAACCCTGTGACCAAATAACTCCACTTCTAGGAATTTATTCCAAAGGTATACTTGGATATATGTGCAAAAGCCTGCACCCAGGAATATGCACCGCAGCTGTAAAGTAGCAAAAAGACTAAAAAACTACCTCCACGTGCATCCACAGGGCACTCGTTATATTAT
Source organism: Chlorocebus sabaeus (assembly GCF_047675955.1). NCBI lineage: Eukaryota > Metazoa > Chordata > Mammalia > Primates > Cercopithecidae > Chlorocebus > Chlorocebus sabaeus. The sequence continues at coordinate 126,092,413 of NC_132914.1, read as the reverse complement.
GGTAGATGGACGTAATCATGTTCTTTGGCCATCAAAAGAATGCAATAGATCACTATGAAGTATTAAGAATGAATTCCAAGATTCACTATTAATGAAAACAGAGCAAAGTGAAGAATACTTTTGGGTACATACACTGTGTGCACATAGAATATCTCTAGAAGGATACATTAAAAAGAGATAACAATGATTGCGTCCAAAAAGGAGAATCGGGCCAGGTGCAGTGGCTCCCACCTGTTATCACAGCACTTTGGGAGGCAGAGGTGGGAGGATCATTTGAGCTCAGGAGTTTGAGACCAGCCTAGACAACGTGATAAAACTCTGTGTCTACAAAAAATTTAAAAAATTAGCTGGGTGTGGAGACATGCACCTCTGGTCCCAGCTGTTTGGGAGGCTGAGGTGGGAGGATCGATGAGTGCAGGAATTCAAGGCTGCAGAGAGCCATGATCACGCCAGTGCGCTTCAGCCTGGGTCTCAACAGAGCGAGACTCTGTCTCAAGAAAGAAAGAACGGAAGGGAGGGAGGGAGGGAGGGAGGGGGAGAGGGGGAGGGAGGGAGGGAGGGGGAGAGGGGGAGGGAGGGAGGGAGGGAGGGAGAGAGAGAGAGAGAGAGAGAGAGAGAGAAAGAAAGAAAGAAAGAAAGAAAGAAAGAAAGAAAGAAAGAAAGAAAGAAAGAAAGAAAGAAAGAGAAAGAAGAAAGAAAGAAAGGGAAAGAAAGAAGGAGGGAGGGAGGAAGGGAAGGAAGGAAGGAAGGAAGGAAGGAGAGAGAGAAAGAGAAAGAGAAAGAGACACACAAGCTTTTGTATTGTTGGATAGTTTTTACCACATGCATGTATTATCTTTTTTAATTGTTCAAGGTGTGTGTGTACGTGTGTGTGTGCACACGTGTGTGCATACACAACAAATGGGACCAGGTCTCTTTTCTGATTAAAACCTGCAAAGAGCTCACTGTATCCAGTTCAACTGTCAACCACATGAGAATGGGGACCATTTCTATTCTGCTTAGGGAATAAACTAATGGCTGAGTGTGTCTCTGGGATAAATGCCTCGGCCCAGAACCCAGCTCACCCTGCATGGCAGAAGTGCACTCCACTCCAACCACCCTCCCACGGCTGGACCTCTAGCACATCGCGCTCCCTTCGAGCCTCCACGCCTCTGACATGACACTTTCTAATGCCAGCTCCTTCCAGAGAACTCTCCTGACAGCCCCAGTTCCTACCACACCGCAGTCTCTCAAAATTTCCATTTAGTTTTGAGCCTGTCTCTGTTATAACCCCTCTGTACTGCATATGTACTTATATGGAAGATGGAGTTCACATCTTACTTGGGGCATTGATTACAAAATCAGCACATACAAGAAAATCAAGTACACTTAAAATTACCCTTGAATTGGCTGGGCATGGTGGCTCACGCCTGTAATCCCAGCACTTCGGGAGGCTGAAGCGGGTGGATCAGGAGTTTGAGACCAGCCTAACCAACATGGTGAAACCCCATCTCTACTAAAAATACAAAAAGATTATCCAGGCATGGTGGCGTGTGCCTATAATCCCAGCTACTCGGGAGGCTGAGGCAGGAGAATCGCTTGAACCTGGGAAGGAGGAAAACCACCAGCCCCAGGGAGACAGGGAGAGAGTGTGCGGTGGAAGGGGCTGCCATTTGAGAAGGGTGGGTGTGGGAGGTCCCACTAAAGAAGGTGACCTGAAGGTGGCTGGCGCAGTGGCTCATGCCTGTAATCCCAGCACTTTGGGAGGCCGAATTGGGTGGATCGCCTGAGGTCAGGAGTTCGAGACCAGCCTGGCCAACATGGTGAAACTCCGTCTCTACTAAAAATACAAGAATTAGCCGGGTATGGTGGCGCACGCCTGTAATTCCTGCTACTCAGGAGGCTAAGGCAGGAGAATCACTTGAACCAGGGAAGTGGAGGTTGCAGTGAGCTAATGTCACGCCACTGTACTCCAGCCTGGGTGACAAAGAGACTCGGTCTCAGGGGAAAAAAAAAAAAAAAAAAAGCCTCAAGGTGATGAGGGAGGAGCCACGTGGATACTGTGGGGGAAAAGTTGAAGAGCTAACAGAGTCCAGCACACAGAAGTGGAGAGCAGAATGGTGGCTCCTGGAGGTTGTTGGGGGGTTAGTGGGGGGCAGGAGGAGGAACAGGTTGTACAGCATGGTGACCATCGTCAATAATAACATACTGTATATTTCAAAATTGCTCTAAAAAAGATTTCAATGTTTTCACTACAAAAAGTAATAAATACAATCATCCCTGGGTATCTGCTGGGGACTGGTTCCAGGAGCCCTGTGGATAACAAAATCCGAGGATGCTTAAGTCCCACATATAAAATGGCACAGCAGTTGCATATCACCTTCACACATCCTCTTGTGTACTTCAGATCATCTCTAGATTACTTATAATACCTAATACAATGGAAATGCCCTGTCAATAGTTGTTCTGCTGTATTGTTTGGGGTTTTGGGTTTTTTGGTTTTTTTTTTGTGTGTGTGTGTGTATGTGTGTGGCAGAGTCTCACTCTGTCACCCAGGCTGGAGCGCAGTGGCGTGATCTCGGCTCACCGCAACCTCTGTCTCCCGAGTTCAGGCGATTCTCCTGCCTCCACCTCCAGAGTAGCTGGGATTACAGGCACGTGCCACCATACCTGGCTAATTTTTGTATTTTTAATACAGATGGATTTTGCCATGTTGGCCAGGCTGGTCTCAAACTCCTGACCTCAGGTGATCTGCCCAATTCGGCCTCCCAAAGTGCTGGGATGACAGGCGTGAGCCACTGTGCCCAGGCTGTGTTGTTTTTTATTTCTATAATTTTTTTAACATTTTGATCTGTAGTTGCTTGGAACTGCAGACGTGGAACCCACAGATACGGAATACCGCCTGTCTTCGAGGCGGTAGACATGTTCATTACTGTGATATAATCACTCCACAATGTATTTATAGTCCAAGACACCACACTGTATCCCATAAATATATACAATTACTAGTTGTCAAACTAAAAATAACAATGTGAATTTTAGAAATAAGTAAATTCAAATAAACAATAAAATAGTATCCGTGGGCATTATATCAGAATATCAGAAAAGCAGGTGCTATGGGCCTGACATGGGATGTGCTGGGCTTTGGGAGGTCACAGGGGTCTGGGAAGGGTATGTCACTGAGGGGCCCACAGCACAGAAGATAGCAGGTCCTGGCAGAAACCTCGGTGTGTGCTGGATGTGAAGCAGAGAAGAGATGCAATCTGGCTGAGCGTTTCAGCAGACTCAGTCTGACTGCTGTGTTGAAAGTGAAAAGAGACAAGCTAAGAGGCTTTGGCAATGACCCAGGGAGGGCTGGGGTGGTGACACCTTCCCTCTCCTCCAGCCTCTGCGGTCCTTATCCATCCTGCCACCAGCAGCTCATGGCCTTGCCTCCTCCACAGAGAAAGTTACAGCTGCAAGACAGGCATACTCTCAATTGCCCCCCACCATGTCCACAGCTCTGGCACCTGCAGGCCTCTGGGCCTCTCCCACGGGTCCCAGCAGAGACCACACTCCTTCTCCAGCGCCCCCCCGCCCAACCAACTGCTCAGGAGTTAACCACCCCACAGTCATGCCGCCTCCTGTTTCCTCTCCCCACTCACCTTCAGGCAGCATCAAATATGCCCAAGTCCCTTAGAAGCTTTCCCCAGCAACCCAGCAATCTCCCCCAGTCAGGCTCTACTTTCTCTCCCCTGCCCATCACAAAAAGACTTCTGGAAATGAAAGGGTGGCACACATTCACCATCTCCGCCTCCCATGCCTACCCACTCCTGGGCTTCCACCTGCCACTACTCCTGTGGAACAAGACCAGACAAGATCTCCACGGACCTTCAGGTGCCAACTGCCATTGCCCCTTTGACGTCTTGAGCAGATGGACCTGTTAGCAACATCCAGCATCGCTAACTAGCCCCACTGCTTGGGAAATTCCTCTTCTTTGGCTTCCATAAGTTTTCTGGATTTCCGGGGCCCTCTGCCTTCCCATCATATCTCCTTTCTGATCCTGTAATCTCCCAGTTTGTCCTACCCCTAGTGCCCTACCCCTAAGCTAACTTCATCCTACTCTCAGCTTCTTATCTTCAGCCCAGAAGCCTCTCTGAGTGCCCAAGGGTTCCAACTGCTCTAATTCAACAAAAACTTACAGAGTGTGTCGTCTGACAGGCACCTTGCAGTCAGCATGTTATGACTCTCCTGCCCCAGCCAAGCTGGCATCAGCCAGTATTCGACATGCAGGGACCTGCCCACCGTGCACACAGTGGCACAAGCCAGACCCCTGGAAGTCCCCCTAGTGCTCTTCTCTCCCCGCTGCCACAGCATCGCAGCATCCAGATAGGATGCAGATCTATATACTTTTTTTTTTTTTTTTTTTTTTTTGAGACAGAGTCTTGCTCTGTTATCCAGCCTAGAGTGCAGTGGTGCGATCTCAGCTCGCTGCAACCTCCGTCTCCTGGGTTCAAGCAATTCTCCTGCCTCAGCCTCCCGAGTAGCTGGGATTACAGGCATGCACCACCACACCTGGCTAATTTTTGTATTTTTAGTAGAGACAGGGGTTCACCATGTTGGCCAGGCTGGGGGACTCATGACCTCAGGTTATCTGCTGACCTCGACCTCCCAAAGTGCTAGGATTACAGGCGTGAGCCACCGCGCCTGGCAGATCTCTACACTTTCTTTGTTCTTAAAGCAGCAACCTCCATCCCTCATCCTTCAATCCTGACAGCTTTAAACCCAGAATCCACAAGGTGACAGTGACAGTAACTGGATTCCACCCCCGAGCTGCCCACTCAGGTCCTCAGCCAACTCCTCTGCGGGGTCTCACAAGCTCCTTCCTGGCTCAGGGCGTCCTCCACACATACAGTTAGTTCCCTCTGCCCGGAATGCGCTTCCAGCCTCTCCCCTCGCTAACCCTGACGGCCCCAGCTGAAAAGGTTACTTCCCAGGCACAAAGGCTCACAGCAGAGGACTCAGGATAGCCCCAACGTGGAAATGTCCCAAAGGCCCACCATTCTCCAGTTGAGGAGTGGACAAGGAAAAGTGTACATCTGGCCGACGGGGCATTCCTCAGCCACACGGGAATGAAGGACTGACACTTTAGGCCAAGCCCGCAAAAGGGACCACATAGCATATGATCCCATTCCTATGAAACATCCAGAATAGGTCTATTCATAGAGACTAAAGGAAGCTGACCATTTCCCAGGGGCTGGGGGAGCAGTGGAAGAGGAGTGTCTGCTAACGGATACGGGCTTCTTCTGAGAGTGATGGAAATGTTTGGAAATCAGATAGGAGTGACGGTTGCATGACTTTATGAATACACTAAGAATCCCTGGTGTGTACATTTTGAAAGGGTGAAGTTTATGGTATGCCAATTATATCTCAAATTAAAAAAAAAAACTATATGGGGCTGGGTGCAGTGGCTCACGCCTGTAATCCCAGAACTTTGGGAGGCTGAGGAGGGCAGATCATTTGAGGTCATGAGTTTGAGACCAGCCTGATCAACATGGTGAAACCTCGTCTCTACTAAAAATACATAAAATTAGCTGGGCGTGGTGGCGCATGCCTGTAATCCCAGCTACTCGGGAGGGCTGAGGCAGGAGAATCACTTGAATCTGGGAGGCGGAGGTTGCATGAGCCGAGATCGTGCCAGTGTACTCCAGCCTGGGGGACAGAGACTCTGTCTCAAAAAATAATAAAAACAAAAATAAACTATATGAGAAATAAAATATTATTTCTTGACAAAGTCTTCCTGGTTGGGGTTCAGAAAAAAACCCCAAAATGAAGGCCTCAGCAACTCTCTCTGACTCTCTCTCGCCCTCCTGTCCCTGGTCCCGCATTTTCCCCAGACGTTAACCAGAGAAACTAGAATTCTTCTTCCCCATGGGGGTTCATGGAAACCAGAACTCTTTCTCCCCAAAGTCAGCCATAAACCCCAAAATTATTACTCTAACTTTCCCCTGCCTTCCTGTGTAAAACCTGACCATAAAGACATTATCCCAGGCCTGGTGTGGTGTGGTGGCTCACGCCTGCAATCCCAGCACTTTGGCAGGCCGAGGCGAGTGAATCACCTGAGGTCAGGAGTTCAAGACCAGCCTGACCAACATTGTGAAACCCCGTCCCTACTATAACAATACAAAATTAGCTGGGTGTGGTGGTGCATGCCTGTAATCCCAGCTACTCGGGAGGTTGAGGCAGGAGAGTCGCTTGAATTCAAAAGGCAGAGGTTGCAGTGAGCCAAGATCGCACCACTGTACTCCAGCCTAGGCAACAAGAGCGAAACTCCATCTCAAAAAAAAAAAAAAAAAAAAATTATCCAAACTACCTTGTGTTGATTGTAGATCACAAAGCCCCCATTCAAATCAGAGAGGGCCTGCCTTGCACCAGAAGGAAAGAAGGCTGCACAGAGGGGCCAAGATGAATCCAGACAGACTCGCCTTGCTGGGCTTCCCCAAGCAGTCTATCGGTGTTCAATCAGACCCTTTTCATTGTCCTATTTCCATGTGGCTGTCCATACCTGGTTGAACCTAAGCATAAACTGGCCAGTCTCTCAGGTCTCTCTGGGTCTTCATTCTGAGGGCTCCCATGTCATGGAAAACCATGACCAATACAGGTGTGTGCCATGTCTCTTATGAATCTGTCTTTGGTCAGTTGGTTTTCAGTGAACCTTCAGAGGGGGAAGGGGAAGTTCTTCCTTGGACCCTACACCCTCTGGAACTAGGTTGGCTCTATTCAAAGTCCTCTCTCTGTCATCACCCAACACTTCTCCGTCACAGCACTGATCATATCACAGTCAGACAAACGTTTGGGTAATTACATGCTTGTGTCTGTCTTCCATGCTAGAACGCTAGACTTGTCTTCCAAATGACAATGCTTAGCATCGAGCTGATGTGCAGAAGCTCTCTGTGGTTGAGTGGCTGCCTCCTGAGGGCAGGGGCTACATGACGCCAGCTCTCTGTATAGCGCCTACACAGCACTGTGCCCATGGGAGACACTCAAAAATACCTGCTGAATGAAGATATTAACAACTTTCTTTTTTGTGTGTGATACAGGGTCTCATTCTGTTGCTGCCCAGGCTGGAGTGCAGTGTGCAATCATGGCTCATTGTAGCCTCAACTTCCCTGGGCTCAAGTGATCCTCCTGACTCAGCCTTCTGAGTAGCTGGGACCACTATGTTCAGCTAATTTTTGTATATTTTGTAGGATGGGGTTTCACCATGTAGCCCAGGCTGGTCTCAAACTTCTGAGCTCAAGCAATCTGCCTGCCTCAGCCTCCCAAAGTGTTGGGATTACAACAGTGAGCCACAGCGCCCAGCAACAACTTTCAATGGCTATCTTTGTGTTTTTTTGTTTTTTTGTTTGTTTTTGAGACAGAGTCTCCCTCTGTCACCCAGGCTGGACTGCAGTGGCACAGTCTTGACTCATTGCAGCCTCCGCCTCCCAGGCTCAAGCAATTCTCCTGCGTCAGCCTCCTGAGTAGCTGAGATTACAGGCATGCACCACCATGCCCAGCTAATTTTTGTATTTTTAGTAGAGACAGGATTTCACCATGTTAGCCAGGCTGGTCTCAAACTCCTGACCTCAAGTGATCTGCCTGCCTCAGCCTCCCAAAATGCTGGGATCAGAGGCGTGAGCCACCGCACCCGGCCTCGATGGCTATCTTTGAACGTGGAAAAATTGGTAACAAGCTCTTAAAAAAACAAACAAAACAAAAGAAGGTGGAGAAAATAAAATAGCCTCTTTGTCTCAACTTCATATGCATTCACACTTTTCCTTTGACTCCTTGAAAGAAAATCCAGAAAAACTGAAAACTTTTCCTCATACTTTTTTTTTCTTCCCAAATGCTTGGCAATCACAGAGAATTCAGAATGATGCAGCCAGAAAGTAGCCGGGCCTGGAAGGGAAAGTACGGCCTTGCACGCAAAAGATGTTTGCATTTCTTCCTTTGCTTTCTCTCCCTTCTGGTCAGTGTCCTTTAGTGCTCCAATCTGCCCCCACTATCTAAAATGCTTCCCATTCCGACAAACACACTTTTGCACTCTCTGTTCCAGATGGACAAACAGAATAAACACACAGTCACCACCCCGCTGTACCAAGTCCAGCTATCAGTGTGACAACATTTGCCACCATTCTGATGTCAACACACTCCTGGCTGGACTGAACTGCCCCTCAGGCTTCCCTGCTCTGGGTCAAGGAAGCCTGAAAGCTCTGCTTTGCTCATTCTTTCCACCACCATCTTCGTGCATTTCCCCAGTACCGTGGCAGCTCTGCAGACAATACACCAGGCAGTCAGCTCAGTTCTCCAGCGAATATCTGATACCATGATGTAGAGCCCGGGTCAGGAGGCCTTTCATGGAAGCAGACTGAGAGGAAATACCTTTGGGTTTGTGGGTCAGAGGGCCTGTGTTCTAACTGCTCCATTCTGCCCGAGAAGCAGAAGCAGAAACCCAAACAACACGCAAGTGTATGGTATAACTGGGGCCACTAAAACCTTATTTACAAAACTGGCAGGGAGGCTGCATTTAACCCGCGGCAGGCAGCAGTTTGTTGCCCTGGGTTTGGAAGATGATTTCAATGCTTCCAAGGACTAGCCTCCTATTTTAGCATAACAGGTGGCGCCCTTTGAAACAGCTCCACGACTTACTCTCCACGTGAATATTTTTTACATCCACTCCTCGTGCAGTTTACCCCCCTCCACAGGTGAAATGAACTTGGTTCTCTAGGTGTCAGACTCTAGTTTTTCACTTACCAGAGCTGCTTTTAATTTTGAACTTCACTGTTAGAAACTGACCTAGACCAATTTCCCCGGTTCCAGGAGGACAGCCTGGCTCTCCTGGCAAATGTTCATTCTCAGGGGATCAGAAGTGGTGGGGACCCTTCTGACCTCTTCCTTCTAACCTCACCACCGGGTGTGCCCCACAATGAGAGGAACTCTCACTCCAGATTCAGCCACGCACACACCAAACGGTCTATTCTGCTGGGCTGCAGAACTCTCTCTGTTCTCCAAGCACCCTGCCCGAAGGGTTGAGTCCACACTGGACCATACTGGCAGCCACACTAGCCAATCTAGTTAAGCCAGATAACAGAGGGTTATGGCAGGGACGCAAGACCAAATAGAGCTGTCAACCTCAAGGGCTGCCCAGCAGGTGAGGGCTCCCTGACTTCTTGGTCAAAAGCCTGTGTTATCTTCCCAGTGAACCACATATTTTAGACACCACTAATTTCTTTTTGTTAAGACAGAGTCTCACTCTGTTGCCCAGGCTGGAGTGCAATGGTGCAATCTCAGCTCACTGCAACCTATGCCACCTGGGTTCAAGCGATTCTCCCGCCTCAGCCTCCCGAGTAGCTGGGACTACAGGTACCAGCCACCATGCCCAGCTAAGTTTTGTATTTTTAGTAGGGACGGGGTTTCACTGTGCTGGCCAGGCTGGTCTCGAACTCCTGACCTCAGGTGAACTGCCCGCCTCCGCCTCCCAAAGTGTTTAGATTACAAGCGTGAGCCACCGCGCCCAGCCTAATTTCTGAAATACTTTATGCTAATGAACAAATCTTCTGATCTGGGTTGCTAATGGTACAGTGCTTAGGAGACCTCTCTAGAGAGTAGGTACCACATTAAGGTATTCAGAATACTCGCTAGCAGCTCACAGGTTATACTTAAAGGAAACTTACACACCCTGAACGCTTAATACTGAAGAATATTCAACATGACACACAGACAATGTAACATAAATTCTCAAGGTATTGATCCTCCAGATTTTTTGCCCAAGAAACACATTATTCCATTCTATCACCTACATCTTCTAAAAAACTACTAGACAGCAGAAGCCTTAGATGTTCCTGTTTTTTCCCCAGTATTTTCCCTCTATCATGAAGGAAATCATGGGTTTTTCTCTCCTTCATTCTCAACCCCGAACTGCCAAGATCTGCTCATTTTACTTCTTAAATATGTCAAACCCAAAGGCATACATGATTTTCAACTACACACAAATCTCATGGCCTTTCATGGTGCCATCCTATTGCTGGCATAAAATTGAAAGTGTTGCATGGCCCTGTCTCCCTCACCAGCCACATCTCCTGACCCCACCTAGAGAAGGATTCATCAGCCCAGCCCTGTTCACATGTCGAGCGGGGTCACTCTTGGGGAGGGCTGTCCTGCGCACTACAGGGTGTGGAGCGGCGTCCCACTCAATGCCAGTAGCCCCCAACACTAGCGGTGACAGCGAAATATGTCTCCAGACCTTGCCCAGTGACCCTGGGGGCAAAACGGCTCCCCCTCCTCGGCACATCCTCTGTGCCCCATGCTCTTCTGGAGCGTCACTGATCTACAGGATTCTGTGCCATGAAGGCTCTCAGCTCTGGAAGACTCTCAGCTCTGGAAGAGACGGTCTCGTCCCATCCCATTGCCTGACCCTCTGCCTAAGACGCCTCCCTCTCCGTTCTCCCACCTTGCTAACTACGGCCTATTATGCTGATTAATAGCTCACAACTATTGTCCACGAAAAGAGTCCAACTCTGTAAAATATTTTAAGAGATTTATTCTGAGCCAAATATGAGTGACCATGGCCTGTGACACAGCCCTCAGGAGGTCCTGAGAACATGTGCCCAAGGTGATGGGGTGCAGCTTGGTTTTATATATTTTAGGGAGGCATGAGACATCAATCAAATACATTTAAGAAATACATTTGGTTTGGTTCAGAAAGGCGGGACAACTCAAAGCAGGGGGTGGGTTGTGGGGAGGAGGGACAGTTCCAAGCTATAGGTCAATTTAAACATTTTCTGGTTGACAATTGGTTAAGGCTTGTCTTAAGACCTGAGATCCATAGAAAGGGAATGTTCAAATTAAGATAAAAGACTGTGGAGACCAGGGTTCCTTTGAAGTCTTACAGTGGCTGCCCTTAGAGACAATAAATGACAAATTTTTCCTCTTCTGATCTTTAAAACGTGCTAGACTTTTAGTTAATCTCTTCAGGATTGGGAGGGACTGGAAGAAAAAGGTCTAACTATGTTAATGGAGATTTTGTTGTTTTGCTTTTTTTTGAGACAGTCTCCCTCTGTTTCCTAGGCTGGGGTGCAACAGCGTGATTTCAGCTCACTGCAACCTCTGCATCCCGGGTTCAAGCAATTCTCCTGCCTCAGCCACCCAAGTAGCTGGGATTACAGGTGTGTGCCACCACGCCCAGCTAATTTTTGTATTTTTAGTAGAGACAGGGTTTCACCATGTTGGCCAGGATGGTCTTCAACGCCTGACCTCAAGTGATCCACCTGCCTTGGCCTCCCAAAGTGCTGAGATTATAGGCGTGAGCCACCCTGCCCGGCAGAGATTCTTTACAGAGGCAGATTTTCCTCCCACAAAGGATGGCTCTGCAGGGCCATTTCAAGATATGGCAGAGAAGCATGTTTTGGGGTTAAATATTTTGATTTTTTTTTTTTTTTTTTGGTCTCATAATGTTATGCCAGAGTCAGATTGGAAAGTAAATCACGATATATGGGGTCAAATAAAACCCATCTAATGAGAATTTATGGTTTATTGGGCATGACTTCCCAGACCTCTTAGATAGGAATCTGGGAAAGATTTTTTAAAAATCAGAGCTTAGTTCTCACTATGTTCCAGATACTGCTTTAAAAATGCTGAAAGTGTATTAGCTCATTTAGTTGCTTTCACAACCCATATTGGCATCATCATTATAAATAAGGACACCGAGCCACAAAGCAAACTTGGTCTGGACCGTGCAATTTGTCAGCAGGGAACAGGCTTGGAAGGCACCAGAAGGCTTTCCCTGACCTCTGATCTGGGATCGGTCCCCACCTATATGTCCCCAGAGGATCCTGTGCTTCTCCGGCCAATACATTTATCAGAATTTTGCACCGTTACTTATATACACCACCTTGTGTAAGAATAGAACCACTTCATTTTTTCTTTAAATCCAGTCTTACCTAGTTCTGACCTCTTATTGTGCCAGGCTGAGGGGTACTCCAGATTTATGCATTTGGTTTAAATCCAGTCTTACCTAGTTCTGGCCTCCTATTCTGCCAGGCTGATGGGAACTCCAGATTTATGCATTTGGGGAACTCCCTCCCCCAGGGTCCAGGGTCAGTTGAGGGTGGTCTCCAGGGTCTTTGGCAGGGATTTTGGAGAAGAACGCCTGGTCCTCATTGCTCACTGCTGATTAGCTCACAGGGACTCTCAGTCACCAAGGGAACCTCCCTCCCTGCCCGTCCAGGACACCAGCATCATTTCCTCAAGGAGCCTAAGCTTTCACAACTCAGAAGATGTCTTCAAGCAACTTCTGCTTTTTTCTTTTTCTTCCGCCAGCAATCCTTCCTGAGGTGAAGGACAACAAACGCTGGGTCTGAATAAACATCAAAGCATGAATAGCAGCCTTTATTCTGCTTCTGCACAGCCAGGAAAAGAAAGAACAAAGTGACTAAATAGCCCTCCACTCCAGTTTAGCTGCAGTCAACCTTCTGCATAAGCCCTGCCCACTTCCTCCCTCTCCATAGCCCCAAGGCCTAGCAAGATAGGCAACTTCAAAAGTGCACCACCAACGGAATGATGGGAGAGTGAATCTTAGGAGAGCAGCTAACATAGTTATTTTTTCTATTAATTCACCTCTGAGTTGGGACAAAAGTAACGTGGCCTTGTGGGTGGGTACGAGTTTGGGCCCTTGGAAGATGTGGGTATATAGCTCAAGTTAGGAGCAAAATGTTAAATAACAGGTAATATTTCTTTGTTGCCTGAAGCTTTTAACTCTGTGCCTGTTCAGGTTCTTTGGTCACTCAACATTTTTTTGGTTTTCTTTTCTCTTTTTGAAAGGGAGTCTTGTTCTGTCTCCCAGGCTGTTGTGCAGTGGCGCCATCTTGGCTCACTGCAACCTCCGCCTCGCGGGTTCAAGCGATTCCTGAGCCTGCGCCTCCCGAGTAGCTGGGATTACAGGTCTGTGCCACCACAGCTGGCTAATTTTTGTATTTTTAGTACAGACGAGGTTTCACCATTTTTTTTAAGTGGTAATTATTTCTTAAGCACAAAGTGTTTTCCCCACATGTACAAGCCAGATTTGGCCTCTCTCTCTGACTCATTTACTAGCGCTGGCCCCAAACTCTCTACAGTCCAGTGACCCTGGCTGCCTTTCTGCTTCTCACACAGCTCATGCTTCCTCCAGCCCAGGGCCCGTGTTCTCAATATTGTTCCTTCCTGGGACCGTCCCTCCAGATCTCAGTGACGGCCTATTTGCGGTCTTAGCTTCAGTGTCATCTCCTGAGACAGCCTCCCGGACCACATTCTCTAAAGCATCCCAGCCATCAACATGCCTCTCAATCATTTTATTTAGTTTTGTCAGAGGCATCTGAACCAGAGCAACTCAATCTTGAATAAGGGCTGGGTAAAATGAGGTTAAGACCTACTGGGCTGCATTCACAGATGGTGAAGGCATTCTAAGTCACAGAATGAGACAGGAGGTCGGCACAAGATACAAGGTGATAAAGACCTTGCTGATAAAACAGGATGCAGTAAAGAAGCCAGCCAAGACCCACCAAAACCAAGATGGCAACGAGAGCGATCTCTGGCTGTCCTCGTTGCTACACTCCCACTGGTGCCATGACACCTTACAAATGCCATGGCAATGTCAGGAAGTTACCCGATATGGTCTAGAAAGGGAAAGCGTGAATAATCCACTCCTTGTTTAGCATATAATCAAGAAATAACCATAAAAATGGGCAACCAAGCCCAGGTGAAGTTGCTCATTCCTGTAATCCCAGCACTTTGGGAGGCTGAGGTGGGTGGATCACCTGAGCTCAGGAGTTTGAGACCAGCCTGGCCAACATGGTGAAACCCTGTCTCTACTAAAAATACAAAAATCAGCTGGGCGTCGTGGCAGGTGCCTGTAATCCCAACTACTTAGGAGGCTAAGGCAGGAGAATCGCTGGAAACCGGGGGTGGAGGTTGCAGTGAGCTGAGATCCCGCCATTGCACTCCAGCCTGGGCAAAAAAGTGAAACTCTGTCTCAAAAAAAAAGGGCATTCCATCTCAAAAAACAAAAAAACAAAAAAACAAAAAAACGGGGGGCAACCAGCAGCCCTCGGGACTGCTCTGTCTATGGAGTAGCTATTCTTTTATTTGTTTATTTTCTTAATAAACTTGCTTTTACTTTAAGGACTCTCCCTGAATTCTTTCTTGTGCAAGATCCAAGAACCCTCTCTCGGGTTCTGGATCAGGATCCCTTTCCGGCAATGGTTTTGTTTTATTTTTTAGAGTTTCGATCTGCCACCCAGGCTGGAGTTCAGTGGTGCAATGTCAGTTCACTGCAGCCTCGACCTCCTGGGCTCAAGCAATCCTCCTGCCTCAATCTCCTGAGTAGCTCCTGCCTCAATCGCCTGAGTAGCTGGGACCACAGGCACGCACAACCACATCAGCTAATTTTTAAATTATTTTTTGTAGAGATGAGGGTTTCACCATGTTGCCCATGCTGGTCTTTAACTCCTGGGCTCAAGCAATTCTCCCATCTCAGCCTCCCAAAGTGCTGGGATTACAGGTTTGAGCCGCCGCACCCGCCCGCCCTAGGTTTTTTTTTTTTTTTTAGAGTGCAGTGGCGTGATCCCGGATCAATTGGCTCACTGCAAGCTCTGCCTCCCAGGTTCCAGCGATTCTCCTGCCTCAGCCTCCTAGTTTTGCTTTCTTAATAGCACCAATCCCTACGTGAAATCACCTCCTTCATTCCTCTCCCGTACTGGTATGCTGGATGCTGATCCATCCAACAGAGCCAGGAACACAAAGGACTCCTCACTGCTAGACCCAAGCGGAGCATCACTGTCCTATTTCATAGAAACCTGCACCATGAAACCTGAATATAAATTTTCCAGCAACTTCAGAAAACGGATGTATCCTCTCTTGGTCATTTCTGCTTGTGAGCTTTAGCAGAAATCAGCTGAAAGGGATACGAAAGGGTTGGTGGAGTCTCAATTGCTCATTTTAATGAGGAGGAGGCCGGGCACAGTGGCTCCTGCCTGTAAACCCAGCACTGTGGGAGGCTGAGGCAGGCGGATCACCTGAGGTCTGGAGTTCGAGACCAACCTGGCCAACATGGTGAACCCCCCCCGTCTCTACTAAAATCACAAAAATTAGCCGGGTGTGGTGGTTCGCACCTGTAACCCCAACTACTTGGGAGGCTGAGGCAGGAGAATCGCTTGAACCCGGCAGGCGGAGATTGCAGTGAGCCCAGATCGCACCACTGCACTCTGGCGGGGGCGCCAGGAGGCTCCATTTAAAAAAAATAAATTGATGAGGAAAGAGGCCCACAGAGGGGAAGTAAATCGGAAAACCTATTTCATGAAGCAAGTCCGTTTTTCTTCACACACACACGGCTTCTGTTAAGCTGCAGGGTCTAATCCTGGCACTTCCCAGGCTTCGCCTCAAGGAATATGTTTATCCGGCTAATACAGGCGGAGCGCCCGCGGTGCAGGCGGGAGGCGGCGGGATTAACGCGGCAGCCCCTCCCCGAGCCCCTGCCGGGCTTGCGTTCCACCGACCAGAACACAGACCAACAAGTAAACAAATAAGACAAAGGCAGAAAAAGATGAGTGTGAAGGAGCTAACCAGCCAGGAAGTGGAGAATAGAGGGCGGAGGGGAGGTGGGGAAGGGATTTCGGGGGACAGGACTCCGGACGCCGGCACACAGCCGAGACCCGATCCGCGAGGGCAGGTCCCCGGCCTGGAAACGCGCTCCCGCCCAGAGCTCCGCAGACTGTGCTGCGCTTCCCGGCGAACCCTGCTGCGCATCCCTGCGGATCCTGCTCCCATCCTGCTTCTGCAGCGAGGCCTTCCCGGGCCCCTCCGCGGGCGGCCCCGGGCCTGTTCACCTGCTCAGTCCCCTCCGAAGAGCGCGAGGCCAACGCGTCGGCCGCACAAAGACCCGGGGACACGCGCGCCGGGCTGGAGGCACCGACCCCCGCGCGCACCGGCCCGTCCGTTTGTGCGCGGGGCTCGGAGCGGCCCCGGCGCGGCTGGAGGGGGCCTGGCTGAGCGCCCCGCGTCCCCGGGTCCCGCGTCCCCACCCCCTAGACCCCGCCCCCCGCCCCCGACTTCGCAGGCCCCGGCGCCCTGCACCTACCGGACGCGCTGGGCCGTGACCGCGTTGCCGGTGTGCGGGCGCAGCACTGCCAGGAACAGGAGCCGCATGCCGCCGCCGCCGCCCGGGCCATCGACCAGCCCAGCCGCCGCCGACCAGGCCCCGGGGGCGGCGCAGACGCGGACGGCGGGGGAGCCGGGGCGGCTGGGTCTGTCCCGCCCGCCCCTCCCGGAGGCCGCGCCCGCCCCGCCCCGAGGCCGCGCCCGAGCTCGCAGGTTCCGGCGCCAGGCGGGGAGGAGGACGGGAACCAGGGGCCTCGGATAGCGCGAGCTCTGCGTGCGGGTTGGCGCGGGTGCGCCCCGTGGGGTCCATCACCAGGGTAGCCGCGGTCCGCTCCCACCTGGACCAGGATGAGCGGTGACCACAGTCCCTTCCGCGGGGACCAGTGCCAGCGATTACCACAGTCCCTCCCACGGGGACCAGGATCAGCGGTAACCACAGTCCCTTCCGCCGGGACCAGGACCAGCGGTGACCACAGTCCCTTCCCACAGTGACCAGGACCAGGGGTGCCCTTGGCCCTTTCCCACAGGGAACAGGAGCAGGAGTGGCCATGGTCCGCTCCCATGGAAACCAGTGATGGCTTCCATGGGCTTCATGGGGAAATCAGTGAGCTTCACGGAGCACCGGGATGGCTGCAGGTCTGTACCCACCAGGACCAGCAGAGACCTCGGGTTCCCTCCCACAGGGTGCTGCAGAGAGGGGCTCTCAGCCTCACTTTCCGTGACAACCTGAGTGGGGCCTTGGTCCCCAGGAAGCCCAGGATTCCTTTCTAGTCCCATTCCAGGGGACGTGGCATGATCAGTCCCAAATTCCTTCCCAGGCCAGACTACCCTAAAACTAACCAGAGGAGGGGAACATGGGGGCTGTGTGAGGAGACAGTAGAAACACATTTCAGGGCCGCACCTGTGAGGTGAGGAAGATGATGGAGAGGGGAACTCAGGGTTCATCAGGGTACATGGGCTGCACCTGGTCTGATCTCCAAAATAGGATACCTTGAGTGAGAGAAATAGGGAACTAAAGGAAGCCTCTGGCAAAATGCCATCTGTGGATTTAAACAAGCACCCCCCCAAAACAGATGTTAAGTGTTTACAAAGATGCATTCGCATTTACAGATGTGGAACATCCTAGTGGGTGCCCAATATTTTCATTTACCTTCAAACTTGATTTTCTCTCACCTCCCAAATATCTTCCAGCCTCAGAAAGGGAAAGCGGGAATGAAGAAAGCCATGACATGTGATAACCACCATCAGTGGCAGGTCTCCAGCCTCATTATGCAGCATGGTGACCCCTAGGCTTATCAAGACATAAAAGTCCATCCTGGAGGGCGCACTGGGCTCCGCGGGCCTTCCCCCAGTTAGATCCACCACTCTGTCTCTCAGTGTGGCATGGAGTAGGGGAGAATTTTATATCATTGTAGAACCATCAAAATCCTATCCTCCTCTCACTCTCAATAGAACACCCAGGATTTTGTTCTTCTTCCTGGTATTTCAGCTTCCCAGGCACTGGGCAGGCAGGCCACATCCTTTTTTTAAGGACAAAAGCAATCTGAAAATATTATCATTCTGCTAAACAATACTTTCCAACAGAATTACACGAGGAAACAGGAAAGGGGACAAGTTGCACAGAGCTGCCACAACCCCCTTCTGACAAAATTTTAGAAAGAGAGTTTTGACACGGGGCGCGGCAGCTCATGCCTATAATTCCAGCACTTTGGGAGGCCGAGGTGGGTGGATCACTTGAGGCCAGGAGTTCAAGACCAGTCTGGCCAACATGGCAAAACCCTGTCTCTACCAAAAATAGAAAAATAGATGGGCGCGGTGGTACACGCCAGTAGTCCTAGGTACTTGGGAGGCTGAGGCATGAGAATCATTTGAACCCAGGAGGCGGAGGCTGCTATGATCACACCACTGCACTCCCGCCTGGGCAATAAAGCAAGACTCAGTGTTAAATAAATAAATAAGTTTTGGGTGGACTCCTGCTATATTTGCTACACACCATGAAGAGGCAATAAAACGCAGTGTCTTGTGTGGTGTGCAGAAGTAGAGGGGTGGCATCTGCCCATGAT
Organism: Chlorocebus sabaeus; assembly: GCF_047675955.1. Lineage (NCBI taxonomy): Eukaryota > Metazoa > Chordata > Mammalia > Primates > Cercopithecidae > Chlorocebus > Chlorocebus sabaeus. The sequence goes on along the minus strand of NC_132914.1, from coordinate 126,074,222 downwards.
CTTCCCCTATTTCACCTTGCCCATGGGATATTAAAAGCTCAATGTGAATAGATACATTTCTGATTTTACAAAGGCGACTTCAGCATGAGCCCAGAAAGGAACCTCCCTAAGCAGAGTTCAACTGGCAGCCCTGTGGGCTAAATATCACCCTTAGATGTATTGCATTTAGGCTACACCATGTTTTTCATGAAAGCTGAGCTATTACGTTCTGTTTGTTTTGAGACAGTCTCACTCTGTCATCCAGGCTGGGGTGCTGTGGTGCGATCATGGATCACTGCAGCTTCCACCTCCTGGGCTCAGGTGGTCCTCCCACTCAGCCTCAACAGTAGCTGGGACCTAGATGTGCGCCATGATGCTGGGCTAATTTTTTGTATTTTTTGTAGAAGTGGGGTCTCACTATGTTGCCCAGGCTGGTCTTGAGCTCCTGGGCTCAACCAGTCAACTCACCTCAGCCTCCCGGAGTGATGGGATTACAGGCGTGAGCCACTATACCTGGCCAAGCCACCATTTTTAAATTGGGAGCTTTCATATAGAAGTTGGAATATCTGTATCTGTTGAAAAATGAGAGATCTGATTAAATGAAGCTACCATCCTGTGGCTGAATGAAGCTGGGAAGCAGCTGCCTACTTTAGATGAAATCTGAATGTGCCATTTCACACTGTGGTTGAAGGCTCACTTCTATTCTTTGATAACCTCGATCTGTATTTTTAGAAAAACCTTGACGTTTATTTTTATGTAAATTAAGTTCAGAAGTAGGTGGCCCAAGCCTAATGTCTGTAATGGCTGTACTATCACCAGGAACCTAGACTTTCCTCTGTCTACTCCATCATGCTAGTGTTTGGCTTCTAGTCTCAAGATCACCTTATCAAGGAATTGATATCAAGGAATTGATAAGGAGTAGCACTGCTGCAGCTCCACCCATCACACCAACACTCCAGGCGGCAGGAAGGAAGGAAAGGCAAAAGTGGTGCACTCCAATGGTGTATTTCATTTTAAAGGGTCTTCCTAAAAATGCAAACAGCCCTATGCCTTTATCGTATTGGCCACGTGACCACTTCTTGCATCCAAGGAGGCTGAGACATGCAGTCTATTAACTGGGTACACTGCCACCTAAATACAATCGTGGTTACTAAAGTGGCAGAATAGGTTTGCAGTAAGTCACCTCTGCCACAGCAAAAATGGCAGAGGCATTTGAACCAGAGCAACTCCCTCTCGAATAGGGGCTAGGTAAAATGAGGCTGAGATCCGGTGGGCTGCAATCCCAGGAGGTTAAGGCATCCTAAGTGACAGGATGAGGAGGTCACAAAGACCTTGCTGATAAAACAGTTTGCAGTAAAGAAGTCAGCCAAAACCCACCAAAACCAAGATGGCAATGAAAGTAACCTCTGGTTGTCCTCACTGCTACACTCCACTAACGCCATGACAGTTTACAAATGCCATGGCAACGTCAAAACAGGGGAGGCATGAATACTCCACTCCTTTAGCATATCATCAAGAAATCACCATAAAAATGGGCAACCAGCAGCCCTCGGGCTGCTCTGTCTATAGACTAGCCATTCTTTATTCCTTTACTTTCTTAATAAACTTGCTTTCACTTTACTCTATGGACTCGCCCTGAATTCTTTCTTGTGTGAGATCCAAGAACCTTCTCTTGCGGTCTGGAATAGGACCCCTTTCCAGTAACAGAAACACATATGACCCTCTTGGTGGGTGGAATAAGAACATTCAGTAGGATTCAACACTCATTCTTGATGATACAAAAGAAGTAATAAAAGAAAGAAGAAAGAAAGGAACAAGGGAAGGAAGGAGGGACGGGGAGGGAGGGAGGCAGGGAAGGAGGAAGGAAGGAAGCAAGGAATGAATTCAGTAATAGAAGAAACATGAAAAACTTTTAAAACTCTGTTTTTTTAATTCTTGCGGTAAAAATGGCCTGACTCTGTGATTATCTCTTTTCTAGTCTCTCTACAGCTTATGAATGGTTGAGCCAGATGCAGAACTGCTCTCCAGAGGACTTTTGGAAATTTGGGGGTGGAGAAGGAAATTTGTTGTCAGAATGATTAAGGAATGTCATCAATATTTCACAACTAGGCCCAGAAGTTTTAACACCTTGCAACATATAGGACATCCCTGCCTAAAGAAAAAATGCTCTTCCCCAAATGCCAGTAGATACCTGTGTTAGGGTTCTCCAAGGAAGCAGAACTAATGAGAGATTTCTATTTGTAAATGGAGATTTATTATGAGGCATCGGCTCATGTAATCATGAAGGCTGAGAAGTACCATGATCTGCTGTCTGCCATACGGAGACCCAGGAAAGCTGGTGGTGTAATTCAGTTCCAGTCTGAAGGCCTGAGCAATGGTGTAAATCCCAGTTTGAGGGAGGGGGGGAATGGTGGGGGTGGAGGCTGAGAAGATGACATGAAATGTGCCAGCTCAAGCAGTGAGGCAGTGGGGAAAACGGAGGGGCATGGGGGTGCGGTGCAAATTCCTCTCTCCTTCTCCTTTTTTTCTTGAGACAGGGTCTTATTCTGTCACCCAGGCTGGAGTGCAGTGGTGGGATCTCGGCTCACTGCAAACTCCGCCTCCTGGGTTCAAGCAATTCTCCTGCCTCAGCCTCCTGAGTAGCTGGGATAACAGGCAAATGCCACTACGCCTGGATAATTTTTGCATTTTTAGTAGAGATGGGGCTTTGCCATTTTGGCCGGGGTAGTCTCGAACTCCTGACCTCAAGTGATCCGCATGCCTGCCTCGCCTCCCATGTGCTGGGATTACAGGTGTGAGCCACTGCGCCCGACCTTTTTTGCTCCACTTAGGCCTTCAACAGACTGGATGAAGCCCGCCCACACTGGGGAGGGCACTTGCTCAGCTGAGTTCACAGATGCAAATCTCATCTGGAAACACCCGCCCAGGTCCACCTTGAAACTATGTCCAATGTGGGCACCCGATATGGGCTTGGATCTCTGTCCTCGCCCAAATCTCATGTGGAATTGTAGTCCCCAGTGTTGGAGGTGGGGCCTGCTGGGAGCTGGCTGGACCATGGGGGTGGATTTCTCATGAATGGCTTAGTGCCCTCCCCTTGGTTCTGTCTTCAGGAGAGTGAGTGAGTCCCGCCAGCTCTGGTAGTTTACAGCGTGCAGCACCTCTCCGCGCTCTCCTGCTCCTGCTCCTGCTCCGGCCATGTGAGACGCCTCACTCCCTGCCTGCCTTCTGCCACGATTGGAAGCTTCCTGAGGCCTCCCCAGAAGCAGAAGCCATGGTGCTTCCTATACAGCCTGCAGAACCGCAAGCCAATTCAACCTCTTTTCTTTAAAACTACCCAGTCTCGTGTATTTCTTTTTCTTTTTTCTTTTTTTTTCCTTTTTTGAGACAGGGTCTCACTCCGATGCCCAGGCTGGAATGCGGTTGTGCGATCTCAGCTCACTGCAACCTCCACCTCTTGGGTTTAAGCGATTCTCCTGCCTCAGCCTCCTGAGTAGTTGGAATTACAGGCATGTGCAACCGGCTAATTTTTGTATTTTTAGTAGAGATCAGATTTCACTGTGTTGGCCAGGCTGGTCTCGAACTCCTGACCTCAGGTGATCTGCCCGCCTCAGCCTCCCCAAAGTGCTGAGATTACAGACGTGAGCCACGGCACACAGCTTTCAGGTATTTGTTTGTTGTTGTTGTTGTTTTTGAGATGAGGTCTCATTTTGTCATCGCATAGTCTGAAATGCAGTGGTGTGATCTCGGATCACTGCAGCCTCCGCCTCCCAGGTACAAGTGATTCTCCTGCCTCAGCCTCCCGAGTAGCTGGGATTACAGGCGTGCATCCAGTTAATTTTAGTATTTCTAGTAGAGACAGGGTTTCACCATGTTGGCCAGGCTGGTCTCAAACTCCTGACCCCAGGTCATCTACCCGCCTCAGTCTCCCAAAGTGCTGGGATGACAGGTGTGAGCCACCATGCCTGGCCTTGGGTATTTCTCTATAGCAGTGTGAGAATGGTCTAATACAGCACCCCATGCTCCCAGTCAAGCTGACACATAAAATTCACCACAATAGGTGATGGTTTATTCCTCATGATTGAGGAACAAACACGGTGAACACTTTTTTTGTTTTGTTTTCTTTTTTTTTTTTTTGAGACAGAGTCTTGCTCTGTCGCCCAGGCTGGAGTACAGTGGTGCTATCTCAGCTCACTGCAACCTCTGCCTCCCAGGTTCCGCCATTCTCCTGCCTCAGTCTCCCGAGTAGCTGGGACTACAGGCGCCGCCACCATGCCCGGCTAATTTTGTATTTTTAGTAGAGACGGGGTTTCACTGTGTTAGCCAGGATGGTCTCGATCTCCTGACCTCGTGATCCGCCCGCCTCGACCTCCCCAAGTGCTAGGATTACAGGCGTGAGCCACGGTGCCCGGCCACTATTTTGTTTTCTAAAATGGAAGTAGTTCTCTACTGCTGGGCATGGCCTCCTTCTCCTCCAGACTGGACTTTCCCTCACTCAAGGCTTCCTGGGGCTGCATAACAAAGAACCACGAACTCCTCCTTGGCCTAAGCCTTTCCTCTGGCTCTGGAGGACAGACGTCTGGGATCACGCTGTCAGCAGAGGGGCCCTTTCCTCTGGAGCCTCTAGTGGGGAACCTGTTAGTTGCATCTTTCAGCTTCTGGTGGCTGGTGTTTTTTTTTTTCTTTTTTTCATCTTTTTTTTTTTAAATGTAATTAGAGACAGGGTCTCCCTATGTAGCCCAGGCTGGTCTCAAACTCCTGGCCTCAAGCAATCCTCCTGCTTTGGCCTCACAAAGTGCTGCGGTTACAGGCCGAGTCATGGGGCCCAGCCTGTTGGTGTTTCCTGACTTGTGGCCCCATCACTGCAGTCTCTGCCTTCGGGGTCACATGGCCTTCTCCTGTACTGGGGCATCCCTTCCTGTAAGTTTGTCTTTTTTTTTTTCTTTTTTTTTGAGATGGAGCCTCACTCTGTCACCCAGGCTGGAATGCTGTGGTGGGATCTTGGCTCACTGCAACCTCCACCTCCAGAGTTCAAGCAATTCTCATGCCTCAACCCCCCAAGTAGCTGGGACTATTAGTGTGTGCCACCACACCTGGCTAATTTTTGTATTTTTAGTAGAGATGAGGTTTCACCATGTTGGCCAGGCTGGTCTCAAACTCCTAACCTTAGGTGATCTGCGTGCCTCAGTCTCTCAAAGTTCTGGGATTACAGGCATGAGCCACCATGCCCAGCCTCCTGTAAGTTTATTATGAAGGCACTTATCATTTGATTTAGGGCACGCTGGACAATCTAGGATGATTTCCTCATCTTAGATCCTTATTTTAGTTACAACAACAATTATTTTTTCTCATAATGTCACTGTTGTGGTTTGAATGATGCTGTCCTCTCTAAAATTGATGCTGAAACTGAATCCTCAATGCAACAGCATTAAGAGGTGGGGCCTTTAGGAGGTGATTAGGCTGTAAGGGCTCTGCCCTCATGGACATGATTAGTGTCTTATCAAAGGTCTTCAGGGGTGAGTTCATCCCTTCTACCTCCTCCGCTATGGAGGACCCAGCGTTCATTCCCTCTGGAAGGTGCTGCAATAAGGCACCATTGTGGAAGCAGAGAGCAGCCTTACCTGCCCCCACATCTGCTGGTGCCTTGATCCTGAACTTCCCAGCCTATAGAACTGTGAGAAATAAATTCCCATTGTCAGAAAATCACCCAGTCTACAGTATTTTGTTATAGCAGCACATGTGGACTGAGCACATCCAATTTACAGGTTCTGGGGATTACGACATGGACATTTCTTTCGTGGGGCCACCCTTCGGACCACCACAAAATCCCTCTTCAAAGATGACTGCACTTTTTGTTGTTGTTGTTGTTGTTGTTTGGTTGGTTGGTTGTGTTTGTCTGTTTGCTTTTTGAGATGAAGTCTCGCTCGGTCACCCAGGTTGGAGTACAGTGGTACAATCTTGGCTCACTGCAACCTGCACCTCCTAGGTTCAAGCAATTCTTCTGCCTCAGCCTCCCAAGTAGCTGGGACTACAGGTGCGCACCACCACGCCTGGCTAATTTTTGTATTTTTAGTAGAGATGAGATTTCGCTATATTGGCCAGGTTGGTCTTGAACTCCTGGCCTCAAGTGATCTGCCTGCCTTCCTTGGCCTCCCAAAGTACTGGGATTATACAGGTGAACCACTGCGCCTGGGCAGATGACTGCATTGATGAAGGCCCCTCAATCGCCTCATCTGGGACTATTCTCCATCTTCCCTAACCCTGAGGCTCTTTGGCCCTGTCTCTGTCCTGATCCCATTGTGCATTATAACCATGGAGCAGTCAGCCCTTCCCCTCAACTGGATAGTGACCTCCTGGACAGCCAAGTCATTTGCACCTATAACCTCTGCTTGCCTGGGATAGTGACATGCCTGGGTAAAGGCAGTCAATCAATGTTTGTTGAGTTTCATCAATCTTTAAATGTATACTGTTACAAGATTTTATTCCTATAAGAATGTATTTCTGACTTTTTTGAGATGTTGTCTCGCTTTCTCACGCAGGCTGGAGTGCAATGGCTCGATCTCGGCTCTCTGCAACCTCCCCCTCCTGGGTTCAAGCGATTCTCCTGCCTAAGCCTCCCAAGTAGCTGGGATCACAGGCACATGCCACCATGCACAGCTAATTTTTTGTATTTTTAGTAGAGATGGGGTTTTACCATGTTGGCCAGGCTGGTCTCGAAGTCCTGTCCTCAAGTGATCCACCTGCCTCAGCCTCTCAAAGTGCTGGGATTACAGGTGTGAGTCACTGTGCCTGGCCCATTTCTGATGTTTTAATGGGAGTCAGTGTTACAAGGGGATATGCTGAGCTGAAATTCACATATATCTGGTTGTTCTGGAATACACCTGTTCCACAAGGTAAGATATTCTGACATCTCTTTTGGGACCCATTACTTTACACACTCATGGCTTCAGTTTACCTATTTGTAAAATGAGAAAAAACTATAAACAATATCATTGTTAATTAGTTCTTTTGATGGAGTCTTTTATGATTCTCTCAAGTAGGTAACATAAAAGGGTACAAAAGCAATATGTTATTATGGGATAATGTAGAAATAATTACCGAGGAGGAGAGCAGCATTACAGAAAAAGTTGTAGACATCTCTCATAAGATTTCTCCAGATGCTTCTAACATAAGGGTCTTACAATACATGTAAAGCAAAATCTGTTTTTTTCTTTGATCATAGTGTTTGCTCAGACTATTTTTCTAGTTCCTAGCGCCAGGGAAAACAAAACTTTATTATCTACCCTGTATAAAAATGATAGCATTTTCAAGAGAAAGCATGGTGGGCATACTGACCTCAGAAGTGGCTCTGTGAGAAAAATCAACACAACTTCTCTCCTTTTTGCTTTAGAGCATTAATGAGAAAGGCACTCTGCTTCTCTGTTTCTATCAGAGTTTTCAGTCTTTGACCATCATTTCTCCCCCATGGTACAGCAAGCTACGAATGCTGTGTGTGTGTGTGTGTGTGTGTGTGTGTTGTGTGTGTTTGTGTGTGTGTGTGTGAGAGAGATATGGAGAGATACAGAGAGACAGAGAGACAGGGACAAGAGACAGAGAGGGGTAAGAAGAGAGAGGGGGAGAGAGAGAGACAGGAGACAGACAAGGACAGAGAGGGGGAAAAGAGAGAGGAGGTGGTGAGAGATGGAGAAAGAGATAGAGAGAGACAGAGAGGACGAAGAAGAGAGGGAGGAAAGAGAAATCCGCATTTGAATAAAGCAGGTGCATGTGGAATTGTGGTTTCTTTGCCCTAGTTATGTTTCCTTTTCCTGACTTTTATTAACAGCACTTGACCAGCTGCAAAAAAAAAAAAAAAAAAAAAGAAAAGAAAAAAGAAAAAAAATCTGTTATTCTGGAAGTATCTAGTTCCTGTGAGGGTTGTTTAATGAACATGACAATGTCAACCAACCAGAAACAAGTGATTTCTTCCATTTGAGCTTTTGGCAAGAAATCGGGGTTTCAATTTCCACTGCTGTTCTGATGACAGTGCAGACCCAATTCTTAACTTTTCAGCACAAAGCCGCTCATCCCGAAGATGGTCGTCCCTGCAAAGGAGACAGTGAGCTCAACAGTGCAAGGCACAGTTGTAAGGATCAGAGGTTTACTCAAGGGATGATGGGCTCCATTTGAACAGCTTCCAGTAGCAACCTGTTGTGGACAGAGACCTGTATTTATTGTTTTAACATTTTAACTTATTTTTTATTAAATAATAAGATATGTTTAAGAAATTCAAATAAGCACAAAACAATTATAAAAATCACACGGTTGGGTGCAGTGGCTCAAGTGTCTAATCCCAGCAATTTGGGAGGCTGAGGTGGGCAGATCACCTGAGGTTAGGAGTTTGAGACCAGCCTGAACAACATGAGAAAACCCTGTCTCTGCTAAAAGCACAAAATTACCTCGATGTGGTGGTGCATGCCTGTAATCCCAGCTACTCAGGAAGCGGAGGCCAGAGAATCGCTTGAACCCAGGAGGCGGAGGTTGCAGCAAGCTGAGATAATGCCATTGCACTCCAGCCTGGGCAACAAGAGCAAAACTCTATCAAAACAAAAAAAAACCCAAAAAAACAAAAAACAAAAAACAAGAAAACCCACCAAATTTTGTTTCCTGGAGATAACTACTATTAATATTTTGGCATCAAGTTTTTCCTGACTTGACATACAATCATCGTAATAGTCCACTTTACTAGGTGTGCACCAGGAGCCTAACATTTTTCTAAGCACTGTTCAGTGTCCTTCAATGAATCTTCCCAAACCCTAAACTTCAGGGACGGTTCTCACCATTTCACAGATGAAGAGCTGGAGACACAGGAAGGTGCCGTGCCTCCCAGAGGTAATACAAGCAGTGGAAACGCACTGCTACAGTGCTTCTTCAGCTCTGCTGTATGGACACAGTAGGTAATACAGGCAGTGGAAACGCTACAGTGTTTCTTCGGCTCTGCTGTAGGGACACAGTAGGTGATACAGGCAGTGGAAAAGCTACAGTGTTTCTTCAGCTCTGCTGTATGGACACAGTATTCTTGTTGGTTCTTGTTTTGTTTGTGTTTGTCATTTTTGCTACAAGAAATAGAAACACTCTACATTTTTGGTATTCTGCTCTTTATTACTTAATAATTGTGGTAGGCAAAATTCTAACAGGGCCTGCTAGAGTTCCCAACAATGGTGCACATACACACCTCCTCCCGATTCCATCACACATCAATCCAGGGGCTGGCACGGAGAGAATCTGCAGATGAGACTTGAATCCCCAAATTAGTTGATCTTAAAATAGGAAGATTATTGCAGGATAAGCCTCACTTAATAATTGTCTCCTTGAAAGGACTGAGCATTTCCTCAGGTCAGAAAGATTCAAAGGATGAGAGGGACTTGATGTCAGGGAGATCCTCTACTGCTCCTCCGAACACGAAGAGGACAGCATGATGACGGAGGCAGGCCGGCTCCAGGAACTGAGAGCAGCCCCCAGCTGTCAGGCAGCAAGGAAACGGCCCTGCAACCCATCTCCTCAAGGAACTACCTTCTGCCACAACCACATGAAAGAGAGCCCTGACCTCCCAATGAGATCTCAGCCTGGCCAGCACTTTAATTTCAGCTTTGAGAGACCCTGGACAGAGAGGCCAGCCACGCCAATGCCTAGACTTCCAGCCTCCTGAAGCCTGTGAACTCATCAATGGGCGTTGTTTTAAGCGGCTAAAGTAGTGGTTATTTGTTACACAACAATGGAAAACTAATACAAGTCATGAATACTTTTCCAACTCATAATCCTACATCTGCCGTATCATTTGAATAACGACACAGCATTCCAATACATGTATGCACTAGAATTGATTTGATCTCTGCCTTGTTGTTGTACATCTTTGCCATTTCCAATCATTTTGTGATTTTATGCAACATTGTAATGAACATTTTATTGGTAACTCTGGGCACACATTCTTTAATTTCTAGAAGTGGAATTGCACATTCAAAGTGTAAGCCAATACGTTTTTGATACAAGTGATGAATTGCCTTCCAGAAAAGCTGCGCTAGTTTACTTTCCATTGGTCATTTATGAGCATACTTATTTCCCAGAACATTGCCAACATGGGCTATTTTTCAGGTCAAGTAACAAACCATGTCTCCTCTTTTTGCATTTTAAAATTATTAGTGTAATTTGTCTTTTTTTTCTATGAAAGGCATTTGTATTGTTTTCTGTGAGTGTGTATGCTTGTATTGGTTCACACTTTTTTAATTTTTAAATTTTTTCTTTTTAATTTGTATGGGTACATAGTAGGTGTACATATTTAAGAGGCACATGAGAGATTCTGATACAGGCAAGCAATGTGTAACTGCATCAGGGTAAATGGGGTCTCCATCACCTTAGGCATTTATCATTTCATTTTGTTATTAACAATCCAATTACACTCTTTTAATTATTTTAAAATGTACAATAAATTGTTGTTTATTGCTGTGCTATCAAATACTAGATTTGTTCGTGAGTTCTTTTCTTTTTTTTTTTTTTTTTTTTTTGAGATGGAGTCTCATTCTGTCACCCAGTCTGGAGTACAGTGGCACGATCAGTCTCACTCTGTCACCCAGACTGGAGTACAGTGGCTCGATTTCGGCTCACTGCAACTTCGGCCTCCCGGGTTTAAGTGATTCTCCTGCCACAGCCTCCCGAGTAGCTGGGATTACAGGCACGTGCCACCACGCCCAGCTAATTTTTGTATTTTTAGTAGAGATGGGGTTTTACCATGTTGGTCAGGCTGGTCTGAAACTCCTGACCTCAGATGGCCTGCCTGCCTCGGCCTCCCACAGTGCTGGGATTTACAGGTGCAAGCCATCGCACCCAGCCAGATCCCTTTATTATCATACACTGAGATTTTTCTTTTTTGCTTTATTTTTTAATTTTTTAATTAATTATTATTTTTCTTTTGAGATGGAGTCTTGCTCTGTTGCCCAGACTGGAGTACAGTTGCACAATCTTGGCTCACTGCAACCTCTGTCTCCCAGGCTCAAGCAGTTCTCCTGCCTCAGCCTCCTAAGTAGCTGGGACTACAGGTGCCTGCCACCCTGCTGTGCTATCAAATACTAGATCGTATTCATTCTATCTAACTCTATTTTTGTACCCATTAACCATCTCCATTCCTTCCTTTCCCCCTACTACCCTTCCTAGTCTTTGGTAACCATCTTTCTATTGTCCATCTCCATGAGTCCATGAGTTCAATTGTTTTAATTTTTAGCTCCCACTAATGAGTGAGAACATGCACAATTTATCTTTCTGTGCCTATCTTATTTCACTTAATATAATGTCCTCCAGTTCTATCCATGTTGTTGCAAATGACAAGATATCATTCTTTTTATGGCTGAATAGTATTCCAGTGTGTATATGTACCACACTGTCTTTATACACTCATTTGTTGATGGACAGTTAGGTTGATTCCAAATCTTGGCTATTGTGAGCAACGCTGCAATAGATAAGGGAGTGCAAATATCTCTTCGATATACTGATTGTCTTTAATTTGGCTATATATCTAGCAGTGGGATTGCTGGATTATATGATAGCTCTATTTTTAGTTTTTGGGGGAATCTCCAAACTGTTCTCCACAGTGACTGTACTAATCTACATTCCCACCAATGATGTACAAGGGTTTCTTTTCCTCCACATCCTTACCAGCATTTGTTATTGCTTGTCTTTTGGATAAAAGACATTTTTTTTTTCAAGAAGGAGTCTCACTCTGTCACCCAGGCTGGATTGCAGTGGTGTGATCTTAGCTTATTGCAACCTCCACCTCCCAGGTTCAAGCGATTCTCCTGCCTCAACCTCCTGAGTAGCTGGGACTACGGGTGAACATCACCACGCCCAGCCAATTTTTCTTTTCTTTCTTTTTTTTTTTTTTTTTAGTAGAGACGAGTTTCACCATATTGGCCAGGCTGGTCTCGAACTCCTGATCTCGTGATCTACCCACCTCGGCCTCCCAAAGTGCTGGGATTACAAGCATGAGCCACTGCACTGGCCAATATAAAAGCCATTTTAACTAGGGTGAGATGATATCTCATTGTAGTTCTGTTTTGTTTGAGAGAGTCTCACTCTGTCACCCAGGCTGGAGTGCAGTGGCACAATCTCAGCTCACTACAACCTCTGTCTCCCAGGTTCAATCAATCCTCCCACCTCAGCCGCCCTAGTAGCTAAAATTGCAGGCGCCTGCCACCGCGGCCAGCTAATTTTTGTATTTTTAGTAGAGATGGGGTTTCACCATATTGGCCAGGCTGGTCTCGAACTCCTGACCTCAAGTGATCCGGCTGCCTCAGCCTCCCAAAGTGCCGGGATTATAGGCATGAGCTATCACACCTGGCCTCATTGTAGTTTTGATTTGCAGTTTTCTGAGGATCAATGATGTTGAGCACCTTTTCATATAGATGTTTGCCATTTGTGTGCCTCCTCTTGAGAAATGTCTATTCAGATCTTTTGTCCATTTTAAAAATGAGATGATTAGAATTTTTCCTATTGAGTCATTTGCGCTGTTTATATATTCTGGTTAGTAATCTCTCGTCAGATGGGTGGCTTGTAAATATTTTCTCCCATTCTGTGGGTTGTCTCTTCACTTTGTTGATTGTTTCCTTTTCTGTGAAGAAGCTTTTTAATTTGATGTGATCCCATGTGTCTATTTTTGCTTTGGTTGCCTTTGCCTGTGGTGGAGTTTTACTCAAGAAATTGTTGCCCTGACCAATGTCCTGGAGGGTTTCCCCAACTTTTGGTATTTGTTTTGTTTTGTTTTGTTTTGAGACAGAGTCTCACTCTGTCCCCTAGGCTGGAGTGCATTGGTGTGATTTTGGCTCACTGCAGTCTCTGCCTCCAGTGTTCAAGAGATTCTCCTGCCTAAGCCTCCAGAGTAGCTGGGATTACAGGCACCTGCCACCACAGCCTGCTAATTTTTGTATTATTAGTAGAGACGGGGTTTCACCACGTTGACCAGGTCTCGAACTTCTGATCTCAAGTGATTTGCCCACCTCAGCCTCCCAAAGTGCTGGGATAATAGGCATGAGCCACCGTGCCCGGCCTCCCCTGTCTTGTGTTGTCTTTTCTTTTTTCTGAGATGGGAGTTTTGTTCTTGTTGCCCAGGCTGGAGTGCAATGGTGTGATCTCGGCTCACCGCAACCTCCGCCTCCCAGATTCAAGCGATTCTCTTGCCTCAGCCTCCCGAGCAGCTGGGATTACAGGCAAGTGCCACCACACCCGGCTAATTTTGCTTTTTTTTTTTTTTTTTTTTTGAGACGGAGTCTTGCTCTGCCACCCAGGCTGGAGTGCAGTGGCCAGATCTCGGCTTGCTGCAAGCTCCGCCTCCCGGGTTCACGCCATTTTCCTGCCTCAGCCTCCCGAGTAGCTGGGACTACAGGCGCCCGCCACCTCGCCCGGCTAGTTTTTTGTATTTTTTAGTAGAGACGGGGTTTCACCGTGTTAGCCAGGATGGTCTTGATCTCCTGACCTCGTGATCCACCCGTCTCGGCCTCCCAAAGTGCTGGGATTACAGGCTTGAGTCACTGCGCCCTGCCTAATTTTGTATTCTTAGTAGAGACAGGATTTTTCCATCATGTTGGTCAGACTGGTTTTGAACTCCCGACCTTACGTGATGTGCCCGCCTCAGCCTCCCAAACTGCTGGGATTATAGGCGTAAGCCACCATGCCTGGCTCTACCCAATGTTTTCTTGTCATAGCTTCAGAGTTTTAGGTCTTAGATTTAAGTCTTTTATCCATTTTGATTTGATTTTTGTACATAGCTGGTTGGGACTTCTATTGCAATTGACAGAATGTCACATTTGCTTAACCAAAAAGAGAATTTATGGTCTCACAATTAAAATGTCTAATTTTGAAGGAAAAGCTACTTTTAGCTATGATCAGAACCAAGATCTATAAACAGACCTTTTTTTTTTTTTTTTTTTTTTTTGTCTTTTGCTCTGTTGTCCAGGTTGGAGTGCATTGGCGCCATTTTGGCTCACGGCAACCTTCACCTCCCAGGTTCAAGCAATTCTCCTGCTTCAGCCTCCCAAGTGGTTGAGAATACAGGCAGACACCACAATTAGCCTGGCTAATTTTTGTATTTTAGTAGAGACGGGGTTTCACCATGTTGGCTAGGTTGATCTTGGAACTCCTGACTTCAGGTGATCCACCTGCCTTAGCCTCCAAAATGCTGGGATTTAAACTGTCTTTTGAAAACAAGTGTTTCTCTCATCTCTATCTCCTTCTGGGATGCTTAGTTCTCTGGTTTCACAAGATGGCCTCTGGCAACTCCAAGCTTATATCTCCATAATCTCAAACTCAACAGAAAAGAGAACCATTTCTTCCTGCTCATTCCAGAATAAATTCTTGGATTAGCTTTGCCCAGCTAGGATCACATGTCCATCTCTGAACCAATTACTTTATTTTTGTTTACTTATTTTTTGAGACAGAATTTCACTCTGCTGCCCAGGCTGGAGTGCAGTGGCATGAACTCGGCTCACTGCAATCTGCCCCCAGCGTTCAAGTGATTCTCCTGCCTCAGTCTCTGAAGTAGCTGGGATTACAGACACGTGCCACCGTGGCTGGATAATTTTTATATTTTTAGTAGAGACGGGGTTTTATCATATTGGCCAGGCTAGTCTCGAACTCCTGACCTCAGGTGATCTGCCCGCCTCGGCCTCCAAAAGTGCTGGGATTATAAGCGTGAGCCACCGCGCCTGGCCTGAACCAAGTACTTTAGATGGGATACTGCTGATTGGATAGGTGTAGGTCAGCTGCCCACTCTTGGACTGGAGGGTCAAGCTGCCCTACCTACATCACAGGGAGCATTGATTAGCTAAGGAAAATCAAGGTGCAGTCACCAGAAGGGAGAATGGATGCTGAATAGGACCCCAACAACTGCTGTCCTCTAAAGAGCCTGGCCACTCACTGTGCCAATATTATTTGCTGGGTGTTTATCCTTTCATAATATTCTTTAGAACTCTTTATAAAATAAGAACATTAACTTTTGGGAGGCTGAGGCAGGAGAATCACTTGAACCTGGGAGGTAGAGGTTGCAATGAGTTGAGATCATGCCACTGCACTCCACCCTGGGTGACAGAGCAAGACTCGATCTCAAAAATAAAATTAAATAAATAAAATAAAATAAAGGCATATTATGGAAAGATTGTCATTCTGTACATACTTATAATAGGATAAATAGAACTCAGGAATATGGAGATATAAAAAGTTCTGCGAAAGAGAGTTTATAGAACGGGTGGCAAGACTCTGTGTGAAAAAAGAAAAAAATTCTCTTACGTACCTCAATTTTTTTTCTTAGTTTGTGTGCTCTCAACAGCAATTATTATTTTTTATGCACATAAGTTTTAAATCGTTAGGGAGTCAAACTAATTTTTTACTGCATGCCTTCTGCCTTTGGTGTGAGGCTTAGGAAGGCATTTTCTCCCGAAGATTATATGTATTTGCCAATATTTTCTCCTAGTGCTTTTATGGTTTTAGTTTCTTAATTTTCATATTTAATCCACCTGGAATTTATGTTGGTACAAAATATGAAGCCTATTTTCCCCCATGTTTACTCATTCATTCCAACATAATTTGTTTAACAATCCATCCTTTCCCCACGAATTGATGAATTGCTGATCCTTTTTTTTTTTTGAGACGGAGTCTCGCTCTGTTGCCCAGGTTGGGGTGCAGTGGTGCAATTTCGGCTCACTGCAAGCTCCACCTGCCGGGTTCATGTCATTCTCCTGCCTCAGCCTCCCCAGTAGCTAGGACTATAGGCGCCTGCCACCATGCCTGGCTAATTTTTAGTATTTTTAGTAGAGACGGGGTTTCACTGTGTTAGCCAGGATGGTCTCGATCTCCTGGCCTCGTGATCCGCCTGCCTCGGCCTCCCAAAGTGCTGGGATTAGAGGCGTGAGCCACCGCACCCGCCTCCCCACCCTTTTTTATTTGAGATGCAGTCTTACTCTGTTGCCCAGGCTAGAGTGCAGTGGCATGATCTCGGCTCACTGCAACCTCTGCCTCCCAAGTTCAAGTGATTCTCTCACCTCAGCCTTCTGAATAGTAGCTGGGATTACAGACTTGCGTTACCATGCCAGGCTAATTTTTGTAGAGATGGGGTTTCACCATTTGGCCAAGCTGGTCTCAAATTCCTGACCTCAGGTGATCTGCCTGCCTTGGCCTCCCAATGTGTTGGGATTATAAGCATGAGCCACCACACCCGACCAGAACCCTTTATTAAAATACACTGAGATTTTTCTTTTTTGCTTTTATTACTATTATTATTTATTTATTTGAGGTGGAGTCTCACTCTGTTGCCCAGGCTGTAGTGCAGTGGCACAATCTCAGCTCACTGCAGCTTCCACAGGTTCAAGCATTTCCCCGGCCGCAGCCTACTTAGTAGCTGGGATTACAAGCGCCTGCCATCATGACCGGTTGAGTTTTGTATTTTCAGTAGAGACAGGATTTTACCATGTTGGCCAGGCTGGTCTGGAACTCCTGACCTCAAGTGATCTGCCCAGCTTGGCCTTCCAAAGTGCTGGGATTACAGGCGTGAACCACCACACCAGGCGGGCTTTCACTATTATTATTATTATTATTATTATTATTTTTGAGACGGAGTTTCACTCTTGTTGCCCAGGCTGGAGTGCAATGGTGCAGTTTCAGCTTACTGCAACCTCAGCCTCCCAGGTTCAAGAGATCCTCCTGCCTCAGCCCCCGGAGTAGCTGAGATTACAGGTACCCGCCATCATGCCTGGCTAATTTTTTGTATTTTTAGTAGAGACAGGGTTTCACCGTGTTGGCCAGGCTGGTCGTGAACTCCTGACCTCAGGTGATCCACTGGCCTTGGCCTCCCCAAGTGCTGGGATTACAGGGGTGAGCCACCACACCTGGCCTCATTATTATTTTTAATTGACATGATAATTGTACATAATTATGGGGCATAAGGTAGGATTTTGAAACACGTACTTTTATGAGATCAACTTTTTTAGCTTCCACATATGAGTGAGAACATATGGTATGTATCTCTCTGTGCCTGGCTGATTTCACCTCATACAATGAGTTCTTTTGTATTAGTGATTCTGTTCTTGTTCTTTTATTCATTTCCTTCATCTTTCCTGTAAGGCCTAATCTAGAAAACAAATTCACTTATAATTACTAATGAACTATTATATGATTACAGTTTTGGCTAAGATTGCTTACAAGGAATTGTGAAAGTGGTGGTTAAAAATAGGATCTTAGGTGTGGTCACACCATCTTGCGCTTCTTGCAATAGAAGGAAGCAGAAGTTCATTTTCTTTCACTTACTCTCTCTTCACCTCCCTGCTTCTATTGGTGAAGCCCAACTTTTTGCAAATGTCTTGGGGGTTTTTTAAACACAAGTGGAAAAGTACCCAAGAAACAGACGTTGCTACTCGCAAGGGTCAAATAAAATCAGTGCCTGAAACAAGTCAAATCAAAACCAGCTCCCTGACCGTACATTCTCACATCCTCTGTTAAAACAAATGCCAAGTCATTCTGGGAGCTGAATTAGTTCATGCTAAAAGTAGGTTAGTGTGGCTTTGGTTTAAGCTCAAGGATTTAATACCTGATTCTATTCCACTGGTTGCCTGTGTTTTTATTGATTTCACTTTTTATACCTTCTGCTTCTATCAAGATTATTTGTAGCCAGAAAGAAGGGTTGCAACAGCGACTCCTTGAAGTAAATAGAATTTATGGCAACTCTCTGTACCCAAGGAGATTCAAAAGATGTATGGCATGGCCTGTGGCTGTACTATGGCTAATGACTTAGGCTGTGGCCTGATGCACGAAGATGAGGAGGCCTATCAGAGTCCCTCCCGAGGGAACTGGGAAATCGGAGAAGCCGAAGTCCTGGCTGAGAGTGCTGAGGCTGAGTTGAGCTGAGGCTGAGCTGTCATGACTCAGCGGGCAGGTGTTCAACAGTTGTTTGTTGAGTGAATGAGTGATGTATGGATGGCACAGAAAGGCTACGATGGCTGCTTGTAACCCGAAGTTTTGAGGAAGCTGAAACTGTAAGGAGAGGCAACTGTCTGGCAGCGAGGCGTGAGAAACTCAACAGAGATGTGAAACAAGAGGCAGAAATGCCATGAAACAGCCAGAGGAGTCAGGCAGTCCCTGAATGTCCTGTCTCTGACGGTTTCTCAACTCACTGCCTCAAATCGTACCCGCTTGAGCACCACACTGGGTGAGGCTCAGGAGACAAGGTGGTACCAGAGAAGGGAGAACCCCGTGTTTCCAAGTCTAGTCCACACCACGGGCACCTTTGCAAAGAGTGTCCTTGCCCCTTTTCCAGAGGGCCCTTGAGGTGAAGAGCCAATAGACAAAAATGCTATTTTGGAAGACACGGTTACCTATCCCTTAGATGCTGACTGAATGGGTCAGGTCATTTATTAATCTTAGCTGCAAAGGAGAGACTCACAGGATCACTTTTTGGGGCAGGAGTATATTGCAAGCATATCCAATAAAGTGGGAGGAATCATCTTGCATCAATTCTTTAGCTATCCCATCACTGGGGCTCAGTACAGGGGCTGCGAACCCAAGCACTGCAGGAGCCAGGCAGAAAACTCATGGGTCAGGCATGAGAAAAAAATCAGGCTGCCCTGATAGAATTTTGATAGAATTATGATAGGTGGCTTGGGGCCACAAGTAATACAAAGAACAGAAAACCCAACACGGTGGCTTAAACAATGTTAAGACTTATTATCTCACTTCTCCCTGAGTCTCCTGTGCCATCCCCCAAGTCAGTCTCATCCTAAGCTGGTTCACCTCATGGCTGTCAATAGCCATCAGGAGCTATTAGAGCTGCAGGCTTCCTAACTCATGTCCAGTTTGGGAGTATGTGTCTCACCTACAGTCAGCAGATAAGTGGCCTTGCCTCTAGTCTGACTGGGTCAACTTACTCCATTTGTCCACTCCTGGGTCAGTAACCACAGGCACCAGGGAAATTTCGTGTCCTGAAAGGTTAGAGTCTGCGTTCCTGAACTAGTCACCATGAAGAGGCATGAGACTAGTACTGGTGTGGGCTAGTTTCATTTGGGAACAAGGATGAAGTCAGGTTCTCCTGAGCTACACGGGAAGCTGGTGGGGGCAGGGGTGGGTTGAGGAAGACAAATACCTGAAAAGAATCACGATTGGAAAAAGAAAGAGTATGGATGTCGGCTAATTAGTCAATCATATCCATTACATTTTAGTATGGAATGGTGTTGCTGGCCGGGTGTGGTAGCTCACACCTGTAATCCCAGCAGTTTGTGAGGCCAAGGCAGGCGGATCACCTGAGGTCAGGAGTTTAACACCAGCCTGGCCAACACAGTAAAACCCCATCTCTATAAAAAATACAAAAATTAGCCTGGTATGATGGCAGGTGCCTGTAATCCCAGCTACTCGCGAGGCTGAGGTGGGAGAATCACTTGAACCTGGGAGGCAGATGTTATGGTGAGCCAAGATAGCGCTATCGCACTTCAGGGGGCATAGTGAGAAACAGAGCAAGACTCTATCTCAAAATAAATAAATAATAAATTTATTTTTAATAAATTTATTTATAAATTTAAATATAAATAAATTTATAAATTTGTTTATAAATATATAAATAATATAAATTTATTTATATATAAATAAATAAATAAAGGATGGAGTTGCTGATAGAAGTTACTGCAATGATGGTGCGAACTAAACTATGCTGTCCAATATGGTAGCCACTAGTCACAAACCACTTGAAACATGGCTAGTGTAAGTGAGGAACAGAAGTTTTCATTTTATTTAATTTTAACTAGTTTCAATAGCCACACATAGCTAGTGGCTCCTGCACTGGACTATGCAGATATGGAGAATGTTCTCTATGATAAGAAAAATAAGGCAATAGTGAGTGGGGAGGGTTTAGGAAAGCCAGGAAGTGTCTGTCGCCTGAAGACAGTGGCTGCTGCTGAGTGTCAGCAGATTGCGGCTACGGGGGAAGCAAATGTGTTTCCATTACCTGTTGCTACATAATAAACTGCCCCAGAATTTAGTGGCTTAAAAGAACAACCATGTTATTTGTTTACAATTCTGCTATCTGGGCTGAGGCTCCGCTGGGTGGTTCTTCTACTGGTCTTCGTGTGGCTGCATTCAGTAGGCAGGTCATCTGGGATGCTGAGAATCCCCTCTCCATATAGTTGCAAACTCCTCCTCAACCTATGATGGAAGGTAGGTGGACTTCTAATATGATGGCTCAGGACACCCCAGTCATGAAAGTGGAAGGTGTCAGACTTTAAGCCTGTGCCCAGGCCAGGCCCAGAGACACTTTTGATGTATTCCCTTGGTCAAAATAGGTCACAGGCCAGGCCTTGTGGCGTGATCTGTGAGGAATACACAAAGGCTTGAATACTACGGGGCGTGGTTCAAAGTGGTGGGATCATACTAATGTAACAGGTTGTCACAAGTCCAGCATTGCCAGAGCTCACATTTTCCCCAAATAGCAAGGCATCCAAATTTATACGTGAAACCTTTCAAATTGTAACTGTTAGTTCACTTTCTTTTGGTACCAGCTTTATTGAGACATATTCGCATACCATATAATTCACGTATATAAAGTGTAGAATTCAGTGGTTTTTAGTACATTCACAGAGATGTGCACCAATCTTCCCCTCCCCTCCCCCAGTACCGGGAAACTGTACTAATCTGCATTGTCTGTATGGATTTGCCTATTGCCTATTTTGGCCACTGCCTATAAATGTGATCTTGCAATATGTGGTCTTGGCTTTTTTTTTTTTTTTTAACTTAGCTTCAGTCTTCTCAAGCAAGGTAATGCAATTGGATTAGTTACTATCACCCAAAAATGGCAGAGCGTATTCAGCACTGTTTGCACACTGGGTTTACTATCGCCCAAAAATGGCAGAGCGTACTCAGCACTGTTTGGACCTTCAGTCTTCTCAAATGAGGTAATGCAATTGGATTAGTTTACTATTACCCAAAAACGGCAGAGCACACTCAGCACTGTTTGGACACTGGGTTCACTATCACCCAAAAACGGCGGAGCACACTCAGCACTGTTTGGACACTGGGTTCACTATCGCCCAAAAATGGCAGAGCATACTCACCACTGTTTGGACACTGGGTTCACTATCACCCAAAAACGTGGGTGCGTACTCAGCACCGTTTGGATACTGGGTTATCACGTGATTCAAGGCATTTGCTTTGCTTTCATTCCATGTTTAATGTTACTTTTACTCTAGACTTTGCCTGAGCATCAGACTTATCAGTCTTAGAGCAAATACTCAAAGATTCTGTCTCATCTGCCAACTGCAAAGTGGAAGCAGCACTGGACTCATAATTAGACATAAGCCTTTCACTGACATCTGAGTTCTATTGCTTTCTCTATTTTTTGAGACAGTTTCGCTCTGTCACCCAGGCTGGAGTGCAATGGCGTGATCTCAGCTCACTGGGACCTCCACCTCCTAGGCTCAAGCGATTCTCCTGCCTGAACCTCTTGAGTAGCTGGGATTACAGGTGCGCACCACTACCACCTGGCTAATTTTTATAATTTTAGTAGAGATGGGGTCTCATCATGTTGGCCCGGCTGCTCTTTAACTCCTGATCTCAAGTGATCTGCCTGCCTCGGCCTCCCAAAGTGCTGAGATTATAGGCACGAGCCACCGTGCCACTGCACTCCAGCCTGGGTGACAAGAGCAAAACTCTATCTCAAAAAGAAAAAAAAAATGGCATATATGTGTGTGTGTCTACATGTACGTGTTCAAGGACATATATTAGCATCGAATAATAAGTTAGGATACTAATATATGCTCTTGAACATGTATAGACACACACATATATACACACACACATACATGTACATATGTACGTACACACAGATATACATATATGTATGCACACACGCATATATGAAAACACAAGGTGACTTGCATCATTTACATTCAACAAATGGTCAGTCATTCACTCATCCAGTTAATTCTACACCTATTTATCAGTTGCAAGCGCTGTGCTAGCCTCTAGAACTAGGATAGTAGCTAAAACAAAGATCCCAGCCATCTCAGCTTTAAAGACAGGCATTAAATAGTTGCACAAAACAAGTATAAATTATAACAGGTTCTGTGGGAAAAAAGTATAGGGAGTTCCAAGGCCCTAAAACAGGGGGAGCTAACCTAGTGTGGGAGGGTTAGGAAAGTGATATTTGAGCTGACAGCTGGAAATGACAAGCATCAACAGATAGGTGGCAAAGGTCCAATTCGGGCATTCGATTATTCTCTCATTAGACACTCATTAAATATATATTGCCTGCAGTGTGGCAGCACTGTGCTGACCATCAGTCTGTCGAACATTTTTAAAAGTTTTTTAAAAATAGAATGCATGCAACTTCAAGACTTACTGGCAGGATTACTTCTCCAGATGACCTACTGGCAAGCCAACTTCCCAGGTACTGGCTCCATCCTCATCTTAGCTGGAGGGAAGGATGATGGAAGAGGAGGTGATCTTACACTAATCGAATCATTGCAGCAGCTGTGGATCCCGATTCCTTCCTTTCTTTCTTTCTTATTTTTATTATTATTTTTTTGAGACAGGGTCTCACTCTGTCACCCAGGCTGGAGTGCAGTGATGCCATCACTGCTCAATGCAGCCTCTACCTCCCAGGCTCGAGTGATCCTCTTGTCTCAGCCTCCCAAAGTGCTGAGATTATAGGCATGAGCCATCATCCCAGGCCAGGGTCTCAATTTCTTAAGACATGCTGAGGGCCATTTTTGGGCGGCCCTCTTTCACTCCACTATGTGCCAGGCGCTGTCCCAGAGGCAGGGGCCATAGTGAGGAACAAAACACAAGAGAACCCTGCCATCAGGAAGCTTACGCCTATAAACACATGCAGGCTGGGAAGATAAACGAATAAATTTAAAAATGTGGCTGGGCGCGGTGGCTCACGCTTTTAATCCCAGCGCTTTGGGAGGCCGAGGCGGGCAGATCACGAGGTCAGGAGATCGAGACCACGGTGAAACCCCGTCTCTACTAAAAATGCAAAAAATTGGCTGGGCGTGGTGACGGGCGCCCGTAGTCCCAGCTACTTGGGAGGCTGAGGCAGGAGAATGGCGTGAATCCGGGAGGCAGAGCTTGCAGTGAGCCGAGATGGTGCCACTGCACTCCAGCCTGAGCAACAGAGTGAGACTCCGTCTCAAAAAAAAAAAAAAAAAAAAGTAACAGGTAATAAGGAGAAAGGGTATCATGACGGAATGAAGGGGATACTTGGGCCTCGGATGGGCTGGTGAAAAAAAAGTTTCTCTGAAGTCAACACTTGGTGGAAGGCTGAAGGATGAGAAGCCAGCCATGCAACCATAGATGGTTTAGGGGCAGTCTCTAGGAAAGCCTGAAACGGGCTGGAAGCTTGACTTGTTCTAAGCCTGTGATCCTCAATGGGGGCGTTTGCCCCCAAGGGTCCTTCGGCAAAGTCTAGAAGACATTTTCGGTTGTTAACCTGAGGTGACAGGGGGTGGAACTGGCCCATAGTGGATAGCAGAGGCCAAAGCTGCTGCTGAACATCGTGCAACGCACAGAAAAGTCCTGTGGCTCAAAACGCCAACGATGCACGGGTTGAGAAACCGGGTCCTCTCCAGGACTGAAGCCCAGGGCAGGGAGCACGGGGCGGCCTGAGCAAACCCGCCCGGAGAGCAGCCGCCGTCTCAGTGTGAGTTTTGGCTGCCTACTGGGCCCTACTGAAGCCCGAAGAGGGGCTCGGCTTCTTTGTTTAAACTCCCTCAGTCTGACTGCGTGCAGTGGCTCATGCATGTAATTCCAACACTTTGGGAGGCTGACACGGGAGGATCGCTTGATGCCAGGAGTTCGAGACCAACCTGAGCAACACAGCGAGACCCCATTTCAAAAAACTGTTTAAAAATTAGCCAGAGGCGGTGGCGAGCGCCTGTGGTCCCAGCTACTCGGGAGGCTGAGGTGGGAGGGCCGCTTCAGCCTGGGCAGCTGAGGCTGCAGTGAGACATGACCGCATGACTGCACTCCAGCCTGGGCGAGAGAGGGAAACCCTGCCTCAAAAAAGCAAAAAGAGGCTCTCAGCCGCCAAGCTCCGGAATCCCCAGCTCCCCAAAACAGTCGCTGACCCACAGTACCGTCCACCTCCTCACCTAGTTTCCGGGGAGGAGCCGGAAGTTCCGGCGAGTGGGGCGTTGAGCGGCGGCGAGCTCGCCCAATAGGGACGTCCCGGGCCCGGCGGTCTCGCGAGAAGGGCGGCGTCACTGGGTTCTGGGACAAGCGACCCGGCGGCCGGGCGAGGCAGTTGGCGCTGTCGCATGGAGGGCTCGGGGGGCGGCGCGGGCGAGCGGGCGCCGCTGCTGGGCGCGCGGCGGGCGGCGGCGGCTGCGGCGGCGGCTGGGGCGTTCGCGGGCCGCCGCGCGGCGTGCGGGGCCGTGCTGCTGACGGAGTTGCTGGAGCGCGCCGCTTTCTACGGCATCACGTCCAACCTGGTGCTGTTCCTGAACGGGGCGCCGTTCTGCTGGGAGGGCGCGCAGGCCAGCGAGGCGCTGCTGCTCTTCATGGGCCTCACCTACCTGGGCTCGCCGTTCGGAGGCTGGCTGGCAGACGCGCGACTGGGCCGGGCGCGCGCCATCCTGCTGAGCCTGGCGCTCTACCTGCTGGGCATGCTGGCCTTCCCGCTGCTGGCCGCGCCCGCCACCGGAACCGCGCTCTGCGGTTCCGCGCGCGTGCTCAACTGTTCGGCGCCGGGTCCCGACGCCGCCGGCCGCTGCTGCGCGCCGGCCACCTTCGCGGGGCTGGTGCTGGTGGGCCTGGGCGTGGCCACCGTCAAGGCCAACATCACACCCTTCGGCGCCGACCAGGTGAGCCGCGCCCCCGCGCTGCTTCTGTCCCTGTCCAGCCCCTGCCCAGCCCCAACCTCTTCTCCAGCCCTAGCCCCAGCCCCAGTCCCTGCCTCTGATCTCAGAGGGTGCCCCTTGCCCCGGGGGCTTCTGTCTAGTGCAGGGGAAGCCCGCCAGCAGGTGGGCCAAGACTGGAGGGACCGGTGTGATAGGTGCTGGAAGGGGTTTGCCTGGGGCAGGGTGAGGTCTGTATACACACAGTGATGGCCACAGTGACTTGAAAGAAAAGAGAGGCCGGGCGCGGTGGCTCACGCCTGTAATCCCAGCACTTTGGGAGACCGAGGCGGGTGGATCACCTGAGATCAAGAGTTCGAGACCAGCCTGACCAGGCTGGCTAAAAATACAAAAATTAGCTGGGCGTGGTGGCGGGCGCCTGTTATCCCAGCTAGTCGGGAGGCTGAGGCAGGAGAATCGCTTGCACCCGGGAGGCAGTACAAGCCGAGATCGCGCCACTGCACTCCAGCTTGGGCGACAGAGCGAGACTGTCGCCAAATAAAAAAGTAAAACTCAAAATTATTAAATGAACCCTCTCTGTGTTCAGGCCGTGTAAGTTGAGACCAGAAGGCTGGGAAAGAGTAGTTGTTTGAGGAGCTTTCCAGACGTGGGGATTCGCAGGGGCAGGGCCCCGGGCCGGGAAACTGAGGGAAGGGAAGCCGCTATTGTTGCCTTAGCTTCCTTTACAACACAGTGGGAAAACACTCATATTGCGTCTTTGTGGCTTTAAAGGAGTTTTGGGCTAGGTTGGATAGGAGAGCTCAGATGAAAATGAGTTTGAATCAAGTTAGCATCAAGCTGCTCCCCTGCCGCTGTAACTGCCAAGAAGTGAGGGAGGAACCACTGCAGCTCTTCAGGAGGGCAAAGGAAATGGCCACTAAGTATTATATGCAGAATAGGCGCCTTTAAGAGTAATAGCAAACTCAGATCATTTCAGAAAATATTTAAAAAGTGGGAAGTGAGTTGGAAGGCTGGGGCCGGATCACATGAGGAGTGTTAAAGCGTTCGGGATGCAGTGGGAGCTTTACCGGGTTCCAGCAGGGAGTGATACTATTTATGTCATGTGCAGAGCAGGCACTACAGCTGGGGTAGCAGGTCAGGTCTACTTCTTCTTTTCTGAGGATTCACAAGCTAAGAATGGTTCTTAATGTTTTCTTTTTTTGTTGTTGTTGAGACGGAGTCTCGCTCTGTTGCCAGGTGGGAGTGCAGTGGTAAGATCTCAGCTCACTGCAACCTCCGCCTCCTGGGTTCAAGCGATTCTCCTGCCTCAGCCTCCTGAGTAGCTGAGACTACACGTGCACACCACCATGCCCAGCTAATTTTTGTATTTCTAGTAGAGACGGGGCTTTCACCATGTTGGCCAGAATGGTCTTGATCTCTTGACCTCGTGATCCGCCTGCCTCGGCCTCCCAAAGTGCTGGCATTACAGGCATGAGCCCTGGCACCCAGCCGGTTCTTACATTTTTTAGTGGTCGGAAACAGGATAATTTGTGAGGAGTGAAAATTTTATGAAAATCAGATTTCAGTCTCCATAAATAAAGCGTTATTGGAATACAGCCCCGCCTGTTTCTGCGACACAGCCACTGTGCTGGGACTGCTTTCACTAAGCAGTGGCAGAGTTGAGTAACTGTGATGGAATGTCTCATAAAACTCAACATGTGAACTGCCTGCCCCTTCACAGAAGTGTGCGGATGCTTGTTGTAGAGAATGGGTTGTGTAGGAAGTGGTGACATTGGGGATATGAGGTGGGAGTCTCTCCTAATTAGAGTAGAGGCAGTGGAAGTGGGTGGGTGGAGTTCAGCTGTGGAAGTAGAACGGGTAGAAAGTACTGGTGAGTTGTCTAGTCCCTGTTTGTGTTGCTATATAGGAATACTTGAGGCTCGGTCATCTATAATGAAAAGAGGTTTATTTGGTTTAGGGTTCTGCAGGCTGTACAAGAAGCAGGACGCCAGCATCTGCTCTGGTGAGGGCCTTGTGAACGGGAGCCAGCTGTGTAGAGATCACATGCACTAGAGGCAGTGAGAGAGGGGAGGGAGGTGCTAGGCTTGTAAATAACCTCTGTCATAGGAAGGTTCACTCCTAAGTGCGACAGCCCTGAGCCTTTCTTCAGGGATCGTCCCCATGACCCAAACAGTAGGCCCCACCAGCAGCACTGGGGATCACATTTCTTCTTGAGATTTGGAGGGTCAGATTGAAACCATGGCATGTGAGCCGTAGGGAAGGCGACTCTTAGGCTTTTGCCTAAGTATCTGTGAGCGCCTGTTTTTTTAGGAACATTTACTGAGAGCTTACTGTGCACCAGGCACAGTGCTTGCTAAGTACAGTATTTGGTGAGTCCACATGACGCGTATGCTACGTGTCTACAAGACTGCTTGGTTAGTCTACCTGACACGTACAGTGCCCATTTTACTGATGAGGAAACTGAGGCTTGAGAGGCTTAATCATTGGCCCAAAGTTACACAGCTTGTGTGTGACTGAGCCAGGATTCAGAAGCCCGTCCTTTGAATGTGAGCTTTCACTCTGCCTGTGTAAGGCTATCCATTAGTCAGGAGACACCTTAGAATGATGTTAGAAATGATAGTCTTCTAATGTACTGAATTGGAACTGGGTTTTTTGTACAGTGGCTTATGCTTTACATACGTGACCAAATCTGAACCTCACAGGAGTCTTAGATCCACTTTATTGATGAGGAAACAGGCACAAAAGCAGATCACTTTCTTGCTGCCTGTAGGTAGTGAGTGGTCAAGCTGGACTTCATTCCAGCTCTGATTCTTTTTTAACTGCTGCACGAAGATGGACCCCGTGCGCATGCCTTCTGCAATGGTTCTTCAGGGCTGGATCTCCAGACCCAGGCTCTTGGCCTTGGGGTGCCATTGGCTCATGAAGGAACGGGGCTGGTAGCACAGTCAGGCTCTTATCTTTTAAAGACTTGGCCACGCCACACAAGTGTACTTGAAAGCTTCTATTTTGCCTCTTACTTGTGCTTTTCCCACATGATCTTACTTAAGCCTCGCAACAGTTGATGGTGTATGTGCTGCAGTTATGCCTGTTTTTTAAATATATATATGTATATATTTTACTTTAAAGAATGACATTGTACTTCCTGGAATAACTAATTATTACCAGAGGAAGGAATTCATATCTATGCCTTACAAGAACTTTCACTTTATTTCTTTTTTGAAGTGGAGTTTTGCTCTTGTTGCCTAGGCTGGAGTGCAATGGTACGATCTCGGCTCACCACAACCTCTGCCTCCCGGGTTCAAGCAATTCTCCTGCCTCAGCCTCTCAAGTAGCTGGGATTACAGGCGCCCACCACCACGCCCGGCTGATTTTGTATTTTTAGAAGAGATGGGATTTCTCCATGTTGGTCAGGCTGGTCTCAAACTCCCGACCTCAGGTGATCCGTGTACCTCGGCCTCCCAAAGTGCTGGGATCACAGGCGTGAGCCACCACCCCCAGCCAGTCATGCCTGTTATACAGGGAACAGAGGCCTAAAAGGTTGGCTGCCAAGGCTGCGCAGCAAGTGCCTATGGGAGCTGGTTTGGGGCCCTGGCAGCCTGACTTAAAAGCTGGTGCTCTCCAGGACATAATAGGCGAGTAACTGATACTTCTTAAAATGAGGAGGAAATGGTGCTCAGTTATCTCAAATGAATCTGACAGAATATGCGCCCTTTCGTCCACAATTCAATGTGGATGTTGAAAGGAGATGTGCCTTCTTCCACAAGATAGCTGGCCTAATCTCTTCCAATGTAACACTGTCATAGGTAAAGGGGACCTTGTGGATGAAAGGCTACTCGGGAGACCTGGCCGCCCCCTACAACGCGTGCTGAGTGATTGGATCCCAGCTGCTTTCATGGCCATTCTTCTCGGATGCTTGGGATCGTTTGCAGATCACCTGTTAGCTAATAACAGACCAATGTTGCCTTTCTTAGGTGTGGTAATCTCACTGCCGTTAAAAGAATGTCCTTATTTCCAGGAGATTCATGATGAAATTCTGGGGATGAAATAGGTTGCTGGAGCTTATCTGTAAATAGATCACCCAGAAGTATTTTTTTTTTAAGACCAAGTCTCATTCTGTTGTCCAGGCTGGGGTGCAGTGGTGTGATCTCAGCTCACTGCAAACTCTGCCTCCCGGGTTCAAGCTATTCTCGTGCCTCAGCCCCCTGAGTAGCTGGGACTACAGGTGTGAGCCACCACGCCTGTCTAATTTTTGTATTTTTAGTAGAGATGGGGATTTCACCATGTTGGCCAGCTTGATCTCAAACTCCTGACCTCAGGTGATCCACCCGCCTTGGCCTCCCAAAGTTCTAGGATGACAGGCATGAGCCACCGCGCTCGGCCAGTATTTTTTATGTGTACAAAAAAGAGTGCTGAGGTTCCAAGTGAAGGGTAGGGAAGTGTGCATTTTGCGATTCAACTTTTCTATACATTTGGACTTTTTTTAAATGAAAATATGAGAAAATGTTCAGTGATGAATATATAAACTCAAGGTAGTATATCCATACAATGGAGTATTTTTAAGCCATTAAAAAAGAAACAAGTACTGATGGGCCTCGTGAACATTGCGCAGAGTGAAGGAAGCCAGACACACAAGGCTCCAGTTGTGTGATTCCATTGATGTGGAATGCCCAGAAGAGGCGAGTCCACAGAGACTGGAAGTAGATTAAGGGTTGCCAGGGGCCAGGAGAGGGGCGTGGGAGTGACTTAAAGGGAACAGGAGTTCCTGTTGGTGTGATGAGAATGTGGACTTGGGTGGCAGTGATGGATGTACATCTCTGAATATACTAAACACTACTGAATTGTACACTTTTACAGGGTAAATTTTTTTGGTATGTGAATCATAGTGAAAAAATATTTGAGGGGAAAAGTGCCCTTATGCCAGGGTGCTTCCCTGTGACCAGGTGGCAGGTCACCGTCCTGGTGCCGCTGCTTCATAGCAGGAGGCCTGGCTGGGGACCCTGAGGTGTGCAGGCCTGAAGCACTCTCTGCTATGCCCCAGGCGAGGGTTACATTGTCCTGGTTTGGTCCTTCTCATGGAGAGGAAGCCTATTTGTACTTTTAAGGTGCTTTTTATGGTTCTTTGTCACTTGCCTCTTCATCTCCCAGGTAGAGCCTCTGGGAAACCTGATAGGAGAGACCATGGGGTGAGGCTGCGTGGCTTTGAGAAGGAGGCCTCGCTGGTGTCTTTAGAGGGTGTGTGAGCCGTGGGTCCAAGGGAGATGTGTGTTCATGTAAATCATGTCAACCCCGAATCTTCCCCCAGTGCCGCACCTCTTTCAAAAGTCACCGTCATTCTTGGTGGGTGGATTATTTGAAATAGTGTCCTGAAAGAAGAAAATCTTATGTTACGGATAAACAGAGCAAATGATGCATTTTTTTTTCCAGAGGAGAAACTGACACTTCACTTTAAGGAATTCTTCTGTCAGCCAACTGTTTGGTGTGCTGTACACAATTCTATTCTTTTAGCTTTTCTTCTCCAAATTGATTTTGGTGGCATCATTTGACCAGTCATGTGAAAACCTTGTTTGCCCTTGGTAGGGCATGTGGCTGCTGCTCACACGGTGATGCCACGCAGCCGATGGGCAGGGAGGCTGTGGCCTGCCCGCCCGGGGCGGGGAAGCATGTGAGGGCCTTCACAGCAGCCAGCTTCCCTTGGTACAGAAATGCCTACTGTGTGGTTATTTAGGGCTTCGTAATTTTGGTTTATAAAGTAGTTTTGATGGATTACTCGAAGAGTTGAAACAAACTGACCACCACAATTACACAGGAAATGAGGATGATGGCATTTTAAGGTTAGGATTTTCCCAGACTAATCAAATGCTGATTTTCTCATGCTTCACCTGAAGAGGACATAGATCTGAGACTCTGGGAAGGGGTGTGCAGTGTCACTGTGGGTAATAGGAAGGTCCAAGTGAGACCGTGGGGAGGTGTGTGCGGTGTCACTGCGGGGAAGGGGAAGGTCCGAGTGAGACTCTGGGAAGGGGTGTGCAGTGTCACTGTGGGTAATAGGAAGGTCCGAGTGAGACCGTGGGGAGGTGTGTGCGGTGTCACTGTGGGGAATGGGAAGGTCCGAGCCAGACCGTGGGGAGGTGTGTGCAGTGTCACTGTGGGTAAGGGGAAGGTCCGAGCGAGACTGTGGGGAGGTGCGTGCAGTGTCACTGCAGGGAATGGGAAGGTCCGAGCGAGACCGTGGGGAGGTGTGTGCGGTGTCACTGTGGGTAATAGGAAGGTCCGAGTGAGACCGTGGGGAGGGGTGTGCAGTGTCACTGTGGGTAATAGGAAGGTCCGAGTGAGACCGTGGGGAGGTGTGTGCGGTGTCACTGTGGGGAATGGGAAGGTCCGAGCGAGACCGTGGGGAGGTGTGTGCGGTGTCACTGTGGGGCATGGGAAGGTCCGAGCGAGACTGTGGGGAGGTGCGTGCAGTGTCACTGTGGGGAATGGAAAGATTGAGTGCATTTCAGTTATGAAATCATTTGTGCCTCTATTAAGTTTAGATATTATGTTTACTGGCCTGTTTTATGCTTGTAAAAAATTACTTTTTGTTTGTTTGTTTTCACACTTCTAGTTTTGTTTTCTCGGTGACCATTTCTCTGCTCACATTTTTCATTTTTCTTCCTGGTCTGTGTCTAGTATAGCATGAGAATGGGTGTCCATTGTTGAGCAGTATTTCAACGCATTGTGTCCTAGTGAAGAAGTGTCTTAGATGTCTAAGAAGTTCTCACCTCAAACTCTTTATTCAGTAGAGATGTCTGCATTTGGTCTAGGACGTCTATTCATTATTGCCATAGATAGGAGAAGAGTTTAAACTCTTGAAAACGTGATTTTCTTTTAAACGTAGGTTTTTAGTTTGAAGTGGTGTTACTATGTATAATTAATTACCTATCACCACAGTAGCCATGCTCGATCATTCAGACTTCGAACAAGTCTCTTTTTGAGGAGCACACAATTTTTTTTTCTTTTGCTTTATTTCCTTTAGAGAGAAGCACACAATTTTAACTATAAATTTTACACCTCTGATTTAATCTTTAAAAAATAGAGCTTCAAATACCGTATGAAATATATGACTGCTAAAAAGATGCACGTGCTTATTGCATACCGTATCTGTTTTTTTCTTTTGAGACAGGGCCTCTGTCGTGGAGGCTGGAGTGTGGTGGTGCCATCCACAGCTCACCGCCACCTCCTCCCCAGTTCAAGGGATCCTCCCATCTCAGCCTTGCAAGTAGCTGGGACTATAGGCACACGCCACCACACCTGGCTGATGTTTGTAACTTTTTGTAGAGATGGGGATCTCTCTGTGTTCCCAGGCTGGTCTCAAACTCCTAGACCCAGGTGGTCTGCCTGCCCTGGCTTCCCAAAGTGCTGGGATTCCAGACCTGAGCCACCATGCCCAGCCATAATTGGTTGTTTTGGCCCCATTGAGAATTTGTTATTCAGTAGAGCAGATTTTTCTGTGGATCCAGAAACTAGATCTATTATTGGAATAAGAATTTTCTAACTCTTTCATAACCTGTGACTTAAGAATGAGACAGTAGAAGTTTTATAAGACAGCAAGAGAGTCTTTTTATGAGATCCAGTATCAGCCTCTCATAAGTTTGTTAAAAATAAATTTATGAAATGAAACTCACTAGAAATGTCTCTGTCTAGTACAGGGTTCATTTGCACCGTATCTTATGTAGAGGTAAAAATCCAGGTGGGCAGAGAAGGCTTCTGGTGTGTCTGCCCCCAGATGACCAGTTCCCAGCACTTGGGCTTCATTGAAGTAGCCTGGTGAACTGCATAAGCCTAGATGTTGTGTGATTACCTCAGTGCTTTTGTTTGCGTCTAGGAAGTCAGTGATTTTTGAGCCTTTTGGAAATCCCACCCTTATCAGAATTTCTCCCATTCCATGAATAGCCTGTCTAATCTAAAAATAGCATGTGGTTTTATCCTTAGTCTGTAATTTCCTCTTTGCTTCACGTTTACCAAGATCTCTGATTCTCAGGAGACCAGATACAGTTGGCGTGGGTGGTGGCTTGGCCTCACTGAACAAATGTCGCCTGCAGTGTTTCTCTTTGGGGCTAAGCATATTTGCGCGGTGCCGCATGGTACCCACATGTAGCTCAGGAAGGCATGGAGCTTTATAACATTGGTTCTAAAACTTACCTGTGAGTAGAAGTTACCTGGGAAGTTGCTTGAAACGCAGATTCCTGGACCTGGGCCCCAGAGACGGTGATTCAGTAGGTCTGGAGCGTGGGTTCTGTGACTCTCTGTTTTTTTTTTTTCCTTTTTGAGACGGAGTTTCGCTCTTGTTACTCAGGTGCGGTGGCACGATCTCGGCTCACTGCAACCTCCATCTCCTGGATTCAAGCGATTCTCCTGCCTCAGCCTCCCAAGTAGCTGGGATTACAGGTGCCCACCACCACGCCTGGCTAATTTTTGTATTTTTAGTAAAGACAGGGTTTCACCATGTTGGCCAGGCTGGTCTCAAACTCCATACCTCAAGTGATCCACCCGCCTTGGCCTCCCAAAGTGCTGGGATTATAGATGTGAGCCACCACGCCCAGCCGACTCTATTTTTAAAGAGCATTCCAGGTAATTCCAAGGCAAGTGGTTCAGATACTTAGAAAAATTCTATAGTAGGTGGTCCACATAATCGGAAAAACTCTCTAGGATTTGTTGGGATGTAGTACAATTAAGTGAAACCTACCCCGCTCCTGTAGTAATTAAAAGTGTGGGGTATGTTTTTTGTCGAGATCCGTGAATGTTTCTGTAAACACCATTTTGATTGTGTTGCACTTCTTAAAGGTTGTGGTGACAACGGTAATTTTAACCACTTGACTGTGTATGTTTTTCATCCTTGAAGACTGTCATATATTTTCAAGTGTCTTTCCTCCCTGTTATCTTAGGTTAAAGATCGAGGTCCGGAAGCCACTAGGAGATTTTTTAATTGGTTTTATTGGAGCATTAACCTGGGAGCGATCCTGTCGTTAGGTGGCATTGCCTATATTCAGCAGAACATCAGCTTTGTCACTGGTTATGCGATCCCCACTGTCTGCGTCGGCCTTGCTTTTGTGGTCTTCCTCTGTGGTCAGAGCGTTTTCATCACCAAGCCTCCTGATGGCAGTGCCTTCACCGACATGTTCAAGATACTGACGTATTCCTGCTGTTCCCAGAAGCGAAGTGGAGAGGGCCAGAGTAGTGGGTAAGCACTTAATTCTTATTTCAAGCTGTTTGATAGGACTTTATCGATCTCTTTATTAACATCCTAGCTTAGGTTTGTTGTGTGCTTATTGTGTGCTGGGCCTGGGCTGAGGGTTTGCTTGTCTTCTCTCCTTTAACATTGCATTTCCCCAAGGAGGCGGGTGCGGTCTTATTATCCCATCCTAAAGACAGGCCAGTGGCCTGATTCCAGAGCTCATGCTTTAACCCCACATTGCACTTTCTCTCACTGCTAGTGTAGACGGAAGCTCCTTTAGTGCCAGATTATAAAGGTAGAAATGTGTGGAGAGCATCGAGGAGACAGAAGACATGCTTTATACATGTTTCTTTTTATTTTAAAAACTTTGAAATACATTTGAATGAAAAACTAAGCAGTTGCTTATGCTGTCAGTACCTGTCTTTGCTCTTTAAAAAGTAAGCCACTGCCTCTCACCCGAAGGTCAGCATGGGCTCCATCATTCAGCGGTCAGGTCTGTCACTCTGACAGGAAGATGCAATAGCAGAATGGCGAGATGCACTGAGGGTAACCAGATGATCTCATGGGACTTACCCGGCGTTAGCACCAAAGTCCCATGAACTGGGGTGTTAAAACAGAAAGGCCTGTGTCCTCAGAACCCCTCCAAGTCACTGACCAACGATGACTCATGTTTGGTTGGTGATGTTTGATGCCAGTTAATAAAGTCCAGAACTTAAGCCCGAGAAAAGAACTCAGAAATTTTTGTGTTATTCTTGATTGAGGAATAATTTGCAGGTAGTAAAATTTACCCCTCATATCTGTACAGTTCTGTGAATTATGACAAACTTACTCAGGTTGTGTAACCACCAGTGCAGTCAAGGCATAGATTGTTTCCATCATTCCGGAGAAGGCTCTGGGAACTTTTGTAGTCATTCCTCTCGTGGAATGTTTTGATCAACATAGAAATGCCTGGTGACTGCTGGTTGGGAGGCTGATGACTCAGCCATCGGAGTGTCCTGTGTCTCCGAGCCATGCAGCCCGCTGTGGCACGGCACGGGTTGCTGGACCTTCTTCTGTAGGCCCACTCACACATCTGCCTCCCTCCGGCTTGTCTGTGTTTGTCTTACTGATGCGCTTGGAGCCATAGCCAGTGTGTCTAATATTCCTTCCACGTGGTAGATTGAAACTGCACCAAAATGGCCCTGTGCGCCTACTTCTTTGCTCCTGAACATCTCTGGTTTCTCCAGCTGTCCCTGTGTGGAGTCATGGCAGATCTCACCAGTCTAGATGACCTGTTGGAAATGCTGGCGGGTCATTGTGGCATTCAGACACATAATTCAAAACTGCAAATGGTGGGACCACACTGAAGAATTTTTAGTAATTAAAGTACAGGAGGCTGAGGTGGGAGCATCACGTGAGCCCAGCAGGTCAGGTCAAGGCTGCAGTGAGCCATGATTGCACACCGCACTCCAGCCTGGGTGACAAAATGAGACCCTGTCTCAAAAAAAAAAAAAAAAAAAAAATTTTAAGTAGCCCCGTCTTAGCTGACACTAGTCTTTTGCCAGGGCCTTATTTGATTAGACAAAAGCAGTGTTTCAGATCCTAGAAGTCTTTTTCAGGAACAACCCTTCAAGTTTTAGTATCGGTGTGGGTGGTAGCCCATAGACATTTCTGCAAGAGAACAGCATTGTTTTGTGGACATACTTGGGTTTTAATGCACAAATGGCAGCATGGAGTGGGTTTGGAGTTACTTTTACTTAGGAAACTAATTTCCTCTTAGGATTGTCTTTGAAAGTCTTCTTGGGCAAAAATAAGGGGAAAAAGCAGGGGTTAGCTTACAGAAAAGTTGGTGGTCTGAGGAATTCTCAGATTCTGCTGTTTGTATGAACTGGCTCTGTAACCTTGGGCAGGTTACTGGTCTTGTGAAGCCCAGCTTTCCTTTTTGTACAGCAGAGATGGATTCATCTCATGGCATCACTATGAGGCCTGAGCATGGTGATGTGTGCAAGGCCCTCAGCAGGGTGCCAGGCACACGATAAGGGCCCTGTCAGTGGTGACCACTGTGACGAGGGTGCCTTAAAAAAGTTGGGCCTCCAACGCCTGAGGAAGCATGACATACCCAGCATTTTACAGTCGTGACACTTAGTTTCATCTGGCCCAATCTCAGTTTCCGTCCAGGGCGATCTGTGTCTTGAAGATAATGCAGTACTCGCTATTAAATGAGAAATGAAGGCACATTTGTTCAATTCATCAGGCCAGGGTAGAAATGGTTCTACAGCTTTTTGAGATACATACTTCTTTGGGAATCCGTGAGAACCAGTGGACTCTCTTCCTGGAGAATACAAACACGTACGTGTGGCCTTCACAGAGACTTGGGCACAGGCGTCCTGAAACGAGCTTGTCACCTTTTGTGGGGAGGAGCAGAGGGCTCTTGTGGGTGTTCGGGTGTCACTTGTGCCCATGGCTTCATGTTGGACCCTTGTGTGTTGCAAAATAGTGCACCTAACAATATGTATAGCCCAGTAAAACTTCAGATGCATATTGATTTCACAGCTTTTAAATATTTTAATTATGTAAAGCTAAATATAACCAGTAACCTATGTGAATAATGCTTTGTGTGAAAATGAATTTGTTGTTTGTTGTTTAAATGTTTTTAGTGAAACTTATTTAATATCATGTGGTAAACCACTGATAGTATCTGTATTAGGTACAAAAGGACTTTTAATTTCCTTTATGAAAAAAAGTAGTACTTGAAGAAGTTAATGTTTTCAAGTGAAAGTATTTATAATGTCTTTGGAATTTATTTTCACTTTTGGGTGTTTTTGTTTCTGATTATTTTCCCCCACTAGACTAAGTCCGTAAGGACAGGAGCTCTCTCCTTTAGCCCCCAGGTAGAGCAATGCAAGACCTGCAGCAGGTACTCAATCAGTATTTGTTGAATCGAACTTAGTTTTCTTGTCCAAAATTTGGCTAAAATATTAAGTTATAGTTTTCAGCGCTTTTATTTTTCCCCACTCTGAATGTCCAGACTTAAAATGTTGGCTTTATAAGATAAAGAATTTAAAATACTGGCACCATAGTAAAATGGGACTTGAGTTAATAAACTAGAAAACTGACAGGTGCCATTTCTGTTGGCTTCCCACAGTTAAACACAGTCTAACTCTCTCCTGGTACTTCTTGGCTTTAGAGAAAAGTGTGCACTTTGTTTTCCCATTTTACCCCTGAGGTCCTTGGTGCCTGTTCCCCATTAGAGTGTTTTGGCGCTGGGAGAGAGTGCGGAGCTGTCTCATGGGGCCTGTTCATCTTCTAAATAATGAAGCGGGCCCAGAGGGAGTAAGTGAAACTCGTTAGTACAAGTACCTGGGAATGCCAGGTCCACGTTCCTGCTATGACCCGCAGATATGAGGGCAATGGCAGGGAGTGGAGGGGTAGTGGTGTCCTGCAGGGTCAGGGCCTCAGGCTGTAAAGCCAAGACTGCCTGGGTCCAAGTCCTGGCCATACCTCAGGCAGCCTTCTCACTCTCTGTGCCCAGGCATCTTCCTCTGTGCAATGGGGTCCTGAAGAGTTTTAACACCACATGGTTAATGAGGGAGGACGTAGGGACGCGGTGCACTGGGCACTCCCCATTTCCTGCTGTCCTGGGACAGAGCCAGGGACATCCTCCTGTCATCACCACCAGCACTGCCCTCCCCCTCAGCTCTTCCTTAACCCAAGAGCTGACAGCTTTCCTCCGAGAATAGAACCCTGCCTCTGTCCTGCCAGTGACTCAGTTTAAACCAGCAGGGTTTTATTCACAGCATTGGTATTGGCCGTCAGGTCTTGATGTTTGATAAATTAGCTGATTAAAAATTCACACAATCCAGTGCAGTTTTTCATATGCTATCCAGTGACGTAGCTGATGTCCTTCCCAGTGTCGGTGGAGCTGCAGACTCTCCCCACGCGGAGACTGCTGAGCCGGCAGCTGCACTGGGGCTGAGCTCAGCCATGGTTCAGACTGTCATCACAGATCTTCCGGCCACGCTAGAATTACAGTAGCCCAATTGCACTTTGACTAGAAAGTCCCTTTGTCAGCTGTTTCAGTACATTCTGTGACATTTAGAAATAATTCAGGTAGCTGTGTTGGGTGTGTACAATTAGTAAGTGATGGAATGAGTTGAAGCAGATTTGATACAGTGAGCTGGTTTCTTACCTCCAAACTTAATTTGTGACCAAATAATTGATTGCTGGGAGGGGAAGAAAACTAATTCCTTCATTTTATTTCCCAAAGTGAAGGCATTGGAGTCTTTCAGCAATCTTCTAAACAAAGTCTGTTTGATTCATGTAAGATGTCTCATGGAGGGCCATTTACAGAAGAGAAAGTGGAAGATGTGAAAGCTCTGGTCAAGATTGTCCCTGTTTTCTTGGCTTTGATACCTTACTGGACAGTGTATTTCCAAGTGAGTGGTGACAAACAGGTTTAATTTCCTTTATCTTCCTATGAAGTCTTAGCCTAGCACTTGTTTTGGCCATGTTTAAAGTAGTTAGGACTAGGTTATTTTTTTTTCCGTGAGTCTACAGAATCCTGGCATTTTTGGTTTTAGTTATGGAGTCATTTTGGCTGCTTTAACTATGTTTAAAGCCTCTCTGAAAAAGAAGCTGAGAACAGGTATGCTTCTGGTTTTTCCAGGCCCCTCTTGTTAATGTAATTTCTCCTTTGGATAACTGGCTGTTCTTTTTCAAAATTGATCTCCAGAGGACTTTACAGTGACCAAATCATTGACCTGTCTGTTTTCAAACTTGAGCCGTTGTCTGTTTCTGGGAGTCACTACTGTCGCATCTCAGAGCCTAGTTTAGGGGAGGGGCAGGATGCTTAGAGTGTTTGAGGGCACAGTTGGTTCACATATAATGATACTGTTTTTTATACCTAGATGCAGACAACGTATGTTTTACAGAGTCTTCATTTGAGGATTCCAGAAATTTCAAATATTACAACCACTCCTCACACGGTAAGAACAATTGTAATGATCTCAAAATTGTCATTTTGGGCTTATATAATAAATGAATTCCTTCTACCAACTGTAAATGTCTTATAAATGTTAACAGCACCAACAAAAACCTTTGTTATTGAAATAGAGTTTTTACTTATTTTAGAGAATATTTTTTTGTTGGTTGTATCATTTACTAGATTAGGTTGACTGACATCAGTTCAATGTTACTTAGTATTTTTCACCTGATTATTTTCCCCTCAAAGCACAGAAAAGCAAATGCAGATTCATTTAGAAAGGAAGCTTTTCCCAGTTCCGTTGTCCCTAAACTGAAGAGGTTGTACCTTGTGGAGAGGAACTGTTCTTTACATGCGTTTCTCCCATTGAGATGTTGGTTCTCCAGATGAGTGGTGTATTGCGGGGAGTAAACGCCTCCTCCCGTGTTTCACCCCAGCTCCCTGCAGCCTGGCTGACCATGTTTGATGCTGTGCTCATCCTCCTGCTCATCCCTGTGAAGGACAAACTGGTGGATCCCATTTTGAGAAGAAATGGCCTGCTCCCGTCCTCCCTGAAGAGGATCGCCGTGGGCATGTTCTTTGTCATGTGCTCGGCCTTTGCTGCAGGTAGGAGGCGTTCTGCCCCGTTCCTCCCCAGGCCCCACTTCGGCAGCTGTGGATTCAGAACATAGGGTTGACGCCCGGCCATGCCCCAGGTTGTTCAGGAAGTGCGTGTCTGTGAAAGAGGATGTGGATCAGTTATTTCACAGCACTAATCCTTTATTTTAAACTTTAAAATAAGTTGAAGATTATTTTCCTAAGGATATGTCAGTTTTCTTCTGGTACTAAAACCAATGGGTTGCTCTGAAAAGAGACTTTTGGACTGAGTTAAAGGGAGGTTTTTCTCTACCTTCTGGTTTAGAATTAGGCTGTTGAATGCTGAACAGATGAATTTGTGTAAATTAAAGGTACTGTATCATTCTCGAGGATGAGAATTCCACCTTCAGATTACTAACCTTTGGTTTATTAACAAGTGTCAGGGTGTCTGTGAGTCCTTTGAATTTTTAATGTAAAATTCTGTGTGCATTTTTCTGGTGACAAAAATGTTTCTAGATTGTTATAGGCTCATGGGCAGCATCTCCTCCCCCTACAAATAAACCTCATAAGAACGAATGCCTAAGTCTCTAAACTCAGATGAGGAGAGTTATCCTTTTGAGGGTTTGCATTCTGTTTTCATAATTTGTATGTGCTGAAATAAGTTGTTTATCCTTTGCTGATAAAGCTGGGTATCGCTGACTTTCTCAGTTATTTTGGAGTTCTCCCTTCATTAATATTTGAAAATTGTTGAATGATAAAACAGCTTAGTTATATAATAAGAAAAGTTGATATTCTTGAACCAGCTGTATATTTTCTGCTGTTATGAGGAATTCAGTGTTAAGCACTGCTGAAATGGAATTTAATATTCTCAAACAATGCTGCCTTCATAGCAGCCTTCACCTACTTTTGCCAGACTGAACATATTGATATAGTACTTAATAGATTTAAAGAAATTAGTCCCTGGGCTTAAGAAATCTCTATTCTAGAGACTGGGACATTTTAGAAGACTATTGCATTTTCTTTTGTTCAAATAGATAATTAAAGTGAGGTTGTGTCTGAGTGAAGTTTTGCTGTGTGCCTTCTTTATAATTCAGCTTCTCTTCCAGAGCTGTGGCACATGGGGAAAGAAGCATAGGCAGAGAAGAACTGAATTACCGCAGGGCTCTAGCTGCAGGCTGCAGTTCAGCAGAGTGCACACGCAGAAGGGCTGTCTGCAGGAAGTCTTTGCCCTGGAGACTGTGTCTGCCTGTCTGTCCTACCTCCCTAACGCGCAGGCTCAGCTTTGGCCTCAGACCTCTCTCCCCCTGGGGCTGGAGTGCCTTCTCTGTGCTCCATCACCACACTGGTTGATGCCAAGGAAGGAAGTCCTCATTCCCTCCCTGTGGGAAAGGAGATCTCCTTGGTTTCTGGAGGCTTTTCCAGTAAATACTTGGTTTGGGCTTCTTTCCTAACATCCTCTCTTTCAGTTTCATAAATGGCTGAATCACTTCTGTGGGCTGCCTTGAGAGCCATGCAGGCCACTCTGGTGGTTTCTATACGTGTTTGTGCAGGATACAAGTGCCAGACCAGTCACTGTTGAGATTTCCCCATTGGGCTCCCTCAGTCCTGTCTTTAAAAAGCGCTAGCAGGCCGGGCACGGTGGCTCACACCTGTCATCCCAGTACTTTGGGAGGCCAAGGCGGGTGGATCACAAGGTCAGGAGTTTGAGACCAGGCTGACCAATGTGGTGAAACTCTGTCTCTACTAAAAGTACAAAAATTAGCTGGCCATGGTGGCAGGCGCCTGTAGTCCCAGCTACTCGGGAGACTGAGGCAGGAGAATCACTTGAACCCGGGAGGCGGAGGTTGCAGTGAGCTGAGATTGCGCCACTGCACTCCAGCCTGGCGACAGAGCGAGACTCCATCTCAAAAAAAAGAAAAAAAAAGTGCTAGCAAAATCCACAATAGATCAAGTCTAGCACTTTCTGACCAGAGTCAGACAGCCTCTGCACAGTGCTTGCCTTCTTACTGAGTGCTGGCGCCCGTGGTGAGGCATGGGCTCTGACCTGGTGTGACTGCAGCAGCACCAGAGCCTCTGAATTGGTGACACAGAAGTGGAAAATTCGCAGCGTGTGTGCGTTCTGAAAAAGGCTTTCTTTCCCGGGTGACCCAGTGTTGGAAAGAAGTTTTACCTGCCGGTAGTTGGGAAGAGTTACATATGTCTTGTAACTTGACATGAGTACAGTCTATTAAATTTAATAAAACACCTGCCCATGTTTGATGTGATTTTACTCCCAGCTCTAGTGAGTATTATTTAGGGACGTTAATGGTCTTTGAGTAGAGACTTGAAACCATCATAGCAAACCAAAATTTTCATGGGAAAGAACCTTAATTTTGCTTGTAGCTTACCACCTACCCCCATAATAAATCACGGTCTTCCATTTAGTGCCATACCTGGTGGAGGCCGCTTTTTCTCTAAAGATGTTCAGATGCAAGTTGGGCAGGTCCAAGGGGCTTCTGCTCAGCTTAAGAAAAAAAGTATGTTAATTTGTTAGATTTAATTTTTCCCCTTAAAAAATTGTGTTTCTGTGATTAAATTACAAGAGTAAAAAGATGCGCATTGGAGAAGAGGAAACCTTGGAATCATAAAGGAGAAAATAAAGATCCACTGTAATGTCCTTAGAGCTGCTTGCTACTGATATTTTGGTGTCTGTCTGGTTTGTGTGTCTGTACACATACATCTTTTATGGTTTTGCAAAAGCAGAATCCTGTTGTGTAAGCTGATTGGAGCCTGATTAAGAAAAATCAAATGTAAAAAAGCTATGAAAGTATGACAAAAATTATGCATATTAATGGCAAAAAGAGGACCAAAAGACATATAAGCCGTAAAATACACACACGCATACATAAAATATACGCGCACACAGACACAGTTAGAAACTCTCAAGATTCCACCACCCAAGGAAATCCACTAATAACATTATGTAAATACATGGGAAAAATTATAAAAATACATGATGTGTGACATGTTTATACTGTCCTCTGTAACCTGCTTATAAAAATCACTTAATGTGTCATTAATAATCTTGCATGTGACACATTCAGCTGCGTCTAGTTTGCACTGTTTTAGTAATCATTATAGTGAAATGTTTTTACTTATGTTTCTTCTTAAATCCTAAGAAGTGTAGTCATTGTATGACACGAAGGCGTGTGGTATATGTAGCTGAACTGTCTTGTGGGAAGGTTGTAGGCCCTTCCGTCATCACAGGTGGGTGGTGGTCCACCTGGATCACTCCGCCTGTTGATCTGCTCCATCCCACTTTCTGTGTCGTTGGGACTGTGTTCACCACAGCTACTGCTGGGCAGGAGTCACTCCTGGGCTTCAGAGCACGGATGCACATCCTGAAATTGAGACAGAATCAACTGAGAACCTTTCTCTGGGAAAAAGGTCAGAGCTTTCGTTAGAAAAGAGTTGAAAACCACTGGTCTACAGCAAGTTTTTAAAAGTTATTATATAGTCAACTTATGGTCATTAAAAATAGATCCAAAGGGAGGCTTCAGTTCATCCACAACCCCCCATCCAGAGGTGACCACTGCAGCTGTTTTTGTGTCTTTCTAGAACATTTTCTGGGTATGGCTAAATTACTTGTTTTAAAACAGAAGTGGAACTCCTCACAGTTTAGAACCTGTTTTTGTTTTCTGTGTGCTTACCATTTTCCCGTATCAAT
Source organism: Chlorocebus sabaeus (assembly GCF_047675955.1). Classification (NCBI taxonomy): domain Eukaryota; kingdom Metazoa; phylum Chordata; class Mammalia; order Primates; family Cercopithecidae; genus Chlorocebus; species Chlorocebus sabaeus. The sequence continues at coordinate 126,030,945 of NC_132914.1, read as the reverse complement.
AGTTACACATTTAAATTGTGCTTTCTAACAACTATACCATATTCCGTTTTTGAATGTTATATCGTTTTTAAAAACCAGCACTCTTCTTAATTGGCATTTGATTCCAGGTTATTCTTATTTCAAACAAGACCATGTTGTCACTCTTTTACTTAAGCTCGTATGCTCTTGTCTTACTGTTTCCTGAGGGTAACTTACCTGATTGAAAGTGGTGGAGTGGAGTGTGTGAGAATTCTTGTTTTCTGTCATCCTTGCCAGTACTGATTTTTTTTTTTTCTGTTAATATTTTCTTAGCTGAAGGGTTGAAAAATGGTATATTATTGTTTTGACGTATATTATTAGTGATGTCTAAGATTCTTTCCCAAAACTTTCAAACTGTATCGTCTTAGCTGGGTCATGGTTTACCTGGATCCACATGGAGTATAACTGTACACGGTTATATTCTGTGTACAGTTTGTGTTGTACACATTTTTCTAATAGGTTTTTCTTTTTTGTGTTGTTACATAATAGATCATGATTGTTTAAGGATTTCAAATTTTTATCTCCTAGCTTATGGATTTTTTTCCCCATTTAAAAGATTTTCCCTTGAGAGACCAAGGCGAGTGAGATCACCTGAGGTTGGGAGTTTGAGACCAGTCTGGCCAACATGCTGAAACCCCATCTCTACTAAAAATACAAAAATTAGCTGGGCATGGTGGCGCATGCCTTTAATCCCAGCTACTCGGAAGCTGAGGCATGAGAATCGCTTGAACTCAGGAGGCGGAGGTTGCAGTGAGCCGAGATCGATCGTGCCACTGCACTCCAGCCTGGGCGACAGAGTGAGACTCCGTCTCAAAAAAAAAAATAAATAAATAAATTCCCTATAATTTTGTTTATGGAATCTTGGAAAGTTTTATACATTTCTTTAGGTTCTCTATCTTTTATGTTAGGTTTATTCCTAACTACTTTATGTATTTTTGGTTCCTCATATATGGGATTTTATAAAATTCTGTGAGTTTCAGTGAACTGTTTTCAAATGATCATTCTTTGTCTTCAAATGATATAGTTTCTTTTTCTGTCTTTGTAATAATTATATCTCTCTTTCTTTCTCTTTTTCTTTGATTCACCGTTAGTCTCATCCTGGATTTTAATGGGACTGCCACTGTTAGCTCACAGTTAAGTTGAAAGTTTATCATTGCCTGTTAAAGTAGGTATTTGTGGTGACATTAAACATCTAGCCAGCATGAATGTTGGATTTTTTTTTTTTTTTTTTGGTATCCAAGGGTAATTACATCTCTCCCCGGCTACCTTTGGCTTCTCATGTATTTTATTTATATTATTGTATTAGATTCCTGATATTTAACTGTTCCTCCGTTTTAGAAAACAAACCCTGTTTGTTAAAAGAGGCTTATGTTGATCATCTGACCTGACTCTGCTGCTGTATCATTGAGCGCGTGTGCAGCTATATCTAGAATTGGCCTTGGTCTGTGGTTGTTTTTGGCAGGTTTTGGTGGAGTGATATAGCTTCTTAAAAAGAGTTGGTGTACTCTTTTTCTCTGTAGGCAGGAGAATATTTTAAGGGGACAATAATTATCTTTCTGTTCTCAAGGAGTTCCAAGCATTTGTCTAGCTTGAAGTCATCTTGAGTCCATTACCTCTCTGAGAGGAAATTTATTTGATAACTTTTTCAGTTTCAAGGCAGGATCTCCCTCCCATCACCCAGGCTGGAGTGCAGTGGCGCGATCTTGGCTCACTGCAACCTCCGCCTCCCGAGTTCAAGCAATTCTCCTGCCTCAGCCTCTCCAGTAGCTGGGATTACAGGCGCCTGCCACCATGCCTGGCTAATTTTTGTATTTTGGGTAGAGACAGGCTTTCACCATATTGGCCAGGCTGATCTCAAACTCCTGACCTTGTGATCTGCCCACCTTGGCCTCCCAAAGTGCTGGGATTACAGGCGTGAGCCACTGTGCCTGGCTTTCATTCACTTGTACTTATTCTAGTCTATTTAATAATGAAAAGATAATTTAAGGCTATGAATTTGCGTGTTATTACTGCTTTGGTCAGTTCTCGTGTGCTTTGATTTGTTATAATGTTCTCTTGTTTTCTGTGAATATTGAAACTGGTTTTGGTTTTCTTTTTGATCTAAGACTAATTTCAGAGAATTTTTAAGTTTTACAATATTGATGTTTTTGTTTATACTTTTGCTAATGATGGCAAATTTTGTTGAGTCAGGAGAGATTATGGCTTTTATAATTCCTGCATTGGGGATTTCAAGGCTTCCTTTATGGCCAAATATCACCCTGTATAAGTGTTGTAGGTGAATAGGATGATTCATGTATTGTAATACTACCAACGATATTAATTAGGTGTTTTACAGCAGGAGTCTTAAACTCCAACACTGGCAGCGGGCCTGAAGCCATGTGGATGAGTGCATGGTCCAAGAATAACACAGTGGGTCTGTGGTGAATCAGAAGGCACAGACAGGTCCTGTCCGAACACTTTCTGAGACACCATGTGGGCTTGAAACATCAGCCTGTCAGAACGGAGCTCCACGAGGACCCAGATCTTTGTGTCTGTCCGATTCATCGAGTCGTCTCGGGCATGTTGTAGGCCTCAGGAATCATTTGTTGTCATGAAGTCGGTCTGCGGCCTGGCTTTCTATTTGTGTCTGTAGTTTGTAAACTGTATGCCAAACAAAGCTGTATTTTTTTTTTTTTCCATCTACTTGTTCTGACAAGGACGAAAAGAAGTGTATTCCTGTGAGATTCTAGCAGCTGGATGGTATTTTAATTCGCATTAAAGTTCATGATTTGTGTTTTCTCTGTGGATACGATGTGTCATCCGTAGTGAAACAGCCGTTGGGTTGGAAGGTAGCGCGTGTGGCATCGTTGAGAGCCAGGTGTGAAGCCTCAGCTCTGCCAGTTGTCTCCAAGTCTCATTCTCCTCATCTCCAAATGAGCTTGCGTTATTTCTCCCCCGGCTTACTGTGAATAATAAATGAGGTGCTGTCTGTGAATCAGTCAACAAAAGCGGCTCATCACGCAAGGAGCAGTTTGTACATGGCACCTACTGGTTATGTTGGTTTTTGATTCTTTTTCTCTCTTCTTGGTATTTTCTTGTCACCTCTTCCCTTTATGATTGCTTGTCTGGTACATCCTGGCCTGTCCCCTCCTTTATTTATAATCTTTGGGTTATATTATGCTTTAGTTCTGTGTATTAACCGTAATGTTCAGTTTTGTTTCTGTTTTTTGAACTGATATAAGTGGGTGACTTTTATCTGAAGGATCTGGCTCATTTATCCTGACTGCTGTGTTGATTATCCAGTGTCGCATCACATGCTTGTTTTTACTGGGTGCCCCCTTGCCATGCCACTGTCACTCAGCCTGAACCGTGCTGCTTGTCCGCCTGTCCCAGCCATTCCAGGGCTCTCAGTTGTTCCCAGACAGGGTCACTTTCCCCATTGGCTCTGCCTCCGCCTCGCTCGTGACTGGGGGCTCCGGTCCCAATCCTGGTTTCCACAGTGTCGGCTGTGCGTGCACTTTTGTCGCTACTCATCTCTCTGCTAACAGCCTCACCGATAATCAGGCTTATTTGTTTTCTCATTTTCTCTTCTCCTAATTCTTGATTTCATCATTTGTGTCTCTCGTAAGCCAACGTCCTCTTAGTTTCTTTGTTACCTTTTTCATCCTTAGTCTTCAGAGTCTGTGTTTTCTTGATTAGTAAGACAAGTTATCTGGTAGAACTATGCCAGTAGCAGTAGTAGTATCTTTCCCATTCAGGTTATAAAATCTACTTACTGTCCACATGAGCAACCTTCGCTTGTCCCGCCCCCTGCAGACATTTTGGTGTGCCGTCCTAAGGCTCTCCTTCCCTGTGAAGGAGAAAAATGGTTTTCAGCTTTCGTGTTTATTTCCAAAATAGATCTCAATTTCTGCTTGAGTTGCATTGGTTCTGTTCCCATTCAAGGAGTGGCTACAGTCAGCTACGGTCCCAGGGGAGCAGGCGGGAGCTGGGGACCTTGGGTGTCCATGGGAGGCCATTGCCACACAGTTCATTCTTGGTGTTTGAAGGCACTGATGCCAGGGCTAGGGGTGCAGAGCTATGGTTGCTGTCAGCTGCCCTGTTGGGGAGGAAGGCTGTCATTTGGGGACAGTCCCTACTGTCACTACCAGCCTTGCCTGATTAAGATGCCCTCAGATGCCCCTTTCCAGAGCAACTAAGGGCTCTAAATAGTTTGCTGTCCTTGCCTGGGTCTGCGTTTATGTTTCTCCCATGGAGGGCAGAGTAGAAGGATTGGGTTTCCCTTGACACTCTTCCAGGGCGGGGCTGCAGGTTTTCTGATGGAAGTAAACTGTGGGTTGGCTGGAAGGTCTCTCTCTACCTTGATCCTAGAGAATGTTTTCACTTTGCTTGGCATTTCAGTTGAGATTTGAGGTGGAAATTCCAGAGTTTGTCTTCTCATCGCCCTGTGAATCATATCCTGGTCCTTTCTCATGCTCAGGTTTTAGAAGGAACATTTTTAATATTTTCATTCCATTGCCCTCTCACCAGATCTTTCTTCATACTCACATTTTAAAAATGTTTACATACACTTTAAATATTAGGGCCTGTGACCTAATTTGCAATAAGAATTCTTTATAAAACTTGGTGTTATCTTTAACCTAAGGACTTGGACCTGCAAGTAGATGCTTTTACACTTTATTTCCATTGGTTGATTTTCGTTTATAGAGTAGCAGCTGCTGCCCTTGCTTGTTTTTCTCTTGTCTTTCTGTTGCACTTGACAGGTGACCAGTAACTCAGCCTGCACCTGCAGTGAGATCTCAGTGCTGCTGAGAGCAGAGGTTCATTTGTGAAGTCAGCTTACTTTGTTGCAAAGATTAAGCCTACCCTATGCAGGGAAACTGACATCATCATCATCATCATCATTATTATCATCATTTGTTGTTACAATAATAAATAAATAGATCACCTTCGATCTATCGCTACATTTGGAAAAACATTTCAACATTACCTGCCGTTAGGTGAAATAGCACTACTGTTAATTCTACAGTAGGACTATTTAACTTTCTCCTACTCCCCTTTGTAAGAGACAAAAGAGGTATGGGTGAGCAATCCAGATATTTGAGGATTAAACGAAACATACTGGACATCCGATTTTATATAAGATGCTGTAAAAAGCCAAAGTGAAATAGGTGTGCTATGGCATGACCTCCACTCAGCCTGCTTAGGAGGCTGAAGGCTGGGGGCCTGTTAGTCCTGGGGGAAGCTGTGATTAGACATGGTCCTTTCATGCATCAGAATCACGTTCGCTATGAAGTCTTGTAGCAAACATCAGATTTTTTTTTTATTATTTTTTATTTTTTTTATTATTATTATACTTTAAGTTCTAGGGTACATGTGCATAACGTGCAGGTTTGTTACGTATGTATACTTGTGCCATGTTGGTGTGCTGCACCCCAAATTTTTAGATTAACTCTAAATGTTAATACATGAATATTACACTAACCTACTTTTGAATTCTAGGAATTTTGGAAAGTAAAAGGCTGAACCTTGTTAAAGAGAAAACCATTAATCAGACCATTGGCAACGTCGTGTACCATGCGGCCGATCTGTCACTGTGGTGGCAGGTGCCGCAGTACGTGCTGATTGGGATCAGCGAGATATTTGCAAGTATCGCAGGTAAGGACCTTTAGTGCCGGAGGTGTCTGAGTCCAGGCACAAGCATGAGCCCTCTGGCGTTCTCACTGTGTTGTTGGAATATGTTGAGACGAGGACAGCACAACACTTCTGTAGCTTTTGGCAGTGTGTGGTTTAGAATATGAATCGCTAAGTAAACACACCAGTGCTGAGGTTCTCCTTTCTTTGTGTAAAAACAGTATCGCAAAGTATTTTCATGAAAGTTTGTTAACTACCCTATAAGTGCCACAGGACAGAGAAGAAGAAACCAGTCGTGGTTGGATAGTTCCCAGCGGAGCCCTCAGCCGTGCCACCATGGTGGCTGGGCTGAGCTCACAGCTCTCAGTGCGCTTCATTTAGATGTACATAAATAAGCAGATCTAATTTTTAGAAACGTGTTTTCACAGGCCTCCCTTTTCCTATTAGCGAGATCCTGCGGTGGTTGAACAAGGGTATTCTGGGCAGATCTGTCCGGCTGCTGAGAGTGAGAGAGAAGAGAAAATGAGGATGTGCAGAGGTGGATGGATGTGCGGGTCGTAGTCAGTGGTGGTTTTCACTTTAGAAAACTCATTCAGAATTGGCTAACGAATTTGTAAAGGGAATAAATCACAATGGAATGGACTTCTGTTTAGAATACACTACAAATCTCCGTGTCTAGTTATAAAAATCTAAATTTATAGATGGGCCTGCCAAAATAGTTTTGAAGTATATTGCCCTTGTTGCGGTGGCTCACACCTATAATCCCAGCACTTTGGGAGTCCGAAGCAGGTGGATCACCTGAGGTCAGGAGTTCGAGACCAGCCTGGCCAACATGGTGAAACCCTGCCTCTACTAAAAATACAAAAAATTAGCCAGGCATAGTGGCACTCTCCTGTAATCCCAGCTAGTCGGGAGGCTGAGGCAGAAGAATCGCTTGAACCAGGGAGGTGGAGGTTGCAGTGAGCCAAGATTGTGCCATTGCACTCCAGCCTGGGCAACAAGAGCAAAATTCCATCTCAACAAAAAAAAGATAAAGTGTATTGTCTTTGAAATAGAATCCTTATGTAGATTTCCCAGTTTAGTGTGTGTACTTTGTTTTCAAACTCCCGTTCCTTGACAATATAGGAAATTTGTTTCTTTAATCTCTTCAAGGAACACCAAAGTCTGAGAGCCAACAAATCACATGTTACCTTTAAGCTTGAGAGCGAGGAGTTTAACTTTCTGCTCATTGAATTTTTTTTTTTTTTTTTTTTTTTTTGAGACGGAGTCTCGCTCTGTCGCCCGGGCTGGAGTGCAGTGGCCGGATCTCAGCTCACTGCAAGCTCCGCCTCCTGGGTTTACGCCATTCTCCTGCCTCAGCCTCCTGAGTAGCTGGGACTACAGGCATCCGCCAACTCACCCGGCTAGTTTTTTGTATTTTTTAGTGGAGACGGGGTTTCACCGTGTTAGCCAGGATAGTCTCCATCTCCTGACCTCGTGATCCACCCGTCTCAGCCTCCCAAAATGCTGGGATTACAGGCTTGAGCCGCCGCGCCCGGCCATCTCTGCTCATTGAATTTTTTAGGAATTGTCCTAATGGCTAGGAGAATGAACAGTTGGCCTGTAGCCGTTGATTTCTTGATCGCTAGTAAGGAAAGAGGTTGTGCCTGTCTGCAGGACTCAGTCCCTAGGAGACCCCATGCTTCCTCTGCCATATTAGGCCAGAGCGTTGATCCCATGTGTTAAGGTGCCCCTTTCACAAAAACGACCCTTCCTTTTCTTTCCTCAGGCCTGGAATTTGCGTACTCAGCCGCCCCCAAGTCCATGCAGAGTGCCATAATGGGCTTGTTCTTTTTCTTCTCTGGCGTTGGGTCGTTCGTGGGTTCTGGACTGCTGGCGCTGGTGTCTATCAAAGCCATCGGATGGATGAGCAGCCACACAGACTTTGGTAAGAGCCAGCATCGTGTCCCTTTTGAAAACAGCCAGTGAGGGGAGGCGTGGGCGCTCAGGAGATGGTTGAGTGAACGGAGGTGTTTTCGCGTGGATGGCCTGTCCCGAGCTGCCTGTCCGCCGCTCCTTCCACAGCACTGCGCTGTGCTGCTTGCATCGCTTCTTTTCCTTACGTCATGAACGGTTTTCAAGAGACAAGCGAGTCTCTCTTCTCATCCCAGGGGCCAAGCCTGCCCTGACCACAGCCCGGTGAGCAGCTGCTGCACCCACCGCTCCTTATGGGGATGTCCTTGACGGACAGGCACCTTCTCCACCCCCGTCCAGCACAGTCTTCATGAGGCAGCTGAATCTGCACCCCACGCTTCCCTTTCTTTCACTTGGTGGTGTACTTTCATTTTCTTTTCCTGACAGTACCTTTTCTGATATGAAAAAGACAAGCTAGATAGTAAGTTACTTTTAAAAATAAACATATTACTCGTGATCAATGATAATGGGTTTTTACAGTTAATACCAGTAGTTGGCAACTTGAGTGTTGAACAGAACCACTCATAAAAGATGAGTTTTGTTTTCTTCAGGTTTACGATGCTTTTAAATGGACCCAGCAGCTGAAGGTTTCTTCTTTCTTTTCCTTTGTAAAAATATTTTATCTACGAAAACAACCTCGTTACTTTTTCTTGTATAATCATGTGGCATTTGCTCTGGTCTGGTAGTACTTAACCACTTGTAGGTTACAAATCCCCTTGAGAATCTGATGAACGTTTAGGGACTTTTCTGCAGAAACTGCAGAATTCCCAGAGTCCTTCCACGAGTGTAGGCCTGTGGAGTCCTAATGTAAGGCCCAGAACTCCAAGCCACCAATATCCCCTGGATACTTGTCACCGATGTTCTCTGGCTGTGGGTGCCACCTCCGTGGCCAGCTCAGGGCTGCTTGCTGTGAAGAGGGCAAGTAGATTTGGGGCTGGCATTTCATTCTTGCCTTCTCCTGAAGATGAACAGCCCGAGGAGTAAGATCCCCTTGTGGTACATGGGACAGACAGACTTCAAAGAAAGACCAAGTCCATAGCTCTGAAGACGAAGATTCTGGTTCTTGGTTTGTGTTTTATCTTTACATGTGTCATAAAGGATTGGCTGGTCATTCTCGTTGCTTTCTAGTCATTTAATCCTCATTCTTTCTTTAATTTCATATCTCATAGTTGACCTTTCATTCATCATTTCTGTCTGACAGGTTGGTTGTGGATTTCCTGCATTGGTGCACTCAGGACGAGTGTGCTGGGGGTGGGCCAGGATCTGTCTGTTGTTTTCAAGAATGGAAAGTGTTCCATGAAGGAGGCGTGTTTGCCAGCAGCCCCCAGGCTGTGCCCCTCGGCTACATGGCAGCCTCCTTGGTTCACACCAGTAAGGAGAGTTGGAGCTCATCTGTCGAGCAGCCCTTGGCGTCCTGGGTGGAGAAATAAAGGCTGTGACGTGGGAAACCCACAGGAAGCCCACTCCTCAGAGAGAGTTCTCCCTGAATTTGTGTGGCCTTGGAAGGAGCAGCAGCTCTCAGGCCAGGTTCCAGGGGTGTCTGTGCCACCCTTATCCCGGGCCCTGCCTCAGCATCTCGTGACTGGCACAGGAAATAGCTTTCTGTAAAGTCACAGGACTGTGAAGGGAGAGTCCCCAGAGTTTTGTTACATTGGTTTTTTCTTGCCTGCCTCCCAGCAGGCTCCTTTTATTAGTGTTATTTAAGCTGGGGAGAACGTACATACCATAGTAAAGGTCTGTAATCTTAAGCGCAGCTTGCTGTGTTTGCAGCCTGGATCTCAGTGGAGGCCCTTTTGGAAGCCCTCCTTGCATCTCTCCTTAGTTTACGGCCCCCCACAGAAGGTAAACCTGTGCTGTTCCAGCATTGGCCCCCACAGGTTACCCTGGCCTGTCGTGTGCTGGACTGTGGCTGTCTCCTTTCGCTTAGCACTTCCATCTGTGAGTGTCTGCCCTGTACTTCTGAGTATTGCTCCTTCGTATGAGCGGTCACAAGGCATTTATCCATGCCGCTGTCGGTGGGTGCCCAGATGCTGGCAGTGTGGGGCTGTTGTGAATACCTGTCCTGTCTGTGAGCCTACGGGACAGATGTGCTCGTTCCCCGGGGGCCCAAGAGTCTGTCTTGTCAAATGTCAAAACCCCAGTGTTTGCCGTCTTCCTATGTAATTATCCTTCTGTCTGTGAAGATGCCCAGGAATGCACGGGAGGTTTTCTCCCAGAAGACTTAGGCATTTCCGAATACCCTGTGTAATGCCACCCTAAGACAGACTCTGATGAGGTGTGGTGTGTGTCTGCCTGCGGGCTCGGACCGCACTTCCGCTCCTGCAGGACAGCGCAGCCCTCAGTTCACGTGGCCTGCCAGCTTTAGCTTGGGAAGTTTTCCGTGACTGGTACATTTGAGGAGACTCGTATTTCAAAATAGGCACATAAAATGATGTCATTGATATTTTGATGACAACCTCGTCTCAGTAGCGTCAAAGGCCAGTGTTGGGACAGCAGTGACAGCTAGTGCCAGACTCCAGGAAGCTGGGGTTTTCATCTCCATTGAGTGCCCAGGACAGAGCCTGGTAAGTCGTAAGGACTGAATGAATATTGTAAAACATCTGTTGAAAAAAAATTAAGGTTTAGTCTGGTAGAATTCAGGATATTAGCAGCTCTCTTTCTAAATCTACTAGTAGACACAGGAAGTTGTTATCTTCTTTAATCGGTGTGAATGAGCATTCTTTAAAAATGTGTGAGATCTTACCATACAGATGTGTGGGGTTTTATTTTCGAGATGGAGTTTCACTTTTGTTGCCCGGGCTGGAGTGCAATGGCATGATCTTGGCTCACTGCAGCCTTTCACCTCCCAGGGTCAAGCGATGATTCTCCAGCCTCAGCCTCCCAGGTAGCTGAGATTACAGGTGCCAGCCACCACGCCCGGCTAATTTTTTGTATTTTTAGTAGAGACGGGGTTTCATCATGTTAGCCAGACTGGTCTTGAATTCCTGACCTGAGTTGATCCACCCACCTGGACCTCCCAAAGTGCTGGGATTATAGTCATAAGCCACTGCGCCCAGCCCCGACGCATATTATATTGTGTTTATTTGGTAAATGCACTGTTGAACATGCGATATATGTTCAGATAGAAAAAGGAAGTGCCAGAATAACCCAACTTTAAAAAGATCTTCAGAAGAAAGGAAGTCTCACTTTTTAAAATAAACAAATGAGAAAGTGTTTTTGAAGAGGAGCAGAAAATGGAGCAACTCGATTCCAAAGCACTCGCTTCCCTCGTGATGTTGCTGGCCACAGGCACCTGTGACCTTGTGCAGAAACATGCAGCAGTGCTTTCCAGCCAGTGGCAGGTGATGTACGTAGAACGGAGACAGAGGGACGGCCATGGTGGCAGGAGCAGCCGTGGTGGAGAGCACAGGGCGACACTCGGCTTGGCCTGGACGTGTCCTGGATGATCAGTCATGATGAGCTAATGTCCTGCCGTTTTCTGCACACGTCGTTCCCATGTCTCCACATTGAGTGGTGATGTTAGCCGGTGCTGGCCAAACTCCAGTCTCTGATGGAGAGATGCCAGTTTGCAGAGTGGACAGTTCCAGACCTCTGTGAAAGGGGGATTATGACTGTAGTGCATGGTGCTGGCACCCTCACCGTGTCCAGGCTCCTTCTTGAGTGCCGATTTCTGAAACGCTGCTCCTTTTACCGTTGAGGAAACTGAGCACAGAGATCTCAGAGGCCGGATTCAAGCCTTATCACTTGAGCTGCATGGCCCATGGCCTTAGCCTCTGCACTGTCCAGCCTGCTTGGGATGCAAACGTTGCATGTAAAATGCCTCCATAGTGCCTGGGACTGGGTTGGGTATTCAGTGTACGCTAACTCTTTTTTTTTTTTCCCCCAGATGAATTTTATTTTATTTTATTTTATTTTTTTGAGACGGAGTCTCACTCTGTCACCCAGGTTGGAGTGCAGTGGCGCGATCTTGGCTCATTGCAAGCGCCGCCTCCCGGGTTTACGCCATTCTCCTGCCTCAGCCTCCCGAGTAGCTGGGACTACAGGTGCCCGCCACCACGCCCGGCTAGGTTTTTTTTTTGTATTTTAGTAGAGATGGGGTTTCACCGTGTTAGTCAGGATGGTCTCGATCTCCTGACCTCGTGATCTGCCCGTCTCGGCCTCCCAAAGTGCTGGGATTACAGGCGTGAGCCACCGTGCCCAGCCCTAACTCTTTGTATTAAAGTATGCAGAGGTATCTGCTTGTGTCAGGTTGAGGATGCTAAAACCTGAACATGTTTAAGACATTGAAAAACCAGCTCATCTCATCCTTTGACACATTGCCCAGCTGCTGGCCCTGGTGGGTTGGGTGTGTGGTTTCCCATCAGTGACCCATGCAGTGAATCCAGAGTTCACGATGTTCAGGCTGTGTCACAGTGTGATCTGTGATGCCACAAAGCGCACAGGTTCTGTAGCCAAGTTAGAAAGATGTTCACCTCGGGATTCGACAAGGAGATAGTCAGGTGCTCGTTTGTTACCTTCATGTCTGCCTTCCTCAGCAATACAGTTCCAGGCCAATCATAACTATAATTGGAGGAAGTTCCCTTGAAGTAGTTGAAGGGAGGAACACTGCCTGAGAAAAGGCAGGAAGGAAATAACACCAGACCGGCTAACACTTGTTTCTGGTGGCGAGAACATAGGAAGGTAATTTTTTTACTTTGCCCAGGTGTTCTGGTGTGGGGGGTTAGCGGTCACAGGAGGCTGGGTTGGAAGGTGTCCCCTTGCTCCTGATTTGCAGCGTTGTCACGTGGCCTTAGGCACACTCTGCATCAACACTGTCCCCTTCACTACCGCATGTGTCTCTGCAGGCCACGCCAGGGATTTTCCTGAGTGCTGGGGAGCTACCTTTCCTCTAGTTTCCTCAGGGAACCTCCTCCTTTTACCTTACAAAAGAGAGGATGGGCTGCTAGGGACAGGTGGGGGGCTGAAGAGAGCCCACCTCTGGAGCCCCCGTTGGAGATGTATCTAACTTCAGGGAGCTTCTCCAGTGGTTTTGAAAGCAAGATACTTGTGTATTTTGAACTACAGAGAAAACATTTGTTTCTTTTTTTATGACTCCAGTTAAACCTTAGTAGGAACCAGATTGAATAGTAAAGTCTTGAAAAATACCTGTAGCAGTGCAGCTTACCTGCCGCTTTCCTTTTGTTTTCTCCAGGTAATATTAATGGCTGCTATTTGAACTATTACTTTTTTCTTCTGGCTGCTATTCAAGGAGCTACCCTCCTGCTTTTCCTCATTATTTCTGTGAAATATGACCATCATCGAGACCATCAGCGATCAAGAGCCAATGGCATGCCCGCCAGTGGGAGGGCCTGACCTTCCTGAGGCCATGTGCGGTTTCTGAGGCTGACATGTCAGTAACTGACGGGTGCACTGAGAACAGGCAAGACTTAAAATTCCCATAAAACTCTGCCTTCACTGAAACTTGCATGTTGCCTGGATTGATTTCTTCTTTCCTTCTATCCAAAGGAGCTAGGTAAGTGCCTTACTGCAGCGTGTCTCCTGGCACGCTGGGCCCTCCAGGAGGAGAGCTGCAGATTTCGAGTATGTCGCTTGTCATTCAGGGTCTCTGTGAATCCTCTAGCTGGGTTCCCTTTTTGACAAAAACCCACAAATGGAGACTGCAAAGTCTTGGGAAACTACACGTTAGTCGGCATCCCAGTTTCTTAAACAAATGTATCACCTGCTTCCCATAGCCATGCGATCTCACCGTAAAAAAAAAAATTAATAAATTGCTACTTATACTGAGGAAAGTGAGGAATTTTTTTTTTTTTTAAGATAAAAGCATGGTCAGATGCTGCAAGGATTTTACATAAATGCAATATTTATGGTTTCCTTCCTAAGAACAATCTTGCTCTTGCCATGTTCTTTGATTTAGGCTGGTAGTAAACACATTTCATCTGCTGCTTCAAAAAGTACTTACTTTTTAAACCATCAACATTACTTTTCTTGCATAAGAGTCATTTGAGACCATGTGTCCCATCTCAAGCCACAGAGCAACTCACAGGGTATTTCCCACCTTACCTAGTCAGTACTTCTGTATAGCTTTATTTTGGTACGATTGGGACTAAAGACCGATCATGGTTGTATGTAAGGAAAACATTCTTCTAAACAGAAATAGTGTAATGAAAAATAATTGGAAGTTTTAAATGTGAACTTGAGCTGTTTGGTCACAGTTTTGTACTGTTATTGTACATGTATCTGGGGCTTCTACGTTTGTTAATAATTTTTCTGTATTTGTTGCTGTATTTTTGGCATAACTTTATTATAAAAAGCATCTCAGATTCGAAATCCATGAGCTGGTTCTTTGCGTGGTTCGTCCTCGGTCGCTGTTGGTGTGGCGTGTGCTCACGGGTGTCGTGAGGATTCCTCCCCGCTGCATGGAAGGCACAGACAGAGCTTCCCGAGTCGGGAACTGAGGGGAGGGTGGGGAAGGGCGCTGCTGCACGGCCCTGGGATGCTCCGGGGCGTCTGCTGATTCTGCAGCCTCCTCTGCATTGAAGGATAGTTGTTCAGCATTTGGAGAAGACAAAAAACAAACCAAAAAACCCTCACGTTGTTCGTTGTGTAATACAAAGTATAGAAGAACTACAGAAAAATATAAGGAAATTTCAACCAATTGAGGTAGAATAGAGTGAAGACAGATGACACTGATGGTATCACTGCATCTTAGAGGGGCCGGAGGTGTGAGCCCAGGTTAGAAACAAGTGGGGCAGGTTTTGAAAAGCCTTGTGCTAGGAAGGATACCACTTTCCAGAGACAGAATTCATGTCTTCAGGATATATCAAATGTAAAAGTAACCCATGGTGTCAAACGGATTTTCTTCATGAGGCCTTTGCACGAAGGGGAAAGGCAGGTGGCGCTGGGAGAACTCTCGAACTCTTCCTCCTGTGCGTTGTGCGTCTGATGCCCCAGGCTGTGTGAACAGCGAGGGAGCCGCCACATCCGTCCGCCTGTCCCGCCAGCTCCCGCTCCTAGCTAGGTGCACCCTTGATGTTACGAGGGAAATTCTCTCCAGAAAGTCAGTTGAAGGGTTGAGAGTCATCAGGGTACCAGCCTGTGATATCGTGATGAGATAAGAAACAGATTTGGTCTGGGCCCTAAATCCCTGGGACAGAACTCCCACAACCCCTGTAGATAGGGCACTAGGAGAAGCCCGCATTTTCATATTTGCTGTTTGACCCCTTGACCCCAGCTCCTGACCTAGAGCTGCTAAGGCCTTTGTAATTTCCTGGGTGATGGGAGCATCTTTTGTTCTAATGAGGCCATCTGTGGTGGCTCCTGGACAGCCTCAGGAGGGGGGCTGCTTGCCTGGGGAGCCAGCCTGGTGATAGGAGGTGGGGGACTCGTAGCCCTCCCCTCCCCCACCTCCAGGAATTCTTGACTACGTAATGAAGCCTCCATAAAACCCCAGAGGCCTGGGGCTCTGAGAACTTCCTTGTTGCTGAACTCATGGGGGTTCCCTGAGGGTGGCACACCCCGGGGGCTTCCCGGTCCCCTTCCCACACACTTCACCCTGCACAGCTCCACCTGCTGTCCCTCCGTGTCCTCGTCACAGCCTTGATAATAAACAGGCACACGGGAGTACAGTGTTTCCCGAGCTCACAGCCGCTCTGGCAAATCAGCTGAACCCGAAGAGGGAGTCCCTGCTTTGTCGTCGGTCAGAAGCGTAGGTGACAGCCCACTACTTGCGCCTGGCATCTGCTGTGGGGGCAGCCTCGTGGACCTGAGCCCTCAGCCCTGGGATCCTGATGCTGCCTCCAGGTGGGTGGTGGCAGGGCGTATTGCAGGACACTCTAGGATGCTGGTGTCCCCGGAGCATCGTGTGAAGCGGGGAAGGAAAGCCTCTTTCCCATCCGGCGTCGGAAGTGTTCTGTGAGAGTAAAGCCTGTTCTTTTATCAGACAACTTCTTACGTTTTCATCTGAATTTAGATAGTAGTTGATGAGGTTCACTCTACAGCATGAAGCAGTAACTGAATAAATAAGCACAAAACATGTGTCTGCCCTGAAGGCTTTGGCGTGTGTGTAACTGGCTTTCGTTGGCCTCATGAAGCAAATGTCTTCTCACTCCACGTGAAGATGCTCGCCCCGACTTTCTATTCGGGGAAGCTGGGCGGAACAGGGCTTTTCATTTCTCCACGGTGTCACTGGCAGATGTGGAGAAAAAGTTCTTAAGACTGACAGGGAC
Source organism: Chlorocebus sabaeus (assembly GCF_047675955.1). Lineage (NCBI taxonomy): Eukaryota > Metazoa > Chordata > Mammalia > Primates > Cercopithecidae > Chlorocebus > Chlorocebus sabaeus. The sequence goes on along the minus strand of NC_132914.1, from coordinate 126,015,136 downwards.
CCACCAGGCCTGTGGTCAGTGACCCCAGGGTGAGACCGACCGCACGTCCTGCCTGAATTTGCTGACGGGCTGTGCAAGTTCAGGGTCCCTGGGGCCGGCCTCGTGCCCCCCACACCCAGGGGCCGAGATGCTGCTTCCGGGAGGATTGGGGAGCGCACAGCACCACATCACACTTCCCCACAGCCCAGCATCTCACAGTCACACCAGGCCTGTCCAAAACCCTGATCACTTCCGAATTCCAGGTAATAAAAAATGGATGATCCTCAATATCACCAATTCTTTCACTTGGTGCAAAGTCCCATCACCTGGGGAAAAAAGCACATAAAGCAGGGGCCGAGTGCCGCAGTGATAGGAAGTCGCTGTGCCACCAAGTGATACACTGTTATTAACACGCGCCACACACCTTACGGGGATTTTCAATGAAGTCACTTGAGTAAATATTTTTAAATGTTCATTGTCACATGTTGTTCTTTTGGAAACAGGGCCTTTTAAAGGAGATAATGCCTACCAAGTGATTTGTTGGACGAGAATCTATTAAAGCAAATGAAAAGTACAGAATGTAAAGGGTGAAAGAAACAGCCGAATGATGGAAAGCTGGATGGTAACAAGAAAACTCAGCATTTGCTGGTTTCCAAAGGAGCTAAGCAAGCTCAGGTTGTCACAGGGCTGCTTGGAGAGGAAGCTAGCCCAATGCCAGGGACCTTGTTTTTTCTGTTTGACCTAATCCCAAACCAATGTGTCGTGAGAGGCATGTCTCGAGATGAGATGAGCAGACACCCCCAGATGTTCAGGGAGTAGGCCTGGCCACAGCCTCCCAGTGGTGAGGACGGCAACAGAAACCTGTGCGCTGGTCTCTGTGCCGGTCTCTGTGCCGGGCTGTGTCTCTAGTGACATCAGAATTCAGCCACAGAATGCATAGGGAGTTGAGGAGGCTGACAGGTCGCACCGCATGTCCCGGAAACGCAGGATGAGCCCCTTGACCTCTAGGGCTTTGATGGTGGGAGTTGAAGTTGGGCGGGTCCATTGCATAACTTCCCTTACCCGTCCCTAACATCTCCCTGTTGCTCAATCAGAGCTTCTGTCAGGGCAGACTGCTTGGGGTCAGGAGTTTGAGACCAGTCTGGCCAACATGGTGAAACCCCATCTCTACTAAAAATACAAAAAATGAGCCGGGCGTGGTGGTGGGCGCCTGTAACCCCAGCTACTCAGGAGGCTGAAGTAGGAAAATCACTTGAACCCGGGAGGCGGAGATTGCCGTGAGCCAAGATCACACCACTGCACTCCAGCCTAGGTGACAGAGGGAGACTCCGTCTAAAAAATAAATAAAAACTATTGGTATATTAATCCTTTTCTGGAACTCTCAAGTCAATCACGAATCCCTTCTTTCAAGCTTAAAGGGCTTCTCCAGACAGATGTCCAAAAGCGGCTCTGCACGTCTGATTGCAGTGATTGGGGTTGGAAAGGATGCATTTGGAGCCACCTGCGGGTAGACACCTGTCGCCTGAGTTTGGGTGAGCTCGGCGAGGGCCTGGATGTTGATGGTGTAGGGACCTGAGGTTCCCAGGCTAAGGAGTTGTCTTGGAAGCCAAGTGAAGGGAGCATTTCCAGAGGATGGGGTGGTCCACGCTGTCACAGGTCCTGCCGGCAAGCTGAGCTCTGTGTGGGGTCCTGACAGGTTGCAGACAGCTGGAGAAGAGAGGAGACGCCCTCAAGGGACTCACAGAAAAGAGGAATGCAGGGCAAGGGCGGTTTCCACTTTTAAGAAAACGGAGAAATGAAAATAAGCTTCTTCCTGAAAGTCTGGCGTCGGAGTAAAGTGGCGAATTTTTTTTTTTTTTTTTTTTTTTTTGAGATGGAGTCTCACTCTGCCGCCCAGGCTGGAGTGCAGTGGCACGATCTTGGCTCACTGCAACCTCCACCTTCCGGGTTCAAGTGATTCTCCTGCCTCAGCCTCCCTAGTAGCTGGGACTACAGGCGCCCGCCACCACCACGCTTGGCTAAGTTTTGTATTTTTAGTAGAGACAGGGTTCATCATGTTGGTCAGGCTGGTCTCAAACTCCTGACATCAGGTGATCTGCCCACCCCGGCCTCCCAAAGTGCGGGGACTACAGGCGTGGGCCACTGCACCTCACACTCTTTTTTTTTTTTTTTTTTTTTTGAGACAGAGTTTCGCTCTTGATGCCCAGGCTGGAGTGCAATGGCGAGATCTCGGCTCACTGCAGTCTCTGCCTCCCGGGTTCAAGCAATTCTCCTGCCTCAGCCTCCCGAGTAGCTGGGATTACAGGAATGCACCACCACCCTAATTTTGTATTTTTAGTAGAGACAGGGTTTCTCCACGTTGGTCAGGCTGGTCTTGAACTCCCGACCTCAGGTGATCTGCCCGCCGTGGCCTCCCAAAGTGCTAGGATTACAGGCATGAGCCACTGTGCCTGGCTTTTTTTTCTTTTCTTTTTTTGTTTTTTTTGAGAGAGGGTCTCGCTTTGCTGCCAGTCATGGCTGGCTGCAGTCTCAACCTCCTGGGATCAAGCAATCCTCCCACCTCAGCCTCCGGAGTAGCTGGGACTACAGACTCACGTTACACCCAATTACTTTTTTATTTTATATTTTGTAGAGTCACTGTCTCACTATGTTGCCCAGGTTGGTCTCAAACTCCTGGTCTCAAGTGATACTCCTGCCTCAGCCTCCCAAAACACTGGGATTACAGGCATGAGCCACCACACCTGGCCAAGAATTTAGTAGAGATGGGGTTTCACCATGTTGGCCAGGCTGGTCTCAAACTCCTGACCTCAAGTGATCCACCCGCCTCGGCCTCCCAAAGTGCTGGGATTGGAGGCGAGAGCCACTGCACCCGGCCATGTGACTATTATTTTTGTAGGAAAGGGCTGGATTCCTGACCTAGCTCGCTGTGTTGGGTGAAGGCTGGGGTTTGGATTTAGTGAGTGGAAGATGAGGTGTAAATGGTGCAGATGCTTTTACTGGCCCCTACACACAGCAGGATCCTGAGCGTGGCAAGAAGATGCCATTCAGGAAGAAAGAAGCCTCCAGGTCCTCACTGTTAGCAGAGTCTAAGGGGGAAACACAGGGGGCTGTGAACTTGGAGGAGAAGAAAGGGGGAGTGGAAAAAGCCCTGCATCCACCACGGCTCTGCAGGACCCAGGGCCAGGCAGGCCCAATCCAGCATGAATGTTGAGGTCATGGGGGCCAGCCTTCCTGTGACATAGCCGCCTCTCAGCATCCATCCTGGTAGAGAAGCAGATGGCTGCTGTACTGGGTTGACTAATATAGTCCCAGCCTTCATGTCCTTCCAGAACCTGTGACCTCATGTGGACAAGGTGTCTTTGTGGATGGAATCAAGATGGGGCCACACTGGATCAGTGTGGGGCCTAAATCCAATGTGACAGGTGTCCTTGGAAGAAGGGAACTGGGACCTCCTTAGAGGCTGTCATCCTGCCTGTTCCAGTGGCACAGAAACCAACCTTTGCTGCCTGGCAGCCAAATTCCAGGGTGTTGAAGCCACCTGCATGAAGCCCTGGCATGTTGTCACAGGAGAAGCTCATCGTCAATCAAAAATGCCTTCCGCACAGAGCTGGTAAGAATGCTAAAACTGCTTCCTCCAGGACCGGCCGTGCTAATAGCTTACAAAATCAAACTTTCTTCCTACAGATCTAGACATGAAGTTTTATTCTTTATATTACTGCACAGATTTACTTCGTGAGTACAGATACGGACATGAACAAGATGACCAGCTTCAGAGAACTGAATTAAGAAGAAAGAAAAGCCCTCCCCGCTCTCAAGTCATCCGAACTCCCCACGCAGAGAAAACAGGCCACAGCAGGCCACAGCAGGCCACTTTATTTCCTTTTCATTTTTGGTCTAGGACTTTAATTTTTCTACATCCCAAACACAAAAGCCGTGTGTTCCTGAAGTCAGGAAAACTGCAGTAGCCCATTTATACCCACCAGAAGTTAAACCTGTGCTCTGCGCGTTCGGGCTGGTGAAGGAGCACTCCATGACGCCGCTGTAACCGGAATCCCATCTCCGCCGGGCAGAAGCGCTTCTGGAGAGCTGCTCTTCATGCTCACACTGCAATTTCACATCCCTCAGGGAAATAGGAAAGAGCCACTCGGAGCTGTCGCTCAGTGATGGGCCACAGGGCTGGGACCGCCAGTCCTTTCTGGGAGGGCATGGCCTTCTACACAGAAACCTCCAGCAGGCGGGAAGACGCCGTGAGATGGGACGAGGGAGTGAGTGTGCGCGGGATGGGCACAGCTTTCCTCGGAAGCAGGTGGACCCTTGAGGGCTGGTGCCCAGGACCACTCCTGCCCAGCACCGACCCCTGAGCCCCACCCCTGGGCCCTCGCACCTCCCGATGCCCAGGCCGGGAAATCGTCCCCTCCACATAGGTTTCCTGGAGGGATTGTGAGGTCGGTGGGCCGGGGAGGGGCACCCGTTTGTAGTTGTTTGATCCTGCTCAGGCACTTTGCAGCATTTGACTACCGGTGCGGATGGAGACCAGTGTGAAAACACCTGCTTCAGGGAGCCAGCTGTGCCCCCTCTCCACGCGGGAGTAGGCTCCCTGGGCCAGGAGGACTCACCCCTGGCATTTTTTGCCAGCAGCCTCCGGGATCCCCTGATGATGCTGTCAGCATTCAATTTGGCAGATTTGTCACCCACCGGAAGCCCCTCATTTGTTTATTTTATTTTATTATTTTTTTGAGACAGAGTCTCGCTCTGTCACCCAGGCTGGAGGGCAGTGGCACAATCTCAGTTCACTGCAACTTCCGCCTCCCAGGTTCAAGCAATTCTTGTGCCTCAGCCTGCCGAGTAGCTGGGATTACAGGCACCTGCCACCACGCGTGGCTAATTTTCGTATTTTTAGTAGAGACGGGGTTTGCCATGTTGGCCAGGCTGGTCTTGAACTCCTGGCCTCAAGTGATCTGCCCGCCTCAGCCTCCTAAAGTGCTGGGATTACAGATGTGAGTCACTGTGCCCAGCCGGGAGCCCCTCATTTAAAATGACCCGCTGGCCAGTGCCAGGAGCAGGGCAGCTGAGGCGAGGGCCCTGCCCTAAGCAAGTGCCTCACAGAGTCCTTCACCCATGGCAGCCTCTTAAAGTGAGTTAGTGCTGGGAGCAGGCATTAGATCATGAGCTTGTTCTCCATTAAAAAAACTTACTGAATTGACAAAAATTGTATATATTAATATTTATTGTGCACAACACATTTGGAAAGATATACCTGGTGGAGTGGTTACATCGAGCTAATTAATATGCATTAGTGCACGTATTTTACTTGTGATTAAGAACACTTGAGACCTCTCATCAATTTCAAGAACATAATACCTGGCTGTTAACTGTAGCTGTGTTGTGCAATAGAGCTCTTGAATTTTTTCCATTTCAATTAACTTTGGGTTAGGATTCAGACCAGCTTTGCTGTGAGCTGAATAATTACCACCCCCAGCCCCCAACCCCAGGTGTCCTACCCTGATCCCGGAACCTGTGATTGTCACCTCACATGACGGAGGGCACCTTTCTCGTGTGATTATGTTGATGCCGTGGAGATGAGCAGATTGTCCTGGACTAGCCAGGTGGGCCCGAAGGTCACAAGGCTCTTCATGAGTGAAAGACGTAGGCAGGAGGTCAGAATCAGAAGATGGAGGACGAGGGCCAGGTCGGAGCGATGTGCTCCGAAGAAGGAGGGAGGGGCCACAAGCTCAGGGGTTTGGGTGCCTCTGGAAGCTGGAAGAGGCCGGGAAATAGATTCTGCTCTGGGACCTGCAGGAGGAACACAGCTCTGTCAGCACCCTTGGTTTTAGCCAATGTGTTAATTCATTCAGGCTGCCATGACCGGAATATTTTAGGGGCGGCTTCAACAACAGGAATAGATTCTTCAGAGTCCTGGGGGCTGTGGTGTCCAAGGTCAAGCCGCTGGCTGATTGGACGGCCGGTGAGGCACCTCCTGATTTGCCCATCGCCTGTTTCATGCTGTGTCCTCACGTGGTACCGAGATCCTCTCCTTCCTATCCCTTCTCATAAGGGCACTAACCCCATCACGAGGCCTGATGCCACCCTCGAGGCCTGATGGCCTCCCAAAGCCCCACCTCCTGATACCATCACCCTGGGTACTAGGCTGTCACATAGGAATTTTAGCAGCACAGTGTCTGCAGTGACCAGTGAGTCCATTTTACACTCTGACCTCCAGAACTGAAAAATAATACCTCTGTGCCGTTTAGGCCACAAGGTTTTCGATACTTTGTTGAAGCAGCAATAGGAAATGAATGGAGAATGTTTGTTTGAATGTAGTTAATCTTCCATGCCACACTCACGTGCTTCCTCATGTTTTTGAAGCTACAGAAGTAAGCGATCATCTCACAGCCCTAAGGTAGTTCAGCGTTCTCTCCTGGGTCTTTTGAGTTTGGAGAAACCAGGGACTCGTTCCTACCCCAGCTCCCCCGTAGGCCGTGTGGTGAAGCTCTCCTGTGCCCCAGGGCTGAGATGGGGCACGAAGTTGAAGGGAGTGCCAAAAATCTCAGTAGCCAGGATAAAAAATACTTAATATTTTAAAAACTCAAAATTAATGCAAAAAATCTCCATGATGAACAAAAGGCTGCAACAGTGAACAGAGGCAGGACCGTTTCTGCTCTTTCAGACTCAGCCGCCCCCACCTCTCCTGCCAGGCCCTGCTGCACACGGTCACTCCGTTTCTCAGCCCTTGGAATTGTCTGTTTCGAGGCTGTAACATCCCTGGCACTCCGCCACGCCCAGCACAGCCTCTGACTACTCTGAATTGTAAGCGGGTGATTTATCCAAAGCCACCTTCAAATGAGCCAGAATTTACAACTTCACTTCTATGTAAGTCAATTGTCTTTTCTAGAGGAGAGGAATGGACACCATTCAGGGAGGATCAGAGAAGCTTCAGAATGGATTTATGCTCAGCATTTAAAATCTTTAACCCAAAACAAGCCTCGTACACCCAAAGGACTTCCTGCTTACTGCTCTTTAGGGCTCAGATATTTCAAAGACATAAACCAAACCACACAGGTCAGCATTTTTCTAATGTTCCAGACACCATGCTGAGTTCAAACTGACTCAGTTATTCACAGTGAATCATAATAACATTGGAAACAACGCCAAGAGAGTCAGAGAGGCCGGGCGCAGAGGCTCACGCCTATAATCCCAGCACTTTGGGAGGGCGAGGCGGGCGGATCCGTTGAGGTCAGGAGTTCGAGACCAGCCTGGCCAACATGGCAAAACCCTATCTCTACTAAAAAAATACAAAAATTAGGCGTGATGGTGAGCACCTATAAGCCAAGCTACTCAGGAGATTCTCAAGTCTCCGCTGAGGCAGGAGAATCGTTTAAACCCAGGAGGTGGAGGTTGCAGTGAACCAAGATCACACCACTGCACTCCAGCCTGGGCAGCAGAGCAAGACTCCCTCTCGAAAAGAGAGGAAAAAAAAATAGCCGGGCATGGTGGTACCTGTAAGCCAAGCTACTCAGGAGGCTGAAGCACGAGAATCACTTGAACCCAGGGGATGGAGGTTGCAGTGAGCAGAGATCGCGCCTCTGCACTGCAGGCCTGGGCCACAGAGAAAGACCCTATCTCAATAAAAAGGAGAGTCAGAGAAGGAGATTCAGCCTGGTTCTTATTGTGCATCAGAGGTTGTTCATTCATTCGCTCCTATCATTCAGTCACTCAACAAATATCCCTCAGCCACCTGTCAGTTTATGCTGCAGCTCCATTTTAGACAGGGATGCAGCAGTGAACTAAACAGGAACTCAACTTTCCTGGAGCTCACATTTTCATGCAAGAAACAAATCATAAACATGTCAGCAAACAGTCACATTTCAGAAAGTGAAAGGGTTTTGAAGAAGCAATCGAAGATGACGTGATGCATGACGAAGTTGAAGGAGGGGGTCTGTCTTAGGTCGGCTCGTCCATGGACACCGAGGGACCAGGAGCTGGCTTGCTAATATCGAAGGACAGAGTTTCAGGCTGGGAGAACTAAGGGAAAAGCCCAAAGTCGGGAGAAAGCTTGATGCATGCAGTGAACAGAAAGAAGGCCTGGGAGGGAGGCGAGGGAGGCAGGGCTGACGCGTAGAGGCAGTGAGTAACCACACAGAGCAGGACTCCGGAGAAAACCACTTCTGGTTTTGTTGTTGTTGTTGTTGTTGTTTTGAGATGGAATCTTGCTCTGTTGCTCAGACTGGAGTGCAGCGTCATGGTCTCGGCTCACTGCAACCCCTGCCTCCCGGGTTCAAGCAATTCTCCTGCCTCAGCCTTCCAAGTAGCTGGGATTACAGGCGTGCACCACCATGCACGGCTAATTTTTGTATTTTTAGTAGAGACCAGGTTTCACCGTGTTGGTCAGGCTGGTCTTGAACTCCTGACCTCAATTGATCTGCCTACTTCAGCCTCCCAAAGTGCTGGGATTACAGGCATAAGCCACCGCCCCCAGCAGCAAACCACTTTTTTTTTTTTTTTTTTTTTTTTTTGAGACAGAGTCTCACTCTATCGCCCAGGCTGGAGTGCAGTGGCGCGATCTTGGCTCATTGCAACCTCCACCTCCCGGACTCAGGCGATTCTCCTGTCTCAGCCTCCCAAGTAGCTAGGATTACAGGCGCCTGCCACCACGTCCGGCTACAGATGGGATTTCGCCTTGTTGGCCAGGCTGGTCTCGAACTCCCAACCAGGTGATCTGCCTGCCTTGGCCTCCCAACAAACTACCTTTTAAGGACAGCCCCCACCTTCGATCAAGCAGTTGGTGAGATTCTCATTAGATGTCCAGCATTTCTTATTCAGCCTGCTATCTAGTGGCGGAAACATAGAACTACAGGCTGTTTTCAAAAACGGCAAAGGAATTTTCTTGAATGCCTCTAATAACGAAATTGTGCAGAGAAGAAAAATACCGTTAGCTTTCGCCAGAATGTTTGTATGGAACCTGGTCACTCAGGTTGTTTTTCCAAAACCTCTTAGGTTCAAAGTCAGTACGATTTTTGAACACACCGGTCATCTGTCATGTGCGGGGATATACGCCCTTGCAGACTTGCTTCTGCACTTTGAGAGAATGACCACGCCTCAAGCCTGGGCTTCCCTGGAAGACAGCCTGAGATGCAGCCTCAGGAGCAGGAGTGAGGATGAGGGAGTGAAACTGGGGAGGAAGGAGAGCAGGTGAAAGAGAAGTTCCAGAGCTGGTGGCCACTGCGGGTGCCCGGGGCCGGACTCCCTGGGTCCTTTGGAGGAGCCTTGTCGAATGCATCTCAGAGCTGTCTGCTTGGGCACAAGACGGGGTAGGCAGGGGGAAGCTATCCCTCGGTCCCATCCTCCCTCCACGTGCAGGGTTCCTTGAGCATAGCTGCCAGCTCCTGGGTTAGCCCAGGGCCAGGGCTGAGCAGGTTTCCAGGCATCCCCACTATGGAGTCAGAGGCTGAGTTCTGGCAAGTTGTCTTGGTGAACTGAGGGCACTGCCCGCATGGGCAGACCTGAACAGAGACGGCCAACTCAGGGGCACTGACCTGGACAGATGCCTTGCACACGCACTGGAATTGTTCCCAAGGCAGAACTGGTCTGGGAACCACGAATGGGGCACTTCCCAGAGCGCTGGATCCAGACACCCTCCCCTCGTTCATCTGGTTCTTCCAGGGACCAGTGTTTGCCCCCGTGAGTTCCAGAGCCGGCGTTTCCACAGCTGCTTGCTGTGCTGGAGGAGATTTTCATTCTGAGCCTTGGACCAGGTTGGGGCGGGTCAGACCCTGAGCCTACAGGAGGCTGAGATCACCAACAGGCACCCTCTGGCTGTGTGTGGCGTTCGGGGCACCCTGCTCAGCTTGGAGGGTATTTTCTTCAATTGACCTCATAGCTCAGTGTCCTCACTAGGGCGCTGCAGGACCAGATTTCCACTGACCTCGTGGCTTACACAGCTGGAATTTCTGCTCCCTGTTCTGGAGGCCAGAGTCTGAAATCGCGGTGTTGGCAGGTCTGGCTCCCTCCAGAGGCTCTGTGGTAGGAGCCTCCTTGCCTCTTCCATCTCCTGGTGGCTTCCAGCATCCCTTGGCTTGTGGCGGCATTGCTCCCATCTCTGCCTCTGTCTTCACGTGGCCTCCTCTCTGTGGCTGTGTCCTTTCCTGTCTTTTAAAAGGACACTTATCATTGGATTTTGGGTCCACTCAATTCCCAGTGATCTCATCTCCATTCTCTTTATTTTTTATTTTTATTTTTTTCTTCGAGATGGAGCCTTGATCTTTGCTCACTGCAACCTCCGTCTCCTGGGTTCAAGCATTTATGCTCCCTGTTCTGGAGGCCAGAGTCTGAAATCACAGTGTTGGCAGGTCTGGCTCTCTCCAGAGGCTCTATCTATGTTAGGAGCCCTTCTTACCTCTTCCATCTCCTGGTGGCTTCCAGTATCCCTTGGCTTGTGGCAGCATTGCCACCACTCAGCCTCCTGAGTAGCTGGGATTACAGGCACCCACCACCACGCCCAGCTAATTTTTGCATTTTTAGTAGAGACAGGGTTTCACCATGTTGGCCAGGATGGTCCTGAACTCCTGACCTCAGGTGATCCACCCACCTCAACGTCCAAAGTGCTGGTATTACAGGTGTGAGCCACTGTGCCCAGTCCTCATCTTCGTTCTTCATGATACCTGCAAAGGTCCTGTTTCGGAATGAGACCACATTCTGAAGATCGGAGTGGGCATGAATTTTGGGGGAACGCTAGTCACACCACTAAACACAACATTGGAGAAAGAATCACGTGATTTTTTTAATCCAGACTTCTGGCCAGGTGCAGTGGCTCACACCTGTAATCCCTGCACTTTGGGAGGCCGAGGCGAGTGGATCACCTAAGATTGGGAGTTTGAGACCAGCCTGGCCAACATGGTGCAACCCCATCTCTACTAAAATTACAAAAATTAACCGGGCGTGGTGGTGGGTGCCAATAATTCCAGCTACTCAAGAGGCTTAGGTACGAGAGTCACTTGAGCCCGGGAGGCGGAGGTTGCAGTGAGCCGAGACTATGCCACTGTACTCCAGCCTGGGGGATAGCGTGAGACTCTGTCTCAAAAAAGAAAAAGAAAACAAAGAAAATCCAGACTTCCAAAGCATCAGAAAATTGGTCAAGATTGGATTCTAGGTCCTAGGCTGTCTCCTTTGGAAGGGGCATCTCTTCTGATTTGTTGCAGTTCTGGCCTCTCAGAGTAGGCACAACTATACCCTCTTCCTGGCTGGTTAGTGAATTGGCATCACCCACCCGGGCTGGGCAGGGTCTGAGTGTCTGGTCATTGATGTGAGAGAAGTTAATAGTTGGCGGAAAGTGCTGAGTAAGCTGCTGGCTTCATTATGACCGTTCAAAGTGAAACAAAATTGCTGTGCTTTGAAAAGTCCAGCATCAGGGGAAAATAGACCCTTTCCTTCAGAACCTTTATAATGGTATGTCACAGGTTAGAACAGAACACCTCCATGAATTTCTGTCTTGTGCAGACAATTCACATTACAGCAATTTATATCATTCCAATTAAGTAAAACCATTACTTCCTTTACTCATTAGTTCAGGTGGCTCTTACCTTGTTGAGAGAAGTTCATCCAAGACACAGAGACTTTATGTGATCTAACCTTACCCGCAGTAAAAAGAGGGTCTGTCTGCTGTTGCATGTAACCCTTTGAAGGTTCATCAGTACTGGAGAGATAGCTTTATATATATGGCTAGAAGCATCAGAAATCCAACACAGTCTGGCTTAAGCATGATAGGAAACTAAATGGTGCAAATAAATAAAAGCCTACACATGGATTCCAGGTATGGGTGGATCCAGCAGCTCACGTCATGGTACCAGCACTCTGTCTCTTCCCATCTTCTGGGTATGATTTTATCTGCTGACCTCACTCTCAGTTTATCCTGCAAGGCTGCAAGAGCTTCTGGTCACCAGGAACTCCATGCTTTTATTCTACCAACATTGAGCCCTGTGAAAACCAGGTTTCTCCTTCCCACAAGTTCCAATAAGAGTCTTAGAATTGATCTCATTGGTTCTAACTGGAAGGGTTACAGACACATGCTCATCACCACAGCCAGGAATGTGCGAACCTCCCGCTGGCCAGGACTGGTTCACATCACAGCCCTGGAAAGCAGATCAGGACCAGCTCTCCCAAACCACATGGATAAAGACTGGGGGACTGTGGCTCCCCAAGGAAATTCTGGGATATGTTTTGTTTTGTTTCTAGGGATGGGGTCTTGCTCTGTTGCCCAGGTTGGAGTGCAGTGGTGCAATCGTGGCTCACTGTAACCTCAACCTCTCAGGTGCAAGCAATCCTCCCACTTCAGCCTCCAGAGTAGCTGGCACCACAGGCATGCATCACCATGCCCAGCTAATTTTTTTATTTTTATTCTTATTTTTGTGGAAACGGGGTCTCACTATGTTGTCAAGGCTGTCTTTGAACTCCTGGACTCAAGCAATTGTCTCGCCTCCACCTCCCGAAGTGCTAGGATTACAGGTGTGAGTCATTGCACCCTGCCTTGGGATGGTGTTCCCAAAGTAAGAGGAAGGAAACTTCAACAGATTAACAGATGTCTGCTAGTGTTACCCATTTATATGGTCTGGCTGTGTCCTCAGCCAAATCCCATCTTGAATTGTAGCTCCCATAATGCCCACGTGTCATGGGAGGGGCTCTGTGGGAGGTAATTGAGTCATGGGGGCAGGTGTTTCCCATGCTGTTCTCGTGGTAGTGAATAAGTCTCACGAGATCTGATGGTTTTATAAAGCGCAGTTCCCCTGCACACACGCTCTTGCCTGCCACCATGAAAGATGTGCCTTTGCTCCTCCTTCACCTTCTGCCATGATTGTGAGGCTTCCCCAGCCACGCGGAACTGTGAGTCCATTAAACCTCCTTCCTTTATAAATTACCCGGTCTCAGGGATGTCTTTATTAGCAGCGTGAGAACAGACTAATCCATCAGTTCCATTAAACCTCCTTTCCTTTATAAATTACCCGGTCTCAGGGATGTCTTTATTAGCAGCGTGAGAACAGACTAATCCATCAGTTTTACCTATTTGGACTTTTGTCTGGATCTCAGGCTTTCATCCAAGTCCAAAGCCCTCAACAACCAAGCTCCCAGCACTCTGGGGAGTAGTTTACCAACGCAACACACAACTCTGCCTGCATTGCCTTATCTCACCACCCATAGGTGGTCCCTGATCCAGGGAATGGTTTATGCTCGGCAGTTTCACCTTGTCGTGAATTTCAGGCAGGGCCACTTTGCCAGAGGGTTGGTGTGATGGTGGCTTTTGAAGGGAGGACCAACCAGATCTTGCCCAGAGATAGTCACAAGCTGATGCGGGGCACAAACCTCAGACCCTCAGACGGTGGCGTGTGAGCTGGGCCATCAGAGGGGACCATGCAAAGAGGTGGTACAAGAAAGGGAACCCAGGGCCCACCTGGAATGCAGCGTTTCCAAATCAGACCCATCCGTGCCACTGTCATTGTTGCTATGTCCACACGTATGAGTTTCCTGGGGCTTCCCTAATAAAGTACTGCCAGCCTCATGGCTCAATATGACAGAAACTCCATCTGTTCTGGAGGCAGACACGACTAAATTCTTATTACACAGACAAGGTAACACGCACAGAGATATACAGCCCCTTCCCTGCATTGCTCATTTAGGAAGCAGGAGAGTGGAGGTTTGACTGGAGAGAGTCTGCTCTGAAGACCATGTTTCTTCTTTTTTTCACTCTATGTATCATTTGTATTCACTTTTAAAGTATATATTTAAGACATACAACATGATGTTTTGATTACTACTGTCAAGCATATTAGCATACCCATTATCTCAAATAGTTACCTTTTTTTGAGTATAGTAAAAGCACCTAAAATCTACTGTCATCCCATTTTCACCACAGAAAACACTATTATTGGCTGGGCGCAGTGGCTTATGCCTGTAATCCCAGCATTTTGGAGGCTGAAACGGGTGGATCGCCTGAGGTCAGGAGTTCAAGACCAGCCTGGCCAACATGGTGAAACCCCGTCTCTACTAAAAAGACAAAAATTAGCCAGGCATGGTGGCACACACCTTTAGTCCCAGCTACTCAGGAGGCTGAGGCAAGAGAATCACTTGAGCCTGGGAGGCGGAGGTTGCAGTGAGCCGAGATCACACCACTGCACTCCAGCCTGGGCGACAGAGCGAGACTCTGTCTCAAAAATAATAATAACAAAGAGAAACATACCAAAGATGAAAAATAATTGTAACATTAAATACCATGAAAACAGCTAAACTCAGTTGCCTGCCTATTTCGAAATAGCTAAAAGACAAGACTTGAAATGTTCCCAATACAAAGAAATGACGATGGAGATCCTAAACACCCTGATGTAATCACTACACATTGTCTGCATGCATTGAAAGATCCCGTGTATTCCATAAACATGCATAATTATTAGGTATCAGTTAAACATTTTTAGAGAAATTAGCCAGTGTTGAGGAGGTGTTAAACTATACATGTACCTGAGTGAGACTTGCTCCTTGATTTCCAAAACATGATTGAAAAGAAGCTTTCTCATTATCTGGGTGGATGTTATTTCATGCCACAGATGTGCAGCTGTAAATCATTTCCCGACGGTGGTGGCGTGCATCCCACCTGTGTGGAAACTGGAATCAGGCTTCATCTGGCTTCTAGTAGCCAGTGATTAGGGCTGTGATGGAGGGTGGGGTGCTGTCTGTGAGTCCTCATTCCAGAGGTTATAAAAATGAAGACGGGCAACCTCCTTCCAGCCAAGCTGGGTTGGCAGGCCCATATATCAGGGCCGGCTCAGCTGTGTCCTCGGGGACTTTTCAGGGCCTCAGGAAGAAGGGATCCTCACTGACCCTGGAGTGGGGTGGCTGAGGTCAGTCCTCAGCCCTCAGCCGCAGTCCCTCCAATGCCAGATGCTGGAGCCTGTATAAAGACCCCCCTTTCGTCTCCCGATTCTGCAGCGAGTGTAGGACCTGCCAGTGGCGCAACCTGGCAACCGCCTCTTCATGTGCATACATACACATGCATGCACAGGCTTACACACATTTGTACACACACCACACACACAGCATGCGTAACAAACACATTTGCATACAAACAACACGCACTCCTCCCTCCAAGGGTCAGTTTTATTCTCTGGCTACTTCTTTTTGTTTTGTTTTGAGACTGAGTCTCGCTCTGTCCCCCAGGCTGGAATGTAGTGATGCGATCTCGGCTCACTGCAACCTCCGCCTCCCAGGTTCAAGCAATTCTCCCACCTCAGCCTCCCGAGTAGCCAGGATTACAGGTGCGTGCCACTATACCTGGCTAATTTTTGTATTTTTAGTAGAAACCGGGTTTCACCTGTTGGCCAGGTTGGTCTCGACCTCAAGTGGACTCCTGACCTCAAGTGATCCACCCACCTCGGCCTCCCAAAGTGCTGGGATTACAGGCGTGAGTCACCTCTCCTGGTCAATTTTCTGGCTACTTTCATGTTTCTCCTCCAGAAGTCATGCCCAGAGCTTGGACAGGAGGGATCACAATCACTCCTCTCACATCATTTAGAAAGCACTGTAGGTGCAAGAGTAAAGGAAGTGAAGATGCGTAGACTGGACTGAACTTCAGTTCATCGCCATCGATGACGTCCCCTTCCCTCCAATCATTAACACCCTTTGGGCTTTGCAGGCACATTCTCGACTAATGGACAGCCCCTTCTTATTGAGTTACACAAGTTATACAAAACTTCATACTTTAAAAATCATATAAAACATAGACATCGCGTAAAGAGGAATAATATGAGAATTTTATATATATATATATATATATATATATATATATATATATATATTTTTTTTTTTTTTTAAGACAGAGTCTTGCCCTTGTTGCCCAGGCTGGAGTGGAATGGCACAAGTCTCAGCTCACTGCAACCTCTGCCTCCCGGGTTCAAGCGATTCTCCTGCCTCAGCCTCCCAAGTAGCTGGAATTACAGGCACCTGTCACTATGCCTGGCTAATTTTTTGTATTTTTAGTACAGACAGGGTTTCACCATATTGGCCAGGCTGGTCTGGAACTCCTGACCCCAGGTGATCCGCCTGCCTTGACCTCCCAAAGTGCTGGGATTATAGGCGTGAGCCACCATGCCTGGCTGTATGTCTTCTTTTAAGATTTACTTTGATATTTCACCCGTGAGATTCAGCCCTGTTGATGGACTTAGCTGTCGTCCGTTCATTTTCACTTTAATTCGATACTCTGTTATAGGAAGGTACGTAATTTCATGATCCCTTCTCCAGTGACTGGGTGTTTGGGTTGTTCCAGTTTTTTGCTACAGCAAACAGGGCTGCATGTGAAGAGTCTGAGTCGGGTCTCAGGTATGTTTCTCTCCAGCAGGGGAATCGGTGGACCGTCTTCCCTTTTTTAGCTGGTGAACACCTCATCAGCTTCTAAGACACTATATAAAAGCTACCTCTTCTGAGAAGTTTTTGGATCACGTCCCTGTCCCTTGGACCTCTTCCCTCTGCCCTGGGCTAGTGGCAAGGACTTGGGCTCAAAGAACAAACCATGGCCCCGGGCAGTGTCCCAAGAGTGTTCTGAGTATAAGCCACATCTCTCCAAGTGGACTTAAACCTCCCAAATTAACTCACAAAACATAAATGTTAAGAACTTGGCCTCTAGAGCTAGACTGCCTAAGTTCAAATCCCGTACTCCCAATGGTTAACTTGCACCTGGAGGACGTCACCTAAGACAATGATGATGGTCGCTTCCTTCCCAAGTCACTGAGGTTTAAACAAATTGCCACATGCCGCATGCTTAGACTGGGGCCTGGCACATTATATGTGCTACACATTTGCTATCTGCCTCTCACAGTCCATGCGCAAGTCACAATAATCCTATTGCCTTCATCTTCAAAGTAAGCCACAAATCTGACCAAGCCTTCACCACAATTTCCATCCCAGTCACACCTTCTTCATGCAGCACCTGGACCCTTTCTTACAAGAGCCTCTGACCTCAATCCCAAGATTCTACACTTGACCTGTAGAGCCTATTCTCCACCCAGCCAAGAAGACAATCCTTTTTTTAAAAAAAAAATTCATTAGTTAATTCTTATTGCATGTATTTAAGATGTACAACATGCTATGTTGATGCACATGTACACGGTGAAATGGTTTTACTACAGGAAAGCAAAAGAACGTTCCCATCACCCTCCATAGGTACCTCCTTTTTCTTTGTTCTTTTAATTAGAGTCAGGATCTCACTCTGTCACCCAGGTTGGAGTGCAGTGGATCATGGCTGACTCACAGTGGATCATGGCTTGACCTCCCAGCCTCGAGCGATCCTCCCACCTTAGCCTCCCGAGTAGCTGGGACCACAGGTGCATGCCACCATGCCCAGCTAATTTTTTATTTTTTGTAAGAGAATCTCACTATGTTGCCAAGTCTGGTTTCAAACTCCTGGGCTCAAGTGGTCCTCCCACCTTGACCTCCCACCATGCCCAACTATTTTTTTTTTTTTAAGTTTTTGTAGGGACAACGTCTTGCCATGTTGGCTAGGCTGGTCTGGAACCCCTTGACTCAAGATATCCTCCTGTCTCAGCCTCCCAAAGTGCTGAGACAGCATGAACCATAGTGCTGGCCCAGAAATCCCTCTTGTGTGTGTGCTAAGAGCACCTAAAATCTACCCTTAGCTAATTTTCAATTTAGGATACAGTGTCACTGACTGCAGTCCTACCGTTGTGCCTCCATCTCTGGACTTATTCCCCCTTCAAAACTGCAACCTTTTTTTTTTTTTTTTTTTTTTTTGAGATGGAGTCTCACTCTATTTCCCAGGCTAGAGTGCAGTAGCACCATCTTGGCTCACTGCAACCTCCACTTCCCGGGTTCAAGTGATTCTCCTGCCTCAGCATCCTGGGTAGCTGGGATTTCAGGCACCTGCCACCATGTCACCTAATTTTTGTATTTTTAGTAGAGATGGCGTTTTGCCATGTTGACCAGGCTGGTCTGGAACTCCTGACCTCAGGTGATCTGCCACCCTGGCCTCCCAAAGTGCTAGGATTATAGATGTGAACCACAACGTCCAGCCATAACTGCAACTCTGTTGTCTTTGTCCTGCACCTCCCTAACTCCTCCCCTCCCTGCCCTGGTAACCTCACTCTGTTTCTCCCTATTTACTTTTTATGTTTTTATTATGTTATTTTTTTTGAGACGGAGGCCCGCTCTGTCGCCCAGGCTGGAGTGCACTGGTGTGATCTCTGTTAACTGCAGCCTCCGCCTCCAGGGTTCAAGCAATTCTCCTGCCTTAGCCTCCCGAGTAGCTGGGACTACAGATATGTGCCAGCACGCCCAGCTAATTTTTGTATTTTTAGTAGAGAAGGGGTTTCACTATGTTGGCCAGGCTGATTGTGAACTCCTGACCTCAGCCGATGTGCCCACCTTGGCATCTCAAAGTGCTGGGATTACAGGTGTGAGCCATCCACCGCGCCCAGCCTGTTGAGTTTTTAAAGATTCCGCAGGTAGGTGAAATGGTGCTGCATGTTTCTTCCCGCGCCTGGCTTATTTCACTTAACATTGTGCCTTCCACTGCATCATCTGTCATCACTGGAGACACACTTGCTTTCTGATGCCATGGGATTCTGTATTCGCCATTAGAATGTGAGCACCAGGATTTTGCTCTGTTCTGCGTTGCATCCGTGGCACAGGGCAGGTGCTTAATAAATATTTGCCCATGTGAATGAATGGACAGATAAGATCCAGATCTTATACACTGTCTGTATTAGTTAGCTATTGCTGTGAAATGTGTAACAAACAACCCTAACGTATCAGCAGTTCACGGGGACACATGTTTAAGGGTCTGGGAGTCTGCCGGGAGGCTCCCCTTCGGCTGGTGATCAAGTTCAGGTTGGTTCGAACTGTCTCTCTTCCCAGAACTCGGGGTGAAGGAGTTGCAGACAGCCCCAGGATGCATTCTTCTCACTTTGCAGGGCGGGGGCCCAGGAGACCATGCCAACCACGTGGGCCTGTGGAAAGCCTTTGCTTGGAACCTCTGTATGTCCAGTTGGCCAAAGCAGTCAGGGCTCGTGGCTGAGCTTCATATCATGGGTTGAGAAAATATACCGCCCTCCCGGGAAAGCAATAGCATGGGTGAGGAGGGATGGAAGGGTTTCGAATACGCAGAGACTGCCCGTACTGTTGATCTAGTGGTACCGTCAGCCCTGGGGGAGGAGGGATGAAAGGGTTTCGAATACGCAGCGACTACACCGTACTGTTGACCTAGTGGTACCGCCAGCCCTGGGTGAGGAGGGATGGAAGGGTTTTGAATACGCAGCGACTGCACCGTACTGTTGATCTAGTGGTACCGCCAGCCCTGGAACTGTCACAATTCATGGGGAGAAAGAACCCAGGCTGGCCCCTGTCACTGCAGCAGTGAACTGGGGGAGAGGAAGAAGAGGTGAGAGAGCCAGAGGTGCGACTGGCTCACGCGGGGATTTGTTCTGGAATGTGATTCTTTTTCTTTTGAGACAGAGTCTTGCCCTGTCGCCTGGGCTGGAATGCAGTGGCGTGATCTCGGCTCACTGAAGCCTCCTCCTCCTCAAATAAAACATTTGAAAAACTATTAAAAAGAAAACCTACTTGTGTACATTATAGAAAAAAATGTTAAATTCTTTATGTTAACTAAAATATTTTGGCCGGGTGTGGTGGCTCATGCCTGTAATCCTAGGACTTTGGGAGGCTGATGCGGATGGATCACTTGAGATCAAGAGTTCGAGACCAGCCTGGCTAATATGGTGAAACCCTGTCTCTACTAATAATACAAAAATTAGCCAGGTGTGGTGAATCGTGCCTTTAATCCTAGTTACTTAGGAGGCTGAAGCAGGATTCGCTTGAATCCAGGAGGCAGAAGTTGCAGTGAGCTGAGATGTGCCACTGCACTCCAGCCTGGACGACAGAGCAAGACTCAGTCTCAAAAAAATTTTTAAAAATATTAATTTAAAATAACAGACCAGGCATGGTGGCTCATGCCTGTAATCCTAGCGCTTTGAGAGGCTGAGGCAGGCAGATCACTTGAGGTCAGGAATTCGAGACCAGCCTGGTCAACATGGTGAAACCCCATCTCTATTAAAAACACAAAAATTAGCTGAGTTTGGTGGCATATGCCTGTAATTCCAGCTGCTCAGGACGCTGAGGCAGGAGAATCACTTGAACTCAGGAGGTGGAGGCTGCAGTGAGCCAAGATCGCACCACTGCACTCCAGCCTGGACAACAGAGCCAGGCCCTTCCTGTCTCAAAATAAATAAATTAAATAAATAAATAATAAAAAGGCTAATTATGCTTACTGCAGATTCACACACTTTCATTATTTTCTTAGTCATATATGCCTCTAATATTATACCAGTGTTATTTTTCTAGAGAATACATTTTTTTCAATGTAATCTAATATTAGCTCAGAACAAGAGCTGCTACATAAAGTTTCTTTCACTAACTTTAAAAATATTTAAATTAATAATAAAATATTCAGCCCAAATATTTTCACAGGAAAGGTTCTTTTTGCCTCTATTCAGGGAACCTTTCTTTGACAAATATTTTTACAATACAGAACCTATCAAACAAATTACCTCTACTTAAGATTTCTTGATACATTTTAGCAAATTTAGATCCAGCTGAATGGTAAGCTTTCTCAATTATACTTCATTCTGACACAGAATATAAATTTATATAATTAAATATAGGAACTCTATCAAAAGATTCTTCCTCCAGGTCAGGATATTTCAAAACACAATCCCATGATTTCAAAATTAGATCTCGCTGCAGTTTTATACCCTCATCCTTCAGTTTTGTTCCTCCGGTCCTTCTGCAGGGTTAAAATTCGATGTTTTTCTGCTTTCCAGCTTTTTTTTTCTCAAGGATTGTTATTTGTTAAAAGCTCCAAAAAGCTAAGGTTTGTGACGTGTCATTGTCTGAATACTCTGATGAAAGATTTCCATCTGATTGTGAGCAGAATGCAATTCTAATCTCAAGCTTTTACAAAACAGTTCTCTATCATTGTAGGACACTTAGGTGGATTTACAAAGTAGCTCTTCAAAGACTCAAACGGTCTGGAATCTGATTGAATCATAGCACCAAACAGAAACTGATCACTGGTTTGAAAGTTGTTATTTATCCACCTCAACTTTATTGAAACATTTTGAGGCCCACTTACTCTGCATGTATAGAAATAGACCTAAGCAGGGTGCAGTGGCTCCTGCTTGTAATCCCAGCACTTTGGGAGGCCAAGGCAGGAGGATCACTTGAGCCCAGGAGTTTGTGATCAGCCTGGGCAACATAGTGAGACCTCATCTCTATTAATAAAGTAAAATATTATTTTTAAAATATATACGTCTTTAAAAAAAGAAATATATCTTTTACAGCTAGAACTTTCTATTTGTTATCTATTATTGTGTAACAAACAACCCCCAAATTTAGCAGCTTAAAATACACATTCATTGTATCACAGTTTCTGTGGGTTAGGAATCTAGGGAAAGCTCAGCTGGGTTCTCTGGCTTAGGGTCTCTCACAGGTGGCGATTGAGATATTGGCTGAGTCTGCCACCAGGTTCAATGGTGGGGAAGATCCGCTTTCAAGTTCACTCACAGAGCTGTCGGTAAAACCCAGAGTCTCCCTGGCCGGTGACTGAAGACTCCGACCCCTCCATGGGGTTTTCTCAACATGGCAGCTTGCTTTCCCCAGAGCGAGAGATTGGAAGGAGAGAACCCAAGGAGTACTCAGAGAGCCTGTGCAACATGGAAGCCAGAGACTGACTGGAACCGATTTCAGAAGGCATAGCCCATCACTTTTGCTAGATTTGATTGTTAGAAGCAAGTCACTCCATCCAGCCCGTAATCAAGACGAGCAAATCTCACAAGGGCATGGACACAGGGGGTGGGGGCCATTGGGGTCCACCTTAGAAGTCGGTCGGTCACAGCTTTGACTTGCTAGACCGTTGCAACTCGACTGGACACAATTATGAACCATACAGGCACCTCGATCAAACCTGCTAAGATCTGTTCTGTAAGGGTTTGCAACATCATTTCAAAGAACAAACATTATATATGGTTATTGTGTAACAACGTATTTTGAAATAGGTACACATTGTGAAATGGAATCGGAGTCTTCAGTCACTGGCAAATTGGGCAATTAACATATGCATGACCTTGATCTCACATACTTAGCATTTTGTGGTGAGAAGACAAAATCTCTCTTAGCAATTTTCAATAATATAATACATCGTTAACTCTAGTCACATGTTGTACAATAGATCTCTTGAACTTCTTCCTCCTATCCTCCTATCTAACTGAAACTTTTTTATTTTTTGAGGAAGGGTCTCATTCTCACCCGGGCTGGGGTACAGTGGTGCAATCATGGCTCACTGACACCTTGAACTACTGGGCTCTGACAGTCGTCTTGCCTCAGCCTCCTGAGTAGCTGGGACTGCAGGTGCATGCCACCATGCCCAGCTAATTAAAAAATTTTTTTTGTGAAGATGGGGGTCTCTCCATGTTGCCATGGCTGGTCTCGAACTCCTGAGCTCAAACAATTCTTCCACCTCCTGCGATTACAGGCCACTGGGCTAACTGAAGCTGTATAGAAATATATCTAAGCTGGGTGTGGTGGCTCATGGTTTTAATCCCAGCAAACCTGGGCAACATGGAGAGACCCCCATATTGCTGGCACTATAGGCACCCACCACCATGCCCAGCTACTTTTTTGCAGAGATAGAGTTTCACTATGTTGGCCAGGCTGATCTTGAACTCCTGACCTCAAGTGATCTGCCCACCTCAACCTCCCAAAGTGCTGGGATGACAGGTGTGAGCCCCCGTGCTCAGCCTTTTTTCCCTTCTTAAAAATCAGGCCAGGACTTTGACTGCAGGTCCTGGGTTGCCTCAGGACTTGAAGTTCCTGCCAGCAGCTTGTCTCTCTCTGGCACCAGAATGTTTCAGTCCAGCAAAGGGATGTTCCCTCTCCCCAGAGCAGTGGGTGCATTATGGCTGCGTTGTTGTGTTTTGTTTTTGTGTCGTCTAAATATTGACTCTCTAGAAGCAGCAGATGCTAGAACAACTTTCTTTCCAATCACTTCAGACTAAGGAAGCTCCTGGAAAAAGAGCACATATTTTGTTGAAGTGCGTTGAGAGTGAAAAGGAGAGGGGAGGGGAAGGGAGGGGAGGATGAGCTTTAGCTGGAGGACGTCTTTGTCAGACTGGCAATTCCCAGAGGTCCCAAAGCCTGGGAGATGAGGCTGGACAAATTTCAAACACATATGAGGGGCTCATACACCTCTGGGACCAGCCTTTTTCATTCAGGTGGCTTTGAATAAATTGGGAAGAAAATGGAATAATCAGAGGAAAAGCCTCAGCAGGCAAAGTTGCTCTCAGAGAAGTGACAAAACAGCGCACACACACAAAACCTCCAATGCTGACAGAGGACGGGCTGCAGCAGGGCTGCCAGCATTCGTGAACACTTCATTGGTGCAAGATTTTTATGGGCAAGAGTGTGTTTAACTGTTATGGCTGTGTGACGTGGATATTGTAACCTCTAGTGTTTATACGCAATCCTAGGGGTCAGAAGTATCTATTTCAGGAAACCAAAGAAGATATTTGAGTGCAGATAAATTTACATAACCTTTATTCATTCAGTAAATATTTGCCCAGTCCCTATGATGTGCTAGGCATTGTGGAAGGTGCAGGAAAGAACACAGTTTCCAATTCTGCTTTCATGGAGCTTAAAATCTAGTCGGAGGCTGAGGGAGGGGAGCTGGAGAGACGATGAACCAGTAAAGAGGTAAAACGAGACAATGTCACAGAGAGATTAGTGCTGCGTGGGAGCCTAAAAAGGCGCCATGATGGTGGTGGAGGAGCAACTCCCTTAGATTGGGGAAGCTTCAGAGGAGAGGGGAATGGGAGTTGAGAAATGGCGAGAACCCACAAAACTGACCCCCATTTGCCCTTCCTTGGGGGAAGAGTCCACCAGGCAGATAGAAGAACAAAGGTCTTCTATCAGATCTGTTTGAAGGATACAAAGAAAGCAAATGTGGTTTAGTAAGCAAAGGGGATGTGGTAAATGTTGGGAGGACGGAGGCAAGCTTGTAATCCCAGCACTTCAGGAGGCTGAGGCGGGTGGATGGCTTGAGCCCAGGAGTTCATGGAGGCTGAGGTGAGATGATGGCTTCTGTTTGGGAGGTGCAGGCTGCAGTGAGCCATCATCATGCCACTGCACTCCGCCTGGGCTACAGAGAGACCTTGTCTCAAAAAAAAAAAAAAAGATAAAATAAAATAGAATCTGCATGGAAACGTACTGGCCCATATCACTTTTATGAGATGAAACTCAGCCCCATGGACACACCTCATTACAAGGGAGCCAGAACGTGCTATTTGTATGCACATGTGGTGGGTTAAAGATGGCAGCAAATCCTTTGACACTCCCATTGCAAGGGATCTGTTTCCCTTCACCTTGGATCTGGGCCGGCCCGTGTTTGTGTTGACCAGTGGGGTACAGTGGAAGGGACGCTCTGCTTTTTCTGAGGTCAGCATGAACAGGAAAGACAGCCTCTGGCTTGACCTTATTGGAGCCCTAAACCTCTATAGAAGAAGCCCAGCTGCTCTGTGGTTGCCATGTTGTAAGGAAGCTGAGGGAGTGGGAGATGCTCGCTTAGACCGAGCAGGTTCTGCCCCCACCGTCTAAGCCATCTCAGCAGTGCCTTGTTTGAAGGACTGACCCACAGACACATGAGGTATGATCATAATAAATGGTTGTTCAAGGCCACTGAGGTTTGGTATGGTTTGTTAGGCAGCAACAGGTAACTGAGACAACAAGGAAGGAGAAGATGCTGACGGTGGCAGGCATCACCAGTCTCCATTCCATTTCATGTTTCCTCTGCCTCAGATGGCACGTGTGCAGGAAGCACTGCGATGGCCAAGTGTGGCAGCTCACTCCTGCAGTTCCAGCACTTTGGGAGGCCATGGTGGGAGGATCACCTGAGCCCAGGAGTTCTAGACCACTCTGGGCAACATAGTCAGACCCCATCTGTATACAAAGTGTACAAATTAGCCAGGTGTGGTGGCATGCACCTGTAGTCCCAGCTACTCGGGAGACTGAGGTGGGAGGATTACTGGAGCCCAGGAGTTTGAGACCAGCCTGGGCAACTAAGTGAGATCCCCATTTCTACCAAAAATTTTAAAAATAGCTGGATGTGGTGGTGCACACCTGTAGTCCCCGCTACCCAGGAGCTGTGGTAGGAGGATCACCTGAGCCCGGAGGTCAAAGCTGCAGTGAGCTATGATCACACCACTGCACTCCAGCCTGGGAGTCAGAGTAAGGCCTTGTCTCTATTTAAAAAGAAGAAGAAGGAAAAGGAAAAAAAAAATTGCAACCTCTTTGTCCCTGCACTGAAGCTACTAGCTGCTACTTTCCCCTGATTTTTCTCCATAGCACTTACCACCTTGCACATACCATATAAGGTGTTATAGGGTTTGTTAATTTAGCAACCATCTCACCCCACTGGTGGATTTGAGAGTGTGGACTTAGGAATGCAATCCGCGGCCAAGGGGGCTTCCTACGTCCTCCCCTCAGCTGGAATTCTCTGGCAGGCCCTTGTCGGAGTAGTGTGGCTCTGCAGCTCAGACCCGTTTTCCCAAGCAGCAGCAGGGGAATCCTCTGCAGATGGTGTGGGAGGAGGGCAGGGAGAGAATGGGCGCTCCCTTCCTTGCTTTCTGTCCCAGAGTTAGACATCCTGACATTAGAAGCCCAGGAGGAAACTCGGGAAGAGGAAGAAAATGGTCTTGCAAAAGCTGAATTGTTTGTATTCAACAAATTGAAAAGAAATATTAGAAAAACAAACGAAAAGAGGCATTTCTTTCTTTTCACTTCTGGGATTTATTCTTCCTGTGACTCCCCGTGGCCTGGTCTTTCTCTCGGTGATCTGGATGCATCCCAGCCATCTCTGTGGCTAAGCAATTTTACAAGCAGTTTACAGCTATCCATCTTAGTTTCTTCCAAAGAGAGCTGTTTTGCAAGCACAGCTGTTAGTGGCAGGTCCCCCATCTTGAGAAGACAACCAGAGAAAAGTAGTGGTTTGATTTAGTTGAGGCAGTACCGGGCGGTGGGGAGTCTGCGGTAAGGTGGAGACGGAGCCATCCCTCTCAGTCGGAGACCGGCTGCTGCGCCCCGGGGGACGGCCTATGTCAGCAGAACCACTGCTCTTTAATGAATTCTGAGCCGAGGGACATGTCTACAGGTTTGTAAACAGATTATTGCTGTGTCGAAGACAGCTTTGATGATTTCAATCTGGAGACAGATGTCCACACTCAAATAAGAATGTACACTTTGGAGCGGGTTAATCTTTTAGTCTGAGACCCACCTGCAAACCCCAGGCTCTCTCCTGAGCCCTGCTCAGAATTTCGTGAAAGACCTTGGCTCTAACACAAAGCAACTCATTCTCTTTCCTTCATTTTCTCCGTCCTTCCTTCCTTCCTTCCTTCCTTCCTTCCTTCCTTCCTTCCTTCCTTCCTTCTCCTTCCTTCCTTCCTTCCTTCCTTCCTTCCTTCCTTCCTTCCTTCCTTCCTTCCTTCCTTCCTCTCTCCCTCCCTCCCTCCCTTCTTTCCTCTTTCCTTTCCCTTTCTTTTCTTTCTGTTCTCTCTTTTATCCCTCTCTCTCTCCCTTCCTTCCTTCTCCCTCTCTTCTTCCTTCATTCCTTCCTTCCCTTATTTATTTTTCTTTTCTTTGTTATTTCCCTCTCTCTATCCATTCCCTCTCTCTTTTCTCTTGCTCTCTCTTCCCTTTGTCTTCTTTCCTTCAACTTTTCCCTTTTAATTTTGTTCTTTCCTTTCCCTTCATTCCTCCCACCCCGTCTTTCTTCCTAATTAATTATCATCTCCCTACTCCACCCCACCCCACTGGACCTTCTGGAGCAGTGCTCGTCTCTGCTCACCGCTTCTTTCCTCTCCCATCGTGCCATGCACACAGTAGGAGTTCACCACATAGTTGTTAAAACAAGATGTTCAGGCAGCAGCCCTCAGGAAGGTGGGGCACCTTGAGCACAGTGTGCCTGTTTTCTGGCTGAAGGCTTGGGGAGCGTCCAGGGCTTGGGCATCCCTCAGAGGGAGATGCTGTGAGCTCACGGTTATTTACAAAATCCTTGTGTTCCCAGCACCATGCAAAGCACTTGGCATGTCATCTCATCTCATCCTCATAGCAGCCCAGTGGGAAAAGACTTGTTAATATCCCCAAGTTAGGGACAGAGAAACTGGAGCACAGCTGGGTGCAGCAGCTTTCTGAAGGTAGCAAAGCTGATGAGGGGGTAGCCTGGGTTTTGAACTGAGCCGTCAGATTCCAGAGCAGTTTCACTTAGGCACTAGAGAGAGAGAGGGACTCCACACGTAGCCATCAACTTGTAGAAGTATTCATCTTTTCTGCTCGTATTTTGAGACAGGATCTCACCATGTTGCCCAGGCTGGTCTTGAAATCCTGGGCTCAAGTGATCCTTCCACCCTGGCCTTTCTAGTGACTGGGATTACAAGTACATGCCACCGCACCCAGCTCTTTCTGTGTGTGTTTGTAAAATCAACTTTACTGAGATGTAATCTACATATAACCCATTTTAAGAGTTCCATTCCATGTAGTGTGTGTGGTTCTATGCTGTACCTACCGCCTCTCCTGCGTGGTTATGCATGGATTAGTGCGTGTGTATTCCTGTCATAAGGCTTGGGCATTATTATCTCCACATTAAGGATGGGGAAACCGAGGTTCTGAGAAGGTGGGTGACTTGCTCAGGGACATGCCACTGGTAGCAGGGCTAGGGTGCAGACCCAGGTTCCTGTGAACCTAGATTCCATTCCTGTCTCCTTTGATCACCTGCTATTCACCCCATGGGTGAGGGAACTCCCACCCTTGGGTATAAGGATAGCAAATGTGGCACCTGGCACAGAATGGATGAGGTAAACGATGGCTTGTCAGCCACACGTACTCCCCGCAGGTGAGAGGGCATCACATGCCACAGGGGGCCACATGGAGGTTGTCGTTGGAAGCGGACTGTGCTAGCAGGGACTGGGGGCTGGCTCTGTAGTGAAAAGAAGGTGTGGGTCCCCTGGTTCCCACAGGAGGTATTGTTTCTGTAATTCCATGGGGGCAGGGAATGGAACGAAGTCCAGGGCTCAGGACGGGCAGGCATTGTGACTGGTCTCCATGGTAAGGAGGGTGGAGTGGCTGGGGGGCCAGATCTGTGGGAGCAGAGTGGGAAGGGGGGCTTGCAGTCAGGCCATTCCCCCCACAGTTTCCCCAGAGGTCAAGTCAGCCCATAAGCTCGGGTCTTTCTTTTAGAGCTCACACCGCCCTGTCTTGCGGCAGCCGCACCCTCTCACGCTATGCACATAGACGACTGTACTCCTGGAATGCTCAGCCAAGCCCCCTTCTCCTTGACACTTCCACCCAATAACAGTGACTCTGCTGCATTTACTCCATGTCAGGTACAAATCCTGCAACAGCAGCATGGCATGGGGCCCACTTTACAGGAAGAAGCACTAAGCCTCTGGGAGTTCGAGTGTCCTGTCTGTGGACACACAGCAAGGGGCGGGTGGCACTTGCACGCACGTGTGTTCACTGGTTCACTTGAGCCCTGTCTGCCAGCCCTGCTCCCTCCTCCGCTGCAGGTGGCAGCCCACAGGGTGGCATCTGGACACGTCCAGAGCCACAGCCCTGCTGCCTCCAGAGCCTGAATCCCAAACAGCTTTGAAATGGAGTTGTTTCTGCCCAAATCAGATTTTTCAGGTCGGTTGTACACTGAGGACTTGCAAGATGAGGTTAGCTAAAGTGAGAAATGATTGAAACCATCACTCAAGCTTTAAACTGCTGCTTGCTGTGGCATCGGCCACTTCTCCTGGTTGGGGATTTCTTTCTTTCTTTCTTTCTTTCTTCTTTTTTTCTTTTTGAGAGGGAATCTCACTCTGTTGCCCAGGCTGGAGTGCAGTGGTGCAATCTCGGCTCACTACAACCTCTGCCTCCCAGGTTCAAGCGATTCTTGTGCCTCAGCCTCCCAGGTAGCTGGGACTACAGGTGTGCGTGACCACACCCAGCTAATTTTTGTATTTTTTGGTAGAGACAAAGTTTCACGATGTTGCTCAGGCTGGTCTCGAACTCCTGACCTCAAATGATCCGCCCGCCTCGGCCTTCCAAAATGCAGGAATTACAGGCGTGAGCCAGCGCACCCGGCCTGAGGTTCATTTCTACAGAACTCTCTAGAATAAGCCCTGGCCGAGCCTCAAGCCGGGTGTGTGCTGTGCATGTGGGGGTGTGGTGATGGTTCGGCCTCCTCCCTGCACCTGGATGGCGAGAAGCCTGAGGGCAGAGTCTGGCTCTGCTCACGTCTGCCCCCGCAGTGCCCAGCCCAGAACTGGCCACACGGGGCTGCTCCGAAAACGTCCCAATGCAGACGATCAAAGGACTCGTGTGTTAGATGCTCACCAGGCACTGCCCACTAAATCCTCTGCCCTGGGCTAACTCACTGAATCCTGCTGTCAACCCCATGAGATACAGCCTCTTATCATACATGTTTTCAGATAGGGAAACTGAGGCACCAAGTGTCAACACAGCCCTGGCCACTTCCTGGGTCTGAATCACACATTTCCTTTTGGGTGGGATTTCCCTCTGCTTGGAGCTTTCTCTGCATTTCTTCCCCATTTAGGAAGAGGAGCGACCGTTTCCAGCTATCCTGAGTGGGAAAAGGGAAGATGCTGAGAAGCTGGATCACACATCAGCGAAGCCTTGATTTGGGGCTTCTGGCTTCCGGAACTGTAAGGCCACGCACTTCTGTCATTTAAGCCACTCAGTTTGTGATAATTTGTTCTGGCAGCCCTAGGAAACTAACACACAGGACAAAAGCCACGATGTCAGCGGGACTGGTTCCTCCTGGAGGTTCCAGAGGAGGCTCTGCCATTCCCTCTTCCAGCGTCTAGCAGCTGCCGGCATTCCTGGGCTCACAGCACTTCTGCTTCCAGGCTCCATCTCCTCTCTGTCTCTCTGCTGTGCCGTTCATCCCTCTGCCTCCCATGCACGAGTTCTCTTGTGACTACGTCCTCCCGTGTCCCTTGTCTTGGACAATGCAGGATAATCTCCCCAACATGGTCCCTTAACCCAATTACACCTGCAAAGCCCCCTTTTTTTCCCCCCATATAAGGTAACCTATCCGCAGGTTCCAGGATTTAGAGGACAACATCCTTGGGGGCCATTGCGAGCTGGCCACACTCACATCGTGCTGTGATGATTGTGGAGACCACATGCTCTGCACAGCGCAGTCATTAGCAGGACTTCCTGTCTTGCACTGCGTAAGAGTGGAAGCTGCCTTAAGCCCCCAAGGTCAGGGGTTCACCCCCACAGCAGTCTGTTCTCGCCGGTGCACTACGAGCGACCCCTCCTGGTGTTCTTCATTGTATTCAACAACTGTGAAATCCAAGAGGTTCACCTTGAATGGGTTTCTGTAGCAAAGGGCCAGAGTTTCAAATGTCTGGGGTATCAGGGTATACCCCAAGTATCCAACATGAATACACCACATGAGAACAAAACATGGGGAACTTGCAAAATTAATGAATAAAATTTTATGGTTATGAAATAGGGCTATGCACAGTGGCTCACGCCTGTAATCCCAGCACTTTGGGAGGCCTAGGTGGGCGGATTACCTGAGGTCAAGAGTTCGAGACCAGCCTGGCCAACATGGCAAAAACCCATCTCTATTAAAAATACAGGTACTAAAAATAGGCGGGTGTGGTGGCAGGCACCTGTAATCCCAACTACTTGGGAGGCTGAGGCAGGAGAATTGCTTGAACCCAGGAGGCAGAGATTGCAGTGAGCTGAGACTGTGCTGTTGCACTCCAGCTTGGGCAGTGAGAGCAAAACTCCATCTCAAATAAGTAAATAGATAAATAAAAAAATAAAATAGGATTGAGGTCAAATTTAATCTTTTCTCTGAAGGACAGTGGGGCTCAGCTGCTGTCTGGATTCCATGTGAAATGCACTTAGCATACAGTACATTTTTCTTCCTCCAAACACCAGCTATTTCTAAATTCCATCCCTCTCTTAGGCTAACCCCACTCTACTATTCTTACGGCAGGGGAAGCCCTGAGGTTTCCTGTGCCATCAGTGAAGAGGGACAGTTTCTTTCCCATAACAATGACAACTCCATTTCCAATGTCTAATTTCTTTGATTGTCATCACCACATCATTTTCTTTCTTCCCAGGGAGCAACCTTCTGCTCTTTGTTTGCCGATGAATTACCTGGCCACTGTGACTTCTGAGAACTACTGTCTGGGGTCCTCCTCCCCCAGTAATTATTTTCCCAATACTACATGATCCTTAATTACCTCTTGATCGATTTCTCTCCCTGGGAGCTGGTTGTTACTGCTAAGATTAAGCTCAAGGCTGATGGAAAATTCAATCAGATTCACACAGTCGCCAGTCCCACTAAAGACTTTCATAGATAAGAAAGTGTCACTGGGTACTTGTTAAACAGTGCAGTAGTCTGTGGACATCTGATCAAGGTTGGTAAAATGCTGACTACAGGCAAACATCTTGAGATGTTGGTCAGGAATAAATGACTGGAGACCACAAGTTGGGAAGAATGGCTTAGGAGTTTTTAGCCTTAACAAATCTCAACAGAAGTCACCACTAAATAGTTCTCCAGGACCTTTCATCTGCGTTAGGCTCCTTAGTCCGGGACCAGCTCACTACCACCTGCGTGAAGCCTTCTCTCATCTCTCCTTACGGCTCCTGAAGGAACCCACCTAGAATCCCTGTGGCCGGGCGTGGTGGCTCATGCCTGTAACCCCAGAGCACTGGGAGGCTGAAGCGAGCAGATCGCCTGAGGTCAGGAGTTGGAGATCAGCCTGGCCAACAAGACGAAACCCCACCTCTACTAACAATACAAAAATTAGCTGGGTGTGGTGGTAGGCGCCTGTGATCCCAGCTACTGGGAGGCTCAGGCAGGAGAATCCCTTGAGCCCAGGAGGCGGAGGGTGCGGTGAGACAAGATCGCATCACTGCACTCCAGCCTGGGCAACAGAGCTAGACACTGTCTCAAAAAAGAAAAAAAAAAAAAAAGAAATCGCCGCAAATAGCCAACTCCTTTCCAAAGCAATCTTGATGTTACTGGATTAATGCTCAGCCCCCTCTCCGGAATCATGTGCTTCCCTAAGCCAGTCATGGGAATCTCATTTTAATCGCCAGGGATGGGTTGAGGAAGTAGGGTGTGAAATGATTCCAGCCAAAGGTAGCCATATGAGGCTGCTCGGAGGCACCTGAGAAATGCTCCCATTTTTACAAAAGAGCGATGCATAGGAATGAACAGGCCCCCCTTTCAGTCAGACCCATCAGTGATGCCTGAGACCTTGGCTGCCATCCTGAGACCAGGAAGGGAGATATTCCAGAGGGGAATCCACACTCAAACAGCGGCAGAGCAGAAAGAGGGAAGGGCTGTTTCCTCAGCGGCATGGCTGGCTGGCTGAGTCAGGAATCCCGCAAACTTCGGGGCTGCTTTCCTAGACAGCAATGCATTTTTCCTACTGCTCGAGCCACTTTGAGCTGGAGGATAATGCAGGAATTCTGAATGCGTTTCTCCTTGTTGGAGCGGACGCCCCTCTGCACTTGCCCGGTATGGAATCACCCACTTTTGACAAATTGAAAGGAGACATTTATTTGTTGTTTTTGTTTTTCTTAGCTAAAAACTCCTTGAAAGCAGTTGTTGGAATATCTTTTCCATCTTCTCCCAAGAAGTCCCAAGAAGCAACTCTTTAATTTTTTTTTTTTTTTTTTTTTTCTAGGTACGGTGGCTCACGCCTGTAATCCCCGCACTTTAGGAGGCTGAGGTGGGTGGATCACTTGAGGTTGGGAGTTCAAGACCAGTCTAGCCAACATGGTGAAACCTTGTCTCTACTAAAAATACAAAAAAAAAAAAAAAAAAAAAAAAAAAAAAAAAAAAAAAAAAAATTAGCTGGGCATGGTGGTGTGCGCCTGTAGTCCCAGCTACTTGGGAGGCTGAGGCAGGAGAATTGCTTGAAACCAGGAGATGGAGGTTGAGATCGTGCCATTGCACTCCAGCTTGAGCAACAGAGTAAGACTCTGTCTCAAAACAAAACCAAAACAAAAAACAAAAAAACAAAAAAAACAGCAAAACTTCTTTATATCACACAGAATAACAACATCTTGTATAGATCGTCTGGAGTGTACTTACTTCCTTTTAAAATATCAGACTATTCTAGTTACTGTGGCTGCATAACGGATTACCATACAAAGTGGCATCAAACAGTCATTGTTTGATGACTTCACTCAGGAATTTGGAGAGGACACAGTGGGGACTGCTTGTCTCTGCTCCATGGATGGCTGGAGCCTCACCTGGAAGATCCGAAGATGGGCGGCTGTAAACGTCTGCAGGGTCCCTCACTCGTGCATCTAAAGGTTAAAGCTGGCTGCTGGCTGTGAGCCTCAGGGGCACTCCTGGGGTCTCCCCATAGGGTCTCTTTATGTGGGTCTCTCTCTGTGTGGGTCTCCTTGTGTGTGGGTCTCTCCATGTGGACAAGTTTGCATGTCCTCAAACCATGGCGAAGCAGCTGTCATTCCCCACAGCAAGCATCATCCAAAGAGGGAGCCAGCTTGGAGCGTATTATTTCCAGGACCTGCACTAGGAAGTAACATGGCATCACTTTTGCCGTACTCTGTTGTCTGGAGCCGTCACTGGGTCACACCAGGATTCAGCGGGAGGGGCCGTAGACCACCAATGAGTGAAAGCAGAGTTTGTCACGCTGTAAGAACCAAGGGGGTGGAGTGACCGCTGTGGCCATCCAGCACGTGTGTTCCCTGGGCATGTAGAGTTTGATCGGGTTTAGCAGGGGCCCTGGAACCTATATTTTCAGGGTGCTTTACAGTTGGCCAGATGCTAACCCTCACATTCCCCATCCCTCATTTCACAGAAGAATAATGTTCTTAGAGGGCTGGAGAGCTTCCTGAAGGTCACAGAAAAACACCAGACACAACCCCAATGTGCGACTACAGAAACTGGTCAAAGAAGGGATGGCTCATCCGCACAATGTAATGTTAGGCAGCTACTGAATAAAATCAACTTTATGTTCGAAAATGAGATGATTACCAAGTTACAGTGTTAATTTATCTTTAAAAAGATGTATAAAAAGAAGGATGACAGCTACTCTTAGGGGCAGGTAGAATAATCGTGTGTGTGGGTGCACAAAGAAGGTTTCTCCGTGAGTGGTATGGCAGTGGTTGCCAGGGTATTCAACTTATAATAATATATTATTTACAATTTATATACATTGTTAATTATTAATAAATTATAATTTATATAATTGCTAATTTAATACATTAACAATTTATCAGTTTTTTGGCATTCTGTATTTGTGTTATATGTAACTATAAAAAATTTAAATTAGTTGGGTGCAGTGGCTCACACTTGTAATACCAGCACTTTGGGAGGCCAAGGCAGGTGGATCACTTGAGACCAGGAGTTCGAGACCAGCCTGGCCAACATGATGAAACCCCGTCTCTACTAAAAATATAAAAATTAGCCAGGCATGGTGGTGGCCACCTGTAATCCCAGCTATTTGGAGGGCTGAGGCATGAGAATCATTTGAACCCAGGAGGTGGAGGGAGCAGTGAGCCAAGATCACATGACTGTACTTCAGCCTGGATGACAGAGTGGGGCTCCATCTCAAATAAATAAATAAATACATAAATAAAGTAAATAAAAATAAAAATTAAAAAGTTTTAAATTAAGACCAAAACAGTTTAGCAGACCCTCAAAAAACTGAACAAAACTGTCTTTTGACCTAGTAATTTTACTCCTAGATTCACTCCCCACCAAAATATGGAAAACAAATGTTCACATAAAAACTTGTACATGAATATTCATAGCAACTCTATTCATGATAGTCAAACAGGTGAAAACAGCCCACATGTCCATGAATGGCTGAATGAATAAACAAAATGTGATATGGCCATACAGTGGAATATTACTCAGCCATGAAAAATAATGAATGATTGACATGAGCTACGACATGGATGAGCCTTGAAAACTTTATGCTGAGGGAAAGAAGCCAGTCAGAAAAGGACACATACTATATAACTTCATTTACTTGAACCATCCAGAAGCATTAAATCCATAGAGACAGGAAGTAGATTGGTGGTTGCCAGGGGTGAGGGAATAGGGAGAGGCTGCTTCATGAGCATTTTCTTTTGAGGTAATGAAACTCTTTTGAAACCAGATAGAGGTGGTGATTGCACACTATTGGGAATGTCCAAAGTGCCACTGAATTGTTCACTTTAAAATGGTTAATATTATTTGATTTAATTTCATCTGAAAAAAAAAAAGGGCCAAGTATGTTAAGGGCCCTATCATGGCAGAAGAGATCATGATGGATAAGGAAAAGCAGTCATGAGCTGTCATTAATTGCCCTACGAGGCTGGAGGAATCTATCTCCAGCCTGACTGCCCTGCTGGGAGGTGGAACAGGCTGGAGGAATCTATCTCCAGCCTGACTGCCCTGCTGGGAGGTGGAACAGGCTGGAGGAATCTATCTCCAGCCTGACTGCCCTGCTGGGAGGTGGAACAGGTGCCTTCTCCGTAGGGGGATTGGGGGGCAGCCTCCCAGTACCCACGGGTTTGGGCAATAGCTGCCTTTTCCTAGTGCTTTGTCCTCCACAGATTCCACCCACATGGCCAGGGTCCTTGACCTGCCACAGTTTCCTAGGGGACAGGGCTCCAGGAAGGAAGGCAAGGTGGGAACAGTATTCTCATTATTTGTTAGGATCTAGGGATTTCATCTGATTTGAGCCTTTCATTAAGAAGTCTACATGATCCATAGAAAAACAGCACTGGGTCCCAGGGAGTCCAAATTTTAGCTGTAGTCCATGGTAATAGACCCAAGGTGGAATGCCATATCCCAGCAGAATGATCACATCTATTTTGTGAGACCTGGGGAGGTGTGGTGGGGAGAGGAAGCTGTGTGTGTGTCTGCGTGTGTGTGGATGTGTGTTCCTATGTGTGTTGTATGGATGTGCCTATGTGTGTCTCTGTGTGTGTTCATGTGTGTAAGTGTGTGTGCACGCGTATGTGTCTATGTGTTTCTCTTACTGTGCACGTGTGTCCATGTGTGTATGCCTGTATATGCACATGTGTTCATGTGAGTGTGTGCATGCATGTGCATGTGTCTGTGTGTGCACATTTGTGTGCACAAACCAACTAAGCAGCAAGCCTGGGGACAAACCTCAGGGTCTTATCATGCCCCAGAACGTCTCATCCAGCTTCTTACTTGAGTTGCTACAAAACCTCAGCGGAAGGCAGTTGAGTGACCTTCCTGAGTCCCAATGAGTCTTTCATTGTCCTTTACCAAAGGAATAAAAATGCAGCCCACCCAAATATTAACAGCATCTTTTTGTCATCTCAAACCAAACTGCTTTATAATAAAAAAGAAAATTACTTTATTGTGTGCAGACCTCAAGTTATTCACTTTCATCCCTCAAAAATTTTTATATGCTCCTAACATATGGAAAGCGGGCATCAATGGCTCATAATCCTGTAAAATGAGAAATCATATATTTTCTTTCCTATGATAAAAAGGCTCAGCTCTGTGAGGAGAGTGGCACAAGCTGGCTGCTGTTTTTTAAGCCATCATGCTGAAGGTCACTCATTTGCAGGTGAAGGAATGTGATGATCCATGTTGGGGGAGTCAAACCGAGAGGGGGCTGTGGCCTCTGGGGACAGGAGGGGTCTTGAGCCTGTGGTCAGCAGGGTTTAATCCTGGACTTTCTCCAAAGCCCTGTCTGTGGTCCTTCCCTCTGGCTTCCCCCTCCTTTCCCCTCTCTGGAGGCTTTGTCTCTCTGCACCCTGGTCCCCAGGCTGGCTCATTAAGAAGCCATCTCCTTCCCTGAAGACCAGTCTTGGACTTTGTTGTAAAGAATCTGACTCTTTCTTTCTCTCTCTCTCTCTTTCTCTCTTTCTTTTTTTTCTAGATGGATTCTTGCTCTGTTGTTCAGGCTGGAATGCAGTGGTACAATCTTGGCTTACTGCAACCTCCACCTCCCAGGTTCAGGCTATTCTCCTGCCTCAGCCTCCCGAGTAGCTGGGACTATAGACATGCACTACCACACCCAGCTAATATTTGTATTTTTAGTAGAGACAGGGTTTCACCATGTTGGCCAGCATTGTTTCGAACTCCTGACCTCCAGTGATCCGCCCACTTTGGCCTCCCAAAGTGCTGGGATTACAGGTGTGAGCCACTGCACCTGGCCTATTTCTTAAATAATGGAATAACATGGAGGATTAGTTTTCTAGAGCTGCTGTAACAAAGCACCCTATGTGCCTTAAACCATCAGAAACGTATTTCCTCACAGTTCTGGAGGCTGCGAGTTAGAAATCCAGGTGTTGGCAGGCCGGTTTCCCTTGGCTTGTAGACACATCACTCCTGTCCCTGCTCTGTCTTCACATGATGTTCTCCCAATCTCCCAGGTTTTTCTGTGTCTGTTTTTTACTCTCTTCTTTTTCTTTCTTTTTTTATAACCTTTTTTTTTTTCTGTTGAGACAGGGTCTTGCTCTGTTGCCCAGGCTGGAGTGCAGTGGCGTGAACATGACTCACTGTAGCCTTGATCCCCTAGACTTCAACAATCCTCTCATGTCAGCCTCCTGAGTAGCTAGGACCAAAAACACGCACCACCACACTCTACTATTTTTAAACATTTTTGTAGAGATGATGTCTCACTCTGTTGCCCAGAATGGTCTCAAACTCCTGGGCTCAAGCCATCCTCCTGCCTTAACCTCCCACAGTGCTGGGATCACAGGTATGAGCCTCCACACCAAGCCTGTTTTTCTGTCTTCTTAGAAGAACATCAGTCATTGGATTAGGAAGCACCCTAATCTAGGAGGACCTTATCTTAACATGATTATACCTGTGAAGATCCTGTTTCGAAATAAGGTCACATTCTGAGGCTCTGCGTCTTTTGAGGGACTCACTTTTCAACTCAGTATACACAGTGATAGTTGCATAGATGGAGCATAAAGCAAAAATCATGCGTGGTCAAAATGAGCCTCAAAAACTGTTTGAAAAGGAGACAAAAGGGCTTGTTGTGCAGCTCTTTCTCTATGAGGGAAGAAATGCTTTCTCAGAGACCCTGGCGGACTCTCCTTACTCGTCACTGGTCAGAACTGTGTCACATGTTTCCTCTGGATGAGTCATTGGCAAAAGGAATGAGACAGCTTTGCTCGGCTTGGTCCAATCATGATTCATTGCCTGGGACTGGGAACATTGTCACCTGTAACAAAATCAATGCAAGCAAAAAGCCGTAAATGAACTGATGCTGCGGGGTAGATGGTTTGCCAAAATGGCCTCAATTCTCCCCCTTTCTGTATCCACGCTCCTTGCAATTTGACTTTGCAGCTCCTTCATAAACACGTGGAGCCTATTTCAAAACTATGCACCTCTTAAATGCGAGGCACCCCTACAACAGGATATTACACATAGCCCTAAAAAGAAGGAAGCGTTGATCCATACCACAATATGGATGCATCTTGAGAACATCACGCTGAGAGTGAAGAAAGCCAGACACAAAGGGCCTCCTATTCTACGATTCCGTTTATGTGAAATGTCCAGAATATGTAAGTGCATAGAGACAGAAAGGAGATTCGTGGTTGCCAAGAACTGTGGGGGAGAATCAGGGGGACTGGGGAGTTTGGGGGTAATGACTAGAGGTGAAGGGTTGCTTTGGGGATGATAAGAAAGTTCCCAAGTTGACTGTGGTGGTGTATGCAGAACACTGAATTTACTAAAATCTGTTGAATTATATTCCTTAAATGAGGGAAGTCGATGATATGTGAGTTACATCTGATATTGTTTGACTATGTCCCCACCCAAATCTCATCTTGAATTGTAGTTTCCATAATCCTCACGTGGGATTATCCCCAAGTGGAGATAATTTAATCATGGGGGCAGTTTTCCCCATCTGGTTCTCGTGATAGTGAGTGAGTTCTCCGGAGATCTGATGGTTTTATAAGGGATGTTCCCCCCACTCCATTCTGCACTTCTCTTTGCTGCCGCCATGTGAAGAAGGACATGTTTTCTTCACCTTCTGTCGTGGTTGTAAACTTCCTGAGGTCTCCCCAGCCCTGCAGAACTGTGAGTCAAGTAAACCTCTTTCCTGTATAAATTGCGGAGTCTCAGGTATGTCCTTAGAGCAGTGTGAGAAAGGACTAATACAACATCTTAATAAAGGTGTTAAAAAATAATCTACACCTCTAGTCTCAGAGCTGGCCTTGTGACTTGCTTTGTCCTAAAGGATGGGGCAGAAGTGATGCTGTGTCTGTTCTGAGGCCTCCAGAAACCTTACACACCACTGACATTTCTCAGAATCCTGGAGGTGTCATATGCACAAGCCCAGACTGGCCTGGGGACAATGACACATGGACCTGGTAACCCCACTTGCCCCAGCAGACAACAAGCCACTGAGCAGGCATGTGAGTGAGCCCATCCTGGGTTACTCAGCCATCTGTCCAGATGACTGGACCATGAGCAACCAGCCAAGATCCGCCGAGCCACGCAACTGACCAAATTCTCAGGATTAATAATGAGGATGTGTTGCTGAGTCATTATACCTTGGGACAGCAGGTGCCCAGCGATGACTTACATAGCTACCATCCTAACTCTTACTCACCAGCTTCATAGAGATATAACTCACAGACATCACAGCACATCTATTTCACCAATTAATCAATTGTAGAACCATTTTCATCACCCAAGAAGGAAGCTCAGTACCTATGAACAGCCACTCCCTGTTTCTCCCTTCCCAGTCCCTGAAAACCATGAATCTGCTTTCTGTCTCTATGGATTTGCATGTCTTTGTTGGTTCACATAAATGGAGTCATTCAATATGTGGGGTTTTTTTTTTTTTTTGGTGACTAGCCTCTTTGACTTAGTGTAATGCTTTCAAATTTCTTCCACATTGCAGCATAGCCTCATAACTTTTTATGAATAGTATCAGTTATTTATTTGCTTCCTTATTCTCTATCTTTCTCTAGTAAAATTGAAGATCCATGACCTCAGGAGTTTGCTTGTTTTGTTAATTGCAGCTTCTACCTTGACTAGAACTGAACTTTGCACATAGAATGCTTCTTGAATGAATGAATGAATAGGCAAATCAGTTTCCCTCCTCCTATTAAAAACAATGTTGAATGACCAAAGAAGCCGAACAGGCACCGAGTTAAAAACTTGTCTGGGTCAGGGCATGTCTCATTGTCACAGGGGGCAGGCCAGGGACTCAAATCCAGCTCAGACAAGCTCCACCAGCTGCCTCTGCACTTTCATGCAGCCACGGGGATAACTGCTTCTTTTCCCAGCTTCGTATATTTTGATTCCAGGCTTTTGCAAAGCAATGTTATTTTTACTGTTGCATAACAACAACAAAATATTCTTCTTTTTGCTTCTGGCAAAATCAACAAAATTGACAGTGGAAGACAAAGGAAATTTTCTTACTTGGTAAAGAAACAGGTTTTGCTTTAGGTGGGAAAGGTTTCCCAGCTCCATTCCCTCCCAATGTGTGTTAACAGGGACAGCGGAGGCCTCACTCCCTACTGACTACCGGGGTATTTACTTTAATTCCAGGGTCCTGGGTGGGAATGAATTCCAGGGTTATTTAAGCCTGTTTTGCCATAAGCCTCGAGAAACTCTTTCATTTAACGAAAAAGTGTCTCTCATATATGTGTCTATATATATATATATTTTGAGGTGGAGTCTTACTCTGTCACCCTGACTGGAGTGCAATGGTGCAATCTCGGCTCACTGCAACCTCCACCTCCCAGTTCAAGCAATTCTCCTGCCTCAGCTCCTGAGTAGCTGGGATTACAGGCACGTGCCACCATGCTTGGCTAATTTTTGTATTTTTAGTAGAGACGGGGTTTCACCAAGGTGGTCAGGCTGTTCTCGAACTCCTAAACTTGTGATCCACCTGCCTCAGCCTCCCAAAGTGCTGGGATCACAGGCATGAGCCACCATGCCCAGCCCGTCATTTTCAAAACTCTCCGTTTGGCAGTGGAGGGTGCAGCCTGCAATCCTTTTATGCCGTGGTGGTATCTATTCTCCATGTGACTAGAAGCGTCTTTATTGGCATCATCTTGTCTAACTGGGGAAGAGAAAGAGACCCTGCCTCAAATCACCTGGATGAGACCCTGATTGCAAGGGGCAGTCACATCTGAACTAATGCTGAGGTCCTGGGCTTGGTGACAGCCCGTGGCACGTTCCCAGTTGTTTCTAGCATGTCCAGCAAACTTTTGGAGGTCAGAGCCTGTCTGCTCAGGGGTGTTCACCTGGAGAAGGGCAAACATGTTGGGGAGAGTAATAATTCGCAGACCTCTGGAGAACCATTCGGTGCTCCAGCACTGACACACGCCCCACGCTGTGACCCGCCAAACCATTTTGTATTGGATACACTTGGTGCACACCTATAAGAAGCATTTTCAGGCCTAGGGCTAAAAGACTACATCACAATGAAGAAAGATGGTGGCAAGATACATGGGCCAAGAACTGGTAATTCACCAACATTGAAATCATAGCCAGCCATTGAGGACTCTGTGAAGGAAGAAGGGAATTTGAATTGCAGTGTGGTCTCTTAGCTGAGTGCCTCCGGGTCTGGCTCAGAGGTATGAATGCCTTAAACCTCCCAGTAGCTTTGCCTGGCGGGTAGGACTCACGTGGTCTAGCTGAGGACACTGAGACAAGGAGGAATTGGTGGAATTTAAAAAAAAAACCTATTTCCATTTTTTCTTTGCACACAATACCTGCTTGCTGTAAAAACACAAACCATTAAAAATATATATAGTAGAAACAAAGCCATTCCTCACCGCAGGCCACCAAGAGACAGCCACTGAGAGTTGCTTGTCATCTTCCTGGCACACTTTTATCAGCACATGTATACATCAGTGTGTGTATAAAATGCATTATTGTTTTCACTCAAATGGGATTATAATCTTTATATTGTTTTTCATCTTACTAGAAAAAGTCTTTGTATAACTAAATTTTTTACACCTACACAAAAGCAGAGAGAAGAGTATGATGATGTTTACCCACTGAGCTTTAACGCTTGTCAATGTTCTGCCAAGCTAGTTTTATCTACCATATCTCACTTTAAAATGTTTTCTATTTTGGAAATTGTTAGATACAAAGGTAGAGAGAAGAGTATCATGAGCTCTCCTGTATTCCTCACTTAGGAACACAGTTTCAGCAGTTTTTATCATAGAGCCAACCCCAAACCCTTCCTACTAAACCTCCACCCTTGGATTTTTTAAAAGGCAAATCCAGGACCTGGCACAGTGGCTCATTGTAATCCCTGTGGTCCCAGTGCTCTGGGAGGCTGAGGCATTCGAGACCAGCCTGGGCAACATAGCAAGACCCCATCTTCACAAAAGATAAATAAATTAACTGGCGTGGTGGCATGCACTTGTTGTCCCAGCTACTTGGGAGGCTGAGGTGGGAGGATTACTTGATCCTGGGAGTTTAAGGCTGCAGTGAGCTGTGATTGTGCCACTATACTCTAGCCTGGGTGACAGAGTGAGTCCCTGTCTCAAAAAAAAAAAAAAATCAATCCTATTTCACTCATAACTCTTTTTTTTGCAATAGCTTTATTGATATATAATTTACATATGATACATTTCACCCATTTAAAGTGTAAAATTCAATAGTTTTAAGTATATTCACAAAGCTATGCAGTCATCACAATCAATGAACATTTCATCACCTCAGAAAGAAACTCCTTGCTCATTAGCCCTTCCCCATTTACCCTCTCCCAGCCCCTGGCAAGCACTGATCTCCTGGATTTGTGTATTCTTTATATTTTATACGAATGGAATTGTACACTATGTGGCCTATTGTGTCTGGCATCCTATATCTCACGTCTTCGAGGCTCATCCACATTGTGGTGTGTGCCAGTGCTTCATTCCTTTTTATGGCCGAGTCATGTTCTGTTGTGTGGATACCCCACTTTTTGCTGATCCATTCATCAGTCGAAGGGCACTTGTGTTGTTTTCACTGTTTGGCTGTTGTGAGTAATGCTGCTGTGTACATTCGTGTACAGGCTTTTATGTGGATATATATTTTCATTTCTCTTGGGTTTATACCTAGGAGTGAAAC
Organism: Chlorocebus sabaeus; assembly: GCF_047675955.1. Taxonomy (NCBI): domain Eukaryota; kingdom Metazoa; phylum Chordata; class Mammalia; order Primates; family Cercopithecidae; genus Chlorocebus; species Chlorocebus sabaeus. Next base: position 125,971,992 of record NC_132914.1, on the reverse strand, counting down.
TTCCAGGCCATATGGAAAGCATTTGAGGAGCCGCTGGGCTGGTTTCCACAGCAGCCACAAACACTGTGTTACATCTCCATTAAGCTGTGCGTGAGCGTCCCCATTTCTCCACATTCTCACCAACACTTGCTAGGATCTTTTAATTAATTAATTAATTATTATAGAGATGGGGTCTTACCATCTTGCCCAGGCTGGTCTCAAACTCCTGGGCTCAAGCGATCCTCCTGGCTTGGCCTCCAAAAGTGCTGGGATTACAGGTGAGAGCCACCCCACTGATGTGTCTTTTCAAATAAAGTCATCTTAGTGGGTATAACTTTCTTTTAAATTTATCGACTTATCATGGAAATATTAATGGATCAGTATATATCCATATATCCTCACATATTCACTGGCTGCTTCCTAATCCGTTATAAGAATGTATCTTTACTCCTTTTGGCTAAACATGTATGTCAGTCATTTCCCATTTTTCAGCATCACAAACAAAGTGACAATGAATTCCTAGACATCTACAGTTTTCTCAACCAGTGTCCCCAAGAGAATTCCACTCTCTTGCCCTGAGCCATCCATTGTATGTAAGGAATGAACTTTTCTCCCAGGGGTCTAGAAAGGTGTTAGTTATGTAATCACCCTCGAGAGAATTGATAGAATAGTCTCTCAAGCCACTTTCTGTGTTCCGTGATTCACATGAGAACCCCTGGTTGGGAAGACTACATGTGTTCAAATACCATTTCATATTGTTAGAGTAGAATTGTGAGTCGAGGTACCCCTGGTTGGGATTTGAACATGTGTTCAAATACCATTTCATATTGTGAGAGTAGAATTGTGAGTTGAGGTTTCCCTTTGACATTTGGGGCTATTCCTAAATTGCCCTCCAAACTGGTCACAGCTATTCACATGACCACAGTGTCCAGCATATGCCTGGCATATTATCATGTTTTACATCTTAATTTTTTATATTTATATAAATAGAGATGGTGTCTCACTATGTTGCCCAGGCTGATCTTGAACTCCTGGCCTCAAGACATCCTCCTGCTTCAGCCTCCTAATGTGCTGGGACTACAGGCATGAGCCACCACGCCTGGCCATGTTTTAATCTTTGTAACCCTAGAAGCCCCAAATTATTTGTTATAATTTTTTTTTCCCCTCCCATCCTTAGTGCAATTGAAAATCTTGTCAAATGTTTAACAGTCACTAGAATTTCTGTATTTGAGAATTGGTGTTAGAATTGAACTTAATTCCTCTTTGGGGAAACCTGCATTTCTAATACCTGGGTGTACTTCAACATTTAATTCAAGACTTTCCTGACAACTATTGGGGGCTAATTTTGTCCACCTGGTAAAGTCCGGTACCAAAATGTGTCAGTAGACAGCAGGTAGGTCTCAATGGACTTTATTTGGCAGCTTTAAATTTATGTGACTCCTGATACATTTTTGACTTAAGGGATTCATATTTTAAAAAATATGGCTGATAACTGATCTGCTCAACTATTTTTTTGTATTCACATAATTCCAATTCATGTTACTTACAACCCAAGCTCTAGTACTCTTAAAATAACCAGAGAGTTGTGGAGCTTGATGGAAATATAGACCCACTGGATTCCAGAACTTTCCATCATTTCATCCCAGGCAGCCCTGCATCCTCCTACCTAATTACTGAAAATATGGTCAAAAGCCAAACAGTAGACTTATGTGTCAGTAAACCTGGGACCTGGGGAATGTGTGTTCTCAGTAAAAAATCATCACATGACATTCTAGGATCTGTAGTTATAGCTCACTTTCCAGGCACCGTCTTTATGATGTATTTGCAGCAACTATTCACATACCTGAAAACAGTCACCTGTCCTCACCTCAATTTTATTAAAAACATGTGTCTCATAGCCATATAGTAACCATGTTTTGCATTTTTAAAAACCATTTTCTCTATTTCATAAAGCAAAGGCAAAAGATACCCTAGAAATATTAAATAATTGCTTTCACTGCATGGCTCCAAATAAAGAACTTTTTTTTTTTTTTTCACTTCCATCCTCTTCCATCTACAGAGAGTTCTATTTTTTCCAGGCGAGTTCCCAGGTGGCATGGAGGAAAGGCTGGAGAGAAACGTGGGAGGGCGGAGGGGTTCAGGGGAGAGGGCTGTGGTGGAAAGAGACTGATTTTCATCATGTTGGGGTCCCAGAGGTGCCTACGAAGTGAAAGATCCAGCGATGGAGAGCAGCAGAGAGCCCCACCTGAGCCTGGAGGAACTGGGTCCCCTCACCTGGGTCTGTGCCTCTGCTTCCCTCCAGAGCAAGGCAAGGGCACCTTCCAGAATGATGCTGCTGTCCCACCCACCTCACAGGCCCTATGCGGCTTGCACTTTCTAGTTTCGTTTTTGTTTTTGTTTTGTTTTGTTTTTTGTTGAGACAGAGTCTTGCTCTGTCCCCCAGTCTGGAGTGCAGTGGCACGATCTTGGCTCACTGCAACCTTCACCTCTGGGGTTCAACCGATTCTTCTGCCTCAGCCACCCATGTAGCTGGGACTAGAGGTGCTCACCACCATGCCCAGCTAATTTTTGTGTTTTTAGTAGAGACAGAGTTTCACCATATTGGCCAGGCTGGTCTCGAACTCCTGACCTCATGATCCACCTGCCTCAGCCTCCCAAAGTGCTGGGATTACAGGCATGAGCCACTGCACCCAGCCTGCACTTTCTAGTTTTTATGCATTCTCTTTCGAATAGCCTTTTTACATTTAGGGGATGTCTCAGTTTCCCATTGCTGCTGTAACAAATACCACCAACTGAAGTGGCTGAAGACGACACACACTTAGCATTTCACAGTTCTGCAGGTCGGGAGTCAGAATGCATCTCAAGGGGCTGCTCACCCTCAAAGTGTCTATGGGGCTGTGTTTCTTCCGGAGGCTCTGGGCAGGAGCCCTTTTCTTGTCTTTTCCAGCTTTGAGAGGCTGCCAGTGTTCCTGTGCCCATGGCCCCTTCTGCATCCTGAAACCAGCTAAGTGTCCTCTCTCTGCATCCTCCAGTGGGAGTCTTGCCTTCTTCTGATTGACGCATGTGCCTCCCTTCTATTGCAAGGACCCCTGTGACTACACCACGCCCACCTGGGAACCCAGGAGAATCTCACAAGCCTGAACTCGATCACAACTACCAAGGTCCTTTGGTCATGAAGGTGACATTTTCATAAATTCCAGGCTGCAGGACACGGACATCTGTGTTCAGCCTCTACAGGGAAAGCCTCACATGATGAATCTCCTTTCCCACTTTAAGGGTCAGAGCCCAGACATTCGGACTCCCCCACCCTGTGCTGTTGCTGGGACACTGGCCATCGGGGAAGGGCCCCAGCCTCACAGAGGAGAGGAGCGGGAACCAGGCCCCAATGTCAATGTGGAGGCTAGCCAGCAAGTTGCCAAAAGTAGACATCAAGCTGGAATTGGAACAAGGCATTTGTCACTCACAAGGCACAGGAAGTGGAGAGAGCCTCAGCGTCGTAAAGCCCTCTTCTCTGTCCCAAATCCCACGGTGTGGTGGCTACCCACAAAGCAGGTTGCCCCGCAGCTGGGAACCCTAGGTCTGCAGGCCCGTGGTAGCGTGCGGCCAACGAGCCAGTCCCCTCCCTGTGGAGCCCGCGGGTGCCTGGTAGTGACTCTGTGGGCACCTTGGCCTCCTTGGTTGCCTCCATACCCTCTGCAGAAACTGCTCAGTATCAGGGGACGATATCCTTGCAGCAAGGACACACAAAGAAGCCCCAGGACCACGGCAGATTGCTTCCCCTAGCCAGCGTGAGCCTGAGCTGATTTGATGGAATTCCCTGGGATGAGACTTTAGTTCTAAGGGGAACGATGGGAGAAGGAAGCCCAGCCTGGCACTGCCATTTTTTGTTGGCCCCATTGGTTGAAGATGGGTTTGGCTTTTGATGATGGGAGAAGCAGTGGCTATTCTCTCAGTGACTATATATATGGCCAAGTTCCTGGTGCAGAGGTGATGCCCCTGGGGTTGGGGGTCTTCACGCCCATGCTGGGGGCCCTGCCTGTGCTCCGCTCATCAGTAAGAGCTCTATAGCTTTCCTCATCTGGCCAGGCCTGCTGTGTGATTTCAGACATGCTTCCTGGAAATCGGCTTTGGTGTAAGTTCTCCAGTCCCGCCAAGGATTCCACGAACTCCCCAGTATGCTCAAAAGAAACTGTACTGAGCTCAGTAGCTGCAATCAACCTCTAATCTTGGCAACAACAACAAAACTTTGATCTTAATTAAAGCTGTTCTTAAAACATTACTTCTAGCTGCTGAACTGTTCTATTTTTGCTTATATTGTTAGTGTGTGGCCCTGAAGAAGCTGAGCTGTCTGGGATCCTAGAATGTTTGTGTGTGTGTGTGTGTGTGTGTGTGTGTGTGTGTGTGTGTGTGTGTCAAGTCTTCCTGGTTCAGTATGTAAAACTAACTTCTTACATGCACCCGTCTCTGTGGGGCAGGGTGAACATTTCTCCAAAATGCACCCTTTCTTCTGCTAACTCTTCTAAACCAGTGTCTGCAGAAATGTAAAAGGGAATCAGAGAGGAGCATGGTATTAACATTGTCTGTCTCTGAACCAGGAAAATCCAGTCTTCAGCTCCTATTGATTTACTTTCTGTTTGGAGAGGTTGTTATTTGCTCTGATGAAGGCTGAACACAGCTTTATAAACTATTTCCGCGTTGCCCAGGTGAGCACGTGCAGAGCTTCCACCTCACTGATCTGACAACATCCCAGAGCTGTCCACCTAGAAAACCCCCATACATTTATATCATATTAAAGACCCTGTTATCTTTTCCAAGCACCTTGGGCTCACAAACAGTTGGGGGTGAAGAGAAGGGAAATAAAAAAAGCGATGTGTCATCTTCTTAAAGACAGGGTGTCAAAACCATAAAAATATTAACTAGGGCAAGAGGAAATGTAAAAATAAATATAGCCACTTCTGAATCCTTTTTCCAAATAAACAAACATTTTCTTAATACCAGTGTGTGTAGAGTCCAGGAGTGAATGAGATGCGGATGCTTAAAATCGCTCCTGTGCCAGGTGCTAGTTGGGAAAGGGAGGCAAACGTAGCTGGAGTTGTTCACAGTCGTGGAGTTGTCAGGGTCAGCAGCATCTGGCCTCGGAAACATACTGATTCTCTGAGGGTTAAGTCATTAGGTAAAGCCCTGTCGTCTTTATCTCTTCTGTTCCTAGTCCTGCATGCATTCTCTCTTCTCTTAGTAACAAACCCATATGATGTTTTGAGGAATGAACCCACTCCACGTTTAGTCTATGAGGTTTTCTTTGGCTCTGGAGGTAGACGTTGGTCTAGGCAATCAGAACACCAAATACGCTTAGCCAGGATGACTTTATCAGTAGACATGGGATGCAGCGATCTAAAGCTATTCAATTATATGTATTTTTTTAATGGTTAGGGAAAAAACGGTTCTTTTTCCTGGAAGTATGGAGAGGCTGTGAAGCAAGCCTGGCATTCCCAACAGCCATGGTTCTGCCTGCTTGGAAATGGAGGTAACACAGGAAATGACAGAACTGAGAGGCAGAGAGAGTGACCACACTCAGACCTTGTATGAGCACCTGGATCCAGCTATGCCTGAAGCTTCATAGATTTTTAATTTCAGCTAGCCTCCTTCTGCCACCCCCAGACTTTCTTTTCTTTAGGTCCCTTCAAGTTGAATTTCTTATGTCTTGGAACCCAAAGAGTATCGACTCTTACAGAAATCAGGTAACACTTTCCATTCTTTCTCCCCTCTACTCCTTGTCTCCCTTTCTCTCTTATTTTATCTTCTCCAGTTCTGTTGTTCTTACGTGTTTTCCCTTCCACTCCATTTTCTAGCTCTCTGCTAATAACATCATCATGTTTCCTTCAGAGACAAAATGAATGAATAGCCATTGGTGTTCTTAACCGCATTAAAATGAAGACAGGCAGGGGGTTGATCCTCGGTCCAAAAGCTCTGCAGAGATTTCCAAATTAGGCTTTACTTATCAAGTATGAATCTTTCCCCTTGAAAGCCAATTTTTTACACACAGAGGGACATGCACTGAGGAGCCCTGAGATATCTGGGAGTTAATTTTATTTTTGCCTACTCACCAAGGTTTAATATTTATACTCAAGTTTGCACTTCCAAAGGGGGAGAGGTCATTGTTCTCACTCTCTGCATTTCTGTGATTCTCATGAAATGGAATTCTATAACCCCGAAGCCTGCAGTTATGAGTGAATATGTTCCAGTGTTATTCCGGCATTTGTGTAGTAAATGTTCTGCTGGGAAAAAGAAAGCCACCTTACTTTAGAATCTCTCCTTTCTTGCAGTAGAAAAGCCCTAATGAAGGCTACTGTAACTGCAGCCTCACCCAGGGTACCTGCTGGACAACACACGTCTGCTGTGCTTATTCCCTGAAGAAGAGGAAGAACTTTGACCTCTGGTTTGGGTAGATGTCGATGAAAGTACCGATGAACTTGTTTCTGAAATAGGCACGATGACACTTTGGCCAGGAAATGCAGGGAAACTGTGTTCTTTTACATGAAAATCAATGACGGAGGCAGCAGCTTCAGAATAATTAGAACATATTAAAATTTTTATGAAATACAAATTCGGACTTCATGCGTGAGAAGAACCTGAGTACGGACCACAGAGCCCGAAAGAGGTTTCCATGGTAACACCGCTTCCCTCTCAATGCTGACGAGCCCCGGCCATTGCCAATGAGAGGCAAGCTCTTCTGAGTTCAACCCACTTCCCTGATTGAAACCCCCCTTTTCTGTCTTGCTCCTGGAGAGGCCATCCCAGGTTTGCTTTTTAAAATATCGCTTTGGCAAATATCACTTGTGACTCCTCAGATGCGTTGGGCTTTTCTATTCAAGTGGCTAGAAGAGGCAGCCTGAGGGTTCCGGAGTGACTCTTGGCCCAGGTCACCATCAGTATCAGGAAGACGAAAATGGGGCCGCCCAAGGGCTGACAGAGTCTCAAACTCCCATTCCATTGGGTACCATTGGCCTCACCCCTGACATTTGTGAGGCCCAGTGAGAGCCTCAGTGGAGGGCCACCTGCCACAGATGCAGACCCTTGAAGGTTGCTAATTAGGTGAACAAACAAAATGTGTTCCCTATCCCTGCCATCAGTGTCGGACAGGTGAGCCCCAAAGCTGGGTTCCCTATCCCTGCCCTCAGTGTAGGACAGGTGAGCCCCAAAGCTGCGGCTTAGGTTGAAAGGGTTCTCAGCTTTGGCTAGGAAAGAATTCGAGGGCAAGCTGGTGGTGCGAGACAGGAATGTTTTATTGAATGGCTCAGCTCCTTGTAGGGCGGGACTAACTCAGGCCGCGCACCCGGAGTGGACAATGTACGGGCTCCTGGCAATTGCACTTACACCCACTTTTAATTATGTGCAAATTAAGAGAGGACTGAAGCAAATTGAGGGGTGGGTGAGTTAGAACTTTCTAGGAAAGGGACAGTAATTTCCGGGTTGTTGCCTCGGAAAGGGATGATAACTTCCAGTGTGTTCCCATGGCATTTGTAAACTGTCACGACGCTGCTGGGAGTCTCTTATGCCAATGAGCAATGAGGGCAGCTGGGGACGGCTTTTGTCACCATCTGCTGGTTCTGCCGGTTCTTTCACTTTATCCTGACTGCACCAGATCCTGTTGTGGTCAACGGGGTTGTCACCAGAAAACAATTCCTGCTGGTCTTTTTCCTCACTTTGACGCTATGCCTGCGTAACAACCCAGAAAGCCAGGCTCCAGCGGAAAACCCTTTGACTCCCTGTAGTTGCACAGGACACGGTACATACAACGGGGAAAGCCAGCCTCAGCCTTGATCCCCGGCAGTGGGCTGCTCACCTTCCCTCCCTCCTGCATCTTTCTCCTGAAATTGGAGAGGCCTCACCTGTCTGCAGGCGAACAGCTGTCCTGCAAAGCAGGCTCTGCTTGGACTCCCTGCAAACAGCTACTCCCTGGGTACCTCTCTGGGCCAGGCTGAGTCCATGGGCTTCACGGTCCTGTCTTGGGAGGTCAGCCTCAAGGTAGAGGCCCTTACTGGTCTGGAAATAGGCCTGGGGCCATTGTGCAGAGGATTCTGGGGTCCAGCTCCATGGAGCATAGTCTAGAAGTGGGTACCAAAGCCTTGGTGGACACATCCCGTTGGCCTGTGAATTAGTCTGCTGGGGCTGCCATAACAAAATGCCACAGACTGCACAGCTTTCATAACAGAAATGTATTTTATCACGGTCTGGGGGCTAAAAGTCTAAGACGGAGGTGCCAGCAGCTTTCGTTTCTCCAGCGGCCTCTCTCTTGGTTGGGGTCAGCCTCCTTCTCTCCTTCTCACTGTGGTCTCTCATGGTCTTTCCTCCACAGACACACACATCACTGGTGCTTCTGTGTGTCCAAATGTCTCCTTCATCACGCCAGTCAGACTGTATTAGGGCCACCCTAAGGGACTCATTTTAACTTATTCACCTCTTTAAAAGGTCCTATCTCCAAACACAGTCACATTCTGAGATATTGGGGGTTAGGGCTTCAACAGATGCATTTTTAAAGAGACATAATTCAGCTCATCATAGCCTCCTTCACACGGAGGAACACGGGTAAATGATAATACAGGGGCGGAGGAACACTGGAGCGGGGTCCTCCGAAGTGTGGGGCCAGGGCAGAGACCCACCTCGCCCAGGTGTAAGAGCCAGACTGCACTTTTTGTTTGTTTGCTGCTGAAGCTAATGGTCTGGCTTCCCTGCTTTCGGTGACCTCTTTTCACTGCTGGACCATTTAAATGGCATCCTCAGATCCTAGGATCATATCTGTCCATCGCACTAATTCCGTGATGAGCTCTGCTCTGGGTAAATCACAAAGCTTTCTTCATAGATCCCCCGGGTGGGAGTGCAGCCAACATTAGGCCAGTATTAATGGGCCATCAGCACAATTGAACGTGGTCAGCTCATAGAAAGTCAACGAATCTGTTGTTAGATTAATCATTTTCGGAACTAAAGAAAGGAAAAAAAAATCTGCCAGTGATATTGATGAGAGAAGCAGATTTCCAGCAGTTTCCAAAAGAGAGGGCATTTTCTCCACAAGAGAAATGCAGAAAACGGTCGTTTCGGATAGAAAAGCTTTTCTTGATTGATCAAACGATTCAGAGTTTACAGTTTAGGCCAACGGAGCACTGAACTGAGGTTGTTTTTTTTTTCCTCCTCTCAAGAGACAGCTGAGTTTGATCCTTTGCTAATATGGAAACATTAGCGAACAGTCGATTTTCCTTTGCAGACGGCCGGCGAAGTGGAAACCGGTCCAGCAGACACATGCTTAACTTGTCAATCTGCACCGGTCAGGTACCATTGTCCAACAAATCCCTCAGGATTACATCTTGTCCAGATTTTCTCCCCAACCACAAAGATAATACGATAGAATTTGCTGAATGCAGATACTCAAAGAAAACTCCCCATCTGTAGACACGTCTGTGCGTTCCCGAGGCCCACTGCAGGGGTTTCTCATCCCATTTCAACACAATGATAAAGAACAAATAATCTATTCTTTGTTGTAGCAATTAGGAGTGCTACTAGTAATACCAGTAACTGTACTGAGTGGTTTCAAAGAGCTGAGCAGTGGGCGATGTGCTTTGCTTGTATTCAATGAGAATATCTTCCCAATGATATTTGAAGTGAGCCATCACTCCCATTTTACAGCTGAAAAAACTGAGGCTGAAAGTCACTGAGTAACTTGCTAATGGTTACTCAGCTTCTAGGAAGTCCCTGAGCCATCCAGATATTGTTTTCTTTTCTTGTTTGTTTTCTTGAGACAGAGTCTTTTTTGAGATACCCAGACCGGAGTGCAGTGGCATGATCTCGGCTCACTGTAACCTCCGCCTCCTGGTTTCAAGCAATTCTCCTGCCTCAGCCTCCCGAGTAGCTGAGATTATAGGTGCGCATCACTATGCCCGGCTAATTTTTGTATTTTTAGTAGAGATGGGGTTTCGCCATGTTGGACAGGCTGGTCTTGAACTCTTGCCCTCAGGTGATCTGTCCTCCTTGGCCTCCCAAAGTGCTGGGATTATAGACACGAGCCTGGCTAGATTTTCTTTTAAGTGTACAATGAAATGGTTTTTAGTATATTTACGGGTTGTGCAACCACCACCAGGGTCAATTTTAGAAAATTGTCATCACTCCCCAAAGAAACCCCATACCCTTTAGCTGTCACTTCCCAAGTCACCATTCTCCTGAGCCCAAAGCAAAAACCCCTCTACTTTCTATCTCTATGGATGTGCCTGTTATGAACATTTCACACAAATGGAACTGTACAACATTTGTCCTTCTGTGTCTGCCTTGTTTTTCCTCAGCGTCGTGTTTTCAAGACTCCTCCATTCAGTAGCATGTATCTGATTCTGATTACTTTTTTATGACTGAATAATATTCCATGGCAGGGATTAGACCACATTTTGTTTATCCACTTACCCACTGATGGACACTCAGGTTGTGTCCACCTATTGCTACTGTGAATAATGCTATGAGCATTATATGTAAGTTTTTATGGGAGCACCTGTTTTCAGTTCTCTTGAGTATATACCTAGGAGTGGAGTCTGAGCCAGGATTTGAGCTGGGTTTGTCTGGTTGCTTATTTTATTTTTATTTTTATTTTTTGAGATAAAGTCTCACTCTGTCGCCCACACTGGAATGCAGTGGCGCAATCTTGGTTCACTGCAACCTCTGCCTCCTGGATTCAAGTGATTCTCTGGCCTCAGCCTTCCAGGTAGCTGGGATTACAGGCACCCGCCATCAAACCTGGCTAATTTTTGTATTTTTGTAGAGATGGGGTTTCACCATGTTGGCCAGGCTGGTCTTGAACTCCTGAACTCAGGTGATCTGCCCACCTAGGCTTCCCAAAGTGCTGGGATTACAGGCGTGAGCCACCTCATCCAACCTGCTTATGTCAGTAACCAATAACTTTGGGAAAAGCAAAGCTCTTCTGCACGTGAAATAGCTCAGGTGGAAACTCGTTGACTCCTGAAGAATCTGGTCAATATTGGCTATCCAGATGGTATGGTTGGGCTCTGTGTCCCTGTCCAAATCTCATCTTGTAGCTCCCATAATTTCCACGTGTTACGGAAGGGACCCAGTGAGAGGTGATTGAATTATGGGGCCAGGTCTTTTCAATGCTGCTCTTGTGATAGTGAATGAGTTTCACTATGTGATGGTTTTAAAAATGGGAGTTTCCCTGCACAAACTCTCTCTTTGCCTGGCACCATCCATGGAAGATGTGACTTGCTCCTCCTTGCCTTCCGCCATGATTGTGAGGCCTCCCCAGCCCATAACCACATGGAACTGTAAGTCCATTAAACCTCTTTCTTTTGTAAATTGCCCAGTCTTGGGTATGTCTTTATCAGCAGTGTGAAAACAGACTAATACATCAGGTGTGACAAGTGCCCCACTCATTACTTTTTTTTTTTCCCACAGCCTTCCAACTGGACATGACATACTACAGACTTCTGGCCAGAATCTGGCCATCAGGCAAGTTTTGCTTTTCCCTTAGAGTATGTGTACATTATTGTTGTTGTTAGTAATTGAAACACCTTCAGATGGACCATCACCTCCCTGGTCCCCTACTCCCTATCACTTCCCACCTAGCTTTTCATGGTCCCTGCCTTGACCCTGGAAGCCCTCATTACTGATGGCGTCATCCCTGTATCAGCCACATCACGTCAGTATCCCAGGTCTCTGATTCTCAGGTCTCCAGGTGCAGAATCTCAGGTCCCTGCCCCAACCCCTCCGAATGACAATCTGCATTTAATTAACAAGATCCCCGGGCAATGCCTACGCACTGGAAGGGTTGAGAAGTGCTGGTTTAAGCAGCTGAGTTTGCAACCCTTGCTCTATGTGACTTCAAAAGCATGAGTTAAGATAGACACCTGGGTTCAGGGGTTCTCAGCTTCCTAGACACTAATTTTTCAGCCCTGTCAAGATCTTAGAACAACCACATTTATTTCTATCTGGCTGGACGCGTCTAATAATCGGCTGTGATGTCCTCAGCTTATCTGAGACAGATCATAGAAACGATTCCTTACCTTTGAGTACTTAGCGAGCTCTTCTAAGGATTGGAAGGGACTGAAAAGTTCTTGGACAGAATGTGAGAGATCCAACTCATCAGCTTGTTTCTAGAAACAGTCTCTTCCTTGGAAATTTTATAAATAACCTTTTCTGATTATATGAACAATTCATATTTATTATAGTAAATTTAGAAAATAAATAAGAGCATATAGAGTAAATAAAAGTTAGTCTTAGTGCCATATAGAAGGCACATTACCTCCAAATAGTTAGTTTTTTTTTTTTTCCTGAAAATACACTTAACACACAGCATGCACGCACACACACACACACTCTTTAAAAATACAAAATTTAGATCATATGGTAGGCACTGTTTTGTGAACTACTTTTCCCTCAAAGTATTTTGTAAAGAAATTTTCAAATTCACAGAGTGATTTTGTTTTCATTCAAATTACTAAGGTAATACCAGTCTGTGGTAGGAAGAATAAAGGCCCCCAAAGATGCCCATGTTGGCCGGGCATGGTGGTTCACGCCTGTAATCCCAGCACTTTGGGAGGCTGAGGTGGGTGGATGACTTGAGGCCAGGAGTTTGAGACCAGCCTGGCCAACATGATGTAACCCTGTCTCCACAAAAAATAAAAAAATTAACTGCTATGGCGGCACATGCCTGTAATCCCAGCTACTCGAGAGGCTGAGACAGGAGAATTGTTTGAACCTGACAGGCAGAGGTTGCAGTGAGCCAAGATTGCACCACTGAACTCAACTCTATCCTGGGCGACAGAGGGAGATTCTGTCTAAACAAAAAAAGAAAAGAAAAAAAGAAAGAAAGACGCCCATGTCCTAATCCCTGTGACCTGTGACTATGTTACTTTACTAGGTTTTCTGTGTGAGTCTAATGTAGTCACAGGGAAAAAGTGAGACAAGAGTCAGAGATGTGCTGATGAAAGCAGAAAACTGGTGTGATGCACCGTCAGACAGATTTAACCAGTCATGGCTGGGTTTGAAGAGGAAGGAGCTTAGAGTCTGGAGAAATCTGCGGATGGGACAATGCTGGCTTTGCAGGTGGAGGAAGGGGCCATAAGCCAAGGAGTGCCGGTGGCCTCTAGACACTGAAAACAGCAAGGAGACAGATTTTAGAAGGAATGCTGCCCTGCCAATGCCTTGATATAGCCCAGTGTGACCCATTTCACACTACTTGCAGAAAGGTCAGATAATCTAAGCCAGTAGGTTTATAGAAATTTGTTATAACAGCAACAGGAAATGAACACATGGTTTGTGGTGTTACAAATTCAGAAGAACTGTTAATGAGAAGCAATATTCTTTTGCACCCACCCCAAACATTCCCTAGTTCTACTGATAATTTTTAACCATTTCTAATTTGTGTGATTTGATGCCTATCTCTATAAAATGTCACTTACATATACTGTGATTTTTTTTTTGTTTTTAATCAACTTTAGACATTATCTAAGGACTCTCAGCTATGCAGACTGTCACTACCTCCCTTTCCAGGTCTCCTTAAATTGTTGATGGCCACATACTTACTTTAAATTCCTTAACTGGTGAGATATATACATGTATTTAACATACAGCAATCTCTACTTCTTGACCCATCAATGCTAAATTTTATCTTGTGATGGCCTCAAGACAGATGGGAATAGAAGTGCTTTTGATATATTTTCTGCCTCCCTTTTCTTTCTTCAGGCAGCTTACCTTTGGGTTGATCACATAGAGTTTAATAAGATTTATTGTTTGGCCTCCTGGATAAAAAACTGTCTGCTTAAATATGCATTGATTCTAAAAGTTGAAAATTGTATAACATGAGTACATTGTTGTGTACATTAAAACTTTTTGCACTATCATAGAAAGTCCTAGAATATAATTGTTCATTCTTCAGTTCTAATAAAATGAGCCTATCCCATCCACTAAGTCAACAGTCACTCGTGGTCTCAACATACAAAGAACGTGTTATCTTCATATTGCCATTGAGAACCCATAGATCCTTATTGCTTAACCCAAGGCCGTGATTTTTTTTGTACAGTTTGTTGTTGCTTCAGAGTTCATGAATTTCTTTTTCTTTGTCTTAGAGAGAGAAAATATATGCTGTCACCATGTTGCTAAGATCTTCTAGCCTTCTCCTCATTCCAGCTCCTGAAATAAATTCTTCCATCTTTCTTCCTAAAGATATTCTCTCATGAGACATTGACTTCTTCCTTCAGTTTCGATGGATGCTTTCTGTCTAGTGCAGAGATGTTGTTTTCTTTCTGATGGAGGCCAAGGTTAGTCCAACAGTTTCTTGCGTCCTGTATCTTCTTCTCTAGGAATTTTTTCTAAGAATTTTTTTTTTTCTTTTTCAGTTCATCTTCTGCACAATTAAGGTAGGTAGGTCAATATTATTGGCCTTTTTTTTTTTTTTTTCTTTTTTGAGACAGAGTCTTGCTCTGTCACCCAGGCTGGAGTGCAGTGGTGCAGTCATGGTTCGCTGTAGCCTGGACCTCCCTGGACTCAAGTGATCCTCCCACCTCAGCTTCCTGAGCGGCTGAAACTACAGGAGCACATCACCATGCCTGGCTAATTTTTTTTTTTTTGAGACAGAGTCTTGCTCTGTCGCTCAGGCTGGAGTGCGGTGGCACGATCTTGGCTCACTGCAACCTCTGCCTCCCAGGTTCAAGCAATTCTCCTGCATCAGCCTCCCAAGTAGCTGGGACTATAGGCGCCCACCGCCAGGCCTGGTTAATTTTTTGTATTTTAGTAGAGATAGGGTTTCACCGTGTTGCCCAGGCTGGCCACAAACTCCTGAGCTCAGGCAATCCACCCACCTTGGCCTCCCGAAGTGCTGGGATGACAGGCGTGAGCCACCACGCCCAGCCATGCCAGGCTAATTTTTAAAAATTTGTAGAACTGGGGCTTTGCCATATTGCCCAGACTGGTCTTGAACTCCCAAGCTCCAGTGATTTGCCTGCCTTGGCCTCCCCGAGTGCTGGGATTACAGGCGTGAGTCACCGCACACAGCAGGATTTTCATCTATAAGGAACATCTTTATAAAAGGGTAGGATCTGGGGGTCTTTTCATGTCTAAAAATGACTCCCCATTGCATGACAGTAGGCCTGAGTTTAAATGTTTATTCCTGAAGTCGTTTTTCCTTGAAGTTTGGAAGAAATTGTTCCGCATTTTTGTGGCAGTGAGTGTTGCTGATGAGAAGTTTGATGCAAGTCTGATTATTTATAGGTGAATTTTTCTTCTCTTGGAGCTTTTAGGATATTTATTTTATCTTTAAATTTCTGAAATTTCATGAGAGTATGTTAAATTCGTTTAGTTAATTTTAATTAATATGTAAAATTAATTTAGTTCTGAAATTTTATGAGCATAGGTGTTTTAAATGTGCTGTGCTCACAGGAGGTGATCCGTGTCTCTCTCTACTTCTGGACACTTTAATTATTTCTTTAATATTTTTCTGCCCTCTGTCATCTCTAGTGTCTCTTCTTTTTTTTTTTTGAGACGGAGTCTCGCTCTGTCGCCCAGGCTGGAGTGCAGCGGCACGATCTCAGCTCACTGCAAGCTCCGCCTCCTGGGTTTACGCCATTCTCCTGCCTCAGCCTCCCGAGTAGCTGGGACTACAGGCGCCCGCCACCTCGCCCGGCTACTTTTTTGTATTTTTTTAAGTAGAGACGGGGTTTCACCGTGTTAGCCAGGATGGTCTTGATCTTCTGACCTCATGATTCGCCCATCTCGGCCTCCCAAAGTGCTGAGATTACAGGCTTGAGCCACCGCACCCGGCCTAGTGTCTCTTCTTTGAGCTTCTTATAGTTTGGGTCTTGCATTTTGTTCTAGGAAAATTCCTCCAGTTTATTTTCCAGCCATTCAATTTAATTTTTAATTTTGGCAATGTTATTTTTAAATTTCCAAGAGCAGAGCAGTTGGTCTCTGATTGTTTCTTTGCAATGTTCTTATTTTCTGCATATAGTTGCTCCAAATACGATTATTAGCGTTCCTTTAAGCTGTCTTCCATCTTCTAAGAGGCCGTGTCTTTTTGTGAAACATGTCCGTGTCCCACGTGGTCAGCTGAACTGCTTGCTTTTGTTGTTCTCTGTGTTTCCTCCTATGCCTCACCAACGTGCAGCAACGTCAGTGAGACGGTTGCAACAAAAAAAGAATTGCCAGTTTGGAAGGTAACAGATGGTGGACTGTTTTCATTTGTCATCCTGCACATCTCTTAGATGCTTATTGATTGTTTTGTATTTCTCTTTTTGCCAGTGAATGGGTCACTAGATGAAACACAAAAATGAAGCTGGAAAGAGATAGCTAAGAAAAAAATTCTCTGGCATCCCTGAGTCCTCATTAAATGCTGCACGTCTTTCCCTGCTCCCTGAGTCTGAATCTCCTCGCGCTCCACCTACTCCCTTCCCCTCAGTGATAAGAAACAGATCCCCGGGATGAGTTACTCCATTCATCCAGGAAGGGAGATGAATTAGTCAAGACCAAACAGGAAAGAATGACCTCTATGAGGCTTCAGAAAATACTCAGCTAATGAGAAGAGAGACTTTTTGGCAGCTGCCCTCCTTTGTCTTCTCCGCTCTCTTCTTGCCATGACATCAAGCACGTCTACCTTTTTCATTAGATTGCTCCAAATGAAGAGAATTCACCAAGCTGCAGAGGCTCCTCTTTGGAAGTTATGCGGTAAGCTCTTTAGAAATGCAGGCATAGACTGAATCAGACAAAAAAAGCCCTCATTATTTGGGCATGCTTGCAAGATTCAAAACCTTGTGCATGGATTGTGGTCAGAGCAAGTGGACCACAACAGCAGATACAGATCAACCCCCTGTGTTGTGGAGATTCTTCTGCTGGAGGAGTTTCCTGCACCTCCCGTAACACAGTACCACAAACTGGGTTGTACTTGGCTTAAAACAGCAGCGATTTATTCTCTCATGGTTCCGGAGACCAGAAGTCTGAAATCAAGGTGTCAGTGGGCTGCCCTCCCTCAAAAGCCTCTAGGGTAGAATTCCTTCTTGCTTCTGGGGATTGCTGGCCATTCTGGGCTTGTGGCTGCCTCACTCCAGCCCCTGCCTCCATCTTCACAAGCCGTCTTTCCTTTGCATGTGTCAGTGGCTTCAGATGGTGATGATAGAAGGATGCCAGTCATTGAATTTAGGGCTCACTTGACTGCAGAATAACTTCATCTCAACTAATTCACCTGCAAACACTTAAAAGAAGGTCATATTCTGAGGTTTGGGTGACATGAATTTTAGGGAACACTATTCAACTCAATATGTGTGCCAAGGATGATTTCTTTTTCTACAACCAAAATTCAGAGCATCACCCCCTCTTTCTGTTCTCTTTATTGCTGCAAAATTCCCAAGTATGGTTGATTGCATGTTGCAAAGATGGCTGCACTACTACATCTCCCATCCCACCTGCTCAAATGCTGTGACAGGGTGGGCTCATGGCCTGAATGGTCTCAATCTGACCTCGTGATCCACCTGCCCCTCGTGATCCACCTGCCTTGGCCTCCCAAAGTGCTGGGATTATAGGCATGAGCCACTGCGCCCGGCTGTGGCTGACTCTTTGGTTCTGAGGTTTTATTTTGGAACTGAAATGAAGCTTAAGCTCTTTCTTACACAACAGGTGCAATTTTGCTAATTTATGCTTGGGACTGTTGGTCGGTGGCTTCCCTGTACACAATGGCACGGGAAGCCTGCTTCCTGCTGAGTGTTTCCCAGTCTGCAGCTACAGATCTGCCAGGTCATGAGAGGGAGTGAAAGCAAGGAGCACGGGGCTGGGGGTTTGGCTGCCCTTGAAAGCTGTGTGGAAGAAAAATCCATATCTACTTGTCGCCTCATCCCTCCCTGACTCAGTGAGATCTGAGAAAATGCACTAGGAGTCCATATTTACTGAAAATTCCTCATATTTACTGAAAGTTCTTCAGGCATTTAGCATCATATTGTTATAGGAAAGGGGTCCCTATTCAGACCCCAAGAGAGGGCTCTTGGATCGTATGTAAAAAGAATTCAGGGCCAGTCCATAGAGTAAAGTGAAAGCAAGTTTATTAGGAAAGTAGAGGAATAAAAGAAAGGCTACTCCATAGGCAGAGCAGGGTCTTCCTGAAAGTAAGAGGAGGAATGTGTCCACCCTAAGTATAATGTGTATATGTGTGTGTGTGTGTGTGTGTGTGTATGATTTAAAAAGATCATGGGGAGATGTGCTCTGCTACAAGGGTTTGTGATAAAGGATTAATTTTCTTCATCACTATATTTTGCAAGAATCAATATTATTATCTTTAAAGCAAAATTAGGAATGCCTTGAATGCCTTTGTTCTCAAGATATTGGGATATCAAGACACTCCCAAGTCTGGGCATGTTTAGTAAACGTTCTCAATATGTTCCCTTAACCGTCAACATCTAGAGGCTGGGGACATCTAACTTCCTGGGAATCCAGCTCAGCAAGCCCCAGCCTCATTTTCCAGCCCTCACTCAAGATGGAGTCGCTCTGGTTTGAACGCCTCTGACAATATGATGCTAAACATTTTGCTTGCAGAATGCTTCTACATGAGGATTAGTGAGGCGCAGTGGGTCAGGGCCACTGGGTCCAGGCTGCTGGAGTTTGAATGTGGACTTTACCTCTTGATAGCTAGAAGACCATGACTAAGCTGCTTGGCCTCAGGTTGACTCACTTTTCTCATATGTAAAAGGGTGGCAGCAATAACACTGCTGTTACAGTAGGTAGCTAGGCAGACATGAGCAGGGCAGGAGAGGCCCGCCCTGCCCCAGGAATGGTCAGAGGGTTGTTAACTGTCTCTCTAAAACAATAATTGGTCACAGCCAGTGCCAGGGAAAGGCAGTCTCCCAACAGACGGAAACACTGAAACTGGGCATCAGCAGCTTCCCGATGACACCTCGTGGGCGAGCGGACTCAAGCATGTACACTAAGAGGCAAAATGGTGGAGTCAACTGGTATATGATCTTCCTCTAGGAAGGCTCAACTGGTAAACAAAAAATGCCTCACGTGAGCATGCACTCAACTCCAATATACACACCGCACATGTGGTCCCCTGCAAGGCTGGCAGGCCACTGGGCACGCGGACAGCCCGCCCCAGAGAAGAATCGGGGAGAAGAATGTAGACTCCAGAAGCCTGCCAATGCATAAAACCACAGAAGCCTGCCAATGCATAAAACCGCAAGTCCAAGATCAAACCACGCACTCGGATGTCTCAAGTCGCCCATTTGGCCCTCTTTCAAGTGTACTTTACTTCCTTTTGTTCCTGCTCTAAAGCTTTTTAATAACCTTTCACTCCTGCTCTAAAACTTGCCTCAGTCTCTCACTCTGCCCTATGTCTCTTGGACACGTTCTTTCTTCTGAAGAGGCAAGAACTGGGGTTGCTGCAAACCCATACAGACTCACCGCTGCTAACACTACTACCTACCCCATGGGTTTGTTGTAGGGAATAAACCAGTTAATATTTTTAAAGCTCTAGGAACAGACTCGTACAGTGGTACATCAGCGTCATCTCTTACGCGATCATTTAATCCTCATGACAACCCTATGACAGAGGTATATGAGTTTCCAATTGCTGCTGTAAGAAATTATCAACTTAGTGGCTTAAAGCAATGCACATTTATTATCTTGTAGTTCTAGAGGTCAGAAGTCCTAAAATTAAAGTGTCAGCAGGACTGCTTCCTTCTGGAGGTGTCAGAGGCGTGTAAACTATGTGCAATTTGGCTGATTTTTCTTGGGGCTGTTGGTCGGTGGGCTTCGCTGTACACAATGGTGTGGGAAGCCTGATTCCTGCAGGGTGTTTCCCAACCGTTAGCTAAAGATCTGCCAGGTCATGAGAGGGAGTGCAAGCAAGGGGCAGAAGTCTGCTTGCAACTCCATCTTGAATAAGGGCTGGGTAAAATGAGGCTGAGACCTACTGGGCTACATTCATTGATGGTTAAGTCCTTCTAAGTCACAGGACGAGATAGGAGGTCAGCACAAGACACAGGTCACAAAGACCCTGCTGATAAAACAGGATGCAGTAAAGAAGCCACCAAGACCCACCAAAACCAAGATGGCGATAAAGAGTGACCTCTGGTCGTCCTCAGTGCTACACTCCCACCAGCGCCATGACAGTTTACAAATGTCATGGCAACGTCAGGAAGTTACCTTACATGCTCTAGAAAGGGGAGGTATGAATAACCCACCCCTTGTTTAGCATACCATCAAGAAATAATCATAAACATGGGTAACCAGCAGCCCTGGGGACTGCTGTGATATGGAGTAGCCATTCTTTTATTCCCTCACTTTCTTAATAACCTTGCTTTCACTTTACTCTATGGCTTACCCTGAATTATTTCTTGTGTGAGATTCAAGAATCCTCTCTTGGGGTCTGGATTGTGACCCCTTCCCTGTAACATCAGCTCTAGGGGGCAAATCTGTTTCCTTGCCTGTCCCAGCCTCTAGAGACACCCACATTCCTTGACTCAGGGCCCTTTGTATGACTCTGACTGGCTTCCATCTTCACATTCTTTCTCCAGCTCTGACCTTCCTGCCTTCCTCTTTCCCTTATAAGGACACGTGTGATGACATTGGAGCCACTCGGATAATCCAAGATAATCTCCCCATCTCAAAATCCTTCATTATGTCTGCAAAGTTCCTTTTGCTATGTAGGGTAACATATTCACAACCTCCAGAAATTAGGGCATGACATCTTTGGGAAGTCGTTGTTGAGACTACAGTGCGTAGATATTAATATACACCTGTGACGTTGGCATGTCTTTCTGAAAGATCACAGGAAAGGGTGATTTGGGCCAAGTTCTGCTGAAATTACTGCTTAACCAGTGGAACATACAAGTGGCGCATAGGAGATTGTGCCAAACAATTCTGTGTTTCAAGATTAACTGGTATGTGCTAATCCATTCAGAACCATGTGGGACAGGGGTTTGCAAGTGGCTGGATTATTGGATTCCACCATTCCCAAGAGACTAGTGCTTGCTCTAGACTGTTGAGTGCCCACACGGTTATCCTGCTGGTGGATAAAGGGGAGCCATATCTGTTCTCTGTGGATGGCCTCTCTTTTCTCCCTGCATGCTCTGTCCCATTTACCCATTATTCCTTCTGCCTTCCCCACTCCCACCTTTTCTTTAAGTAAATTTCTCAAGGGAGATAGCAAGAAATGATGCCCAAAGTCCAGGCTCAAACACTGGTTTCTCTGATCTCAAAGCTTACGCTCTGAAGTCTTACGAATACTCAAGATAGCTCCAGGCTTTGAAAAGAAATGTTTTCCCTCCCCGTCGCCATGCAGAATGGGTAACTGACGGCGCCCCACCTGCCCGGGTGTGTGAAATTCCAAAAAGAACGCACCGAGCTGAGTCTTTGTTCCTGCCGTCACCCTGATGGTACAAGTTATTTGGGTGATGTCAGCAACAAAAACACTGGACTGACAAACAGCCACCAGAGTTTGTATAAAAACTAAACTGGAGGCATTAGAGTGTAACTCCTGGCTGCACTGGGTGGGTGCAGTGGCTCACGCCTGTCATCCCAGCACTTTGGGAGACCGAGGCAGGCAGATCACCTGAGGTCAGGAGTTCAAGACCAGCCTGGCCAACATGGTGAAACTCCATCTCTACTGAAACTACAAAAATTAGCTGGACGTGGTGGTGTGCACCTGTGATCCTGGCTACTCAGGAGGCTGAGGCATGAGAATCGCTTGAACCCTGGAGGCGGAGGTTGCAGTGAGCCGAGATTACACACCACTGCATACCAGCCTGGGCAACAGAGTGAGACTCTCTCAAAAAAAAAAAAAAAAAAAAAATTCCCACTCCTAGTCTTCCTTAAAGACAGCAACAGAAGGATGCTGGGGAAATTGTGCACATACGTAAGGTGAGGTGCACTGAGGCGGAGATGGCAGACTGTCCACCAAACCACATTCCTGGCATAGCCAGGCCGCCTCTCCCTGCTTCCTCTGCCACCTGTGTTGTCAATGCAGGAGGAAGTGACGGGCCTCACGTCCAGGCCTGGCCCAAGGAAATCCCCCCATAGCATCTTTGTTTTTTTTTTTCCTCAGCTTCTGGTTGATTCGAGAGGACATGGAGGAGCCTGGAGCTGCAAGGCAGAAGAAGCTGAATAAAAGAGAAAACAGGACCTCCTTCCACCTTCACCCCATCCCCATCCCTATGGGACTGTGAAGTGAGTGAGAAATAAACTTCTTGGGGTTATATCAGTGAGATCTGAGGATTATGTGTTACAGCCCCTGGCTGCCCCGACTAATGCATCCAAGTATTTCCAACTCCATGGTCTTGTTTCAGCCTTTCTACAACCTTGTGATGTAGGTAATGGTAATTCCATTTCTTGTTTTTAAGGCAGGGTGTCGCCCTGTCACCCAGGCTGGAGTACAGTGGCACCATCATGGCTCCCTGCAGCCTTGACCTCCCAGGCTCAAGCGATTCTCCCACTTCAGTCTCCTGAGTAGCTGGGAATACAGGCACATGTTGCCACACCCGGCTAAAACATAGGTAATACTATAATACCTATAATACAGGCAATATTATAATACCATAGTATTATAATAAATAATACCATAGAAGATCAACTTTAAAGATAAGTATCCAAAGGGAGGAAGTGAGTGAACGCTGGCAGTCTTCATCCCAGGTCACCCTGTCCTGGTTGCTTTTGTGGGATGGGGCAGAGGCCTTGGGGCCAAAGCAGAAATATTTCCTAAGCCTGATGATCTGTTATTCTACAAGGTTTTAGCTCCAGATGACTTAGACCCAAGACAGTCAGTGAGGCAAGCGCTATAGCTCCCCAAACCCCAACCAGGTCACTCCCTGCCCTTCCAGGTCTCCTGGGTGATGGCTGGAAAGAAAAGGGAGCCGCTGTACTCGAGAAGCAGCTGAGTGGGTGCACCCTGACGTTGAGGGTGATTGTTTAGCAAGGCACCAGAAATGCAAGTGGCTTCAGACACAGTCCTTGCCCCTGGACTGTAACAGTCATAGCCAACACAGACTGAGCACTGACCTCGGGCTGGGCACTTTGCTCGGTGCTCATCTGGCAATACTTCATGGACCCCACACAAGAGCCTTATTGGGGGGAATCTCATACTGGAATCACTTCCACTATGGTGGAAGGAGAATTGTGTGGTGGTTAAAAGTCCAGGCTCTGGAGTTGGAGCACTGCTACTGCTCTCTAGTAGGGCAATGCTACTCATGTTCATTCGCCTCTCTACTCCCGTTTTCTCGTACAATAGAGATAACGAAACTATCTTTATCCTAAGGTTATTGCAAAGTTTAGGCAGAATGAGGCTAACAATGAGGCTAACGCTGCAATGGAACAAGAACACTATGCGAGCTCCCAAGTTACTAAGGAGATTGGGGTGCAGAAAGATTAAATCCTTTGTCGAATGACACTGAGCTGGCACGGTCAGGATATGCACCACGTCAGTCTGACTCTGGAATCTACTTTAAACCACCTCATGGGAGGGAAAGGAATTTGTCAGGGTCATGTACATGGAGAAGAAAAGTGTTCACTGGAGGCCAAAGACTCACCTCAACCAGACTTGCCTTATCTGATGCTCATTTGTTCGGTTGAGATCTCCCAAGGCGTTATGCTAAGGGTATAAATGCAAGTGTGCCTTGACCATCCATAATCCACTCTATCCTTCTCGCTACCTTTTATAACCTGGTGCACCTTTCTCTATGTACAAGCATTTTCCTGACTATTTTGTGTGGGACAAATCACATTTGAAGCATAGCTTGGATGTTTACTCATCAAAGACTACTCCAGTGAGTCGTTTCGTAGAGCAAAGTTTTGGGAAAGATGACTAATGACCCTCAGGGTAAAAAAGTCAACCTAGTAAATGCAGATTTCAGTAAACTCAGGTCTGTGACCACACACTTCAATTTTTTTGTATAATAATTTAATTTATTTTAAGGCAGGCATGACTTAAAGACCTACATCAAAGAATTCCTTAATAGCTGGAATGGTTTGGTAGCAATGGGTTCTGATCCACACAGGAATAGCGTGAAAATGGGCACTGTCTTAGGTAATGTCACGTGGTATTCTGCAGGCTCAGCAAGGTGTGGGAACACTGGAAGGATCGTGTGACTGCCACAGCAGCTGGGGAGTAAATGAACATAACCTGGACCTAGAGCAGTGTTGCGCTGGGATCAGGAAGGACAAGCTGGGACAGCAGATGCCTGCACGAAGACACTCAAGGCAGCACCCTCTCCCTAACTCCTGGTACAATTTCATGCATCACTTTAACCTATTGGAACTGAGACGCATCTCTGGGGAGAAAGGAGGAAAATCTGAATTGTTTGAAATTGAATTCTTGTTCCTAAAGGTAAAGGACTACATCAAAAAACAATTTCAGTAAAAAAAAAGAAAATTATATTTTTTATGCACCTGAGTCTTTGGCCTGAAGAGCATTCTACCAGAAATAAGTTTTCATATCTTGAGGTTTTAAAATTGGGATCCCATTTGCTTTTACTATGGTCATTTATTAAGAATCAGAAGATTCTAGAAACTTCCATGTATGCCTATGGCCATGAGTGCCCTTGATTTAAGCAGTGGATAGTAATTTAGGCAGAAAGGAGGAATGTTTTCTTATTTTATACTTCTGAACTTAAATGGTCTGGATAATTACAGCTTTTCTTTTTCATGAGATTGATCTTCCTTTACTGGAAGATGTCTGATAACTGTTTAAACACTGCCAGGTGCCCCAGTAATCTCAGTCCTCAAATTTTTATGTAATTGCAGGGTCTGTTGCAATTTGTACCTATTTTCCTGGGAGTGAAACTAAGACTCCACTAGAAGGCAACACCAGGCACAAAGGCCAAGGGGGGTTCTGGGGACAGAGTGCTACTTATTCAAACCAAGGCAAAACACTCACACTCAATGTATTAATCTGTTCTCACACAGCTATAAAGAACTACCTGAGACTGGGTAACCTATAAACAAAAGAGGTTTAACTGACTCACAGTTCTGCATGGCTGGGAGGCCTCAGGAAACTTAGAATCATGGCAGAAGGTGAAGGGGAGGCAAGGCATGTCTTACATGGCAGCATGAGAGACAGTTAAGGGGGAGCTGCCAAATACTTTTAAAACCACCAGCTCGGCCGGGTGCAGTGGCTCATGCCTATAATCCTAGCACTTTGGGAGGCTGAAGTGGGCAGATAACTTGAGGTCAGGAGTTGGAGACCAGTCTGACCAACATGGTGAAACCCCATTTCTACTAAAAATACAAAATTAGCCGGGCGTGGCCGCGCATCCCTGTAATCCCAACTACTTGGGAGGCTGAAGCAGGAGAATTGCTTGTACCCGGGAGCTGGAGGTTGTGGTGAGCGGATATTGTGCCATTGCACTCCAGCTTGGGCAACAAGAGTGAAACTCTTGTCTCAAATAAATATACAGAAAGATAATTAAATAAAACCATCAGCTCTTGTATCAGTATCATGAGAACAGCATGGGGGAAACCATCCCCAGGATCCAATCACCTTGCAACAGGTCCTTCCCTCGACACATGAGATTTACAATTCGGGATGAGATTTGGGTGGGGATACGAGCCAAACCATATCACTCATGTGCTGGGAAGCCAAACGGTGAGGGTGGACGCTTACCCTGATCCCACATGGAAACTGCCTTCCGCTATGACTCGGCTGAGAGGATTCCACAGAGGAATTTCTACAGACACCATCTGATGAAGGCTTTTTCTTTTCCTTTTTTTTTTCTTTGAAACAGGGTATTGCTCTCTTGCCCAAGCTGGAGTGCAGTGGTGCAATCATGGCTCACTACAGCCTTGACCTCCTGGGCTCAAGTGATCCTCCCACCTCAGCCTCTTTAGTAACTGGTACCACAGGCACCTGCTAACATGCTAGGCTAATTTTTGTATTTTTAGTAGAGATGGGGTTTTTTTCATGTTGGCCAGGCTGGTCTCCAACTCCTGGCCTCAGCTGATCACCTGCCTTGGCCTACCAAAGGGCTGGGATTACAGGCATGAGCCACTGCACGCAGCCAGTTTTTTTCTTTTAAGTCATTTGATTATTACCTCAGTAAATGGATGAACCATCCACTAGTTTCTCAATTAAGAAATCCCAGGATTCTTTTGTTTTTTATTTTTTTCAGACAGGGTCTTTCTCTGTCACCCAGGCTGGAGTGCAGTGGCATGTTCCTAGCTCACTGAGCCTTGAACTCCCAGGCTCAAGTGATCCTCCCACCTCAGCCTCCTGATTAGCTGGGACTACAAGCACATCCCACGTCATTCAGCGATTTAAAATTTTTTTTGTAGAGATGAGGTCTTGCTTAGCAGAGGCCCAGGCTAACCTCAAACTCTTGTCCTCAAGCAATCCTTCTGCCTTGATGTCCCAAAGTGCTGAGATTACAGGGATGAGCCACCATGGCTGGCCCCAAGATTCTTGATCTATTGGCAAATCCTTATGGTCTTATGTCTTACATTGAATTCCTCCAGAAGTAGAACCTGGAACAAAGGTTTGAAAGCAAATGATTGATTTTGGAGCAGTTTATTCCAAGAAGGCACCACTACAGAGTTGGGCCGTGAGGTCGGGAAGGGAAGGAAGCCAATGCAGAACTGTGAACGAGCATATCACCTCTGTGGCTAACGGAACTCAGTCCTGCAGGGACCCTCAGGGAGACGGGGTCAGTGGTGTGCTGTGAACAGCTCTGAAGGAAACTCTGATTTGTAGTTTAATGCATTGAATGGTGTCCTTTCCCAAATTCATGTCCACCCAGAACCTCAGAATGTGACTCTATTTGGACATCGGGTCTTTGTACATGTAATTATTAACGTTAAGTCATAATGAATTAGTGTGGGCCCTATATCCAGTGACTGGTGTTCTTATAAGATGCAGCAACATGCAAACCTGGAGGGAAGGCACCGTAAAGATGGGGCAGAGAATGGAGCAGTGCAGCCACAAGCCAAGGAATGCCGGAAGCCACCAGGAGCTGGAAGAGGTGAGGCAGGATCCTCCCCTAGAGCTTTGGAGGGAGCACAGCCCACTGACACTGTGATTTCAGATTTCTAGCGTTCTGAACTGTAAGAGATGACTTTTCTGTTGTTTTAAGTTTGTGATAATTTGTTACAGCAGCTGTGGGAAACTAATGCATGTAGTGTGATATGGTTTGGATCTGTGTCCCCACCTAAATCTCATGTCGAACTGTAATACGCAGTGTTGGAGGTGGGCCTGGTGGGAGGTGACTGGATCATGGGGGTGGAGCTCTCACGAATGGTTAGCACCAGTCCCTAGGTGCTGTTCTTATGAGAGTGAGTGAGTGAGTTACAGTGAGATCTGGCTGTTTAAATGTCTGGCACCATCTTGAGTTAATTTTTGTATAAGTTTACAATAGCAGAGACCTGGAACCAACCCAAATGCCCATCAATGATACAGAAAATGTGGCACATACACACCATGGAATACTATGCAGCCATAAAAAGAATGAGTTCATATCCTTTGCAGGGACATGGATGAGGCAGGAAACCATCATTCTCAGCAAACTAACACAGGAACAGAAAACAAAACACTGAATGTTCTCACTCAGAAGTGGGAGTTGAATAATGAGAATACATGGACATAGGGAGGCGAAGATTACACACTGCCTGTCGGGGGTGGGGGACAAGGGGAGGGAGAGCATTAGGACAAATACCTAATGCATGAGGGGCTTAAAACCTAGATGATGGGTTGACAGGTGCAGCAAACCACCATGGCACATGTATACCTATGTAACAAACCTGCACGTTCTGCACATGTATCCTAGAGCTTAAAGTAAAATTAAAAAAAAAAAAAGGTATGGCACCTCCCCGCCCCTTCCTCCTGCCCCAGCCATGTGAAGTGCTTGCTCCTGCTTCACCTTCCACCACTAGTGAAAGCTCTCTGAGGCCTCCCCGGAAGCAGATGCCACCATGCTTCCTGTGCAGCCTGTGGGACCATGAGCCTATGAAACCTCTTTTCTTTAGAAATTACCCAGTCTCAGGTATTTCTTCATAGCAGTGTAAAAATAGATTAATACAGAAAGTTGAATCTGTATTAGTCAGGGTTCTCCAGGGAGACAGAACCAGTGGATCTATGTGTATATGAAAGGGAGTTTATTAGGGAGAACTGGCTCACACAATTACAAGGTGAAGTCCCAGGAAAGGCCATTTGTAAGCTGGGGAAGACAGAAGCCAGTAGTGGCTCAGTTGGAGTCCAAAAGCCTCAAAATCAGGGAAACCAACAGTGCAGCCTTCAGTCTGTGGCCAAAGGCTCAGGAGGCCCCAGCAAACCACTGGTACAAGGACTAAAGTCCAAAGGCTGAAGAACCTGGTGTCTGATGCACCAAGGGCAGGAGGAGTGGGAGGGAGCATCCAACATGGGAGAAAGAAGCCAGGAGACCTAGCAAGCAAGGTCCTCCTGCCTTCTTCCACCTGCCTTGTTTTGGCCATACCAGCAAGTGATTGGATGGTGCCCACACACATTGAGGGTGGGTATTCCTCTCCCAACCCACAGACTCATATATCTCTCTCCTCTGGCAACACCCTCACAGACACAACCAGAGACAACACTTCACTAGCCATCTAGGCATCCTTCAGTCCAATCAAGTTGCCATCCAGTATTAACCATCACATAATGTCTTCCAATTTTGATGGTGTAAATATCCCTCCCACAACTGATTTTAAGCTACCAGTGAGATGTGACTGAATAAGATGTTTATGGTCATACTTTGTGAGCCAATACTGTGCGACTCCAGCTCATGACAGAATGGCATAGATTCTACACTGTAGAACATGCCTCTGAGTTATTCCATCTGAGGATCATAAATGCTTACTTTCTTTTGCTGCATAGCAAATTACCCCAAACTTAGCAGCTTAAGATGACAAACACTTACCTCACAATTTCTGTGAGCCAAGAATTTGGAAGTCGTTTAGCTGGGTGGTTCTGGCTCAGGTTCTCTTACCATGTTGCACTCAAGGTACCAGCCAGGGCTGCATTTACCTGAAGGTTTGAATGGGGCTGGAGTATGTGCTCCTATATGGCTTTTGGCAGGAGGTCCCAGTTCCTTACGGGCTATGGGCAGGCAGCCTCAGTTCCTCACCACAGGGGGCTGTCTATAGAGCTGCTTGAGTCTCCTTACAACATGGCAGCTGTAATCCCCCAGAATGACAGACTGCAAGAAAGAAACCACAATGCTTTTTGTGACCCAGTCTCAGAAGTCACTATCATTACATCTACCTCATTTTATTCATTTCACAGTGTGGTATAAATTAGTGGGGAGAGACTTATGCAAGGATATGGACACGAGGATGCTCCTAGATCCTCTGTTTCCTGACTATCATTGACTGAGGGCTGCTCACCAACATGGCAACTCTCTAGCTATTCCAAAAGTATTCAGTTATGTTTTACATGCTTGTGTTAGGGTGCTGTTGGCAAGTACTGCACCTGGAGTGTGGGGGAATATGGGTGGGGCACCGACAGGATCTGTTGTATTCTTGCTGCAAAATGCATCCTACATTTTACCAGTTCTTTTCATCTCCCCTGCTACTACCTCTGAGCCACCGCAGTCCTTCCCCAGTACAATTGCACATAGCCCTCCTAATGGAACACACCTCAACACGCCCTCCACCTAGTGGCTCTACTCATCTTTTAAATGGGATTCTGAGACTATCCCTCCCCCGCTTGTGAGCCCTCAGTGGCTTTCACTCTACCCACTCTCATTGCCATGCCACCTAGGTTCGCAGTCTCACCCTTTATGATTTTCTCCCACGCTCACTGCCTTCCAGCCACACTGGCATTTTTCTAGTTCTCAAACACGGTGAGCTCGCTCTTGCTTCGAGGCCTTTGCACCTACTATTTGCTTTGTCTGGGATCCTAATCCCCAGGCACAACTGTGTTTATTCATAAATTCTCAGCTTGTATGTCATCTCCTGACCACTCCACATAAGTAGTACCTTTTCCATGCATGGTGCCCGGTTATTGTTTACCACACCACTCTGTTTATATCCTTTATAGTGCAATTTTTTCACTGTCTTATATCATCATTGATTTATTTAATGTTTGCTTCTAACTGATTTTCCCCTTCAAGAGTACAAGTTCCATATGGATACGGACTCCAGCTCTCTTGTCTACTGCCATATTCCCACCACTTAGACTAGTGCCTCGTTCATAACCCACGCTCTGTGAGTATTTGTTGAGTGAATGGATGAATACATTGGATCTGCCGTGTCTTCACTCCAGTTTGTATCATCCACATCCAGTCTAAGTCCGCACTGTCACCTTTAATGGAATTGATTTCTCTTTCCATGGCTACAGAAATACTCTGAAGCAGCAGCTGTCTAGAGAGTGTGTCCTCAAAATGCTAAACGGCCTGAGTCTTCCAATCATATGCTTCATTCAGAGGACAGTGCATATCACAGAAAATGTAAATCTTGACCCCTAACTTAACCTGGATTTTTAAAAAATCAATAAAATTTCACAGTCTGGTAATTTCTTTCCACCCAAATGCCCTCTTTGACAGAAAGATAAAGGCTTTTTGGACAGAACATTTTGGTTGGTAGAGGATAAATTGAAAAAATGTCATAATTTGCCTCATTCTTTGAAACATAATCTAATGTCTTCCCTAAAAGAAAAATGGTAACAGAATAACCTGACTTTCCTCTTCTTCTTAGTTCTACTTTATAAACTTTCTGGATCCACATTTTCAAACAAGCACCTCCACCTCAAAGAACTCCTAAAATAGGACTCGACCATCAGAGCCCATGGGTTTTTGTTTTTGCTTATTTGTTTATTGTTTAGAAGCAGTGAATAAACCTTTTTGATCAGGCAAACACTCAGGAAACCCAGCCAATTTAGCTTCTCCAGATACAAATTTTTAGATGCAGAGACCATCCTAACACCCTAGTGTGGTAGTCAAATGTTTGAATACTTTGAGCCACTATAAAGAACTTAGAACAAACGCCCGTAAAAAAGCCAGTGTATTACATGGGCATTTGGCCCCTGTTTCCAGTAGAGCTGTGACCTCCACAGCTGAGAACAGGGGAAACAGTGACTTTTCATTGCCGCTGGGAAACTCTCTCTCCAATAACGTTGTATTTTTGCTTTCACTTTTGTTTTTCAATGCCCAGTTCTTGGCAAGCTCTCACCTTTCTGTTCTGAGTCTTTGCACCTGTGCTTTTCTCTGTCTGGCATTTCATCTAGATTCCTAGCATTTCTGATGCATCCTAAGCCTCCGGTCAAGCCACATTTCCTCTGCGTGGTCTTTGCCGACCTTTCTGACCACCTCAGGTGCCCTCCTTAGAACTTGTCCTAGCACTGTCTTCCTCCCCTTAACATTTTCCACAGCTGAAACATTTTTTTTTTTTTTTCTTTTTGAAACAGAGTTTTGCTCTGTTGCCCAGGCCGGAGTGCAGTGGTACAATCTTGGCTCACTGCAACTTCCGCCTCCTGGGTTCAAGTGATTCTCGTGCCTTAGCCTCCCTAGTAGCTGGGACTACAGGTGTGCACCACCACACCCAGCTAATTTTTGTATTTTTAGTAGAGATGGGATTTCACCATGTTGGCCAGTCTGGTCTCGAACTCCCAACCTCAGGTGATCCATCTGCCTCGGCCTCCCAAAGTACCGGGATTATAGGTGTGAGCCACCATGCCTGGCCACAGCTGAAACTTTTACAGTATCCACTGTGAATGTTTGGTTTGTATTTGTAATGAATAAAGTTGACGCTCTGCCCACATTCAGATCTCTCCATGCCATGCCTTTTGGTGAATGCCTTTTGTGAATTCCTTCCCCCGTCTGCCTGGCTTCTGCCGGATTTCCTTCCCACTAGCTGGCAGCTGCAGGTCTTCCTTTGAGGACCGTTCTTGGGCGCTGGAATCCCACTTTGCCTACCTCTGTAGAGGCCAAAAAGAGCCTGGGAACTCACATTGTCCCAGGGCAGCTATCAACCCAGGAGGATGCATGTGGCCCTGGGCAGGACCAGGTAGGCAAAGGCAGCACATCCCACCTTTGGCAATGCTGTTTCTATCATTAACTGAGTGATTTTTGGAAGGTTGCCAGTTTTGAGTGGCATCTGGAGCATCAGAGGGCTCTTTTTCAGGCCTAAGGGATGGACAAGAATGACTGTCTCAATTCTTTTCCCTCTGTCACAGAGTAATCTAGGGAAAGCTGGGTGGTCTGGACCTTCTGCAGAGCATCACACCAACCAAGTGCATTCATAGACTATGTTAATTGGGTCTGATGAGCAGGAAGTGGCAAGGACTTTGAATGACCTGGGATACATGCCCTAGAGGGTGTGAGATGAACTCTGCAGAATGTTCGAGGCCTGCCATGTTGGTAAAATGCTGAGTGGTCTGGAGCATGTCTACACTGTTGAGACTTTCCCTTTAAGATGCAGTACAAGTTGCTCCTTGTACCTCCCAACACCAAGAAAGAGGCACACTGCTTGGCATGTCTCCTCTGGTTTCAGAGGCAGCCTATCTTTCTTGGCCATATATCGAGAGACTCATCAGGTTGCCAGCTTTTAGTGGGGCTCAGAGCAAAAAAAAGTCTTCATCAAGTCCAGGCTGCAGATCCATGGCCTTGTCACTTGGGCTATTTGAGCTGTCAGAGCCCACAGCCGTAGAGGTATTGCTGTTAGACTAGGTGCCCTGTGTGGTTTCTGGAAATCTCCAAAACAAGAAGCCCAGTGGAGAGCCCAGGGTTCTGGAGCACAGCCACCTGTCTCTAACAGAGAAAGAGATCCCATTATTCAAATAGGAGCTGCAAGCAGTGGTGAGAGTGAGCATCTATAGTGGGTTGAATGGTCCTTCCCTCATCAAGGACACATCCACAGAATGTGATCTTATTTGGTTTAAGAGTCTTTGCCAATGTCTTTAAGGAAAGGATCTTGAGATGAGATAGTCTTAGATTGGGTGGGCGTTAAATCCAGTGAGCATCCTTATGAGAGGCAGGAAAGGAGAAGATACAGATAGAGAGAAGGAACTGCTGAGACAGACACAGACACTGGAGCGATGTGCCCACAAACCACAGGACGCCAGGAGCCACCAGAAGCTGGAGGAGGCGAGGAAGTCTCCTCCCCTCGAGCCTTCAGAGGGAGCAGGCCCTGCCCACACCTTTATTTCGGACTCCTGTCCTCCAGAATGGTGAGAGAGTAAACCCTGTTGTTTTAAGCCACCAAGTGAGAGGTAGTTGATTATGGCAACCCCGGGAAGCTAATACAGCATCTGGCTGTGCAATCGGAGCTGCCCATCCTGAGCTGGGAGTCACCAGACCCTGAAGGTCATAAGGCTGCAACTCACATGGATTCCAGAAGCGATCCACTGAGAATCCACTGTAAGGTCTGCTGTATGACAGAAGTGACCTCTCTGGAATGAAGCCTGAGCCAGTCCACAGAGCACAGACACTCCATCCTGAGGGACAGCCCAGGCTTGGAGTCAGCCTCAGTTGTTTCCACGATGCCTCTGTCTCCGCTGTCACAGATGGCCTCACGAGGGATTCCGAAACGCCAGATGATAGAGGAAAACCTCAAGCCTGGCTGAAAGATGGGTCTGCTTAGTAAACTGATACAGGCCACAGTCTACACTGCTGTCCCAAGAGGAGCTGGAGGAGCATTGAGTGAAATTCCTTTCAATGGACAGAGCTCTGGACATGTGCCTTCTATCCATGTCACGTGGAGAGAGAAGTGGCTTCAGGTGAGGATACAGGTGCACTCCCAGGCAGTAGCAGGTGGTCTGGCTAGTTGGTTAGGCTCCCTTAAGGAGGAAGATGGAAAGCCTGGGGACAAAGAAGTCTGTACAAGGGGCATATGGCTGAACCTGTGGGAGCAGGCACAGAGCGTGAGGTTCATCTATTGCACGTTAACACCAGACTGCAGAAGAGGCACTCAACAAGTGGACAGGATGACCTATGCATCAGAAGCCAGCCAGCCCTTGTCCTCGGCTGCTCTGGTATGCTCAGTAACAGAACCAAGAAAGAGGCAGAAACGGGGGCTGTCCCCGGGCCTAGCAGGACACTTTGCCTCTTGCCAAGGAGGCTCTTGCCACTGTGGCTACCAAGTGCCTGAGTTGTTCTCTGGAGAGACTCGTGCTGGGCCCCCACATGGTTCATTCCCGAAGATACTGTGTTAGATTCCCACCGCTGCTGGAACAACCAACCACCAAATGAGTGGCTTCAGACAACACACATTTATTATCTTATGGTTCTAGATGAGCATGGATATTTCCCCTTTTATTTAGGTCCTGTTCAGTTTCTTTCAATAGTGTTTTGTAGTTTTCAAGCTTCTGTGTAGATATTTTGCAGCTATGTTATAATGTTCCTACATAATTAGGGCTGTTCTAGCTTCCTTTTGAATAACTTTTATTATGATTGTCAAGTGTCTCTTCATCTCTAGTAATGCTTCTTGCTGTAAGGTGTTCTTTTTCTGACATTAGTATAGCTACGTTAGCTTTTTATTAGTGTTAACATTGTACATTTTACCATCATTCTTTTACTTTCAACCCTGCTAGCTATGGCCCTGGGAAGGAGGCTCTGCACCTGTTTCTTCATCTATAACAGGCGGGTAAAGCTCCTACCTCAGAAGGAGTTGTAAGTAAATAACTAAAAGATGTTTAACATCAGTCCTGGCATGGACTAAGTGCTCATTAAGTGGAGTCTCTTATTATTGTTGCTGTGGCTACTAATATTAATAGGGAAGTGCAACTCTCCACTGACGCTGAGAGAGAAGAGTTTCTTTCATCAGACCTTCAGGTTTCTGAAAGACCACGAGAAGATAGGCTGGGGTATACAGGCAACTTCTGTCGACAATGGGGTGAGAGCGGAAGAATAGCAGAGTGGACCCCCTGCCCATCGTGGTGTCAATCATTCTGTACCATAGCTGCCCCCCTTCTCTGCCTCTGCCCTCTGACTGTGAGCACCTTGAGGTCTCGGCCAGATGGAATCATCTTTGGCATGTTGCGCTGGGTCAGGCGCGCAGCAGGTGTTCCATGAGTGTGTGCTGAGTAAGTAATTGAACCAGCAACGGCGAGACAAGGTAGCCTTCTATTTCATCATGAGCACATGAAGGAAGAATTCCAGGCTTGCAGTTGTGTCTCTTTCTCTGGTTTCATACTTTAGTGAAAAGGCAGTGGCTTTTGTGAAGTGGCACACACCTGTTTAACATTTGACCTTATTTGCAAAATGGGTTGACACACATCCTGGGAACGAATTAGAGGTTATATGCCCACAGACCCATCCGGGGAGTCACATGTTCACACGCCAAGGGGACATGGGCTTGGCAGGTGGCTGCAGGGCTGGTGTTCAGTGGGGAAGGTGTGTTGGAAATCTTTGGTGACTGATCCATTTTGTTTTAGGGTCTAACAAGATGAGGACTGTGTGCCCTCACGCAGTAAGGTCACATTTAGCACTACGATTGCAATGAAAGATAAATTTTGAACACCACGAGGCCCCCAAGTGACTGAACTCACCAACAGAAAGTGTTTAATGTTAGTGGAGGTCGGAGTTACCAACCATCCGGGTGTTCCCTGGGAGGATTCCTGGAGCATGGGTCTTCCAGGTTTAAATGAGGATAGTCCCAGAAGAAATGGAACCACCTGGTCACTGGAACATAGACTCTTATTTGTCTACCAACAACAATGGCAAGTTTTCCCTGAGCATCCTGCTTGAGGGAGGGAATTCTTCAGCCTGATTGTCTCAGGGCCTCAGAACTGGGGTAGCTCCATTGACCCGAGCAGACCACTGAGGGAGTTGCCCAAGGCCAGCAGTTGCCTTGCTGCAGGTTCATGCAGGATAGGGGTGGAGGTGGCTGTGACCTTGTTTTTTTAGAGTCGGCATCTCAGTTTGTCACCCAATCTGCACCCAGGCTGGAGTGTAGTGATGAGATCTTAGCCCCCTGCAGCCTCAACCTCCTAGCCTCAAGAGATCTTCCTGCCTCAGCCTCCTGAGTAGCTGGGACTACAGGTGTGCACATCATGCCCGGTTAATTTTTAATTTTTTTGTAGAGACAGGGTCTTGCTGTGTTGCTTAGGCTGGCCTTGAACTCCTGGGCTCAAGAGATCCTCTCACCTCAGCCCCCCAAAGTGCTGGGGCTACAGGTATGAACCACCACACCCAGCAGACTGTGATCATCTTATAGTTTAACTCAGGGCAGAAACTAACCATCCAGCATCACCTTCAACCACAATCCTCCTGTCCCTTGTTTGGAGCACAGGACTTTTCAAGAATTACAGAGCTAGCTGGGCAGGTACTCAGACACAGGAATGGATCTGGTATCTAAAGGAAAGGTCCTGAAGCTTCTGTCCTCTCTCACTGCAAACCTGCAACCATGTGCTGAGGAGGCTGAGGTCTCCTGCAGCTTTGATTAGGAAAAGTCACAATATGTTCCTCTCATCTGCTTCTCACAAGGAGAAAAATTGTTACTTGATGCTGTCATGGGGATTCTAATCCCATATGGAGAATTTTTAGGATGATTTTCCAAAACGATATAAATGCCAGGCCCTCTAGGCAAATCCATGTAGACAGAAAATAGGGTGGTTGTGACTTAGGGCTGAGGAGAATGGGGAGTGGGGAGGTGATAGCTGAAGTGTATGGGTTTTCCTTTTGGAGGTGATGAGAATATTCTGAGACTGATGTGATGGTGGATGCACAACTTGGTGAATATACTAAAAAAACATTAAGTTGGCTGGATGCGGTGGCTCATGCCTGTAATCCCAGCACTTTGGGAGGCTGAGGTGGGCAGATCTCCTGAGGTCGGGAGTTCGAGACCAGACCAACCAACATGGAGAAACCCTGTATCTACTAAAAATACAAAACTAGCCAGGCGTGGTGTCATATGCCTGTAATCCCAGCCACTCGGGAGGCTGAGGCAAGAGAATCGCTTGAACCCGAGAGGCAGAGGTTACGGTGAGCTGAGATCGTGCCATTGCACTCCAGCCTGGGCAACAAGAGCGAAACTCTGTCTCAAAAAACAAACAAAAAACAAAAAACATTAAGTTGTACACTTTAACTGGATCCGTTTTATGGTATGTGAATAATGTCTCAATAAAGTTATTATTTAAAAAAAATACCTTAGCTTCTACCAAAAAATTTTCTTTTCCCAACCAATCAGTAATAACAATCTCGCCCGAATGTCAAACAAATAATAACAACAAATGCAAAACAGTCAAAGCAAAAGTAAACCTTTTCCCCAGAGGAGAGATTTCACACAGTTTCCCACCTGCTCCCAGGGTTTCCCTTCTTCTGTTAAGGACATTGGTAGTTTGCAAAGTTGGGGCTCGGACTGGCAGTGTTGGCATCTGGCATAGCCCTGGAAGTCATGAAAAAGGCAAATTTGGGAGCCCTGTCTTAGTCCTATTAAATCAGAACCTCTGGCGACAGGGTCCAGCCATCTGCGTGTCATCAAGCTTTCCTGCTCACTGATTTCCTGCTCACTGATTTTGGGTACTGGTGTGGATGGTGGTGGGTTTATGAATGAACGCCCTCCTGCTTGCTGACTTTGAGCGCTGGTGTGGATGATGGTGGATCTAAGAATGAACACCCTTCTGCTCACTGACTCTGAATGCTAGTATGGATGACAGTGGGTCTATGAATGCATGCCCTCCTGCTCTCTGACTTTGAGCGCTGGTGTGGATGATGGTGGGTCTATGAATGAACACCCTCCTGCTCATTGATTTTGGGTGCTGGTGTGGATGACAGTGGGTCTGTGAATGAAAGTCCTTCTTATTAGGAATCACTGTGGATCAGTCAAGAAACCCAGAGGGAAAAAGTTTTTTTTCCAAAAAAGATTTGGCAAATACATTGGTTTCCCTCTAGCCTAAGAGTTGAATTCTTCTGGGGTTGTATATTTTGGGGTGGGAAATAGCAATTAAGTGAAATAAAACACACCCCACAAGACACTGACTTGTCAAGCCATGAAAAGCCTTTTAATGACAATTGGCATCACAGGTATAAATAAATATCTTCTTCTTTCCATCTATAATATGTGCTACAAATATATTTTTCAAAGGTCCAACCCAGGTTAGGAGGCTTCAAGGACCCTTTCTTAGCTACTGAGTTTAGTAATTAAAAAAATAAACACAATAAACACCCCTGGAATCTGTGTGAGCGCCCCCCTGCGGAGAGCATGAGGACTGTCAGGCATCTTCCTCCCGCAGCCGCAGCCAGTGGTGCACACGAACTGGAGTCGGGTGATCACGAAGGGGCTTATTTCACTGGCGTGGTCTTCGCTGCCACATACGTGTCGCTTTGGATGAATGCGTTTTTTGCAATGTGCTGCTACACAATTATGCTGTTCAAAAACACAGTTGATTGACAATCTAACATAGATTTTATCTTTAGAGTTTATGCTGGTTTACCCCACCCAACAAAGTAAGAAAACAACTTAAAAACCCCCCAAACAGTTTTTATCTTTGTTCATGTTCAGCATCAGTGATGTCTTGTGATAGACCCAGCCCACCAGGTTGGCTCTGATTACGCCTGGGAGTGGCCTCTTTTTTTTTTTATTTAACCCAAATTTCTCCTATGCAGGAACACCAACACGATGACAGGGGTGGAGTCCCGAGGGGTCAGGTGGTCCAGGCAGGGCTCTGTTCTCCTGTCACATCCCCTCCATAGAGCCCCTCACAAGACCACACCTGCTGGCTTTGCCCTATGGCAGTGGTGATGGATGAAGGACAGTTCCTCTCCTTCCCCAGAAGGCTTTGAGAGCTCCCTCCAATTGTACAAAACCAGCCACTATCAACAAAGCTGAAGGGATACAGAAAAACATTCAAGTTACTACTTAAACAATGGATTAATTGACATTGTTTCTAGGAACCCATCTAATGAACAGGAATGTAATTTATGTTTCATTTAGGAAAAATATACTGCTTGATTCTCAGAAATAAACATTAAATGTAAATGCAATGGAAGTCTAGGACACAGAAAGAAAAAAAAAAAAGGAGAAAGTGGAAAAGAAAAGAAAAGATGATCAAGTAAAGATTTAAAACTCCTTAGTTCTATCCCAAGAGGCATCCCCTGTTAGGAAATGTCTCCTCCCCAGCTGTGTGGTGACAGTTGAAGGCTGTCCTCGGAAAAGTGAATAGTGAATTAAAATGGAAAATGTCTCTTAGCAGGCCCTATTTTTATATTTTGCTTCTTTATTAGAAATATAAACAGATGATTATTTCTCTTTTTATTTGTCTTTTTGAATTTTTTAACAAATAATTTTTGGTAGCTTGTCTGTAGTATGTTTTGACTCATAAAATAACCTTCCTAATTTTGCCTGTGCAGTTCAATAACCTGGTCTGCGCTCCCCATGCCCCAGACTTTATTCCCCTGACCTCTGAAAATCCACCATCATTGACTGCTAAAAATCCCTTGATACAAAAATGTCTTTTCCTGACTTCAAAACTTTCCAACTGGTCTAGCATGGACCCCGGGACCGTCCCTTCTTAACCCCACTGACAACGCCTTCTGCCCCACTTGGGGCCAGTTTCCAGTACAAGGAAGGCATCCGGGCAGGGCCCTTTGGCTAGAGGGGCCTAAGCCTTATCTTTGAGTTTCTCCAGATAGTTTCTACGTTCCTTGGGGGCGCCCACAGCCATGTCTTGGCACACCCACTTGATGTCCTCATCGTTGCTACCGACGATGGAGTTCACCGTGGGGCAGCTGTCGTCCGAGGGGATGGTGGTAAAGGTGGTGAATTTCACCTTCTTCCTCTTGGAGGTGGGCGAGTGCAGGGTGTCCTGCTTCTGTTCTCTGCCCTGCCGCCCCCCGGGGTCGGCTGACCTGTGAATCTGGCTCTGCACGTGCTTGTGGGAGCCGCCATTGAGCAGGAGGTGGTTGCTCTCCTCGCAGGCTCCGGGTCCGCGGTCTATGATGGTGGTGTGCTCGTCCTGGGGCGGCGGCGCGTCCCCCATGCTCTCGCGGAACTCGGCCTCGTTGCCGAGCCACACCCAGTCGTGAGAATGGGTCATGGAGGCCTGACCTTCCAGGGGCACTTGCTTGTGCCTGTACTTCAGGGCAAAGGTGGCGCAGTTGATCAGGAAGACGAGGATAGCCAGGCAGAACACCCCCAGGAGGGCGTACATCCCTATCTCCAGGTCACTCAGGCCCCGTGGGGTCTGCACCAGGTCGTTTTCCTCCAGCCCACTCCCGGCCTTGGGGAGGTCCACGTGGGCTGGGAAGTTGGTGAAGTCGATGGGGATGTTCTGTAGCTGCCCCTCTCCCGCCAGCCTGCCCCCGTCTGCACGGCTGTTCTTCACCACTTTGTTGTCCAGCAGGGACCTGGCCGTGGTAGTGGCCCTCCGGAGAGCCCCTTCCTCACGCTCCACGGGAGAGCTGCCATAGAAGTGCCCATCGTGGCCTGTGCGCTCGTGGTGCTGACCCTTCTGCCGGCGGTCACTGGCATGGTTCTTGATCTCATCTTCCTCATAGTCCCTGCCGGGGCTGGAGTCAGCATCGTTCTGTCCGAACTTGACCCTGACGTGGCCAACGCCCACGGCCAGGACGCTCTTGCGTTTGGATTTCTGGCAGGCCTCGGCGATCGTCATGTCCACTCGGACCAGTGGGCCCTGGCCTTCCCCTTCGGCCACCACAACGGGCCACCTGGGAGAGCGGGCCTGGGGAACGGACACGACGGCCTCGTCCTGGGAGGTGGCTGTCAGGGAGAAGTCCTTGGTGTCGTAGATGTCCAGGGGCGTCACCGAGCCATCGCTGAACTGCAGCCATGTGCTGAATACAGCCTCCTGCAGGGACACAGGCAGTTAGGAGACCACCTGGGGGATGCCTCTTCCCTTAGAAACCCCCTCCTAGGAGGACACCCAGTGAAACAGGGAGCAGGACCCCCATTCCAGACCCAGCAGCTCATGCATCTGGGGAGAAATCATACAGGTTTTCTATCAGGGGCAGATAAATCACCTTAATTTAAACGAGAACAAATTGGGGCATGACTAACAGCGCCCTCATAATCCTTACCAGGAACAAACAAACGGCAAAACAAAAATCCCTAACTGAGATGAGGCTCCAGGTGGCTTTATCCACACAGTTATTGCTTGAATCAGTTAGCTGGTGCATCTTCACAGACAATGACTGGCTTCCAGGGCAAGCCCTGGTCATTTTGTCACACATTCTGTGATTAGTGGCCTGAGTATGATGAATGGATACAGCTGTTGTCTGTATCCAGCCTGATGACAAAGGCTGATGGGCGGGTAACACTGTCAGAACCAATGACATTAGAAAGGAACCTCCCCTCTTCTCCCTGC
The DNA here is from genome assembly GCF_047675955.1 of Chlorocebus sabaeus. Classification (NCBI taxonomy): domain Eukaryota; kingdom Metazoa; phylum Chordata; class Mammalia; order Primates; family Cercopithecidae; genus Chlorocebus; species Chlorocebus sabaeus. Next base: position 125,930,798 of record NC_132914.1, on the reverse strand, counting down.
ACTGCCCCCAGTGAATTAAGCTTTGCCTGAGAAACAAGAGAACAAGAGCATTTTGCCCTTTAAGGTTGACCCTGTTGTGCCACTGCAGATGCTTTACTTGGCTGTAGCTGGGCAGCAGTGATGTGTGGGGTGCAGCGCATGGCAGTGGCTGGTGGGCCCAGTTCAATTGTGCTGCCTTTGTTCTGCATGGGTAGCTTTTGTGGAGCTCCCATCAGAGGGAAAGAGGAAGCTAAGGGCCAGTGTGAAGGCGTTGAGTTTATTTCGCACACTCACTATACTTCTGTCAGTGGCCCAACAGCTATGTAAAAATTATTTCCCATTGTGGGGACTGGTCGAAAACATTTGACTTTATGTGCCTGGCTTCTTTTACTCAAAATAATGTGTTCCAGGCTCATCCACGTTGCTGCAAATGGCAATATTTCATTCTTTTTTATGGCTGAATAATATTCCAAAAAAAGGGGAAAGCTAGTGGCCTAGAAATGCCACTCACACCCATGCCTGTGTGGCTGGTAGATTCTCGTGAGCACAAGGCTTCCTGCTCTCTCGCCTCCTCCCCAGGGCAATAATGACATCCTCTCCCCTTTGTGTGCCCACAGCAAACATAACCCCACAGAAGGCTTTGTTCTTGACTTAGCCACGGGTACTTCTATTCTGCTTCCAAGAGCGGGAACTCCCTAAGGACAGAGATGCTTAGTGGCGGCCCAATCTTCAGCACCTAGGACAGAGCCTGGGTGTAGCTGGGGAATAGTTTTTCCTGTATGAATAGAGGAGGGTGAAATGTGCAATCCTAATCACAAAACAGACAGCCCATATCCACTGGGCACTTGCTGTGGGTCAGGTGTTGTTTGCAGTTATTACAGAATGCATTTTCTCCTCTTTCACAAAGTAGGGTGGGCTATGCTTCCTGCCCAAAGAGAGGTTAAGAACTGTGCTCACGTGCACACATGTTAATTGCAGCACTATTCACAAGAGCAAAGACATAGAGTCACAATAGCGAAGACACAAAGTCAACCTAAATGGCACCTGATCCACAGCAAGTACCCAGTGGACACAGGCTCTCTACTTTGTGATTAAAATTGCATATTTCAGCCTCCTCCATTCATCTAGGAAAAACTCTTCAGCCCATTAGTGATAAACGGGATAAAGAAAATGTGGTACACATACACCGTGGAATACTCTGCAGCCATAAAAAGAACAAGATCCCATCCTTTGCAGGGACACAGATGGAGCTAGAGGTCATTATCCTTAGCAAACTGACACAGAAACAGAAAAGCAAACACTGCATGTTCTCACTTACAAGTGAGAGCTAAATGATGAGAACACATGGACAGATAGAAGGGAACAGCACACACTGGGCCTATTGGAGGGTGGAGAGTGGGACCAGGGAGAGGATCAAGAATAATAACTAAAGGGTTCTAGGCTTAATACCTGGGTCATGAAATAATCTGTACAGCTAACCCCCATGACACAAGTGTAGCTATGTGACAAACCTGCACAGGACCCCTGAACTGAAAATAAAAGTTAAAAAAAGAAAAAAAGAAATATATCCAGTCATATCATCAGGAAGAGAGGCAGGAGCAGGGCTGGAACTGGTGCGGCTTCAGAGCTGAGCTCTTGGCCACTGTGCTAGGGACCCCCTGGAACAGCCACTGCCGGAGCCCATTTTATCAGCCCACAAAGACCACAGCGACTCACTCTCTGCTGAAAAGGTCACGTAGCTGCCTCCTTTCCTCCCTGCCTTTTTCACAGCAAACCAGGTCTGACCTCGTGGCCTTCCTGGACCTTTGTCCCCATCCATCCCGGACACTGTCATTGCAGCCCAGGGAGGCAGCAGCACCCTCTCCACGGGCGGGTTATGGGAAAATCCTACCTGCCGAGCCAGAGATACAGCAGCAAAGCTTGTGTGTGCTCTGAGCACGGGATGGAGATTTTGCCACTCAACATCAAAAGCCCACACTTGGATGTGATAACTACCTCTGTGGTATGGGAATGGGGAGAAAAGAAAGTCACTTGAAGCTGGACCTGTGCAAATGCAAATACAACCTCCTTCAGAACAAAACAAAGCTGAGCAACCAGGGCTGAAGAGGTGCTCATGATACAAAGAAAGAAAGGTTACAATCTGTAGGTGGGAAGGCTGCACTATGAGAAGGGTGCATTAAATATTTACACAGGAAGGTGAGCAGATTGATATGTGAGATCACAGAAGACTCCAAAGGCTATAACATAAAGGAAACCAACAAAAAACAATAGTCTATGAAATAAAACATAACATAAAACAAATGAACAAAAATAGTCTATGAAATAAAAGTAAAAAGAAATTTAAAATTTAATGAAAAAATTAAAGAGACATTAAAAGGAGTTGAAATCATCACAGTAAAAGCAAATGGGGTCTGGGTGCAGTGGCTCACACCTGTAATTCCAACACTTTAGGAGGTGAGGCAGGCAGATCACCTGATGTCAGGAGTTCAAGACAAGCCTGGCCAACATGGGAAACCCCATCCCTACAAAAAATATGAAAATTAGCCCAATGTGGTGGCAGGTGCCTGTAGTCCCAGCTACTTGGAGGCTGAGGCAGAATAATTGCTTGAACCCAGTTGGTGGAGGTTGCAGTGAGCCAAGATTGTACCACTGCACTCCAGCCTGGGTTACAGAGTGAGACTCTGTCAAAAAAAAAAAAAAAAAAAAAAAGCGAATGAAAACAGAGCAGGAAGGAAGGGGTCAAAGGGACATGTAGAATTAATAGAAATGAAAAATACAGTCACTGAAATGAGTGACTCAATGGGTGGTTCAAACAGCAGATGAGATGTTCGAGGAGAGAATCACTGCAGTGGGAGACAAAGCCCCCTATGTCACCCCAGACAGAACCACAGGCATATCAAGAAATAAAACTGTGAATGGGCAGGTGAAAAGAAATAAAGGAGAGAATGAGAATGGCCGACGCTTGTTTGGTAGGAATTCCAGAAGGAAACATTGGAGTAGCTTGGGAGCAGCCAGTGTTCACAGCAATGATGACCCTATATTCCACAGGACGGAGGAAGAATGCTAGTGATTAAAAAAAGAATTCTCATGACATCGTTTGAGCATCTGCATCTAGCTGTAGCTGAAGATCCAAATGCCTGGACACGCCCTGATGCATTCTGCTGTGTGTGAAGGCAGGCTGAGCTGGGTTGGGTCATATCACTTGTGATCGTAAGCCCTGGCCAACACCAGCTGGCTATGACGGGTGAACCTGTGCAGGAAGTTTTAGGAGGGTGTGGAGCTCTCTTTGGGTGGCTGCCCATGCAGCTCCTCCTAGCTCAACTTTCAATGTTCAACTTCGCTTTTTTTTTTTTTTTTTTTTTTTAACTTACTTTTTTGCCCAAGGTCATCCTCTGGCTTCTGGAATCCAAGTGGTTGTGCCTACAGCAAGATGTGCCAAGGAGTGAATAACCACTGTGGGCAGCCCCCATGAAGGACTCACGGAAGTTGTTATATTTATCCCAGATCCCTTGCCCCTCAAGTGCAGTAGCTCTTCTGGCCTGTCTAGACTGGCGTACAGTCACCCAGCAGACAGGAGCTCCGACTGCCCTTGGTGGTGGCTGAGTTGGTAACACAATCTACTCGTTGCATTTTTCTTCCTTCCATCACCCCCGACTTCTCTACTGGTGTCGTCTTCACCACCTGAATAAACTACTTGCACCTGAATGCTTGTCTCAGGCTCAGCTTCTGAGAAGACCAAAACTAAGACAGAAGAGATGGCTCAGGGATGTTGGCGCTCACCCTTGTCCCCTCTGTCCATATCAGCTGATGAATCACACATTCCGACAAGTCCTTCTAATGCCTCAACCTCATGCACAAATACCAAGTGATTTCTCCTTTCATTTTTCTATCCTACTTTCTTTAGAGCAAACAAGGCACAGGGGAACATGCAGGCTACTACCCTCTATTTGTAGGTGTTAAAACCTTTCAGATTTTCTATTTCAAAGTTGAAAATATCACGAACAAGGTGCCAGCCATCTACACTCTAAGGGCTGAGATAAAAGACTGAACAGTGTGCAAGTTCATTGTGGCTGACGTTTCATCTTGACTTAATTTTTCTTCACAAACTAGATGGGGAACGAAGTTAACATAAAACAAGCCCCCGAACAGCAGACAATCAGAACTAAAGCCTCAGAACACCGTTGGTTTGCCAATGTCCATCTCCATCTGCCCTGCTGCATGATTGACTAACTTCTTCCATTCGCTCATTACAGAGAGGCTGCAAAGTGGTATTTCATCAGGAGAAGCCAACACATTTCCCCAAAGATGAGAACTTCTGAATGACTTAAAATAACACATGCACAGAAATGATTTAGAGCTCTATCCTTTCAAGAGTCGTGTCTGCAAATCAGGTGAACTACGTCCACAAACCCCCCTGAGTCAGTGCTAGGGGACGCCAATTACTGTCCGCTGATGAAGACAGATGGGCAACAGGAGATGGGGAGCGGCTGGTCATGCCCCATGACAAGGGGGTTGCAATGCCAATCGTCCACTCTAATTCATCATCCATTCTCAGCAAATAGCTTCATGCTTTCAGCTTTCTCTCTCCCACTTTCCTCTGATCTTTTTTCTTCTTAATCCCAAATGTGAAAGTATTACTCTGCTCTTTGGAAACCAGAAAACACCACGCTGATTTCCTGCCCCATCCACCCCCCAAGAGAAGACTTGAAGAAGCCAGTGCTGTGGACTGGATGAGGACCTGCATGCACCCCAGGTCCCTCCTGCTGACACTCTGGGGCAAAATCAGGTAGCAACTCTCTCCTCGTTAGGCAGAATTCCTAGAATGGCCCACCAAAGATGTTCTGCCCCAATTCCCAGAACATGTGTGTGGGAGGAGTGGCCGCTGTCATGATTATGTTACATTGTTACATGGCACAGTTGATAGAGTGGCCTTCCTGGACTATCTGGGTGAGTCCAGTGAAATCACATGAGTCCTTAAAAGCTGAGCGATTTCTCTAGCTGGTGACAGAAGGGGCAGGTGGAGAGACTGGAAACATGAGGAAGACTCCATGCGTTGTTGCTAGTGTTGAAGCGATGAGGGTGGGGTGGGGAGTGGGAAGGACTGCAGGTAGACTTGAGGAACTAAGAGAGGATTCCGGCAAATAACCTGCCAAGAATGGGCAACCTCAGTCCTACAACTGCAAAGATCTGGATTCTGCCACCACACAAATAATTCTGGAAGAAGATTCTTCCTTAGAGCCTAAGAACTTAGGGAACCAACACTGGGATTTCAGCCTTCTGATACTCTGAGCATGAACCCAGCTGAGCCCACCTACTGCACTGTGAGCTAGTAAGTGCGTGTTGTTTTCAGCTGCTAAGTGTGTGGTGGCTGTTACATAGCAGCAGATAACGGGCATGTCTTGGAGCACCGAGCATCTTCACTGTAGCTCATCACAGACCCCACTACTGGACAAGGCAGCCACATGGATTTTGCACAGCCTGCACTGCTCACTTACAACACCAGCCCAGCCCCTGTAGGCATTTGAGCTTGCAGTCCTTGAACTGCACTGAAATCCTGCACTATGGCTGGAACTTTCCAATCCCCCCCTAGAAGAACACAAGCCCCTAGACTTTGTCATCATGCCTGCACCCTTGACCGCCGCCGCCCTCTGTTCTCATCATCATGCCTCTGCTTTGTAGCACTATCCTGTTCCTCTGGTGCACGTCAAGGGATCCCAACCCCTACTGCTAACCCCTGGGCCCTGTCGCCTGTCCCAGCCACATGACAGCTCCTCCAGCATTGCTCAGTCCACAGTGGGGTGTGGATTTAATCTGAGCTTCCTCCCCAGACCGCCTGCCTCTTGCTGCAAGTCACCAGAGGAAACTGGGTTTGAAGCAGAGTGTTCCGAGTCAAGATTGTCTGCTGTGATGGAGCATCCAAGGCCCTGTGTGCTTTCACTAAAATTGTGATCGTAACAACAGCAGCCGTTCCCAGGAACAGAGCTAACACTGGCTGGCATGTGCCAGCCACTGTTTTTAGCACTCAATGTCGTTAAGCCTAATTTAATTTGCAAACGGACTCTTCACAGGTGTTGTTACTTTCTCATTAAGAATTGAGACTTGGGTGAGGCATCTTGCCTGAGGTTACACAGGAGGTAAGGGACACAGCTGTGATACCATCTGGGCCTTCTGGCTCCTAACTCTGTACTCTTGTCATAAGTATTGTCCCAATGATGACATCAGAAGCAGAAAGTCCTGCAGACAAGGCAAATACCCACATGCAGGTTGTTAAGGTCAGACGAACCCATCCTGGCAGTGTTATGTGGGTCATTCTCCCTGCTCTCTCATTTCCTGTTTTCCAGTCCAGCTCTAAGAGTCATTCAGTCACTCAACCAACATTTATGGAGCACCTACTATGTGCTGGCCCTGTGATGGTCACCAGGGATACAGTGATGAACAGGAGGCTTGTCTTGTAGAAGCCTATATCCCATGGAGGAGAAACATGCTTTATGTAGTAGGAAATGGGGCTGACTCAGACCCATTTGCTGTGAGTGAAGGCATTTATGAGAAGAGGGTATCATAACTGGGTATGAAAATGAGAATGAGCCATGCTCAGTGGTGAGGGTGGTGTATCCCAGGCAAAAGCAACAGCAATGGCAAAACCCCTAAAGAAGTACAAGGGGAGTGTGTGCCTCAGATAGGATGAGAGAGACCAAGGGCTGCAGAGGATAAAGTCAGAGATATAGCCAGGAGCTATGTCGTGTGGGGTCATGTGGGCTGTCAAAGGAATATGGTATCTTTCTAAGTGCAATGGGAAGTCACTGGAGCATTTTAAGCCAGTAAAAGCCATGATGTGGCTTATGGTTTTAAAGGCTTACTTTGATCTTGAGAAGAGAGGGGAGTGCAGGGGTAAGAACAGCAGCCAGGAGACCTGGTGAGGAGGCTGGTAAATGGTCTGTGTTGCTCAAAAGCTATGTGGGTAAGATGAGCGAGCACTTTGTCTGCAATGACATGGCTTCTAATGTGGAATGTGGTTCTGTTAACCTACCCCCATTTTCTCACTCCACCCTGCCCCTTTGCTGAAGCAGGCACAGTGACTGACCCTGCTCCCTCTGAACCTCTGGCATTTGGCCCCCTACCTGTTTGGGGGTCCGCAGCAGCTCCTCAGCTGTGACCACAGCTGTTATGGCCTTGCTGTTTTCTGCGTTGGGGTAAAGGGTGACAGACAGCCCAGCCACAAGCTGGATGGCCAAGTCTGTCACCGACACTTTGTCATCTAGCACGGTTATTGTCTTCTCTGCTAGGATGGAGTCAGACAGTGGAGACAACACCTGTGGGATTGGCAGGACACAAGGAAAATCCATCACACCTGTTTCCAGATGTTAGCCCCTTCCCCCGCAATATTTCTTCCATCCCAACAGGCCTGAGGTCCAGAATACAGGGCAAAGGAGTTACATATCTACTTCACTCTATTCGCTGGCCCATCCCATGCCTTTGTGAGAATCAAAGTTACCCTTTCCCTAAGACACCTTAATTCTCCCTGTTGAAAAATCGGAATAGATATTAAAATCCATTCTGTCTTTAAAAGGGAATAACTCCTCCTATTTAGATGAAGTACGCTTGTACAATGCACAACCTGGTAAACTGTACATGGTGATCCTGTTGAACAAACTCATGAAGAGTTGAATTATAAATTTATAAAAGACCACCACCACAACATATCTTCTGCCAAAACATTGCTTTCTGCCTCATCTTGTAAGCCAAATGTTGGGCTTGAGATGTCCAGGGGAAATGATAGGAATGTGTTAACCATTTCCACATGTAGTGTAAGGATCCCAAATGACATTCCAGAAAGGTGGATTCAGTAGGTGGGACTTAAGGGATTGAGGAAAAGGCTGTCCAGGCCCCATCATCTGTCCTGAAATTTTACCATTCTATACACTTCCTCCAGTGAAAAAGAAGGAGCAGGATTTCAAAGAGAGTTTGTTGAATAAGGAAATGGCAGCAAGACAGAATGACTGAAAGAAGGAAGAAATGAGAGGAAGAATCCACGCTTTTTCCCCGAGCCACTGGTAGAAGCGGTGCATGGAGAAGACGATGGCTACTTCTAAGAAGGCATAGGGGGAATAGGTTAGAACAGTGTGTGTTCAGAAGGAGAATCAGAGGCAGGATGGGGGTGCTGGGAGGTGACGGGAGTGGTGGAGGCAGCCATTGAGAATGAGGTCACATGGGGAGCTAAGAGGGTGCAGCTGCCACCTTCTCCATTCTGTTTGGAAGGAGGCTGGACTCAAGATCTGGCCTGGGCTCATCTTCCTGCGTCCCCATGATACAATCTGGAGCCATCACGGGGTTGAGGAACTGGCCACAATGACCTGCCCACTCATTGAGTCTCCCTCAATACTGCACACATGCCCAGTGCTGGGGACACAGAGACTCCCAGCTCCCTACCTGGATGGTCGTCATCCCAACCTCTCGCCCAACCAGGACCCGGCTGTCCTGGAGGGTGGCCACGTGAGGTTCCTCCAGCTTCATGAAGTCTGCCACCAGGTGAGTGATGTCGAACTGCCAGTCGGGACTAAGCAGGTAGCTCGGCTGGCCCCATGGGCCGGCGCCCTCGGACACAAACTGGGTGAGGACCCGCACGGTGGCGTGCTGGTACTGCAGCGCGCAGCCCCGGCCCCGCCGCTCCTCCTCATCCTCATCCTCGCTCTCCCGAGTGGGCCTTGTGGGAAGGGACAAAGAGCTCTCAGATCCAGGGAGAGGAGTCTAAGATGTTCTTGAGACAGGCAGGCACCCGCCTCAACCTCAAGGAGATCACGTTGAAGACACGAGCCCCAGGACCACGCAAGGGGCACCAAGCCTGTCTCCAGGCAACACTAAGCGATGGGCATCTCTTTCTCGAATACATTTATTGAAAAATAAAAGACAAGGGCTAATATGTACTAAGCCTGCACTGTCTCATAAGTAGGCATTGGCCACATGTGGCTATTTTAAATTTTGTTAATTAATGAATTATTATTACATTTTTAGAGACAGGGTCTTGCTCTGTGTTCCAGGCTAAAGTGCAGTGGTCCATCCTAGCTCAATGCAGCCTTGAACTCCTGGGCTTAAGTGATCCTCCTGCTTCAGCCTCCTGAGTAGCTGGGACTAAAGGCATGCACCATCATGCTTGGCTAATTTTAAAAAAAAATTCTGTAGAGATGGGGTCTTGCTATATTGCCCAGGCTGGTCTTGAACTCATGGCCTCAAGTGATTCTCCCACCTTGGCCTCCCAAAGTGCTGGGATTACAATTATGAACTACCACAATGAACCCTAAATGTTAATTTAAATAAATAAAAATTAAATAAAAAATTGAACTTCCCCGTCACACTGGCTACAGTCCAGGCACTCCATAGCTACTTGTGCTAGTGACCACCATGTTGGACAGAGGGGTTCTAGAACATTCCACCACTGTAGAAAGTCCTATTGGACAGAGCTGTCTTACACATTTGAGATGTGGCAGGTCCCACTTTATGCTTCCACATGTATGAACTCTTTTTAACCTCATAACACTATGAGGCAAACTCATAATCATTCTCATGACCAGATGAGGGAACTAAGAAACAGAGAGGTTAGGTAGCTTGCCCATGCTCACAAAGCTAATTAGTGGCAGAGATTGGATTGGAGCCCAGTGAGTCTCAGTTCTTCCCCCTCAGGGATGTGGAACAAACTCATTGTCTTGGCCACTCATGACCACAAACTAATCTGAAGGACTGGGTAGATTCACAGCTGTCCTCCCCCATCAGGCCAAATGCCTTCAGCTTCTCCTTGTAGAGATCGATTCCACATCTCACTGTCCTACTTACTCTTCTTGAGATGCTCTCCCCTACGAGAAAGGCCCTGGTGCCTGGGGGACTGTCAGGAAAAGAGTCCCGGTGGTCTGGGGTGGAGCATTCCAGGCAGGAAGCTGCGAACTCAGCAACACCTTCACTTAGCTAATGTCTGCTAATCCGGAGGTCACAGGGCTGAGAAAACAAGGCCCCATACTCTTACATGTGACAGACAGACAGTCCAGAAACTCAGATAACAAATCAGAGGTTTTTAGAAAATAGTGTGCCCAGCGTCCATTAGAAATGCAATCAAATTTTATCAATAATTTGATCTGCACGGAACATTTCAAGCTTATAGATATGCATAAAGCACAGAGAAGGACTCTGACTTTTTTTTTTGGAGAAAACAAACCAAACTTCAAATTGCCTGGTAACCAAGATGCTAAAAAAATGTATTCACTCCATCGTGTCATTTTGGGAGAGCCACTTTCAAGAGACAGTCTCATATAAGCCCCGGTGTAGAGTGCAGACAACCTGGGTTTGACACGAACCTGCTGTTTAGCAGCTTTTGGGCCTGGCTGGGTTATCTGGGAGCCTTGGGGAGATTTAATTGCTGAGATGATACCAGCATCTCCAAAGCATTGGGTCCTTTAGCGTTAAGGTCAGTAAATAGAGTTGTTATTATGGCTCTAAGGCATCTCCCCATCCGAGGCTCACCTCTTAGTGGTCACAATGGGGACCCTCCAGCCCTTTATCTGGCTGAGCTCCGTGTCAGAGACCTCGATCTGCAGGGGCAGCCGGGGCACCCACACAGTGACATGCAGGGGGGCGCTCAGGTACTGGTATGTGAAGTTCACCACTGCATCCATCTTTCCTTTGATCTCTTTGCCATTGACAAAGATGTAGTCACAGCGGTCAGACACCTGCAAAGACAGAGGGAGAAAGGATGGAGGAGAAGTTTATGGGGCCTTGGAGACTATCCTTTTTTTGTCTTTCCTATTATCTTGCAAAGCACAAATGCTTAATTCAGGTTTCTCTTAATACAGAGCCTGAGACTAGGATTTGGTGCACTCAGTTTAATTGGGAGCTGACCCCAGGGAGCAGGGGTGAAGGAGCAGATGAAGAAGACAGAGAAAGAAGAAAACCCAATAGGAAGGTGCATTTTTGAGGCTGCTACAGGGACCACGGGCTCAGTTTTCAGAGGCTTCATGAAAAGTATCTAGAATTGTCCACCTGAGGAGTAAGAGGTGGGAATATTTTTAGTTACCATCTCTTATTCCTACCAGTTGAGGGCCTCCCCGCCTGGGACAGAAAACAGAAAGCAGATTGAGGTGAGACTGCAATCAAACAGTGAACTTGAACTTGCACAGAACTGCAGCTGTAGCTGAAATCTGGGTTAGCTGAGTGATTTGATGTGAGCACCAGAGGTTTTCGCACCCCGGGCAGGTGTGACTTTTCAGAAAGTGAGCTGCACCCACAACCCACCTCATCCACCCTCCAAGGATGCAAAGGGCCTGTAGAGCCTTCCTCCCCAGCGTGGTTCTCACTAATTCTGAGGTCTCTCCCCTCCATGCAGATGCAAGCTTGATGTAGGTTCTTCATGGTCCCCAGGCTTTGGCAAGGCCGGTCCCTGTGCCTGGAAGCACCTTCCCATCCCTATTTGCCGGACCTACCCCAGCTCAGGGGTCCCTGGGACAAGTCTTCTATGACCCTGTGGGATTGTTTATATAATAAGTGTTCATTATGTGAATGGCCGATCACATTAGGGATTACCAACCTGTGTTCCCTTTCCCTATGTGCCTCCCTTTCCTTTTACCCTTTCTGGCAGATTGCTGTCTCAGGAAAGGGATGAGACAGAGCAGAAAGAAAAATAAACACACAGACTAAAAAAAACAAAGTTTGCAAGTATTTGGCTTTTGTGTTCCAAGATTATTCATCCAAATATGACTGTATCAAGCAGCCCACTGGGCATTCCCAGTGTAGCAAGGAAACAGCAGAATGATGTCTGTGTTCTCAAGCAGGCAGGAAGGGGCAACGTGGACAACAATGAGGGCCATTGGGGAGGTAACCTGTGCGGACTGTGACCGGTAAAAAATGTCCCCTAGGAACTGCGAACAGAAGATGATAAGACAAGATGTGCCCTTCCCCAAGGCCTTGGCAATAGTTAAGTCCCCTGGAAATTAGACTGGCATTCTGTTTCTGCCACCCTGATGAATTGAAAATTGAAAATAGAAACCAAGTTGGGTTATCAAGAAACAATATGACCCCTGTTGAATAGCCAAGCTTATCAGATGTGATTTAAATTGGTCCCAGGTGTCCATATCACCTCTTAAACTAAGAAATCTTTGAAGGCAAAAAGTACTTCTTGTTTATTTTTCACCTCTGGGTTCCTTACACCAGCTGCTTATGAAGCAGGAGCTCAGTGAAATGGATATTGCATGGATGAATGGATGGATGGATAGAGGGATAGACAGATGAACAGATGGATGAATGCACACACTGATGCATAGACAGATGGACAGATGGAGGAATGAATGGATGGATGGATGGACAGGTGAATGGGTGCTGGATAAATGGGTGAATAGGTGGGTAGATGGATAGACAGATGAACTGATAGATGGTTGCACACACTAATGGACAGACGGATGGACAGACAGGTGAATGGGTAGTGGATGAATGGGTAGATAGCTGGATAGATGGATAGACAGATAAGCTGATGGATGCACGCACACACTGATGGACAGACACATGAATGGATGGATGGACAGGTGAATGAGTGGTGGACACATGGGTAGATAGCCAGATAGATGGATAGACAGAAGAACTGATGGGTGGATGCACACACTGATGGACAGACATATGAATGGATGGGTGGACAAGTGAATGGCTGGTGGATAAATGGGCAAATAGGTTGATAGACTGATAGACAGGTGAACAGATGGACAGATGGATACATCGATGGACAGACAGATGGGTGGATGCATGGATGGATGGATAGATGGATGGACGGACAGGTGAATTGTTGGTGGATAAATGGGTAGATAGCTGGACAGATGGATAGATAAACTGATGGATGGAGGCACACACTGCTGCACAGACAGATGGACAGAGGGATGGATAAGGAGGGCCTTCCCTTCATGGGGATGTCTGCTTCAGGGGAGTCATCAAGGATCTTGGGGTTGATGGAAGATGCAGTGAGAGACTGAAATGAGATGGAGCCAAAAGCCACAAAAACACAAGAAGTTAATTCAAAAGTTTCTAGAAAGCGCTCAGGCAGTGTTTTCTAACCTTTCTTGGATCATTCACTCTTTTGAGAATATGCATAAAGCTAATTCTTGCTAGAGAAATGCACACACTTGCAGTTTAGTGGAACATTTCGGAGTTAATGAAGTCACTCAGAAACCCCTCACATAGCACTTAGCATACTAAGCTATAATTACTGATTTGCTTATCTGTCTGCTGTCTATATCATGTAGGTTGGAAAGAACAGAGTCCCCTTCTGGAGGTCTGTGGCCTCGGCCAAATAACGTTTAGTGCTGAGTGAAGAACTCCTGTAATCTGATCACCCTCTCTCCCCAGCTTCTGGGAACCATGGATGGCTACTCTGGGCTCAATGCTCATCTTCAACTTGCACTTCTGTTTGGAGAGGCAGCTGGTGAGGGCTGGGCTGAGAGAATTTCCTCCATCTGCTGGGGACAGTGGTAGGGAGCAGTTGGGAGGGGAACACATGGATGGATCTTCTCATTCATGGTCAAGAGTGGTTTAAAAATGTTTACATGCTGATTAAAGAAGGAAGACAATTTTAGTTGCCGTCCCAGGCTTGTCATTAGCGGGTAAACACTGTCCTGGATCTGGGAAGGCATTAGCATAACAGCCGAGCAAGAGTTATATCAGTAATCACTTCTTTAATCAATGTTGTAATTTACAGACCATTGACTTTTCTCATTTATTACCTTTCTGAGCTCTGGTGGGAGGAAACCTGGCCGCTCCCGAATATATAAATAATTAAGAGCAATGCCAAGGGTATGAAGTTGCCGTGCATGATAGAGCCATCGTCACTGCTATTCCTGAAGGTGTCATAAACGTCTGGGGACATCTCAGGATGCATTAATCATCTCCTAAGTGGCTAGCAGTGAGAACCACCGTATGAAAAAATGTGCCCGCTCATCTGCAGAAAGGAACCAAAATCCCACGGGAGTCTTTTTAGTCCCTCGGCTTTGTTTCTCAGACTGCTTTTCCTCTTTCATTGTGGAGGAGCTGCCGGTTGAGAAAGCTGCCTGCTGGATTCCACTCACTCCGACGTTTCAGCTGTGTGGGCAGAATGCATGGTAGCCACGGCCCAGAAATCAGTGTCTGCCTGCGAGGACCCAGGGGCGGCGGGGTCACGTGAGGCTTGGTGGAGCCACATATGGTCAGTCGCCATATTCTGTTATCGCTCAGGCTTTGGCACCTTCCTGAGACGGCACCTGCCTCCGAGGAAGAGCCTGGGGGTCACTTTCCGAGGGGAAAGCAGAGGCATCTGCTGGTCAGTCATGGATGTCCCATGGGAGCCTGGCCTGAATCGCCCTCTAGCCAAGCTGGTTCTCAGACTTGAGCAAGCCTCAGGGAGGGCCTGTTGGCACAGGCTGCGGAGTGTCCATCTCAGATTCGGCAGGTCTGGGGTGGGGACCCACACGGGCATTTGTAACCAGTGGCCGCGGACGCTGTTGCTGCTGCTGCTCTGGACATCACTTTGAGATCCGCTCCTTGCACCCTCTACATCCCGCTCATGATGGTAATCGTTTAGTTATGATGCTTGAAAGTGCATCTCTGTGCTGACAGCTCCTCAACTCCTGTCTCTGGATACCCACCTGCTTCTTCCACATCTCCATTTGGGTCTCTAATTAGCAACTCAAACTAATCATGTTCAAAAACCAAACTCCTAGTATGGTTCTTGTGCATCTCAGGGCACTGAGGTTGTGCTTGAATGAAGTTCAGACACAGGAAAATCAAATGTACATTTCTTGTGCACCCAAGTTTGTGGACCTGCTCCGTTAATATGAATGAAATGCTCGTAGACCGTAACAATCCCTGCTTCACATCTGCAAGGTGCTTTCATGTCATTTTCTTTCTTTCTCTTTGAGCTCAAGTGTTTTATTGCATGATATGATAAATATAGTTAATAATGGCATATTGTACATTTCAAAACTGCTGAGAGAAAATTTTGAATGTTCTCACCATGAAATGTAAAGTATTTGAGATGATGAATATGCTACTTAGCTTGACTTAATCATTGTATTAAGAATACATTTATTTATACATCATATCACTTAGTACCACATAAATATATACAATTATAATCTGTCAATTTACAATAAAATAAAAAATTAAAAAAGAAAACAGAAAAGAAGGCCAGGCACGGTGGCCCATGCCTGTAATCCCAACACTTTGGGAGGCTGAGGCGGGCGGATCACTTCAGATCAGGAGTTTGAGACCAGCCTGGCCAACATAGTGAAACCCTGTCTCTACTAAAAATACAAAAAAACTAGCCAGGCGTGGTTGTGCACACCTGTAATCCCAGCTACTCAGGAGGCTGAGGCAGGAGAATCCCTTGAACCTGGGAGGCAGAGGTTACAGTGAGCTGAGATCGCACCACTAAACTCCAGTAAAAAAATGAAAACAGAAAAGAAACCCAATTTTTAAAAAACAATTTATAAGGCTTTGTTTTTTACCATAAAATCAATTTTGCCTATCTTCCTAGGCCACCAGGTTTCTTCTGGTTATTATTTGCTTGATTTCTCTTTTTCTCTCTTTTACTTTTAGCCTTTCTGGAGCCTTCTGTATCCTGGATGTTTTAGATGATTTGTAAAAATAAACACTTATAATGATTTTCTTTTAGAATTGTTTTCTCTATAATTCATCGTTCTTTTGCTGGAACTTTTAGCACATTCATGTGAGTTACAATGGATGTTTTACTTGGATTTATTTCTACCATATTATTTGTGCCATCTATTTGTCCATCCTGTTTTCTTTTTGTTTTGCTTTTTTTAATCTCATTTTTGCCTTCTTTGCCTATTGTTTTCATACCCAGTTTTTCTAGAGCTATGGATAGCAGTTATGATCCTATTTTGTAGATGAGGAAACCGAGGCTTGCCATGGTTGCGGCTCATCCAAGATGGAGAGGTAAAGTGAGAACTGCCAGTAAGAGTCGGTTCAAGATTTGACTGGACAGTGTCAGCCATGTTGCTGATACTAGGATTATGGCCTTGGCTGAGGTCGTCCTTCCTGCCACGTGACTGTTCGAGTCATTTGCATTCCTGTGGGCAGGTGGGCAGGGGAAAGGCAGGTGCTGAGAGAGGCCACTGTCCAGCAACTGTGGCATGCCCGTGGCAAGGGGCCAGTGGCAGTCCGGAACCTCTCCTCAAGCGGCTCTGCCTGCATTTCCTCATCCCATCCCCCAGGGGCCACTCGGAAAGGCTTCTCTTTCCAAGTCTAGGCAGGGAACAGATGGTCCACACAAACCTGGAACGTGAGGACTGCTGATCGAAGGGGCAGGTAGGGTTAAGGGAAAACAGTGTGAGCGGGGAAAGCATGCCAGGGCTTAGAGGTAGGCAGTGAGTTGGTCTGCATCCTCCAAACTCACGTCTTCCTGGAACCTCAGACTGTGAGCTTGTTTGGAAACAGAGTCCTTGCAGCCCAGGGGCCTCTTCTCAACAGTTGCCTCTGAATCTAGGGCTATTGTTGGAAAATGTTTAAATAATATCTCCTTTTCAGCTCTGGAAAAATCCTTCAATGATGTACAAGTTCCTCTCTGATGTGTCTGGTAATCTTCCCTGTGCATCTTCTGTGGTTTTCCCACTGTTCACTCCACCCAGCCACTGGCCTCCCTGCTGGTTCCTGAACATGCCAGGCGCACACTTGCCCCAGGGCCTTTGCACGTGCTGTTCTCGTTGCCTGAAGGCTCCTCCCCTACTTGTCTGCCTGATTTGTTCTTCATGTCCTTCAGCTCTTTAATACAGTGGATCTCAACCCGGGCAATTGTGTCCCCCAGGGGACATTTGAGCATCTCTGGGCATCTTGGTTGTAACAAATGGGAGGATAGATTCGTAGCCAGTATCTAGGGGATGGAGGGTAGGATGCTGCTCAACGTCTTACAGTGTCTAGGCCAGTCCCCCACAACAAAGAATTAACCCACCCCAGATGTCAATAGCACCTAGGCTAAGAATCCCTGCCTTGCTCAAATGTCAACTTCTCAAAGATTCTTTCTCTGCCATTTCCTTTTTTTGTGTGTGAGACAGAGTCTCGCTCTGTCACCCAGGTTGGAGTGTAATGGCACCAACTCGGCTTACTGCAACCTCCGCTTCTCGGGTTTAAGTGATTCCCCTGCCTCAGCCTTCCGGGCAGCTGGGACTAGAGGCATGCACTACCATGCCCAGCTAATTTTTGTACTTTTTAAAGCAGAGATGAGGTTTCACCATGTTGGCCAGGTTGGTCTCAAACCCTTGACCTCAAGTAATCCACCCACCTTGGCCTCCCAAAGTGCTGGGATTACAGGTGTGAGTTACCATGTCCAGCCTGACATTTCCATTTTAAATGGCAACTCCCCTGAACCTCCCTTCCCTCTTCCTTGCTTCCTGTCTCTAGATTGCTTACTGCCATCTGATGCACTGCAGATTTTACCTGCTCGCTTTGGTTATTATGTGTCCTCCCTCATGAGAACCTAAACTCTAGGATGGCAGAGATTTTTGTCTGTTTTGTTTACTGTTGTATCCCTAGGGCCTAACACCTGACACACAGTGGATACTCAATAAATAATAAATACGTGCTGAAGAATGAATGAATGAATCAGAGCTTGCAAACTGGTGGCCTCCCATCACATTTGGCCTACACAGTGTTGTTGTCTTTTTCAACAGAGATGGGGTCTTGCTCTGCTGTCCAGGCTGGAGTGCATTAGTGCAATCATAGCTCACTACAACTTCAAACTCCTGGGCTCAAGCAATCCTCTTTTCTCAGCCTTCCAAGTAGCTGGGACTACAGGCATGCACCACCATGCCCAGCTAATTAAAAAACATTTTTGTTTTAGAGATGGGGTCTTTCTATGTTTCCCAGCTTGGTCTCCAACTAAAGGGCTTAAGAAATTCTCCTTCCTTTGCCTCCCCAATCTATGGAGCATTAAATGGCCAGAGCTGGTCTCAGCATCAATGGGATAGAATGTTGCCAAGGTAACCACCACGTGTGGCCTTGGCAGGGAAAGATGCTCAGGTATCTGGGTCACTGAACACTCCCTATGCTCAGGGGACACTCAGGGGTACCTGCTCACCCAGTGCCTCCAACACTACCCACCTATCACACACACACGCACACATGCACACATACACGCACGCACACACACATGCACACACACATGCACACACACAGGAAGAGATGAACTTTTGTCAGTGATTGTTTACTTTATAACAACAGCAAACATTCATTGACTGGCCACAGTTATCCAGGCACCATTCTAAGAGGCTCACATGGGTCATCTCTCTGAGTCCACGCTATAAACACAGGAGGGCACTATTATATTTATCGTATCCATAGTGCAAATGAGAAAACCAAGGCGTGGACAGGTGATGTACCTTGCCCACGATCACACAGCTGGTATTCATAAGTCAGGATTTAAACACAGCCAGCCAACCCTAGAGGTCTGCTCTCAGCCATGATTCTGAGCTGGCTCTGCACTCAGGGAGGCCTGCCTTCTCCTCCATCACGGACAGGCTCTATTTCCTCTCCCCATTGACGTTGGGGCTTTGACCAGGAAAATATGAGCAGAAGTGACAGCCATGCTTGGACCAGTCCAAGCTTGGACTTAGGAAATGTGCACTTCTGCTAGTCTTTGGAACTTGACCATTAATAGCTACTTCCTCCAAACCCATAAGCAAGAATAAATTGCAATCGTCTTGAACAACTAAACACTGGAGTTGTCTGTTACACAGACTTGCTGACAGATTCATTCTGCTAAGAGATGGGATGTGGACAATCCTGACTGTAACTTTCAAGGGCTTTTACATGGCTTCCCCTCTCTTCCTTACCTCTCATTCACCTTTCATCTTATTCTATTTTCTCTCCTGTTTAGGCAGAGGACACTGGCAAAGTTGAGAAGAAAGCAGGGATTGGCAGAGCCCTGATCCCGGATTTAGGAGGCTTCCCAGGATGTGGGAAGGCCCTTGTCAGAGATTCTTGTCCTAGAGGGGCCACCGTTTCAGGACATTCACCAGGACCTGACTTTGGGACACTAGTTGAGAATCCCTTTCCTCTCGTCGCCTGCGCCTGTTCTCACCCCAGGAAACTTCTGGCTGATCTGGCATCTCCTGTGCAATGTGCCCTTCCCCTGCAGTGGCCAGAGCTGAAGTTTTACATTTTAAGGAGGTCTCTGGTGCAATTTCAGCAGTTCTCTCATTACTAAAAGTGCATTATAGCTACTTCTTTGACATCACTGAAAGAGAAGGAAGAAGAAAAAGGCAGAGAAAAGTCAGGGCTAAGCAATATTTCTGAGACTATGTCTACGCTCTTCCCCTCCCTTTTACATCTTGCCCGGTGAAATGATGGCCAAACAGAATTCAAATGGCCAGGCAGAAATTTGTTCTGTGATAAATCACACTTTATCCAGCTGACAATGCACAATGCTGCCAAGACTTGGACACATCTCCCGTCGTTCTCGGCTCGGGACTGCTGTCCATGCGGGGGGTTGGCAGCGCTCATGGGCTGCCTGGCCCGGCGTGGGGAGGAGGAAGAGGGGATGGCTGGTTGCCCGCCCCACGTGGGCCGAGGAGACAGGCAGGATCGAGGGTCAGGGAAGTAGGGACCCGAGAAAGGCATACTTTCTGACAACAGGACATGCTTCCTTGTAGGATCCAAATGTTGTGGTTAGGAACACAGGCTTGCATCTGCATTGTGCTTGCGTCTGCCCTGCCCTAGGATTCATTTTCCTCACCTACGAAACAAGGATTCTTTCTTTCAACCAATACTTTCTGTGCCCCTCCTGTGTGCTCGGTGTTTCTAGGCATGGAGACACAGCAAGGAGTGGGAGAGACAGGATTTCATTTAGAGAGTGGGAATAGAGGATAACAAGTAAAAAGAAAATAATTGTGAGCAATAAATGCTACAATAAAAATAAGATAAGAAAACATGACTGAGAAGGGTGCAGAGACCTCTCTCGTGAGGTGACGTTTAGGCTGGAGATATGGGGGAAGACGGTTCCAGGAAAAGATTCAATTAAGAGGCACCAACATTTTTATTTATTTATTTATTTATTTATTTATTTAATTTATTTTGAGACAGAGTTTTGCTCTTGTTGCCCAGGCTGGAGTGCAATGGCGCAATCTTGGCTCACTGCAACCTCCGCCTCCCGGGTTCAAGAGATTCTCCTGGCTCAGCCTCCCAAGTAGCTAGGACGATGGGTATCCACCACCATGCCTGGCTAATATTTTGTACTTAGGAGAGACGGGGTTTTGCCACGTTGGTCGGGCTGGTCTCAAACTCCTGACCTCAGGTGATCCACCCACCTTGGCCTCCCAGAGTGCTGGGATTACAGGCATGAGACACCGTGCCTGGTGACCAATATTTATTAAGTGTCTGCTGTATGCTAGTTTCTGTTCTAAGAGTTTATATGTGTAGAGTGCTTTCATCTTCACACAAACCATTTTACAGGTGAGGAAACCAAAGAACAGAGAAATCCAATAACTGGTCCAAGGTCTCACAGTGAACAGGAGTCAGAGCTGGATTTGAAAGCAACCATCTCGGTCCAGAAAAGCCTCACTTAACCTCTCTCACTTACACTGTGTGAGGGCCTGGAGGGAGGAATAATTGTGGCCTGTTCTAGAAAGAGAAAGAAGGTTGGCAGTACAAGGTCAGAGAAGTAGGCGGAGTGTGTCATACCAGGAGAGAGCAGCAGGTTTACCAGAAGAACTAAATAAGAAAGCCTACAAGTAGGGGAATTAGCCCAGTGCCCGCAAATAGCAGGGACACACTGAAAGCCTGTGGCCAGGTAGAAGCCCCAGGCCTGGCAGATGGGAATCTGTAGCGGGCCGGGCAGAGGGAAGGTGTTAGCCCCAGAAGGGTGTTTACAAGGCGGTTGGAAGAGGAGAGTGGGGAGAGGTTTCCAGGATGACAGCCTTAATCAGATCTGACCGCACCACGCACGCAGTTTCTCTCCCGCAGCTCCTGCCCCAGGTCACCCTCTGTACCATCTGCCTTCTTTCTCCTCAGTAAGGCACTCGAGAAGGCACAGAAGCGGACGCACAGGGAGGACGGCCATGTGAAGATGCAGGCAGAGAATGCGGTGATGCGTCTACAAACCAAGGAAGGAATGCCCCGTTCCAGACGCTGGAAGAAGCAAGGTGTCCACCAGCAGCTGTTGCCTGGGATTGTTCCTTAGAGGCCTTGGAGGAGGGGTGGCCCTGTCCGCACCTTGACTCCGGACTTCTGGCCTCCAGAGCTGTGAGAAAGTAAATATCTGTTGTTTAAGTCACCAGTCTGTGGCACTGTGTTGTGGCAGCCCTGGGAAACTGTGACAGGGTGTGGACACACCGCTCCCACCTGGGGCGGGCGATGCACTGTTTCAACAGCGTTACATGTCTGATATTTTCTTCCTGCATCCGTTTTCTGATTTGGAGTCATTCTTCTGAAGCTTCCTACACACAGGCAGTGTTAACGGCCACGCCAGCGGTGCTGGGGCCTCTCACAGTGAATACAGGACCAACGCCTTCCTAGGAGAACCAACGGCCGGCACCTTGCGGGAAGACACCCAGAGAGTACCCCATTCTCCCATTCCTCTCCGCCCTTGGCTAGATCGGGAACCATTGCTTGGAAAACCCATTTATGGGTGAGGCTGACATGGGCTATTTCCCTAACCCAGGCCACATTAGAAATGGAGTGGAGGTGCTGGAACAGGGAACAAGCGGGTGGCAAAGAATAAGGGGGTGGAGGAGAGGACCCCCACTGTCATCCCATGGAGCTTCCTGTGGCCGCAGCCCTAGTTTCTTCGGGAGTCTTCCCTTGCCCCACTCCAGTTTAGAAGTTTGGCTGAAGCTCCGCCTCCAACCAGAAGAGTGAAATCATGTGACCATGGCCTAAGCCAATCAGAGCTTTTCATTCCCAGCCACAGCGGTTGGCTCAGGGGTTAGCAGAGGACCTAAGCGGGAGCAACCAGAGGAAACCTCAGGATTTTGATTCAGGCCTGGCCAGGCAAAAGGTACATGCTCTTTTCTGCTAGATTTCTACCTGTAAAGATACCATCTGGGCCCGGCGTGGTGGCTCACACCTGTAATCCCAGCACTTTGGGAGGCCAAGGCAGGTGGATCACTTGAGGTCAGGAGTTCGAGACCAGCCTGGCCAACATGGTGAAACCCTGTCTCTACTAAAAATAAAAATAATAATAATAAAAAAATAGCCAGGCGTGGTAGTGCTCACCTGTAGTCCCAGCTACTCAGGAGGCTGAGGCAGGAGAATCACTTGAACCCAGGAGACTGAGGTTGCAGTGAGACAAGATCATGCCACTGCACTCCAGCCTGGGAGATAGGGTGAGAATCTTCTCAAACAAACAAACAACAACAACAAAAAGATACAGTCTAGTAGCTGTCTGCAGCCATGGCAGGACCGGACAATTTGTCTGAGACATTGATCAGTGTGGAGAATGCTGAGTCAAGTGATGGAAAGTCAGAAATAACATAAAAATACTGATTACTTCATTTGAGCCCCTGGATCCAGCCATCCTGGAAGCCAGGAAATCTCTTACTGTTCAAATATAGGAACCCCTAGATGTTTTCCCCCTTAATTCAGTTTGGGTCTGTTAACCAAAATCATCCTCTCAGATATAAGGGGTAATTTTGTTGGATATCTTCCCCAGCCCAGACCCATCGGTGCTAGTCTTTCCACCAGCCTCTCAGCAAGGAGGACAAGAAGAGAAACATAAAAAAGGTATAAAAATGAGAAACAGGCTGGGCACAGTGGCTCATGCCTGTAATCCCAGCACTCTGGGAGCCGAGGCAGGCATATCCCTTGAGGTCAGGAGTTTGAGACCAGCCTGGCCAACATGGTGAAACTCCATCTCTACTAAAAATGCAAAGAATTAGCTGGGCGTGGTGGTACATGCCTGTAATCCCAGCTACTCAGGAGACTGCTTGAACCTGGGAGGCGGATGTTGCAGTGAGCTGAGATTGTGCCACTGCACTCCAATCTGGGTGACAGAGTGAGACTCTCTCAAAAAAAAAAAAAAAAAAAAAAAAAAAAAAAAAAAAAAGAAAGAAAGAAAGAAAGAAAGAAAAAAGAAAAAAAAAAAAGAACATATAAAAAGTTGTCATTAGGCCCACAAAGCCTGGTCATGATTAATCCTCTAAGAGGAAGCCGAGTACTGTAAGAAGCCAATTCAAAGCACACTGAGCAAGCAGCCTGGCTGAGTTTCAACTCAGATACATACACATTTGCTATTTAATAGTTTTGCTGCCCAGCATTCTCTTATTCTATTTTCTGCAACCATTTAAAAACTATTTCCAGGGGACCCTGCCCACATCCCCATGGCAGGTCTATGTATTGAGGTCTTGGCCTCAGCTACACAGTTAAGTGGTGTCCATCACACTCCTCTGGCCGCAGGATTGGTTTAGGGATGGTCACATGGCTCAGCCTGACACAATGACAGAAAGCCCCAGGATTTCTGATTGAGTGATGGCAGTGTCTCCTTTCTGCGGGACTTGAACCTGGGGAGGTGTGGATCTAGAGCCTCCAGGGGCCTCCATCTCAGGCTGAGAAGGCATCTGCACATTTGAAGGCAGAGCTGAGAGGTGTAGAGAAATTGGTTTGTGAATCCACCTGTGCCTGAAGCCAACACCACCCTAGACCTTTTATTGAAAAGACAGTTTCTTCCTTTACTTATTAAGCCAATTTGAGGGTCTGAACTGTTCAACTACTGCACACTCCTTGATAAAGATATGATGGGTTGGCGTAAAATGCTGTTGAGACCAAACCCTGGTTCTCAAATTCATTCTAGCAGAGGGGTCAAAGTGGGACAGGAATGATAGGATCTGGCAGGAGAAAAACAAGCACCGGATAACTGGTTTCCAGAGCTACGTCTTCCCCGAGGCAAACCAGATAACCCAGGTCTCAATCCGAACTCTATCCCGTGATTCACGAACCTGACCAGAAACTTTTCATCACTGCAGAGACCAGCTGCAAGGTCCCTGGGACTTAAAAACCTCTCTTTCCATTTAAACGCACTCACATGGAGCCCTAGTTGGCTCAAGTAAAATCTGACTCATCAATAAATGGTCTTATCTTCCATAAAAGTCTTTTATGAGAACAGGATATTATTTGTGGCTTAAATGGGAGGGTCAGAACAACCTGATCTTTTTTGGCCAGTTCTAGAGTCCTAGGCCAAAAAAGGTTTGTCCATCAGCCTCTCCTAGGAATGAATGTGTGGCGTAGCTCCTACCAGTCAAAGGTTTTGATTCTGTGCTTCCCATCGAACTTTCTGTGATGATGGAAATGTCCTATGTGTGTGCTGTCCAGTGCAGTAGACGCTAGCCGCATGTGACTACTGAGCACCTGAGATGTGGCTAAAGTGACTGAGGAGCTGAAATGTTCATTTTTTTCAATTCTAACTAATTTAAATAACCACACACGGTTAGTAGCTGCCATACTGGGCCGCACAGCTACAGGTAAATCTTAATATCAATCTGTGAGGACAGCATATTCCCGTACTTGCCTGAGCCTGCTGGGAATCTGAGGCCACATGGGCCTGGTGATCAGGCAGACCTGAGTTCAAATCTAGGCTCTGCTACTAACCAGCTGTGCGGCCTTGGGCCAGTCACTCAGCTTCTCTGGGCCTGAATTTTCACATTTGTAAAATGGGACTTCAGTAGTACCCACCTTATACTTTCTAGAGTGATCTACTTAAACCACAAACAAGAATATCCTGCAGTGTCATATTGCTCTGAGAGTAAAACAAAATTCTGAACAGACTCCAAGGCCTTGGACAACCTGGCCCTGCCTATTTCATCCATCTTAATGTTTTCTCTTCCTCTTCTTCCTCTTCATCCTCCTTCATCCTGGCTGTTCTTTTGTTCCTTGGACATGGAAAGCCTGTTCATACCCCAAGGCCTTTGCACTTGATGATCTGTCTGCTTGGACAGCTCTTTTCTAAGCTCTTGGCATTTAGATCTCAGCGCAAATGCTACCTCCCCCGAGAAGCTTCCATGATGGTTGACCATGAACTAGCCCTTTGAATTCTCTCCTCATCCCATTACCCTCTCGGGTTTCCCCATAGTATCTACAATATTTGAAATGAACTTGCTTTTATGTTTGTTTACTTATATACTTTCTAGCTCTGCTATTATAGATAAATTTGTGAAAGTGGGGTTCTGGCGCAGTTGGTTCATGACTGTATCCCCACAGCATGGTACGTGCTCAGTAAATATCTGTGAAGAGAATGAGAAAATCATAGCTTCGATGAAAGGATTATGATGTAAAGACTATGGCTGCAAAGCAGGATGTTAGTGGGTGTCATGTCCATAAAGGCCCCAAATGTGCTTACAGGGCTTTGCCTGGCCACTTGTGCTCCTATGAACCACCAAGAGAAGAATGTTCTCAAGGTGCTGCTGCCTTTTGCCACCAAAATGAGACACATAGAACCAACCCAAACCCTAAACAAACCTGGATCCCAGCCCACACAACTGGCACGTTGAGGCAGGGCTGCTCTACTTAACCCAGGGGTCCCTGAGGGAGAAACCAATGCTTGCTGTTGCAAGTTGCTGAGATGTCAGGTTGTTTTGTTATACATCATTATCACAGCAATAGCTGCCTAATGCAAGTCTAGCCTCCCAGGGATTAAATAAAGACCCAAGTCCACTAGTCAATACAGTGTGGAGAACTCTCTGCTTTGAACAGCTCTCAGCTCTCAGCAGAGCTTAGTGAATATTGCAGCTGCCATGACCCCCATTACCAGTGATACCTGACAATTGTTGAGGACTTACTATGTGCCAGGTGTGTCACACACCTTTTCTTTTTCAATCTTTGAGTAGCATCTATGCAATATGACTCTTAGGATCTCCATATCTGAGATAAGAACACTGAGGCTCAGAGAAGTTGACTTCCCCAAGATCACTCAGAAGGTAAGTGACATAACAGGAAGACATAACAGGAGTCTGTCTGAGGCCAAAGGCAGTGGCCCTTTCTTCCAGGTTAAGTCACCACACTGGGCACTTTAATGGCAATGAGTGTCCTCCCACAGGAGACTGGAGACCCTGTGGTGTTTGCTCAACCTAGGGCAGGACTTCTCAACCTCAGCATGATTGACATTTGGGGTCAGATAATTCTTTGTTGTGAGGCTGCCCTGGAATCGCAGGATGTATAGCAACATCCTTAACTTCTAACCACTAGATGCCAGTAGCCTCTGCCCCAGGTGTGACAACCAAAAATGTCTCCAGACATTGCTAGATGTTCTTAGGGGGGTTCAACCATCCCACAGAGAACCACTGATCGAGGGCTGCCTGGGTAGGAGGAAGAGCTGACACAAAGGCATTGTCCTGCATGCTTGAGATGGATGACTGCATTCAGACTCACAGCAGCCTTCCGGCGTAGGCCTGGGTCTTTCCCTGTTTTGCAGATGAAAGAACTGAGGCTTAAAGAAGAACTTGTCTGTGGCAGAGTTCAAGCTCTTAAACATGCCATTTAAACTGCTCTTTGAATCACAGATGGAGGGAAGCGGGCGCTAGAAGAGCCCTTCAAGGAAGGAGTGTCCTCGCTTTAGAGCAGGGACCCCAGGTCCACAAAGGGGCCACGGTAGGGCAATGTCGCCCAGCTTGGCTTGGAGCCCGGGACTTCTGGATTCCGGAAATTTCTTTGTTCTCTTTAATTTTCTTTTATCTGAGAACCAAATGGTTCTTGAGGATAAAGACCTTCCAGGGGTTCTTCCAAAGCCTCTCAGTCATGACAAGTACAAATAGAAAAGTCTCTTCTGCCTACCCTGCTGCTTAGGGAGGGATGCCACCTGAAAGCAGAAACGCATCCTGTAGATGCCCTGAAAACTTGGGGCTGTTGCCAAAGGACTTCACACTCTCAGGGACTCGGAGCCTGCAAAATCAATAGTAGGTTCAGCACAGAGAAAGTTTAGTGCTGACGGGAGCCCGAGCACGGGGCAACTATCAGGCTGTTGGCTGAGCAAGGTTGCTCTCCATGTGCCAGAGCTAATGCAGGCACCTTTGGTCACTGCGGAAAAGCCAGGCCTGCTCATTGCCCAAATGCATTATTTTTAGCTCTGCACTGGGATCCATTAGCTGGAATCGTGCCCTGGAGATCAGACGGGCTGCACTGGAAATTCAGTAGACGAACTTTCTCTAATGATACTTTAAATCTCAGCATCCCCACTCTGTCCTGGGCAGTGCCTAGCAACCCATGGCTGCAGGAGTCTTGGGGAAGGCACATGCAGGGCTGAGGACCAGGGTAGGGGCACCCAGGGAGCACAGGGTGGGATATCGTGTGTCAGTGTCATTAGGGTGAGGGGATATACATAGGGTGCTTTCCATATAGGAGGTACAGCCAGGTCCAGGCATTAATAATCATTATTCTCCTTGCTAACTGACTCCAGTGTCCCCTCCTTGAGGACCACCCCATCCCCAGTAGCCCCCGCCCAAGCCCCTCTCCAGCACAGTGTCCTATTCATGGCGCCCATCATCTCCGCAAGATTCTCATGCATTTTCTTATTATCTGCTTCTCTCCATCACTAGCATGCTGCTTCCTTGAGGGCAGGGACCGCTTTTGTTCTACTGATTGCTGTGTCCCTGATACCAGAATGGTACCTGGAAAATGGCCAGCACATCTGTGTTTAATAGCTTGTCATGTGACCTGTGAAAAACACGGACTGGATATTGCTAAATCTGTGACACCACACTAAGAAAACCACTGCCAGGTAATCTGTGCCATGTCATCAACTGCAAGCAAGACACACCTTTATGTCAAAGATGTTTTAAAGTCCTCCTGAACCTCGGCCTCCACGTTTGCACACCGGAGTCCCACCTACACACACTCGAGTGCTTATACCGGCCAAGCAGATCATGGAAGTGGACCAAATATAAGGCAACTGTGACAAATCGGAAGATGCCGGTGGGAGCTAAGCCATGAGGATGCAAATGCACTAGAATGATACAGTGGACTTTGGGGGTTTGAGGGGAAGGGGGTGGCGGGCGGGAGGCAAGGGATGAAAGACTACAAATAAGGTGCAGTGTATACTGCTCGGGGGACGGGTGCACCAAAAATCTCACAAATCACCACTAAAGAACTTACTCATGTAACCAATTATCACCTGTACCCCAATAACTTATGGAAAAATAAAACAATAAATAAAGGGCACCCCACAGTGTTGCCAGGTGAGCACACTGTAGCTCTGCCAGATCTGCTGGATTTTCCCCATAAGCTGGAGGGGAAACCCTCAGATATGACTTGTAAGAATGCAAAATGGTACAGCCACTTTGGAAAAATTTCGGCAGTTTCTCAAACATTAAATGTAAGGTAACCATATGACCAAGCCATTCTACTCCTCTGTATCTACTCAAGATGAATGGAAATGTATGTCTACACAAAGGCATGGATGTGAATATTCATTGCAGCATGATTCATAAATGGATGAAACATTTAAAAAGTGGAAACAACTCAACTGGGTGGATGGATGAACACAATCTGGTATATCCATACAGCGGAATATTATTCCGCAATGAAAGAAACAAACGACTGCCCCATGCTACCACGTAGATGAGTTTCAAAAACATAACGCTAAGTGGAAAAAGTGGACACAAAAGACCGTGTATTGTATGACGCCATTCACGAGAAATGCCCACAGCAGGCAAATCTATAGAGACAGAAACCAGCTTAGTGACTGCCAGGAGCCGGGGATGGGAATAGGGATTAACTGTGACAAAAATGTTCTAAAATCGGATCATGGTGATGGTTGCCAAACTTAGCATAATGTACTAAAAATCGCTGAATTGTATATTTGCAATGAGTTGCATCCAATTCTTATATTTTTAAGCAATGCTGTGCATATCACACAACATATACTTGTCAGCCTCCAGTCTTAATCCCTGATCTACCTAATCAGAGGATTACATGAGATGACCAGAGTTGACTCTGAGTTGTTAAGCCCTTACTATATGCTGGCTACTAGGTCATGTTCTCTGCTGCATTTATAAAACTGATTAATCCTCATGCTGACCTTTTGAATTAGGAACTATGCTTATCCTCATTTTACTAAGAAGGAGACTGAGTACTGGAGGGAACGCTGTATGATTCACCCAAGGCTGCATAGCTTGAATGTGGCAAAACCATGAGGTCTTCTTTGGGAGGCATTCTCCATGATACACTCGCATTTCAGCACATTGTACAGAGTCCAGACTGTTTTTGTTCTGAAAGGTCTTTTGAAAGGTGTTTTATATAGTGAACAGTCTTGGAAGACAGACAGTGCCTTCTTCCGGAGCAAAGGGCAGACATGCTTGAGGTCCAGTATGATAAAGGCATTGTCTCTTTGGGGAGGTCAGGCAGGATTCCTGCCCGTCTTGTCAGGTTGGCCTGCTTTAACAGAATACCGTAAGTCAGGTGGCTTAATGACACACATTTATTTCTTACAGTTCCGAAGACTGGGAAGTCTGAGATCAGGATGCCAGAATGGTTGGGTTTTGCTGAGAGCCCTTCTGGTTTGTAGACTGCTGCCTTCTTGCTATATCACCACATAGTAGAGAGACAGCACGCTCTGGTCTCTTTTCCTCTTCTTATAAGAGTACTACTGCCATCATGGGGCTCCACCCTCACTGAAGCCTAATTACCTCCTAAAGGCCCTACCTCTGATACCATTGCATTGGGTGTTAAGGGCTTCCACATATGAATTCAGTGTGGGACACAAACATACAGCCCATTATACCACCCATGATAAAAGATGCATGTTCTCAAAGGCCAGGATTCCTCCCCTGAAACCCGATCCACTACCTGTGCAAGTGTCACTGGCCCCTCTGCATAACCCGGTGGGAACTGAAGCCCAGGCAACTGGTGCAGAAAGATGCTGATACAGTGGCTGTCCTTTGTCTCTGACCCCGGGGTCTTGTGTCTTCTGCCAGCATCCACAAAACTGTGACAGTTTGATTTGCCAGTTTACACTAGGGTGCCATCTCAGAGGCTTCAGAATTCTCGACAGAACTCTGAACTGCCTAAATCCAAAACCTCATGGGCCTACTGCAGACTAGGCACTGATTAAATGTCAATTCCCTCCCCTCTTCTCTCCATGGCATTCTGAGCTGTACCCAACTAGCACTGCAAGCATCATTGATCTCTCCAGACCCACGGCCACAAGCCAAGCCTGGTCCTACAGACTGTGCTCACGTACACTGAGCCTGCCTGCTCCGATGTCCTCACCCTGCTGACTCAAGATTTCACATTGCTTTGTCAACAGCCAGGGGTATCAACTCTGGACTCATTTCAGGAGGCAATTTTCTGTTTGAATACATTTATTTCCCTAAAGATACTGATTATAATTCCTGGAGATATTAGTAATGGACTCCATGTCAAAATTGTTTTAAGAGTAGCTAAGGATTGCTGTGTATACAGCTGTGATATATTCTTGGTTTTTGTAGGCTGAAAGATAGGTTCTTTACCTCTAGAAAAGTTATCAGTACTGGAGGTGTCCTATCAACATGCTACATTCATCAAGGGTTCTGGCTTTTAGGGGACTTGCAAATCAGTGACAAAGGTCGATGACCAACAAGGACCTGTGCTGTCCACTGTGGGAGCCACAAGCCACACATGGCTACGAAGCACTGGAAATGGGGCTAGTTTTGATTTCAGTGTGCTGTTAGTATAAAACACACACTAGATTTCAAAGACTTAGTGTTTAAGAAAAAAGTAAAATATTTCATTATTAATGTTCATATTGATTACATGTAGACGTGGTAATGTTTTAATATAACGGGTTAGACACAATGCATTACTACAATTAAATTCAACTTTTCTTAAAACTTTTTTTGAATATGGCTATTAGAAAATTAAACATTTCATATGTGGCTCAGGCCGGGCACGGTGGCTCACGCCTGTAATCCCAGCACTTTGGGAGGCCGAGGTGGGTGGATCACGAGGTCAGGAGATCGAGTCCAAGGTGAAACCACGTCTCTACTAAAAATTCAAAAAATTAGCCAGGTGTGGTGGCAGGCGCCTGTAGTCCCAGCTACTTGGGAGGCTGAGGCAGGAGAATGGCGTGAACTCGGAAGCTGGAGCTTGCAGCGAGCCCAGATCACGCCACTGCACTCCAGCCTGGGTGACAGAGTGAGACTTTGTCTCAAAAAAAAAAAAATTATATGTGGCTCATATTGTGTTTTCATTGGACAGTGTGGTTTAGAACTTCATCCCCCTTTTCCTCTTCCTCCCATTGGTCTTCTGTCTTTCTGTTAAAGCACTGTGGATTTAAGGCCACCACCAGCCCATATGTCACTTTTGGGTAAATTAGGGAAAAAGCCCTTCCTTGAGATAGTACCTCCGACAGCCAGAAGAATCGTCATAGTATACAGACGTTGCTGGAATGCTTACTGCCACCTACTGGAATGCTGTCATGGTTGAGTGTGGACGTCACTGTGTGATGGTGGCGTTGAACGCAGTGGACAGTCTAGTACGGTGGTCTGTTGCTTGTTCTGAGAGTGGGGTTTGGGGAGTATTTTTCCATGTCATTTTTCCACCTCAACAGTTTGTAAACTTCTCTTCTAGTCAGACATGGAGTTTTAAACACCAGAGAAAAGGCTGATTGCTATCTGTCAGACTCGATTTGAGGGAAACAAAAATCACTACCTGCATGCTTTTTTTGATACTTGTTTTTTCCTGGATGTGTTTCCAGGGATTACAGAAAAATACAGAGAGAGACGAAATGCTTCATTTCTGGCTTGGTAAAGCCCTTGCATTGCCTTATTCTTTAAGCAAGCATTGTGGTGTAGCATCATGACTGATGATGGGAAACACCAGGAATTGCAGTTCTTCCTCCAAAAAACTTAAGACTCTAGAGCACACATTACTTTAGGCAAGCCTTTTCTGGAAAGAGCAAAATGCTGGATATTTTAGACTTTCTAAGCCATGTAGTTTCTGTCAACTACTCAATTCTCCTGTGGTAGCCCCCAAAGCAGCTACAGGCAAAATGGAAGTGAATTTGAGTGGCTGTGTCCCAATAAAACTTTATCTATGAAATAGGCAGTGACTAGGTTTGACCCACGGCTCATGGTTTGCCAACCCCTACTCTAGAAGAGTCCTTTTAAACAGTTACCCCATGGGCCAACCCACAACACACATGTATTTTGTTTTTTATTTTTTTTGTCCATTAAAAAAATTATAATTTGTTGCTAACTTTGAAAAACAAGGTGGTGGTTGTTGTTGTTTCTAGATTTTCCATTCTTTTGAAGATATAAAATACTGAAATCCCACCACCTCATGACCACAACTGGTTATAGCAATTTCCTTGCTGGGAAAGACAAAGAGCAGCATCTTGGCTGCCCTTCTAGAACAGGCAGATCCAATTTACCACTTCACTTACTGAAGTCACCTGCTTAGCTACAGTAGGCATTCAGGGGTTGACCCATAGTCCAAAGCACCACTGATGGTTCACCAAGGGATGAGTAGGGAAAGAGAATGTGGTACATAAACACAATGGAAGACTGTTCATCCTTAAAAAAACAAAGAAATCCGATTACTTGTTAGAACACGAGTGAACCTACAGGACATCATGTTAAGTGAAGTAGGCCGGGCAAGAAAGACAAATACTGCATGATCTCATGTACATGTGGAATCTAGTGAAGTTGAACTGATAGAAGCAGAGATAGAACGGCACTTACCAGAGGCTGGGCAAGGGGACAGTTGTGCAGATATTGGCCAAAAGATACAAAATATCAGTTGGACAGGAGAAGGAATATGTTCAAGAGTTTTTTTGGTACAATATGTTGAATTTAGTTACTAATGATATATTCTTTTTTTGTTTTTTTTGTTTTTTTGAGATGGAGTCTTGCTCTGTCACCCAGGCTGGAGTGCAGTGGCACGATCTTGGCACACAGCAACCTCTGCCTCCTGGGTTCAAGTGATTCTCCTGCCTCAGCCTCCCAAGTAGCTGGGACTACAGGTGCACACAACTCCATGCCCAACTAATTTTTGTATTTTTAGTAGAGATAGAGTTTCACCATGTTGGCCAAGCTGGTCTAGAACTCCTGACCTCAGGTGATCCACCCACTTCAGCCTCCTAAAGTGTAGTAATATATTCTTGAAAATTGCTAAGAGAGTAGATTAAGTTCTCATCACACAGAAAAAGATAAGTATGTGAGGTTATGCGTATGTTAATTATTAGGTTGGTGCAAAAGTAATTGTGGATTCTGCCATTTAAAAGTAATGGCAAGAACCACAATTACTTTTGCACTGGCCTAATAGCTCAATTTAGCCATTCCATAATGTATATGTATTTTAAAATAATATGTTGTACATTATATATAGATGTATGCACACACACAATTTTTAATTGTCAAATAAAGGAAGAAAGACAGGAATGAACCAAAAACCCTAACTAGGTTGGCACGATGCGGAAACAAACAGATGGCAATGGAAACGTTGAGTGAATCAGCTGGACGTGTGTTGCACATAAGCCTCTGTATAGTTGACCCTCGTATATTTCAGTATAAATGTCCCTAGCAAACGTGATGTCCAAGTGAAGTTCCCACCACCTCCATCCAGCTGGCTGTGGAATGACTTACTTTGATTACATCCTCGTCTGTGGACTTGCATTCCACCGACTCTGAGATGTCCATCACGGCACTGTTCTCCTCCACAGAGACCACCTTGATGGGCATGGCAACTGTGTTTCCTGTGAGTATGGCAGTGTTCAGAATGTCAGTGTCCTGCCAAAAAGAACCAAACACACTGGGTCAAGGGAGATATTCCATTCTGTTGAGAACTGGACGATTCTAGGGGGAACCTCCCGGGGTAAACACCAGGCTGTCCTTGTTCGGACAAGACACGCTGTACCGTTTATATACTGTACCAGGACTTGGAATAAAGGTCTATTCTTTGGAACAATTGACCAAGAATGTTCAACAGTTTACTTTTAGTTTATTTATGATCATCTTCCTAGTTTTCAACAACGATCAAAAAGTATTTTTCTTTTTCTTTATTGCAGAGACCAAGTAGAAGTAATACATCAGTTAGGTTTTGGTTGTAAGCAACGGAAACTAACTCTGGGTACTTTGAGCAAGCATAGTAGGTTGAATAATGTTTTCCTCTCACTCCCTGCAAAAGATATCCATGCTCTAGTCTCTGGGATCTGTAAATATGTTACCTTATATGGTAAAAGGGACATTGCAATTGTGATTGAATTAGGATCTTAAAATGGAAGGATAATCCTGGATTATCTAGGGGGATCCAGTCATCCTAAAGTCCCTATAAGAGGGAGTCATGAAGGTCAGAGGAAGAGGAGGAGATGTGGCAGTGCAGGCAGAGGTCAGGGTGATATGGCCATGAGCCAAGAGATATGAACAGTCTCTAGAAGGAACAGATTTTCCCTCAGAGCTTCCAGAAGGAGGGCAGCCCTGCCAACATCTTAGCTTTAGCCCCTTAAGACTCGCTTCAGACTTCTGTCCTCCAGAACTGTAGGATAATACATTTGTGTTCATTTGTCATTGCAGCATCAAGAAACTAACACAGATCCTTATGGGCTAGATCCTGAATTGCTCCCAGCAACAAAGGAAGAGCTGAAGAAGGCTTTACAAAGTCCAGATCACCTTCCAGGTATGAAAAGCAGGATATAGCGGGCAGTGTCTCCCGAATAAGGTGGAATGAATGTCTTCAATCATTACTTCCTTTTTCTTTTTTTTTTTTTTACTTTATATATAAGGGAAATTTATTGGCTCATGTACCTGAAATGCCTATAGCATGGGATATGATTGTGTGCAGAGGGCCAAACAATATCTTATATGCTGTCAGTTTTCTTGACATCTTTTTTCCCCCTTCATCTCTCCTTCCCCCATCTTCAACCATTTTTATTATTTTTTTTTGAGATGGGGTCTCACTATGTTGCCCAGGCTGGTCTTGAACTCCTGGCCTCAAGCGATCCTCCCACCTTGGCCTGCCAAAGTGCTGGGAACATAGGCAAGTGTCACTATGCCCAGATAATTTTAATTTTTTACTTTTCTTGTAGAGACAGGATCTTGCTATGTTGTCCAGGTTGTTCTTGAACTCCTAGCTTCAAGTGATCCTCCTGCCTCAGTCTCCCAAAGTGCTGGGATTACAGGCATGGGCTGCCATGCTTGGCACCTTCATTTTTTAAAAAATGAAGACTAAAGCAAAGCAAACTGCCTTCCTCTGTTGCTCCATGGGAGCCCATTCCATCACAGCCAACGGGGACTTTGATTTATCCTGCTCTGATGGCTTCATGCAAAACTACCAGCATCACACCTCTCATGGATGTTGTGATTTGCAAGATGATGATGAAAATACCTTCTATTTGATTTTGTAGGATACTACCTGATTGCCTTTTTATAATTCTTTTCTTTATGGACAGATGAAAATGAAAAAGGGCCTTTGGCTTTGGGACATCTAATGATGCCAGTTTCTCCCAAAGTCCCTCTCCAGAAACACTGCTCTGGTGTGAAGTAGGAGATGGAAAAAGATTTTCTCCCTTCTTTCTCCAGGGAAGCAATTGACACAAAAATGACCTTTTGCATTAAACAAGAGCACAGCTGAAAGAGTTATGAGTTTTAAGTAGAGCCTCGGCCTCTCTCTGATGCTTTTGCATCAGCCAGCAGTTACATCACCCTTGGCTGTGTCTTCTCCTGGGTCCATGGGATTCCTGGAGCTGGGCTGCAATCTGGGCAGCTTGCACAACACCTATTATGGAGGCTAAGAATACTTTAGAAATTCCCCAGGTCTATTTTCGGGTTCATTACAGGTAATGTGCTCAGAGTTCAATCTTTACATTTTCTCTCTCAGAATGGTCTTTGGCTAATGGCTTTATTAAAGCAGTACATTCCCTCATGGATTGTGATTAGTTTTCTAACGGTTGTTGCAATTACACACACACACACACACATTCACACACTCTACCTAACACTCCCTATCCCTAAATTGCACTCCACCAAAATTAAGATGGGTTGGATATATGTGTGTGTGTGTGTGTATATGTGTGTGTGTGTGTGTATATATATTATTTATTTATTTATTTATTTATTTTTGAGACGGAGTCTCGCTCTGTTGCCCAGGCTGGAGTGCAGTGGTGTGATCTCAGCTCACTGCTAACTTCGCCTCCCGGGTTCACACCATTCTCCTGCCTCAGCCTCCCGAGTAGCTGGGACTACAGGTGCCCACCCCCATGCCCAGCTAATTTTTTGTATTTTTAGTAGAGACAGGGTTTCACCGTGTTAGCCAGGATGGTCTTGATCTCCTGACCTTGTGATCCACCTGCCTCGGACATACATATTTTTCACTGACCAATATCAATTTCAGGAGCAGAGAATTAATAGTCATAGAAATAACAAATGATAAAAGTAAACTTTGGCCTCCAGAATAAACTGGCTGTGACATGGAGGAAGTTCCCTGTATTTATTTATTTATTTTATTTATTTTATTTTTTTTTGAGACGGAGTCTAGCTCTGTCGCCCAGGCTGGAGTGCAGTGGCGCAATCTCGGCTCACTGCAAGCTCCGCCTCCCGGGTTCACGCCATTCTCCTGCCTCAGCCTCCCAAGTAGCTGGGACTACAGGCGCCTGCCACCGCGCCCGGCTAATTTTTTCTATTTTTTTGTAGAGACGGGGTTTCACCATGGTCTTGATCTCCTGACCTTGTGATCTGCCCGCCTCGGCCTCCCAAAGTGCTGGGATTACAGGCGTGAGCCACCGCGCCCGGCCAGTTCCCTGTATTTAAAATCACTCTTCTGACTGGTAGTTTGGTGTCTATGACTTGGTGGGCCCTGGAGTCTGGACTCCTGGATTCTATTCCTTGCTTTCCCATTAACTTCCTGTGCAATCCTGATCACATACCGTATCTCTTGAAATCTTTGTCTCTTCATTTTGCAAATTAGTGGGGGTTGGACTATGCCATCTATCTTTTTGACTGTTGAATCATAGACTGTCTTAGTTCATTCAGGCTGCTATAAGAAAATATCACAGACTGGGTAGCTTCTAAACAGCAGAAATTGTTTCTCACAGTTCTCAAGGCTGGGAAGTCCAAGTGCAAGATTCAGTGTCTCGTGTAGGCGAGAGAAAAAAATGTGTGTATGCCTGTGTTTGTGTATGAGTGCCTGTGAATGTGTGTGTGCCTGTGTGTGTGCCTGTGTGTTTATGGGTACATGTACCTGTGTGTACGTGTGTGTGTGCCTGTGTTTGTGTATGAGTCCCTGTGAATGTGTGAGTGCCTGTGTGTTTATGGGTACATGTACCTGTGTGTATGTGTGTGTGTGCCTGTGTTTGTGTATGAGTGCCTGTGAATGTGTGTATGCCAGTATGTGTATGTGTGTGTGCCTGTGTGTTTATGAGTACATGTGCCAGGGTGTGTGTGTATGTGTATGCGCCTGTGTTTGTGTATGTGTGAGTGCCTTTGTGCATATTGGTGCATATGCCTGTGTGTGTGTGCCTGTATTTGTGTGCCTACGTTTGTGTATGTGTGAGTGCCTGTGTGCATGTGGGTACCTGTGTCTCTGTGTGTGTGTGTGCCTGTGTTTGTGTGTGTGAATGCCTGTGTATATGGCTACATGTGCCTGTGTGTGCCTGTATTTGTGTATGTGTGCGCACCTGTGTTTGTGTATGTGTGAGTGTGTGCACATGGGTACATGTGCCTATTTATGTGTGTGTGTGCCTGTGTTTGTGTATGTGTGACTGCCTGTGTGTGAGTATGCCTGTGTTTATGTGCGAGTGCCTGTGTGTGTGCCTGTGTGTATGAGTGTCTGTGTACATATGGGTGTGCGTGCCTGTGTGTATATGTATGAGTGTCTGTGTACATATGGGTGCATGTGCCTGTGTGTGTGTGTTTGTATTTGTGTATATGTGAATGCCTGTGTGTGTGTGTGCCTGTCTGTGTATGTGTGAGTGTGTGCATATGGGTACCTGTACCTATGTGTGTGTGTGCCTATACCTGTGTGTGTGAGTACCTATACATGTGTGTGCCTGTGTATGTGTGAGTGCCTGTGTTTGTGTATGTGTGAGGGCTTATGTGTGTGTGTTCCTCTGTGTATACGTATGAGTGCCTGTGTGCATATGGGTGCATGTGCCTGTGTGTATGTGTGAGTGCCTGTGTTTATTGCGAATGCCTGTGTGTGTATATTGATGTGGCAGGCCTGCAGAGTTCTTTGCATCTGGTTGCACCTCTCAAATACCTTTTTAGTTGAGGCAAATTCACAGCAATATGCCTAGCACACGTTTATGTGTATACAATTGTTCTGTCTTCTGAAACGCACCTGAACCCCCGCTGGACCAAGAAGCACACATCGTGTGCACAGCTGGCTGGGGGTGGAGAACACTTCTCTTTCTGCTGCTGCTTAGCACTGCTGGGAAGAAGGTTTGCACTGCTAGCTGCCTTTCCTCTGGCCCCATCTGGTTCTGACAGGTTCAGCATCACAGAGGGCAGCCGCTTCCTGAAGGCACACAGGTGTACCATTCCTGCCAACCCCAGTAGGTATTAGAAACTGCTTATCAACACTGTCTCAAGGCCTCGGACCACGACGAAGGCATAACTATGACTTGGAAGCTTTTTGTATTATTAAATGTTTCTTCTCTCCTTTTACCCTGCTCTGAAGTCCTCCACCCGCTTCCATCATAAATCAGAGAACAGTTCTGTTTTGCTGAAAATGATCAATAAAGTAGGATTCTTGAAATCATGGTCATTTCAAATTTGAAAAAAGCCCGAGGCTTCTGAGAAAATACATTTTTGTTGTTTGATTTACCCTCATAAATGAAAATTAGTTTGGTCATTTTCTAGGTGATTTGTATTTTTAACTTTTAAATAAATAACATGGAATTACTTCTGTATATGGGTTCATGTGCCTGGGCGCATGTGTGTGCACCTGTGTGAGTGCCTGCGTGTGTGCGTGCAGGTGTGTGTGCCTGTGCACATGTGTGTGCGCCTGTGTGAGTGCCTGCGTGTATGCGTGTGGGTGCGTGTGCCTGTGTGCATGTGTGTGCGCCTGTGAGTGCCTGCATGCGTGCGTGCGGGTGCGTGTGCCTGCACACGTGTGTGTGCGCCTGTGAGTGCCTGCGTGCCTGCGTGCGGGTGCGTGTGCCTGTGTGCATGTGTGTGCGCCTGTGTGAGTGCCTGCGTGCGTGCGTGTGGGTGCGTGTGCCTGTGCACGTGTGTGTGCCTGTGAGTGCCTGCGTGTGTGCGTGTGCCTGTGCGTGTGTGCGCCTGTGTGCCTGCGTGCATGCATGTGCCTGCACGTGTGTGCGCCTGTGTGAGTGCCTGCGTGCATGCGTGTGCCTGCGCGTGTGTGCACCTGTGTGAGTGCCTGCATGCAGGTGTGTGCCTGTGCGCGTGCATGTGCCTGTGCGTGTGTGTGAGCCTGTGTGAGTGCCTGCGTGGGTGCGTGCACGCCTGTGTGAGTTCCTGCATGCGTGCGGGTGTGCATGCCTGCGTGTGTGTGTGTTTGGCTGTGTGCATGTGTGTGCTTGTGTGAGTGCCTCCGTGTGTGTGGGTGCATGTGCCTGTATGTGTGAGTGCCTGTGTGTGCATGATGTCGATGTGGCAGGCCTACAGAGTGGGCCCTTGCACATATACAAACACAAGCACACACACATAGACATATACACACGCATACACGTAGGGGCACATGTACCTATACATAGAAGTGATTTCATGAAGTCATTCCAGAAGTAAATCCATGTTCCTTAACACGGAAGTGTTAAAAAGACTCAGAAGTGTGAAGGGACTCAAATATGTTAGGGGAGTTCAACTGACTGGCCATGGAGTTGAGGGATTTGTCCCAGGAAAGGGTGTAAAATGCCCCACTTCGAATTTCCCACACGGGTTCTCCTGCAGAGTAGAAAAGAGTGAGAAGATGTATTACATCCACACAATGGAAGACTATTCAGCCACAAAAAGGAATGCATGCACGCGACGACATGGATGGATCATGAACATGTGGTGTGAAGTGGAACAAGCCCAACACAAAGGCCCCATATTACTTGGTTCTACTCATATGAAATGTCCAGGCCCGGCAAATCCACAGACAGAACGTGCATTAGTGGTGGCCAGGGGATGCGGGGGTGCGGAAGGGAAGTGACTGGTAATAGGTATGGGATTTCCTTTTATGGTGATGAAAGTGTTTTGAAATTAGATAGGGATGATGGTTTATAACCTTGCAAATACTAAGAACCACTGACCCGTATATTTTTAAACAGTACATTTTATGGCATGAGAATTCTATCTCTATAAAAAGAAAGGAAGAGTGTGGGATGGGGCTGGAGCCATGGAAAGGCCACATCAGGCTCAGATCCGGCTTTCGACTCTGGGCTCCTGCATGGCCTCAGAAAAGCCAAAGATCGATCCACCCACAGCTGACTGACCCTGGAAATGGGACTAAGAACAGACACATTCATGGCTCAGAGACCGGACGTTTGCCTGGTAAAGCAACTTTGGGGGTTTAAATTTCATGAGGGTCTGGAGAAAGGGTGAGCTTAAGCTAAAATGTCCCAGAGAGCAGAAAACAACCTCTCTCAATTCATGTGGCCAGGAGTCAGGAAGAGGTAGTAGTTAATAAAAAGGAAAAAAAAAAGCCAGGTCATATTTGAGGCGCTCTTGGCAGGGGCTAGGTATTGCTAATATTCTCACTGCTACCCCAAAGCCATGAAGCAGGTAGTTGTGTTATCCTTAGTCTATGGATGGGGAAACTGAGGCATGGAGCTGAGTGACTTGTCTGGGGGCACAGCCCATACATGATTCAGCCACATTTGAACGTCCAGCCCAGAGCAGGAGCATATGTTCTTGACCACAACTTCTCAGCAGGTCAAGAGCAAGGACCTGAGAGAGAATTGCCTT
The DNA here is from genome assembly GCF_047675955.1 of Chlorocebus sabaeus. Classification (NCBI taxonomy): domain Eukaryota; kingdom Metazoa; phylum Chordata; class Mammalia; order Primates; family Cercopithecidae; genus Chlorocebus; species Chlorocebus sabaeus. Next base: position 125,890,008 of record NC_132914.1, on the reverse strand, counting down.
AAATCCTCGCTCTGCCCTTCTCTTGCTATTATTTAAATGCTCCAAGCATCAGATTCCTTGACTGTGAACTCCCAGAATAATTAGGGTTGTTGTGAAGATTAAATCAGATAATGTTTATGGATTGCCTGTCAGGGTTTGGAACAAAGTCCAAGTTGACTCAAAGGGCAGCTATTAAACATAAATGTGAAGTGTCTCGTATGAGGCAATTGGTGGCTGGAGGGAGGCCAAATTCACCCACTCCAATCTCTCTTTTTCTCTGAAAATTGGGGCTGTGCAGAGGGAGGAATAGAAAATAAAATAAAAACAAGTCAAACACATAGCAGACATCCAAACACATTTAAAACATATTTATGTTAGCACTTTTTGTATTCATTTCAGATTTTTTTCTTTTACAAAAGAGAAAAAACATGGTTGATAACTTTAAAATCTCCTCTGTTACTTTTTCCAGTCCTGATCCTCAATTTCTGTCCCTAGAGGCAGTCACCGTCAGGATTTGACATGTATCTTTCCAGTTTGTGATTCTTATACTTTTACCAAATATCAATATTCATGTAGAGAAAATATGGTATTGTCTTTTGCTTTTATGTTTTATACAAAAGCACGTTTTACAGTTTATATAAATATATCATATTGTACTTTCATCAACTTCTGTTTTGTTTTTCAAAACACTCAACATTATGTTTTTATGGTCTATCCCTGTTTGTGTAGCTGGAGCATTTATTCCTATTTAGATCTATATTTACATACTGATTGAATTCCTTTGTCTCAAAACTGACTAAATTCCATCGTGTGCCTTTTCTGTATTTTACTTCTCCATTCTCTTACCCCTGGAAACTTACAGTGTTTCAAATTCTTTGCCTTTGCAAATACCTGAATCTCTCCATGTGCATGTGTATCCAGATTTTTTAGCACCTTCTCATCCTAGAAGTAAAATTGATGGGTTGAGAGTCTACACATTTTCCTCTTTGATCCTGCTAGTTGGTGCCTCCAAGTGGTTGTCGTCACACACTCTGAGCAGCAGCATGTGAGGCCGTCCTTCCCTGAGACCCTGGCAAACCCCCGGGATGGTTCCAGTTGGTCAGTTAACTGGAACCTGTTGCTGTGATGGGATTTTGTAGATGTGACTAATAACCAGCGGGCTTTATTTATAAAGGAAGTTTTCCTGCATAATCTGGGTGGGCCTGATCCAACTGGTTGGAAGTCATTTAGAAGCAGAGCCGAGGCTTCCTTGAACAGGAAGAAATCTGGCCTGTGGACAGCACTTCAGTTTGTGCCCCAAAGATCCAGGCTGCCCTTCATGACAGTTTGTCCATGACGCATAGCTATATCTGTCTGTCTATCTAGTCTATCAATCATCTGCCTATCTCTTTATGTGTCCATCATCTATCCAATCTATTTTCTATCATCTAATCTGTTATCTAATCTGTTATCTATCATCTATCTTATCTCTCACTATCTTCTATCTATCTATCTATCTATCTATCTATCTATCTATCTATCTATCTATCCATCCACCCACCCACTCATCTATCTACTTATCTCCTCATCTTGTTTCTCTGGTGACACCTGCTCTCTTACCAGCCTCTTTATTTTAGGTAATTTCGGTGGGTAGGGTACCATTCACTTCCCTATTACTGTAATAACTGTGCCTGGCTCATGGTGGCCGTGGAGGTTCAGGGCTTGTGGACTGCAGAGACCTGAGGGCCTTAAGGCCTGGCTTTGGGCCAGTCCATGATTCCAAGGTCATGGGCACATGGGCAAATGGGGCTTGGCAAGCTGCTTTCTTCCTTGAGGAAGCTGATGCCCGTCTTTGAACTACATGCTGGGAAAGTGACTGCAAAAAGTGTCTGGGAACCACAAACAACAAGTGGGAGTCCCATAGAGAAAGCAGGAATTAGCCTGCCTTACACCTTCTGTGAAAAATTGGCCCTTCTCAGTAGATCTAAGTGAATTTAAGGGGCTTTTCTAAGCATGCAGATTAAACCAGGTGGCTACACATCTCAAAGGAGACCCTGCAGGAACTCCCATTGGTAGTGCCCAGACCCTACATTCTCATTCCCAAATTTAATTTCTGGGGAGAAACTTCTCCTATAGAACTGGCTATTTTAAAGCAAGTTATAAAGCCATCTCATTTTCGAGCACCAGAATCAGAGAGGAAAGGTGTTCCTCAGCCCACCTGGATGAGGAGGAATGAGTTGCCCAGGGCCACACAGCTGGACAGTGACACCATCTTGCTTTTATTTCTTTTATCCACTGCACCTGCCACCTCTCTCAAGTGTGTTTTCTCTAAGGTGGAGCAGACCTTCGGTGGCGACAGCAGCATGCGTTATGCGCCAGATTCTCTTTAAGCGCTTCACGCGTCCCAGCTCCTTGAACTCTTGGAGGGAGACTGTTCTCACCCTGATTTGAAGCACGAAGAGACGAAGTCAGGAATGCCAACTAACGCACTCAAACTCACAAAGCCAGCAGCGGGGTGGAGCTGAGACATGAACCCCAAGTGAGAGGTTCAGCCCTTGGTTCTTACTCTTTGCACAAGACAAACCTCTAGAAAACGAGCCCACCAGTGGGGGGTGTGGGAGTGGGAGTGATGGGTGGCTCCGAGGACCTGTCTCGCCCTGGACTGGAGAAGTCACTGGACAGTGGGAAATGGACATTTTTCATTTCTCTCTAGACCCATTCTGACATCAGTGACTCTTAAATCTATCTATCCAATCCGTCTTCAATCATCTATCCAAGGACACTTAAATTTAAGGACACTTAAGGATGCTTAAATCCAAGTGTCCTTCCTTCCATCTGCAGCCAGAGAAGCAGTCCAGTCTTGTGAACGCCTCCCAAATCCGTGGATTTTCTTCCCCGCCACCTGTCTCTGAGGGAGGAATAACTGGCGAATGCTCCCCCTCCACACGTACAGGCATCCACAGAGCCCAGGGTGTCTCGCTTGGTCTCCTCTGGGTGCTTGCGGAGTGGACTGCAGTCCAAAAGTTTCACATTTTCCCTGAGGAAGGCAACTAATAGGGGAATCTACTATTCACTAATTCAAAGTAGATGCTGAGAACAGAGATGGCAGCCATGCGCTGCTTCTCAGAATGAAAAGAAAGGTGGACTGAATTTCTGTGGGGAGAGCAGGTGTCTGTGATGGTTTCATAGACGTCTTTCGCATCCCATTAGATTTTGCAGACTGACGAATAAGACAGAGGGGCCACTTCCTGCCCATGGCATGTTTCTATGTGAACTTGTTAGCCAGGAATGATGTTTACATTTTCAAGGCTTTAAAAAAAAAGAAAGAAAAGAAAAACAATATGTAACAGAGACTATGTGTCTCGCAAAACTGAAAATATCTACTATCTAGCCCTTTATAGAAAAATTTTTCTGATCCCTGAACAAGATCATTTTTTCCAATAGGAGGGGCCCTCTTTCCTCCAAAGGCCTCTTTTAATCCTTGAGCTTCCGGCCATTCTCTCTGGTAGAGCCGTGGAGTCATCTTCCTTTGGCAGATGCTAACTCCTGTCCTTACCGCTTTCTCCTCTTCAGTGGTTGCAGCCTCTGATCCACCGTGCTTCCAGCGGGACTTCAATATCAGCATGATGGCTTCCTTCATAAAAGCCGGCACCCTTTGCTCAGCTTAGCGTAGATTTGCATCTTGATAATTTGCACTGCATGTTTGGACCTAGGAGAAGTCTTGTGCTAAACCAGAGGGGCTCATAATTATGATGGTGGGGGCAATAAAGTTACTGTTTTTTGTAAGTTCTTGGATGATAATTCATTTAGGCAGGAAGCCGGTTAATGGGGGTAGGCCTCCTACGGACAGAAGGGTAGATGATACTAGTGGTATTAGTCAGGTTAGTTTGCGTTAAATAGGAAGGGAGATTTGAACTGGGGAGAACTTTGTAAGTGGTTGATCATTTACATTTGTGATGATTTGCATGTTACTGACAGTATCTGGTTCTCTGCACGTGCTTTTAGCTCAAGGAAGGTGAATATAAACACTTGAATAGCAAGAGGCCCCTAAAACTGGCCTTTCTGGACTTAACCATAGCAGATAACATTACAACACTGCCTGCTCCAAAGGAAACGTATATGAACAGGAAAAAAAAGATCATTTCTTCCTCTATCTCAGCTGAAGCACAGTCGGTCAGGGAAACATCCCAGCAGGTTAGGAGGACGCTGGAGACAGCTGGAAGCCACACCGCTCAAGTGGCAGGTTCTGGGGAGACAGCTCACATGGCAGGTTCTGGGGAGATCAAAGGTCCAGTTTTGAAATTGGAACCCAGCAAAGAGGGTCCAGCTGTCAGCATTCAGAGGGCAGCGACCATCGTGGCTTCATGAGTTCAAACTGAAAAAGTGCCTGCCTTGTGGCCTCCATGGGAGCTGTGTTCCTGCTCCCGCCTTGTTGGAGCTTTGCTTTCCTCATCTGTGAAATGGGGATAACCCCGCTTTCCTCTAGGGTTGTAGGCAAGAGGACCTACAAAAAATCCCAGGTCAGTGCCTGGTACAGAGGTGGCCACTCCACCCCCCGCAACCCCGTCCATCTTCATCCCAGGAAACAGAGCCCACAAACTGTGACATTGTATTTGAATGTCCTGATTCACCATGTCGCTTTTGTGCTCCCTGTAGCTGCACCAGACGAATAGGTTCCATTATTATGTAACACAGTTGTGAGTTGTTTTTCAGTTGCCATGGACCCCCAGGTTGAAGGTCACATAGCCTGAGCGGGCCTAGATGAGCCACAGTTGCAAACACAGAGAAACCCTAAGTGCTCAAACTGAGGTGTGGGAACTGAATTAAGAAGAGGGCACTGCATAATAAGGTCCAGGATCCAATCAGATTGAGCCCTGGCATCACCCCATGGCAGGATCCAATCAGATTGAGCCCTGGCATCACCCCATGGCAGGATCCAATCAGATTGAACCCTGGTGTCACCCCATGGCAGGATCCAGTCAGATTGGACCCTGGCATCACCCCATGGCAGGATCCAGTCAGATTGAGACCTGGTGTCACCATGGCAGGATCCAGTCAGATCATGCCTCCCTGCATCACCTCATTGCAACATCCAATCTGATCACATCTCACTACCCAATGCTTATAAAACCCAACTCAGCCCCCAGCTCTAGGAGAGACTGCTTTGGGAATTATCCCAGGTGTTTTCTTTACTTATTAGAAGTAATAAAATCTCCTTGCTGACTCCTCCTTGGTGGTGGTCAGTAGATTTATACCTGCCAAGCAACAGAATCCACCTGTTGCGTGAGTAACAACCCCAGCTTCTCAGCTGCAAGAGGATGAGCATTCAACTGCAACTAATTTGGGAATCAATTTTTTATCACTTGGAAGTCAAAGGAGTGGCTGTTTATTTGCACTTACAATTCAGTAAGGAGGCACCATCAGAGGGGACCCGGAGGCATTGGGAAGGTGCTTTGCTGGGGGCTTCAGTGCCTTGAAGCTGAACCCCAGGGTCTGGAGCAAGGTGTGGGCTGGTACTGACCACTCAGTGAATGTGGAGTCTGGGACTGATCTGCCCTGGGGATAAAGCCGTGCCCTTCCTGAAGTAAAGAAAAAGAGCTTTTCTAGCTACCAGACAATGACGAAATCTGTTTGGTAAGATAATATTGAGATGCTAACTTACATTTTCCCTCTCTGTGGCTCCCCCATCCTCCTATTCAAGCAGGGAAACCAGTTCTGTATGCATCATGGGGGAATGAGAAGAAGGACAGAAAACAAAAAGCCTCCTGAATTCCAGAGAGGTGAGGAAGTTCACGGGTATGACAAAACGTTTGGCCAAAATCACGGGGGACAGGGGGCTCTCCCTTCACCCATCCTTCCAGAACAGAAAGAACCAATTTTTTTCTCTTGGGAGGTAATGAGAGAGGAAGAGTGGTCTTTGGGCTCTGAAAGGAAACGTGTCTGGTTTCTAGGCAGCGTGTTTGGAGAAGACGCAAGAGGAGATGCCTGCCTGATGTCTGTACAACACAAAGACCCTTGAATCCCAGAGGTAGCCCCCAAAAGGCAGGGGCTAGGAAAATAAGCTGATCAGATCTGGAGGAAATAGAGACCCAAGATATTGTGGCAAAAGAGGCTGCCTCTCAATATCCACCCCCCGTTTTTCTTCAGTTACTGAACCATGATGCTTTGGGAGGTGGGTTGGGAGGAGAGGCTAAACTCAGCCTCCTTTGCAGCTGGCTGTGACCATATGACTGGGTTCTAACACAGTGGTTCTCATTCTCACCTGGGCCAGCAGAATGAGCATCCTCCGGGGACTTGTTAGAAATGCAAAGTTTTGGCCTTTACCCCAGACCTATTGAATCAGAAACTCTGAAGGTGGGTGGGGCACATTAACTTGTGCTTTACCAATTCCTCAGGTGATTCTGATGCTGTTGAAGGTTGACAACTGGTCTAGTCCAAAAGTAAACAGAAATATGCAGTACTTTAGAAAACCTCCTTAATGAGAACTAGACTCAGTAAGTGGGGGCATTTCTTTTATTCTTTTTCCCTTCCTGCTACTGGGAATATAGATATAATGGCTGGAACACCAGCAGTCACCTTGGATCATGAGGCAAACTTGGACATAAAAGCCATCTGCTAGGCTGGGCAGAGCGGCTCATGTCTGTAATCCCAGCGCTTTGGGAGGCCGAGGTGGACAGATCACTTGAGGTCAGGAGTTCCAGACCAGCCTGGCCAACATGGTGAAACCCTGTCTCCACTAAAAATATAAAAATTAGCTGGGCGTGGTGGCACATGCCTGTAATCCCAGCTACTATGGAGGGTGAGGCAGGAGAATCACTTGAGCCCGGGAGGCGGAGGTTGCAGTGAGCTGAGATCCTGCCACTGCACTCCAGCCTGAGTGACAGAGCGAGACTCCGTCTCAAAAAACAAACAAACAAACAGCCATTTACTGATGGTGAGATGGTAAGATAGGAGAAGCCTAAATCTCTGATGACTAATGAGTGGTCATGGCCTTACTTATGTAGATATTTCTTTTTATGCTTGAGATGGTGGACAAAGACTACTACTGGTTATACCTGAATGCATGACAACAAATTCTAGTTTTGTAACCATGAGAAATCAAGTCCCTGGCCAGGATGCTAGATGGTGGCTTGCAGTTTGGGAACGGCAGGGAGTGGTGCTAATCCCACTGTTCTGTGTGGCTGCTGGTGGCGGGAGCCCCTGCGGAGCCAGGCTGACAGCGGGGCTGTTACAGGAGGAAGGAGAAAGCAGAGACTGACAATTCGGTCTAATTTGCAGCAATAGAAAAATTACTCCAAAAGGGCGCTTCATTTTCCCAATTCACGGCATACTAGTTAAAATGGTGCACGGGTCGCGCGTTGGTGTGCTGATTAGTGAGGGTGCTTGAAGCGTGGGTTCTGGATTCAGGGCAGAAAAGCCCAGAGAAGAGCCATCTGATTAACAAGCTGACTCTGTTAGGTGCAACCAGCGATTTACATAATCAGGTGATTAAGAATACATTACGTGCACGCGCACACACACACACACACACATAGAGAGAGAGGCATTGTAGGGGAGGCCTCTTACAATTCCACCCACTAAGGTAATTTTCCCTCTGAGCAGGCTAAGTGCAGACCCCAGCTCTGCTGCCGGGTGCGGTGTAACAATTTCTCTCATCAGGGGAGCAAAGAGAACCTTGCAAAGGGCAGTCCTGATGGAGCAGACCAGGCTGGACCTGTTATCTGACCACACTGCCTCCCCGCTCCCATTTCCTAATGAACCCCAAGCGTTCTGTATGATGTTTTGGTAGAATTGATTGAAAAATGCTTGAGGAGATGCCGATAGGAAAATGCATCGCTGATGGCGATGCTAACAATTCCCCTCATTTCCTCTGCGACTGCCTTAGATTCGGTAGGAGCAGTGAGACCCCGAGGTGGCAGGGCAGGGGACAGAGGAGAGAGGAGGCTTCTCACAGGAAGCTTTCTCTTCTGAACATTTACAGAGAGCAAGAGAAAAGGCTTTCTTCATCTATACACTGGCAGGCCCATCCATGCGGAGGCTGTTCTCAGTTACGCCTTCTCTGTCATCTCCGTTTCTCTTGACTTTGCAATTCCTTCTAGAAATCTTAGCACAGTGCAATAGTGTACCAATTAAGATCCGTGTCTAAAAGCAGGCAGCATCTCAGCCCAGCACTCCATAGCAGAGTACAGCAGGGTGCGTGTGGCGCTGAGTGACAAGAGCTTACTAGTTAGCTCAGAGATCCTGCGGGAGCCATCAATCATCAGAGCGGCCCAGAGTTACTGGGCATCTACGACGTTGTTAGGCAGCAAGCAATGCACTATTGTACACATAGTCATGAGAATAATAGTAATTTATGTGCATGCCTCTGTTAGTTTTCTAAGGCTGCTGTAATGAAGTACAGCAAACGGGGTGGCATACAACAACTGAAATTTATTCTCTCACCGTTCTGGAGGCCAGAACTTTGAAATCAAGTTGTCAGCAGGGCTGTGCTCCCTCTGAGGCTCTAGGGCAGGATCCTTGCCTGCCTCTTCCGAGGAAGGGGTTTGCCCGCAACCTTGTGATTCCCTGTCTTGTGTATGTGACGCTGCAGTCTCTGCCTCTGCCACCGCGTAGCGCTCTCCCTGTGGCTCTGTCCAAATCTCCCTCCTACAGGGACACCAGTCATTGGATTAGCAGCCACCTAATGACCTCATCTTAACCCAATGGTATCTGCAAAGACCCTATTTCCAAAGAAGGTCAGATTCATAGGTACTGAGGCTTAGGACTTCAGCATATCTTTTAGGGGAACAAAATTCAACCTGCAACAATGTCTCTTTATTCTTTGCAAATAATTTTCACATAAATCATTGCCACATTTGATATTCAACACAGCAGGGCAGAAAGGGCTGGTGTCACCACAGGAGGGGAAACTGAGGCACAGAGGACTTGGATTCCTGCCCTTCGGGCCTCCAGACAGCCAAGCCCTCCACAGGAGGGGAAACTGAGGCACAGAAGACTTGGATTTCCATCCTTCTGGCCTCCGGACAGCCAAACCCTCCACAGGAGGGGAAACTGAGGCACAGAAGACTTGGATTCCCACCCCTCCAGCCTCCGGACAGTCAAGCCGTCCGCAGGAGGGGAAACTGAGGCACAGAGGACTTGGATTCCCACCCTTCCGGCCTCCGGACAGCCAAGCCCTACAGTGTGCTCTCCCCTTCCTGTGTCAGCCCCTCTGAGCTGATGGTGAATTGATCCAGTCAGCATCATCGTAGTTGTAAAAATACCAACCCTAACATGGGCCACCTTGCACCCCACCATGATTCTGAGCTCCTTTCAAGTACCAGGTGCTGTTCCAGGCATCTCTGCATGCACTGATTTATCTAGTCTCAACAGCCCAATGAGCCGGCACTTCAACTGTCCCCCACTTCACAGGTTAGGAAATGGAAGATTTGCAGTAAGTGTAATGAACTAGCTCCAGAATTGGTAGCTACTAAGTATGGAGGCGGGGAGGGGAGCCGGGGATGGAGCCCAGGCCGATGGAACCCTAAAGCTCATGCCCTGACCCACTGCAATATCTGACACTAATATCCCTCAAATACTGGAACTCAACTTAGAAAAAGCAAATGCATACACTAAATATCTCAGGAAATCTTTTAAAAAAACAGCTTTATTGAAATATAGTTCAAACACCATACGATGCACACAATTAAAGCATACTAACCAGTACACTCTCACTTTATCTAGTTTCAAAACATCTCCCTTATGCCAAAAGGAGACTCTAATCCCATTAGCAGGCACTCCCATCCCCCTCTCCTCCCAGCCCCTGGCAACCACTAATCTGCTTTCTGTCTCTATGGACTTAGCTATTCCGGATATTGTATTTAAAGGGAATCATACCATATGTGGCCCTTTGTGCCTGGCTTCCTTCATCATATTTTCAAGGTTTGTCCACGTGGTAGCATGGATTGGTCCTTCCTTCCTTTTAATGGTCTGATAATATTCTCTTGTATGGATAGACCACGTTTTGTGCATTTCTTCCTCAATAGATGGACACTGGGGTTCTTCCCACTTTTTGGCTATTATGAGTAATGCTGCTGCGAACATTTAGGTACAAGTCTCTGTGTAGATGTAGGTTTCATTTCTCTTGGGTTTACACCTAGGAGCGGCATTATGAAAGGTCCTTTTTAAAAGTAGGTCATTACGTAGACTTTTCCCCAAGGTGAATTATCTTTCTTTAACTCTGGTGAATTGACAAAGTTAGAATAATCCCGTGGATTTATGAATCTCCTTCCTTCAAAGTGGCCCAAGCACTTTTCTCCATGCTATGAAATCCACTTCTCTGGTCATTCCAGACAGCAAGGGGGGCTCCAGAAGGGCTTTGCCTGGGTCAGGGGCTGGGAAGCGTGGCCATGCTGGCCACCAGGCAGGCCTCCTGTCCTGGGCCCCTGTTTCCCAGAACACGCTCCACTTACAGGCACGTGGAGGCATCGTCCTCTGTCTTCTGTGAATCCTGCTCCTTGTGGCTCCGAGAACTCTGTGTTCCGAGCTGCAAATGTTCTTGGACGGTGTCTCATTAATTATAGCTTATCAGCTGCCTTGCGAGTTGCATCTTAATGAGTGACCCTCATCGCTGACCCTTTATTAGCACAGGAGTTCTTTGTTGGGTCCTGAGTCTCTTCCGATCTTTTAAACACAGATCAATGGGATGTTGTGGGGCTGACGTGTCCCGCTTCCCATCCCGGAGAATCGGGAAAGCTTCCTTGCAGGTGGTCTGTGCAGCTCTGCTCCTGGCACCGACCCCGCCCCACAGCCAACAAGAAATCCCTTTGATGTGCAGACGAGGATGGGGTAGGGGTTCTCTCATTATCTAGTTATGTGGCTAGATCCTATTTCAAGAGAGTTTACTCTGCACACAGCGGCCAGGGCCAGCCTTGGGGTACCTGAAAACCCTAAGAATACAGAGGTCAGAACACAAAGGAGAGTCGTCCTGGTCGAAATGACCTGCAAGGGTCCAGGCATGTGGCTTCTGGACTGTGGAGAAGGGTGCTAACTGCATTGGTCACATGGAGCTGAAAATAGAGTTAAAAACCCTTTAAAACGTCAATGAGACCAGGCTGCTGCTCTGCTCAAACCTCCGCCTGGTTTTCACCTGATTCAGAGTGAAGCCAAAGTTCTGTGGAATCTGGAGCCCTCGGTTTCCTCCCTGCTTCTCCTCCAGTCCGTCATGTTTTCCAGCCACAGCATCTTGTTGCTATGTCTTAAACATGGCAGTCTTTGCATATGCTGTTCCTTCTGCCTGGAGTGCTGTTCCCTGAGATACCTGCACGGCTCCACCCTCACCTTCCTTCACCCCCTATTCCCATTCCCTGCTATGATCTCCCCAACTGTGATCACCTAGAGGACATTGTTTCATTTCAGCTTTGAGGCCTTGACTGTCTCCCTCTTAAAGAGAATCTCCATGAAGAGATGTTGTGTCTCTCAGTCGCTGTTCCTCCCCTACTGCCTGGAACAGTGACTGGGCGTAGTAGTTGCTTAACGAACATATAGGGCATGAAAGAAAAGGAGAAACCATTTGCACATCTTTCCTATTTGAGTTCTAAAAGCATTTTAAATAAGGGAATTTGAGGTCATGGCACTTTATGAAGAAGGCCTTGAATTAGAAAGAAGTAGCGGGATCTTGGCCTGCTTCCTGCAGGAGCACCATCAGGACCCTGGATGGAGTCGTTGTCTGAAGAGCCAGCCTTGGAGATGAGGCCGGGGCCCTGTGCTTGGGCTGCAGACAACTGCAGATGTGAAGAGACTGCAATCCAGGAATGATGGATGGCTCAGGGCAGCCCGTATGTCAAGACCAGGAAACAAAATCTTCAAGCTTCAGCCTTGGCTTGGGCAGCAGGAGATCCAGGAGTTGTTACCCCCAAAAAACTGTGAAGTAGGTAGAAACCCCAAGAAAGATGGGGCTAAATTTGTTTCTTACTCCCTGATGGAATGGTGGATTTAGAAATCTGGGTGAGGCTCAGGACAGCAAGTCATGGTTTGAATCTGTAGTCCCCATCTGAGGGATGGAGATTTATATCCAGGCTGCTGCTCTGTGGACCATGCCGAACCTCCGAGCCCCTTCTGATTGGTCAGTGTTATGACTCTGGTCTGTTCTGATTGGTTGGAGCCCACACCACTCCAGTTGGTGGAATCTGAGCATCACCTCCTTTGCATCCATGTAAATGAGACTTTTCAGGTAACAAATGGGATTGGCTCTGCAATTTCTCTGGTGCCCTGTGAGTGACCATGATGACTCCCTAATCTCCTGATGAACGTGGCAGCAATGACTTTTTTTTTTTTTTTTTTTTAGACAGGGTCTTTCTGTGTTGCCCAGGTTGGAGTGCAGTGGCAAGATCACTGCTTACTGCAGCCTGTAACCCCTGGGCTCAAACAATCCTCTCACCTCAGCCTCCCGAGTAGCTGGGACTGCAGGCATGCACCGTCCTTGCCCTGATATTATTAATAATTCTTTTTGGTAGAGATGGGGTCTTGCTATGTTGCCCAGGCTGGTCTCCAATTCCTGGCCTCAAGCAATCCTCCCACCTCAGCCTCCCAAAGTGCTGGGATTACAGATGTGAGCCACCATGCCATGCCTCCTCCACATTTTATAAAAGTAAAACTTTATCCATATTAAATGTCTTACAATAGCAATGACCTCCTTTTAACGAGATTCTTACACGAGCTGTTCATGGGTCTTCTTGGGGTACCTGGAAACCCCAAGAATACAGTGGTCAGAACACAAAGGACAGTCATCCTTGTCATAATGACCTACAGGGGTCTAGGCATGTGGCTTCTAGACTGTGGAGAACTGTGTTAACTGCATTAGTCACATGGCGTTAAAAACAAGCCTCATTCCTCTTCCCTACTGCACTCTGAGTTTCTGCCAGAGGTTACCACTGGAGGAACATAGACTCACAATAGTAAACCACTTAACAGATCAATCCTGCGGAGATGCAACTTGTCTCAAATGGTAGCTGAGCAAATTTTCCTCCCTCCCTGAGGACATAGCTAACAGCTCTGCTGGCTGGCAGTAACAGACCAATAATTCTGGGCTGTCACTGCAGGGAAACCCAACTCCCTCCTCATTTACTTTCAATTCATTCACAGTGCAAGCTGGGGTACAGGAAACAAACTTTACTTATCTGTCAATTTGCTTCTAACACAAGATAGAGAATCCATTTCAAAACATTCATTTAAAAAAGAAAGCAATTCAATTTAAGCAGGCACCATCTTTGGAAAGCCCCACGCTATAAATGAGTTATTAAACAGGCCGTCCTTTGGGGTGGCACATGGGCTAAGTGGCACCAACTTCCCTGAGAAATGGCCTTTTATTTTTTTGCAATCTAGCCAAGAAAGGAGGCAGTTGAGAAATATGTATTTTGTTTCTCCAAAGTTGTAATCTCTTTCACTGTTTGGAATATTTTGCATCACTTGGGTATAAACACATTATTGCTATAAATCAAAGGTATTTTCAAAGTCAGTCCCAAGGGAAAAGCCTGCTCCAGAAGTATTATGAAAGAGATGAAAGTGGTCTGTGGTATCTGAGTGTGAGGCATTTCTGGTGTGCATCCATACCTGGACCTCTTCTCTGTCCTGAGCCACAGGGTGTCTATGTACCAGACCCTTTGCAGCCAATAAAATACGAGTAGAAATGATGTGTGTCCCTTCCAGGCTAAGGCACAGAAGAACCAGTGTGCCAGCTCTCTGCTTCCTCCCTCCCCGGTGGCACAATCAAGGGTGACAGTATCACAGGATAGTGTGAGTTGGATCCCTGAGTCACTGGCTGGAGGGGAAGCCAGGCTGACCAGCACCACACTTTGCATGAGTGTGATTAATACATTGGCTGTGTAGAATCCCTGAAATTCCATTGCTAGCCTGTTGTGGGAGCTAGCTGGACAGCTGCTGATAAATCACCCCGAGAAGCCAGGTTGGCATTCACCTGGACATGACGGAGTTCTCCAGTAAACACCCTCACATCCAATGCTGATGGACTCCAGTAAACACACTCATCCAATGCTGATGGACTCCAGTAAACACACTCATCCAATGCTGATGGACTCTAGTAAACACATTCACATCCAACGCTGATGGACTCCAGTAAACACACTCATCCAACACTGATGGACTGAGCTAAACACACTCACATCCAACGCCGACGGACTCCAGTAAACACACTCATCCAACACTGATGGACTGAGCTAAACACACTCACATCCAACGCTGATGGACTCCAGTAAACACATTCATCCAACACTGATGGACTGAGCTAAACACTCACATCCAGCGCTGATGGACTCCAGGAAACACACATCCAACACTGATGGACTCCAGTAAACACCCTCATCCAATGCTGATGGACTCCAGTAAACACACTCACATCCAACACTGATGGACTCCAGTAAACACACTCATCCAACACTGATGGACTGAGCTAAACACCCTCATCCAATGCTGATGGACTCCAGTAAACACACTCATCCGACACTGATGGACTCCAGTAAACACACTTACATCCAACACTGATGGACTGAGTGACTGAGCGAAACACATTCATCCAACACTGATGGACTCCAGTAAACACATTCACATCCAATGCTGATGGACTCCAGTAAACACACTCATCCAACACTGATGGACTCCAGGAAACACACTCACATCCAATGCTGATGGACTCCAGTAAACACACTCATCCAACACTGATGGACTCCAGGAAACACACTCACATCCAACACTGATGGACTGAGCTAAACACACTCATCCAACACTGATGGACTGAGCTAAACACTCACATCCAACGCTGATGGAGTCCAGGAAACACACTCACATCCAATGCTGATGGACTCCAGGAAACACACTCACATCCAATGCTGATGAACTCCAGGAAACACATTCACATCCAACGCTGATGGACTCCAGGAAACACACTCACATCCAACGCTGATGGACTGAGCTCAAAGGATGCCCCTGCTGGGGCACTGGCATCTCAAAGAGAAACCCAGGTAGAGGGAAACACTTCAAAGAGAGGTGCGAGCTAGCAATGGTGCGTTGAGTGAACATCCATAGGCAATTTGGAGTCTGGTTTTCTTGGTGCCTATAAAATCATAGAAAGCTTTCATCAAGTGAGGATTTGAGGGTGTGAGCACAGAAACGAAATCTGGATAACTCAAGCAAGAGAAGAATATGCTGGAAGGATCTCAGGTGCCCCACAGAATTGGCTTTCAGGTGCCATGACTGGGCCTGGGCAGTGCGGGCTTCTCCATGTCTTGGTAGGAAGATGCTGGCGAGGGGATGCCAGGAGGTGGTTTCTGTTCTGTCCTTGCATCGCCAGTCAAGAACCAGAAAGACCCCGTTGGCCCAGCCTGGGGGGCGCCCATCCCTGGCTGTGGCAAGGCAGTGAGAGAGGGCTCTGGAGGAGGGAGGCTGTACTGGTTCTGAAAAGCCACAGCGCCATGGTCCACCCAGGCCCTCCACAGACTGGCATGGGTACAACCACATCTAGTTTCCCAGGCTTTCTCTAGTGGGGCCAGGAGTCCCCCATCAGGGCCGCCTCTGATCTGTTTCAGTGAAGGCCAGGAGGTTCACAATCTCAGCACCCCATTACTTCCACTGCAGCTGTCAGCACAGAGGACTCATTCTCCCTTTCAACGTTGTTTGCCCCCAAACCCCATGAATCCTATGACCTTAACCAGAAGTTGAAAGCCCAGCATTTGCCACTTAAATAATAGATGGCACCGCCCCCTTGTGGCAGAGACTGGCGGCACCACGCATCCCAGCGAACGTTTTCCCTGTCGTGGACTTTTCCCAACGAAGGACAAGCTGCAGCCCACACACCTGACCAGAGGAAAACGGACTTTACTTCTCTCATACTGTCAACGCCTCCAGAGCCCTACTGAGGGGGAAATATACATGCCATAAAATTTAACCATTTAAGCATACAGTGCAATGGATTTGGTAATTTTATACAATTGTGTAGCCTGTACCACAGTCCAGTTTTGGAACACCATCATCATGCAAAAGGGTCCCTTGTGCTATCTGCAATTAATCTGCGCTTCAACAGCCAGCCCCCAGTGATCACTGATCCTGCTTTCTGTCCCTACAGTTTTGCCTTTTTTAGAAAGTTCGTCTAAATGGAATCCTACAATATGTAATTTTTAAACGCTTGACTTCTTTCATCCCAGTGGTTTCTTTTATTGCCAAATAGTTTTTCATGCATTTGATTTATTTTTACCTATTGTTCTATTTGATTGCCAAATCGTGTTTTACTGTTTGGCTACCCACAATTTGTTTGTTCTTTCCCCAGTTGACACAAGGACTGATTTTGGGTTTTGGAGATTACAAATAATGTTGCATGATAACATTTGCTTTCCTGTCTCCATGTGGACAGATGTTTAGGTTCCTGAGAGCAGAATGTCCGGGTTGAATGGCAAGCGTATGTTTCACGTATTAAGAAACTGGCAATTGTTTTCCAACAACACTTTGTCATCCTACTGCTTTCCCACCACAGCACATGCAGGTTCCAGTTCCCCACATCCACACCAACACTGTTTCCATCTCAGCCTTTCTCGTGCATGGGAGGTAATATTTCATTGTGGCTTTAATTTGCAGTGCCCCCACGGCTAATGCTATTGACCGTTTTAATTTCTCTATCATTTCAGATTTCAATTAATTACTATTGTAGGTTTGGGCTCAAATCCATTTTCTAATATTATATTTAGACCTTGCTTTTTTTGGCTCAAGTTCATCGAGCCGTTACTGTAATATCATACTTAATCTTTATGTGGGAAAATTTGAATAGAACCAGATAATAGGATGAAAAGGAGGCATTTTGGCTTATCATCAATCAAAAAATAAAAATAAAATAAGTGAAAATCTAAAGAAAACGAGAGAAGCTGGAAGCAGCTTGATGTCGCAAACAAAACAATAACATGTTTTATATTAGCACACATTTAAATGACCAAAACACACATAATTAGATATACTTCTCTCTCCTCCCAAATTTCCCTGTAAAAATGGATTTTAAAAAATCTGCCTGTTGTCTATCCCAGCAAATACAGTGTCTGAATAATGAGATTTTTCGGGCCCCAAATGGACGGGTGTGATGCTGTCAGCTAAGCATGTGACTTGCTGCTGTTCTCTGGCCAGTTTTTCTCTGCTCTCGGTGAGCCAAGTTCCTCAGCCGAGGTTTCATTACCTCCTCCTCCATTGTTAACGAGCATGTCTGCTGAGGAGTCTGGGAGTATCCGCCAGAACGTGAGGTCCACATCAAATGGGCATGTCCAGACAGCAGCAGCCAGGGGCCTCCCTTGCTACCCTGGGTTGATCTCTTGGATTAATTCAAACCTTTTGCAAATTAGGGGAGAAATTTTCCAGTTTCCTGTGTCTCAGCCCAGCTTTGCAGATTTAATTTTGAGAAGCACAAGCGGTAATCCAGTCCTGAAATCCCTTGTCCCATGCGGTGTTACTGACATATTGGACAAATAAAAGCCTCTGGGGAAAGAAAAAGAGGATCTCGTCTCTTTCTTTCAAGCGATTAAGGGGAAGTGAACTGGTGTGTCGACTCTATGGTTTTTCTGGCAAATTCAAGAAAGCGTTGTCTGAAGTCAGTGAGAGATGATTACAATGATAAGAAGAGGCCCAGGCATCAGAAGACCCAAACATTTCCTGCTCCCTGCTTTAGGACACTTGCCAAAACCCTCCTCAATCTCTGCCCACTGGCCCAGTCAGTGGAGTACAGGTGAACAGCACACACTCGGAAGCCAGTTCACTGGATTCCAACCGCAGCCTGCTGCTTCTGAGCTGTGTGTCCTTGGCACATTACTCAACCATTCGGTGCCTCTGCTTCTCTTTTAGTTCATTGTGCTTTGCCATACAGGATTATCTGAGGCTGAGTAACTTACAAAGACAAGAGGTTTAATTGGTTCATGGTTCTGCAGACTGTACAAGAAGCACAGTGCTGGCATCTGCCTCTGGGGAAGCCTCAGAAAGCTTTTATTCAGGGCGGAAGGCGAAGGAAGGGCTGGCATCACATGGTGAGAGAGGGAGTAAGAGAGAAACGGACATCTCGGACTCTTTAACAACCAGGTCTTGTATGAACTCATTACCACCAGGAGGATATCAAGACATCCACGAGGGATAGGTCCCCATTACCCAAATACCTCCCATCAGGCCCCACCTTCAACGCTGGGGATCACACTGCAGCATGAGATTTGGACAAACATCCAAACCATATGAGCTTCCTGCCCTTTAAAAACGGGAAATACCTGAGGTCAGGAGTTCAAGACCAGCCGGGGCAACACGGTGAAACCCCGTCTCTACTAAAATACAAAAAACTAGCCAGATGTGGTGGCATGCACCTGTAGTCCCAGCTACTTGGGAGGCTGAGGCAGGAGAATCACTTGAACCCAAGAGGCGGAGGTTGCAGTGAGCCGAGATCACGCCACTGCACTCCAGCCTGATGACAGAGCAAGACTCTATCTCCAAAAAACCAAAATGAAACAAAATAAACAAAAAACAGGAAATAGGCTGGGCATGGTGGCTCACGCCTGTAATCCCAGCACTTTGGGAGGCAGGTGGATCATTTGAGGTCAGGAGTTCGAGATCAGCCTGACCAATATGGTGAAACCCCATTTCTACTAAAAAAAAAAAAAAAAAAAAAAAAAAAAAAAAAAAAAAAAATTAGCCAGGTGTGGTGGTACATGCCTGTAATCCCAGCTACTGGGGAGGGTGAGGCATGAGAATCACTTGAACTTGAGAGGCAGAGGTTGCAGTGAGCCGAGATCGTGCCACTGCACTCCAGCCTGGGTGACAGAGTGAGACTCCATCTCAAAAAATAAGAAGTTAAAAAATAAAAACGGTAAAATAATACCAATTTTAGATTAGTTTCCTGTGGCTGCTATAAGACACGACCACAAACTTGGTGGCTTCAGTAGTAGAAATTTATTCTCATGGTTCTGTAAGCCGGAGGTCTACGATCAAGGTGTTGGTGGGGTCATGCTCACTCTGAAGACCCCAGGGAGGTTTCTTCCTTGCCTCTTGCAGCTGCTGGTGGTTGCAGGAGTCTTTGGTGATCCTTGCCTTGCGGCAACACCACTCCAATCTCTGCCTCCATCTTCCCACAGTGCTCTCCGTGTTTCCTCCTTTTCCGTCTCTTATAAGGACACTGTCATTGGATTTAGAGAGCACCCTAATCCAGTATGATCTCATCTTCATCCTTCACTTAATCACAGCGGCAAAGACCCTATTTCACAGGTATGTGGTGTTAAGACTTGGACATACCTCTTTGAGGGACACAACCCAGCCCGCTCTAGATCTCACAGGGATACTGGGAGGACATGTCTGCAGTTGTTGTCTTAGTGTTATTGAGGGGGATGCTGGACATGGATCTGTGGGGAAGATGATGGAAGATGTGTTCATGCAGGCACAGGGGCACCAGTGAGGCCTGAAGGCTGAGGAGGCCTGGGGAGTTGTGTGAAGGGGGCACCGTCTAGTGTCAGGACCCAGAGCTGGGCATTCATCTCCTGACTCTGCATTCCAACCACGGGCTATTGCACGCCTCCCTCTGGGAGCCTCCTGAGATTAAGATTTTCTCTTAATCTCCTCAGCCCTTGTCTCATCAGCAAGTGTGGCATCTGTACTGGAGACCAAGCTAGCCTACAGCACACTTTTAGAAAATAGTTTTATTGAGATACAATGCACACACCATATAATCCGCTCACTCTGTGTGTGTGTGTGTGTGTGTGTGTATGTGCATGCCTGTGTGTGATACAGGGTCTTCTCGCTCTGTCACCCAGGCTGCAGTGCAGTGCTGTGATCATGGCTCACTGTAGCCCCAACCTGCTGGGCGCCAGTGATCCTCCCACCTCAGCCTCCACAGTAGCTGGAACTACAGGTTTGTGTCACTGCACCTTGCTAATTTTTAAATTTTTGTAGAGGTTTTGCCATGTTGCCTAGGTCTTGAACTCCTGGGTTCAAGTGATCTGCCCACCTCTGCCTCCCAAAATGTTGGGATTACAGGCATGAACCACTGTGCCTGGCTCATTCATTTAAAAGATATAATTCAATGCTTTTTAGTAGATTCTCAGAGTTGTGCAGTCATCTCCACAGTCTACTTCAGAACATTTTCATCACCCCCAAAAGAAACTTGGCACACTTTAGTTGTCACTTGCCCCCAGTCCCTCCCAGCCCTGGGCGGCCACTAAGCTCCTTTTTGTTTCTGTGGACCTACCCCTTCTGTAATCTCACATAAATGGAATCATACAGCATGTGGTCTTTTGTGACTGGCTTCTTTTCCTTAGGATAATGTTTTCAAGGCTCATCCATGCTGCAGCAAGCATCAGTGCTTCATTTTGATTGCTGAGTGACTGCAGTACTCTTGAACTGAGAGCTACTAAGCAGAAATCATACATTAAAATGGCTATATCTCTGAGTACTTCCCGAGTGCCAAACACTGTCCTAATTACACACATTATTTTAATTGAAATGCTTACAGACGTTGGGCAGGCAAAACAAGGAGGTGAAATGGACTTTGCAGAAATTATTGCAAACCCCAGCCCACGCCTGGTCCGAAGCTAGGAGGGATGCAGCCTCCATTTGGCCTTGCTGATTTCTGTCTGGTGGTCTGTGAGTTGCCAGATATGTTCATTCTTTAAGTCACGAATCTGGATTTATTTGTGAAATCTCCCAAACAATAAGTATGAACAAAAACAAAATTCATCTTAAGATTCTGACAAAGAACTTCTTCCATGTAACAATCTCCACTTGTAAAGCAAGAAGATGGTATTGACATAACCACAGTGGACCTACACATTCTGTTTGTAACCCCAAAGTCAATTTGGGAGGAAGGGTGAAGAATTCATCTTGTTTTGCCCAGATGTCCCAGTTTTAAAACTGGGAGTCCCACATCCCAGAAACCTCCTCGGTTTCAGGCGAACAGGGATGGTTGGTCACCCTACTGGAAGACCACAGTCTATTCCCATAGGTATCCATGTTTGACATATTATGGCTGTTCACCTTTGGGAACTGCTCTCAGAGTTAATGTATGAACACAAGAAAAGAAAGAAGTCAATCCCTTCAATTTACTGTCACCTTCTTTTGGGTCAAAAATGCCATTCTCTTTCTCCAATTTTCTCATTTATCAGATCTGATTTTTGACTATTCTCAAAGATGATGTCACCACTATTACCATGACCATGACCATCACCATGATTATTGTCATCACCATCATTCTTGCCATCATCGTTATTATTATCATCATCATCACCATCCTCCTCTTCATCACCATCACCACCATCACCATCACCGTCATACCATCATCATCATCATCACCATCACCATTGTCATTATCAACACCATCACCATCATCATCACTATCAGCACCATCATCATCATAATTGCCATTATCACCATCATCATCACCACCATCACCACCATTATCATCAACACCATCACCATCACACCATCATCACCATCACCACCATCATCACCACTGTCATTATGAACACCATCATCACCATCATCATCATCATCATCACCACCACCATCATCATCATCATCACCATCATCACCATCACCATCACCATCATCATCACCATCACCACCATCATCACCATCATCACCATCATCACCATCACCATCATCATCATCACCATCACCATCATCACCATTGTCATTATCAACACCATCATCACAATCATCACTATCACCATCATCATCGTCATTATTATCATCACCATCATCACCACATCATCATCATGCCATCATCACCATCATCACCATCACCACCATCATCACCACCATCATCACCATCATCATCACCATCATCATCACCATCACCATCATCATCACCATCATCATCACCATCATCATCACCATCACCATCATCATCATTGTCATTATCATCACCATCATCATCACCATCATCATCATCACCATTGTCATTATCAACACCATCATCACAATCATCACTATCACCATCATCATCATTGTCATTATTACCATCACCATCACCATCACCATCACCATCACCATCACCATCATACCATCATCATCACCATCCTCCTCTTCATCCCCACCATCACCATCATCATCATCACCACCATCATTACCATAAGCACCATCATAATCACCGTCATCACCAGCAGCCTCACAGTCATTGTAACCACCACAACTATCATCAGTGCCATCATCATTCTCCTCCTCTTCTCCACCCTTTTACTATAAATATTGTCCAGTTTAAGGTGTGCCAGTAAAAAGATAAACCTGGAGCCAGAGATTCATAGGTTTAAATCTGATAACCACCTTTCCAAGCTGTGTGTCCATGGTA
The DNA here is from genome assembly GCF_047675955.1 of Chlorocebus sabaeus. Taxonomy (NCBI): domain Eukaryota; kingdom Metazoa; phylum Chordata; class Mammalia; order Primates; family Cercopithecidae; genus Chlorocebus; species Chlorocebus sabaeus. Next base: position 125,867,714 of record NC_132914.1, on the reverse strand, counting down.
TATTAGCTCTGCCTTCAGGCCTCAATGCCCTCACCCATAAAATGAAGATAATATAGGTTCAAACAGCACCGAAACAGCTGTTATGAGGATTAAATGAAGTAATGAACATGAAACACTTAGCATAGTGCCAGCACTGAGGAACTGTTAATTATTATCACTGTGGAAATGAAACTCAATAGGGTTCAGCAAACTTTGATCTTACAGATTTACTAAACTAGGACAGCTCTAATTTCTGGAAATTCTTGCTAGTTTTTACTCTGACTTCCTCTGGTTAGGTGTTGCAGGATTACACAATCCTATTTTTGGGATTCTGATTATGTTTGCCTGGAAGGGGGATTTTCCATGACTGACACTGAGAAACAGAAAACAAGACCAAATATGTGAAAGCATTTTATAAGCTGTAGAGCGCTGGGCAGGTGTCAGGAAAGGAGATGATGACTCATTGTTTAGCCTTCAGTCACTCACAGAGCCAAGAGGGGCATCCAGCCCAGTTCTTTACCCCAACCTCTGCAGAACTGAGGACAAACACCCAGGGTCAGGCTTCCCATGCAGAACTAGAAGCTTCTAGAGGTTTTGCAGAAAATGAAAGCACTCATGTTTCCCATGATGTCTCTCTATAGGAAACTTACTGTATAAATAATCCCAATTAAAATCAGCCCCCAAATTATGGGTGACATTTTCTTTTGCCGATTCTGAAAGTCTCAGGGTTCCTACCTAGATACGCAAGGCTGTAGAGAAATTAGGTCACAGTAAGATAAATATTCACAGTTGAACTTGGCAAAGTTCTGTTCTGGGAGTTTCTGCTGTGCCAACTGTGGGATCCCACTGGGCTGTTTGTAGCAGAGGAGGCCTCATTTTATCTGCAGTGCTTCCCAGAAGCAGGTTTGTATGGTGGCGAGAGGAATATGGGGGAGATGCCTTAAAAATGAGATGGCATCTGGCTACTTAGAAGGCTGAGGCAGGAGGATTCCTGGAGCCCATGAGTTCCAGGTCAGCCTGGGCAACGTAGCAAGACCCCATCTCTAAAAACAAAATAAAAACTATTTAAAAAAGATGATAGCAAAAACAATTTAGAGAAGATTGTGGTAAATACAGAGGCTTACGCTATAAATACAGCTTCTCAGCTGGTCTCTCAGCTTCTGCAGTCATTCCAGGGAGGGAGAAGATCAGATAGACTGAGGTTAAGCCCCATGGCAGGTCCTTACAAACTGCGTGATTTTGGGTGAATGACTTTACTCTTCTGAGCCTTGGCTTTCTCATCTGCAAATGGGAGTAATGCCTGCTACCATACAGAGCTTTCGGGATGATTTAAGGAGCTCCTGAGCCCATGTTGAACACTCCACAATGTTAGGTACTGTTGCTGGGGGGATTTTAGTGTGGGGAGGATTTCTCACAGTCCTCCTGGAAAATCAACAAAACATGCAAGAGAAGACCTTAAAAATAAAAAATAAAACTACCAGGTGATCCAGCAATCCCACTTCTGGGGGTATATCCAAAGGAAATGAAATCAGTATGTAGAAGAGATACCTGCACACCTCTATTTATTGCTGGGTTACTCACAATAACCAAAATATGAAAACAGTCTAAGGGTCCACGGACAGATAAATGCATAAAGAAAACGTCGTAGATACATACAGTAGAATATTACTCAGTCATAAAGAAGGAAATCCTACCATTTGTGACAATATGGATGCACCTGGAGGACCCTATACTATGCAAAATACACCAGGCACAGAGGGACAAACACAGCATGATTCCACTCATAGGCGGTCTCTGAAACAGTGCAACTCCTAGAGGCAGAGAAGAAAATGGTGAGTGCCAGCGACTGGGGGAGGGGAATGAGGAGACGTCGCTCAATGGGTGTAAAGTTTCAGTCATGCCAGATGAATACGTACGTTCCAGAGATTTGCCGTCCAACCCTGGGTCTGTATTAATAATAGGGTGTTATGCACTTAAAACTTGTTAAGGGGGTGGATCTCATGTGAAGTGTTCTTAATACACACACACACACACACACACATACACACACACACACACACACACACCCCAACAGAACAAAACCCACAAAAGGACATAAGTAAACTTTGGGAGGTGATGGGTCTTCTTCTTACCTTGATTGTAATGATCATTTCACAGGTAGATGTGTATGCCCAAACTGAAGAAATTGTGTACATTAAACATATGTAGTTTTAAAAAATACATCAATTATACCTCAATAAAGCTGTTTTTAAAAATGCGGATGACACTGGGTGTGGCAGCTCATGCCTATTATCTTAGCAATTTGGGAGGCTGAAATGGGAGGATTGCTTGACCCAGGAATTTGAAACCAGCCTGGGCAACAAAGTGAGATCCTGTCTCTAAAAAAATTTAAAAAAATTAGCTGGTCGTGGTGATGCATGCCTGTGGTTCCAGTTACTTGGAAGGCTGAGTTGGGAGGATTGCTTGAGGCCAGGAGGTCAAGGCTGCAGTGGGCTATGATCGTGCTTCTGCACTCTAGCCTGGGCAACAGAGTGAGACCATGTCTCAAAAAAATATGTGGATGAGAAGAATGTAGAACATCTCCTGAGAACCCAGTAGAAGTGGCAGAGCTTGCCTCCCACAGGGAATGAAGCCGAGATTGGGCAGCTATGGGGAGGTGGCTAGACCAACTTCTGGGGCTCTCCAAATGCAGGATGTGTGGCACTTAGAACTCTTATCCTCACCTTTGTGCCTTTGTCACAACTTGGGGGCAAGAGGAAAGTCCCGCTCCGATAAAGCTTTTGGGGCAGGGAGCTGGTATGTTGGGACCGCACGCTGTAAGTGACATCTACCTGGGAGTCCTACCTCCTCAGAAGTTCTCTTCAGGTTTAGAAATAAAATGGTAAGTGGCCCATGGCTCTTACAATGTTCTGCTGCAACCCTGAGAGGTTAGAACTTTGCTGTAGGTTTGCTTTTAGACAATGAAGATCTGTTTCAGGGGCTCATGTGTAACCTGATGGCAGGTGGCCCCTCAAAGGGAAAACGGAACTCTCTCATATGTGTGCTTGGAAGGCAAAAAGAACAGGTTTCAATAAAATAAATGAACGTGCTGATTTTGACCTTTTTAAACTCCATGACAAAATCCAGATGGAAACCAAAAAAAAAAAGAAAGAAAAAACTCATTTCATCTAGCTGTTCTCATATTAATTTACAAAGCAAAATACCCAAGATTAATTCTCATTCTAATCTGCACGCACCTAAGGTTCTTGAAAATGAAATTCCATTAACAATTCCTTTTCATTTCTACTTTCAAGAATCTTTAGTATGCAGGGACTTCGGCTTTGGTGATTTCTGCACTTGAGCACAGCAGGAATTCTGTAAGTATTCTGAAAACTTTTTTCTCTTCAATTACGGGACACAATGCAGTATCTTAGGAAGTTTGTTGTTTAGAATCTCTTAACATTATGAAAGCATGTATTGGAGATAATGTCAGGAACACATTTGTGAGTGAATCTCAGGTCTGATTACGGCAAATGCTTGCTTTAAAATACTTGCTCTGAGTAACCCGATCCCTATGATTTTTTGTGGGTGATACGTGCACACACACCAGCCCAGCATTTACAAAAAAGAAGACCGCTTCTTCCCTACAGCTGCCTGACAGTTACACTTACAAAAGGAATTATCTACTGCTCATATATTCATTTCCTAATAAATCCAGTCTTTTCCAGGCCCCTTCAGAAGGAAAGGAAATAAAAGGGATACCATGAATCTTAAGCTAATAATAACAGCAACTTCAGGCTTTGGCATAGGCAAAACCAGAGTCAAAGTCTTTGGTTTGGTGCTAAATCCTAAAATGCGGGTGAAAGAAAAACTAATGAAGAAACGAACACCCCATAGACGGCACCTGTTTCTCTGTAACTATGGAAAGTGCGTTTTACTTGGTTTGTAGATGAGATCGCACAAGGCTGCCAAGTACAGTTGGGCAGGTTTTGTACTGCACAAGGGCTCCACATCTAAGGAGGTGTCATTCATGTAGCAGGCATCATGTATTTTCTGATAAAGGGAAGTCAATTGTCATATGGAAAGCACTTTCTAATTTGTTTGGGTTAGTGTTGGGGCCATTCCCTTGGGATATAATTAATATAAAGAAGAAGCATGCAAATATTTTCAAAGCCATCTGTTCTCAGATAGAGAAGCACTGGTTTCTAAATCAAACCCCGTCTCCTTATTTTTTGATTTCATTAATGAAAAGACATGTTGGCTGGGCACAGTGGCTCATGCCTGTAATCCCAGAACTTTGGGAGGCTGAGACAAGAAGATGGCTAGAGGCCAGGAGTTTGAGACCAGCTGGGAAACATAGTGTGACCCTGTCTCTACAAAAGGAATTTTTAAAACTAGCTGAGTGTCATGGCACATGCCTGTAGTCCCAGCTACTCAGGAAGCTGAGGCAGGAGGATCACTGGAACCCAGGAGTTCGAGGATGCAGTGAGCTGTGATCATGCCACTGCACTCCAGCCTGGAAGACAGAGCAAGACCCTGCTCAAACAAACAAAGAAGAAAGGCATGTGATTCGTGTAATAGGTAAGCAGGAAACTTGATTATTTTGTTCATTCCCTGAACTTAAAGTCTAGAATATTTTCCTGGTACTTTGTGGATACCCAATAAATATACATTAAATGAATTAATTGATAGGCAGTTTTATATATGAAGCTGCAGTTAGCTTGACATCTGCCCTTAGCTCTTTTCCCATTATCTTGGGAATATTAATCATTAACCATGATTTTTTTTTTATGGAGGGGTGTAATATAAAGGAGTGAAGAATCATCTAGACGAAAAGTTAAATAAATGAAATCTCCACTCACACTTGACTCACACATTTTCAAATAATTGTTTGGTAAGATAACCTAGATTTCCACGTGAGAATCAGGAATTCAAGACTCTTCCCAAAAGTCTCTCTTTACTACTACTATTTAATTCTTCCAGCCTTCTTAACTAGGTGAGGGTTTCTCAAAATTCCTGGTCTTAGGATCCCTTTATTGTCTTAAAAATTATTGAGAACTGCAAAAAGCTTTTACCGGTGTAGGTTGCATCTATTGATACTCATTACATTAGAAGTTAAAACTGAAAAGTTTTTGAAACTCAAGATAACACAGTCACACTTTCTATTAGTTGTCAGGGTGATGACAACATCCTATGTCTCTGTGCACTTGTGAGGGACTGTGAGCGAAAAAGGCAAATAACATTACAGCATTTTGGGGAGTCAGCTTCCGAGACGGTCCCAGTAATCCTTGTCCTCAGTAATCACACCTTGTGTATAATCCCCTCCAACAATGAATCAGGGCTGTCAATACAACCAATGGGATACAGCAGAATCCATGGTATAGGGCATCCAAGGCTGTCACAAAAGGCTCTGCAGCCTTGATCTCTCGGGGGAGCCAGCCACCATGTTGTTAGGCCACAATGCAGCCCGCTTAGGAGAACTCACTTGCCAGCCAGGTGAGGAGACCACCTTGAAGATGGATCCTCCAGCCCCAGTTGAGCCTTCGGATGAGACTGCAGCCCCCACCAATCTCATGCTTGCAACTCATGAAAGACCTGAGGACAGAACCACCCAGCAGACTCGCTCCTGATTTCCTGGCCCTATATTGCTATTTTAAGTCACTGTGTCTTAGGGAAAATTGTTATGCACCAATAGATAATTACTACAGCATTATTAGAAAAATAGTTTTGATCTCACAGACTCCTTGAAAGGGTCTTGGGGACCTCTAAGAGTTTCCATACCACATTCTGAAGACTGCTGAACTAGGCCATGCAGGATTTAAGGAGATATATTCCATAAAGATTTGAGGTCAGGAGAAGCCTTTGCCTAGAAAAATGAATGGAAAACACAAGGCTTCATGCTAAAGAAACTGTTTTCATTCGGCAACCTCATTGATTCTGCACACATGGCTGAGGTGCAAAGAAAATGGCTGGTTGCTTTCCTCCTGATCTTTCAGAAACTTGAGTGCTCCTCCTACTCAGTTATCTTCCCATTTTCATAGTGGGAAAAAAATTGCTCCTGTTCCTCCCCTCACCTGGGACTTTAAGGGCACAGTTTTACCAGGTGTGTCAGCACAGAAACTGGCATAATACTAATAAACTTGGAGTATGCATCTGGAGAAAAAAAGAACATCAATTAAGTCTGTATGGATCATAAATAACAGCAACTAGCTCCTTTGTAGTAAACAAAGCAATTTCCTATGAACATGGAGGAAGAGCTAATTAATGTTACCATTACTACTGCTACTAATAAATAATAATGGCCAATATTTTTCTATAGCATTTAATACGTGCCAAGTACTCTTCTAAGCATTTTACATAGATCAACTGAAGTAATCCTTGCTGCACTGGTGAGGGCTGTTAGCCTCTGACCCCTTATTCCCTTTTGTGTCTTCAAAACACTGGCAGAATTTAGGCCAAGGGATGAGGGTGTGCGGCTGTGAATGCCAGGATGCCTCACTCAGGTTGAATCTCACCTTCCTCTGATCTCTTATCAATAGAGATTGGTATGTTACAACCAAAATTATCAATAGAGATTGGTATGTTACAACCAAAATTATCAATAGAGATTGGTATGTTACAACCAAAATAGTAGCAGCCAGATCTGGGGTGCCTGTAAAGCCGGATGTCATGGGCATCTGTTGGGGTTTGTCTGTCAACCCCCCTTCCCCACTCCAGTTATTTTGGCTCCTGTTGGATCTGAGGTTATGCGGGAGACAGGCACACACCATGCCTGGCCAGTCATAGTCAGGGTGGCTGCTTCAGAAATGGGACAACAATACCGTTAGGAAGAATCCTGGGACTTTTGCTGGAGCTCTTGGTAAAGAGGCAGACTTTTTCCCGGGGATGAGAAATTGCTTGGATGCCAGGAACTACCTTTGGGAAACGATGCCTGAGAAACACATCCACAGACAGATAAAGCAGAGCTGAGACAAAGAGACAAATGGCTAGGCTAAAAATGTTTGGGCACCTGGATCCAACTGTGCCTGAAGCTACATGGTCAGTTCTCCATTTGGATTAAGCCAGTTGAGTTGGGTTTCTGCCACCTGCGCCAAAATTGTGCTGATGAAACACCAGAAATTCAAAATCTTCCACTATGCTTTGTTTAATTTTTAGAGTTTAACATATCAGATTCCATGCAATCTGAAAAAAAAGTAGCCTTATCACTGGAGGATCTCAGAAGAACCACACTAAGGGGTGAAGAGATGAAGAATGATGAGGAGAGAGACTGTGACTCCCTGCAGGGCTGGGGCCGAATCTGGTTCTTGATTTCCAGTGAGTCACCTCCATCACCACAGATGCTCTCTATCACCGCTCTGTGCAGTAAAGTGGCCACTAGTCATGTGTTGCTACTTACGTTAAAATTAATTAAATTCAGATAAAAATAAAAATTTAATTCCTCTTTTTTTCTAGCCAATTTTAAGTGTTCAATGACCACATGTAGCTAGTGGTCCCCAGAGTGGACAGTGCAGACACAGAACATTACGACCGAAAGCTCCATTGCATAACACTGCTTCATCTGTTTCTAAATGTGAATCTTTCCTTCCCAGACCAGGACCAAAACAACATAAAGTTTAGAAACATATAGAAAACATACACATTGTTATTATTATTGTTATTATTTTTGAGACAGAATCTCACTCTGTTGCCCAGGCTGGAGTGCAGTAGTGCGAGCTCGGCTCATTGCAGCCTCCACTTCCCAGGTTCAAGCGATTCTCATGCCTCAGCCTCCTGAGCAGCTGGGAATACAGGCACATGCCACCATGCCCGACTAATTTTTGTATTTTTAGTAAAGACAGGGTTTCACCCTGTTGGCCAGGATGGTCTCGATCTTCTGACCTTGTGATCTGCCCACCTCGGCTTCCCAAAGTGCTGGGATTACAGGCGTGAACCACTGCGCCTGGCCAACATATTATTATAACTCACTCATTCAATGTAGATATTTTTTGACCATCAACTAGATATTGAGCAGTGATCTGGAAGGTGGGGACTAGGCAGTGGACATGGCCAAGTTCCCGAGCCTCTGGGCATGACTGTCCAGAGGGGACATGGACGATGGAGTGGCTGATAGTGCTCAGCTAGCATCGTGTCTGGCAGAGATGGGGCTGCAAAGGGGGATGAGCGGGGACAGCTCAGAGGGGTTCGAGGTTGCTCTTTTAGGCAGGTTAGTCAGGGGGCCTAGTGAGGAGGGGATATTTGAGTAGACACTTGGATGAAGCCCGGGATCCGGCTGTGAGAAGTTCAAGGGCAGCCGTGCTAAATCCTGGATGTGCAGAGACACCAAGCAGTGACCTATAAATACAGGCCCAGGTTCTAACTATGCTGATTTGGCTTAAGTGGTGTGGGATGTGGCCAGAAGCTCCACCCCCTGACCCCAGTGACCCTCACAAGGAATCAGAGTGGCAACCCTGGACCCAGGGCAGTGCTTCTCAAAGTGGGGTCTCTGGAGCTTTAGGGATGCAGATTCCCAGGCTTGTCGCCAGCCTGCTGCTTGGACGGGGGCACCCAGGCTTTCCCAAGTCCCCAAGGCCATGCGGACCCTGCTCAAGTTCAAAGATGCCTGAAACACAGCCACGCCCCTCCCTCAGCCCACAGCTTGCATTTGAATTTTTTTAAATTTATTTTATTGTGGCAAGAACAGGTAATATGAGATCTACCCTCTTGCCATTTTTTTTTTTTTTTTTTTTTTTTTTTTGAGACGGAGTTTCGCTCTTGTTGCCCAGGCTGGAGTGCAATGGCGCAATCTCACTGTAACCTCCACCTCCTGGGTTCAAGTGGTTCTCCTGCCTCAGTCTCCCGAGTGGCTGGGATTACAGGTGTGTGCCACCACGCCTAGCTAATTTTTGTATTTTTAGTAGAGACAGGGTCTCACCATCTTGGCCAGGCTGATCTCGAACTCCTGACCTCATGATCCACATGCCTTGGCCTCCCAAAGTGCTAGGATTCCAGGCGTGAGCCACTGCCCCCGGCCAAATGTTACAATGCAGAATACAGTGTTGTCGACTACAGGCAGATCTCTGGGGCTTGTTCGACCTGCATGGCTGAAACTTCATGGTCCTTGATCCATAACTCCCCATCTCCCCTTCCCCAACCGCAGGCAGCCACCATTCCGCCCTTTGCTTCCATGAATTGAACTGTCTCAGATACCTGATATTAGTGGAATCATACTGGTTTTTGTTTGTTTGTTTTGCAACAGGATTTCACTCCCATTGCCCAGGCGGGAGTACAATGGTGCAATCATGGCTCACTGTAGCCTCAACCTTCCAGGCTCAAGCAATCCTCCTGCCTCATTTTTTAAAATTTTTTTTGCAGAGACAAGGTCTCACTATATTGCCCAGACTGGTCTTGAACTCCTGAGCTCAAGCCATCTTCCCACCTCGGCCTCCTGAAGTGCTGGAATTATAGGCATGAGTCACTGCAACCGTCCCATGTATTTTTATTCTTAAGATTAATGAAGGATGAACAAAGGGCCACGTGTAGAACCTCAACTCCATTCTTATTTGAAAAATGAATGGATGATAACATCAAGCAGGTCCCAGTGTACATAATGTTTGTAATAGAGATTGAAATCACTCCAAAGTTATCCCTTGCATCCACACAGACATGTATTCTCCATTTTTTTGCTCCAAAATATTTCCTTTCTTCCTCATATGACAATTACTTAAAATAAATTATAAATTCATTTGTAGATCAATGCGCTCACATGTTTCAAATGATGACATAATTATGAGGCTGGAGAATAAAGGCTGACAGCTTTTAATGTTAGCCTTGGCACCATAATCACATACCAAACAGTAAGGATAATGCGTCTTCCTTGGGTGGCATTCATTGAGGCAACAGGTATTCACGGAGCAGTTTCCATGACACAGGAGCTGTGCGTGGCACTGGTGATCAACACACGAAAAAGATCAGAGTCCCTCACCTCCAGGTGGAGCAGGCAGATGCGGTGGGTCATACATCCCCTTATACATTCAACAGTTCCTTGTTACGCGCCTACTGTGTGCCAGGCATCGTTCTAGAAGCTACTGATAGAGTGTCTGCTGCCCATATGGAGCTGACACCCCACTGGGGAAATTCAGATAATGAATATACAAATAGCCATGCATTTTATTTGGTCATTTTATGCAAGAAAATCAAGCCCATTGGGGCATAGAGTGGCTGTTACTTTAAATCAGGTGATGGCGGTGCACCTGAGAAGATGTAAGCAGAGACCTGAATAGCAGGGGGAAGAACACAGTTCGGAATGTGGGGAAGAGGCTCCTGGCACAGGAAATAGTAAGTGCAGAGGCCCCAGGGCAGAGTGCATGGGAGGGGCTGGGGAAGGAGGTTAGATCCCAGTGTGCCTCCGTGGACCAGACACTGTACTTTTTTAAAAAGTGCAGTGGGGAGTTTTCACAGAGGCGAGAGCAGAGAGGAGACGACCAGTTCAAGGCTCTTGCTGTGAGGAAGGGGCTGCCAGGGGTCAGCATTGAGCAGGGGAGACCAGTCCAGAGGCAGGTGACACATCCAGGTGTGAGATGATGGGGCTAGGCTGAGACTGGAAGTGGTGAGGTAGGGGGAGACTGCTACATTCGAGATGTATTCCGAGGGATGGCACAGATGGGCAGGTGTGATATCAGAGTGTGCGGCAGGAGACTTCGCTGATGCCAGGATTCTGCACCTGCACCTGCATCCTAGATTTCTCCTGCAGCAGCAGCTCCATGGCCACCTCAAGTTGTGCAGATGCTGGCCGTGAGCTGTCCAGCAGTTTCACAGCCATTTTTGGCCTCCTTTTCATGGAACTGACCAGGACCCAGCACTTTCTGGGCAAAGAGGCCTGACTCCTTGGCGGAGGAAGCCAGGACACTGCAGAGCAGAACTGCAGGGCAGGAGGAGACATCAGACCTACGGAACCTGCTGTCTTGGGTTGGAGGCAGCAGGACAGGGGACCCAGGGCTCACAGGGGCTTTCCAAATGACGGTCACAAGATAAATGATCACAAGATGGTCCCTGAGAGGCCGGTGCTTGGGGACGGGAACCTTACGTCTGTTATGCTCGTTGCTGTTTCCCTGGACTGGCACCCACCAGTCCCCCAGGGAGTGTCTGGTGGGAGACTAGGAGGCAAGAGACTCAAGGGTAAAATGAGATAGAGACAAAATCCCAGCTGTCAGGGAGCCAGCATTCCAGACTGGGGCAGTTGGGGGAGGGGGATAAATATATACACAAATGAAAACATAAGGAAGATAATGTCAGATAATGATCAGACAGAACAATAATTTTGTCAAGGCTAAAATGAGAGAGAGAGATGAAATCCCAGCTGTCATGGAGCCAACATTCCAGATTTCAGCGGGGAGAGGAGTAAACATATAAACAAATGAAAACATAAGGAAGATAATGTCAGACAATGATCAGACCAAACAATAATTTTATTGGATATGCCAAAAAGAAGATCAGGCAATGTGCTAGAATGGGGGAAGGGAACGCACTGTCAGCACCATCTGGGGGCGGGAGGGCCTCCAGGGACAAGGTGGGCTCGGAGTCCTGAGTAAAGAGGAGGAGGAGGTGGGATGCCTCTCGGGATGGCACAGCGAGGACAAAGATGCCGGGTGAGGAGAGCTGGTAGCATCTGCAACAAGGCTTGCACACAGTAGGCGCTCACTGGGGAGAGGCCCCTGGTGGCTCCTCCCTGGACTCGGCAGGCTGGGGTGGCAGCGGGGCTGGAGTGAGCGTTTCCTTCTATATGCAGCAGGCCTGAGCCATTTCTCTGTGTGGGTCATGGGCATCTCTAGCTGGCAGCTGAGGTCTGAGAATCTTTTCCCAGAATAAAGTTTTTAAAAGTGTGCAGTAAGATATGTGTGCTCACACAGGAAATCAATTGTATTGAAATGCGGTTACCGGCCGGGCATGGTGGCTCACACCTGTAATCCCAGCACTTTGGGAGGCTAAGGCAGGAGGATCACTTGAGGTCAGGAATTTGAGACCAGCCTGGCCAACACAGTGAAACCTCGTCTCTGCTAAAAATACAAAAATTAGCTCGATCTAGTGGCAAACGGCTGTAATCCCAGCTACTCAGGAGGCTGAGGCATGAGAATTGCTTGAACCCAGGAGACGGAGGTTGCAGTGAGCCGAATCACACCACTGCACTCCAGCCTGGGTGACAGAGTGAGACTCCATCTCAAAAATAAAAATAAAAATAAAAATGTTCAGCACAGGCCAGGCGCAATGGCTCATGCCTGTAATCCCAGCATTTTGGGAGGCTGAGGTGGGCAGATCACCTGAGGTCAGGGGTTCGAGACCAGCCTGGTCAACATGCTAAAAACACAAAAAAATTAGCTGGGCATGGTGGTGAGTGCCTGTAATCCTAGTTACTTGGGAGGCTGAGATCCCAACCCGGGAGGTGAAGGTTGCAGTGGGCTGAGATCACACCACTGCACTCCAGCCTGGGTGACAGAGCGAGACTCCATTTTTAAAAAAAAGGAAGAAAGAAAGAAATGCAGTTACCAAAATTCAGAATAACTTCAGGTACTGTAGGACATGTGTTTCTTAATTACTGAATTAAGTAATAAGATGTAGTGCTTTACTTTCAAAGCAGTGAAGAGTATAGAAGGTATTTCATGACATCTGTACCAACTGCATATGATATGACATGGAAATGTGTGAGTTTGGTGGCAGCTGCTAATGCTTTTGGGGCTATGACCTGTGTTCACAATGCTTGTGTCCCCCAAATTCATATGCTGAAATGCCAACCCCCCAAGGTGATGGGTTAGGAGGTGGGGTCTTTGGGAGGTGATGAGGTTATGCAGGTGAAGTCCTTATGAATGGGATCAGTGTCTGATGTGGTTTGGCTGTTTCCCCACCCAAATCTTATCTTGAATTGTAGCTCCCATAATTCGTACATGTTGTGGGAAGGACCCAGTGGGAGATAATTGAATCATGGGGATGGTTTCCCCCATACTATATGGTTTCCCACCATACTCATGGTAATGAATAAGTCTCAGGAGATCTGTTGGTTTTATAAGAGGTTTCCCCTTTCACTTGGTTCGCAATTCTCTCTTTGCCCGCTGCCTTCCATGTAAGATGTGACTTGCTCCTCCTTGCCTTCCACCATGATTGTGAGGCCTCCCCAGCCATGTGGAACTGTAAGTCCATTAAACCTCTTTTTCTTCCCAGACTTGGGTATGTCTTTATCAGCAGAATGAAAATGGACTAATACAGTGTCCTTATAAAAGAGACCTCAGAGAGCTTATTTGCCCATTCCACCACATGGGGACACAGCGAGAAGCCACGTCTATGCACCAGGAGGCAGGTCCTCACCAGACACTGAACCTGCTGATCTTGAACTTCCAGCCCCCAGAACCATGAGCAGTAAATTTCCACTGTTTATAAACCATGCAGCTTTTGGCATTTTGTGATAGCGGCTCGAATGGACTATGATAGGAAGAAAACGCTAAGTTTCTGTTAGAGGTTAAGTGGAAACGCAGGTGTAACTTTCCCATTCAAGTTTAGAGGACTGTGTGGATTCTCTGGGGGTTTCTCCATCTCAGGACCCCTGCAGGGTGGCTGCAATGCTGCTGCAGCTTTAGTGCACTGTCTTCTACTGGCACAAGTGTAGGGTCAGCCCCCTCCCTCGCTACTTTCTCTCGGGACCGTATTTCTTACATTCCAGTGGGAGGGCTCATCCTTGAGATAGTGAGCTGGCAGGTGGCATCACTCTTCACATGAGCGTGGCATTGGGTTTGCAGTGCTCTATGGACAGATTTTACTGAGAGTGGTACCTCCCCAACTCAGTAGGATTCTAACCGGCACATGGATGAACATTTCTGTAGTAACAGTCAGGTATCTAGTGTAAAGTGATTTACGAGTTACTGTTTGAATACCCACAAGTAATATATACTTATATTTGTTGTTTTTTTGAGACGGAGTCTCACGCTGTCGCCCAGGCTGGAGTGCAGTGGCGCGATCTCGGCTCACTGCAAGCTCCGCCTCCCGGGTTCACGCCATTCTCCTTCCTCAGCCTCCTGAGTAGCTGGGACTACAGGCGTCCACCACCTCACTCGGCTAGTTTTTTGTATTTTTAGTAGAGACGGGGTTTCACTGTGGTCTCAATCTCCTGACCTTGTGATCCGCCCGCCTCGACCTCCCAAAGTGCTGGGATTACAGGCATGAGCCACCGCGCCCGGCATACTTATATTTGTATTAACAGACATAAGTAGAAGTTTAACCTGAAGCTTATTTAAGCTAAAATAACTAGCATTTCCTGAAGACTTACTAAGTGCCAAGCAAAGATTTCTGAGTACAGTTAGTTCTCAAAACAGACCCATGAGTTGGGGGTCATTTTTATTCCTTTTTTTTTTTCTCTTTTTTTTTTTGAGATGGAGTTTCATTCTATCACCCAGGTTGGAGTGAAATGGCACGATCTCAGCTCACTGCAACCTCTGCCGCCTGGGTTCAAGCAATTCTCCTGCCTCAGCCTCCCAAGTAGCTGGGATTACAGGCGACTGCCACCACGCCTGGCTAATTTTTGTATTTTTAGTAGAGACAGGGTTTCACCATCTTGGCCAGACTGGTCTTGAACTCCTGACCTCGTGATCCACTTACCTCGGCCTCCCAAAGTGCTGGGATTACAGGTATGAGCCACCACACCTGGCCTATTCCTATTTTACAAATGAGAAAACGGAGGCACAGGGAAGTCAAATCACTTGCCCAAGGTCACACAGGCATTAGGAGGAGGCATTGGGACTCACCCCAACAAAGTCAGGCTGAAGCTGAGCACCCAGTTTCTATACTATTCTCTCTTTAGAAAAAATATTAAATAAATGATAGACTCAGTGATTTCTGGACATGGCAAAAAGTGAGAAAGGCTCTCATTAATCAACACCGCAGTGTGGTGTTCTCTCCCGGACCCTCCTCCTACCTTACACAAACTCCAATTGACCTGGAAGGTGAGGAAGAAGAAAATGCTGGCCTAAGTCATTCCCGCTAATTTTTCTGTTCTGCATCACTCTTTTCACTTTGGGATGATAGATCATTATTATTATTGCTTACATATATATTCTCTGTTTTTGTGTCTCAATAATCTCTAATGAAGTTATATCATCTATATCATCTTTTTTTTTTTTTTTTTTTTTTTTTTAGATAGAGTCTCACTCTGTCGCCCAGGCTGGAGTGCAGTGGGCAATCTCAGCTCACTGCAACCTCTGCCTTCCTGGTTCAAGCGATTCTCCTGCCTCAGCCTCCTGAGTAGCTGGGATTACAGGTACCTGCCACCACGCCTGGCTCATTTTTTGTCTTTTTGGTTGAGATGGGGTTTCACCATGTTGCCCAGGCTGGTTTCAAACTCCTGAGCTCAGGCAATCCGCCTGCCTCAGCCTCTCAAAGTGCTGGGATTACAGGCAAGAGCCATCGCACCCGGCCGAAGTTATATCATCTTTAAAATCAGAACATAGCTTTACTCTCTAAGTAAAGCAAGTCCCATAATGGAAAGCCTACACTTGGAAAGGGCTGTGCTAGCCCTCAGTTCCCCACTTTCCTTTTACTGGTGCGGAAACCAAAGTTCAGATAATGATGATGCTACAAAGGACAGCAATGATTCCTCAAATTTTTTGAGTGTTGACTCTGGCAGGCAGTGGGTATGGTATCATTTATTGGAGAATTAATCAGTGACCCTGCAAACATCGCTACCAAGGCAGAACAGCTTTGTATGCATCAGAGATTTACTTTTTAGGCAAAAATCTGGGCCAGTTAGTTGGAGGGGAGGGACATTTTTAAACCTAATCCCAAAGCAAATCTCCAGCTGTGACAAGAAAATACTTATTCTGTCCATACAGTTATTTTTCAACTGAGCAAACATTTTTCAATTGCCCTAGAGCATCCAACCCATCCTTAAAATTCTCTTAGCGAGTGACAAATGAAACATTTTGAAGTTGGAATAGGAAAGAGGAGATCAGGACAGGATGTTTTTGAAAAACAATAAAACATGATTTTTCCATTGTCTCTTTAAAAGCAATATTCTCCAATCCCTGTCAAAGGAGATCTCCCCGCAGCCTCAGACATGCCTGCCTCCGCCCTTCTTGAACACAGAAGATATTGCTGACACGCTTCCCCACAGACCACGAGCAGAGTGAAGCCATCCATCACCTGCAGATTGACGTGCAGATCCGATAGCATCTCTGCGGTGCCACGGGCCTGTTCATGCACGTCTGGTCTTTGAATTTAGCAAGGGCAAAGGATGCAGGAAAACAACGATAGGATGCCCCTGGGCGGGGAAATCCAGCAACGACCCCACTGGGGTGAAGAAACCCCAACAGGATATGCCTTAACTTCTCCCTTCCATTTTGACTGTCTATGAAGAGAAGAAAGACCACCCTGGGAATATTTCCTGAAGATATATATATATACACACACACACACACACAGACACATATATATACACACACACACACATACATACACACACACACACACACACACACACACATATACACACATACACATATATATACACACACACATATATACACACACACATACACACACACATATATACACACACATATATATGCACACATACACACACACATATACACACATACACACACACACATATATATACACATACATACACACACATACACACACACACATATACACACATACACACACACACACACACACATACTTTTTTTTTTTTTGAGACAAAGTCTCACTCTGTCACCCAGGCTAGAGTGCAGTGGTGCCATCTCGGCTCAGTGCAACCTCCGCCTCCCAAGTTCAAGTGATTCTCCTGCCTCAGCCTCCTGAGTAGCTGGAACTACAGACATGTGCCACCACACCTGGCTAATTTTTGTATTTTTAGCAGAGATGGGGTTTCACCATGTTGGCCAGACTGGTCAAGACCTCCTGACCTCAGGTGATTCGCCCACCTCAGCTTCCCAAAGTGCTGGGATTATGGGCGTGAGCCACCGTGCCCAGCCCAAATATATACATTTTGAGGTTAATGGTGTGTTCTCAGCAAAAGAGAGTCTAGAAGGAGCATGCAGCATTTACCCTTCGGTATCACTCAGGGTTCTGGCTGGAACAGACAGCCTGCTCAGGTGGTTTAACTGGAGGGGGTGTTGTAAAGGCTGAGCCATAAAGCACGGAGGGAAATAGCCAGGGATGGTGCAGCACCCCATGCTAGTCCCAGCTGGGAGCTGTTTCTACCCCAAGGCTGAAGGGCAGGGCAAGGCAGTTGAGATGCTTGAGGACCTCACCCCCACAAGACACACATCAGGCTGGGCAGATGGGGATGCACTGTGTCCCAGGGCTCCCGAAACAGTACCACGGATGGAGGCTGAAACAACAGACACTGATTCTCTCATAGTTCCTCAGGCTGAAAGTCCGAAATCCAGGTGACCGCTGCAACACAATCCCTCTGAAGGCTCCAGGGAGACCCGTCCTTGCCGCTCTCCTAGGCTCGGTGTGTCCCCAGCTACTCTTTGCTTCCCTTGGCTACTGGGTGCTATTGGATGCTCCAGTCTTTGTCACCATCCTCACATGGCCTTCTTCTTGTACCTTCCACATTCAAATCTCTGTCTCCTTGTAAGTACACCAGTCACTGCATTTGGACTCCGCTCGAATCCAGCATGATCTCCTCTCCACTTCAGTAAATCCACAAAGATCTTACTTCCAAATAAAGTCACATTCACAGACACCAGGGGTTAGGACCTCAACCTGCTTTCTTGGGAGGGTGGGCATAATCCAACCGCTTCCCTCCAGTTCTCTCTGGTGCCTCCCACTGGTTAAAGCTCTCCATCAGCCAGAGGGCAAGGGAGCCTGGGGGCTGTAGTTCACACGGGCCAGCCCTCAGGGCCCAGAGCAGAGCCCAGAAGGGTCTGGAAGGGCAAACCAGTCACAGGAGAAGTCTCCACTGCCATCTTTTTCCTGATCATCCTTTCTAGCTGCGTGCTTCATCCAGGGGCTCCAAGGATCTCTCAAGCCCTAATGAATCTCCATGACACCCCAGAGAGGTGAGAATTAGATCATCATTTTGCAGATGCAAGAACAAGTAGCAATTTCTCCTTTAAACAGCCCTACTGATTGCCACTTTATTTTTAATTTGATTTTATGCAGAGAGATAGGAACATGTTCTAGGAATTTTGAAAGCTCTGTGTAAGAAAAAAAAAAAACCCAAGTTTCCATCAAGTTTCAGGGGTCAAGGAAAAAATGATTTCATAATGTGTTTGCAAAGGATGAAGAATGGCAATGATTTGAAACTTTTCAAAATTCCAGGTAAATCTCACCACTTCTCAGGAAATTTAATTTTAGACTAAATATATCAGTCCCGGGGGCAAAGAACTTCTTCCTACACCTGCCAAAATTAGTGGTTACTGCCTTCTCTAGAGTTTCATGCCTAACATTTAGTTTCTTTGTTTTTTGTTTTTTTAAAATTTCAAATAAGCAGTAGGAAGAAAGTCCATGACATTAATAGAGCTAGAAATCAGTTAGACCCCATCCTCTTGCCCTCCGTGATTTGTCTGACAGCAGCGTCTGATCACTACCTGGACCTCGCCTTAGGCAGTATCTACCTGTTTGCCTTCTGTCACTCCACTAGAGTATACCTGTAGGAAGGCAAACGTTGTCTGTTGACTGCTGTCCTCTGAGGATGTGCAGCAATGAATACCTGCAGAGCTTAGTGTGAGGTTGAATGAATTCCGCTGTTTGTTTATTCCCCCCCGCTTTTTTTTTTTTTTTTTTTTTTTTTTTTTTTGAGACAGGGTCTCATTCTGTTGCCCAGGATGGGAATGTAGTGGCACCATCATGGCTCACTGCAGCCTCCAACTCCTGGGCTTAAGCGATCCTCCCACCTCAGCCTCCCCAGGAGCTGGGACTACAGGTGTGTGCCACCGCACCTGGCTAATTTTGGTATATATATATATTGTAGAAACGAGGTCTCACTATGTTGCCCAAGCTGGTCTTGAACTCTTGGACTCAAACAATCCTCCTGCCTTGGCCTCCCAAAGTCCTGGGATTATAGGTGTGAGCCATCATGCCTGGCCTTATCCATTTATTCTTAAAAAGAGACCACCACTCCAGCCACGGACATACAGAAACTCTCACATGGAAATCTGTGCCTGGCCTCTGCTTATGTGGCCTCAACTTGGGATGTGAACACTTTTTTCTTGCAGTGAAGAAGAACTGAACTGCCAACGTTTTTGTAGCTCCTTCCTTTGTAGTTTTGAAAGCTTTATGTAAGAAAGTGGCCTTGGTCCTCCCATTCAGATACCTCTCTCACCCCAACCCCCAAGCCTAACACTGGCACGGTGGGGGCCAGGGCAGGGAGGAGGGGATTAGGGAGATGTGGGTGCTGGCAGGAGGGCGGTGGAGCTAAGACTTGGAGCTTTCCTGCCCTCCCAAGGCAAGAGTCTCCTTACCAACAAGCCTGGAGGCAGGATGAGCAAAACAGTGGCCTTGGGAACCAGTGCTCTCCAAATAAAACAGTGCCCAGGGACCGGCGAGTGAGATTCAGGTGGCTTTCGCCTGCAGGGTCTGCTTTGGGGAGAGTCGAGAGCACTTCTCCCTGCTTTTCCCATTGCCTTTACTCAGGGGAAGTCAGAGGCAGTAGGTGATGGGGGAATGCTGGGGCTGAATCCTCCCGTCCATGGCTCTCTCCTTGGATTTAAAAAGGAGCTTCACAAGGTTTGATTTTAAGGCGAGAACTTCCCCAGCAAGGCAGATTTTCCATCTGTTAATCCCCTATTTCACCTTTCTGAAGTTTGTTTTCTTTAAAACAATCAACAACTTGGAAAATATACTTAATTTGTTCAAAGATCTAACCAGCTGTCTCACTGGCTGCTAACAGACAACACAGGATTTGCTTTTTGTTCAGTATTTTTTTAAAAATTTCTCATCTTCTAGTCAAAGCTGCAGTTTTATTAGCTAGTTACTTCCAACAAAAGTTTATTTTTTGCCTAGTTATAAATGTCCTAAAGCTTATTCTGAACCAAAACTTTGAGCATACAGAAAACAGGAGAATAGAAGTTCCTCTAAACTGCCTCATCTATTTTCTAATTTTCCTTGTTGCTTTGCATAGCTGAGGTCAAGTGGTACATCCCAGGGGATGCAAAACGATGATACTGCATGTATTAGTCTGTTTTCACGCTGCTGATAAAGACATATGTGAGACTGGGCAATTTATAAAGGAAAATAGGTAATGGACTCACCGTTCCATGTGGCTGGGGAGGTTTCACAATCATGGCGGAAGGCAAAAAGCATATCTCACATGGCGATGGGAAGAGAGAGTGAGAGCCAAGTGGAAGGGGAAACCCCTTATAAAAGCACTAGATCTTGTGAGACTTATTCACAATCATGAGAACAGTATGGTGAAAACTGCCTCCATGATTCAATTTTCTCCCTTCGGGTTCCTCCCACAACATGTCGGAATTGTGGGGGCTACAATTCAAGATGAGATTTGGGTGGGGACACAGCCAAACCATATCACTACACAAGCACCCAAATCCAGGGTTCAGAGCCCAGAGCTCTGTGCTGGTGCTGCAAAGATGTTTGTTAATCAACGAACTTTTGAATAAAGCTCGTTTGAATTCACTGCATTTACTTGCAAACAAAAGGATCCTGACAAGAGTACAGACATAAGTAGTCACTTCACTTTACCTTAAAAGCATTACAAAAACACAACAACCACAATAATAACAATATATCCATTGAAGGAAGACCTGTGCTTCCTTGAAAAGGACCATTATAATATCTCACACTCTTAAGATGACTTTTCCTTTTCAAAGTATTCGAATGTCTTATCCTTCTGAAATAGGTAAGATAGAAACTGAGCACTTGTAATCCAGAGCTGATGTTGGTGTGTGCTCTAGGACACAGGTCTGCAAATTTTCTCTCTAAAAGGCCAGATAGTCAATATTTTAGAGTTTATGAGCTAAGACGCAGAACTGAGCATATGAAGTAGCTAGACAGGACCACTTAAAAATGTAGATATTTAAAAATGTTAAAACCATTCTTAGCTTGTGTGGTGTACAAAACTGGGCAGCAGATTGGATGTGGCCCATGGGCTGTTGTTTGTTGACCCCTGTTCTAGGACATAAAAAGTCAAAAGGAATCATTCCCTAACTTCAAAGTGTTTACAGATCTTTGTGGTAGATGATACCTTCTGGGGTGGACATCTGCTGTTTTGTGTGACCAGCATCTGTTCCCTGTTTCAGTGAAAGCCAGATTTTTCCATGATGCACAGGCTCTTAATCTCATTCCACACTTGCCCCACCTGAGGCTACACCTGCCCCACCTGACTCTACACCTGCCCCACCTGACTCCACACCTGCCCCACCTGACTCTACACCTTCTCCACCTGATTCCACATTTGCCCCACCTGACTCCACACCTGCCCCACCTGACTCTACACCTGCCCCACCTGATTCCACACCTGTCCCACCTGTCGCTACACCTGCTCCACCTGACTTTACACCTGCCCCACCTGATTCCACTCCTGCCCCACCTGACTCGACACCTACACTACCTGACTCCATACCTGCCCCACCTGACTCCACACCTGCCCCACCTGACTCCACACCTACCCCACCTGATTCCACACCTGCCCCACCTGACTCTATACCTGCCTCACCTGATTCTACACCTGCCCCACCTGACTCTACACCTGCCCCACTTGATTTCACACCTGCCCCACCTGATGCTACACCTGTCCCACCTGCTGTTACACCTCCTTCACCTGATTCCACACCTGCCCCAGGGTGATACATTCCCCAGGCCTGGGCAATAAGACCAATACATCCTTTTGATTTCAGTGATTGGCTTCAAGTTGGGCTCATGACCCAAGCCAATCAGTTCCAATCAGTCCCTGTCCCAGAGGATTTGCTGGAGTGATTGGCGATGAGGTTTCCACTCATTTCTTGCTGGACATGATGCTGTGAAGAAGCCAGCATGGCATTGCCGGGGCCACCTTGTGACTAACAAAGAGGAAGGAGAGCTGAGAAAGGAAGAGAAGCTACCGTCCATACCACATCATTTGCACACGTGGGCCCCTCACACTCCAAGTGTGGTCCGCAGACCAGCCGCGCTGACATGGCTTAGGAGCTTTGAAAAATAAGTACCCAACCCAGACCTTCTAAGTGAGGATGGGCACCTACTCAACATGTACATGTGATCTGCATGCCCAATAATGTTTGAGAAACACTTTTCTAGACTTTTAAACTTACATGAGCCAAGTTTAAGTTGAGTTGTGTTTGCAGCCTTTATAACTCAAAGAATCCTGAATAATCCATTTCTCATAATCCTGATTAATCCATTTCTCGTAACATGACTCACACAAGTAGCATGTTTGCTTACACGTTCTCATCAGTGTACACTACTAATAGTAATCTAAGAGTGGCCACATTGTGAGTCAGATAGGGGGTGCTGTACTACTCAAGCCCAATGTCACTCATCTACTTTCTACATTTCAGGTTGACCTTGCAGCCCAGTGACAGCCTCTGAGAGTTCAATGCTGAGTGAGCTCCATCATCCTAAGGAAAGAGGAGATGAAGGGGCATCTATCTCAAGCCTGGAGTGGGGAGCAGGAAGGAGCCAAGTTTGCAGAAAGATGGCAAAGCTGACCATCCTTTTAGCTTAGGGGTTTCCAACCCTGGCTGCACACTGAAATCACCTGGGGAGCTTCTCAAAATCACAGGTGCTCACTTCCACCTCCAGCAATGATTGTGACTTGCTGGACTAAACTTCATGACTAAAGTTGAGAAAGGCTAGGCTAATGAAAAGTAACAACTTCCAGAGTGGGGGAAGATGAGAAACTTTGAAAGTAAACACTCCATAAAACCATTGCAGCAAACATCCCATGACAGACAGGAAGGACACAGGATGCAATCAGGTGGCTGAAGGCAGGAGTGTCCAAGGTAACTCAGGACTCACCATAGCCAGAGGAACGATGCCCACCAGGTCCTTCTGGCTAACAAAGATCTCGGACACGGCAATGTCTGTGGTCCCCTTCCGTGGGTACTCCACCTGCCATGTGATGGGCTGAGTCCCCGAAAGGCTGCTGAAACTGGCTATTTCAAAATTCATCTGCACGACTTCATTGAATAAACTGCTGCTCCTGGAAGAGAGAAAAGAAAATGGCTTTAAGCCAACTTTGTTCAAAGGACCCTTCTCTCCTCATAATTGTACCCAGAAGATAAAGACAAAGAAGTGCCTCTCAGGGATGGCTCTAGGGTTTTGGTGGGGGCGCCTGGGGCATGGAACCCCCAACAAGGTAAGGACAGGCATCCGGGACAGAGAAGCACCCAGACGTTAAGGATACGGGCCAAGAATATTCAACAATGAGCAACAACCTGTGTGGATGAGGCTTTGGAATGATGATTACCAGCTCTGCAGATGACGAGCTAAACCAGTTTATTTCACACCTGCAGTATGCACCTGAATGGCCTCTGTTCAGTTCTGTAGGTGTGGCAGATCCTCTAGGCTGGGGTCCTGATCCCTAAGTCATGAATTGGTACCAGTCCATGGCCCGTAAAGAATAGGGATGCACAGCAGGAGGTGAGTGGTGGGTAAGCAAGGGAAGCTTCACCTCTATTTACAGCCACTCACTATAGCTCACATTATCACCTGAGCTCCACCTCCTGTCAGGTCAGCATTAGATTTTCATAGGAGCGTGAACTGTATTGTGAATTGCACGTGTGAGGGATCTAGGTTGCGTGCTCCTTATGAAAATCTAATGCCTGATGATCTGTCACTGTCTCCCATTACTCCCAGATGGGACAGTCTAGTTGCAGGAAAACAAACTCAGGGCTCCCACTGATTCTACATTATGGTGATTTATATCATTAGTTCATTATTATTCAATATTCATTATTATTACAATGTAATAATAATAGAAATAAAGTGCACAATAAATGTAATGTACTTGAATCATCCCCAAACCATCCTTCCCCCACCACTCCCATCTGTGGAAAAATTGTCTTCCATGAAACTGGTCTCTGGTGCCAGAAAGTTTGGGGACCGCTGGTGTAGGCCACTCACTCAATAGCACCTTCAACCCCCTCTGCTTGTCCTCCTCTGCTAAAGGGGCTGAGAGGCCTAAACTATATTCTCAGACCCCCCTGCTGCTAGATGCAGGATTGAAGCAGAGTTTGCTCCAGTCAGACGCACTCATTTGGGAAGTAGAGGAAGAAGTGGGTTCTAGAGTGGAAGCCAGGAAGGGAGTTTGGGTTTTCTGGTGAGCACAGTGGCCCTGGTTCTCCCAGGGCAGCTGTGGGGTGCCCCTGGCATCCAGGCCCTCACATCATCATGCCAATGGGTGACAGTGGTGTTTCCCCCACAATAGTCCTTTGCAGAGGTTGGACCTTTTCGTCTCTGTTATCGCTGGCTGCCCTGTCCCTGGCTGTGTAGTAAACACATTCAATTCAGTGGTTCTCCTAGAGATTATGTGAATTGCCTAGTATCCTTTAATGACAACTCTTCTGCTTAGAGGGGCTAAAACTTAGCTAAAGGGACTCTTTGTCTGCAACTAAGAATTCTGACCAATTCCATGCACTTGAAATATATGTATTTTGGGAACTACTGTTGGTCCAAACTTTTTCATTTTTTAGATGATAAAATTAAAGCCAATAAAGGAAAGATGGCTTGCCCACAACCACATAGCTAGCTAGTGCAGAGTCAACATAAAATGTAGCATCTCTTGTTTCCCAGTCCAGTGCTCTTTTCAGATCCTCGCCTAAGACAGCTGGTGGTCAAATATGACATCACAAGGCTCCAACAGTTTTTTTGTTTGTTTGTTTGCTTGTTTCCTTAGGGCAGGAGACAGCAAACTGTGTCCTGTGAACCAAAGGCAGCCAGCTGCCTATTTTTGTGAGTAACATTTTACTGGCGCACAGCCTTGCCTTGTCTACTTTTTCCTATGGTTGCTCTCGCGTCATAAGAACATGGTTGAATAATTGCATCAGTCAATGTAGAGCCTGCAAAATCTAAAATATTTCTTATCCAGATCCTTACAGAAAACTTTTGCCAGTATTGGCTAGAGACGGTCAGAGAAGGGGAAGTTGGCCAAGCTTTGTAGAGCTGTTGAGTCAATAGAACCGCTATTGGTGGAAACAAGAAGGAAGGGCATGGCAGGCATCACGCTGGATTTGTAGGGGGGCAGGGTTCTGGTGAGCCTTGGCATCCAGCCTGAGGTGTCTCCAGTACCCTCTGCTGATACGCTAAGGATGACGCTAAGTGGTGGGTCAGCGGTCAGCAGGACCTCAGGCTGCCATCCCCTGGAAGGCTACATGTTTGCAGATGAATTAAAGGAGATTTTCCATAGCATATCAAGAAAGAAACAACAGATATGCTTAAAAACTGCATCTCAAGCATGTGCCAACACGAAGAGTAGCAGTGAAACACTTTCCTTTGCTGGGGGACTAATACTGAGTGCACCATTGAATCTTCAGGCCTTGATTGACAGCCATAGCGCTAACTCTCCACCACATCACCCTCAGTCCTGCTCAGTGGCTGTGGAGGGATGTAACGGGGAGGTTACTGCACCAAACAAAGCACTGGGACTCGTGAATCTTCCTTAAGTTCACAGGGCTGGGAATAGGGCTCAGAGAATCATGATTTATGAGATGCTAGAGATTCCTCTGGAAGGGAAAAGAAATCGAAGGTCTTGACCATCAAGCTAGGGGCTGAAAATCTCAAGCATGAATTGCTGGTCTTTAAAAAAGAGGGAGAGGTGTCTTGAGTCTAGAGTGTTTTCAAACTAAGAGATGTGTTCTTGGTCCAGCAGCTGAGGCTCACAGGGGTCTGAGCGTGCACAACTCAACAGCCAGGACAACCTCTCTCACTTCAGGCCTGCAGACAGTTTTGCATTCCAGGGAGTTTAATCTCATCTTCTTAGCAAGCATGCCTGGACCTGATTCTCCTTATCTGCCGCTGGGTACCGGTACTGGTGCTGTCCAGGAGCTGCATGGCTACTTGACTGACTCTACTCAGAAAATAATTCAGTTCCCTTAGTATTGGATGTGGCAACCATCCAAATGTCCAAAGATCCCCTTTCAGTCCCAAACGGATGCCTATACTGGCACAGCACCACACAGGTTGCAGTGAGCTTTCAGCCTGCACCTGTCTTCACTCTCTTACGAAGTTCTGTGAGCATTGCAACCACTCACATCATCTCTCCGAGACTCAGAGGCACCATCCAGAAGATTGAAATAATGACATTCCCATTGTGCAGGGAGGAAAGAGGCATGAAAAAGAAACCAGCCCAACTTCTCATGCTCCAGCAGCAGCCTCCTCCACTGCCATTATGCTAATGAAGGGCATTAAGAAAGGCATAGTCATGGACCAGAGAAAAGAGAAGGGGTATTTTTCCTTTTGGCTTGAAACACATTGTTATGTGATTTTTGTGAGCAGTGAGGTGACCTCCTGAAAGTGTTCTGTTGTAGTTGGCACAAGAATAAAAGTAACAGGTGACTGTTGACAATATACTCACTATGTGCCAGGCACTGGACCAGGTTCCACACATACCTTATTCCAAATCCCAATACAAACCCTGAGGTGCTGATTAAGGTTCTCATTTTGCACCAGCGCCAGAGCAGACACTCTTGAACCTCTGCAGCCAGAAAGTGTGTTTGCATCAACTTGCTCTTCAACCACAGATAGAAGGGGGCAACTCAGCAGGATCCCGTTTGAAACATTCTGCAGCTCCCCACTCAGATGGCCATCACTTGTGAGCCAACTCAACCTAATCTTGGTTTCAGAACGGCAACATAATTGACAAGTTTCACAACTGGATGAGAACTCCAGCTTTCTGGCAGCTGCACAGAATTCTAGATCAGGGTGACATGAGGGCAAGCTCCCTGGTGTGCTGGGGGCAGGGGCCTGGTTAGAACACTGATGTCTGTCTTTCAGGGAGTTGGAGATCTCCGACAAAATGAAGAAGAGGTAGTTCTGTGTCCACAGGGACCCTGGGAATGTGTGCGATAGAGCAAAGGTCAGACCAGACAGATCCAACAGAGGAATGAGCCACCGGGAGGCCTCAGGATTCAACCTTCTGACACAAGACAAAGAATTCCTCTGGGAAGATACGGAACCAATGTCCTCGTTTCTTTATTTTTGTGCATTCCTATTCTTTCCTACCCTTTCTCCGCCCCCACACGGCCCTTGTCTTCTTTGTCTCTAAAAAATGCACAGTATGATGTATCTAAGTTAACGAAGATGCAACCCTGTTTTGAAACTTGACACTTTTGTGGAGATGAGTGACTGGGCGATTTGGTGTTGCTGGTTCCGCTCTGTTCATTTTAAGGGAGGTCTCCACTCTGTCCTTGCTGACCTAGGGGACGGCTGGCCAGTGGTACTGGATAGCAGAAGATTTTCCTAGAGAAACTGGGAATCTAAGCTTTTTTTTTTTCTCTAAAATCTCTGGATTTTAAATTATAAGAACCTTCACTTTTTAGCTGTAGCACAGCTCAGACAACATCTCTGCTGACTCTCAGTTTCCTGTCTCTGTCTTAGAAGGTTTCCCTCCAGTATCTACATATTCTGGCAATAGCATTTTATAGAAATGTTATGACCTGAAATGGAAAATGTCTTCCCAAAAATGACGAATGTGGTGATTCTCCAATGGTGGTGCCCAGGATCCTTGGTGCTCCAAGGGGTGAGACAGCAGTGAGCATGGTCCCTAACCCCGCTCCTGCCCCCGACATACTCCTGTAGCAATGAGAGCACCTCCAATCAGATGTGTTGTCAACATTAGGCCTCCAACTAGCATTTCATTCAAATAATGAAAGAGATAAGAAGAAATGAGACAATAAATGAAATGAAGAAGAGAGGAGAGGAGGGAAGGAAGGAAAAAAGTGGGAGAAGGAAGGAGAGAGGAAGAAAGTTAGCAGCTTGAACCAAGACAAAAAGCCATGGCCCTTTAAGGGGAGCACATGCGGGTCAGGATGCATGCTGTGGACTTCAAACGGACTTCCTGACTCACAGCCTGGCTTCCCCGGGTACTAGCTAGATGACTGAACAACTCTGCCTCATTTTCTCTATTTGCAAAATGCGGATGTTAATCCCTCCCATTTTGGAGTTGATATGAATGAACAAGTCAAAGTACTTAGAATGGAACTTGGCACCAGCAGGCATCAATACATGGAAGCTGTTTCTTGTGTTTAGCAGGACTTGACATCGCATTCAGGCTCAGTGGCATTAGGGTTGGCTGCCTGAAGCCACCATTCAGACACACTCTTGAAGCCTGGTCCAGGAGCTTCCTGAGAACGAACCACAGTGGAGGGGCAGGCTCTCAACCACTCAGTGTGAACTGGGACTCACTAAGATGTGTATACACTGCACTTCCTGAGTGCCTGCCTCTGTGGACACAATGCCATAATGCACATTGTGCTGGCAGATAGAGACTAAAAGAAATAAGAAATCTTTTCTTCTTTCAAGTGTTCTGCGGTCAGTGCCTTTCCACTGACTCTAATCAGACTGAAATATTTGCTAAGCTTTGCCTTGAAGGGAGCAAGAGTCTTTCACATCAGCTCATATGGGGCTTGTGATGTTGTTGGAGTAATAAAGAGAGGAATTTGAACACTTAAGTGACTCCAGAGAGCACCCAAGAACTATCACCTGCTAAATCAATAGTGTAGATTTCTTGCGGTAACTCTTGAACTAAATTTTCAAAATTGGCTTAAAAAGCTCTTACTCAAAAGCAAATAAATTCTCCCAGCAGTCACAATCAAGTTTGGACCACTGGAAACCTAATTTACCAAACCTCTTAGCCGTCAGACTCTATTTGGTAAGAAAATTGAGTCTGGGGATGTGTTAAAAGCCAAAAGGGCTTTACCTCCCTACTACAGGGAGTCAGGGATTTCAGCTCCAAAGTTGGTTGACAGCTTAGTGCCCGCAGAAAGAAAAGAGACCAACCAAATAAAGAAAATCAACCTTCTCATAGGGAAGCCGCTTCAGGAGAAGAGAATCACTCGATCCAGGCTTTGCTTTATTCATTCCACCTCATGAGTATTTCATGAAGGCAAGGACACTTGCTTCCTCACTGGGAAGGGCTTTCTTAGAAAGTCCCATTGACCCTAATGTCAGCACTCACATCTGAGGGCTTTCTGGGATCTCTACCTGGTGCAGAGGCATGCCCCTTCGTGGTGTGAGTTGCAAGCAACAGAAAACACCTTGCATTGATTGACAAGGAAAAGAGAATGGAACAAATGCCTCAAAATTACCAGGCAGACTGGAAAAATAGGCATGGGGCCTAGGTGGGAGAAAAGGAAGCCTACAAAGCTAGAACCTCAGATACCAGTTCTAGTGAGGACAGTGCTGCTGATGTCAAAAACTTTCTCCTGTTCTTGAGTCTTTGCCTTAAGGATCCATCATTCAAAGGTCTGAGTAAGGAGCTCTGATTGGCTGAGCTAAGCTAACACAGCCAGATCCAATATGCCAGAGGAATGAGAAAGAATCTGGCCTTTTACAGAGGGAGTCCCTCCTTCATCCAAGGTCTCTGTACCTAGTTCAGGGTGTGGGATAACAGAGACAGGCAGCAGGGAGGAGCAAAGTGCATGAAGGTCACCCCATTTCCAAGCACCCTTGAATTGCATTATGAGTTCAAATTTGAAAAGCCAAACAGGTTGTGCAGGGTGGCTCATGCCTGTAATCCCAGCACTTTGTGAGGCCAAGGCAGGTGCATCACCTGAGCTCAGGAGTTTGAGACTAGCCTGGGCAATATGGCAAAACCCTGTATCCACAAACAAAGGAGCAAAACAAAAATAAAAACTAAAAATTAGTCAGGGTGGTGGTGCAGTCTGTAGTGCCAGCCACTTGGGAGGCTGAGGTAGGAGGATCCCTTGAGCCTGAGGAGGTGAAGGTTATAGCATTGCAGGGAGGTAGAGGTTATAGTGTTGCAGGGAGGCAGGGGTTACAGTGTTGCAGGGAGGTGGAGGTTACATTGTTGCAGGGAGGTGGAAGTTAGAGTGTTGCAGGGAGGCGGAGGTTACAGTGTTGCAGGGAGGTGGGGGTTACAGTGTTGCAGAGAGGCAGAAGTTACAGTGTTGCAGGGAGGTGGAAGTTAGAGTGTTGCAGGGAGGCGGGGGCTACAGTGTTGCAGGGAGGTGGAAGTTAGAGTGTTGCAGGGAGGCGGGGGCTACAGTGTTGCAGGGAGGTGGAAGTTAGAGTGTTGCAGGGAGGCGGAGGTTACAGTGTTGCAGGGAGGTGGAGGTTCCAGTGTTGCAGGGAGGTGGAAGTTATAGTGTTGCAGGGAGGCGGGGGTTACAGTGTTGCAGGGAGGTGGAAGTTAGTGTTGCAGGGTGGTGGAAGTTAGAGTGTTGCAGGGAGGCAGGGGTTACAGTGTTGCAGGGAGGTGGAGGTTACAGTGTTGCAGAGAGGTGGAAGTTACAGTGTTGCAGGGAGGTGGAAGTTACAGTGTTGCAGGGAGGTGGAAGTTAGTGTTGCAGGGAGGTGGAAGTTACAGTGTTGCAGGGAGGCAGGGGTTACAGTGTTGTAGGGAGGCAGAGGTTACAGTGTTGCAGGGAGGTGGAAGTTACAGTGTTGCAGGGAGGTGGAAGTTACAGTGTTGCAGGGAGGTAGAAGTTACAGTGTTGCAGGGAGGTGGAAGTTAGAGTGTTGCAGGGAGGCGGAGGTTACAGTGTTGCAGGGAGGTGGAAGTTATAGTGTTGCAGGGAGGCGGGGGTTACAGTGTTGCAGGGAGGTGGGAGTTACAGTGTTGCAGGGAGGCGGAGGTTACAGTGTTGCAGGGAGGTGGAGGTTACAGTGTTGCAGGGAGGCGGAGGTTACAGTGTTGCAGGGAGGTGGAGGTTCCAGTGTTGCAGGGAGGTGGGAGTTACAGTGTTGCAGGGAGGTGGAAGTTAGTGTTGCAGGGAGGTGGAAGTTACAGTGTTGCAGGGAGGTGGAAGTTAGAGTGTTGCAGGGAGGCAGGGGTTACAGTGTTGCAGGGAGGTGGAGGTTACAGTGTTGCAGAGAGGTGGAAGTTACAGTGTTGCAGGGAGGCAGGGGTTAAAGTGTTGCAGGGAGGCGGAGGTTACAGTGTTGCAGAGAGGTGGAAGTTACAGTGTTGCAGGGAGGTGGGAGTTACAGTGTTGCAGGGAGGTGGGAGTTACAGTGTTGCAGGGAGGCGGAGGTTACAGTGTTGCAGGGAGGTGGAGGTTACAGTGTTGCAGGGAGGCGGAGGTTACAGTGTTGCAGGGAGGTGGAGGTTCCAGTGTTGCAGGGAGGTGGGAGTTACAGTGTTGCAGGGAGGTGGAAGTTAGTGTTGCAGGGAGGTGGAAGTTACAGTGTTGCAGGGAGGTGGAAGTTACAGTGTTGCAGGGAGGCAGGGGTTACAGTGTTGCAGGGAGGTGGAGGTTACAGTGTTGCAGAGAGGTGGAAGTTACAGTGTTGCAGGGAGGTGGGAGTTACAGTGTTGCAGGGAAGTGGAAGTTACAGTGTTGCAGGGAGGTGGAAGTTAGTGTTGCAGGGAGGTGGAAGTTACAGTGTTGCAGGGAGGCAGGGGTTAGTGTTGTAGGGAGGCAGCGGTTACAGTGTTGCAGGGAGGCGGAAGTTACAGTGTTGCAGGGAGGTGGAAGTTACAGTGTTGCAGGGAGGTGGAAGTTACAGTGTTGCAGGGAGGTGGAAGTTAGTGTTGCAGGGAGGTGGAAGTTACAGTGTTGCAGGGAGGCAGGGGTTACAGTGTTGCAGGGAGGGGGAAGTTACAGTGTTGCAGGGAGGCAGGGGTTACAGTGTTGTAGGGAGGCAGAGGTTACAGTGTTGCAGGGAGGTGGAAGTTAGTGTTGCAGGGAGGTAGGGGTTACAGTGTTGCAGGCAGGTGGAAGTTAGTGTTGCAGGGAGGTGGAAGTTACAGTGTTGCAGGGAGGCAGGGGTTACAGTGTTGCAGGGAGGGAGGGATTACAGTGTTGCAGGGACGTGGAGGTTACAGTGTTGCACGGAGGTGGAAGTTACAGTGTTGCAGGGAGGTGGGGGTTGCAGTGTTGCAGGGAGGCAAAGGTTAAAGTGTTGCAGGGAGGCGGAGATTACAGTGTTGCAGTGAGGTGAGATCTGGCCACTGCACTGCAGCCTGGGTGACAGAGTGAGACCTTGTCTCAGAACAAAAACAAAAACCAAAAAAACCAAACAAGCCACATTTCACCTCTCTCTACCCCATTCTCCAAAGTCTAAAAATTTACAGAAGCAGATAATGCATGAAAAGGTGAAAAAAGAGAGAGTATTGCAAATCATATTGATGCAGTGAAACTGCTTAAAAGAATTGCAATCCTTATGGAAGAAACCTGAGTCTCCCCATCCTCTAAAGCAGGGGCTCTCCATCCTGGCTGACTATTATAATTACCTGGGGAAATTAAAAGAAAAACAATCAATAGCTGTGTCTACCCTACACTAACAGAATCAGAATCTTGAGAGGTGACACTCAGACATTAGTATTTTAAAAACTTAAGTGATTTTAATGTGTTGTCAATGTTGAGAATTACTGCTGTGCACAGAAGTGTTTTCTCTCTGTGATTAACAAGCTTTTCAGTCTCATTTTTTTTTTTTATTTCCTAATTTCTTTTTTTTTTTTTTTTTGGAGACGGAGTCTCGCTCTGTCACCCAGGCTGGAGTGCAGTGGCCGGATCTCAGCTCACTGCAAGCTCCGCCTCCAGGGTTTACCCCATTCTCCTGCCTCAGCCTCCCGAGTAGCTGGGACTACAGGCACCCGCCACCTCGCCCGGCTAGTTTTTTGTATGTTTTAGTAGAGACGGGGTTTCACCGTGTTAGCCAGGATGGTCTCGATCTCCTGACCTTGTGATCTGCCCGTCTCGGCCTCCCAAAGTGCTGGGATTACAGGCTTGAGCCACCACGCCCAGCCAACCAGGAGTCATTCTTGAATTCTTTCTTTCACATCCCACATCTAATTCATCAGGATTATCTTGAAAACACATCCCGAACCTGAGCACTTCCCACCACCTTCATTATGACTGCTCCAGCCCAAGCAACCATCATCTCTTACCTGGGTCATTTCAATGCCTCCTAACTGGGATGCCAATTTCTGCCCCAACCCCCCATTACCCCTACATCTCTCCTCAGTGCAGCAGCCAGAATAATTCTCCTGAAATGTGACTTGGGCCACGAGATTTCTGCGGCCTAAACCTGCAAGGGCTTCCCCATCTCACTTGGCTTAAGCGAAAGTCCTCTCCAGGGCTTGTGAGGCTGAGCCTGACTGGTGCCACCCACCCTCACCCCTGGGACTCTCCTACCCCTCCCCTTGCTCATTCTCCTCCAGGCCCACTGACTTCCTCGAAGCTTTCAAACACTTCAGGAACATTCCTGCTTTAGGGACGTTGCACTTTGCTCCTTCTTCTGCCTGGAATAATCATCCGTCACACATCCGGAGGCTTCCTCAACTTCCTTTAGGTCTCCGCTCACATGAGCCCTCCTATATCACTCTCTCACCTACACCTCCTGCCTCCTCTTCTACTTCTGGCCTTTTCTACAGCATCTTCACCCTCCCACCTGTCCCGTATCTTCCTTATTCATCGTATTTGCTGACTTCTTCCAGCTCCTCTTATCTAAAATGTAAGCCCCGTGAAAGGGTTTTAAAAACGTGTTTTGTTTACTGGTGAGCTCCAGCAATAACAGGACTTCATATTCATAAAATGAATTTTAAAAATTCTAGAAAAGATCCACTCTCTGAAAAGTTTGTCAATATATAAGAGAGGCCCCTGGAACCAAGACCTGCCCCTTTGATGAGTCGCTTGGCGTGGAGGTGAGAGAGGCAGGGAGGTGCGTCCATCTGTGGCAGGGTCCACAAACTCAAGCGCCTCTGGAAGCCAGGAGGGTGGAAAGCAGGTGATTGCACTGTCACACACAGGCCTTGACAGAGGCTGTAACACATTAGCGGCCCTCTGCCACATTTAGAGGCAGCTGCCTCCCAGTTCTAGCCCACCACAGCCAGGTGCAAATCTAGGCCCCTTGTTGCCAGAAATTCTGTTTTCCAAGAATAAAACAGAAGTTTGGATTTTTTAAAAATGGGAAATCTCCCACTGCGTAAATGTTGAAGCAAATCCAATTAAGAAAGGAGGCTGGGCAGCGAGGGAAATACAGGCAGGGGGAATAAAACCATGGATGAAACGAAGCCCTTAAGAGAGGAGAGAGACCATGGGAGCTTCCGGTTCTTCCTGGCCCCTCCTGTGTGAAAGCCCCGGGGGATGGCTCCAGGGAACCCCTGGCCACACGGGGGAGGGGTCCGTTGTGCTCTTGAGAGCCTGATGGTTTTCATTTTTCATGCAGGATGCAACTTCCTAAAGCAGAGCAGGTGGCCTGCATGGGCCTCGCATACCAGAAGTGTGTCATGTAGTCATTCTCTAGCAGCTGAAGCTTGGGCTAAATTAGGTCACACTTCAGGAAGTGCAGCTGCCAAGAAGACCTCAGAGGTTTGAGTGTCTTGGCTTCACATAGCCCCTGGCCCAAGCAGGCTCCCGATGCTCCACAGGCATCACAGTGGGCTTCCCCATGCTGCAATGGTGGGCCCTAGGCCAGCCCAAAGTGGGCACTGAGTCCAGCCCTTCAGATCCAATTAACATGCTGGACAGAGGGTTCTGCCAAAAAACGATGAATCTTTCAAAGTGATTCTCAGATAAGATGGAACTGGAGTGCATGGAGTCTCTAAAGACCCCCACAAATGACCTGAAAAGATCAAGGAACCTGACAATGACCCTTTCACATTTCACTCTCCAATGAGTGTAAGTTCTCCAGTGGGAAACCAACCTTGCTGCCCAGGACCTTATGAGACACCTGAAGTAATAGAAAGGGGAATGAGGGAAAACCCAGTGGTGCCTCACGCATGAAACTGTCCTCTCCTACTTCCCCCTCCCCAGCTGATACTTCAGGAGGTGGTTTGACGTCATGTCACTGAGGGTATCGAAGGCTGTCACACCAGATCTGTCATGCACCCCTATCCTCCTGTCCCATCTGGTCTCTGTGATAGTTAATGTTATGCATTACCTCGACAGAGCCATGGGATGCCCAGACATTTGGGCAAACATTATTCTGGGTGTATCTGTGAGGGTGTTTCTGGGTGAAATTAACATCTCAGCTGAGTGAAGCCCTTGGCCCCCGGCAATGTGGGTGAATGTCATTCAGTCAACTGAAAACCTGAATAGAACCAAAGGGCTGACTCTACCCAGAGTAAGAGGGAATTTCTCCTGTTTGATTGCCTGGGACAGCAACTTTTTCCCTGCCTTTGGACTCAGAATGAGATATTGTCTCCCTGGTCCTCACACCTTCAGAATGGGAATACTTTCCTAGCTCTCCTGAGTCTCCAGCTTGACAACTGCAGTGGTTGGGACTTGCCAGCCTCTATAATTGCATGAGCCAACTCCTCATTATCTATCTATCTATCTATCTATCTATCTATCTATCTATCTATCTATCTATATTCCATCTATCTATTCATCCATCCATCCATCTACCTATCCATAATCTGACATCTATCTATCTATTATCCATCCATCCATCCATTTATTCATCTATTATCTATATATCCATCTATTTATCTATCTATCCATCCTTCCATCTATCTACCCATCTATTATCTATCTATGCATCTATTTATTATCTATGCATCCATGCATCCATCCATCCATCGTTATCTATCATCTCTCTATCCACCATTTATCTATCTATCCATCTATGATCCATCCATCCATCTATCATCTATCTACTATCTATTCATTATCTATCTATCCATCCATCCATTTATTATCCATCCATCCATTATCTACCTATCTTCCATCCATTATTTATCTATCTAGCCATCTATCTATTATCTATTCCTCTATGATCTATCTATCCATTTGTATCATCTAGCTATCTTCTATCTATCTATCTATCTATCCATCTATCCATCTTCCATCCATTATTTATCTGTCTAGCCATCTATCCCTGTATGATCTATCCATTTGTATCATCTATCTATCCATCTATTATCCATCTATCAATCTATCCATCTATCTTTCTATTCACACATCCATCTATCCATCCATCCACTCATCCCATCTATCCACCGATCAATTAATCATTCTATCAATTCTATCTTCAAAAAATCACTCCATCTGATCTATTCATCAACCAATCTATCATATCTATCCATCCATCCAATGTAGCCATAAATCTGTCTATCTAAATCGATACCTATGGACTCACCCACCCCATTGGTTCTATGTCTCTGGGGAACCCTGACTCACAAGTTCCTTGCTGGAAAGGCTTTGGATGGGAGAGGCAAATTCCACCAGGGAGAGGGACACGGAGGGAAAACGCACACCTTCAACATTCTCTCTTGACACTCTCTGCCCTCTGCACGTCCCCATTCCACAGCAGCTAACATGACCCTTCTTCCATTCTGGCCCGACCACAAGTGGGTTCTTCCCTGGCCTGACCACAGTTGGAGTCCTTTCCTTAAGGACATAGAATTCTTCGATTCTAGCTTTGTTTCTCAGGGCCTCCAATTTGCCTCCTGCTCTCACAGACACTGTAGTTTGCACAGTTTTATATGATGCTATGAAATGTTAGCCAAGCAGTTTTCCTCACTGGTGACTAACTGAGTTTCTTTCCTGTGCCCCGAGTCCTGGAAGTTAGCGAGGAGCTGCTGCTGCCCTCAGAAAAGCCAGCACAGTGGAAGAAAAGAGATGTAACATTTAGGGCTCCTAAGTAACAAAGTAAATACATAAAGTAATCTGTAGACTGGCTCTACGTGAAGAAAATATTCGGGAAGAATACTCACCAAGCCCTCCGCCCAGCATCCAGTCCTGGCCAGACTAAACACAGGCACGGAGGGCCTGCTGGAGGGGAGAGGCGTGAGTGTGTGCAGGTCCTTTGGAGGGCTGAGCTCAGCTCTCACTTTGAGCCAGTTTCCTGTGCTCTCATTCCTTCTGTTGTAACTGCTAAAAGCAGCATCTACTCTTTCGGTTAGACGCTGTGGTAAGTTATTAAATGGTCTCAGATGCTACTCACCCCAGTATGCACACCCCTCTGCAAGCGGACTCTGCCCTGCCGTCCATCAGTCCATTGAGAGGAGCACCTGTCTCCTCACCTGCCTCAGTATGCACACCCCTCTGCAAGCGGACTCTGCCCTGCCGTCCATCGGTCCATTGAGAGGAGTACCTGTCTCCTCACCTGCCTCAGTATGCACACCCTTCTGCAAGCGGACTCTGCCCTGCCGTCCATCGGTCCATTGAGAGGAGCACCTGTCTCCTCACCTGCCTCAGTATGCACACCCCTCTGCAAGCGGACTCTGCCATGCCGTCCATCGGTCCATCGAGAGGAGCATCTGTCTGCTCACCTGCCTGAATCTAGGCTGGCCCTGTGATTTGTTTCAGCCTCTGAAAGGTTGCAGAACTGACGATACAAAATTTCCAGGGCCTTGGAGAGCCTTCTAGCTGCTTTTTTCACTCTCTCAGAGCACTACTCTGAAGCCAATGTGTCATGAAGACCCCTAGATGCAGGATCCCATGGAGAGGGGAGAAGCCTGGCCAACCCAGCCACAAGTGACTGCATCAGATGGATACAACTCCAACAGAGGAACTGCCCAGAAAACTCCGACTTATTGTGAGAAATATCAAATATTTGTTTGGAGCCAGTAACCTTGGGCCACCTTGTCAAGCAGCAATAGATGAAGGTTCTGATTTCTAGAGTTCTCTTGCTCATTCCCGAGTGATCCTAAAGTCTCCTCTGCACTTTGCCGGCAGCTTGTGGCAGAAGTAGATCAGGATTAGCCTGGGATGCCCAGGCAGAGAGGAACTCAGAAGAAGCCACCCCAATCCCCAGGCCCCTAAAGCCCTGAATGGTATGGAAATCAGTGGGACGTTGGCCTAATTCCAGGGTAGGTCACTGAAGTTAGCTGAGGCGAGAACTGAGGCAAGTGTGAACCTGGCCTCAGTTTCTTGCAGGAAGAATGGGTAGAGAAGTGAAGATGGCACAGACTATGTACTTGGAGACCAGGCAGAAACATGGATGCCTCAGTGAATTTCGAGGCTAAATGATGAAATTATAAACCCCTGTGAAGGAAGCCACGAGAGGGTGAATACCTGAAGACCTAACATTTCCGACACAGTGCAGTCCCGTGATGAACTTGCCTTCCTGGGTCTATCTTGGGCAGATCAGGCAGAGTTCGAGAGGCTGAATCTATCGAGTTTCAACCTGAAATGGCTTATCAGACCTGGAATGAGAGAGATGAAGTTTTCTGCCACCAGATAGAATGGGGGGAGACACCAAGTTCAATGCCTGGTGAAGAAATAGGGTTGCACAGATTGTTTTTGCACGCTGGAGCTTGTAGATTGGAAATACACTCATGCGGTGGACAGCTGAAGTGGATTATGGTTTAGCAACCTTTATTTCTTATTTAAGAGACAGGGTCTCGCTCTGTCCGGGCTGGAGTGCAGTGGTGCCATCGTGGCTCATGGCAGCCTCGACTTCCTGGGCTCAAGTGATCCTCCTACCTCCTGAGTAGCTTCCACTACAGGTGCTGGCCACCACACCTAACTAATTTTCTTAATTTTAAAGTTTTGTAGAGACAGGGTCTCAGTTTATTGCTCAGGCTTGTTTCCTGGCCTCAAGCAATCCTCCCACCTTAGCCTCCCAAAGTGCTGAGATCACAGAAAAGAAAACTGTGAATATCAGGAAACTCTGCTCCCAGAGCAAGCAGTCGGCCACCATACTCAGCCACAGAATGTTTATCAAATTACTATTCTCAGCCTGGCCTCAGGATCTGTAATACTTTTATCTCCCAAATCCTGACACTAGGTTGGCACAAAAGTTATTTCCATTAAAAGGCAGTTGCTTTCTTACAAGCCTAATAATAAACTGTCCCTCCACCGCCACTGCACTGATCCCCTTCCCCGTCCTCTTACCAAGTCCTTCTCCCTCAGGAAGACTCAAACCCGCCAAGCGCCCTCCACCTCAGTGCCCCACCTGTGCTTTTCCCCAAGGCTGGCCCATCTTGGCATTCACCTCATGGCTCACTTATTCATGACATCCACCCTGGTCACACGGGACTCACTCGGCCACTTTGTGTATATGGCCTCGGTGCAGGATGCATTTCTATGCATTTGGTGTTCACCATCTGCCTCCTCCTTTCTCTGGCACGAGCCCCATGACAGCGAGGACACCGTTCTAGTCCCCGTTATTGCTTCATGATACATCACAGCACTGACTCGCAGAAAGTGCACAGCAAATGTTTGCCGAGTGAAGAATGACTGGGTGATTGCTCCAGGAGCCGAGTGCCCTGACAGTCATACTTTTCTCTCCTTCCACAAGTCAGGTTGGTATTCATTTTTACTCACGAAGGGAGTAGGCCTCTCTGTGTAGCTGGAGAGGACAGAAGCATCCTTTGAAGCTATCAGCCTTTCCAGAAGGGTTGAGCCCATTCCAAGAGAGAAGCAAGACACAGAGCTCACTGGAGACCTTCCAGGACAGACACGCTCCAAGGTCCACTCCTAAAACTTTGCATTTTCAAACTATCACAGACGACAGAAACTGGATCTGCTCCAAAGCTTTTGCTATTGAATTTTATGCCTGCTGAGCGCTTCTAAACACAGAATGAAGAGGCTGAATTAACTATGCAAAAGGATAATTTACAGTTAATTTTCGTAATTGATGGATGGAGGGTCTCTGCGGTAGCACTAACTGCTAAGACTAAAAGGCCCTAGAGGGGATACAGTTTTTACATGTAAAACAGAAGGCTTTCTCTACTCAGCATCCAACTCATTCACCCATTCATCCATCCATCAAGCATTCACCAGGCACCAGATTTGTGCCAGGCACAGTGGGAGAGGTGCAGAAGCAAATCACTGTGGTCCATGGTGGGCCCTAGACCGCCACAGGGAGTTCCCTCATACCTGCAATCAGTGCCCCATCTGTTTGGCCAAAGACACGCGA
This sequence comes from Chlorocebus sabaeus, assembly GCF_047675955.1. Taxonomy (NCBI): domain Eukaryota; kingdom Metazoa; phylum Chordata; class Mammalia; order Primates; family Cercopithecidae; genus Chlorocebus; species Chlorocebus sabaeus. The sequence goes on along the minus strand of NC_132914.1, from coordinate 125,827,841 downwards.
GGAGACTGACCAGAGTACACTGGAAGGTGGCAAGTCTCGGGGCTGCTCTGCTCTTGTCCCTGCGCTCCCCCGGTTCCGCCCAGCTGCAAAGGTGTTTCCCAAGCAGGCGTGGGTCCGCTCGACTTGAGAAAGGCATCCAGTTCTCACTGCAGCACTTCCCTTTGTATTTAGGGGTCTGTATGAGTCTGTATTAATAAAAACATTACCCAAGACTAGGTAATGTCTTTATTAATAATAATAATATTATTTTTATTAATTATTAATTATTATTATTATCAATAATAAAGGAAAGAGGCTTAATTGCTCACAGTTCAGCATGGCTGGGGAGGCCTTGGGAAACTTACAATCATGGTGGAAGGAGAAGTAAACATGTCCTTCTTCACATGGCGGCAGCAAGGAGAAGTGCTGAGCAAAAGGGGGAAAGTCCCTCATAAAACCATCAGGTCTCATGAGAACTCACTCACTGTCACGAGAACAGCAGCATGGGGGTAACTGCTCCCGTGATGCAGTGACCTCCCACCAGGTCCTTCCTATGACAGACACGTGGGTATTATGGGAACTAGAATTCAAGATGAGATTTGGGTGGCGACACAGCCAAATCATATCAGGGTCCATATTACACTCATTCTGGAATAATTTACACTAACAATCTCTGTCCTCTTGTTCAAGGTCCTCAACCTTGGCTGCATGATAGAATCACTTGGTGAGCTTTAGAAGAACACTATTGCTTTTTTAAAAAAACCTTCCTCTTTTCTTTCTCCTTTGCAGATTCAGCTGATCTGTGGTGGGCATGGGTATCACTTTTCATTTTGGTAAAGCTTCCTAGGGTATCCCTACATGCAGCCAGAATTAAAAAGGGTTTTTTAAGGGAATAGTTTCAAATGTGGAGATGATATTTCTGTATGAAAGTAGCAGCAGCAAAAGGCAATGGTCTCCTCCAGAGCAACGTGTCAGAGGCCCAGGTGCCCAGGCCGCTGTCGCTGCTCCAGGTTTCCCAGTGCCACAGGAAGGTCCTGTCCCCCAGTACCCAGAAGGGCTCAGTCACTGGGTGCTTCTTATTCTTTGCTTATCAGGCAGGAAAACCAAGCTCATCCTAGTCAGTTCTGCAGCAGGGATTTAATTCTGGTTATAAAGGTGTAGAAGGAGCAGACAAGTTAGGTAACCTGAGATTATCAACGAGAGGAAGATGCTTCCACCTTCAGGGTCAAGGGACAAACAGTGGGGGCAATGACCCCAGGGATGAATTCACTGGATGAGAGCTGGGTCTACGCTGGGAGCTGCCCTATGGGAGCTGCAGCTGCAGAGGAATGGAGGCCACTGCCTGAGACACCATCAGAAGCAGAGGCCAAAAAACACCCAGGCTTTGTCATTCCTTCCCACTGTCAACTGTCCTCCAGGGCCTCCTGCTGGCCACATGGAGCCAAAATCCAGTTAGCAAGGGGTCTGGAAAATGTAGTTTGCAGGGATCACTGAGCGAAGGAGGGGCAGGCAATGGATTGAAACTGGACGAGCCACTGTGGGAACACACTCCCACCCAAATCTCACCCAAACGCCACCCCAGTCCCACCCCAACCTCACCCCACCCCAGCCCCACCCCAACCTCACCTCCAGCTCAGCAGCGCATGGTTCCAGCATTACAGTAAGATGTGGTGAGGGCTATGATATGAAGAAAGCCCGGCAGAGTCCCTAAAACTGGGGCAACTAAACCCAGGGGGTGAGAGGGCTCCCCGAGACAGGGCCTTTGAGCTGAAAGCTGAACAATAAATGAGAGAAAGCCAGGAGGAACAGGCAGGGGTATTTTAGGAAAGGGGCCATTGGGAGTGAAAAGACTCTGAGGAACTGAAAGAAGACCACTGGTCCGAGGGTGCAATGTGCACAGGCCCAGACACAGTCTCACATCGGGGAGCAAGTCTGGGCCAGGACCCTGCATCATTGCTGGGTGGTGGAAGGGGGCTGGGGGCTGTCTTCCACACTCATTCCTCCAACTTTTTTTTTTTTTTGAGACCACATCTTGCTCTGTCACCCTGGCTGGAGTGCAGGGGCATGATCTCGGCTCACTGCAGCCTCCGCCTCCCAGGTTCAAGTGATTCTCCTGCCGCAGCCTCCCAAATAGCTGGGATTACAGGTGTGTGTCACCACATCCGACAATTTTTTGTATTATTATTATTGTTATTATTTTTTAGTAGAATCAGGGTTCTGCCATGTTGGCCAGGCTGGTCTCTGACTCCTGGCCTCAAACCATCGGCCTGCCTCAGCCTCCCAAACTACTGGGATTACAGGCATGAACCACCGTGCCCAGCCTCCTCTAACAGTTTTAAAAACATAGTTTTAATAACTGCCAGGTCAACATTTTATCTTTAAAAAAGAAACAATCTTTGAGAAGCTGTCACGATAGGAGGACGTGCTCTGGGGAGCCCCTGAAATCTTTTCCTTGGATGCATCCTCTCCCTCTGATCTCAGCCTTTGTTTTCCCTCACTCCTGGATCACTGTGCTCCAGCTACCCTGGGACCTGTGCCTGCTCCACAGACACACCAAACTCATTCCCACGTTGGCATCTGCTGTCCCTCCAGCTACTCTGCATGTTTGCTCCCCATAGAAGTCGACACTGTCAAACACTTAAACACCCACCTCAAGCAGACACCTCAAGGCCTGCAGCTCCAGAAACTATCACATTGCTACGTTGTCAGTGTCACCCTTAACACCATTGGAAATCTTGTTTGGTTTTCCTTTGTTCATTTTCTATCTTCTCTGGTAAGATGTAAGCACCTCTAGATGAGAAACTTTGTATTGGTCACTGTTGTATCCCCAAGGTTTAGAATACTGCCTAGAAGTATAGGAGGGGATGAATACATCTATATTAGTTAATAATAAAATCATGAACTTACATTCCTTTGTTCTAGCTTCCAGCTTAATTTTTCTTCTTTCTTTCCTTCCTTCCCTTTCTTTCTTTCTCTTCCTTCCTTCCTTCCCTCCCTCCCTCCCTCCCTCCCTCCCTCCCTCCCTCCCTCCCTCCCTCCCTCCCTCCCTTCCTTCCTTCCTTCCTTCCTTCCTTCCTTCCTTCCTTCCTTCCTTCCTTCCTTCCTTCCTCTTTCTTTTACTTTCTTTCTTCAGGCTGGAGTACAGTGACACTATCTCAGCTCACTGCAACCTCCACCTCCCAGGTTCAAGTGATTCTCTTACCTCAGCCTCCCAAGTAGCTGGGATCACAGGTGTGTGCCACCACACTTGGTTAATCTTTTTCTTTCTTTCTTTCTTTCTTTCTTTCTTTCTTTCTTTCTTTCTTTCTTTCTTTCTTTCTTTCTTTCTTTCTTTCTTTCTTTCTTTCTTTCTTTCTTTCTTTCTTTCCTTCCTTCCTTCCTTCCTTCCTTCCTTCCTTCCTTCCTTCCTTCCTTCCTTCCTTCCTTCCTTCCTTCCTTCCTTCCTTCTTTCTTTCTTTCTTTCTTTCTTTCTTTCTTTCTTTCTTTCTTTCTTTCTTTCTCTCTCTCTCTTTCTTTCCTTCTTTCTTTCTTTCTCTCTCTCTCTCTCTCTTTCTTTCTTTTTGTAGAGGTTTCACCATGTTGGCCAGGTTGGTCTTGAACTCCTGACCTCAGGTGATCCACCCACCCCCAGCTCCCAGAGTGCTAGGATTACAGACATGGCCCACTGTGCATGTCCCCAGCTTAATTTTCTTTGGGGATAGCATGGTTATTTGCATTAACCAATGCTTCTGTAAACTAACTTACTGGCAACTTTGCAGAAAGGAATAGCCAACTGGTTAAGCTGATTTGGAGAAGCAAAAGTAGATTGAGGAAAAGGTGGAGAGAAGGAAACTCACTTCTGCCGGGGGCACTGTGGAAAGGCACAGCTACTTAGCATCCCCAGCTTCGGAGAAGCCACTATGAAACGCCTGGAAAACATGCCTAATAGAAAATGGATGAGCTGAAAAGAACAGCCTCCCTCGAAGACAGTGGTCTTTAGTCATCCAAGTTGCTTGTGCCATGGAGATGATAAAGCACTTGACGAAATTAATGTTAACAAACAGTGTTCAGTGAGAAGAGCCCTGCGTGGTGGGGTTTCAGTCTGCTGGGGCTGCTGTGCGTGGTGAGGGGAAGGCGGGTTCTTTAAGTCCTGCTGCCTCTGTACCGGCAGCCCAGTGTGATGGAGAGAACACGGGATCAGTGAAGCTCTGCTGCCTCTGCACCAGGACCTGCGAAAGGGGCAGCCCAGTGTGATGGAGGAACACAGAATCAGGAATGCGGAAGTGGGTAGCTGGCCCTGAGAGAGCGGATGTTTCTCACTGCAGTTTCCCCGCATCCACCCAACTTAACAGCACGGCGGGCACGGCAGTTTTTTCCTGGGATGTCACCCTTCTCCTACTGTGTGGAGCTGTGAGGGGAGGCTACGTTCTGGGGGATGCTTCTCTATTTTAAAGCTGAAGTGGCTGATTCCTCTCTTTCCCATTCTGTACTGTCAGTGTGATGTCACCAAGTGGATTTCCCTTCTAGGTCCTTGCCACTAAGTGTTGCAAAGAAGAAAGAAAAGAGGGAAGGGCTGCATTTGTCAGTGCCACGGGCGATGCTGGCTGACCTGTCTGCCTGAGGCCCTGGCAAAGGCAGCTGCGGCCTGGCCTCACTGGGTCAGGCTCACCCCCACATACCTCCTGATGCCTCTTACAATCCCATGACCTCTTCCCCTTCACTGCATGGGTCTCTTGGGCTTAGGTTAGCCGGATTTAGTTCTGTTGTTTTGCAACTGATACACCTGGCTTGGCCATTACCCTTGCCCCTCCCTGGGCCCAGCATCCCCCTTAGTGAAAAGCGGGTATGGTAAGATGACCAGATGATCTCCCTGCTGTGCCTCCGCACCTTGGACTCTAGTGGTATTTGGCACCAACACTCTGGGAAGCCAGGGCCTGGACAGAAGTCGCTTTGGACGACAAAATCCTACCTTCCTCGGGTTACCTGGGATTCATGTCAAACTCTTTCATCTCTAAACAGTTCCTTGTATTGTGACGCCAGCGTGGCCTGGCTTGAAATGTAGGCAGATGCTGTGAACACACGTCTCCTCTGTGAACCATCTCCAGACACAGCAAGAGAGTCGGAGATCAGAAAAAAATGCAGTGGACGGAAAAATAAATGGAGGATCAAAACAAGACTTCCCTGCACTGTTCTTCGGGGAGCGCTGTTTCCTTCCAGCTTCATCGACGGCCGTGACCCATCCTAAGAAGGGAACGCTGGCCAGCAAGCACCTTAACCTCCTCGGATGTGAGGGATGCAGTCGCCACTGAAACTGGTTCCCTTCAGCACCTGGGATGGACAGCTAGGGGCATTTTTCAAATCACAGGCACTGAGGCCATAGTTGTTCTGCTGCAGCAATCCGAGGGGACCTCCAATTTAGGAAAAGCCATTCTTAGGAGTCTTGGAAGCTGCCTGCATAGAGGGAAGATGCTGAAATGAATGGCATCCTGAGAAATCAGTTTAAAGGCTGCAATTTCGTCTTAAAGTAAACTCTGTTTAGGTGGGCTCCCTGGACTGAGGGCTGTGGGGAATTGAATAATACTGTGTTCACACTGGAAATGGAAAACATCATCCTTGTTGAAAAATAGTTTTAGTCCCAGATGCCTCCCTGTGCTGAAGTGTTACAAAGCAACCGTGACAGCTGTTCTTTCACTTTCTCCAATTCCCAGCCTTGCTTGGGAGGGAGGGTGGCTCCGGGTTCGCCAGGTGCAGGGGTGGGAGGTCCCTGGCTACCTCCATTTGCACCGCGCCACGTGCATTCTTTCAAGAAATACCCACCGAGCACCTGCAATATGCAAGGTGGTTCTTAAAAGATGGGGGCACAGCAGCCACAAAACAAAGACCCTGTGTCCCGTGGAGCTTTCATTCCAGAGTCTGTGGGGTTGGGGGGCAGGGGATGGGAAGAGAGTCACAGTGGCTCTCCATGGTGAATATGCAGCCCACAGCGCGTGGCTCAGCACTGAGCAATGCTCCCGAAATGTAAGCTGTCACAGACTCACATGGGCACATCCCCTTTCACCTGGCCTCCCACAGGGTGGGGACACTGCCCAGAGTCTGTACAAAGCTGTACAGGGGGAAGGACTCAGTGCTGACCCAGAAGCAATTGATTCCCAGACCCCACAGAGGCCAGGGACACCTGCGGTGGAGGTAGGGGCTCTCGCTTGGGGGATTTCTTTGTTCCCTCTTATTTCCTCAGTGGGTGGCGGGGGCAGGGGCCGGTGCGGCGTTGACAGGAGGCCCTATGTTAGCGGTACAGAAGGAGCCCTACTGCTGTCTAACTCAGGAGACCCAGAGTTCGAAGCTCAGGCTCCTGCCACACCTGCCAGCATTCTTTCCATGATTTTGTAGGCAAGCAGGAAGCATTAGGCTGTGATGAGATGAGAGAGATGGAAACTAAAATGCACTGGAGGTTGGAAGCTGCACAGGAGAGGGAGTCTGCATTTGTCCCTGTACTATGTCTCTCATCTTCAGAATCAAGGGATTGGAACCTGGTGGAATGAGTGGAGAAAGAGATGGGGACCCGTATTTATGGTGCAGATGCCCTGAGCTAGGTGTTGAATGTGCTCACACAGTCCTCAAAACAATGCCATGAAGTAGGCACCAGCTTCATGCAGAATCAGGACCTGCCCCAGTGCACAGGGCTGCTGGAGCAGGACCTGAACCCAGACTAACTTAACTCCTATTCCCATACAGGAATCAGGCATGTCCAGATCAAAGCCTGAGCTCCATGGACTGGCTGTGTGAGTGTCTCCACACCGCAATCTGCAAAGTGGGAGTGAGGTCACACCCGTCATGGGCTTGCCTGGAGAGTGGAAAGGACCAGCTCAAGCTCTACTGAAGGAGAGATCTTTTCTTACTTTAATTTGAGGAGGGAGGGAGAGAGAGAGAGCGAGAGAGAGAGAAAGTGAGAGAGGGGAGGAGAGAGGAGAGAGGGAAGAGGGAGGAGACAGAGAGAGAAAATGAAGATGGAGAAGAGAAGAAAGAGAGGTAAGAGAGAAGGAAGATAAGAAAGGAGAGAGAAGAGAGAGAGAAGAAAGAAAGAAAAGAAAGAAGGAAAATGAGAGACGGGAAGAGAGAGAGAAAGAGAGAGAGGGAGCAGAGAGAAGAACCATGAGAATTTGGATGACTGTGGCTGTGGTTTCAGGGAACCCCAGTGCAGGGCCAGGCTGCCTACAGAGGGAAACGCGGCCCTTGGAGCCCAAGGGTAGTGGCTCACCCTAAGAAGGGCCCAGGCCTTCTGATTCTCAAAGAAAGGAGACAAATGACAGGGCCAGGACCCTGCAGTTAAATGGCCCATAAGTAAAGGGAATCTGGGAGCCTGGGGGTCCTTGCTATCGGGGGACCTGGAGGTCAGCCATCCTCTCTCCCCATCCCCTAAGCCCCTGTCCCCTCCATGGCTATTCTGACAGGCCACCCCTCAGCCTCAGCACGTTTCCAGCCAGGGAAGAGAGCTTAGCACCTCTTGAAGCCGCCAATTCCATTGTCACAGGCTGACTGCTAGGAAGTCCTTCTTTATCTGGAGTGGAAATCTATGAGAGTAACTTCCTGCCGTTAGTCCCAAGTCAGCTTTGGAGGATAATGAACTTCACCCATTCATCCACTGCATCACTCATATGGTCCTTCCATCACTTGTTCATCCACTGAACACACATTCCTGAGAACCTGCCATTCAGAAACTGGGAGGAGTGTGTGGTCAATGGGAAAGATGCAAATGTGGGAGCTTCTGTTCCCCTGGGGTCAGGAGTCCCATTCTCAAATGTCTGATAGTGCCGGTGAGTAGGAGATACAAATGAGTGAAGGGACCCAGGCGCGTAAAAACTAGAGCAGTAGCAGGTGCTGTGTGATGACATTAGCAGCAGCCTCCGTATCAGGGTAGGATGATGACCTGGGGCCTGCCTGGCCCAGTTAAAGGGGCAGCTGCTAGCTACAAAGACCTTCAGCTTTTCCAGTAAGGCCAATAATCTGAGTATTTATGTCAAGACTCTCAGCTGTGTCTGTTTTTTTTTGGTTTTGTTTTGTTTTGTTTTGTTTTTTTGAATCTCACTGTGTTGCTCAGGCTGGAGTGCAGAGGCACAGTCTCAGCTCACTGTAGTCTCTGCCTCCTGGGTTCAAGCGATTCTCCTGCCTCAGCCTCCTGAGTAACTGGGACTACAGACATGTGTTACCAAGCTCGGCTAATTTTTGTATTTTTAGTAGAGATGGGGTTTCATCATGTTGGCTAGGCTGGTCTTGAACTTCTGACCTCAAGTGATCCACCTGCCTCGGCCTCCTAAAGTGCTGGGATTACAGGCATGAGCAACCACACCTGGTCGTCAATTTTTTTAACTTGGCAAAAAGTTCAGTAAAAAATGTAAAGAGACAAATGGGGCAAGCTGGTGGGAATGTAAAGTGGTGCAGCCACTTGGGAAAACAGCCGATCAGTTCTTTAAAGGGTTGAAAATAGAGTTCCCATATTCTACTCCTAAGTATATACATATCATATGGAAACATATCTCTGCATAAAAACCTCTACAAGGATGTTTCTAGCAGCATTTATTCACAAAAGCCCAAGAGGAGAAACCCAAAAGTCCATCAGCTGAACAAAATGTGGTCTATCCACACGCTAGGCTGTTACTCGGCCATACAGAGGAATGAGGCACGGATGACCCCTCAGACCATGACACTGAGTGGAAGACACCAGTAACAAAAGGCTACACACTATGATTCCACTGACACGAAACACCGAGAACAGGCAAATCCACAGAGACAGAAAGCAGATGAGTTGTTGCTGGGGGTTGGGGGAGGCGGGGAGGGGGTGTGACTGCTAATGGGTGTAGGATTTCTTTTTGGGAGGATGAGAATGTTCTAAAATTGATTGTGGTGATAGTTATGCAACTCTGCAAATACACTAAAAACCATTGCATTGTACACTTTAAATGGGCAAACTGTATAGTATGTATTTACAGTAATAAAAGTGTTATATTAAAAAAAAGAAAGGGTGGGCACAGTGGCTCATGCCTATAATCCCAGGACTTTGGGAGGCTGAGGCAGGAGGATCGCTTGAGGCCAGGAGTCTGAGACCAGCCTGGGCAACATAGTGAGACCCCTTCTCTACAAAACATAAAATTATAAAAACTAGCTGGGTGTGGTAGTGCATACCTGTGGTCCCAGGTCCTCAGGAGGCTGAGATGGGAGGATGGCCTGAGCCCAGGACTTCAGGGCTGCAATGAGCTGTGATGGTGCCACTGTACTCCAGCCTGGTGACAGAGTGAGGTCTTGTCTTTTTTTTTTTTTTGAGACGGAGTCTTGCTCTGTTGCCCAGGCTGGAATGCAATGGCGCATCTCAGCTCACTGCAAGCTCCGCCTCCTGGGTTCACGCCATTCTCCTGCCTCAGCCTCCTGAGTAGCTGGGACTACAGGTGCCTGCCACCACACCTGGCTAATTTTTTTGTATTTCTAGTAGAAACGGGGTTTCATCATGTTAGCCAGGATGGTCTCGATCTCCTGACCTTGTGATCCACCTGTCTCAGCCTCCCAAAGTGCTGGGATTACAGGCGTGAGCCACCACGCCCGGCCAAGGTCCTGTCTTTATAAACAGAAACAAGGCTGAAGAACATACGTCTGCCTAAGCCAGCCTCAGCCTGCCTGCATGCAGCTTCCAGTCCAGCATGTCTACACCCCTTGTCTCTGGACAGCCTGAACCTCCTGCCTCTCCTTATGTGATGTGACTCAACACCATTCTCCTTAATCCAGCAGGAGAATAACAGTCTAAAGGGGAGTTGCCAAGACTGAGGTGCTGTTCTTGCTCTGGCCAGAGGAACCAGGGGGAAGTGGGGGAGACCTGGAGTCCCTCGTTGGGAACCTGGACCTTGACTCGCACAGGCTTGGCTCCAACTGTGCAGCTACATTACGCGACAGTTTGCCAACTGTCATTTTCTAAGCACTGAGAATTTGCAAGCTTTTCTTTTTCTCCACCTGCACAGTTTCTGAATTACATGTTTCTCATCCTGTTTTCCTGAGTGGTTTATTTTCTGACCCAGTTGCTAAGTTTCGAGTATGCATCTCTGTTAAGCCCTGCCGTCTGTTTTGAAGCCATTATAACAGGCAGTAGCAAACTCTTGGATCTGGATCCTGTCATCCCGAGTCTCAGGCAGGCCTCCCTGTCCTGGATCCCTTGTGATTACACTAACTCTGACTTCCACGTTGCCCTCCAACAGGTACACATGCTTCAGCCTGTGGCCAGAGTGTTCTGGCCCTAGCCCAGCCCAGGAGAGCCCATGGGTATGTCTTCGCCAATTTCCCAAAGCCTTCAAATCCCAGAGAAGTCATTTCTTTTTGGGTTATGATGGTTCATTCAGTGAACAACCTCCACTGTTTATTTTTCTTCCTCTTGAGGAAGGCACAGTAATGATTCATGAAACTTTATTACTTCAAACCTAACAATGATGATGATGACTAGGAGTTATTCTAAGCAAGCACTGCACGTGCAGTGACCGTTTAGTACTCATAATAACCCTGGGAGACAAGTACGGCTTTATTCCCACTTTACAGATGAGAAAACTGAGGCACGGAAAGCATAAGTATCATGCCCAAGGCTGCACCGCTGACAAGAAGGAAAAAAAGGAATTCAAATCCAGGCTCATTCCAATCCAGCCTCCTTCAGGTATCAAATAGGTGCTACAGGCCCTGGAAAGTGAATGCTGAGCGGAACTACTACTGCCTCTGTGCCGGGAGATCATTCTGGTATCTCTGCATATTTTATGACAGCTTTTCATGCGATGCAAATCTCTCTGGAAGCCAGAGAGAGTGTCTCCCTCCGGGGCAGAGGGAAGATTTGCTTTCTGACCAGGATAATGAGGAGAGCGTCTTGCTGCCGGCCGAGTTTGGGCAGGTGGGCCAGAGCCTTGGTATGTTTGTGGGTGTCCTAAGCTTAGCATTTCTCAACTGTGACAGAGGCCTTTTGGTGCTCCCCAATTCCACCTGGGACTGCTCTGCCTCACCCCTGCCGCCCTGCCCTGGGACTTGGCGGGGAGGATAGGGAACCATCGCACATGCGAAGCTCACACTGCCTGTCATGCTGTAAGGCTCTGTCTGAATCCATTTGGGGTCACTGTTTCTTGGCCAGTGGAATTTAAGGAAGTGTGGCAGGCACATCTCAGGAACTGCTCACCTATTTCACACTTGGCCTCCTGAATTAATGCTAAAATAGCTAATAAAGAATCAGGGAAACCTATTACTATACAATGCAACACAACACTATCGAGAGAAGGTAACTTATAAGGGGGTGGTGGGCTGTGGGGAGGGGGAGGTGCACGCTGCGGATTTTTATATTAAAACCTGGAAGATGAGCAGAGGCCAGTGCACAGTGGGGGACAGGCAGTGTGTGCTGGGAGGGAGGCAGGCGGAGTGAGAGGGATGGAGGGAGCCAGGCGAGTGTGGAGGGAGGTCTGGGTGGAGGGATGCAGCTGCAGAAAAGTCTAGTCTTGGTCCTGAGGGCAAGGGGAGGCCCTTGCAGGGCTGCATGCTGGATAGCTTGCTGTGGGGTGGCTGGTGGAGGGGCCTCATATTCTGCGCTAACCCTTGTCCCTTGTGCACCTTGCCTTCGTGTCCTGCATCAGGAGAGCTGTGCATGGCTCCTTTCCAGCCGGGAGTCTGTGGATTCCTCTCCATATGTAGGGAACCGACATGACAACCTGGTTCTCATCCTGGAGCCTGACACACCCTGCAATCTGGGCTGTGGTCATTGGTCACACTGCTTTCAGGCTCGCTGACTGTCCTCCAGTCCCAGATGCTCCCAAGGCAGCTCCAGCCTGCAGCCCTTCCATAGACTGTCTCATAAAATCAGCAGCAGCATTGCAGGTGTCATGAGTTTGCAAACACAGTCCCTGACTTTCTCTTCTTACACCACGTATCTTGGTTTGTGGGCTGCTATAATAAAACCTCACAGACTGGGTGACTCAGCAACCACAGAAATGTACTGCTTACAGGTCTGCAGGCCGAAGTCCAAGGTCAAGTCAGTTTTGGTGTCGGACGAGGGTCCTCCTCCTGGTTCGTAGAAGGTGTGTCCTTACTTGGTGGAAGGAAAGAGGGAGCTCTCTGGGGCCTCTTTCATAAGGGCGTGAATCGCATCCCTGAGGGCTTCACAGTCCCCACTCCCTAAAACCACCACATTGGGAGTTACATTTTAATATATGAATTTTGTGGGGGGTGGGACACAAACATTCCATCCATAGCATTGGGTCAAGGCTTGGGTTCAAGCAACCCTGGCGATTCCCAACTAAAAGACTCCAACTACGTACAAATGAATGAATGAACATACACACCTATTGGAAACAGACTTTTTTTAATTAAAAAAATTTTTTGAGTCAGCTTCTTGCTGTCACCCAGGCTGGAGTGCAGTGGTGTGATCTTGGCTCACTGGAGCCTCAACCTCCCTGACTTGAGCAATCCATCTGCCTCAGCTTCCTGCGTAGGTGAGATTGCAGGCACATGCCCACCACACCTAACTTTTTAAAATTTTTTGTAGAGACAGGGTTTCACCATGTGGCCCAGGCTGACCTCGAACTCCTGAGCTTAAGTGATCCACCTGCCTTGGCTTCGTACAGTGCTGAGATGACAGGCGTGAGGCACTGTACCCAGCCAGAAAAAGACACGAGAGTCATCTTCTGACCAATGCCTTTTGCACTCTGGAAGTTTGGATCATTTCCTCATCTTAAAATGAAGGTTCACCAACGTGCCTCTGTTCTAGGGTGTTCCAAGAATTCAATATGCTGTGCACAGAGTCTGACCTGGAATGACTGCTATTTAAGAGTTGGGCGCTGCCACTGTTATTTTTATTACTATTATCCTTAAGCTCCGATCTCCAAACTCCATATTTGGAATGCATATCACCTGCATCGTGTTTTCCTAATTTGAGGTACCTATTGTTCTGTTATTTGCTTTGTGTTTTCTCTGTAAATCAACTCACTTTTTTTCCCTCAAACTTACATACATTTATTTAACAGAGAACTGTATATCAATGCATCACTTTGAAAATGAGATTCCCTTGCCAATATACAATCAATAAAATGAGTGCCTCATTAGCTCTTCCTGCTGGAGAAAGCCCTGAGCTTGAAGGCTGATCCCCAACAGGACTCGTCGGGAGAATTTGAGAGCGCAATAGATACAGTGACGTTCTCACTTTGTGATTTGAGTGGCTTAATGCCATTGTGTATATGATCCACATAAAGTCCTCTGCTACAGTCTGAATGTTTGTGCCTTCACTGTCCCCCTGATAAGTCCAGATGCTGAAATCTAAGCCCCCAAGGTGATGGTGTTAGGAGGTGGGGTTTTAGCAAGGTGATTAGGTCATGAGGGTGGGGCGTTCCATGATTTGGCTTAGTGACATTACAAATGAAGTCCCAGAGAGCTCCCTTGACCATCTGGCCACGTGAGATTAGAGCGAGAAGACGGCTGTCTAGGAGGAAGGGAGCCCTCACCGGATACAGAATGTACTGGCACTTTGATCTTGAACTTCCCAGGCTGCAGAACTGTGAGCTCCATTCCTGCTGTTCGTAAGCCACCCAGCCCATGGTACTTCGTTATAACAGCCTGGATGAACGAAGACACCGTCTTATGTAATACTTTGGGCAATAAGGCTTATTTGGCCGGTGCTATCCACTGCTGCCAACACCCACTACAAACAGCACCATAAGAACGCATTTCCCGGATAGAGCTGTACATGATGCATCCCCACACTGGGCAATTCCCTTTCCATTCTCCTTCCACCTTTATGGTCCCATGTATCTGCGAATATGGCTCTAAGTGAAAAAGGAAGAGCAGTCACTGAAAAGCGGGGTTTCCAGGTCCTTGGCTCTGCTTTTTCCCATGTCCTGTGACCTCTGCATCCCCAGAGGAGAGCAGGTGCTACCCAGGAAGGCTCTCGGGGAGGCAGGAATTGTCCCAGGCAGCAGGGAGGGCTTTGAGTCTGAGCACGGGGCTCCCCACAGCATGAGCCAGCCGTGGCTGCAGGGATGAGGCAAGGATGAGAGTAGTTTAAATCAGCTTTATGTAAGACAAACATCTTCCTTCCCGTGCTGGCTTAGCTTCCTGTTTAATATTTGCCACAATTTTCTTTCCACAAAAGGCACAGTTGTTTTGTGTGTGTGTGTGTATGAGAGAGAGAGAACAAAACAAGGAAGATGCAGAAGAAAAGTCTCACACATCATTAAGGAATATTTAAATAAAGACAGCAGCTTGGCAATTTTATTTGCTTATGTAATAGTGGAAAAATACAAGCCCAAATTCCATTTCCCCCTGTAGCTAATAATCCTTCTAACTATAACAGAACAGAATTGTAGTCTTGCAAAGTAGGTCACAGATTGCTAAACAGATCTTTGTAATATATATTATATATTTATACAAACATATTAATAGATGTCTATACTATAAGTCACATAGAAGCATATATTATATATTTATAATAATATATAATGCTGAAGTAGATTCGGCTATGGTCATTGTTTAACTTTTTTGACATTTAAAATAGACATTTTAATTGGGACCCATGCATGCAGTGGCAAACATTCAAACATAACAAAAAATATGCGAAAATTTAGGTTTTCTCCCATCCCTGACCCTTAATTCCTCAAATCCCCTCCCATTGTAGAGCTTCCCAGAGATCCGCTATGCATTGATACATATATTCCTGTTTTATTTGTTCTTTTGCATTGTGGTAAGATGCACACAATGTAAAATTTGTGATCTTCACTGTTTTTAGGTGTACGGTCCTCGGCACAAAGCACATTCACATTGTTCTGCAGCCATCACCACCATCCTTCTCTAGAACTCCTTTCATCTTGTAAAACTAAACCTCTGTCCCCATTACACATGAACTCCCCACTTCCCCTCATCCCAGCCCCTGGCACCTGCTCTTGTATTTTCCATCTGTATGAATCTGACCACTCGAAGTACCTCCTCTAAGTGGAATTCTACAGTATTCATCCTTTAGCGACAGGCTGATTTCATGAAGTATAATGTCCTCAAGATTCTTCCATGTTGCAGCCTCCCTTTCATTTTCTTTTTAACCTCAAATAGTAATACGCCACACACGCTGCTTGCTACCTTATTTGACTTTGCAATATTTCTTAGAGAATGTTCCAGATCACTGGCTACGTATGTGACTCATTTTAAATGGCTACACAATATTTCAGTTAAGGGAAGTGCCAGAACATATCTGGCCATTCCCCAGTGCCATCATAGATGCCTCAGTGCCCAGTGCCTGTGTGCTCCCCTCCTGCAGGACACACTCCTGCAAGAAGGTCGGGTCATAGCCTTTGGGCGTTTAACATCTCTATCACCAAACCACTGTCCAAAGAGATGGCATTAGATTACAGGCTCAATAACAATATCCCCAAATATACATTTTTCACGTGTGTGGTGATCTGGCATCAAGAACATAGTGTTCAAAAAAGTAGCCACGGCCTGTACGTGTAGAGACGTTTCACGGCTGCAAGAGTGAAGATGGTCCGTCAGTTGCCGATGCATTCACTTTAGCCCCCGGTGGAGCCTGCCTCCTGGACTCAAGCCTTTGCTAACTCTTCCCCTGGAATCTAGGCTGGCCCTGGGAAGGGGTTTTCCACAGACAACTGGCAGACACGATGCTGCAGCAGACCGGGACCTAAGTCCTGAGGGGTCGTGGCAGCTTTTCTGCTCTGTGCTCTGGGGAATGCCAGCCTCTAACTGCCCCGAGGCCACCATGGTGGGAGGAGTGGAAACTGGCTGTGGGGACAGCCACGTGGAGAACGATGGCCTCCCGACCCTCGTCCAGTGGAGCACCCGGCTGACCACAGCCGACATCCATTTGCCAGCTGCACAGATGAGGCCATGTGGACCTTCCGGACCCAGTTGAGGTGGCCTCAGTGAGTGCCACGTGGATCATTGTGAGCACCTACTGGGTCTCGCCAAAATGAAACACATGTGAAGAGCGGCAGAAAGATGGCTGTGTAAAACTGCACATTGGGGGTGCCTGTTACACAGCAATTACTAACCCTACAGACCATTTGTGACACAGTGGGATATACACAAAAGGTAGAAAACCAACCCCAGACCTTAACAGTGTCAGTATTTAGGTAGTGAGAGACCCAAAAACGAGTACTTACACTAGAATATGCTAAGGCTAAAAGGACAGAGCGTGCAAAGTGCTATGGTTCAAGAAGGATGAGAATGGCTAACTAACTTTACCAGCTGGCAGGATTGAAGGGGGGCTTCCTGGAGGAGGTGACATGTGCTCTGGGTCCTCCGATGATATTGCAACTGTCATGCATAGAACTCCAGAAAGTTTCTCATTAATTCCAGTGGTCTCCTGCTTCCAAGGAACTATTTCCTATAGAGGCCAATAAAGGTCAGGGGACTTTCTCTGAAATGTTCTTCAGCTGGGGCAGAGATGGTGACTGAGAACTAAAACCATGTGAGACATATTTCCAATGCCAGCATCCAGATTCCCTCCACAGTGGATCATCTACCTCTTTCAGTTTGGATTAAGAAATATGTCTTGGCAGGAGCTGTCTTCATCCCTCTGCAAAATACCTGAAATGCACAGCCAGCACCCTGGCTAGAGCTTGCTTTTTGCCTCTCGAAGGGCAGAAATGCTCAGTTAGGTCTTCTCCTACTCATTTTCTCCCAGAGCTTCAAGAGTCCCACGGAGCCATTCAGCAGAGACCCCCCGGGGAGATCCCTCACTGAGCTTTTCTCTGCAGGAGTGGAACCATGGATGGAGATGTTTGAATGCTGCTCTTTCTGCCTAGGAGTCCAGCTTCATGCATGGCTTCTTCAGCCCTCACTGGTGTAACCTGTAGTTGGGGTTGGGTGCAGGGGGCTGCTGTGTGGCTGCTGGACCTCCATCTAGGGGTGCTCCGGAATACTCAGCACATGGTGAGAGAGGGAACCAAGGAGCAGCATTTCCCCTCCTGTCCTCTAGGGTCCAGCCATTCCCAGCTGTTGACGGAGTTATCAATGGCCTGGAGTCTTCCCTGTTCCCAGCATCAGGTAGGATCAGGGAGGTCTGGTCAATACCAGTCTGATTTAAGGTGAGCCTTTCTAGAGGAGATTGCTTCAGGTAGAGAACCCTTTTCCACCTGCAGAGCAACTGGTCTTCAGTACTTAGCTCAAAATTCTTTTTTGTAAAGCCTTTTTTTTTTTTTTTTAACCAATATTCTGCATTAGGGAGACTTAGAATCTCGTCACTGAAATAATTTCCCCCAGTGCATTGCATGCTTTTGCGCTTTCAAAAAACTCTTATTTATGTATATGTTGTATAGTGTACAATGTTGGCATAGAAGTGCATCTATTTAACCTGATACAATTATACCTAATAATGAATTGCATGCTCAAAAACTACTTATAATTAGTAGTATAAGATCAAAGATGTTTGGAAACTAATGGTATATATTGATTCAATTAGCCATGTCCCTATTGATAAACTTGTGGGTTGTTTTCAGTCTTTTTCTCTTATAAATAATGCTGCAGTGAGTAAAACCTTGATGCCTTTTTATGAGTTCTCTTCTCAGTCACTACAAATGGAACTGCTATTTCATAAAGGGTAAACGTTTATGAATTGAACGGAAAATTCCAAATTGCTTTCCAAAGTGTTTGTACAGGCCTGATTCCAAATTGCTTTCCAAAGTGTCTGTACAGGGCTGGGTACCATGGCTTATGCTTATAATCTCAGCACTTTGGGAGGCCAAGGTGGGAGGATCACTTGAGCCCAGGAGTTTGAGGCTGCAGTGAGCTATGATTTTGCCACTGCACTCCAGCCCGGGTATATTAGTCCATTTTCATGCTGCTGATAAAGACATACCTGAGACTGGGAAGAAAAAGAGGTTTAATTGGACTTATAGTTCCACATGGCTGGGGATGCCTCAGAATCATGGTTGGAGGCAAAAGGCACTTTTTACATGGCAGTGGCAAGAGAAAATGAGGAAGATGCAAAAGCAAAAACCCCTAATAAACCCATCAGATCTCATGAGACTTATTCACTACCACGAGAACAGTATGGGGGAAACCGCCCCCATGATTCAAATTATCTCCCACCAAGTCCCTCCCACAACATGCGGGAATTATGGGAGTACAATTCAAGATGAGATCTGGGTGGGGACACAGAGCCAAACCGTATCATTAGGTGACAGAGTGAGACCCTGTCTCAAAAAAAAAAAAAAGAAGAAAGAAAGCAAGCATCTATATCAATGTATACTCCCACACAGAGTGTGCAAGAGTCTGTTTCTCCTGCATCCCCATCCACCTGTGAGATTATGAAATGCTTGAATTGACACTGATCTGAAATGAAATCTTACTGTTTTCATGTGCATTTACTTAATTTCCAGTGATATGAATATCTTTTCCCAGGTTTAATGGCAACTTTTATTTCCTTTCCAGTGGATTGCCTGTTCACATTGCTTGCCTATTTTCCATTGGGCTATATTTATCTTTTTCTTATTCTCAACACTATTCCTTGTCTGTTACATGGGTTGCAAATATTTTCAACTTCCTCTTCTCAGGTGGTCTTGGGAAGGCCATGCAGTCACTGAGGCCTGGGATCCTGTCGTTGGAATCTCTGACCCTCTGACATCCGACTCCCTGTCTGCCACAGAGTTGGGTGTCGCATTTGCTGAGGAAATGTAGGAAGGATTCGTGGAGCTGAAGTCACTCGTTTGGGTCTTCTAAGCTGGAGTCTGGCAGCCTGTACCCTCTCAGTACACAACTCAATTTTCTCAACCTTTTCTCAATGGCATAAAACCATAAGCTATACATCACCCCCAATTCATCTCTTCAGGGAATCTGAATAAAACATCTGCTTTCTCCATTTCCTCATAACTTTGTTCCTTTATGACTTGGCACTGCTTGGATCGCCCTGAACCAGAGCCCCCTTGAGCTAACGCAGTAAAAAGAGAAGATGAGAAGTCAGGCAAATCGACATCAGCTGCCTGGCTCTGAAACACACTCCAGCTGGGTCTCAAATGTGTCTAATATCCTGGTTGGTCATTATCATGGCGAACTTTGCATTTTAAAGACTGGAAAGAGGTTCAGATTCAAGAAGCCCAGGATTTGTGGTAACTGTTGTGATGAGAATCCATCGTCCTCAAAGGAAAGTCAAAGTGAGCTGTGAAATACTGTGAAACCCACAGATGCAATGTGCCCTTTGCAGATGCAATAAAGGGTGTTTCCTCACCCCTCCAGTGGAAGCAGGAGTCTGCAAGGGGCCTCACCACGGACATATGCTGCACATTTGTTCAAGGACCGGCTGGGTTTTGGAACTCACTGTGATTTGCAAATTAAACATTTCTTTTGTTAGTGTTTAAAAGGAAAAATTTTTTTCAAAAAAAGATTCCCGGAATGGAGACTCCAACAGCGTTGTGACAGGGTCTGAGCACTCCATCTGAGCCCACACACGTCCGCATTAATCACTGGCAGTGACTTTATATCCGCTCCCTGATCTGGTGCAAACTTCCCTCTGACTCTCTGGAGTCCTTGTGATCTTCCTGCAGCTCCAGCTCCCTTTTCTTTTTAATAAGACCCTCAGCTTCTGGAGGGTGGCGGGGTGGGTGTTGTAAACTAGTGGTTCTCAAGCAAGGGCAATTTCCCCCCGCCACAGGCCATTTTTCATTGTCACAATTGGGATAGAGGAGGGTGTGCAGACGGCATCTAGTGCGTAGGGCCCACGAATGCTGCTAAATATCCTAGCAGGTACCCAAAAGCCCCCACCACGAAGAATTACTGGCCTAAAGTGTCAACAGAGCCAAAGCTGAGAAGCCCTGGTGAAAATACAGATGCCTATGGGGTGGGGTAAGTCATATCACTGAGGGTAGCAAGCTGGGGCGAGTGGACAGCGTAAGTTTACTCTCAGGGAGCGGTGTGGACTGTCACTATAAGAAAAATCATACCCAGCTCCTTCTCCACCCTAATCAATGCCATGTGCAATGCACCTCTGTCCTTTGCAAGATAATTCAGAAATTCAGACTTTTACATAAAATGTGTTGATTTTAAAATCACTGCATGGAGTGAAAAAAATACATCTACTTTGGTCATCCAATTTCCCACCTTGGACTGTGGCCTTGGACTCCCTCCAACCAGGCTGCAGTGAGGCGAGATTTATTAGTATCTGCCAGGCTATTTTCATAGGTTATGTTTGTTTGCTTGTTTTTTATTCTATTTTTATTTTATTTTATTTTATTATTTTTTTGAGACGGAGTCTCGCTCTGTCGCCCAGGCTGGAGTGCAGTGGCGCGATCTTGGCTCACTGCAAGCTCCGCCTCCCAAGTTCACGCCATTCTCCTGCCTCAGCCTCCTGAGTAGCTGGGACTACAGGTGCCCGCCACCATGCCTGGCTAATTTTTTGTATTTTTAGTAGAGACGGAGTTTCACCGTGTTAGCCAGGATGGTCTCGATCTATCTGCCAGGTTATTTTCATGGGTTTCAGCACATATGGTGCATTGGGAGGCCCCAACAAAGAAAATATAAATTGTATTATCTTCCAAATATATTTGAGAAGAGAAGCTGGGGCCAGAGGTCTGTTGTGGGTAATGCAAGAGGAATGTTCATGTTCTCCTTGCCCCAGCATACACTCACAAAGTGGCAGATTTTCAACAATTTCAAAGTAGTATGTTGACATGACAATCGACACCTCCTTAACGGAAGACATTAGAGTAGAAACAATTTATTGATACAGGCCAGTATGTTGGATGTGTGAACAAAGCTGGGCTACAAGGCAGTGAGATATGTAGTGAGGGCAGAGCAAGGGCCTTCTTCATGTGTCTCCTTTCCCATCAACCGTGGCACTGAGGCCTGTGCATGGGCGAAGGAGGCTCCTTCAGGTGCTCGCCCTGAGGCTATAAAATGGTACCACCGGCCACTCCACGAACGGAGCTTCGTTTGCTTTGGCAGCGTTAGCTTGTGTGTGGAGCCAGCATTCCACTGAACAGGCTTCAGGAAGTTGGTTCAATTGTTGCAAGGCAGGGCTGGTATAGATAATCCCCTAAAAATAAAACTCCCCTAGTCACCTCTATTTGGAGTCATGTTTTTATGATCTCCCAAATTATAACTATGTTTATCTACTACTAAAAAAAAAACCTTTTGGCCGGGCACAGTGGCTCACGCCTCTAATCCCAGCACTTCGGTAGGAAGAAGTGGGCAGATCACTTGAAGTCAGGAGTTCAAGACCAGTCTGACTAACATGGCGAAACCCTGTCTCTACTAAAAATACAAAAATTAGCAGGGCGCGATGGCAGGTGCTTGTAATCCCAGCTACTTGGGAGGCTGAGGCAGGAAAATTGCTTGAGCCCAGGAGGTGGAGGTTGCGGTGAGCCGAGATCACGCCACCGCACTCCAGCCTGAGTGACAGAGAAAGACTCCGTCTCAAAGTAACAAAAACAAAAACAAAAACAAAACAAAACCTTTTCTATTCTCAGGTAAGTTTAATAGGGGGAAAGGATCTACTTGGAAAATCATTTGTATCTGATAATTGCATCTGATAAGGTGAGAAGTAGACTTTCAAGGTACAAACGAATTTAGATGGATACTCAAGTAAAAGGCTGTTATTGGTGGGCAGAACAGAAAGGACTGGGTACCCAGGGAGCTCAGATTGAGGTGAGGGAGGGCTGGTGAAGGAGGAATTGAGAATCCATGTTGACATACAGGCTGCGACCAATGTGGGAGGTGGGGCCGGGCAGCCTGCCTCGCTTCAAGGCATGACCTATATTCTAATTTCAAATGCATCCTTCTGTTTATACAAAAGAGGATTAAGATGAAAGCTCTCTTGGGGCATTTGAAAGCAAGAGGGGAGCCTTTTAGGCTCACTCAGCTCCACTGGCGTGGAGGGAAGCGGGCCCAAGGCCAAGGATTTAATTGCATTTATTTTTATGGTTGGCTTTTATTTAGGGCAAATGATAGTTTTTTTTTCATACTCAGTAATGACATAAAGTTTTCTCTTGAAATATATTTAAGAAAAAAAATGAGTTAACTTGAATATACAAGACAAACTAAATAATAATAGTATGTACTTATGACCTGCGGATATGGCAAACATGGTGAATGGTGTTTAGGAAACTCCTCCGTGGCTACCTGAAGGCACTGCAGAGTCCTCATTTGAGGGGAGCCGTGACGAAGGTGGTATTTCAAGTCTTCTAACAAGGCGGCGAGGGCAGGACTAAAAGGACAGGTACCTGCTTAACTGGAAGTGAGGAGGAGAGACTCATCCCAGGCCCTGGGGGGAGTTAAAGGCCACTGCTCTCTTTGCGACCCCAAGATGAGATCATAAAACTTTTAAAAGATCAATAGCCACTTCAGGAGGGCAAGGCTGGAGTGGAGAGCCGAGTTAATAAGAGCTGAGTGCACCAGTGGTGAGAGGCACAGTTCAATCCCTTGATGGGCCAATTAGTTTCCAAAAGGAACATTTTCAAGGCTTGGGGACAGAACACTCAGCCACTGTCACAGTCAGAGATTTCACAGAAGCACAGCTTTGGTTCCAAAGCAGCCTGGAAAAGTGAATGACACCGGGGTTTGGGGAAGGTTTGTCTCCCAGGTTCTCCTACTCCAAGGGGGTCATGGCCACAGCCTCTGCGAATAAAATGATGATGCATCCCCACTCTTAATTTACCAATTTTTCTCCCAACAGTGAAAAGAGACAGTAACAAATGGGACTAAGAGCACAGGTCCCTGTGGTGTATCCACACAATGGAATATTCTCCAGACATAAAAAGAAATGAACTACTGATACATGTTATCATATGAAGAAACCGTGAAAACATGATGCTAAGTGAAGGAAGTCCATCACAAAAGACCACATATTTTGTGATTCCATGTACACAAAATGTCCAGAATAGGCAAATCCATAGAGACAGAATGCAGATTAGTGGCTGATGGGGGCTGTGGGAGGGAAGGTCAGATGCCTGTTAGTAGATATGGGGTTGACTTTTGAGGTGATGAAAATGTTGAAGAATTAAACAGGGGCCGGGCGCGGTGGCTCAAGCCTGTAATCCCAGCACTTTGGGAGGCCAAGATGGGTGGATCACGAGGTCAGGAGATCGAGACCATCCTGGCTAACACGGTGAAACCCCGTCTCTACTAAAACATACAAAAAACTAGCCGGGCGAGGTGGCAGGCGCCTGTAGTCCCAGCTACTTGGGAGGCTGAGGCAGGAGAATGGCGTAAACCCGGGAGGCGGAACTTGCAGTGAGCTGAGATCCGGCCACTGCACTCCAGCCTGGGCAACACAGCGAGACTCCGTCTCAAAAAAAAAAAAAAAAAAAAGATTTAAACGGTGGTGATGGTTGCAGAAGTCTGTAAATACACTAAAAACCATTGAACTATACACTTTAAATGGGTGAATTTTAAATATGTGAATTATATCTCAATAAAATATACCACGAGCAACAAAAACGAAGAGAGTGATTAATTTTAAGCACATCTGAAGTTTTCCGAAAAGCTTTCCGCCAGCAAAATGAAAAAGATTTTCCAACATCATCATCATCATCATCATCAACAACAATGTCAACAACAACAAAAGCAGGGACCTGGAAGTCAGAATCCTGCCTTCAAAACTCTGCCACCCCTTCGGTGTGTGATCGCGGACAAACAGCTTAACCTAAGTCTCAGTTTTCACATGTGTAACACAGAAATAACTGCAGAGGATGGATGTGACAATTAAGAGATGCATGCCAAGTGCTTAGCAAAGGCTGGCAAATAGAAAGTGTACAAGCATGTCGCTATTATCATTGATTGCGAGCCATGTGTCACTCTATCCTAGTTACTGATCCAAGGGAAATCTCACGCCAAGGAAGATGAACTCAAAAGATACAAACCATTGAACAAAGAGAAGCTGCCCACTCACAGGCTGCTTTAATTAACTGAGTACAAATATAACTCAACTTCAAGCTGCAGAGGTGATCAGCCTCCCCTTTGCAATGGTTTGCTCTTTTCTGTCTCAATTTTAAGGGCTTCGGAAGAGAAGGCTTTGACTCTACCCTCACAGATACTGGGAGGCCACTGACTTCTCTCCTTTCCTTCCTCCTTTCCCTTCTCCCTTCTCTTCTCCTTTTCTATTCTATTCTACTCTATTCTGTTCTTTTATTTTTTTCAGAGTCTTGCTCTGTCGCCCAGGCTGGAGTGCAGTGGTGTGATCTCAGCTCACTGCAACCTCCCCCTTCTGGTTCAGGTTATTTTCCTGCCTCACCCTCCCAAGTAGCTGGGATTACAGGCATGCACCACCACGCCCAGCTAATTTTTGTATTATTAGTAGAGAGGAGGTTTCACCATGTTGGCCAGGCTGGTCTCGAACTCCTGACCTCAGGTGATCCACCCGCCTCAGCCTCCCAAAGTGCCACTAACCTTTCAGTTTAGGTCCTGACCATGAATTGTCCCACAGGGACATTTATGATGCCCAGCAAAGGTGTAAGATATCAGCTTCAGATAATTTAGTGGCAACATATTGCAGGAAATACTGTGACAGGCTTTGAAGTGGACCAAAAGACTACTGAGTGTCATGAATGGCAAATTACGCCGTGTTTGGAACACATCTTTCCTGTTATTTTTGATTCTATGATGTTTGTACAGTGCGTTGTCCTTGACTTTGTTTCACAATTCCATAACTTTTAAATAAATGATAGCAATGGAAACAATTCTTGTCAATAGGCATACAAATAAATTATGTTCAGTGGAGGAGCAATTGTTGCCCTCCACACCCATGTATAAAAGTCAGCTTTTCACCCACTTACAAACTTATCTCAAGGTCTCTATATTTCTCTGCCTTTTATTGATAAATTTTCCTTTGAAATGCTACATTTTATAGACTCTTTAATTAATCATTAAGTAAAATATTTGACACTTTTTTTTTTTTTTTGAGACAGAGTCTTGCCCTGTCACCAGGCTAGAGTGCAATAGCACGATCTTGGCTCACTGCAACCTCTGCCTCCTGGGTTCAAGCGATTCTCCTGCCTCAGCCTCCCATGTCCAGCTAATTTTTGTATTTTTAGTGGAGACAGGGTTTCACCATGGTGGCCAGGATGGACTCAATCTCTTGACCTCGTGATTGGCCCGCCTTGACCTCCCAAAGTGTTGGAATTACAGGCATGAGCCACCACGCCCAGCCTCTTTTTATATTTGTAAGAGAATCATGACTTTACTGTGTGTTTTAAAAAAATTATCCCGTAACCATGTAAATGCTGGTCAAAGTTATTATTCCATGATCCTACTGCCAAGAAAGGTAGAGAAAGCACAGGACTGTCCACGTTACAAAGAAAGACACAGCAAGGAATTGTAGTGCACAAAGCGGGAGGCACAGATGACAGAGGCACTTGCATGGTGTTTATTTTATTACCTGTTACCTCTGCTATAGCCTATTTTGCACCTACTGACCCCCTTAGAAAAGGGGCTGCAAATACAAATGTCTTCAGAGACCTGTTAGATAATGGAAATGCATGAAGATGCTGGACCTAAAGTAATGAGGAGTGGCAGGGACAACTGGAGAATGCATTCTCTGCCCGTGCTGGCCAAATTCAGTGATGGAACTTGAAGCACTAGGCCCTTTCTTGATGAGGGTCAAGGAATCGGTGTCTGGTGCCCCAAATAGCATGGTTTTGCCACTCGGAACCACCCAAGCCCCTCAGTGTAGACCTTATGGAACACACCGGTCTACACTGAAACACTGCCGACTTCCCGGAACTGAAGTCTCCCGCCTGCCCTCCAGAAGGGGGCCACTAGGAAGGACAATTGAATGTGGCCAAAGAAGCAGAGTGACAGCCCGCCTAGGGGTGAGGGCTTCTGATCAGTCAAATTCAGGTGGGGTAGCAGTGCCCCCACGAGGGAGCAAGAAGTCATGTGCAAAAGCGGCTTCGCCTGCTCCAGCCTCTGTTTCCTCATCTGTAAACAGGAGATAATTAACAGTTTCTCCACGGTAGGGATGCTGTGAAGATTAAATGACAGCAGAGAAGTGCTTCAGCCAGTACCCAGCATGTAGCTGGTGCTTGAGGGACATTAGCTATCATCATAGAAATGGTGCTCCAAATATTAGCATTGGAATGAGCCATAACTAATAAGTATTGATTAGCACCATGCATAGGCAAGATGCTCTGAGTGATATGAAGGCGAGTGAGGAAGAATGCACAATGGAACAGGGAAATAGAAGTGTCCAGCTCAGATCTGCCAGGAGCAAGGAAGTGGAGTTCTGGCCCAGAGCCCAGGTGTAGAAAGCATGTGGATTCCAATGGGGCAGGCTCCTCTGGGACTGTGTGGAAAGTGCCCTTGGTAGTGGACATCTGTTCAGTCTGCCCATCAAGTATGTATTCTGTTTTTCCAATAACAGCATCCAGCTTTCCTTGAGGAAACCTCTCCGCTCCACTTTGGTACTAAGGGCTTTGCAAATGGAGTCCTATCTTTACCACTCTTAAACCCTATGTTTCTAGCGGGACCAAGTCACCGGCTTCAAGAAGTGGTGACCCAGGTCTGACCAATCAGAGGCCAGCAGAGGCCACAGTGGCCATGTGACAGGTCTGGCCAATCAGAGACCAGCAGAGGCCACAGTGGGCATGTGACACAGACCTGGGCATGTGAGACAGGTCTGGTCAGTCTCAGATCAGCAGAGGCCACAGTGGGCATGTGACACAGGTCTGGCCAATCAGAGATGAGCAGAGGCCACAACTTGTCATGTGACCCAGGTCTGGGCATGTGACACAGGTGTGACTAATCCAAGATCAGCAGAGGCTACAACTAGGCATGTGACCGAGGCCCGGCCAATCAGAGGCTAGCAGAGGCCACAGTGGGCATGTGACACAGGCCTGGCCAATCAGAGGCCAGAAGAGGCCACAGTGAGCATGTGACCAAGGCCCAGCCAATCAGAGGCCAGCAGAGGCCACAGTGGGCATGTGACCCAGGTCTGGCTAATCAGAGATCAGCAGAGGCCACAAGTAGTCCTGTGACCCAGGCCTGGGCATGTGACACAGGACTGGACAATCTGAGATCAGCAGAGGCCACAGTAGGCATGTGACCCAGGCCTGACCAATCAGAGACCAGCAGAGACCACAGTGGGCATGTGACCCAGGCCTGGCCAACCAGAGGTCAGCAGTGGCACAATGGTCATGTGACCCAGGCCTGGCTAATCAGAGATCAGTGGAGGCCACAATGGGCATGTGACACAGGCCTAGCTAACCAGAGATTAGCAGAGGCCACAGTGGGCATGTGACACAGGCCTGGCCAATCAGAGACTAGCAGAGGCCACAGTAGGAATGTGACCCAGGTCTGGCCAATCAGAGGTCAGCAGAGGCACATGACTGGTTCAGGGATAAGCAGGCAACTCAATCACAGCAAGTAATTCTCTACCCTGGAATGTTCTATTTTCTGTCTCTATGAATTTGACTCATCTAAGCACCTCGTGTAAGAGGAATCACACAGTGTTTGTCCTTTAAAGGAGAGTGTTTTGATGAGGACTTTCATGGTTATAGAAGACAGAAAATCTAACTGAAATTTGTTGCAGAGTCCACAAGAGAATCCAGTTAGGCAGGTTGGATGCAGGAACTCAGATCTATTCCATTGAGAGGTACCTTCTTGTCTTGCAGTAGGTATATTTTCTGTGCTGACTCCATTTAGAGGCAGATTTTCCTTTCCTCCATACCAGGTCTTCATCCTCTTAGATGTAAATCAAGTGAAAAAACCACGACTACTCCTCCACTCTTCCCACAAAACATTCCAGGGTAGAGCATTCTTCTTACATGGGGTGCTTAGATGAGTCAAATTCATAGAGACAGAAAACAGAACAATTACCAGGGGCTGGGGGAAGGGGGAGAGGGGAATTAGTGTTTAACAGGGACAGAGCTTCAGTTGAAGATAAATCGTTTTGGAGGTGGATGGTGGTGATGGTTGCTCAATAATTTCATTGTATTTGATGCCACTGAACTGTACAATTAAATGTGGTTAAAATGGTAAATTTTGTTATGTATATTTTACCACAATAAAAATATTCGTTAGAAAACATTCTCCTTTGTAGAAGACTGTGTCAGTTACAGTATTTTCCCTGAATACTCTAGAAGCCTCAACTTAGGCTGGATTAAATGTTAGTGAAATGTACCTTTTCACCACATAAAAAAGGGTAGAACGCAGGCAATAAGGGTTGGTGAATTCAGTGACTCCACAATGTCATCAGGGACGCAGACAGTTTCCAAGTTTCTGTTCTCCCATCCTCAGAGCACTGGCTTTTGTTTTTGGCCTTGTCTGGTATAGTTTCAAGGTTGCTAGAGCAACTCCAAGCTGTTAAACCTCCTCAGAACTACATTTGAAAGCTCAAAGAAAGCATGTCACTCCTGTCTCCTGGGCCAGCCACTGTTGGTCGCTTCCCTGACATCCATCCTTTTCTTCTTTCTCAGTAACAAAGTTCTAATCTTTTCAGGGTGGTGGTGTGCCAAAGTGAAAATATTCACTTCCCCAGACTTCCTTCTTGCTAGGAGTGGCTATTATGGGTCCCATACAGCCATGAGATAGAAGCAAATGTCTACTGGCAGGACTTCCAAGGAAGCTATTGTTTTCCTTACCCAAAGAGACAAACAGAGCCAGCCTTCACCTATTTATTGCCTTAACCATACATCTTCCTCCATTTGCTCTACCTGGAACACGATACGATGCCTGTTGGTATAGCTGTCATCCTGTGAGCATGAGAAAAGCCACCACATGCCAAAGATGGCAGAGCAGAAAGAGAAAAGGAGCCTGGGTCCGCTGGTGGCTTTGTGGAGACACTGAGCCAGCCCTAGCCTAACCCTAGCCTCTGAACTTCATGCTGGGTCAAAGGAAAAAGAAAAGCCCTGTTTTGTTAGGCCTTTGCAATCTGTTTTCTGTTCATGTCATCAGTAAAAACACCCATTAGGGGAGGGAATGCGTAAAAATGAAGGGAAAACCAAGCACATTCTGGAATGAAGTCTAACCCGAGACCCATTCATCAGAGCAGGTTTTCTCTGACGTGCACGTCAAAGCAAGATTTGTAAAGGCCCGTGAATGCATTCACGTGTTGTGAATTATTTGGAAAAGAAACTGACAAGAGAAAGCACATCCCCAGTGGCTGTGCTCCAGCTAAGTGTCAGAATGTGTCTTGCATCTTTCCTCAATGTGACCATTGTGTGTGTGTGTGTGTGTGTGTGTGTGCGCGCGCGCGTGTGTGTGTGGTGGGGAGGTGTGGATATTTTTCAGTCCTTGAATTTTCTTTCTTTTGCCTTTCCATTCCTCTCTGCTGCTAAGGACTCTAAGACCCAGTTGTATTCACGGTGGGTTATATGCTGTTTCATATTTTTCCTAATATGGCCAGTGTTTATTCTCCGTCTCTCCTTTCACTTCTCACGTTAACAGCATGACAATAAAAGAGCATCGAAAGTGATCAGAGAAAATACGGTGAAGAAAGAAAGAATCCAGGGCTTGGAGACCAGAAGAGACTTCAATGTATCTGAGATTGGTTTCTTATTTAATTTAATTTCTTCTTTTTCAGTATTTTATGATTTTGGCAAAAGATGGAAGGTGATCAGGGCTCTATCTGAGGCAGCTGTGTAAGCAATCCTCATTTAACTGGAGACAATGAAAAATTAATCCAAGCCTAGTGTGGCTAAGTTTTCACAGAACCAATGAAACCCCTTGAATATTACCGTCTTCAACAGATGTTTGCTGACTGTCTTGATTTACCAAATTACCTGTCAGGTTTTACTACTCTCTCCACAAGCCGCTCGAGTGTGAGCTCTGTCTTCGTGTCACCTGGTTAATAAAAAGCTGATGGTATAAATGGAAAATGTAAATTGTGCTTTCTTTTCTTTTTCTTTCTTCCCCATCCCCTCCCTTCCTCTACTCTTCACTCCGTGGTTAGAAAATCTGTCATATATATATAGATATATATATACACCCACACACATACACACACACACACACACATATATATTTGCTGTGGTAGGTGAAAGCACTTTTCTTTTTTCACCATTTAAGAGCTCATTAGTGCTTTTAACATCTGTCTTTGTAAGAAAGGCAGGGTAAAAAATACACTTGGGCCTGAATTTTGCCGCAGGAAGGAGACCGAGGAAGACCTGTCAGACCCAGATATGTTTGAAAAAATCATAACTGGCCCCTGCTCCCCTCTCTGACCTTCACCATCACCTTGTCCCCTCAGGCGTCCTGCTCCAGCCCTGCTGGACACTGTGGAGACTCCCAATTCAGTCCCAAACTCAGCTCACTGTGCCCTCCGCCTGTGCTCACGCCCTTCCTATTCCAGTGTCAAACGTCACCTCCTCAGGGAACTGGGCTGACCGCTCCAACTCAGCACGCCCCCCGCTCGTCTGCTTCAGTATCCCTCAGGGAATGTGGCCTCAACCAGCAGGTCACATGTCTACCTGTGCTCTCTCCTCTCTAGACTGAAAGCCATAAGAGAGCAGGGTCTCAGTCTCTTCCATCACTCAGTCCTAGAAGAGTGCCCAGCGCGGAGAAGGATCTCAGTAAGTATTTTTAAATGAATGAAGTAAAGATTGCATAAAGAACCCACGGTAACAATCCTTTTCTGGCTTCACATTGACTGTGGTTTTCACCAGGCAGATTGTTTCTGAGAGATGGGCACTCTGGACCTTGTCAGCAGAAAGCTGAGAGACACGAGGCTCAGGGTTTCACGACATCTGTTTTGTGCGTCCACCTCACGCCTGGCTTTACCTTCACTTTCCCACCTTCATTCTCTCCTTGTCAGTATCAGGAGAGGTTAAGAACATGGATTCTGAGCCAGCTGAAATCCCCACTCTGCCACTTGCCAGCTGTGTCACCTTGTAGTATTTCTTAAACGCTCTGTGTTTCAGTGTCAGCATCTGTAAACCAGAGCTGCTAACCACACCCACCTCATAAGGATGTGGAGATTAAATAAGTCTGCATAAAGTGCTTAGAATAATGCCTGGTCCATGACAAGTACAGGGTAAGTATTTGCTATGATTATTTATTTGTAATTTGTTTTGGCTTCCTATATTGGAGGCAGTATTGTAAACTGTCTAAAATCCTTTGTAGAACAAGGTGTGAGCATAAATAACAAAGCTGTTGGAGTGAAGCCAGGAGAACGCATCCTTGCTACCATGCACGTTTATGATTTTTTTTTTCCAGTTTCATATCCTCTGGCTGCCCCTGAAGGTCTTCATCATTAAGGGGCACCACGAAAAGCCTTTGTTCTGTAAGTAAGAGAGAACTGCTCCCTTCTTTAATGGCAAGATGACATTGTTAAGAGGTGTTTTGGAAAAGAAACGAGGCAACCACATTGTTTAGTAAATGTACTGCTGGCATGATTTGTTCCCTAAATCACAAACCCATTCTGCACACCGAGGCACAGTGCAGGAGGCCAGTTGTAAATGTCTCTGCGTGAGGCCCACCCCCCAGGAAGGGCTGTGTCATGGACATTGGCTCCTGCATCATGTAACTCAGGCCGTCCTTTGTTCTCTATCTCCAGGCCGTGTGGCCGAGATGGGGCTCCCATGGTACAGCACATGGCACAGGCTTAGCAAATCGAATCGGCACAGCACATGCACAAGGTGTTGGATCTTGTTCAGGGACAGGCATTGTAGCCTAAAACCTTCACGGCAGACTGGACCTCAGAACTCTGGCATGGCCACAGAACAGTGCTTTCTGCCCCGCTGGACTGGAGCGTGGAAAGGTCAGCGGGGTGGAGGTGATCTGCCTATCATCCTG
This sequence comes from Chlorocebus sabaeus, assembly GCF_047675955.1. Taxonomy (NCBI): domain Eukaryota; kingdom Metazoa; phylum Chordata; class Mammalia; order Primates; family Cercopithecidae; genus Chlorocebus; species Chlorocebus sabaeus. Next base: position 125,796,167 of record NC_132914.1, on the reverse strand, counting down.
CCACTTGAAGCGTGAGAATGACTCCAGTGGGGGAAAGCAGAAAGACATCAAAACACCTGAAACTGGAGGAGGCCACTTTCTAGGGACATAATTGTTTTCCTCAGCTTTACTGAGATATAATGACAAAGACAAATTATATGAATTCAAGGCATACAACATGATGACTGGATACACATACCCACTGTGAAATGATTACCATAGTCACATCTACCACCTCCCATAGTTACCAGTGGTGTGTGTGTGTGTGTGTGTGTGTGTGTCTATGGCTATGTGGACACTTACGATCTCTCTTAGCAACTTTCAAAGTAAACAACACAGTATTATTGACTACAGTCATCGGGTGACATACATTGAACTACTAAATCCCCTTGTGTGGAATTCAAGCTTACTCCTAGTTGGCTAGGTTCTTTGTTTCAACTGAGTTTGGGTTGGCTCTTCTTTCTCTTGCATTGAAACAGCCTTTTTGGATAAAGATAGGTCTGTGTGAAACACTCCTCGAAGGAGACATTATGATGTTCTGATTTGGATGGGGTCTTAGAAGACTGGCTATCCTTAAGCGGTCCTGGAAAACTTGAAATTGGGTTGGGATGTTTCCCAAAGGGTCAATAAGCTGAATTTGCTCTTCAAAATGATGCATCCCTTTGGTGTTTTGTTCCCAAGTTTCTAGAAGTGAGGATGCTTGAAACATTTAAAAGCAACACAATAATCACAACGGTAACAACATTAAGCACAATTATAATGCTTCGTGTTTCTCAGGAGCCTTTACAAGCACATTAATTTAATTTTCAAAATAACTGTAGGTGGTAGATGCTATTAATGTCATCACTATTTTAAAGATGAGAAAACCTAGACATAGAGTTTAGTAACTTGTTAAATTTCAGTGATTAAGTGGAATGTTGGAACCGGAACCCTGGCAGTCTTTTCTGAGTCTAAGCTCTGAGGCACCATACAATACTAACTACGTGATGCGGCGGTGTGGCTGGAAATGTGGCTATTTATCCACCCATTACTCCTCCGATGGAAGATTCAATCAGAGAGATCAATCTCATGTAAGGATAGTGTCACTCTTCCATTCAGACTCAGAAGTAATTTCACAGGCGTTTTATGTCAGTTTGACATGCTCTGGACTGGGAAAAACAAAGCAAATACCAACAGCCAGGATCTTTCCCCCTAGGGTGTGGCTGCAGTCAATACAGGGCTAAACACAGTGTTTCACATGTTCAGATAATGGTTGAACCAACCCAATACATTTAAATAAAACGAGCAAAGAAATAACACTCTCAGGTCCAAAAGGTCAATCGGTTCTTTAGGAAAACCTCCCCCAAACAATATAGGTTGTCAGAAATACGCACACAAAATGTCAATCATTTTTTTTCTGTATTAGACCTATGTTCATCCTCATGCTATCTTCTTTAGTTGCATTCTTTAATCTGAAAGCCTAGAATGCAGGGAATCTGAAAGGTCAGAGACAGCTATTGTTAAAACTTTTTTATTTTTTTTGGCTGGGCGTGGTGCCTCATGCCTGTAATCCTAGCACTTTGGGAAGCTGAGGCAGGTGGATCACTTGAGGGCAGGAGTTCAGGACCAGCCTGGCCATCATGGCAAAACGCCATTTCTGCTAAAAATAGAAAAATTTTCTGGGCGTGGTGGCACACGCCTGTAATCCCAGCTACTCAGAATTCTGAGGCAGGAGAATTGCTTGAATCCAGGTGGCAGAGGTTGCAGTGAGCCAAGATTGTGCCATTGTACTCCAGCCTGGGTGACAGAGTAAGACTTTGTCTCAAATTCTTTTTTTTTTAAACCTATTTAGATTATATTATGTTACTGACCTTCATGCAGTTCTTAAGAGTCAAATTATGGAATTTTTGCTGAGTTTTGGAAAAAAGAATCCCCAAATAGATGGTGAATTTCTTGGAAAGAACACAGCATTGTGGAGATAGAATATCATTGGTTTCTTCTAATCTGCTAGGTGGTTTTGGATGAATTACTTTTAATGTACTTAAACACCAGTTTCTTCACCTGTGACATGAATGCCCACCACCCTGTCCAGCTCTCAAAGGTTTACTGTGATGATCAAATGAAATGATATCCCTAGAGATGCTTTTTGCAAATTATAAAGTTCCATAAAGACATGAAGAACTTTTTATATCTTATATTTACATTTCCCTGTTGTCTATCTTTTAATACCAAGAGTTTATACAAGCAATTCTAGGTCATCTGTAAGAACACTGTGAGTTATGTATTGCTGCAAAATGTGTTTACCCTAAAATGTGTGGTTTAAAACAACACACATTTATCATCTCAAAGTTTCTGTGGCTTAAGAATCCTGAAAGGCTTAGTTCTGTCCTCTACCTCAGAGTCTCTCAAGGCTGAAATCCAGGTGGTAGGAGAGGCCGGGGTCTGATACGAAGGCTCAGTTGGAGAAGGATCTGCTTCCAAGATCATGTGGGTGAGAGAATCCTACTCACCATGGGCTATTGGGCTGGCAGCTTCAGTTCCTCACTGACTGTTGGCTACAGACCACCTTCAGTTCTCTGCCAGGCGGGCTCTGCCAGCACACACGCCAAGAAGACAATGGAGTTGGCTAGCAACACATAAGCCCCAGGCTTTGCCACCTAATCATGGGAGTGGCATATCACTGTTGGTTAGTTAGATATCTCATAATATTGTTGTTAATTAGTTATAATAATTATTATCTTTCTCAGACCATTCTCCATAACAATATTCCATGACATCGGTGAAGAGCATCGCCAGTCTAGGCCATGGAAGAGGACAGGATTGTGTAAAGGCATGACTACCGGGAAGAGAGGATCCCTGGAGACCATGTCAGAAGCTGCCCCCCACAAACAAGAATCCCCGGCTTTCCTAATATCAGCAGCTCTCGTGTTGGGCCAAGCATGTGGCACTTGTCAAATCATTTGCTCTTGAGGGCAATCTTATGAGGTGAGAAACACGAGTTCCCTTTTAGAGATAAGGAAACTGAGGCCCAGAGAAGTGTCTTCCCTGAGTTGTATGAGATGTAAGTGGCAGAGCTGATTTTAAATGGCAGATGTTATGGCCCAGAGAAGTGTCTTCTCTGAGTTGCACCAGATGTAAGTGGCAGAACTGATTTTAAATGGCAGATGTTTTCTCTCAGCCCCGTCACTGCACTTACATTGTTTTCTCGAATATGAGACTCATCACACCCACATCTCAGGGTTGATGTAAGAATCAGAAGTCATCATGGTCGAACTGGAACTCCTGCGCAGAAATCATCACGGTTGCACTGGAACTCCTGCGCAGAAATCATCACGGTCGCACTGGAACTCCTGCGCAGAAATCATCACGGTCGCACTGGAACTCCTGCGCAGAAATCATCACGGTCGCACTGAAACTCCTGCACAGCAGCACGGGGTGGGCGTACAGCACTGCTGGACAGTGCTGGCCTTGACACGGTCCAGGCCAGGCAGCAGAGATTGTACTTGAGTTTCATGCTGGCTTGTGGGGCACTGCTGGAGATGACGCTGTGATGGCTGAAGCCTCTCCTCAATGACTCCTTTGCAAGGCCATGAGAAATGATAATTATTATAAAGGTGTTGTGGCTTGCATATCTGTGCCTCCCTAAAATTCATATGTTGAAACCCTAACCCCTAATGCAATTGTATTGAGAGGTGAGGCCTTTTAGAGCTGAGCAAGTTTAGATGAGATCTTGAGCACAGAGCCCCCACGATAGGACTAACGTCTTTATGAGAAGATAAACAGCCTGGAGCACTCTCTCTGCCATGTGAGGCACAAGGAGACAGCAGCCTACTGCAATCCCAGAAGCAGCCCTCTTCAGACAACAGGTCTGTGGCTGCTTTGATCTTGGGCTTCACAGCCTCCGGAACGTTGAGAAATAAAGGTAGCCAATTATGCCTAGTGTTCCATTATTGGAACGCTAAGCATGTGGGAGTTATTTACATCCTATTGCTCAAGGTCATCGCCAAGGTCTGATTGCAAAAATTCAAAAAATTGTAACCTTGGGCATAAATGGGTTAAGCCAACCAGTCTATGGTATTTTTGTTTGAGCAGCCCAAATGAACTAAGACAAGAGATAATATTCATTGAGCATTTGCTAAGCGTCAAGCACAGTTCTAAGCTTTTCACAGTTTTACATCACTTGTCATCCCCACAACAATCTTATGACCCATTTTCTTCTCACCCATTTTATGCGTGAGAAGTCTGAGGTCTGAAGTGTGATTCTTCCAGGAATGTACAATGCTCAAATTCAATCACATCAGACCCAGACTTGCCCAAGAGCACATGGCACAGTGCTAGGAAAATAGCAGCAGCTCCGCCAATGGGGGACATCTGATGATCGTATCATCATTATCATTCCAGGGAGCAAACAGGAGTCCTTGGCTTGTGGCAATGGTCATCTTAAATATTCAAGTCTCTCTTTCTGCTGACCGGCCCTCCTGTGCTCTCCTGGTTCTTGCTCATGTGACTGAAAACTTTTCAAAGCCCACTTCTGTCCTTTGCAGTTGAGTCCTCACCTTTCTGTCCAGATGACCTCCTTCCAGAGTGGCCTCCAGGGCCTGCCAAGGCTCTGGACCTCTTGTCTGACTCCCAGATGTTCTTCTGCTGCAGAGGACTCATGTTGGATTTCCTTCAACGTTCATTCTCTGAGTATTTTCAGATTTGTACTTGAATTTGAGTAGAGACTATCAACTGTCCCCTTCTTCCCCTGTGCCCTTCGAGAATGGCACATGGTTAACCAGGATACAAGATGACATTTCCTTGCTTCCCTTGCAGCTAGGCACAGCTGGTATGCCTGTTCTGCCATGGGACATGACACAGAGCTTCTGGGTCAAGAGCTTCTGGGTCCTGCACTTAAAAGAAAACAGCAGGCTCCTGGCTTCCCCTTTGTCCCTCTCCCTGGCTGGAGTTCATGGTGGTGATGAGCTATCTTGGATTGCACTGACTGTAGCAACATTTTGGGGTGATGGAGCCACAAGGTGGCAGGAGTCTGGGTATTTGCCACCTTTGCAGAGTGGAAGCTGCTAAAAGAATTCAAACACACAAACAGGAGAGAAATCTGCTCTATCTTGTTGAACCAGGGATTTGGGGGCTGCTGTCACAGAAACTGATCCCTTTATCCTAATCAATCTACACCCACCATGGTTACAGTAGTGACCACTGTGGTTTTAAAGTAGTCGCTTGCCCTTGTCTGCTCCATGGTAGGAAGGCGAGGCATGCAGAGCCTCAGCCCAAGCAGCTGGTGAAGTATTAAGGTGATCTGCTTTTATCCTACACTGAAGCTGCAGTGCTTCCTCCTAAGGTGGGGAAATTAAAGACATGATGAATGAGGCGTCTTTGCCATTTAGCCGGCCTAGTTTACACACCGCTGGTGAGAAAATATTGCACTGGAGATGGAACAAGTAGGGAATAATAAGGACCACTTATGAAGAATTAATGTGATCCTGAAAACAGAAAGAAAAAAAAAACTTATTAGGTTACCCAGGAAAGGCATGGAGAACAGCCTTACAGAACAACCTGTCATGATGTCTTTGAGAAGTAAGAGGTCTGAAGGGCCAATTTAAAGTTATTAAGATAATCTCTCTGTGTTAAGAGACTGTCTCTTTCCATACTGCTTTTTTAAAAAATAGCTTTAAAAAAAAATAGTTTTGCTATGTTTTCTCCTGAACCACAGCCTCAAGTATTTTGCCAACTTGAGAGACTTGGGTATCATTTCAGAATGCTTGGCGCCAGGCCACATGGGCTTGTGGTCCCCAGTTTTGCGGAGGCTGTAGTTTGGGGTAGATGGTGGTGGGAAGGTAGATGCACATTGGATCCTTATTTGGGGCTATTGGGATAGTCTATCTGGTTGACGGTATCTTCCGGGACCACTCCCCACCACACCCACCCATCTCTTCTCTGCTCCACTGCCTTCCCTCGCTTTCCACCCTCCCATTGGCTGGGCTTCCACGTACTAGCACACCATCTTGAATCATATCAACAAGGGCAGTCTCTAGTGGTACCAGGGGAAAAGAGACTGGGCTTCTGATGGCACTGCAGAATAGAGGCACCAAACCACTTTGGATCTCTATGGAACAGAAAAAATGATGTTTCTGAAATTCATACCACTTTAAACAAAGTCTCTTTTGCAAGCAATTGGCCCATATCCTAAATCATACACTTCTTTATGTAGGTTCCTTAACACTGCACACCTCTTCTTTATAGCGTTTGCCATAGTTGCAACTGAATACTTTTTGGCATGCATCTTTTCTTTTTTCTTTTTTTTTTTTTTAGATGGAGTCTCGCTCTGCCACCCAGGCTGGAGTGCAGTGGCCGGATCTCAGCTCACTGTGAGCTCCGCCTCCCGGGTTCACGCCATTCTCCTGCCTCAGCCTCCCGAGTAGCCGGGACTAAGGCGCCTGCCACCACGCCCGGCTAATTTTTTGTATTTTTTTTAGTAGAGATGGGGTTTCACCGTGTTAGCCAGGATGGTTTCATCTCCTGACCTTGTGATCCGCCCGTCTTGGCCTCCCAAAGTGCTGGGATTACAGGCTTGAGCCACTGTGCCCTGCCCGGCGTGCATCTTTTCTAACCAACAATGAAGTGTACACGGTCATGGTACAGACCTAATAAACTCTAATATGCCCACTGCTTAGAAGGCACTTAATAATTATTTGATTAATGAATATAAATACAAAAGTTCAGGGGCTTCTTCTAAGACCTTCCAATCAAGCTGATGTGGTCAGACGGTCCCTAATTGGGAGGGTTTAACAGGCATGCAGAAGGCAGCATGTGAAGACTCTTCTGTTCTCAAGCTTTTAGGGGAGGAGCCTGAGCTTTCGTGCTCCCTGCAAGTCTCTGATTTCTGAGAGGCAGACTGGCATGAAAAATAAAGATGGAGAAGCTCTATATTTCCTTATGATTAGCAAATTTCAAGCTTGGGCAAAGCCATGAAGTTCTTGCCAACTGGAATGACATCTTAACAAAATGTCTATACGTCCAGCAGTGCCCAGTACAACACTGACATAAAAACTTTGCTTCATAAATCCCTCACTGCATGAACAATAAATCCTCCCCCTACCTTTATCACAGCTGCTGAGAGGAGGAGAGCTGGCAGGGAGGTCTAGGGGAGGGGATGAAGCCATGGCGCACGACAGTAGCCCAAAACCTTGGGGCCCCATCATTGACTCCTAGGGCACCCTTCTCTCAGCACATAGAGACTGTCTGAGCTTCTTCCTTTATCTGTACAATGGGACAACAGGCTCTAATTCAATCTATCACGACAAGCATCATTTATCTAGTCATTCAGCATTCATATGGGACTCTCCGATCCCATTTCTTCATCTGTAAACTAGAGACAAGATAACATATTGTTACAAAGATCATTCACTCAGCAATACATGTATTCATGCAGCTAACATTTCCATCCCTTCCCTGTGCCAGGAACTGAGTTAAGCCCTAAACACACAGACGTGAGGGCAATAGGCACTTCCCTGCCATGGCGAAGTCTGCATTCTCATGGAGCGACAGATGGCAAACAAAGACACAAGGTGATTCCATACTGGTGAGTTCTAGAAACAAGATGAAGCAGGTGATCACCATGGTGGTCACAGATAGCCTCTTGGGGAATATTTAAAGCTAAGATGTAGAAATGAGAATAATCTGGTCATGCAAAGAGTCCAGTCAGAGGGAATGGCAGATCCAAGAGCCCTGGGGTAGAAATACACCAAGCTCATCAGGGTCAGGTCTCCTGGAAGGCCACCGTGGGAGAGGAGTTGCCAGTGATGGGAGAAGCATGGCGTAAGGTCCGGAGTGGGCAGGGGCCAGATCACTCAGAATCTTGCAGGCCACGACCAAGCTTGGGGATTTATCAGAAAGGAATGCAAAGACTGGGCCAACAGGAAGTTCCCTGATCTGACTGAGACAGAGTCTCCCTCTGTTGCCCAGGCCGGAGTGCAATGGCAACATCATGGCTGACTGCAGCCTCTATCTCCTGGGCTGAAGTGATTCTCCTGCCTCAGCCGCTCCACTAGCTGGGACTACAGGCATGTGCCACCATGCCTGGCTAACTTTTGTATTTTTGTAGAGACAGGGTCTCACTATGTTGTCCTCAACAGCTCTCAAATTCCTGGGTTCAACGCTTTGAGCCCAGGAGCCTCAGTAACAAGAGTCTGTGAAATCTGAAGGGTTTTCCAAAGTGGATGAACTTTGCATGGCATGGTGGCTCAGTGGTGGCTGAGAAGACAGTGAATATGTTCTCTGAGACACACAGAGCCTTAGGGATATTAAAAATGTAGCCCCACAACCCTGTTCTATGTCCAATCCACCTGCCTCTGCCTCCCAAAGTGCTGGGATTATAGGCATGAGCCACCGTGCCCAGCCTGATTTATGTTTTAAAGAGAACACTTTGGCCATTTTGAAAAGAAAGATGGGGCTGGCATTGGTGGAAAGGGCAGAACTAGAGAGCCCAGGTTAAGTGAGAATTTAGAGGAGACACAAGGTGAAGCCCGCACATGGTCCCTGTTCATACACAGTAGCTGTCCCTGCAGCAGACCCAAGGGGGATGCACCAGTGACTCGGTGGATCCCAGGCTCACAAATACCATGCTAGAGCTTCCCAGGAGTCACGGGGCTGGCTCTGGCACAAAATCCTAAAAATCCACAGCACGGTTCCCACGGTGAGTGGTAATCTCAGGCCACTCGACAGCCAAGTCATTTCTGAGTACATAAAATATGAGTCTCAAAGGGTCAGACAGCCTATGAGTAACATGTGGGTAAAGATGGTGGAGTGTGAACGGGCGCAGTCTCTGTGCAGGGTAACATGCTAATATCTATACAATTTTTAAATGCCCACACCATTTTACTCAGCTAGTCCACTGCTGGAGTTTACTTCACGAATATGATTACAGAAGTACAAAATAGTCTTTGCATAAGGTTATTCAAAGCAGTACTTTCAGGAAAAAAAACCTGGGAATAACCTAAATTCCAGGTCCTATGGGGGTTGGTTTATATAAATTATGCTATATGCCATAATATACAAATGTTTGAAAAAAATAATAAAGAACTTTATGTACTAACATGGAAAATATACAAGATATATTGTTAGATTAAAAAAAATTGATGTTGCAGTGGGAGAGGAAATGTGTGTGTGTGTCTGTGTGTCTCTGTGTGTGTGTCTGTGTGTCTGTGTGTGTGTCTGTGTGTGTGCCTGTGTGTGTCTATGTGTCTGTGTGTGTCTGTGTATGTCTGTGTGCCTGTGTGTGTGTCTGTGTGTTCCTGTGTGTGTCTGTGTGTGTGTGCCTGTGTGTGTGTCTCTGTGTGTGTGTCTCTGTGTGTGTGTCTCTGTGTGTGTGTGTGTTTGCATATGCAGGAAATATTTTTGGAAAGGTATGTGTTAAACTGCAAATGTTGATCACCTCTGGGGTCTTGCACTGGGTGACTGGAGGCAGAAATAGATATTTGTATATAAGTCTGTATAATTTTTGAGTTTGGAACTATATAAATGTATTACCTGTTACCCCCAAATAAATCAAGATTATAAAAATAATAGAAGTAGGAACAAGGGGGAATATACCTTAGGAAGGTGACAAATTGAAACAAGCCTAGGACGTTTAGTGTTGGCTTATAAATAGTCAAAGTAAAGAATACTCAATCACCAGGCGCCCTCTAACTGGGCACTGTTCTCTCTTTTACCTACAGGTTGCCCTGAGGGTGGCAGTAAAGGCCAGAGCCAACCAGCCACTGAAAGGAAGAGGGAGGCGGACAGGATAGAGCTTCCAGTGGGAATCTGGAGGGAATCAAAGGCAGCAGGGCAGTATAGCTCAGTGGTTGGCATGTGCCACTGCATTAGTCTATTCTCATGCTGCTAATAAAGACATACCAGAGACTGGGTAATTTATAAATGAAAGAGGTTTAATGGACTCCCAGTTGAGCATGGTTGGGGAGGCCTCACGATCATGGTGGAAGGCAAAGGAGGAGCAAAGGCACATCTTACATGGTGGCAGGCAAGAGAGCGTGTGCAGGGGAACTGCCCTTTATACAACAATCAGATCTCATGAGACTTATTCACCGTCATGAGAACAGCATGGGAAAAACTCAGCCCCATGATTCAATTCCCTCCCACCGGGTCCCTCCCACGACATGTGGGGATTATGGGAGCTACAATTCAAGACGAGATTTGGGTGGGGACACAGCCCAACCATATCTGCCACCAAGCGAAAACAGTGCTGTGCCTCTGCCACAATGATAATGCAAGATATTCTGCACCACTGTGTACAAAATCTCAGGAAGAACTTAAGGAGTCCTTGTTCCATAGAAAACACAACTAACACTCCAGGTGGGCACCCCCCATATATTAACCCACTTAATCCTCACAAGCACTCCTCAGCAAAGGTACTATGATTACTTATCATCTCATTTTCATGGAAGACCGAAGGAGACTGACTAATGTGCACGAAACCACACAGCTTCCAGGCAGAAGAGCCGAGATGTGAATCCACGTTGCCGGGCTGGCTCAAGAGACCACGTTGTTTTTTGTGGCACCAAATTGCTTTGTGGAGTACTTGAAATCTGGGCACCATGTGAGCAAAAACTTTACCTCTGATGTAGAAAATAAATCCATTACATTAAAAATAAAAAGGCAACTGCTCATTTCTACTGCTGTTTGCCACTGTCTTGTGAAGATCAGCCAGGTATGAGAAGGAGCCTCAGTAACAAGAGTCTGTGAAATCTGAAGGGTTTTCCAAAGTGGATGAACTTTGCATGGCATGGTGGCTCAGTGGTGGCTGAGAAGACAGTGAATATGTTCTCTGAGACACACAGAGCCTTAGGGATATTAAAAATCTAGCCCCACAACCCTGTTCTAGTGTCCAGTTTGCTCTCTGAGGACCAGTAACAGAGGCATGGCTCCAGGGGGAGGACCTCACCTGTGCCTCTTGGTAAGGCAGGGTCTCTAAGACGAGACACTGTTCTGAAATGCACCTGCTTTATGTCAGAGGCCAGAGTATCAGCTTCCCAGCCTCCCCCTAAAGCTAATTACTGGTCTGGCAAGAGCTTGAGAGACTTGTTAACTTGATACAATAAATCATTTCAGGACAGATGCTGAGAGATATATTTGCTTCATACATTTTCAGTTTTGACTGGGGACCACATGTCAGACTATGATGGGGATGAAGAAAGCAGAAACTCCTCATTCTGGCCATGAAATACCTTAAATGAGGCTTGGGTGCCAAAAGAAAAGAAATAAGCTTCCAGTGGTGATGCTGGGCAGGGAAGTGGGAAGGGTCCCTTGGTGTAAGATGACAAGCCTGTCAATCTCTCTTTGCTTAAGAATCTCTTCCTTGTTGTGGGAGAAGAAAGGGCATTTAGAATCAGAGAGAAAAGGATTAAAATATTGACACTGATCTTTAGTAGCTGTGTGGGCTTGGCAAGTAGTTGAACTCCTCTGAGTTCCCCTGTTTTTCACTTTTATGTTGCTATGCTACAAATCACCCCAAAACATAGTGGTATAAAACGAAAGCAATCATTTTATTGTTCCTCATTGTTTCTGTGAGTCAAGAATGCTGGAAGGGCTTAGCAGAGTGTCTTTGGCTTGGGTCTCTCATGCAGTTGCTGTCAGACAGTGGCGGGAGCAGTCAGGGGCAGCTGGACACCATGCTGTATTCACAAGGCTCAGGGGTCCTCCTTGTGGCCTTTCCGAAACATGGGATAGTTGGGCTTCCTCACAGCATGGTGGCTTTGGACAATAGGGCTCCCTCCATGTTGGTGCAGGGCACTTTTATGATTTAGCTTTGAAAGTAACATAGCATCACTTCCACTCAGCACTATGAGTCAACCAGTGACTGCAGCCCACCCAGTTTCAAGGGGAGAAGACAAGGTTGCCACCCCTTCATGGGAGAGTGGAGAGGTTCCAGAAGAGCATGTGGGTTAGGGACATGGAGAGTATGTTCCTTGGGAATATTTCTTAAAAAAGTACAACCTATAACACAGAGTGTCCTAATTTGAAGATGGATCCTATTACTACTCACTGTATAAGGGAAATGGGTGATGGTGTGGACAAACTGTCCAACACTGTGAAGGCTCTCATGGGCGCCATGCCCTACACATCGGCTTTCACTGCCCAGCATCTATTCCTCCTCTGTAGACACATCCTGACTTCCTTTGGGAAAATTCATTTCCTCCATGGTAGATAGTCTTGATGGGATGACAAACCGTGGGACTTGCATTTTGAAACAGCATTAAGCAATGGAGAAGCCCCTTCACCATTTCAGACATCAAATCAAGGCTTGGGATGCCAGACCTGGCCCTTCAGTCTCTGGTAAAATCTTCTTTCAGGCTCCTTCACAGCCTCTCTTCAACTGTTCCTCTCCACCACTCTGCATCCACCATCCCAATGCCTCCAGCAAATTCTCTTGGAAGAGTTTAGTTATCTACAAATGGCAGACAACACGGGCCAGGCGCAGTGGCTCATGCCTGTAACCTCGGCACTTTGGGAGGCCGAGGTGGGAGGATCACTGAGCCCATGAGTTTGAGACCAGCCTGGGTAACACAATGAGACCCTTTTTCCACACAAAAATACAAAAACTAACTGGGTGTGGTGGTGCACACATGTAGTCCCAGCCACTCAAGAGACTGATATGGGAGGATCACCTGAGCCCAGGAGGTCGAGGCTGCAGTGAGCCATGACCGTGCCACTGCATTCCAGCCTAAGTGACAGAATGGGATCTCATCTCAAAAAAAAAAAAAAAAAGTTAGGCAACAACAATAACCTCAATGATCTTGGGCTTTAATGGTCAACGTTTGCCACGAACCTCTGTGGAGTCCAGGAAGCCAAAGGCCTGGCGCCTGCTGAAGGTGAAAACGAGGGAGAGTTTTACGGAGACCCACACAACTTGTGTATCAATAAATGATCCTGCTGCAGATCCTCACAGAAGCCTGCTATAAGTTTTGGGTGCGTGGAGTGGGAAACACTTTTAACTTGTTTTAGGAGGGGACCCAAAATGTAAGTTTATGCCATGGGTTGGGAGATTTTAATTCGTGGTAGTTTGCAATCTTCAAATATCTCTTACAGAAAGCAGTTGGTTTGAGCAATTTCCTTTAGGGAAACGCAGATTATTTTAGCACTTCATTCCTCTAAGCACTGCTGAAAACTGTTTAAGCAGCTATGAGCATGTTCATATCCCAGAATTCTCCAAAACAAATAGCCAAGCACAGTTATGTATATAAGGTATGCAATTGAGACTGCTTAAATGAATACTAATGGGCATTTTATTCACCATTTTCAATGATTTTGGGTTTTTTTTGGAAAGAGCCTTCTCGTTTTATTACCTGCCTGATTTACTTTTCTCCCCTGCAGCAGAGAGTCCCTGAAGCACGATGCTGGCTCTTGAATTAAGGAGCCCGGGGATGCAGCAGCTGCTTCTGTTCCAGGGAGGGGGAAGAACGGGAGAGGCATCATTCACTGTTCTATGGAAGCATGTGGATCCCAGTCTCCTCCAAGAAGGCCTGGGGAACACTGGCCCAGAGACCACCCCATCAAACTAGAAGCTGGAAAACAAGAGGAGCAGGGAGAAAGAACTCCACGCCATGCACCAGGATCCCAATTAGGGCTGACACTTAGAGTTGTAAGAACCAGAGCTCAGATGCGTGTTTATAGCATCTGCTGGAAATACAGGAGCGTCTGTGCGATTTGGTCTGTTTAAGACAGCGCGTGTGGTGAAAATGAGGGGCAGCTGAGTCTTTGAAACAGCTGGCCTCCTTTCTAAGTCCCTCCAAAAGAGGCACAGTTGAGTTCCCGGACAGCTGTTTGCTGCAAACTCTGTACCTGGACAATACAGGCAATCAACCTCCTAAAGAAAACAGGCATTATTTTGACTCAAACAGGCCACTTTTGCACATGGTTTACTTCCTGATGAACAATTTTTCCTGAACAATATACCTTTTGTTTGATTTGCACAGTGATTTTAAACATCCAAGCAAATGTTAAAAAATGGAAAGATTTCTGGATTTTCAGCAGGTCTAGAAAAATCCAGAGATCTGGCAACTCACAGCCTGCATTCCCACCTGGGAAGGCTCTAGAGACTAAAGAACGGATGTGTCCTCTAAGAGGGCGCAGCCTGCCACCCTCCCTGTCTCTTGCAGCCTGCAGGGCATGGGCACTCCACCCACTTCCTTACCCACCTCCTCCTTTCACCTGTCCCTTGCCTTTGAGGCTCCTGGTTAAATGGCACGGAATTTCGTGTGGATGCCTCTGAGTCCAGCTAGCTTTGCAGCCTCTTGGCATGCAGTCCTACAATTACAAGTGTCAGTCACAGCCACTCTGTGGGACTGATGAAGTATCCCAGGAGGGTTTCCAAAAGGCAACATGCATCCCTTGAGTAAGGTTGAATCACGTGGACAGAAAGTGTTTCCTTTTTAGATTCTTTTAGAAGTTTTGAGGTTAAAGCGAAAGTCTCCCAGAGGGCCTGAAACCATTCCTGGGCACAGACACCCCTGCAGCTGCAACAAGGAGGGATTGGAGGAGTAAAAGGGGTGCCACGCGGGGCCCCTCCCTGTCTTCCCGCAGGCCATTCCTGGCTCCCCGCCTCTTCCCTGGTCTCTTCACTCATCTGGTGCCAGCTCTTGGCTTTTTTCCCCAATTTCTATGTTGGGTGTGAAGGCCAGGGAGAAGGGGTGACAAAATAAAGTTAGGAAGGGCAGAAACTCGGACTAGAGATCCCTCACAGCAGCTCCCAGGGCTCCATGATTCAGAATGGGGGGAAAGGCAGCACCATATCATCATAGAAATGTCTGCCACTGGTTCATTTACACTAAAAAGCTGGGAACAAACAACCCAGGTGTCCCGCGAGGGGCTTTCTGAATAAATTCAGGTCCATCCACTTATTCAGTCATTTAAAAAGCTAAGTATGGGACAAGCAAAGTACTTTGGCAATGTTAAGTTACCAAAAGAGACACAACATATTACAGACTGATCCCAATGGTATAAACATACTTACATACACTCTGTAAGGCAGGACGCAATAACGGTAATAGTCACATAAGATACGGAATATGGGTTTAAAAATGTATCTTTGAATACATTTTTATGATTATGAAAGTAAAATAAAGGCATTGAAAAAAATAAGCCTAATAAAAAGGGAAGTAGAAGGAAATCTCAGCTTGGTCTGGTTGCAAGCTTGTCCAACCTGTAGCCCACAGGCTGTGTGTGTGGTCCAGGACGGCTTTGAATGTGGCCCAACACAAATTCGTAAACTTTCTTACAACATTATGAGACTGTTTTGCAATTTCTTTTTCCAGCTCATCAGCTATTGTTAGTGTTAGCATATATTATGTGTGGCCCAAGGCAATTCTTATTCCAATGTGGCCCAGAGAAGCCAAAAGACTGGACGCCCCTGCACTCTCATGTGTCCACAGCACTTCCCTGACACCTGCTAACACCTTTCTAACCTCCAAGGCAAGCACACATCCTCTTGCTGCTAACATTAGCCAGCTAGACTTCAATAGGATTTTTATGTTGTTTTGTTTTTGTTTTTGTTTTTGTTTTTGTTTTTGAGACAGAGTCTCACTCTGTTGCCCAGGCTAGAGTGTAGTGGTGTGATCTTGGCTCACTGTAACCTCCGCCTCCTGGGTTCAAGCCATTCTCCTGCCTTAGCCTCCTGAGTAGCTGGGATTACAGGCACGCACCACCACACACAGCTTAATTTTTGATTTTTAGTAGAGGCAGGGTTTCGCCATGTTGGCCAGGCTTGTCTCAAACTCCTGACTTCAGGTGATCCAACCGCCTCGGCTTCCCAAAATGCAGGGGTTACAGGCGTGAACCATAGCACCTGGCCAGGAGTTTTATGTTTTAATTGTATTTGTTTATACTCACTTTTATTTTGTGCAACTGATAGGCATTTTCTCCATTTATTTGTGTACATTAAAGTTATTTTTTAAAAAAACTTTTTTATGATTTGCATAAATATTCATTTGGATGCTGATTTCCTGCGAGTGCCTTTATTCTTTTCTTTATCTACCCAATGGTATGACGCCTCAGTTCTTGAGACCATTAGAAAGATTTACTGAAATAATGTACACAGAGCATTTTGTAAAGTGCCCGAGACAGTGAAATGTACACAGTATTATTCTGTGTGCTGTCAAGCACTATAAAATCTACAGAATATTACGGTTTTCTATGTAAGTTTCTATTTTTAAGATACTATATTTGCTTCTGGAAAAGATGTGAACAGTAGTGTTTTAATAAGAATGCCTAAATGGGAAACCTGAGACGCATAAGTGAACCGGTTTAAGTGAAGGTATTCAGCACCTAACAGCGCAGGTGCACGTGGGCCAGTGGGAAGTTGAGCGGCAGGCAGGTGTGCCTACACCAACCCCACTGGGGAGCCCGCCTCATCAACAGCCTCAGGGGGTTGCATTCCCAACACGGAGTCCCCCCTAAACTTCAGAGTATGCCTACAGTTTAAAGAAACACCTCATTTTTGGCATTTTCCCTGGAGGAATGAGTTTAAAGTAAGGCTCCAGGAATGCTTGAGGCAGAAACCTTTATTAGATCAAGGTGCAATGTCTGAATCAAAAGCAGCCAGGGTCTGCTCTTCCTTCCTGCCAGTGCTGAGGTCAGACTCACTGCTCGCTTCGCTGCTCCCCAGCTGCTCAGACTCACCCAGATACCTGGTTTTGAAAAAAGATGCAGATCAGGGAAAGGAGATGGAGGGGGAAGCGGAAGATGCTTCCTAAGAAACAGGAGGATGCCAAAAGGACGGCAAGATGTGTTCCTGCCTTTCAGCACACTGTCCACGTGCTTGTATGCCTCTTCCCTGCAGACACAGAGGCATTTGCCTCATGCTGGATCCTCTCCGTCACAGGGTGCTGACGGGGAAGGACCTGGGTGGCATGCTAATTGCTCTGTTGGCCTCGCACCCTGTAAATACGACGTGCACTCTGGTAAATTGTTGGCTGACTTTGCCTGACTGCCGAGATGCTCAGATCTCTCCCAGGGTGATGGGGAGCCTGGAAACCAAATGCCACACAGTTTGGTGTGTGTACGGACCAGGTGCAAGCTATCTTCCTGGGTCTGAGTGTTTACAGACAGATGGTTTCAGGACCATAACAACCCACAGGTCTTTCAGAGGTTCTAGGTTACAGGGAGACAGTGCTCCAGCAAAACAGCTGTCTTGTTTGACAGTTTTCCTAACAAGTGCTCTCTGCCTGTCTAAGAGGCCATTTCACCAGGGGAGGAAGTGGGGGGCTCTTATGTTTCTGAGAGTCTCAGGTTGGGTTCATTAGAAGCAGATCATAAGATGAGGATTCATTTGCAAGTGACCGAGTAAGGATGTTGTTTCCTTCCTCCCCACCCACCAGGAGAAACTGGAAAGCGAGAAGGGGAGAGGGAAATAGTTCACATTGCAGGACGAAGCAAAGGGAAGGTATGCTTTCAAAGACCCAGCCTGCAGCCTGATCCTGTGGGAAGCTCTGAGTCAAGCTGTGTCCATGACAATTCAGAGTTGTCTGCAATGGGGGAGATGGGGCTGGGCTTTCACACTCCACACCCGTCCATCATTGGCAAAGAGGACCCCAGGGAGAAGCTCCCAGGCTTTTCCAAGAATCTGCACGAGTGCACAAAAGTGAGGGGCAGCCCCAGGTGGTGCAGTGATGGAAGCAGGTTCAGGATGACAGAGCAAACCCCAGGATTACAGACTGAATTGCTCCCTCCAAAATTCATATCACAAAGCCCTCATCCCCAGTGTGACTATATTTGGAGAACAGGCTTTTAAGATGGTAATTAAGATTAAATAAAGTCATAAGAGGGGGCTCTAATCCCATAGGACTGGTGTCCTTACAGGAAGAGGAAGAAACCAAGTACAGTGGCTCACACCTGTAATCTCAGCACTTTGAGAGGCCAAGGTAGGTGGATCACTTGATCTCAGGAGTTTGAGACCAGCCTGGGCAACATGATGAAACCCTATCTCTACAAAAAAATACAAACATTAGCTGGGCTCGGTGGTGCATGCCTGTAGTCCCAGCTACTTGGGGCGCTAAGAGAGGAGGATCGCTTGAGCCCAGGAAGTCAAGGCTACAGTGAGTCCTGTTTATACCACTGCACCCCAGGCTGGGTGACAGAGCAAGACCCTGTCTTGAAAAAGAAAAGAAAAGACACCAGGAGCTTCTCTCTCTAAACGCACAGAGGAAAGGCCCTCTGAGGACATAAGACGCTCAGAGGGTGGTGATCTGCAAGCTAGGAAGAGATTCCTCACCAGAAACTACCCTTGACAGCACCCTGATCTCAGACTTTCCAGAGTCCCAATGGTGAGAAAATAAATTTCTGTGTTTTAAGCCAACCAGTGTGTGGAATTTTGTTCAGGCAGCCCTGGCTGGCTAACACACCTACCGAGGGATATAGAGCAGTAAAAGAGACGTACGGGGACCCGGGTAGAACAGTGTCTGTCAGCCAGGGTGGTCCATTGGGTGTATTTCGTATTAGGACAAGAATAAGCTCAAACAACAGCTTGTTCTTCGAGGCAGAACTTCTGGGTTTGAATTCCACCTTCACCTCTTACTGAGTGGGCTTGAAAAATGCATCGTGTCTCAGTTCCCCCCGCCATGTAAATTGAGATCATAGCTCACTTTGTCTACCTCGAATGCTTGAAGCAGGATTAGATGCTTAGGAGGATTATATGCAAAGCATTTGGAGAGTGCGAGGCACACAGCCAGCACTGCTTGTCTCACCTGTGATTCTTCCTTCCTCACTCACTCAAGCGCCATTTTCAGCCTATGTGGAGCATGACACAGTTCATCACTCGCCAGGTGTGAGTTCATATTCGGGACAGTCTTTAAGTATCTCTTCCTCGAACTTTCCCCTGATAAGACTCCTGGTCGTGGATTGTCAGCATGGTAGCTGGCAAGTACCGGGCACTTGACAAATATTTGTTGAAGAAACAAACGTGGGAAAGGGGACGTCTAGAGCTTCCCACAGATGGAAACTGTGCAGAACATTTTAGCGACAGGGGAAATTTTCTGAGCCAAGCAGCCCTTTGACACGCGAGGGGGTGATGGTGGCTTTACTGAGTGCTGCACGTGCTCCCTCCGCACACCCACCCCATATGTCTGGGTGGCGAGGACTTCCTCACCCCATGGCCTGACCTCCTGACTCGCGTTGGCCAAGGGGATGTTAGTGGACAGGACACCAGTTTTGGTCTTAGGTGAGAGGATAATGAGCTGCTGTGAGAGGAGCACTCCAAGTATAACTCTACCCCTTCAGCCTGGGCCCAGGACCAAACACACACGGACGGACAGACACTGAGCTCAAGGCTTGGAGCTAAGCCCAGCCAGCTCACACCCCAAGGCAGTCTCCCGTCTGAGCTTCCCCTTAGCAGGCCCAGACTGCACTTGACCTACAGCCCTGGGAGTATGAGAACAAAGCTTGGACAGTCGCCCCAATATCCATGGATCCAATATCCATAGATGCTCAAGTCCCTTAGATAAAATGATGTAGTAGTTGCATATAACGTATGCACATCCTCCTGTATACTTTAAATCATCTCTAGATTATTCTTCATACCTAATATAATGTAAATGCTATGTAAATAGTTACTGTGATACCATAGTATTTAGAGAATAATGACAGGAAAGCCAGAGTCTGTATATGTGCAGTACAGGCAGAACCTTCCACTAAAAAAAATCTGGAATCTGTGAACACAGAACGCATGGACATGGACAGCTAACTGTAGTTATAAAGCACTGAGACTGGGGTTTTTTAATGTGGCATGATTGTGGCAAATTTGTCCATATCCTAGAGCCTAGAACCTATGACTATGTTATCTTCTAAGTCAAAGGGACTTGGCAGATATGATTAGGTTGAAGATCTTGAGAGAGAGAGATGATCTATGTGGGTCCTACGTGATCATGGGGTCCTTACGTAGCTGGACTGATACACTGGATTTTCATACTACACTTTCACAAACCACGTAGCCAATTCACAAGTGGAGAGGCCAGATACAAGACATAGGGTGGAATGGGGACTATGGCTAATTGGAGATTTTGAGTATCCCATCAAATGTCACCAAAATTTTATTTCTGCATGAAAAACACAGGTCAACCAAGTTCAATTCAGGGACGACCAGTTCACAGGAGTTAAAGAATTGGAAGAGAGCAATGAAACTGGTGTAAAGAGAATGGCACATGGAGGCGGTCTCTCACACACCATATATTTTCAAGCCATTTTAGGGATTAGTGGGGCCCTTGGTGCCCATTCATGGTCCTGTTTGAAACTTATAGACTAGAATGACTTTCAGAGCCCTTGAGGCGTGTTTAACCACTAGCTTTCTGCGGCTCTCAGAGCTCAGCTCCCAGATCAGCTACCATCGTCTCCTGATGTAGAAGGCTTCTGTGTTTGGAGATCAATAGGGGTGAGTGGTCATGCAGGTAAGGACCAGGGGACATGCTCTGAAGCTGTGTTTGTTTACAAAGCCACCACTTCTAGTTAGATTTGGTATGTGTGTTTCGTGTTTGTGCCTTTGAAGAAACAGCCACGGATGGGAATGGTTGGCAAGGGGTTCATAAAACCTTCCAGAACCACCTTTCTGGACCTGCCTGGGGAAGCCTCTGGTGTGGCAGCCCCTCCGTGGGCTGACTAGTTTCACCCTTTTGAAGCTATTTGTCTCCCCAGGTTCCCTGTCTTACCAGCCAGGGGATGTGGCCAACAGGGGAATGTGGCCGAGATCTGAAAACACAGTTGCAGCTTCCACATCTCAAATCGGTGACTCAGATAAATACAAAAGCTCACAACAGGATATTTCAAGAGCCAAAGACAAGGAACGAACCACTCTCTGCACTTGTGAATGCCATCCCGGCCAGCACAGGCTCTCAGAGTCCTGCGGAGAGGTTCCTGCAGGCAGCCACAGTCATGGCCTTGGTGGAGCTCAGTGCCAACGAGGCTTCAGGTACTTGACTGAGCAACCCGCACCTTGAAGCAAGAATACACACTCCTGGCTGGCACTGAGTGCTTCTGCTGGACTCAGCTGGGAAGGGCGACACCGTTGCCCATGGCAGTGCTATACGTGAGAAAGATCTTGCTATCAGACCTCGTCAGCTACCAAGAAAGCTTCCATGGGAAGGAATGCCATTCCCCGCCATGGGCATCTTAGAAGGTGCGCTCACTGGCCTGGCCTCAGTACCCCAAGGTGTCCAAACCCAGCCTTTCAAAGACTCAGGACTGAATGGGCATGCCGGAGCCATGCTGTAAGAAGACAGAGGCAGGCCTATTTGTCTACATCCTAATCCTTAGAACCTATGAATACGTTACCTTACAAGGCAAAGGGACTTTGCAGACGTGATTAGGTGAAGGTTTTGATATGGGCGATGATCCGGGATTATCCAGGTGGGTCCAACATGACCACAACAGCCCTTAGAAGTGACTCCACCCAATGCACTGCCCGCCCTCCTCTTTGAACACATTTCTTGCGTCTAACCATCTGCAGGCCTCTTTCTGTGCCTCAGATGCCATCACTCTCTATTTCTGCAGATTCAGATCTTCCTCTTGTCCGCAGTCTGCCGAAACATTGAGGATGGCTGGCTGCAGACACTCATGTACAATGCTTACCACTGAGACAGCAAACACAACGGGGTCAAAGCAGGGCTCCTGGAAACTCAGAACAAACAGGGTGACAACAGGAGCCCTTCAGGACTCGATACCATGAGGCCCATCTCCCTCGCTCTGCTTCTCATTTAGGTTCCCACCTGAAGAACTATTCACATACATAACTTCACCACCTGCCAATGAACACATTCACTTTCATTTGCATAATCAACACTAATCTTATGGGTTCATTAGACTTGATGTGCATTCGATTCAGGAGATTTAATTTGGCCTCTGATCTCCTGCTTGGAACAAGGGACTCATAAACACATTCCTTTCTGGCCATGTTTTCACAAGTTCAAAGATTCGGACACCTAGCCCTCGCCCCTGACCTCCCCACCGCCAGATGCACTAAAAATCCTTCTTGGGGTAATGATGGTGAGGGTTGGCATTTGAGTTTGTAAACTGTTCAGGACACTGGATTTTCTTTTTCTGGTTACACATTAAAGGAAGGAGAGAGGAGGGGTTCTATGGGCAAAAGAATAGTGTGGTTCTAAACTAAGCAGAGAATTTGAGGATTTTTCATGGTGCCTTGCAGCTGTCACTTAAGAAAATGTGTCCAGTAATAGAATATTTTTTTCTTTAATACTAATCCCTTCAGAAAAATATACTGGCAGAATACATCAAGAGCCTTGAAAAATAATCTTACGTTTTGAATCTAAGAAGCTACCTTAAGGAAAAGGGGATGTGGATAAAGATTTATGTGGAAGGTGGTTTATTGCTGCATCATCTATAAGAATAAATCTTGGACATATGAGGGGCCACAAACTGATGAAAAAAATGTTCCATATTACTAATCATCAGAGAAACGTAAATCCAAACGACAATGAGATGCCATCTCACACCAGTCAGAATGATGATTATTAAAAAGTCAAAAAATAACAGATGCCGGAGAGATTGCAGAGAAAAGGGAACACTTACACACTGTGTGTAGGAAAGTAAATTAGTTCAGTCATGGTGGAAAGTAGTTTGGAGATTTCTCAAAGAACTCAGAACTACCATCCAACCCAGCAATCCCATTACTGGCTATCTACCCAAAGGAAATAAATTGTTCTACCAAAAAGACACAGGCACTCATGTGTTCACTGCAGCACCGTTCACAATAGCAAAGACACGGAATCAACCCATCCACCGTGAACTGGATCAAGAAGATTTGGTATACATCCACCATAGACTACCACACAGCCATAAACAAAGAACAAAATTTTCACATCCTTCGCAGCAACACGGATGCAGCTGGAGGCCATTATCCTGAGCAAATTAATGGAGGAACAGAAAACCAAATACCGCATGTTCTCACAAGTGGGAGCTAAACAGTGGGAACATGTGGGTATAAAGACGGGAACAACAGACACTGGGGAGTGGGGAGAGAGGGAATAAAGGGCTGAAAAACTACCCATTGGGTGCTCTGTTCACCACTTGGGTGATGGGATCATTCATACCCCAAACCTCAGCCTCAGGCAACAGACCCCCATAACAAACCTGCACATGTACCCCCTGAATCTAAAATAAAAGTTGAAATTTAAAAACAACTTGGAATCAACCTAAATGGTAAAATACAGGCATCGTCGGTTGTTTATATTATGTTAAATCCATCCGATAGAATATTATAAAGTTATTAGGAATGTTTTGGAGGAATATTTAATGTTAAGAGAAAATGTTTCCAATACAAGTGAAAATAGTAGTGTCCTTAAAATCTGTACGTATTTGATGGTGCCAAATTTGTAAACTAAATGTATTTAGTATCTATTAGCATTACACAGGTATAAAACCCTGGAAGGAAATGAACCAACATGTTATCAGTGGGTTACCCTTGAGTAGTAAGGATATTGGCGTATGATTCCCGCCTCATACAGCTGTGCTTTCCTCATATTCTAAAATGAGTATGAATTGCTTGTATAACCAGAAAACAATTATTTTCAAAAATCATCCAGGATGTCTACAGTGAATCTCACACAGCAGGTTCTTCTCCATCATTGCCACTGACTGTCACCTCCTTCCCTTAAATTCCATCTCGCTAAAGACTCAATCTTACCCTTCATGAAAAATGAGTACTTTGTAACTAAGCACCTTCTGCTAATGTGGGCAGGGCAAGGCCCCCAGAAAGTCAGTTCAGCTGCAGAGAGTGCATAAGCCCTGTCGGAGCAGAGATGACCTCACCCTCCTCCAAAGCCCACCCTGCGGCACTGCACAGCGAGCGCCCCACCCCGCCCTGCTGCACAGGCAGAGGGTCCTGCAGTGGATGTCAGTGCCTCCAGATTTCCGGGCGGTGGGTTCAACAGCTCCTCTGAGCAGCAGCTCACGCAAGTCCAAGTCAAGGCTCTTAGGTAGCAGCCGGCTTGGGCCCGGGACCGGGAACCACACACGCTTGCAGGGAGCGCACTGCTTACCTGTTGCGCGGGCCGGGCCCCAGGCGCTGGCAGGCCACGGTGGCCGTCACGTGCTTTCCGCCGCTGCCCACCTCCTGCTTGACGCCCCACTGCCGGGGCTCGCGGGTCTGAGCACTCAGGATGTTCACTCCCTTCTTCACCTTGGCTCTGTGGGGATGAAGGTGGGGGGGAGAGAGCCACAGGGTTAAGGCTTGGCCTTTCCAACATACCCAGCTCTGCAGAGTTGCCACCGTTAGTTTCTGTTTTGCTTTTCCACTCTTTTCATATCTACTGAGAGGCAGACAAAGTCACCCGGTGGTGGTGATGCCAGGGCAGGGCGAGCGGGATCTGCCTGTGGAGAAGGCAGTCACAGACCTTGCTATCCGGTTCTGAGGGGGAGGAAAAAGGACCCCTATAACTCACCAGACCAGGAGGTTGTAGGGCAGAGCTGTGAAGGTATGCACTCAGCCTGCCTGGGTCAGTCTCCTCACTCGGGGGACTCTGTGCCCTGCCGGGGACATTTGGCAATGTCTGGAGACACTTGTGATTGTCATGGTTTTGTGTGGGAGGCATTGTTATCCAGTAGGGAAGTGGGGAGAAAGGAGGAATGCAGCTAAACAGCCTACAACCCACTTGAAAGCCCACCACACAGAGTCACTGGGCCCACAGTGTCACTACTACCAGGAAAGCCGGGCCTGGGTTCATACCCCAGTTTCGCCACTTTCTAACTGTGCAAATTTGGACAAGGCATAACTTCTCCATGCCTCACCTCCTTCCTCTGTAAGAAAGAGAACGATCATAGTAGCTCCCATTATAAAGCTGTTGTAATGATTAAACAGATCTAAAGAGTTTAGAACAAGAACAGTGCCAGGCATACAATACACACTTAATAAATGTTAGCGATTGTTACATCACTCCAGGGAAGTCCCCAGCCTGCTTAATGTAACTTGCTTGGCACACACTTAACAAAGATACATTAAGTCAGGGACCAAGAAACAAAGAAACAAAAAGGCAAAGAGCTCCTCCCAAAGCTGCTGTTGTTTTGATCACGCCACTTAGCCAGCCTCAATTTCAGTTTCCTTATCAATAAACGGATGAGACAAGTGGCAGCTTGAGCACACACATCTACTTATACCGTCTTCCTCAATCCCACTCACAGGAGAGCAAAAGGACTGTTTTAAAAGGCATAAGACAGCTGGGCACAGTGGCTCATGGCACAGTGGCTCATGCCTGTAATCCCAGCATTTTTTTTTTTAAATGAAGTATTGCTCTCTCGCTAGGCTGGAGTACAGTGGTGTAATCTTGGCTCATTGCAACCTCCGCCTCCTGGGTTTAAGCAATTCCCCTGCCTCAGCCTCCCGAGTAGCTGGAACTACAGGCACCTGCCACCACGCCTGGCTACTTTTTTTGTATTTTAGTAGAGATTGGGTTTTACCATGTTGGCCAGGATGGTCTCAATATCCTGATCTCATGATCTGCCCATCTCGGCCTCCCAAAGTGCTGGGATTACAAGTGTCAGTCACTGTGCCTGGCCAATCGCAGCACTTTGGGAGGTTGAGGTGGACGGATCACTTGAGCTCGGGAGTTCGAGATTAGCTTGGCCAACATGGTGAAACCTCATCTCTACAAAAAATACAAAACTTAACTGGGCATGGTGGTGCATGCCTTTAATCCCAGCTACTTGGGAGGCTGAGGCAGGAGGATCACTTAAACCTGGGAGGCGGAAGTTGCAGCAAGCTGAGATTGTGCCACTGCACTCCAGCCTGGGCAACAGAGCAAGGCTCCATCTCAAAGTAATTATAATAATAATAAAATAAAAGGTATAATCTCATGACCAGAAGAGGAAATGCAGCCACAGCAACAGATTTGGGAAACTGGAAACTGGGAGTTCAGTGGATCAAACGAGTCAGCAGAACTTTAAAATGGAGCTTTAAGCTGTCAGTGAGCAGAGCCAACAGCCAACACAGTTTTCACCAAAGAATCCCCCAGACTCGGGAGCTGTGATATCAGTCACAGAATCAGAGCGAATGAGGACTGAAATACAGAGGGTTGGCTACAAGTCTGTTTAGGAAGCAGCCAGAAGCAAATAAACTTCCCTGTTTGTGATGCCAGGACTTCACACCAGGTATGGCTATCAGGGCGAGTGGGGAACTGGGGGTGCTGGGGGTGCCACACTGAATACAGAGGGACCCCACAACCCCATGTGTGCTGAATGCTGAGATTCCCAGGTGGGTCCCCCTAGACTGGATCTTTACCCCCCAGGAGAAACACAGGATTCCAGAGGGTGCTACCATCCTAAAACCAAAATGCAATAGGCATTGACACTGTAGCCTCTCCAAACAGCCAACCAGATGCCCTGCAGTGAAGCCTGAAGTCAGCAAGTGCTGTTGAGGGGCTCTGAGCCTCTCATAGCCTTTTAGTCCCCCCTCCTTTATATGAACCAGCAAACAGGAATTGTTAGACACTAAGAAAACTCTCTATGTGACATAAAGACCATGATATGCTGAAATAAAGATTTGGTACTCATCCCTGTTTCCTGGCATACAGCTCCTAAAATCCTGAGAACAGTGATGTCTTCTTGTGTGCTAAGGAGGTGACTGGTGGCTGGGATTACAGGTAGCTTCAGGATAGTGTTGGTTACCAGAAAGACCAAGGCAAGAATAGAGAGTTTGGACTTTCAGTCCATCCCCTTAATCACCAGTGAGAACAGAGGGGCTGGTCACCAATGACTAAATATCCAATCATACCTAGTTACAAAGCCTCCTAAAAGCCCCAGAGGACAGGATTTGGGGAGCGTCCAGATAGTTGAACCCATGGAGGTTCCTGGAAGGTGGTGTCCCGGGAAGGCAAGGAAGCTTCACACTCCTTCCCCTATACCCTGTCCTACATGTTTCCTCATCTGTATCCTTCATAACATC
Source organism: Chlorocebus sabaeus (assembly GCF_047675955.1). Taxonomy (NCBI): domain Eukaryota; kingdom Metazoa; phylum Chordata; class Mammalia; order Primates; family Cercopithecidae; genus Chlorocebus; species Chlorocebus sabaeus. The sequence continues at coordinate 125,769,277 of NC_132914.1, read as the reverse complement.
CTTTAGAATAAACCAGTCAACATAAGTAAATGTTTCACTGAACTCTGTGAGCTGCTCTAGGAAATTAATCAAACTTGAGGATGAGGTCATGGGCACCCCACTTTATAGTCAGTCAGTAAGACACAGAGAGAGACAGACAGATGGAGACAGAGAAAGAGACAGACAGAAAGAGAGACAGACAGGCAGACAGAGACACAGAGACAGAGAGAAACAGACAGAGTCAGCCAGGGTTTGCAGTTGATATCAGAAGCAGGGAGCAGTCCTGGGGACTGAGCCCTTGACCCGTGGGGCCTGACAATTTCTCCAGGTAGAGACGGTGTGACCTGAACTAGAGCACACCTAGCTGACATCTGCAGAATTGCTCACTCGCTTGTTGGTGGGAGAACCCCCCACCGCCCACCTGCCCCATGCTTGTCCACAGGAGCCTTCTGTGTTGGTCGTTGTGGGGTGAGAGCAGAGGAAGCAGTTCGCGTTTGTCCATGCAGAAAGACTGAAACAGGCAAATGCGGGGAGGGGAGAGTGGCAATCTTCAGGAAATAGAGCCTATGCAGTAAAGGATACACATATTAAAAAAAACAGAGAATCCATCGGGCGTGGTGGCTCACGCCTGTAATCCCAGCACTTTGGGAGGCCGAGATGGGTGGATCATGAGGTCAGCAGATCGAAACCATCCTATCCAACATGGCGAAAACCTGTCTCTACTAAAAATACAAAAATTTGCTGGGTGTGGTGGTGCATGCCTTTAGTCCCAGCTACTTGGGAGGCTGAGGCAGGAGAAGCACTTGAACCCGGGAGTCGGAGGTTGCAGTGAGCTGAGATTGTGCCACTGCAGTCCAGCCTGGTGACAGAGTGAGACTCTGTCTCAAAACAAAACAAAACAAAAACCAGAGAATCAGTCACATTCACTAAGAGGTAAGAGAAGATATTGCAATGGAGCAAAAATGACTGCTATATCTTAAAAAAAGAATGGACAAAATGAGCCCTTGAAAATTAAAAATATAGCAAAAATGTAAAGTCGGTGGAATGGTTGATGGAAAAAGTTGAAGAAATTTCCTAAGAAGCACAGAAAAGACAAAGAAGTGGAAGATAGGACAAAAAAGTTAAGAGGATGACTTTGAGGTTCAATATGTGAATAATAGAAAAAAATAGAGAAAAGAAAGAGGATGAATCATTAATGAAGTAAGTCAAGAAAATGTCTCCAAATGAAAGGATGTGTTTTCAGCTCGGAAGAACCCACTGTATGATCAGCACAATGAATGAGAATAGACCCAGACCAGGCCATGTGATCAACACATTTTGGAAGACGGGGTATGTAGAAGTGAATTCAACCATCCTCCAGAGAGAAGAAACCATCAGAAAAAATTCGGAATTCATAACAGCCACTTTGTAAACTAGAAGAAAATGAAAAATGTCTTGAATATTGTAAGGGGAGATGATTTCCAACCTAGAATTCTGTATGCACCCTATGAGCTCAGTGTTTCCAAACATGTGTGTTCTTTTTTTTTTTTTTTTTTTTGAGATGGAGTCTCGCTCTGTCACCCAGGCTGGAGTGCAGTGGCGTGATCTCGGCTCACTGAAAGCTCCGCCTCCCGGGTTCACGCCATTCTCCTGCCTCAGCCTCTGGAGTAGCTGGGACTACAGGTACCCGCCACCATGCCTGGCTAATTTTTTGTATTTTTAGTAGAGACAGGGTTTCACTGTGTTAGCCAGGATGGTCTCGATCTCCTAACCTCGTGATCCACCTGCCTCGGCCTCCCAAAGTGCCGGGATCACAGGTGTGAGCCACCGCACCCAGCCCACACATGTGTGTGCTAAGGACATTTACTCCTTACACTCATGCTTGGTAACCTACATGAGCATGTGTTCCATCAAACCATGAAGTGAAGCTGGAAGGAAGATGTGAAGTAAGGGAAACAGATCCCCAATACAAGTGATGTGGAAGGAATCCCAAGTCGATGATGAAGAGAGATCCTTGAATAACAGCAGAGCATAAGGCATAGAGAAGATTCTGGCAAACACTTCCCCAGGAAACGAAAATTTTCTTAATAAATATGATGCTGAATAAGTGTTTCTTGAGGACATTTAGACAACTAGAGGAGAGTTTCAGGATAAATATGAGCTAAATATACAGAAAATCAGGAAAAAGAATAAAACTCAATCAGTTTTTAATCCTGAAGAACTCATTATGCAGAGAAGGAAAAGTAATCATAATTTAATACTTGATTTTACTGTGATTAGCACATGTACTTATATTTTAAACACTGAATATTAATCTAGATAAAATATGATTATTATACTTGAGGGATGGAGAGATAAAATGGGAGGCACTTATGTGATGGAGAAAAGAGATATATCCTAATTCTCCATAGTGAGAAATTTATAGATATTGCCTTAAAAAAAGTGTCAACATCAGTGCATTACTTGGTGATGTGCCTATAAATACCAGATGAGGAAAGAATTTTCCCTCTGTGCATGGAGACAAGCAGTAGAAGGGAGAAGGGTACTACAGTATTATTTTAAAATAACTTTGTATTTTTAAATAGTTCAATAGTTTGAGATTAAGAGGAAGTTGTGGCTGGGTTTGGTGGCTCACACTTGTAATCCTGGAACTTTGGGAGGCTGAGGTGGGATGATCCCTTGAGGCCAAGAGTTTGAGAGCAACCTGGACAACAAAACAAGATGCTGTCTCTACAAAAAGATAAAATAATTAGCCCCACACGGTGGCCCATGCTTGTAATTCCACCACTTTGGGAGGCTGAGGCAGGCAGATCACCTGAGGTCAGGAGTTTGAGACCAGCTTGGCCAACATGGTGAAACCGCATCTCTACTAAAAATACAAAAAAAAAAAAAAAAAAAAAATTAACTAGGCATGGTGGGAAGGACCTGTAATCCCAGCTACTTGGGAGACTGAGGCAGGGAAATCACTTGAACCCAGGAGGCAGAGGTTGCAGTGAGCTGAGACTGTGCCACTGCACTCCACCCTGGGCAACAAGAGCGAGACTCCATCTCAAAATACTACTACTACAACTACTACTACTAAGCCCCATATGATAGAGTGTGCCTGTAGTCCCAGCTATTGGGGAAGCTGAGGCAGCAGGATCACTTGAGGCCCAGAGGAACTATGATAGCACTGCTACACTCCAGCCTGGGCAACAGAGTGAGATCCTGTCTTAAAAAATAAATTTTAAAAAGTTGCAAAAGAACAAAATACTGAGTTCCCAGTACACATCATCTAGCTTCCTCCAATGATAATATTGTACATAAGCGTGGTTCATTGTCAAAGCCAGGAAACTGATACAGGCATAATACTATTAACTCAGGTACATACCTTAGATTTTACATGTTTTCACATGAACTTCTTTGGCGTGTAGTTCTATGAAATTATATCCTATGTGGAGATTTGAGTAACCATCACAATAATAAAGATGTAGCATTGTTCCTTTAACACAGAGGAGCTCCTTCATGTGCTCCCTTCATGGTCACACACTCTTCGAATCCTGCCACTGATCTGTTCTCTAGCACTACAGCCCTCACACTTTGAGAATGTTGTATACAGGTATTTGCCAATAAAGTCTGCAGAATTATTTGACCTTCTAAATTACAGGCAAGAAATAAAAATACAATTCTAAGCTACCCAACAGATGGAACGAACCCCCTGTTGGCCAAGGAGATGCCAGTGAAACCTTGAAAACTGAGTTCCTGGCCATGATGGGATGGAAGGCTGGATGCACCGCCTTATCCCCTTCCTTCCCTAAGCACCATTAGGCTTTCTTCCTGAGGGCTAAACGGAAAACAGCCATTTGGAAAGACTTGCTCCACCCCAGATACCGATGACTGCCTGACACTGCCTTGCTCTTTCATAGTTTTGATAAAATAACTGACCCACAGGTTCTTTCCTGATAAGAGACCACTGATTTTGCAGTGGTTCTGGCCATCTACTGAGGATGCACAGTGAGGGGTTTCATGTCCTCTGCTTCATCTTTTGATGTCAGAGGGCTGAAAACCCTACCTTGGGATCACACTATCCCTGTCATTTCTTGTACATGGGACCCATGAAAGGGAGGGCATGAAACTCAGCTGTGCATGCACATGTTTGTCCTCCCATAAATATTCATGACTCCTCCTATGGCTTATTGCATATGCATATTTATCATTCTTACTCAGCATAAATCCCTGTCTTGTTCTTCCCATCTCTGAATGTCTTGTTTCTGGCTTCTGGCTGGAGGCTACACTTCCCAGCCTGTCAGAATGGCCACCCAGCAGGCTGCAATCCTTTATGAGAGATAAAGCTCTTCTTTCCAAAAGTATGAACCTCATCATTCTTCAGTTGACATATGCAAGGTCATGTCTTATGAAAGGAAATTACACAGTTACACACACACACACACACACCCTATTAACTTTCAAGACTGAAGGAGATACATTCTTGTGAATAGTTTAAAGGCTAGACATAGCTGATGAATGTGATTACCAGGGGGCTGCCATGAGGGAACACTGTGGGTGGAAGGTGGTGATAAAACACATCTTCACCTGCTAAACTTAGGGTGTCCAACTCTCATGGCAGCAATAGCATGCTGGCCAGACAGCCAGCCAACTTCTCGCTCTCTCTTTTTAAAAATTGTACTTTAAGTTCTAGGGTACATGTGCACAATGTACAGGTTTGATTCATAGGTACACATGTGCCATGTTGGTTTGCTGCACCCATCAACTCATCATTTACATTAGGTATTTCTCCTAATGCTATCCCTCCCCCAGCCCCCCATCTCCTGACAGGTTCCAGTGTGTAATATTCCCTTCCCTGTGTCCATGTGTTCTCATTGTTCAATTCCCACCTATGAGTGAGAAGCTGTGGTGGTTTTCTGTCCTTGTGATAGTTTGCTGAGAATGATGGTTTCTAGCTGCATCCATGTTCCTACAAAGGACATGAACTTATCCTTTTTTATGGTTGCATAGTATTCCATGGTGTATATGTGCCACATTTTCTTAATCCAGCCTATCATGATGGGCATTTGGATTGGTCCCAAGTCTTTGTTATTGTGAAAAGTGCCGCAATAAACATATGTGTGCATGTCTTTATAGTAGCATGATTTATAATCCTTTGGGCATATACCCAGTAATAGGATTGCCGGGTCAAATGGTAATACTAGTTCTAGATCCTTGAGGAATCGCCCCAGTCTTCCCAATGGTTGAACTAATTTACACTCCCACCAACAGTGTAAAGGTATTCCTATTTCTCCACATCCTCTCCAGCATCTGTTTCCTGACTTTTTAATGATCGCCATTCTAACTGGCGAGAGATGGTATCTCATTGTGGTTTTGATTTGCATTTCTCCAATGACCAGTGATGATGAGCATTTTTTCATGTGTCTGTTGGCTGCATAAATGTCTTCTTTTGAGAACTGTCTGTTCATATTCTTTGCTCACTTTTTGATGGGGTTGTTTTTTTCTTGTAAATTTGTTTGAGTTCTTTGTAGATTCTGGATGTTAGCCTTTTGTCAGATGAGTAGATTGCAAAAATTTTCTCCCACCATACAGGTTGCCTGTTCACTCTGATGGTAGTTTCTTTTGCCATGCAGAAGCTCTTTAGTTTAATTAGATCTCATTGGTCTATTTTGCACAGCCACCTTCTCTTAAGAAACTTCTTCTGAGTCTTACATTAAATAATTCACTAAATACACGTGCTACTCTGAACACCAGGAGACCAGGACATGCTTGAGGGACAAAGATCAAAGACACATTAGCATGGGAAAGTCCCCATTGCCCCTAGCAGGAAATGAATGCTCCAGTTATGTTCATAGCATGGACACCTTCTACTTCTACTGCTGGAAATAAATGCCTCTTGCAATGTGACTTGGCTTGAAATTGGATTTTGCCGCATTTGGATTTTTTTCAAGATTTCAGATTTCACTGAAGCTACAAATTGTTCTTTCCGCTTAACAGTGCATGCTCATAGGAGGATTCTCACCAACTGGTGCAGTGGCTGGTGTCACCTCTGGATGGGGCGGGAGAAGGAACCACAGAAATGGGAGAAAGGCATAGGTTTAAAAGGTTGATTGTGTTAATCGGGCATTTTCTTCGATGAGAGCACTGGATGTTTTCTGTCTATATCAAGGAACTAGTTGTTGCAGGGTTTGTGTCCAGGACCAGAAGTTTTGCAACCAGAGTCAGCATTTTAAAAAACAGTGGAAGTGGTTGGTAAACCCTGAGGATGCCTGGCTTCCAGGTGCAAGTCCAGGGAAGCTGGCCAGTGGCAGTATGAGGCCACCCCTGCTCGGCCAGGCTGCATGGAGGGGAGGAGCTTCCAGCCCTGCTTCTGGAGGCTCAGGCAGGTATGCTTCTCTCTCTTCATCTGCTGCATCCAGGATGGCCCTAGTTCAGTGGTTTCCAGTTTGTGGGTCTGCTACTGCTGGTAGCTTGGGAGACGATTTCCCATGTAGCACGGAGCACTGACTGTTCCCAGCACTGTGCTAGATGTTGCAATGCATCCACGCGGCACTCAGGCAAGGGCTGGACTTGGTGGCACCTCCGGTCCCATCTGGGTTACCTGAATGGGGCTCATGCCATTTACAAGGCACATTGATCGTTGACGCTCCTACTCAGGTTTTTAGTGGTCAAAACCAAAACAAAACAAAAAATATTTTCCCTCTTTTTAAAATGTGCTTGGCTTGGGTATAACACAGGGATGATTAAGTGTTCCTTAAGGAAAATCAATGTTCAGTACAAATTTTGAACACAGGAAGCCTAATTTCCACTCTGCAAGCCATCTATCTCACGGTCTGCTATAATCTCCTTATGAAATGCCCTCCCTAGAGGTTTCTCAGGCCTGCTGGGGTGTATGAGGGCCTGGGTATGATGAGGAGCGTGTATATGTGTGTGTGTGTGTATGCATGTGTGAGAAGCGTGTGTGTGTGTGTGTATGCGTGTGTGTGCACGCATGGGAGGGCGGGTAAGTACCACTTGGCCTCTGGCCCCTATGAGGCTGTCTGTTCAGGAGCTGAATCTGATCTTCAGAGTAGGTTCAAACTGAAAAATGATAATTATTGTTGTTACGGGTTGAACTCCCCACCTTTCCAATCCATACGTTGAGGTCCTAACTCCCAGCATTTTAGAAAGTGACCGTATATGGAGATAGATCTTTACAGAGGTAATCACATTAAGATGGAGCTCATTAGGCTGGGCCCCAGTTCAGGGACTGCTGTTCTTATGAAAACGGGAAATTTGGAGACAGACCCGAGAAGGGAAAGTCTATGGGAACATGAAGATGGCCATGTCCAAGCCACGGAGAGACGCCGGGGAGAGGCGGTTCCTCAGACCTCAGAAGGAATCAACCCTGCCAACACCCTGATCTTTAGCGTCCAGCTTCCAGAACCGTGAGAGAGTAGATTTGTATCCTTCAAATCCCTCAGTCTGCGGTACTGTGTTACAGCAGCCCTAGAAAACGGACACAGTTGCTAACATGAAAATAAAGAAGCAAGCAATAAGAGAGCAGCCCACCGCTGGCCTGGCCCTTAGGAGGAGGAGCTGCCCTGAAGCTGAGTCATTATAACCCTGAGGGAAGCAGCTGATGTAAGTTCCCACTGCGCTGAGCTAACCAACCAGAAGCTCTGCGGTCCCACTGCACTGAGCCTGTTAGCCCAGTGCTCTCTACTCTGGGCATTGTGCAGGAAAGCCTCCGGTCATGTGCACGTAACAGCTTCTGCACTGAGAAGAGGAGGGCTCGCCCTTTGCAAGTGGTGCCTACTGCATACAAAGGCATGGCACACCTGCATGCCTGCTCTTCTGCTAGAATAAGACTCACACACTTATATCCAAACCCACCCACTGACCTGACAGCAGCCCTACAAAGCTGCTTCCTCTAAAGGCAGCGGGCTGTGGGTGTTCAGTATTTCAAAGCCCTTCAGAGGAAACTAACAATGGCTTAGGATCAGGGTGTGTATATCAACAAATGTGGCATGGGTATTGCTGCTGCTGTCATCGTCTCAGCCAGCGAGCATGGCCACCCAGGCCTCATGGGCTGATGACATGCTCACCAGAGGGTAGACAGGTCTACATCATCCCTGTGGATTTCCCTAGGTTTAGGCACTCGAGTTCCACCCCCACATTGTTGGCACATCCGTACGCTCTCTACAGTATCATTTCTTTAACAAGTTTCTTTAATTTGGCTACTGCTTCTCTTTTTTTTGTGATGGAGTCTCACTCTGTCACCCAGGCTGGAGTGCAGTGGTGCGATCTCGGCTCACTGCAACATCTGCCTCCAGGGTTCAAGGCATTCTCCTGCCTCAGCCTCCCAAGCAGCTGGGATTACAGGCGCCCACCACCACACGTGGCTATTTTGTGTGTTTTTAGTGGAGATAGGGTTTCACAATGTTGGCCAGGCTGGTCTCGAACTCCTGACCTCAGGTGATCCACCTGTCTTGGCCTTCCAAAATGCTGGGATTACAGGCATGAGCCACCGCGCCTGGCCTCTTTTTTTTTTTTTTAACTTTAGAAAAGTTCTCTTTTTCTAAAGTTGTTTTTATTATTGCATATATAATCATTTTATTATCACATACACAGTCATACATAGCTCTTAAAAAAGGAGCTATAGAAAAAAATTTTTTTAAAACTTTTTCCCCTAAATATACATTGAAATAAGCATATCAAAATACAAATAAAACCTGTGTGTTCATGAATCTCATAAAAGAACATCTCTTGCTGCTAGCATGTGTACAACAGTCTGGCAAGCACTGAAAATGCACAATTTAAAATACACGTTTCCTTTCATAAATGTGGCTTTGTATCTGAAATCTTTCAACACACAAGAGGGAAGAGAAATTAGCAGGGCTCTGCATAGAAACTACTGGAAAACATTGAGAATTATTGTTCTTGTGTTTTGTTTTTAATAATGCGAGCCGGTTTCCATTGCCCCACCTGCCACCAGGAGGCTTATGAACAGGGCCATCTTATTCCAGCAGCAGCTTTATGGGCTGGGTACAAGTGAGCTGCCAGTGGGGTGAGGGGAGCAGTGTCCTTTTCCAGACTAAGACCCAGACTCCTGCCCCCGTGTGCCATCTCCCTTTGATTTTTCCTAAACTACCTGTCAGGGCAGACTTTCTGCCCCTGTCAAAGGGAGTGGAGGCCCTAGGAAATGAGGAAGCACAGGCTGGTTCCAAGGCCATAAAAAAGACTCCAGTGGTCACTACTGCAAGTTCCTAAGAGAAGTCATGTGTATGTGCATGCATGTGTGCACATACGTGCCTGTGTGTGTGCACACACATGTGCTTGCACCTGTGTGGTTATGTGTGTGCATGCATGTGTGTATGTGTGAAGCCACAGAAACCCAGCTCTCTTCCCTGCCTGTAGAACTCCCTGCTCTCTCATTGACCAAGATGGACAGCCACTGCCAGTCCAGCTGGAACAGATTCTCCTCACCTCTTTCAGGTCGGCTGTGACAACAGCTGCAGTCAAACGTGTTTCCAATTGAGCGCGCTTTTTCATCTTCTGTTTCGCTTATCAAACACTGACCCCTTTTGGCCATTACCTTTTGCTGCCTTTTACCATTTACTTTGATCTTGGGTGCTAATGAAAACTTCCATATCAGTGACTCACCAAATGCCAGAGCTCAGAGAGCAGCAGCATTTCCTAAGCATTGTTGCTACTTATAACTCTATTATTTCTTTTTCCCCTGTTCTCGTCCCCAACAATCAAGGTCTTTTTCCTCTGGGAAGCAAGATGTTAAACATTGACCAGTACAGCCTGGTGAAGGGCTGGCTGCTGTGCTGTAAGGGGTGATCTACATAGAAAAATGTCCCCAGCATCTTGCATGGCAATGACTGCTTCATTCCTATCAAATCATCGTTAGCCTGGGTGCATCGTCTATGCCTGCGGAGATTCCATCTGCACATCTCACCGCTCATCCCGCTCCCGCCCACTTTCTGCCTTTTTCAGTCCTACTCCATGTCCTAGGAGGCTGACCTCTAAAAATAGAACCACTCAGGGATCCCTTCCCTTCTGGCTCCCAGGAGGTTTGGCCAAATACCAGATTGAAGGGTAGGAGGGGAGAATTTTTAAAATGTCATCATTTTGCCATTATCATGCCTAACAAAATTTATAATTCTCTAATATAAACATTTCCCTAATCATCTCAAAGATACTGTTTTTCTGTAACTGCTTTGAACCCATCAGAATCCACAGAGTTCACATATAGCATTTGGTTATGTTCTTATATCTCCTTTATTTTTACTTTTTTTTGTTGTCTTGCTCCGTCACCCAGGCTGGAGTGCAGTGGCATGATCTCGGCTCACTGCACCCTCCACCTCCCAGGTTCAAGCAATTCTCCTGCCTCAGCCTCCTGAGAAGCTGGGATTACAGGTGTGCACCACCACGCCCGGCAAATTTTTGTGTGTTTTTAGTAGAGACGGGGTTTTACCATTTTGGTCAGGCTGGTCCCAAACTCCTGACCTCAGGTGATCCACCCGCCTTGGCCTCCCAAAGTGCCGGGATTACAGGCGTGAGCCACCACGCCTGGCCCTTATATCTCTTTTATTCTATTACTAGAAAAAGAAGTGTCTCCCACGTTTTCATGAAACTGATAGTTTTTGAAATACTAAGTCACTTGTCTTATAGAATACCCATATTCTGGATTTGTCTGATTGTGTCCTTGAACTGTCATTTAATTTTTTCTTGTATCCTTTGCATTTCCTTTCAACTGGTTGTTAGATCCAGACACATGAGAAGATCCAGATTTAATGTCTAGGCAAGAACGCTGATTGGGGGGGGGGTGCTCTGTGGTTGTTCCTGCGTCACACACTGAGTCCTGATAGAGTCCACCCGTACTGCAACGTTTCATATAAAATATTTTTACATTAAAACATTTCTGAGATGAACAGTGTTATAAGTGAGTGTTATACAGGGCAAGGCGAGATGATATCTGCCTGTTAGGAATACTGGTTGGGCACCAATTTGGAATGACTGTGAGGAGTACCATTCTGGAAAGGGTCAAAAGGCAAAGTGAATTTTTAGCCTTGGAACTAAAATCCCCGCCGAGTCCCAGCAGTTGACAGTAACTTTTCCTGAGCCGGGAAATCTGTCCGTCCAGCCCTGAATACACAGCTCTTCGGGGGTATGTTCACGGAGAGGTCCCAATCGCATCCTACTATGAATTATCCACCCAAAGCACCATGGTGAGCCATGGTCTAAAGCAGTATTCTCAGGGGTGGTCTGTGCTCCAGGAGACACTGAGCAGTGTCTGGAGGCATTTTTGGTTATCGCGAGTAGGAGTGGGGGTGATGCTGGTATTTAGTGGGTGGAGACTGGCAGAGGATGTTGCTGAACAACCTACAATACACAGGACAGCTGCCGTCACCACCACACCAACCAAGAATTATCTGGCCCCAAATACCAACAGTACCGAGGCTGACAAATTCTGTTCCAAGGCAGGGTAAGCAGAGCTCGGAAGAGTGAGTGTGGCAAGCAGGAGACACTGCTGTGTGATCACCAGAATAGCCCAGCCACGCTCCCCAAAAACACTGTCCATGCATCGGCTGCTCTGAGGTTACGATGCTGCGAGCCTACATGAGCACGCGGTGAAGAATTTTTATGAGCTTGCCTTACCCATTTCAGAATGTATACTGGCACGATGCTAATTGAATTATGGGAGAATAAACTATCAGGAGGACAGATCGTGCTGTGGTCCAGGAGAGTTTCAAAGCAGAGCCCACAATGCATGAGGGCACAAAATTCCACAGATGAGACTCCCCCAGTGATTTGAGTCTGGAGGCTGGCCAACAGAAGACAAAACCAAGTCTTTTTTTGCTGCCCTGACTTACCAGGTTCTTGTGGAAGTGGGGACGTAGCCCTGAAGTCAGTGCCCTGCTATGTTTGCGTGAGAATGTCCAATCATAACGATAGCAACAGCTGACTTGTCTTATTAATATTGCTAGTATCAGCCAGGCTCTCTTCTAAGTGTTTTCCTTGAATTATTTTTTAAAAATGTCCTAGCAGCTTCATTCAGTAGATTCTTTTGCTGTGCTTCTTTTTTTTAAACAGATGAGAAAAAAAGAAACCACACACACAGAATGGTTAAGAAATGTGCTCAAGATCACATAGGGAGTAAACAGGAAAGAGTGAGGGGTTGACCCATGCACTCTGACTACAGAGTTAGAACAATCCTAGAAAAGTGTTGGCTTGAAAATATTGCCCTGACGTCATGCTTTTTTTCCACTATGGTAGGGGAAATGGTATGGATGTAACACACATGCCCATACATGCACATTCACATACATGTACGTTCACATACACCAACACCCCACTGCTAACTTGATAGGAACCAGACTTCTCTTTGGTCAAGAGTCACTGCTGCAACAGAATGTATTAATAATAAAACCCCAAAAGGGTAAAAGAGCCCATCCATCAAATCCTTAATGGCTCCTTAAGTAACTTCTTACAGGTAAGTGCAGCTTCTTTGAAAGACTCAGTGGCCAGGCACTGAGGAGCTTTGGCAGGGAAGATGAGTTCAGCACAGCCGCCCTATCAATATTGGATGAGGCTGACCTACTAACTCACCCCTGAAGGAGCCCTGGTCTCTCCCCAGCGCTGCTTTCCCCAGCAAGTTAGTAAAAACTCCTTCGTAAAAAACAGCTAAGCATGAGATAATAGCACCGGGCTCCTGGCTGGAGGTGGCATTACCTCCCGGCCACTTTCTTGACCCCACTCCCAGTGCCCCCAGGAATTCATCTTTCTTTTGTTCTTATCATATTGGGGTGCAATTCTGGACACAGCAACTATCCCTGGTTGCTTTCCAATTCTTGCACAAAGTTCCCTGAATTTCTTTCTTAACTGCAGCAGAATGTCCTCTGGAAGGTAACCAAGAGGGACTTCACGAGGGTGCATGGGCCGAAACGGATCTTCCCGGCTTGCCAGGGAGTCAGGCAGTGAGGTGCAGGCATTACAAGTGTGTGCTTTGAGGCCCACCCGCCTGGGCTCCCAGCTCGTCTCTGCCACTATCTAGGTGTTTTCTATTCTTGTTTATTCCTTAAGGCCCTGCATGATCTGTTCCCCATGCTGTTGCTCCCACCTGCCTCTCTGGCCTCATTTTGCAGCCCTCATTCACAGTAATCCAGTCCAGGCTCTGTCCTGCTGCTCCCACCTCTGAGCCTTGTTCTCACTGTTCCCTCCTCCGGAATACCTTTCCCCCAGGTATCTGCATGGCTGGTGTCTTCACTCCCCTCCTTCTCCACTCAAATCCCACCTTAGACAGACTCATCTAAAGTGGGATCTGCCTTATCTTCTCTACCCTTTATTTGACTTTATTTTTCTCCATAGCCTTTACCACCCTCTGACACATATAGTTAATACTTTTCGTTGATGTGCCTCCCCAGCTAAAATCTAAACTTCATCAGGGCAAGGATGCTGTGGTCTGAATGTTTGTATCATCCCCAACTCACGTGTTGAAATCCTAACTCCCAAGGTGTTGGCTTTAGTAGGTGGGGCCTTTTGGGAGGCGATGAGGTCCTCAGGGTGGAGCCTTCACGAATGGGATGTGTGCCCTTATAATAGAGGCTGAAAGAGGCTCATCCACTCCACCTCGTGAAGATACAGAGAAGGCAGCACCTACAAACCAGGAAGGCACCTTCACCGGACATTAAAGCTGCAGGTGGCTTGATCTTGAACTTTCCAGTCTCCAGAACTCTGAGAAATTAAACTATATTGTTCACAAGCCACCTAGCCTATGGTGTTTTCTTACAACAGCCCTAAGGGACTAAGACAAAGGACTTTGCCTTCTTTGTCCATTGCACTACTTCTGGCATCTAGAACAGCTCCGGGCACATGGCACACACTCAAAATATTTGTTGGTTAATTTCAGTAACTCCTTACTTACCAGGCAACTGCCTTGTGACTGACCTTGAACTTGGTTTCTGAAATACGGAAATAAGGCCCAGAGTCATTCCTGCAGAAAGCACATTCTGTGGCATTTATGTCTCTTTTCTGCTCCCAATGTGGTAGCCCGTGGAGGTCGTGCCATTGTCTGCCATCTGGGATTGTGCTTTTTATAAGGCAGGGGTCGTATGTATGTGGTTCTCCAGGTATGAAGACAAATTCAGGCCTCTTTGATGCCAGGGGCACTTTATGTGACATCAGCATCCCATGGCACTGCTGCACCAAAGGCAGGCCAGGAGTCCCAGGTATTTCTCCAGAAGGCCAACACAGATCCCCAGGGCTAACAGCTCAGCTCATCATATGTGAGTGCCCTCTCAGGAACCTGGGGCACAGAGAGGCTGAGTCACTTACAGCTTGACAGGGGTAAGGCCGATGGGCTCTAGAAGCTGTATTCTTAATTCTTGCATTGCAATAGATCATATACCTCTCAGAAGGGCATGTGCGAGACTCAGATCAGCCCTGTATGCCACTGACACAGAGCACATGTGAGCACTTGGTGTTACTATTAACACTTTGGGCTTCAAAAGTCAGCTCAAGAGATGCTTTAAAAAGCAAGACATTTAATTATTCCAAAGAACAAGATGTATGGAGGTTGGCAGGTGTGGGGTTGATCTCTCATTGTGTCAAGGGAGTTGCCATAGCTGTTAACATTATATTCTTTTACCACTATTCAAAGGAGAGAGAGAGAGAGAGAGAGAGAGACAGAGAGGTGCAAAGGATTTCTCTTCAAAGGGCTTTGTTCCTGAAACACATCAGAAAACTTCCCTTTATGTCTCATGGGCCAGATGACCACCCAAGCTAGAATGGAGTGCTTGGAAAGGCACTGCCTATCACAACTGATTGGAATTAGACCAATCATGATTCATCCTCCGAGACTCCAGGAAAGCCCACGTTCCTGAGACCGGGGCACCTCCACCTGCAATCTAACAGCATCGGGCTCCTCTTAGAGGTACAGAAGGTGGCAGGCTACTGGGCACTGGGCCAGTCCTCTCAAGGGTCTGCCTCATCAGTTATCCCGGCGGGATCCTTCCAGATCAAGCATCAACAACTGCTACAGTGGGCAGTGACTAGGGAAGGACAGTCTCCTATCCCACTCCTCAGACAAGGGCATTTCCGTATTCACAGAGCACCCTGGGCAAAGCAGGGATAAGAAAGCATCAGGCAGGCATCACAGAAAATCATAGTTCTTGGCTGGGCGGGTGGACAGCTGGCATTGACACCCTAGGTCCGTCCACATCTTTACAGAGAACTGACAGGTTACCTACAGGGAGACATGGCGTTTCCACCTGTGCCCTTTCTGTAAGTAAGAAAGGAAATGAGAGCAGAGAAACCCACCGACCCCAAAGCCTGCTTCGGAAGCACATTTCAACCCGGAATCTCACCGCAAGCTTCTCACGGTGGAATTTTAATGAGTAGGCTCGTTTTCTCCCAATTCACAAATGACTGTTTGTAGCTTCCTGTTTGATGAACTCTTCCCTGGAGTCTGCCTTCCAGGGTTAGAATTATATACTTAGTTGGAAAAAAAGGTGAACAACAAGAGAAAGAAGTAATACCCAGGGCCATAAATGACAGCCTATCCATGAGCTATGTAGGGCTAAAGCTAGCAGGGGAAGGGCTTTCTGCAGAAAAGCCACGTCATGGCAAGCGACAGCTCTTGGGGCTTATTCACATGAAACGGCTGCGTTTGGGTCCTGGTGAGATGGTTTATGCCACTGTTGATGTTTTGAATGCACATTCCCAATGCCACCGTGTTACATGGTGACTAGGATTATATGCTACACACTCCCCAATTTTTTCCAAAGGGTACCCCATAGACAAGGATTCAGTTGCCCTGGACTCTACAATAGCTCTCTACCCTTCTAATAACAGAATGCCACCTTAAGCCAAGGAGCCCATTCTGTTGTTGTAGTACCGAGAAACCGGTATAACTCACAAGAATCACATCACCCTGGCCATGGCAATTGGTTCAGAAATGCACCATGACTCAAGCTTTTTTTTTTTTTTTTTTTTTTTTTGAGATGGGGTCTTGCTCTGTTGCCCAGGCTAGAGTGCGGTGGCACAATCCTGGCTCACTGCAGCCTCGACCTGCAGGGCTGAAGCAATCCTCCCACCTCAGTCTCCTGAGTGGCTGGGACTACAGGTGTGCGCCACCACACCTGGCTAATTTTTTAAATTATTTGTATAGTCAGCGTCTCGTGTTTTCTTTTTTCTTTTTTCCCTAGGCTTGTCTGTAACTCCTAGGCTCAAGCAATCCTCCTGCCTCAGCCGCTCAAAGTGCTGGGATTATAGATGTGAGCCATCATGCCAGGCTGAATCAGAGGTTTTATTTTGTTTATTTTTTTGCAGATTTTTCTGATACAGTAATAGGGAAAGAACTTCCCTTTTCAAGGGTCATTAAACAAGGAGGTTGTGAGTCTGTGCTGCTGGTGACATCTGGTCTACCTTGTGGAATATTCCTGGGAAATGGAGAGAAAGATAGACCCTTGGTAACACCATTCAAACTCCTGGGTCCGGCTCTGCTTGAATCTAGTTCTGTCTCCAGATTTTTCAGCTCAAAGAGAGAATTAGTTTTCTTTTTAACAAACAAAGTGGTAAAATACGCAAAACATAAAATTTAGCATCTTCAGCATTTTTGAGCATACAGTTGAGTGGCATTAAGTATAAGCACAGTGTCGCATGACCATCACCACCATCCATCTCCAGAATCTTCTTCTCAAAATGAAACTCTGTACCCATTAAACACTAACAGTCCGTTCTCCCCTCCTCCCATTCCTTGACAACCACCATTCTGCTTTCTGTCTCTATGAATTTGACTGCTGGAGAGATCTCATGTAAGTGGAACCCTGCAGTATTAGTTCTTGTGTGACTGACTGTCGTATTTCACTTATCACAGGGTTCACAGGGTTCATCCATGTTGTACTGTGAGTCCGAATTTCCTTCCTTTTTATGGCTGAATAATACTCCGTTGTAGATCCATGCCCCATTCTGCTTATCCATTCATCTGTTATAGGCACTTGGGTTGCTTTTCCCGTCTGACTATTGTAAACACGGTGGCTATAAACATGGTTGTGTAACTATCTCTTTGAGTTCCTGCTTTCAATTCTTTTGTGTATATACCCAGAAGTGAAACTGACGGATCATTCAATTTCCTTTTGTTTTTTTCTTTAGCAGTCTGGGTTAGGGTTCTGCTGCGTGCAACCAAGAGTAGGCTATTTAATACCAAAGACACCTTCGGCTTCAATGCCAATAATAATAATAGAATATTCCCAAATAAAGACTTGGCCCAGCTTGCTTTAGCCACATCTCAGTAATCATTTTGGATAGACATGAAACAAATCAAATCTCATTCAATATTTCTTAAATGGAGGGGCACTTCTAAAACTCCAGAAACTCTTTTGATTGCTCCGTCTGCCAAATTAATTAAAAACAAGCTATCGCCATGTAAATGTGGGAAACAAAGCATTCACTAACCAATGATGAAGGTTGACTAGGGATTGAACATAACCATAACCACCTTCTGAATTTGCTCCAACGGAAAATGAAAATAAAATAACACAACCGAGCAATGCCAAGAAGAGACTCATAGAAAATATACAGTCTAGGGACAATTGCAGAGAAGGGGTAGTACAGGGCTAGCAATCTCAAAAGCCTTTGATAGAGGAGGCTGTGCCTGAGTCTGATTCTGCCACGAGCAGCTCTAGACACCAACTGTGTGTATGAAAATGGAACTGTGTGGCTCCTTGAATACCCACAGGCCTCCAAGGGTAGCACCTGAGTGCAGTGGCAGCTTGATGTGTGCGCTGCTAATTGTTAAGACAAGATGTTACAAGGGTACCTCCAAAATAGCTACAGGGAACATACACCCCAGCGTTCTTGAGATAGCATGGGGTTCTGAATTTCTCCTCTGTTTTCTGGCCATGTGTCAAGGCATGGTGTCCCAAGTTTAGGTATGGAAAATACAGTCCTCAGAGTACCAGTAACACGCAGCTCAGCTCCGACCGGCGAATCACTGAACAAAGACTGCATGTATTTAGCTGCATGTGAGGACAATAATGAGACTAAGTGAATTATTTCTACAGTCATCTTTACCTCCCTGGCCATGCAACACAGGAGTGAAGCACATAATTTTGGACAAGAAGCTGTTGATAGGGATTTTTACATAAAATATTCGTATTCAAAATTTTTGTAAGGACTTTAAGTATTTTAAAAACATTGTGGAAAAACACAACAAAACATATCTGAGCACCAGATTCCACTCTTGAGCTATCATTTGTAACTTCTGCCTTCTCAGGACAGGTTACAGAACTTCTATGAACAAGGGAAATCTAGCCAAGTTCACATCAGTAATCTGGTAGGGTAGATATTGCTAGCTTTCTAACCAAATCAAGGATGGATTTGTCTCTAACATTGAGCATCTAGTTAGTCCTGTATAATCTGTTAAAATTATTAAGAATATATGTATATATTAGTTAGGGTATAGTAATCTACTGTAACAAAGACATTCAAAAACACTTGCTCTAACAATATGTGTGTTCCCACCAGGGCCTGTTGGAAGGTGGGGGCCTGGGGGAGGGATAGCATTAGGAGATATACCTAATGTAAATGACGAGTTGATGGGTACAGCACACCAACATGGCACATGTATACCTATGTAACAAACTTGCACGTTGTGCACATGTACCCTAGAACTTAAAGTATATATATATGTGTGTGTGTGTGTGTATATATATATATATAACAATATGTGTGTTCCCTTCTGTCTGTTAGAACAGAGATAATCACTTTGAGGATGGTAGAGATGCTCTCCAACTCTCATACCAGTGGTTCTCAACAGGGGGGAATTTTATCTTGCAGTGAATATTTGGCAATGTTTGGATATATTTTTGATGATCAATGTAAGAATTAAAGAAAGAGGAGAGAAACATGAAGGGTGGCTTGACAGTTAGCAGGTTTATTTTAAACCTGGGAGTACACCTTAATAAGCACATTCCTTTCAGGTGCACTAAGATAGGGAGGGTCAAGGCAGACTCGGGGGATGTTCCTGCAGCCACAAAAAAATGCATGGGAACAAACACACAACTCTGCCTCCCAGATAAGCAAAACAAAGAGACACAGAAGCAGTCCAAGCCTCTAATAAACTCTCCAAACCTAAATCCTTAAAAACTCTTAGTCTGTAAAAGAGTGCAGCTTCTGACCTAACTAGGTCAGAAGTTCCTCCCAGGTTTAAAATAAATCTATTAAACTGTCAAGCCACCCTTCGTGTTTCTCTCCTCTTTCTTTAATTTTTACAATCACATCTGGGGAATATGCTACTTGCATTTAGTGGGTAGAGTCCACAGATGCTGCTGGACACCTTAGGATGCACAGGACAGTCTGCTCCAACAAAGAATGATCTTGCTCTAAAATGTCAGTAGTGTTGAGGCTAAGAAATTCTGTGGTATACATATCTTCCATTTCTGGGTCTAAGGTGGCTGCTGCAGTGACAGACATTACATCTGTCTCCCAGACAGTGGAAGGGTGAACCAAGGGTTCGTATTTATACCTTTTCAGGACATACCCTGACAAAAGAAACACATCTGTTTTGCTCACATCCATTAAAAGGGAAACACAGTCTTTATCCTGGGTAGTACTGGGCTCAGCTAAAATCCAAAAGCTCTGTATTGTCGAAGAAAGAAAGAAGAAAACGTCAGTAGACATCTACAGTCTCTGACACACTGACTGAGAGCATGCGGGGGTGATATGTGGTCTGCTGAGCGAGGGCTCCGAGATGGTCAGGAAGTGGTTTCTGAGACGACATCTGTGCTTTTCAGAGCACTGAAGAGGGGAAAGGGTGTCTGGGGGAACAAAGCATGTGCCTTTGCAAGTCACTTTAAAGTTGGGGAGGGCAGGGGGTGACAGTCACTCCTCTGAGAGTTTAAACGGATCATGATCGAATTAAATGATATGAGAGGGGCTTAAGTCCTAGAGATTTAATCATAAACAGAGTCTGAGACCAACAGGAAGAAAACCAACGAGCTTGAAATAACACGTGTTTTATGTGGTTACTGAAAGTAACCAGGGGCAAGACATTGAAAACAAAGAGGGGCAGAGACCTAGCAGAAGTCAGGGCCACACAGGCAACGTCGGAGGAGGTTTCCAGACATTACAGTCGAGGCTTGGCAGGGCAGACTCTCGAGGGGTCTCACTAACTGCCAACCCCTCATTCTTCCTTGTCAATAGTCCCAGATTTTGTTCACATTTTGACTGGCTAAGTACTTCAAGTGAGGTTGGCCTCTTTCCCCAGCCCTAGGGGAAAAAGTATTAATGAGAATACAACAGACTTGTAATTCTGTTTCCCCTACCAGTGATGGATTTAGAAATAAACATGGATTTCAGTTTTGCCCAACAATAAGGAAGGCTTAGTCTGTGGGGCTGTAAGATCCTGGAAATAATTTCCTTGACCTTAAAGGACATAAGGAAGGGCCATTTTTTTCTTTATCCTGGACACGTGCCTTATACAGATTTGATGAATGCCACCTGTAGAAGATCTGTAGATCTGTAGATCTGTAGAAGCCACCTTAAGACTTTGAAGGGACAAATATAGGGACAATGTCTAGCACAGCGGCCTTCATTGTAAGGATGAAAACTTGATGCAACTTATCATGGTTCATTCAGGACAGTCCTAGTTTACACCTGCTGTCTTGGAATAATGATTACTAACATATTCTTTCACTCTGAAAAATTCCCACTTTGAATAATAAAATGTGGTCACCTTCCCGACAGGCAATGGTTACCTAAGCCATAGTTTGTCCATAGTCTGGAATTCTCTGCAGCCGTAAAGGAGAACGAGGTAGAAGAGGTATCTGTACTAATGTGGAAAGTTCTCCAGGATGTGCTGATGAGGGGAAAATGAAGTATTGCAAGGTGATGTGAAATGCTGTATCTTCTATGTTTAACACCCCCCACACAAATACTAAACATTCATCATTTTATGTGTAATATGTAAATGACACATAATAATATAAAATATCCTTAAGAGTCCACTCTCTCCATGCCAAACACCCTTCTAAGTTCTGTAAATAAATTAACCACATTTAATACTCATTCAAAGCCGGCAGGGGCGAGGGGGCGCTGGTACCATTATTCCCACACGACAGATAGAGAAATGGACACAAAGGGTTAGGTAAGTTGCCCCAGTTCCTGCATGGCTAGTAAGTGTCTAAGCTGGAATTCAAACCATGGAGTCTTTTGCCTTTTGCTTCTGAAATGATAAGGGTGTGGCCCTGTGCGCGCATGTGCACGCATGCACACACACACAAACACACACATTCGCACACCAATAGATAATTCAAGGAAATAGGGTAGGCAGTTTAGATTGGAGCTGAAGATCAAAAGAAGTATTACTTTTATATGGAATGCTTTTAAAAATTTACAAAAGGTATCTTCATGAAATTTTTGCATAATTAAAATATAGTAATTACTTTTTAGATCCAGTGAAAAGAAGAGGAAAGGTCTCGTCGTGGACCCTACGTGTGGCATCAGGTCCCGTTCTGTTGTCCAGGCACCTTCTTCTTTCTGAACTACAACATCCCTCAGTCTCTAAGAACAAGGATGCCAAACCAGCAAGCCACAGGGCAAGTGATGCCGGCATGGGCACCTGCGTTCCAAGGACGCCCCCTGAACTTTCCATCTTTTCCTCTCTTCTGAAGCTGTTGTTGGTAAAACTTGTGGGTTAATTGCAAAACAACTCCAGACAAAAATAAAAGACTCCTAGAATATATATCCAGGTGCTTTCTATTTCCATCTCATTAATTGTCAGCACATTATTTCATTTTCTGCACAAATAAATCAGTGGCCCAGAAAATGCAAGATTTATCCACCAGGGCCCAGAAAGCGCAGGGCCGAGCCCTAGAGCCTTTAGCATACATTTGTTTGTGCTACATAAGATGTCGATTCTAATAAAAGAGAAAAGGCTGGAGCTTAACCATGCTTTCCCCTAAGGGTGAGGACTTCTGCTACCTGAATTTCAATGCTCTTTGCTGAAACTTTCAATGCAACATAATCCTGAGGTTCCTGGCTTTACAGGTCTATTCTGGTCTTTGAGGCTAAGCTCATTTAGCAGCTGACATGCCCCCTTTTGGATCTGTCTGAGACCTTCCTGCCTGCCATTACACGAAGATTTGCATAAAGAGCTTAATTCCATGAAGTGCAACTCCACCCTGGCTCATCTACGCTCCTACTTCCAAATCTCTTTTCCACAAAACTGCCTTCACCAAAGAAAGGACATGGCTGCTGGGTAAAGCATGGAGAATTTTACCAATAACAACTTCTGCAATGTTTACATTAATGATACTCCCAAATTTTACTGTGAAAAGTTCCAATACACAGAGAAGTTAAAACTGTACAGTGAACACCCATAGATCCTCCACCTAGAGTCTATAATTAGCATTTTGTTATACTTGCTGTATCTAATAGCTATTCACTTCTCCATCCACCTGTCCATCCATGGATCAATCTTATTTTTGGATGTATGTCAAAGTGGTAAAGTATAAATCACCCCTAAAGACTTTAACATGCAAATTATTAACTTGAGTTGTTTGTTTTGTTTTTTTGTTGTTGTTGTTGAGATGGTGTCTTACTCTGTCACCCAGGCTGAAGTGCAGTGGCGTGATCTTGGATCACTGCACCTTCGTCTCCTGGGTTCAAGTGATTCCCCTGCCTCAGCCTCCCGAGTAGCTGGGATTACAGGCGTGTCACCCTGCCCGGCTAATTTTTTGTATATTTATTTATTTACTGAGACGGAGTCCTGCTTTGTCACTCAGGCGGAGTGCAGTGGTATGATCTCGTCTCACTGCAACATCTGCCTCCTGGGTTCAAGCGATTCTCCTGCCTCCGACTCCTGAATAGCTGGGATTACAGGCACACACCACCATGCCTGGCTATTTTTTTTTTTTTTTTTAGTTTTTGTACTTTTAGTAGAGATCGAGTGTCACTGTGTTGACCAGGCTGGTCTCAAATTCCTGATGTCAAGTGATCTGCCTGCCTCAGCCTCCAAAAGTGTTGGTATTACTGGCGTGAGCCACCATGCCCGGCAAGTTCAATCTTTAAAAATTTTTTAGAGTCAGGGTCTTACTCTATTGACCAGGGTGGAGTGCAGTGGCAAGATCATAGCTCACTGTAACCTTCACCCCCTGAGTTCAAGCCATCTGCCAGCCTCAGTCTCCCAAATAGCTGGAACTACAGGAATGTACCACCACACCTCACTAATTTAAAATTTTTTTTTGTAGAGACAGAGTCTTGCTATGTTGTCCAGCCTGGTCTTAAACTTCTGGCCTCAAGCAATCCTCCCACCTTGGCTTCCTAAAGTGTGGGGATTATAGGTGTGAGCCACCACGTCTGGCTCAATCTTTTTTTAAGGTTTTTTTTTTTTTTTTTTTTTTCTCCTTTGGAGGTAAAATTCGCATACAATAAAATGTAAAAGTCATGACAGCACCCTAAACTCCTACCAAGGCACCGAACATAACTATCAGCCCAGAAAGCTCCCCGTTCCTTGCTTCCCAGTCCCTCCCAGCCCCAGTCCTAGAGCCATCCTGTGTCCTGATGTTCTTCCACCATGAATTACGTTGCCTGCTATGGAACACCTCGGACGTGGAATCATAGAGTGTGCAGTCTTTGGTGCGCGCCTGCTTGACTCAGCCTAACGCACGTGAGAGCTGCCGTGTCGTGCACGTGCCAATTGTCCCATCGGAAGAATGTTCCACAGGTTCATCCAGCCTGCCGTGGATGGGCACTGTCATTGTGTCTCGTGTTTAGCGCCTATGAATAAAGGTGTTGTGAGCATTTTCCTCAAGTCTTTTTGTGGGTACTTAGTATTTATTTTATTACTTTTAAAATCCAGTGAAAGGAAGAGGAAGGGTCTCAGTGCGGACCCTACATGTGGTATCAGGCCCCTTTCTGCCATCCAGGTTCCTCCTTCCTTCTGAACAGCAACACCACTCAGTTTCTAAATACAAGGACCTCAAACCAGCGAACCACGCTGGCATGGACACGGGCCTAACGTTTCCGTGTATTATCCTATAATACATCCTGTGGATCCTATAATATACCATTACATTATCCTCTAATACACACACACATTGGGCTGTATTTCTTCTCAAAAATGTTATCAAAGATATTTTCAACTGCAAATAAAAGAAAACAGAATCAATGGTGGCTAGAGCATTCACTTTTTGTTAAACAGAACCCCAAAGGTAGGTGATCCTACCATTAGTTCAGCTGCTTAGCATTTCAAGGACAGAGGGGCATCCAATTCTTGTGTTTGGCCATCCTCACTGGCTTTTGCACTTTGGCTTGAGTACTCATGCTCACAGAAAGGCTGCTGCAGCTCCTGCTATCACATCCTCCCATTATTATGGGTAAATGTAGGTAGCACGAGTGCAGACCTGCCAATGCAGGAGAGCTATCTGTGTGTACCTCTCTCTTTATGCATCTGTCAGAAGTCCCCGGCGTATTTGAATGGCCAGAAATGGGTTACAAGGCTACCTCCAGCATGTAGGGGAGAACGTGATTCATGATGGCTGTTGGTTAACAGCCAATGAAGTCCACTATGAAAGATTATTCAATTTTAACCAGGAACTTGTCCAACATGCTAGGGATCAAGTTATCTTCATGGTAAGCCTTATACAACTTTGCTTTATCCATGTCCAGACTCTTAGCAGTGTAGACACCGTTCTGCCTCAAGTAAGTTATTTACTGTGTTTTATTGTTTGGGGACTCAGGATCAACAGCCAATAGTCCGCTCACTGTATTTTCAGGTTTCATTTATTTAATTTGTTTGTTGTCTGAGTTTCCTCACTAGAATGTAGAGCTGGGAATGTTGTCTGCTGTGTTCACTATTACACCGCCGGTCTCCAGTGCCTAAGACAGCTCAGTAAATAAGTGTCAAAATGAGTGGCAAATCCGTGCCATCTGTGGCCAAGGCACGGGGCTCACAGGGTGGCGAGTGCCTCGTCTTTACAAGGGTGTAGAGGGAATTCTCATTCTTGGGTTCCGTCATGGTCACCTCTTGCTGTTGACAGAGGTCTCCCTTAAAGCCAATATACAACGTATCAAGTTGTTCTTTAGGGCAAAGACTTTGCATCTGGGGTCAAATCAGAACTTTGGAAGTCCCAAACACGGAACAAACTGCGTCGCCCCACCACCTCCACCACATTCCAGATATATGAACATCAAAATAAAAAGAGATAATGAAATAAATGTAAGGAAGTCCAGTCATCTGGCCTTGGGCAACTTACTCACTCTCTGTGATTCAATTTCTTTATTTTAAAGTGGAGAGAATAACAGCACCTGTGTTACAGCTGTGTTAGGAAGATTGAAGGAGACTGTATCGGGAAGGTGCTTAGCACAGAGTGAGAGCTCTCTGAGTGTTTGCTAAGTAGAAATAGAAACATGTTTCCCCCCATGCTTACTGCTTTGAGTTCTTCTGAACTACCCACTTACAAAATTCTTTCATAAATGTTTCTGGTGTTTGGGCTTCAGGGGTGCCGCCAACTTGGATTGTGATGCTTTCTTTGGCATTAGTAAGTACAACACTTTTGTTCACAAGAAAGGGATTTGATTCCTTGGGGAGTTGGACAGGCTGTTGGGATTTCTGACTACCCTGCTGTCCAGTAATTCCACCTGGCAAGCATTGGAGCTTCAAAACACGAGGAATGGCAAAGCTAACTTAGACCAGCCAAGAGGTGATGCCACCTTCCCTACAGTCTGTCTTGTTGCAGGTTCAGCTGTTCTTGGAGGCCAGGGCTGCCTGTCCTTGGAACAGGCTCCATCATGATCAGTTTTTGGTCAGCTGCAAGAAGGAGGCCGGGATAATTCTGCATCCTGGACCACATCCTGCTGATCGCCCATATGAGGACTTCACCAGACACTTTTTCTGAAAGTATTTGTTCAATTAAAGGAAAGGTCCTCATAGCCCCTAGACAATTCTTCAGTAAAAAGAAATCTCTCTAGTGCCTACATCTCATTTTTATACCTGACATCTCTCCTAATCAGCTTTCCCCCTCTTCTCAAGGAACAAAATTTCCATTATAATTGGAGATGTCACAGTTAAGCCTGAAAGAGCCAGGATGCTTTCCCTCTCACCCAGATCTCACTGCTTGTTAACTAACTAAAAGATTGTCCAAGATGGGAGGGCCCCATGGCTCTAGAGGGCAAGAAGTGTCCCAGCGGAAAGCGTCCACTGTGGATTGTTCCTTTCTCCCTGAGGAGGGCAGGGCAAAGGAATTAAGACTGGTTTCTGTGTTAGAGTACATAATGAGATTATATCTCGGCATATTAATCAAGGTGATTTTCATTCCTGGTGCAGCTTGTCTCCTGACTGTTCCCCTACACTTGGGAGCTGAAGGAGGGGGAGGCAGAGGAGATTATTCTATACTGAGACTCTTCAGCTATGGACCTTCCCGCTTCAGGATGTTTCTGCTTGACAATGCCCGAAGCGGTCCTTTACCTGTGAGCAGGCAGCTCCCTCCCTTCCTTCAGGCAGATCTCTGCATCATGTCCTGTCCCCATAGGGCCCACCCTGGCAACTGCTCACCTTTAACCCTGCTCACCTCTGCTTTCCTCTGTCTTCCCCTCTTCTGAGCTGCTTCTCCTCACAGCACCTCTCCCTCTGGTATATCATCCATCCAACCTGTGTCACGTGCTTCCCCCACCAGAAGGTCAGCTCTACACGGACAGGGGTGTTGCTGTACCTCCTGGCTGAGAGCCGTGTTCCATACATACGTCTGTCGCGTGAACTCAGATTGAGAGCATGGAAAGTCACACATTCTTGGCTTCGAATTTTCTTTTTTGCATGTGTGGCTTCAAATTTTCAAAAAGCAAGGTGTGGGAAATCCAAAAGTTGCACCAAACCCACCTTCTCGCTGTAGTGTGGGGAACAGGCTCTCTCTCATGTTGGTGGGTGCAGAACAGAGCCACCTCACAGCGGCAAATTCAACACAGTCCTTCCAAATGACAGACAATTTTTCCCTGTGATCCAGCAGCTCTCCTCTGCTTACTTGCAGAGCGTCAAAGAATTTACCCCACAGCTATCTGTACCCACACCCAACAGCATATGCACAAGGCTATCTGCTGAAGCTTGTCTTCAAACATGTTTTTGAAGCATTCTTTTTAATAACAGACATTTGGGAAACACGCAGGTTCTCTTGCCTGGTGAAATAGATTCTGGAAGCTCTCCTCAGTGGAATACTATGTGGCAATGAAAAAGCTGAGAGAATGGATATACTGATATGGAAAAAGCTCAAGGACATATTGTTAGGGGGAAATGGAGCAAAACAGGACATACAGAGTGGTTACTTTTGCATGAGAAAAGAGGTAAAAATAAGAAAATATTATCATACTTGCTTATATTTGTATAAAGAAAGATTAGAAGGAGATACAAGAAACAAATGCAAGTGACTCTTCCAGGAGCAGGTGCACGGGGATGTGGGGGTGGACGCTGAGACGGAGAGGCCCAGGAAGGGCAGCAAGGCATCTCTTTGTCTATCTTTTTTAATTGTTATGACTTTAGAGCTTTACTTTGCTTTCTAAGGAATAATGACATACTTTAAAAAGAAAACGAAAAAAGAAAAAAAAAGCACAGTGGCAGTGAGGGCTGAGAATGCCTGTGGCCAACAGGGGCGGAGCT
Source organism: Chlorocebus sabaeus (assembly GCF_047675955.1). Taxonomy (NCBI): domain Eukaryota; kingdom Metazoa; phylum Chordata; class Mammalia; order Primates; family Cercopithecidae; genus Chlorocebus; species Chlorocebus sabaeus. Next base: position 125,741,697 of record NC_132914.1, on the reverse strand, counting down.
CGAGGGGCCTTGGGTTGTGCTTGGATAAACACAGCAGCCCTGGGAGTGTTGGGCCAGATGGGCTTGGCCTGAGGTGGTCTCGGCAGACACAAAAGTATGGGGACAGTGACCCAAAGGACAGGTGCACCAGCCTCCAGGCTCCTGAAAGGCAGCTCCGAGCCTGGTAGGAGTGTCTTTGTTCACCGGGCGCCCTGGGCCAGCTAGACCGTAGCAGTAGGATGCAGAGTGAGGCCTCTGCTCCTCACCAACAATACACCTTGGGGTGGGGTGCAGGCCACACACTATCCACTCCACCTCCTGGGGCTGGGGACAGAGGTCAGCCATGTAGAATGTCCACCACAGTTAGGTGATGGAGCCCCAGGAGAGACAAGCCCTTGAGGCTCAGGTGAGCATCTGGTTGCAATGCTCCAGGTGTGTTGTGACACAAGGCCAGGAAAGTGACACTGTCTGTGGCTCCACAGGGCAAGGCACATAGAAGCCCTGCATTTGGTATCATCTTGGACTCTGCCCCACACTCTTCTTCCCTCAGATGGCTTCAATCTATGTCCCTCCTGGTAAGGAACTGGAACTAGGGATATGACAGTTTTTGGCGAGTTCTGTGAATCCCTCTGTGGAGAACTGTCAAAACTAATGATGCTTTGGGACCTCCCTAAACTTGAAATGGTGTCAGAAGTGAGAGTAGTTTTGTAGATTGCTCCCTAACTTCTCACTCCTTCCCCAGAATGTCAGCTACCTGTGGCTTAATAAGTGTCTGGTTGGCCGGGCGCGGTGGCTCAAGCCTGTAATCCCAGCACTTTGGGAGGCCGAGACGGGCGGATCACAAGGTCAGCAGATCGAGACCATCCTGGCTAACCTGGTGAAACCCCGTCTCTACTAAAAAATACAAAAAACTAGCCTGGCGAGGTGGCGGGCGCCTGTAGTCCCAGCTACTAGGGAGGCTGAGGCAGGAGAATGGCGTAAACCCAGGAGGCGGAGCTCGCAGTGAGCTGAGATCCGGCCACTGCACTCCAGCCTGGGCGACAGAGCGAGACTCCGTCTCAAAAAAAAAAAAAAAAAAAATAAGTGTCTGGTTTATGGAAGGTGCTTTAAAATACCTGCTGGCCGAATGACAGTAGCTACATTCATGGGTGGGGGCTGCAGCCAGTGCAGAGGCATACTCCAGACAGAGTTCCTACTTGGGAGTGCAACGTGGCTGAATCCAGGCACTTTCTCACCTCATCCACAAATCAACTACGGAAATCCCTGGGTCCACCCAAATGCCAGGGCCAGCCCCACATGCCTGCTGTTTCCACAGTGCACCCAACCACTCCATGGCTGCCAGCTCATTGAGGGAGGAGGTCCTCCAGCAGGACCTGGAAGGGAACAGCTATTAGCCAGGAGAAATGCAACATGGAGCTACTGGAAAGCAGCATGGACATCAGTGGGTGAGTGGTGCAGAGCATTGCATTGTGGGCCATCCAGTCTGGGAAGCAATGAGCAGCAGGAACAGGGCACTAAGAGAAGATTCCATCTGCCAGTCACCAGGCAAGGCTGCCCTGCGCCCCGTGTGTGATCCATGCCATCTGAGGTACTTCCCCTCCCAGCATCCCAGAGCCTGCCAAGGGCCTTTGATCCTGGCTGGGGAAGCCCTCCAGGGAAAGCGAGATAATTTTGGCTTATTCCCTCTCTGGTAACTCAGTGGGAACTGTGGTTTACCAGGTTCATGTCCATCTGATGGAAGTGGGATGGAAGCCAGAGAGCTTTGCTTTTGCTGCCAACCAGCTCCAGCGATGCAGAAAATGTGAGGAGAGCCTTCTAGACTGCAGGCTACCGGAATTTACAAAAGGCAGGGGGCGAAGTCAAATCAGAACCGTCGTTCTAGGAGCGGGCTTGAGAGGCCTTAGCCCAGAAAGAGATGTAGGGCAGAGAGAAAAGCAAACCTTGTTATTTATTTTTTATAAAAGCAAGAGAAAATCTGCCCTCTTGACAAATCCTTTCCCTAGCCTGCCAGCCTCCAGGGCCATTTATGATGGTGACTAATGTGCAAAGTTTCCTTTCCCAGTCACGGTGTTGTTGGCCTGTAAATGTTTTATAGGGTGGTTGCTTTCGGGATCCATCAACAGAAAGGAATCATAATTCAAAGGAAGAATAAGTCACAATATAAAAAGAAGCTGGCCTCCTCAAAGTAGATAAATATCAAAAGAAAGAGGAAAGCAAACCCAGGTCCCCAATCCTTCTCCTCACCGTAAACCCCTGGACAAGTTGGGACTGACTTTGTAAGTCCTTGACTCTAGGCAGGTGACCAGCCTCGGGAGTGTTGGTTAACACCCTAAGAACAATTTCTAACTTTTCTGCATCATAAACTCAGCCTTATTTTCCCTCCAGCATCTCCTACTCTGTAAAGACCAAGGCATGATGATAAAGTCATAATACCAGGAAAAGGGAGACAGCCTGTAGGATTAGCATTCAGTTTGACTCTCTGATAACAGAATAATACACTCTTTTCCCTTTTTAGCCACAAGATGTTCTCTGGCCTGTGACATGGTTCAGAAAGCCTCACCAGCCTTATTTTTAAAAATGAATATCACCAAATCCTCCCCTGTCCACCAAGAGCCGACCTGGACTTGTTCCCTCTGCAGAGGTCTAAGACCTTCTGGGATCTTCCCCAGTGCTGATGGCTGTGATACTCCAGTTCTCTAGCCATCCCTGCCCCACACTCTCAGGCTGCTGGTCATAAAATGACTGAGTTCTCAGAGGGCTCCCTGTGGAAGGCAAATAGAATCTCAGGACCCCAAACTCACTATCCCAAAAGCAAAGTTAAGTTTGGGAAACAGAGTCATGCAAAAATTGCCTCCCTTTCGTTACTAAAAAGCTGTGATTTCACCTGTTTGCTTTATCTTGTGTAAAACACAGATTTACTGAGCACACTAAGAATGCATAGTTGACTGTTCCTCTATGCCCTCCTTTCACATGTAAAATGTGGATTTGGTGATCGGCTAATCACAGCCTCCCAAGAAAGTGACCCCTGCCTCATTGCATACTCTTTTCCCTTTTTCTTTCCCTTCCTCCTTCCCCTCCTGCCTGCTCGTTCCCCTTTAAACACTGAGGTCCTCAAAATCCTCTTTGGGAAAAGCCCAGGTGCAAATCCTACTGTAACTTGTGTTTCCTTTTCGCAGGTACATCCTCAGCCTTGGCAAAATAAACCTCAAAATCAATGGGGGTTTGACTTAGTCATTTGTTGCTTTGGTTTGGTTTGCATTGAGGACCTGCACACAGCCCAGGTCAGCCCACTGTCCTCTCCTTGCCCAACGTCCTTCTGATTTCCACTCATTCACCCCAATAACATCGTCTGAGGCCCTGCGCTGGGCCAGGCAGGACACTGGGGCCTGGGTTTACAGATGTGAACCAAACGGTCATAGGTACTCCTCTCCTAAAGCTCGGTCTTTGTTAGATGAATAACTGTGCAAGTTAGCCACAGTGGGGAGCGACATGACATGATATGATATGATATGATATGATATGACATGACATGACATGATATGATATGATGATATATGGTATGATATATGACATGACATGATATGACATGACATGACATGATATGATATGATATATGGTATGATATATGACATGACATGATATGATATATGATATGATATGACATGATATGATATGATATATGATATGATATGATATGATATATGGTATGATATATGACATGACATGATATGATATGGTGACCCTCATGCCACTTTCACAGCTCCAGCCCAGGAAAATGAGCAGCTGGAGGGAGCATGGGTGTCAACAGCTGCAGATGGCACCAGGTTGACAAACAGGAAAATGAAGGGCAGCTCTCCTTAAGGAGGGGACACTGGAACAAGAGAGAGCCCAAGAGGGAGGAGGAGGATGGTTACAAATGAGCTCCACAGAAGGAGGCACTGGTGGCATCCAGAGCCAGGGCCTCACTCCACACACAGGCTGGCAATGCAGGCAGCACTTGCTTGGAGGCTGCAGGAAGTGGCTCTGCACACAGCTGGGGACAGGAGGCAAACCCCAGGAAGCCCAGGCAGCAGGACCCACGTCCCCACTCCGCCTCCCTACATCTATCATTACAAGGAGAAACGGCTGTTGACTCATCTCGAGGGCCATAGGGCAGGTGGACGCCCTTCAGATGGGTCACCCATTGATACAGTTTGGCTGTGTCCCCACCCAAATCTCATCTTGAATTGTTTTCCCGTAATTCCCAGGTGTTGTGGGAGAGACCCAGTGGGAGGGAATTGAATCATGGGGACGGTTTCCCCCATACTGTTCTCATGGTAGCAAAAAACTCTTATGCGATCTGATGGTTAGATAAGGGGTTTCCGCTTTTGCCTCCGCCTCGTACTCTCATCACCTTCTGCCATGATTGTGAGGCCTCTCCAGCCACGTGGAACTGTGAGTCCATTAAACCTCTTTTTCTTCCCAGTCTCAGGTATGTTTTTATCAGCAGTGTGAAAACACATTAATACACCCACAGACAAACCAAGGGTGTCAAGGTGACTCTGGACTGTCAGAATTAGTGCAGCCACACCACGGTTAATATTCAGTAAGAATCCACAGATCAGACAATGTGTTAGTACCTGGGTAAAAAACTGGTTAGAGCTCCACCTGAGAGGATTTTTCACCATCTCCTCACACAACTTCTTAATCCCACTTTACAAACTAGTGCTCAAGTTCCCATGCCTCAGCCAGTTTCCTATCACCAAAATGATAAGATTACCCACAGAAAAGTCTGTGGAGCCTTGGAGGAGTGAGTCCCTTTCTCCTTCAAAACATGCTTCTGGGAGAGTTTGCTCGCTTCATCAAAAATTTGTCAGGGAAGAGTGCTTTCGCACCTTTCGAAACATATAAAACGTTTAAACAATTTGATGACTCAGGATTGCTGGCTGAGTTGGCAGCCCTGAAAACAGCCCCAGAAAAAACCCAAAGCAGCTCCCCGTCATATTGTGATACATGGAGATTTTTCAAAAATCTCTCACTGATGTTTCTGGAGCTTTTCCTACAAGGCAATCTAAGGAAATGAAGCACACAGACAATGCCTCGGGAGAAATCCTGTCCTTTGGATTTTCATCTGAAAGACTAAGCCGCAGGGATGACTTGGTCTCATTTAAAAAAACAAAAAAGAAAGAAAAAACAGCCTGGACAAACCTTTGCACACAATTACAAGGATTTCAGTTTCTTCTCTCTCTCGATCCTAAAACATCATTATCACATCCCTCTCTGCATGGTCCAGCATTTCTCAAGTACAATTAGGTCTCCAGGTGAAGTATGCAGTAACGGAATAAAAAAATAAACAGGAACTGTGGTCACCCAGGGTGTGGGACAGCCTGGGTTGGTTGGGAATTTTTTGGTTGTAAGCAGCAGAAACCCAACTCAGACTGATTTAAGAAAAAAATGGTGGATCCCATTTGTCAATTTTGGCTTTTGTTGCCATTGCTTTTGGTGTTTTAGACACGAAGTCCTTGCCCATGCCTATGTCCTAAAGCATATTGCCTAAGTTTTCTTCTAGGGTTTTTATGGTTTTAGGTCTAACATTTAAGTCTCTAATCCATCTTAAATTAATTTTTGTATAAGGTGTAAGGAAGGGATCCAGTTTCAGCTTTCTACACATGGCTAGCCACTTTTGCCAGCACCATTTAATTAAACTAAAGAGCTTCTGCATAGCAAAAGAAACTGCCATCAGAGTGAACAGGCAACCTACAGAATGGGAGAAAATTTTTGCAATCTACTCATCTGACAAATGGTTAATATCCAGAACCTACAAAGAACTCAAACAAATTTACAAGAAAAAAACAAACAACCCCATCAAAAAGTGGGCAAAGGATATGAACAGACACTTCTCGAAAGAAGACACTCATACAGCCAACAGACACATGAAAAAATGCTCATCATCACTGGCCATCAGAGAAATGCAAATCAAAACCACAATGAGATACCATCTCACACCAGTTAGAATGGCAATCATTAAAAAGTCAGGAAACAACAGGTGCTGGAGAGGATGTGGAGAAATAGGAACACTTTTGCACTGTTGGTGGGATTGTAAACTAGTTCAACCATTATGGAAAACAGTATGGCGATTCCTCAAGGATCTAGAACTAGAAATACCATATGACCCAGCCATCCCATTACTGGGTATATACCCAAAGGATTATAAATCATCCTGCTATAAAGACACATGCACATGTATGTTTACTGTGGCACTATTCACAATAGCAAAGACTTGGAATCAACCCAAATGTCCATCAATGACAGACTAGATTAAGAAAATGTGGCACATATACAACATGGAATACTATGCAGCCATAAGAAAGGATGAGTTCTTGTCCTTTGTAGGGACATGGATGCAGCTGGAAACCATCATTCTCAGCAAACTATCACAAGAACAGAAAACCAAACACCGCATGTTCTCACTCATAGGTGGGAATTGAACAATGAGATCACTTGGACACAGGAAGGGGAATATCACATACCGGGTCCTGTCATGGTGTGGGGAGAGGGGGGAGGGATAGCATTAGGAGATATACCTAATGTAAATGACGAGTTGATGGGTGCAGCACACCATGGCACATGTATACATATGTAACAAACCTGCACGTCGTGCACATGTACCCTAGAACTTAAAGTATAATAAAAAAATAAATTTAAAATAAAATAATAAAATAAAATAAAATAAAATAAAATCACCAAAAAAATTGGTGGAAAACAGAAAACCAAACATTTTAAATTAACCTAGGGGCCCCAAAGCCAGGCGAACCAGGACTTTCTTTTTCCCTGGGATCTGCTTTTCTCTGTATGGGCTTCCTTTTCAGGGCATGCTCTCCTGGGGTGGTAGCAAAAGTGGCCACCACTAGTTCACAATGCTGAAGAAAGAAAAAAAAAAAGCCTTTTCCCATCAGCTACAGCAAAGTCCCAGAACGGAGTCTGAGGTCATGGTCACCCCGTCCAGCACTCACTGTGACCCTGTCTGTTCCTGCTAAGGGCATCAGCCCATTCTGGAGGCAGACACTGTGGCCAATGGAGATGAACATTCTGATTCGCCAAGTCTACTTCATGTGCCCAACCTTGGAATCTGGTGGTGAGGACAGGAGCATGGGAGCCACTGGGATGGTGCATGGTGAGGCTGGGCATTACCAACAGAAGCAGAGAGCGGCATTTTCAGAGGAAGGGAGATGGAAGCCAGGCAGGTTAAGGCAACAGATCTCCATGAAAGTGACTCACAGTGGCCTTGGGTAATGTTACCTTTACCCCAATTTAAGCTGGATGACCCACATACCACTTCTGCATCCTCCTCAAATAGCTCCCACCAGAGCCCCCTTCTATGTCCAAGTCTTGGAGAAGAGGAAACCTGGGAAATCTTGAGGCAGCCATGCAGCCATGGCAAATCTACTCCTCCACGTCTTTGGTCTAGAACTCTGCAAGGAAAACCCAAACATCTCCCATGTGTGGACTTGAGCACCTGCCTCTTTTTGGAAGGAAACTTGTATTTTTCTGGTTCATAGGGTTTTGCTCTTTGAGATGCTCACTGGAAAGCAGACCTGAAGGAGACCCACATAATGCAGACGATGCTGAGGCTGGCTGCCCCCAGCCATACCCCACTGCTTTCTCCTGTACCTGGAGAGCTGGCATGATGTCTAGAGGCATGTTCCGCTAGCTGCCAACCATGGGCATAAAAACCACACATTAATGACAGAGAGGTTGTGTCCTGCAGAACAAGTGGGGATGCTGGCTGTGCCATAAACTGCTTATATCCAGGCTTGTTACAGAAGAACAAAACCAGAGCCAAGAAAACCCAAAATGCTCCATAGTTATGCCACCATGGTCTGGTTTCCATTTACATGCAGCAGAATGCAGCCCATTCTGATGGAGGAGGCTCTAAAACATGGGGACTGGGGGGCTCTGTGGAATGTCAAGTACCACCCCAAATCCCATGGGTCTGACCACTCCTCAGCTCTCTGACCTCCCTCCTCAGAGCTGTCTTCAAGGAGGGAGGCCAAGCCCTGAGATGAGTCTTTGTGTCCTCTATCTGGAGAATTTGAATGTCATTCATTCATCCAGTTCATCACTCAATTGACATTGAGCAGTCCTCACATTTGCAGGGCAAGGCCCAGACACACGCTGAGCAGAGGAGCGGCCAAACACATCGATTATAATTTTTAATAATGGGCAATGATTATTGAGGGCCTCCTAGGTATCAGGCATCAGGTTTGGCATGTTTTACATATCATGCTATTTTTACAACAGCCCTATAATATGAGGAACGCTTGTCAGTTTTTTGGTTGCTATATATTTCTCCTCTGTGGAGGGGGGTACCAGGGACCCAGTTTCATCCTGGAAGAACTCGGAATAACTAGCTCCCTCACAGACTCCTCTGATTGCAATCTTGGCAGAACTGTCTTTCAAGGTGCGGTACTAGCCATGAGCTAGTTGAGCAGGTAACTCACACTAACACTGGAGATGACTTCTAGGATTTTGGAAGTTGAGCAGAGGGATGTAGGAGGGAAGAGAAGCATGCTGGAAATAATCTATCCTCTCTCTGGCGCCCTCTCAAGACTGTTGATTGGCCACCAGCACCTTGATCTGTCTGTTCTCATCCCTTTCCCTGACTGCATTTCCATCAGGTCCTTTAGTTCTGGGAGCCAACCATCTCCTTCCCAGTGAGCCCTGATTTTGCTTAATCCAGCCAGGGTTGATTTCTGTTGCTTGCAACCAAAGGACTCTAATTGAAACGTGCTCACTAGGGGCTCTCTAACACTGAGAAGGGTGCCAGGGCTGTGAGATATTCAGTGATTTGTTCATATTTACATAGTAAGTAATCTAGTTGGTCCCCAAAATTGTATATTGTTTTCTTTTCTTTTTTTCTATCATGCTAGCCATTTTTTTCTGTAAATGCAGTAAAGTATTTAAGACTTTGCAGTTAGAAATCATTATGGACTGAATTGTGTTTCTGCTCCCACCACCCCTCCCCACCCACCTAAATTCATGTAATTTAAGCCCTAACCCTCAATGTGACTGCACTGGAGACAGGGCCTATAAGGAGGTAATGAAGATTAACTGAGGCTGTGCAATGGAGCCCTCATCCAATAGGACTGGTGTACTTATTAGAAGAGGGAGAGATGCCAGGGACCTCTCTTTTTTTCACTCTCACACAGAAAAAAGGCCATGTGAAGACACAGGGAGAAAGTGTCCATCTGCAAGTCAAGGAGAGGGTCCTCAGGAGAAAAGAACCCTACTGGCTCCTTAGTCTTGGACTTCCAGCCTCCAGAAATGAAAATATTCCTGACGGTTAAGCTGCCTAGACTATGGTATCATCTTATGGCAGCCCGAGCTGATGAATACAGATATTGCGGAAGACTGTAATTTCCAAAGGTTGCCCAACAATGTCTTTCATTATACACATTCCTCTTAAAATGTGACCTTGACATTCCTTCCATTGAGAGCTGGAATGTGTGTTCCATCCCTTTGAAACTGGGTGGGATTCTGGGACTCTTTTGGCCAAAAGAGCATATTGGCACAACTTCAAGTGTGTTGTGTGACTTCTGGGGCTAGCAGTCTGGGTCATCAATGGTTATTCAGGTTCTGATCTGGGCAGTGGATTCACTTGCTCTTAGAGACCCTAAGCTGCCACATGAACAGCTTGGGGCTGTCCTGAGACCACCATGCTGTCAGGAAGCCCAGCTAGCTCTCATGGAGCCACCACCTGGAAAGGCCCTGAGATGACGTGAGATGGAGGGAGAGGGGGAGAGAGGAAAGAAGAAAGCCTAGACAGCTCTCTGCTTCTCTCCTTCTCACTCCAGTCACTGTCTGTCTGTTCACAACTGCAAAAGGGGTCATGGGCCAGAACCATGTAGCAAAGTCCTTCCCAAGTTCTTGATCCCCATAAACCATGAGAGATAATAAAATGATGGTTGTTATGAGCCACCAGGTTTTGGGGGTGTTTTGCTGAATAGCAGCAGAGAGGCTGACCATACTGAGGGCTGACAGTCAGGCTTGGATTTGCAGCCAGTTCTGACACTTGCCAGCTGTGTGATCTTGAGCAAGATACTGAACTGGTCTGCACTTCCATTTCCTTATCTGTGTAACAGAGAGAACGATAGAACCTTCCTCATGACATTGATGATGGGATTAAAGGAAAGGATACAGACAGCACATGGTAACCATCCTGTAAGCATTAGCTATTGCTATTACAGTATTTGTGTTGTTTTTGTGAACCAATTTAAGAAGATTATGCCAATAGGAAAAAGTCAGAAACACTGAAGTTCAGAACCAGAAGAATGTTAGAAGTCTAGCCCAATCTCCTACTTTATAGATAGATATACTGAGACCCAAAGACTTACATTAGGTGTCCACTGGAAGAAAAGAGCAGACTGAGGAGGAAGAATCCAGCACAGAAAGCTGTCACCAGGGCATTTCCAACAAGACCAGAAACCTCGGCTCCTCGCCTGCACTTAAAACTCCTCATTTTTGAATCCAAGGTGGGAGAATTTTCTTGACTCTGAAAACCGTATATCAAGCTTTCATCAGATGAACTCCGAAAGCCCCATGCATAGATAATGCATCTCCAGACGTGACAGGCTCTGCTGTATGGAGGTCAATGATAGCCTTCAACTTTTCTTTACTTCCTTTAAAAGAAATTATTATTTAAAGATGGAGAGCATGGAAAGTAAGGCCTCGAGAGTTAATGGGACCATTTTGGCTAGATGCCATTGCTCTGAGAACTTGAATAATGAGACACATTTTAGCCTTCATGTTTCAACAATGCTCAAGGTAATGGCACAGCTATTATCCCAGCCTCCGATTGACACAGCCTTCTAAAATGCTTTGTGACTGGTTAAATGGGACTGAATGAGAAATACTTGAGAGATCAGAGCAGATGGAACATTCTATCTACATGTGTTTTCTGTCCAAAGAAAGACAGCATCCCAGCCCAAACTGGGAGCCACCAAGGCCTCCACCACAATTTATAGGGTCTTGGGGTAGGCACATTCCACTGGGGCCATTAGAGTCCCTGGTGAGGGAGTGTCCTGAAGAGAGCAAGGTTATTCATGATGCACCTTGAACCTGCTGACTTGACTAGGTCAAGACAAACCAAGAGGCTGCCAATCGCCGATGTCTTCACTTCTGTGAATCTTCCTCTCCATCCTGAGGTGCAGCGCAGCCAGTCAGGGACGCTAGCCTTGGAACCACTCTGGTGTAGATGACCATGGGGCTGGCTGCACCATACCACTTACCTACATACGATCTGCCCTTCAGGGTGAAAAAGGTGATGACTTCTGCCAATGTGTTCTTCCCATAGAGCCAGGAGATGAAATCATAACCAAGTTAAAGAAATTAGAGCTATAAGCCCTGAAAGAGCTGCCATTATTATCCTAATGGCCCTTTAGAAGCCCAGGAATCACCTTGTTCTCCCAAGGCTCTTCCCGATGTCTCCATGGAGAACTGCGCACACATATCTCCCTATGCCTGGCTCGCACCACTTCAAGGACACCCATCGCACAGACCACTGTTTGTTCATGTGTTTGTCTCTCCCTCAGGGCTGCAAGTTCCTCAGGAACAGGGCAGCCTCTGTCACTTCTGCATCTAAAGCACGACTTGGGTGGACCCATGGTTGTTGGATTCAATGCGTCATCTAGTCAGTGCCAACCCTGGCTGCACATTGCAACCACTCAGGGAGATTTCCTTTTGTTTATTTCATCTGTAGATATTTGGCATGTAGCTATAAAATAGAATGACTTTCTTCTAAAATGTAGCCATCATCACCTTGCACATAGAAAACAGCAAATGATTTCAGGCAGAAATTTAGAGGACTGGTGCTCAGGACCCTCCCCAGACCTACTGACTGAGGCTATCCAAGGGTGGCCCTTAGGATGTCGGGTTTTTCAAATTGCTGCAGACACAAAGGCTTGGGATGCAATGATTGAGAATCATGGTCTAAGGTTTAACAGGTTTCTTTCCACCCACATGTAACTGACTTGGGCCTTACGGAAAGTTCATCTGGATACACAGATGCTGCTGCTTTTAGGTTCAAGGACTCATTCTTCTATTTTTATCTTGTAGGTTCAGATTATCATTGTGGTTGGTGGTTGAATCATCTGATTTCTCTCCAAGACACAACACTCAACTCCAAGTATTGAAGCCAGGGCATAATTGAAGCCCTGGCCTTCCAGAAACTTCTGGTAGAGCACATCACAGCCCATGTTCACACCTTCCTATTGGTCCATGAGAGGAGAATGTACGTTTAGATGCTTCTTCTCAGCACACGGTGGTTTCCATGGTCTCAAGCTGTAAGGATTATAAGGATGACAACCCTGCACCAGTCACTTAGTTAGGAGCTATGATGAATTTGGATTATTGGCTGATATTTTGAGTCACATAGGGATGCAGGTGGATGGGAGAAGAGAAAGAAAGGAAACATCAAAGTGATGATGAGGCTTAAATAAGAGTCTCCTCATGTGCATCAATATTTCAAAACTGACCACCAGGCTGCATTCCAGATTGACTATCTGGGGTGGTCTAAGGATGTTGAAGACAAGAATGGCTGCATTGGTCTTGGTTCCATCAGGGGAGTTGAGCAACCTATGGTACCATGGAATAGTGTCTTAGTTACAGCAGTAACACAGATATGCGGGAGAGCTATGGAAGTGAAGGTATGCAAAGGGAAGGTGAGGAATTATACAACATTTTGTCTTCTGTGTCTGGCTTCTTTCACGTAGCATGTTTTTGAGATGTGTCCATATTATAGCAGGAATCAATGCTTTATTATTTTTATGGCAGAATAACAGTCTATAGTATGGCTATTCCAAATTTTGCTTATCAATTCTTCTGTTGATAGACATTTGGGTTGTTTCCATATTTTGGCTGTTATAAGAAAACATTACCTTGAATATTCATGTACAAGTTTTGGTATAGATATGTAGTTTCAATCCTCTTGCATATATATATATATATATATATATATATATATATATATGAGTACAACTACTAAATCATGTAATAATTCTATGTTTAACTTCCTGAGAAACTGACAAATTGCTTTACAAAGCATCTTGTACCATGTTACATTCTCATCTTCAATGTATGAGTGTTTCAGTTTCTTCACATCCTTGCCAATGTCTGTGGTCTTTTGGTTATTGTTATAATAATGGGTGTGAAGTGGTATCTCCTTGTGGTTTTGCTCTGTATTTCCCTAATGACTAATGATGTCGGGCACCATTTTGTGTGCATATTGGACATTTGTGTATCTTCTTTGGAGAAATGTCTACTCATATCCATTGCTCTTTTTAAAATGGAATTATTTGACTTTTTGTCATTGAGTTGTAATAATCCTTTATATGTTCTAGATACCAGGTGCTTATCGGATAATGATTGGTAAACATTTTTTCCATTCTGTAGGTTGTCTCTTCACTTTCTTGACAGGGTTCTTGGAAGAACAATTTTTATCTACTTTATCTTTTATTGCTTGGGCTTTTACACTTGTATCTAAGAAACCATTGTCTAATCCAAGGTAATAAAAATTTACACAGCCATCTGTTTTCTTCTAGGAGTTCAAGTGTTAGCTCTTCCAAGTAGATTTTGCATTAATTTTTGTGGATGGCAAGAAGTAGAGTTGCAACTGGGTTGTTTTGCCTGAGGATAACCGGTTGTCTCAGGACCACCTGTTGAAAAGTCTATTGTTTTCCCCACAGAATTGTCTTGACACTGTTATGGCTTTTATCCAAAAGACAGGCAATATGAATGCTAGTGAGGATGCCGAGAAAGGGAACCTTCGTACACTGTTGGTGGGAATGTAAATTAGTGCAGCTGCTATAGAGAACAGTATGGAGGTTCCTTAAAAAAACTAAAAATAGAACAATTGTATGATCCAGCAATCCCACTCCTGGGTATATATCCAAAAGAAAAAATCAGCATATGGAAGAGAAATCTGCATCCCATGTTTATTGCAGTAGTATTCACAGTAAACAAAATAGGGAATCAGCTTAAGTGCCCATCAATGGATGCATGAATTTTTAAAATGTGGTAAAGATACACAATGGAGTATTATTCAGCCATAAAAAAGAATGGAATCTTGTCGCTTGCACCAAGATGGATGAAACTGGAGGACATTATGTTCAGTGAAATAAGTCAGGCACAGAAAGACAAATATTACATGTTTTCATCCATATGTGGGAGCTTAAAAATGAACTTATAGAGACAGAGAGTAGAATGATGGTTGTCAGAGGCTAAGAAGGTAGTGGGGAGACGGTAATAAAGTGGGGATGGTTAATGTGTACAAAATACAGGTTGATAGAATGAATAAGATCTAGTATGCAGTAGCATAGTAGGGTGACTCCAGTTAACAACAATTTATTATATATTTTTAAAAAACTAAAAGGGTGGAATTGGAATATTCTTAACATAAAGAAATGCTAAATGCTTGAGGTGATGGATACCCCAATTATCCTGATTTGATCATTACACACTGTATGCCCACATGAAAACATCACACGTACCTCATAAATATGTACACTATTACATATCCAGAATAATTAAAAACCTATAAAAATTTAAAAAAGAAAATCAATTGACCATTAATTGTTTATTTCTGGACTTTCAATTCTATTCCATTTATCCATGTGTCTATTTATATGCCAGTACCATACAGTTTTGATGACTGTAGCATTGTAATAAGCTTTGAAATCAGAAAGTGTGAGCTCTCCGAATTTGCTCTTTTTGAAGATGATTTTGGCTATTCTGGGTCCCTTGTATTTCTCCATAAATTTTCAGTTTCTGCAAAAATGGCAGCTAGGATTTTGATAGTAATTGCATTGATTTGGTGATCACTTTGGAGAGTAATATTACCATCTTGATAATATTAAGTGTAAGTCTGTCAATTGCAAAACCTGGGATGTTTTTACATTTATTCAGATCTTCTTTTATTTCTTTCACAGTATGTTTTAGTTTTCAGAGTACAAGTCTTACGTTTCTTTTGTTACATTTACTCTAAGGAGCAAATCTTATTCTTTTCGATGCTAATTTTTTTAAATTTCGTTTTCAGATGTGCACTCTACATAGAAATGCAATGTTTGCAGCTGCATCCATGTCCCTACAAAGGACACGAACTCATCCTTTTTAATGGCTCCATAGTATTCCATGGTGTGTATGTGCCCCACCATTCTCAGCAAACTATCGCAAGAACAGAAAACCAAACACCGCATGTTCTCACTCACAGGTGGGAACTGAACAAGGAGATCACTTGGACACAGGAAGGGGAACATCACATACCGGGGCCTGTTGTGGGGTGGGGGGAGGGAGGGGGGAGGGCTAGCATTAGGAGATATACCTAATGTAAATGACAAGTTAATGGGTGCAGCACACCAACATGGCACATGTATACATATGTAACAAACCTGCATGTTGTGCACATGTACCCTAGAACTTAAAGTATAATAAGAATAAAAAAAAGATAACATCAATAAAATATACATAAAATGGAAAAAAAATGCAATATTGGTTTCTTTACAGATTCTTTTTTTTTTTTTTTTTTTTTTGAGATGGAGTCCTGTTGCCCAGGCTGGAGTGCAGTGGCATGATTCCAGCTTGCTGCAACATCCATTTCCCAGGTTCAAGCAATTCTCCTGCCTCAGCCTCCTGAGTAGCTGGGATTACAGGCATGAGCCACCACACACAGCTAATTTTGTATTTTTAGTAGAGATAGGGTTTCACCATGTTAGCCAGGATGGCCTAGAACTCCCGACCTCAAGTAATCCACCTGCCTCAGCCTCCCAAAGTGCTGGGTTACAGGTGTGAGCCACTGCACCCGGCCTTCTTAAGGTTTTTTTATTTTTTTATTTTTTTATATAGAACATCATGTCATTGGCACACAGAGACAGTTTTACTTCTTCCTTTACAGTCTGGATACCTTTTATTTATTTTTCCTGCCTGATGTCTTGGCTGGAACCTCAGGTACAATGTTGAATAGAAACTGTACCAGCAGCCGCACGTGTCCCATTTCCGATCATCCAAGTTCTATCTTGTGGATAGTAGTGGGCAACGCATTCCAAGAGAGTCTCCTTTATGGAGAAGATAATTAAATAAGGGGATCATTCCATCAAAATAAAATCAAAAATATTTAGATCCTCAAAGAACTTTATAAAGATCCTAATGAGCCTGCCCAAACACAGAAGGGGGATTGAGGAAGATTGTGAGCCAGTGGTCCAAAGAATCCATTTGAAGCTTCTCTCATAAAGAACTGGTACAGCCAAAAAGGTTACTGGCAAGTGGTCCATAAGAAGACAGCAGGGTAAGCAGACTGCTGGAGGCAACCTGAAGTTGGGAGCTGGTGCAGCTGAGAGCCGGTACAACCTCACCCTTGAGAAAGAACCAAGGAGCGGTAGCCAAGGAGGAATGCTGTGGGTCAGCGCCAGGTCCGCAAGCTCCCGGCAGAGGCATGCAGGTCAGTGTCAGCACATCAGGGACAGAGCAGGAGCGGGATTCAGCTGGGGACATGCTGAAAAAGCCCTGAGTGATTTTAAAAAGTTTCTCCAGTGCTTGAAGCTCTCAGGGAATCCACTGGGCTGTCTGTAATTTTTATTCCAGACAAAGAGACATCACCGGAATAGTGCAGGGACTAATCTCCAACTGGCTCTCGCTCCACTGGGCACAAGCAGCCCACTGACACTGCCAAGATGTATGTGCTGCTCCGTGCTGACCAAGGCAGGGCCGCCTGAAGCAAAATTCATGGACAGAATCAATGGGATTCAGATGCCCAAATTGCTCAATTGCAGCCAAATCCATCAACCTCGACGTTGTTGTATTTCAAGAAAAATGGAGGCTCCAGGCAGCAAGTTGGTGAAATTCATCTGACCCCTTTTTGTCTCTAGCTAGAGTTCCTGCTCCTTATCAATGATAACAGATGTCCCTGTAGTGGTGCAGTTTGTTCTGTTTGTCTGCAGAGCACCTTGCCTGTCACCTTCCGTTTGGCCACAACAGGGCTACATTACGATCAAGGGTTTGGTCTTTGGAGCCAGACAACGCTGGGCTGAAATCTCAACTCCACTCCTTACTCACTCCGCACCTTGAATGAGTCTTACTTAAAGGTAAGCCTTGGTTCCCTCGTCTGAAAAACTGGTCTTATAACTGTGAGTGCTCCTGTGGCCATGAATTAAATGAGATAAGGCAATGAAGGCTTAGTACAGTGCCTGATAGAGGGTAATCACTAAAGAAAGGCTGAAGAGTGCTATTAATGAATCATCCCATGGGACAGAAAAGACAATCACTAGTCTCTTTATGAAACCAATGCAGATCTGGCGTTTAGAACTTGGGGACTTTTCTAGAACTGCCTCTTGATACAGGACCAGAGCTAGTTCTTAAACCCTATTCTCCTGATTTGTCATCAATATCCTTCCCACTCCACTCTTTAGGATTTGGCTTTGTGATTGGCTTGTTATTCAGCACTGATCAGTAGGTATATGCCAACACTAACACCACCACAAAGGCTCTCTATAAGCAGCTTCTGCTATGATAAAATATATCATTCAATGCGGCAGTTGCAGAATGCATCATTATGCATTGGCTTAGGTCTCTAGGAGTCTCCCGCCCTTCACTGAATTCAATGAGGTGCCAGGCCCCACCCACAAAGTCATTCCTCTGAATACATTGCCGGGGCGATGAAGGTGTGGAAGGAGGGAATTTGCTTCACATTGTCCAGGAGCCATTGTGGTGGCCAGGTGTTCTCTTCCAGGGCAAGGTGAGGGAAAGAAAGCCCACTGGTGCTCCTGACCACTGAAGGGCCAGGCAAGCTCCTATGACAAAAGCCAGGCACAAGCATTGCCTAGAAGAATCACATCCATGACCAAAGCTGGTTCTTGGATCAGAGCAAAACTCTTGGCTCAAAACCCAGCCTCTTTCACAGACATTCAGCGAAGGGAAATGAGTGCTCACCAAGCTAGGGCGACATAAGGGCCTCCTTCCCCAAATCACCTCCCTTGCTAGCCTCCCACTCATGCTTACTCATCCATACTTAGTCCCCTCAATTGGAATTCAGTTGGGATTATATCTTGAAGGAATGGCTGAAATGTGAATGTCCAGCCTACACTATAAGCCTGTGGCTTCTCAGGCTTATTTTGGGGTTCATGACATGTTTGCAAACACTACGATTTTGGTGGCATACACGTGAATGAAAGGGAATGTCCAGGTTCTTTTGTTTGTTGGCTTGAAAAGTATATTTCAGGATGTTTCAAAAAAAATCCCAGTTACTGTACTGTTCAGTTGGTGGCTCTTTAATAGAAGGATGCTCAAGAAACAAAGATTTCACAAGACCTCATAGATATAGATATAGATATAGATATAGATATAGATATAGATATGAGTCTGAGTGAGGCAAGAAAATTTCTGAGTCATGTGAAATTTTTTATATCTATATTCATTTGTGAATATTCATATTCTGTTGTGGACAGAATATATACATATATACATATGAGCATATAAAATATATATTTATAATGGGGGGGCATCAGCTTGCCTTTAAATCTCACAAGTAGTCTGTTCTGCACTCCTTCTCATGCTCTCTCAGTTCCACCTCCACCTCACAGACATCATGGTAACACGGCAGCAAGCCCTTAAAGGCTTTGTGCTACAGCAGCTAAGAGACTATGTTTTTTGTTTTTGTTTTCAGCTTTTATTCTCGTCTCCTTTTTCCCCTCATCCTCTTCCTCTGAGATTGGCATGGTGGGCGAGAAGAAAGTCAAGGCAAGTTAGAAGAAAGAACCACGTCTCATCACCTGTAACACCGCTTAGCAGTTGGCATCCTGGTGTAAATACCTGCCCTTCCACCCTCGTCTAGCAGGAGAATGCCCCGCTAAGTACTGACTGGGGTGGACGGGGGAGACAAAACAGCTGGAGAACACGTGGAGGAGAAGGAACGGAGAGAGGCACCTGCTGCCCACTGTCCGGGGACCAGTCCTGCTGGTCTGCATCCTTGGTCTTTAATTATGTGATCTGAGACTCTCTAAGGCACCCCAGGAGGAACAGCCTTGAAAGGATCCTCCATATGTATTTGTGGATAAAAACTTTGTTTTTGGCATGAAGAATTGGACAAACAGCACTGAGATATGAACTAAAAAGAGAAAACTTTATTTATAAAAGCTTTTCTGTTGATGGAGTTTTTGTTTTGTTTGGAAACATTCAACTTGTTTTCATTCAATAAGTAATTATTATTATTATTATTATTATTTTTTGAGACGGAGTCTCGCTCTGTCGCCCAGGCTAGAGTGCAGTGGCCAGATCTCAGCTCACTGCAAGCTCTGCCTCCCGGGTTTATGCCATTCTCCCGCCTCAGCCTCCCGAGTAGCTGGGACTACAGGCGCCCGCCACCTCGCCCGGCTAGTTTTTTTGTATTTTTTTAGTAGAGACGGGGTTTCTTCATGTTAGCCAGGATGGTCTCGATCTCCTGACCTCGTGATCCGCCCGTCTTGGCCTCCCAAAGTGCTGGGATTGCAGGCTTGAGCCACTGCGCCTGGCCTCAATAAGTAATTATTAAGAGCCCTTTATATCCTAGTTATTGCAAAGAAAGTTTTTGACATTTGAAGAAAGTTGGTTTCTTGTTGTAGGAACAGAAACAAGTATATACAACATTAATATACAATATTTAGTATTATAATATTTATAATATCTCTCTGTATATATATTTTTGAGATGGAGTCATGCTCTGTCACCCATGCTGGAGTGCAGTGGCATGATCTCTGCTTACTGCAACCTCTGCCTCCCAGATTCAAGCAATTCTCCTGCCTCAGCCTCCCCAGTAGCTGGGATTACAGACTTGAACCACCATGTCTGGCTAATTTTTGTATTTTTAGTAGAGACAGGGTTTTACCATGTTGACCAGGCTGGTCTTGAACTGCCGACCTCAGGTGATCCACCTGCCTTGGTCTCCCAAAGTACTGGGATCACAGGTGTGAGCCACCACACCTGGCCAATAACATCAATATTTTTAAATATTAAATATTATATGTGTAATGTTAATTTTCCAGGTAATAATAAATGGCAAAATCAGTCAATCGAACAGAGTAAACATTCAGAGCACTGCTCTCCAATAGAACTGGCTGAGTTGAGAGAAATGTTCTACAATCCACACGTTCATGTTAACAAGTAGCCACATGCCATGCAGTGGTAGGCTGGAGTCAATAGGTTAAATCTGATACATTTTTCAAACCAGTTGGTAAATGCAGCCATCTTTGAAATTAGCTATGGTGTGAGCATTTACACCATGGGAATTAGCACGTGCTACAGATTAGAACTTTGCTCTTCCCCATTAGAGAGCCAGTTGCTAAATACTGATCAGCACACCACTGAGTGTGTGGTCACTGGCCACTTGAAATGTGGCTATTGCAACAGAAGAACTGTGATTTGAAGTTTGATTTTAATTAATTTTAATGGAAGCAGCCACACATGGCTAGTGAGTACTTCACTGATGGTGCAGATCTAGAGAATGAGGCCAGTGGCAGATTGTACGATCCTGTGGGTACGAAATTCCAGGACTGGCAACACTGACCTATGGAGATGGAGAGGATGTTTCTTGACTATGAAGGGGCCCCAAGGGAGCTTCCAAGGGTGACTGGAACACTTGATGTCTTGATGAGCAGTCGTTGAATCTGATTACATTGGGCACTTAAGATCTACGCCTTTCATGTGTGTGTGTGTGTGTATATACATGCACATATACATGCACGTATATATATATATATACACACACACACACACCATTGAAACTGATTACATGAGGCACTTAAGATCTATGCCTTTCATGTGTGTGTGCCTGTGTATATATGCACATATACATGCATGCATACACACACACACACACACACAATTTATATGTATAAAAGACTATACTGAATTCAGGCCACAGAGAGACCAAAGTAGCTCATTTTTGGGCAGTTGGTGTAAAATTGCTAAGAATGGTTAGCGCGTTAGATTATGGTCCAGTTATTCATTTGAGAGCTAGAACAACATAGTGAAGTTGGTTGGGGAAGAGGGCGAGCGAATGCCAGCTAAACAGTTGCTTGAAGGGGCTGATTAAAACAAGGAGGATGGGTGAGGAAGAGGAGGAGGCAAACTTCACTGAGCTCCCTGGAACCAGATACCGGCCCCGTGTGGGGCACTCTGCCATAGCATAGCAGGGAGCTATTGAATGAGCAATACCAGGCAAGATCCGTGCACAGCCAGGCACTCCAGAAAGTCCCTCGGTCGGTGGCTAGGTTTCTGGAATACCCTGGCACCGCTTTCTCCACCGTGGCTCTCAAATGAACTTAACTAGTAAGTTTCTAGAACAGAGTAGCAATTTACAGCCTTAGGATCATTACAATTTCCTGACATTGTTTCTTTCTTGGATTTCATACTAGTACTAGCACTAAAAGTGCTGAATTGTATGTATGTGTGTGTTTGCATGCACACATGTTTAGAAGCATCTAAAAACACATTCTTAAAGATCTGCAGTTATTTCCGCAACTGTTGCAAATTCTCTGCCAAGATTCAGTTCAGGTGATGTTGGCAATGAGATATGATGGTCACCAGAACTTCCCCAGACTGCCCAAGGGTTGAGAGGCTGTGCCGGTCAAAATCTCTCCTCCCCCAGGGTAATTTGCTTGTCATTGTTTCTTCAACTATCCTGAGAATATAAAAAGGCAAGTGAAAAATAAAGAGAGACGGCATGTTGTCAAGGAAACAGCATTTTTCCAGAAGCAGTAAGCCTTTTCAAAGTCTTAGCGACCCACACTTTCCACAGGGCAGGGCTTTGAAAAAGTCCCTGAGGCTGGCTGAGGAGGAGGGTCTCCTGGGTGGGCCGGTCCTTTACCTCTTAGCTTGTAGACTCTCCTTGGGCTAATTTCCTCTCAAACTATTTTCATTCCTGTGCCCAGTTTTGTGTGTTCCCTTAATTACTTTTCCTGTTACTGAGAAAGGATAGATTCCGCCAGCTCTTGCCTCACTCACCACATGTCCATCTTGGAAATAGGAATGTCTGGAGAATGCTGTCACTTCTCCAAGTTAAAGTCACCAAGGGCTCTGAATAAAGATGGCAAGCATCTTCAAAATAGCAATACTTCAATTGAAGTATTCAAAAGATTGAAAATGCAACAACCAAATGTGCCTACGAACAAGTCCCCACCCAGCCAAGCGGACTGTGTTCTACGTCCAGAAGGTGTCGCCGAGTAGACGACAACGCTTTGGCTCTGTCTCCGTGAATTATTGCATTGTCACGTTTCTAAAATAAAATGAATTCACAATGTGTCAGTCCCCATCTCCTAAATATGAACAGAAATCTCCGACTATCCATGGAGAAGCCATTTTTTATGGACTCGACACCTCAGAGTCTAACTTTGAAGCGTTCCGTGCTGTAAACATGACATACAGCTGCGGCAAAAGGAAAAGTGGATGCAAATTAGAGGAGGAGAAGGAGGAAGAAGGGAAAGGCGCTTTGCTGTCCTTCAGAAACCTCCATGCCCTCCGTCAGCTCGATATTCGCATCCAGCGGGATGGCTGGAAGGGGGAGGAGCAATACGCTTACACATCATCTTATTACAGCCTGAGACTGGAGGTTCATTGCATCCCAGAGCAGGGTTTCTCAACCTTGGCACTACTGACATTGGGGATGGATGAATTTTTGCTGGGGGAGGTGCTGTCCTGTGTTTTTTGGGGTGTTTTGCAGTATCCTGGCCTCCACCCACTAGATGACAGTAGCACCCCCACTCCCCAGTAGTGGCAACCAAGAATGTCTCCAGACACTGCCACATTCCCTTGGGCAAGGGTTAGGGGAAAGATCCCCTCCCAATTAAGAACCACTTAAGAGTTAAACGAGAGGCCAGGTGTGGTGGCTCATGCCTGTAATCCCAGCACTTTGGGAGGCCAAGGTGGCTGAATCACCTAAGGTCAGGAGTTCAAGACCAGCCTGCCCAACATGGTGAAACCCTGTCTGTAATAAAAATACAAAAATTAGCTGGGCGTGGTGGCAGGTGCTTGCAATCCCAACTACTCCGGAAGCTGAGGCAGAAGAATTGCTTGAACCTGCGAGGCAGAGGTTGCAGCGAGCAGAAATCACACTACTGCACTCCAGCCTGGGCAACGGAGTGAGAATTCACCTAGTGTGTGTGTGTGTGTGTGTGTGTGTATATATATGTGTATATATATGTGTGTATATATATGTGTATATATATGTGTGTATATATATGTGTATATATGTGTGTATATATATGTGTGTGTATATATGTGTGTGTATATATGTGTGTGTATATATGTGTGTATATATATGTGTATATATATGTGTATATATATGTGTGTATATATATGTGTGTATATATATGTGTATATATGTGTGTGTATATATGTGTGTGTATATGTGTGTGTATATATATGTGTGTGTATATATATGTGTGTGTATATATGTGTATATATGTGTATATTTATATGTGTATATATATGTGTATCTATATATGTGTGTGTGTATATATATGTGTGTGTATATATATGTATATATATATAAAGGAGCCTTAGTTCAATATTACTCTTGAAGCCTGTGTCCCTTTCCCAGCATCCTTTCAGATGGGCTCACACTTTTTGAAGACATTTTTATTTTTGAGAAAGCCTGTTTCTTGGGGCACTCACCTTTAGCTGCTAAGAATTCCTCCCTTCCCTTCCCTTCCCTTCCCTTCTCTTCCCTTCCCTTCCCTTCCCTTCCCTTCCCTTCCCTTCCCTTCCCTTCCCTTCCCTTCCCTTCCCTTCCCTTCCCTCCCCTCCCCTCCCCTCCCCTCCCCTCCCTCCTTCTTTCCTTCCTTCCCTCCCTCCCTCCCTCACTCCTTCCCTCCCTCCTTCCTTCCCCCTCTCCTTCCCTCCCTCCTCCCTTCCCTTCCCTTCCCTCCGTGCCTCTCTCTTCTTTTTTCTTTTTTTTGTCGCAGGGTCTCACTCTGTCACCCAGGCTGGAGTTCAGA
Organism: Chlorocebus sabaeus; assembly: GCF_047675955.1. Lineage (NCBI taxonomy): Eukaryota > Metazoa > Chordata > Mammalia > Primates > Cercopithecidae > Chlorocebus > Chlorocebus sabaeus. The sequence continues at coordinate 125,717,725 of NC_132914.1, read as the reverse complement.
GGCATGATCACAGCTCACTGCAGCCTCGAACTCCTGGGCTCAAGCGATCCTCCTGCCTCAGCCTCCCAAGTAGCCAGGACTACAGGCATGCACGACCATTCTTAGCTAGTTTTTAAAACTTTTTGTAGAGGTGGAGTCTCACTATGTTGCCCAGGTTGATCATGAACTCCTGGGCTCAAGCAATCTCTCCGCCTTGGCCTCCCAAAGTGCTGGGATTACAGGTGTGAGTTGCCACACTGCCAAAAAGCCTTTCTTTAGTTCAACTGAACACTTCTTCCTAGGAATGTTTCCCCATGGCTGTTTTCCTTCCTGCATAATGGCCCTTTTAATAGGTGAGGACGGCCATTCTATCTCCCACTAGAAGAGACATAACAATGAAAAGTAAGATGTTTATAGGAGGCAGAAGTCTTGGAGGGAGATCCGGCCAGAACACAGAAATGTACATATCATCATACACGGAACATGGAAGGTCCCAGAGATTGCACCTGCCTATGATGTCACCATGCTCCTAGAAAATCCACAGTGCCCGCTGGGCACCTGCTACCCTCTTTCCTCTCACTGCAGATCTTCCCTGGAGCTACAGGGAGCCCTTTCTCCCCCATATTTCATTCTGCCCCATTCCAAATTCAAAACCTTGTCCAGTTCTGTAATCTGATAAAACCCCTCACTGCTTTTCAAGATGAAAGCAACTTAGAATGTCGTCCCATAAGTATCTCTCCATTTTAAAGGGAATTACTTGAGACCCATGATAGCTTCATCCTCGTGCACTGGCAAATATACAACAGCTCTCTGAAGGGTGGGAAAACCAAAGCCCGGCTTTACGACGTTTCCTAGTTTCCATGGTGCAAATGCTCTTCAGTCTAAGCTGCTGCAGGGGGATTCTGAACTGCAGTTGGGAGAGATTGGAGGAACATATCTGTAGTATTTTTTACCATTTAGATACAATAAACGTGAATGAACTCAAGAGCATAGATCACAGCAACATACAGTGTAATCACCGGGAAGCGATGAGCTTTGAGGGTTTATTATCTTTGTTTTTAATGTTGTTTAAGTCTCTTTATGATTAAAGATATTTATTGCTTTTGTTTATGTAATTTGTATTATATAGAAGTGCAATGACAATGAAACATGTTGTATTTGTATATAATATAATCTCTAATGACGGCTGTGTTTCATGGCCCCCTCACTCCATTCCTGGACAGTTTCCCATGGGACTCTGAAGAGCCAGTTCTACAGATGTCCGTATGCCATTGCTTTGGTTCACAGAAATGTATTCAACAAACACCTCTACAAAGTTTGCTATTGGCCAGGCTCTGCTGTAAACACTTTATCCCAATCCTTACAGCAACTGCATTTTACAAGCAGGGATACTGAGGTCCAGAGAGGGAGGAAACCACCACCACAGAGGTATCGAATGGTGGAGCAAGAACACGAACCCAGAAAATCAGGTGGTGTGCAGTAACCATGCGGTGTGGGAGAATCTTCTGGAGCCCTGGAGCCCTCGGTGACTCACAAATGATTACCCAGGGGCTCCATGGCCCCTCTGGCTGCTTGTCTTGTGCCTCTTGAGCAAGCTTCTTCCCCCACCCTCTCCTCCTCTCTCCTCCCCTCCACTCCCCTCCCCTCCTTTGCCCTCCCCCCTCCTCTCCTTCTTTCTCTCTCTCTTTCTTGTTTTGAGACAGGGTCTTGCTCTATTGCCCAGGCTGGAGTGTAGTGGCATAATCACATCTCACTGCAACCTCAAACTCCTGGACCTAGGCAATTGTATGACCTCAGCCTCCCAAGTAGCTGGGACTATGGGTGTGTGCTACCGTGCCTGGCTAATTTTTAAATTTCATTTTTATTTTTAGCAGAGATGGGGTCTTGCTGTATTGCCCAGGCTGGTCTCCAACTCCTGCCCAGGATTGCTGGGCTCAAGCGATCCTCCAGCCTCAGCCTCCCAAAGCACTGGAATTACAAGCATGAGCCACCACGCCTGGCCAAGCAAGCATTCTTTATTTTGTTTTTGGCTCTGCACCCAGGCCCTGTTCATGAACACACCCATCTGCCCATGCATCCAGGGATGTGCTGGACTATTGCTCTGTGCAGGGCTTGGTGCTGGGAGATGAGCATTGTGGGAGACTCATGGGTGGGAGGAGAGAGGGGACTCAGTGGCTGTCTCAAGGTGTGAAGCTGGGGCTTTGGGAAGAGGGTGCTTGATACTGAAGAAGAAATGGATAAATTCCCGGACACATACACCCTTCCAAGACTAAACCAGGAAGAAGTCGAATCCCCGAGTACACTAATAAGTTCTGAAATTGAGGCAGCAATTAATAGCCTACCAACCAAAAAAAGCCCAGAACCAGATGGATTCACAGTCAAATTCTACCAGAGGTACAAAGAAGAGCTGGTACCACTGCTTCTTAAATTATTCCAAACAATAGAAAAAGAGGGACTTTTCCCTAACTCATTTTATGAGGCCAGCATCATTCTGATACCCAAACCTGGCAGAGACACAACAACAACAACAAAATTTCAGGTCAATATCCCTAATGAACATCGATACAAAAATCCTCAATAAAATACTGGCAAGCCAAATCCAGTTATTCAGTTATTTCTAAATAACTCCTGTATCATTACTCCCCTACTTAGAATCCCCCCAGTGCTTTCTTCCTCACTCAGGTGAGCACATCAAAAAGCTTATCCATCACGATTAAGTCAGTTGCATCCCTGGAATGCAAGGCTGGTTCAACATATGCAAATCAATAAACGTACTCCATCACATAGACAGAACCAACGACCAAAACCACACGATTATCTCAATAGATGCGGAAAAGGCCTTCGACAAAATTCAACACCCCTTCATGCTAAAACCCTCAATAAACTAGGCATTGGTGGAACGTATCTCAAAATAATATGAGCTATTTATGACAAGCCAATATCACACTGAAGGGGCAAAAGCATTCCCTTTGAAAACCAATACTGAAGAAGCAGAGGAATGAGACAAATAGCCCTCATGTGTGTAACCTTCCACACGCTCCAGGCTTCTGCAAAGGCTTCTCAGCACCTTTGCAAGGGCTGGTGTGGTCTTACATTCATTTCCTCATGAGGAAATAGGGTCCACCGGGTCAAGCAGAGTGCCTCCAGTGCTGCAGTTGGGAAGCCAGGGACCACCAAGCCCCCGTCCCCTTCCTCTGAAGGAGGCCAAGGTGGTTCAACACAGTTCTGCATCTGGTACCAAACCATGGATGCCAAGTTGAAGGCTCTGAGCATCCCTTTTTGGGAGTAGGATTCAGAATCTGGTTCCAGAATCCGACTGCTGGGGTGGGACCTACACTTTGACACTCACTCCCTGTACAGCTTGGAGCCATGAACTGCACACCTGTCAGGCCTCAGCTTTCTCATCCACAGGGCAGGGAGTGTGCTTATGGCAATGAGGCAGATTCTAGGGGATGATGGTGGAAAAGCATGTGGCCGGGGGCCTGGGACGTGCAAATGCCCTGGAAGGTTTCCTGCTCTCTGGACAGCAGAGAGGTGAAGAGCTGTGGCCCCAAAGCCATCCGGCCTGGTGGACATCCTGTCCCCATTCCTGGTATATGTGCAACCTTGGACACACTTCACAATCCTCCTGTGCCTTGTTTTCTACATCAAATACAAATCATTAGGGTTGTTGAAAGGATTAAATGACCTAATGCACACTGAGTGTCTGAGTCACAGCTAGCAACTGTTTACCCTTTCAAGGTGTCACCTGCTGCTGCCATTACTAGGCTGGTGGAAATACAGGCCCGACTCTGGCAACGATACATTCAGGCATCTGGATGTTTCATCACGATAAAAGCAGAACTGACCACACACGGGCCTGGACTCCATGAGCAACTCACCTGCACCTGTTCATTTGCACCTTCAGTTTACATTCATTAAACACCTGCTGTGAGCCAAGGCAGCGTGCGAGATGCTGGCAACAGTGCAAGGAGCTGGACCATGCGAGGAGCTGGGAAACAACATAGGCTCCGTCCCTGCCCTCTCTGAGCTGACAGGGAAAATCTATTCACAAACCCTTTCCAAGTGGCTGAATCCTTTTTGGTGAATGACGGGCCGGAAGGTGATGTATGACTTTGTCCTCTTCCTGCTCAGATAATGTGTAAGGAGCGCGGCAAGGTTTCCTCTCTGATGCTCTGTGTCCCCCTCACGCCAGCCTGGCCCAGGAGGAGGCTGTTCAGGTCTCACAGTCACACTCCTGATTGGGGTGATAAATCTGTACCCTAAATGCTAATAAGTGGGAAGCCCGGGAATTTCCAAAATGCAGCTCCGACATGGTCCTCACAGAGGACAGTTGTTCTTTCCCTTCAGCCACAAGAAGGCCCCCGGGGTGCTGCAGTAACTGGGACTGCAGCCTCAGAAAAGGAGGTGCAGCCAGATGTCCCAGCTTCCGCATGGGCTGGCTCTGCCTGGGACTGGATGCTGTCACTAACTTGCAACCCTGCGGTAGCTGGCGGAGACCGCTGATGTAGATCTGTTACTATCTCAGACTTCTGGCACAAGCCTACCGGCTTACTGTCATCTACCTCAGCCTAAGAAATAGAGGTTTCAGATTCAGTAAAGAAGGTCCATGCAGAATAATCCCAGAAGCCAAATGTATCAAATTGACTGGGCCCTACTGTCCATGAATTCAAGGAGAAGGGTCAAAGAGGAAAGTTCTTCTTTCTTCGTTGCCCAAGCTGGAGTGCAGTGGCACAAACACACCTCACTGCAGCCTTGGATTCCTGGCCTCAAACAATCTTTGCACCTCAGTTTCCAGAGTAGCTGGGACCACAGGAACGCACCACCCAGGCCCAGCTAGGTTTTAAACATTTTTGTAGAGATGTGGTCCCACTACGTTGCCCAGGCTGGTCTCAAACTCCTGGTCTCAAGCAGTCTTCCCACATCAGCCTCCCAAAGTGCTGAGATTACAGGCATGAGCCACCATGCCTGGGCAAAAGGAGACGTTTCCCCCATGATTTACTGGCAGAATTTTCCCGATTACTGAAAGAATCATTTTTATATGTGAGGCACCGTTCTAAGCACTCACTCTACATTAATTCTTACTGTTCCCACAGTATTCACATGAGATGGATACTATTATCATCACCACCATTCCCATCATCTGGAAGAGGAAACTGAGCTCAGTGAAGTTAAGAAGCTTTCTTAAGGTCACACTGCAGATAAGCAGCAGAGCTGGGGCCCGGATCCACCTTGGCCGGGGGTCAGCAGACAATTCCTCTAAAGGGCTAGATAGTAAACGGTTTTGATTTCTTGGGCCATGCAGTCTCTTGCAACTGCTCAACTCTGCCACTGGAGTGTGAAGGCAGCCATGGCCAAAATATAAACAAATGAACATGACTGGGACTGGGCTCCGATAAAACTTTATCAATGGACACCACAATGTGAATTTTGTATGATTTGCCCTTGTCACAAAATACTTTTTTTCCCCTCCTCAGTGGTTTTAAAATATAAAATTTACAGTCCATCTCCCTGGCTGTGCAGAAGCAGCTGACCTGCCAGACCAGGCCTGTAGGCTGTAGTTTGCCGACCCCTACTCTTTTTTTTTCTTAACCTTTAAGTTCAGGGGTACAAGTGCAGGTTTGTTACATAGGTAGACTTGTGTCATGACGGTTTGTTGTACATAATATTTCATCACCCAGGTATCAAGCCTAGTATCCATTAGCTGTTTTTCCTGATCCTTTCCCTCCTCCCACCCTTCACCCTCTGAAAGGCCCCAGTATCTGCTGCTCCCCTCTAGGCGTGTTCTCATCATTTTGCTCCCACTTATAAGTGAGAACATGCAGTATTTGGTTTTCTGTTCCTGCATTAGTTTGCTAAGGATAATGAGCTCCAGCTCCATCCATGTCCTTGCAAAGGACAAGATGTTGTTCTTGCCAGCCCCTACTCTGAGGCCACTTAAGAGTATGCAGATCCAGGATGATTTGGTTTGACTTATCCAGCATTGTCCTAGGCCAGTCTTATGAGGTCTCTCTCTTCTTAACTTTTTATTATGAAAATTCACAAATATACAGAAAGGTGGAGAGAACAGTACCATACATCCTTAACATACTGGCCCCCAACCATGACAGGCAGGCACCGTTGTGAGATCTCTTAGCATAAGTCGGGAATGCTGGGTAGACAGGATTAAGTGAGCGGATGCGTCTGAGTCCCTGTAGTATCTATCTGGAGTGCAAATAATTCAAGAGGCTTATGTGCCTTTGCTGTAACTCCGGTAATGTTGCACTGAAAGTGCTTGAAGCCAGGGGCCTTTTCTGTTCACCTTCTGGTAAGTTATAAGATGGGACAGGTGTCATCTTAAAAGAACAAAATGCTTAAGTACTTTACCAGTTCAATTAGAAGCAGAGGCTGGGTAGGGTTTAAATACTCTCCACTCTACCCGTTGGGATAAAGAGAAAGTCCAGGATAAGAGTCCAGACAACGAAATTTCTAGTGTTCTTTGGGCCAACTCACAGGGAAGGAATTCCTCCCTGAAAGGAGGCCACCTTGACTTCCACTCCTTTGCTCAGCCTTGATGGCCTCCTGATGTTAAGAGGCAGAAGTGAGCCTTTGCTAGTTTGCCACAATGATTTATTTTGTTTAAGAACTATAAGTGCTCAGAGATTGAAACAACAACAACAACAATCAGTGTTTTTCAATAAACAGCTGATGGCTAAATTGAAGATGGAAATGCAGTCATCATCATCTCGAATGAGCATTCATCTCGCGTCTATCTGCATGTGGTATGGGCTTTAAAGGAAATGATGCATTGACCTACTTTTTTCCAATACAGATGCTTCACCTGTTTGGGTTTTGGCAGAGTTTGCAAACTGTTGCAACTTTAAAAGTAAGTACTCATAGCCTCAGGGACTTGAGCTTGTAGGACTATGGAATGGCTTGAAGATCTAGTAAGAAAATGCCTTTGTCTTGTTATGCCATCATGTTCTTCTCTGGATAAACATATGTTCTCGCCCAATTTTCATCATGGAAAGACCAAGACCAAGTTTCATTCTACAAGGACTTACAATAAAACAGTGCCTGCCCTGCCGGGACAGTGGCTCATACCTATAATCCCAGCACATTGGGAGGCCGAGGCGGGTGGATCACCTGAGGTCAGGAGTTCAGGACCAGCCTGGCCAACATGGTGAAACCCCGTCTCTACTAAAAAAATACAAAAATTAGCCAGGCGTGATGGCAGAGGCCTGTAACCCCAGCTACTCGGGAGGCTGAGGGAGGAGAATTGCTTGAACCCAAGCGGCGGAGTTTGCAGTGAGCTGAGATCGCACCACTGCCCTCCAGCCTGGGCAACAGAATGAGACTCTGTTTCAAACAACAACAACAAACAAACAAACAAACAAACAAAAATGGTGCCTGCCCATCCTAATATACTGGATCAGTTATCTCAGTTCTTTATCCCATTCTGAGCCCTGAAAGGGGGTTTGCAGTGCCCTTCTGGTGGAGGGGGTGTCCAATTTCTCAACTCTGGGCTGAGCCATGGACTTATCTTTAGCTAATAGAACACACTGGAAATGATCCTTCTGCTTCCAAGCTGTGGCCTCATGCGGGGGAGACTTCTACATGTTCTTTTCTTCCCTGCTATTGCTACAAGGAAGACATTCCCAGGCTAGCTTGGTGGCCCAGGATGAAGCTGAGATATTTACAGTGCAAGGTGCATCTACCCAACTGACGTGTGAGTGAGTCCAGCCAAGAGGAGCAGCAAGATTAGCAGAACTCCCAGACCAGCCCACTCCAAATCGGCCAACGATTTCCTTCTCCCAGGCAGCCCTCACAATAGACAGAAATCATAAATGAACGTTGTTTTAGGCCACTGAGTTTTGGGGGTGGCCTGTTACACAGTAGTAACTAATATGTCAACTCACTTTAAACTCAAGCAAAGCACAAGCAGAAAGCTAATTTTTCTGGAAAAAATAATTGTGATATATTTTAAATCCAAGTGAAAGTGAGATTTTATTTTATGTACCGATTTGGTTTATAAGTATTTATGTGGATAATTGTGGAAATTATCCACAGAATGTGGAAAGTATAATAAAATTCCTTGCTTAGGGAATAGAGTAGGCAAATATGAATGTCAAATGCTGCTCAAATCTAGCTGTGCAATACATTTATCTGAAGATCCGTCACCTGGGCCCAGCCGCCACAGACAGACATTTACTGGTCAGGGGGTGAGGCTCAAGTATTTTCTGCAAAACTCCCTAAATGACTGCTTGTATTGGGCAGCTAAGGCTGAGAAGCACGAGGCTCCATGATGCTGTGATATAAATAGTTAAAATGCAGTAGAGATTTTAGCAAATTCTGTGGTTTTTTTTTTTTTTTTTTTTTTTTTTTTCCCTAACACTAAATGCATTTTCCAGTCCCCATCAATATCAGATCAGACAGGAGGCGTTTTTCTAGATGACTTTATGATGCAGACAGGAAATGCTCTACTTCCAGGCTGGAGGCAGCTGCAAGCCACGTCAGAAATGTTCTTTTCTTCACCCTTTCTCTCCCATTACAATCTCCCAGAGTCATTAAGCTTCGTTCTGTGGCCTTGCTTTATTCTGCATTGTACAGGTTTTGAAATGTGACGACGTCTCCCCAACCTTTCTCTCTGTACTGCCATGTGCACGCTGCAACCCTCTCCTCAGGTTGCCAGGAAGGATACCAACTCCGAGAAGCTGCTGAATCCCTATCTTGTGGACACAGGCATCAGTCATTGCTGTTTTCATTTCAAGCGAGTTAATCCAATGGGCAGCCTTTTTTGGTGGTGCCCTCCCAGTCACAGGTAACTCCGAGGAGAATGCAGGGATGATCAGAGACTGACTCTGAAGGGAAATTTGCCTTTAGCTGCCCGCCAGGAGAAAAGCAGGAACTCAGTTTCTAGCTCACGTCCTGGAGCCCAGAAGATGGCTTGATTTAATGTCTGGACAAAGTCAGAGCAAATGTCACTGGTAGGGCAGACATTTCTGTAGGCTCCTGAGCCACTGGTCGAAGTGGATGGGGGACAGTGAACCACCTACCTCCCTTGGTCCATCCCAACCCGGTCACTTGCTAGCTGTGGGGTCCTGGGCAGGCAGGGCGTCAGCTTCCTCATCTGTAAAAGGGGTGGCCCAGGGTCTACCTTGTGCAGGATTGCTGGGAGGCTGCTGTGAAGTTACACATGGAACCCTGACGCCAGTGTTTCCATGGTGTTCACTCTGCTCAGATTAAGGGACCAGCAAATATTGAGATACATATTTGAAAGAACTGAAAAGAAATTCAACGACAAAAGAGATGGGACTTGGCTGCCTGGTTTCCCTTTTTCCCCTATTTCTTGTCCTTCCCTGAATAAAGTTGTCTTCAGTATAAATTTAAATTTGTTGAGCTATAATTCACATACCATGTAATTCACCATTTAAAAGCATATTCCGTGTGAATCCATACATTCACAAAGTTGTGTAACCATCTCTACTAGTTAATTCCAGAACATGTTTTATCACCCCACGTGCAACCGCATGCCAGTTGCAGTCCCCCTCCATTTCTTCCCCCACCAGCACCTGCAACTGCTAATCTATTCTCTGGTTCTGAAGGCTTGACTATTCTGGACATTTTATATAAATGAAAATATGTATAAATGGAATGGAAATAAGTACAATATGTGACCTTTTGTGAGTAGGCCTGAGTCATTTTACAGAAGAAAAAAAATTGCAGGTAACTTCCTAAATGCCTAAGAAATGACATTTCAACTTGGGGGCGGGGTCTTATCTTCTGGCTGTAACCTGATCTCCCCACCTGCTAGAGGTGCTAGCTTGGAATTCTGGAAATGGGGCTCCTGGAGCTGAAGCCCTGCTGTGCTCCCACCCACAGCCCTTCTGCAGAATCGCTGCCACATCCTCACATCCCCGCCCCGTTCCCTTCCACAGGTAGCCTTGGTACTGGTTCCTGTGCTCTGGGGGGAGAAGTCATTGGGTAAGTCATTGTCCCAGGCAAAGAAGTATTCCAAAGGGGGCACTGTCGGGAATGTCTGACAACTGCTCACGTACAGAAAAACCGAGACACAGATGATTCCCGTGGCTTTACTCCAAGCGGCTGCTTTTAACAAAGGGGCAGGTTGTTTCCGAGACATACTATGTGGTACCAATTTGTGCAGCTTGCCACTGTGAAGTTTTCAACAGACCACTGCTCAAAGGGGAGACATATTCATCACTCCAGAATTCATAACAAAAATAAGGGATCGCATGGAGTGGCACAAACGGGCCATATTGTAATTTCTTCTCCCGGGATGTCAGAATTTTCTCCACTTCAATGAGTGTTCTCATCGGGCATTCTAATTACTATGACAAACATCAAAACATTACCTCTGTTGTTGCTGCAATCTTACCTATGGAAATGTGTCTGGATGTAAAACATGGTGTTCTGCTGCTTTGCTGCAAGATAAATTGTGTCTGTATTGAAGTTGCCCCATCTGGCATTTGGGAAATGGTTTCTATGGACCAACGACATCCCTAGATGTGATGTTTTCTGGAGTTTCACAGTGTGTGCTAAGGGCAGTGAGGCCTTTGAGCAACAATCGAGGGAGCTGGGGTACTGCATGTACAGGAACATAGACTTCCTGCAAATGGTGGGCCCCGCATGCTTGTGATTCCCCTCCTGAAGAAAACCTGCCAGACCAGGTGTTCTCAAAGTGCTTTCTGGACCAGCAGCATCTGCATGACCAGGGATTTCTTAAAAATGCAGATTCCCAGGTTTCACCATAGACTTGCCAAACCAGATGCTCTGGGGTGGGACTCAGCAATCTGTGTTTCAACCCTGGGCATATTAAGCCCTTCAGAAGATGTGGATATTCCCTCGAGTTTAAGAACCACGGTTCTAAAATTTGACAACAGGATGATTCATCAATGCAAGGAATTAGTATAACAGGGCCCCGAGATCAAAATAAGGTAGTTTGTTATCAAGAGCATCAGACATTTTCAAGACAACACGGCCTGAAGTGGGTGACTGGTGATCCCCAAAAGATACGTCAACATCCTGGAAACTGTCAATGTGACCTTCTTTGGAGAAATGATTTTTGCAGATGTAAGTAAGTTAGGCATCCTGTGATGAGATCATCACAGACTTTCAGGTGGGTCCTTAATCCAGTAACAATTGTCCTTATTGGAGACACGAAGGAGAGGCTGGGAGCAGAAGACACATGAAGATGAAGACAGAGGCTGGAGTGAAGACAAAAACTGAGGCTGGAGTGAAGATGAAGATGGAGGCTAGAGTGAAGATGAAGATAAGGCAGGAATGAAGATGAAGATGGATGCTGGAGTGAAGATGAAGATGGATGGTGGCATGAAGATGAGATGGAGGCTGGAGTGAGGATGAAGATAGAAGCTGGAGTGCAGATGAAGACGGAGGCTGGTGTGAGGATGAAGATGGAGGCTGGAGTGAAGATGAAGATGGAGGCTGGAGTGAGGATGAAGATGGAGGCTGGACTGAGGATGAAGAGAGAGGCTGGAGTGAGGATGAAGACAGGGGCTGGAGTGAGGATGAAGATAGAGGCTGGAGTGAGGATGAAGATAGAGGCTGGAGTGAGGATGAAGATGGAGGCTGGCATGAAGATGAAGATGGAGGCTGGAGTGAGGATGAAGATAGAGGCTGGAGTGAGGATGAAGATAGAGGCTGGAATAAGGATGAAGATGGAAGCTGGAGTAAGGATGAAGATGGAAGCTGGAGTAAGGATGAAGATGGAGGCTGGAGTGAGGATGAAGACAGAGGCTGGACTGAAGATGAAGATAGAGACTGGAGTGAAGATGAAGATGGAGGCTGGAGTGAAGATGAAGATGGGGCTGGAGTGAGGATGAAGACAGAGGCTGGAGTAAGGATGAAGATGGAGGCTGGAGTGAAGATGAAGATAGAGGCTGGAGTGAAGATGAAGATAGAGGCTGGAGTGAGAATGAAGATAGAGGCTAGGATGAAGATGAAGATAGAGGCTAGGATGAAGATGAAGATAGAGGCTGGAGTGAGAATGAAGATGGAGGCTGGTGTGAAGATGAAGATAGTGGCTGGAGTGAGGATGAAGATGGAGGCTGGAGTGACAATGAAGACAGAGTCTGGAGTGATGCTGCCATAAGCTAAGGGACACCTAAAGCCAGAAAGTGCCAGAAAAGGCAGCAGATCCTTCACTAGATCCTCCAGAAGGAACCAACCCTGTAGCGTCTCACAGTCCTGGAGTCCAGAAGCCCCAAATCAACATTTCTGTTGTTTTAAGCCACCACATTTTGGATAATTTGTTACAGTAGTTCCAGGAAATTAATGCACTGCCAGACTTTGTATATATGTGGGCTCCTGGTCATGTAAACCTCAAGAATGGCTACACCATCAGGTACCATTTTATAACTAACAGTGAAGGGGACGAAAAACACTGTTTCCAGGGTCACTGTATGCAAAGGAGCCTGCACAACTACTCTCAAATAAATCCAGGCCAAAGCTGACCCCCAGATGTTTGAGGTCCTTTGCTGCAGAGTACCTGACCCAGGTGTCAGCCCATAAAGCTTCCTGATTCCAAAAGGGATGTCATCCCCCCTTGGAATTCTCAGCAATCATTAGCAGAGCAAACATGATATGGAAAGGTCTGCCTTCATATCATCCAAGCTTCTGTCACCATGGTAGTATTTCCCAACCACTCCATGCACACCTGTTCCCTGGAAGGTAGGGAACAGATTGGACCTGGAGCCCCCTCAGGCTCCCAGTGCATAATGGCCTACTAAGACTCCCTGGATTTCTGCCATAAAGAATTCTATTTCCCTTTGATTAACTTAATATTTCCTAATCTTGCATGGGATAGGGTCTCTGACCCAGAACTGCTAGCATCTCACAAGACAGGAAGGTTCTCTGGAACACAGAGAAGTGGGGAGATTATACTGCTTGTTTATAATTGGCCAAACAAGTGAAAAGATGCATGGGGCTGCAGAGAGTGTCTTTAATCTTGTATCATTTCATGGTGTCAAATATCAATACAGAAACCCGAGTTACTATGTAGCCCAGAAGTTTGCGGGAGCACAGAGCCCCACCCGACTCCTGAACCATCTATGTCAAGAGGCACTGGGTACGTGCAGGTTCCATCTGCAGGACTTACCTGCAGGTCTCTTGGGGAAGCACTATGGGTGTGAGGAGTGGTTATTTCATCCGCATAACCCTAAACTACTCCCAGACTACAGCCAGCGAGAGCGGTCTGATTTTCAGGGAACGAGAAGACTGCTCTTCACACCCAACTAAGTATTTCCAAATTTCCTACTTCAACATTCTTGCAAATTTGACTTCAGAATATCCTTTTTTTGGTTAGCTTTTATTTTATTTATATTGTTCAACAAGCACTTATAGAGTGCTGACTTCAGGCCAGCCACCATCTGCATAGCTTGGGATATCAATTCATTCAATCTTCCACATCGCCCTAGCAGGTAGGAATTAACAACCATCTGCATAGCTTGGGATATCAATTCATTCAATCTTCCACATCGCCCTAGCAGGTAGGAATTAACATTATTCACATTTTCCAGATGAGAAGACTGAAGCATAGAGAAGTCAAGTGACTGGCCCAAGGTCACACAGCCAGGAAGTATTAAAGTCTGTATTACACCCAAGCAGTCTCACCCCAGGATCTGTGCACCCAAGCATGATGCTATGCAGTGCTGCTTCTCGCTTAGAGGCTGCCTCCCATTTTAATTCCCTCTAGCAAAGATAACTTCTTAAACTCTATCTTATATATTCTCGTCTGTTTTCATAGCTATGCCTAGGGCCGGGGGCAGAGCTTGACAACCCCCTTCCATTTTGTTCAGGAGAAGGAGGATCAAGATTCAGGTCATGGGCCATAATTGATTCTTTGAGCAGCAACCAGGGGCCATCTGTGCTTCCACCTCCCTAAATGAATGCCTTAAGATCTCCGCCAAAGAGACCAAACACACAAATACACCAGGAAGGAAAACAATGGCAAGAATTTAAAATGTGAGTTGTCCACTGAGGGCGATTTTCCCCCAACCCCACCTGGAGGGCAATTTGGCACTGCCTGGAGACATTTTCGGTTGTCACAGATCGAAGCGGGGATACTTCTGGCATTTAGTGGATAGAGACCAGAGATGCTGGCAGACATCCTGCAATACACAGGAGAGCACCCCACCACAAAGAGTCATTTGATTCAAAATACCAAGAGTGCCAAGGTTGAGAAACCCTGGTTCAAAGATTTCTTGCAACATGATCTGTGTCAGAAGAGTGAAAGTACAGAAAACACGCATGGTTCAGGGCAGGAGTAGGCACACTATAATTCATGGGCCAAAAGCAGTCTGCTGATTATGTGTGTAAATAAAGTTTTATTGGCACACAGCACACTCACTTTGAATGTATTGTCTAAGGCAGAGTTGAGTAGCTGCAAGAAAGGCCACTTGGCCTGCAGAGATGGAAATATTCACTATTTTGCTCTTTATACTAAGAAAAAGTGTGCAGACGTCTGACCTAAGAGCCCACCAAAACTTGAACACATTCCTCGTGCATAGTAAATCTGACTGAACGGAATCCAGTTATTCCCCGTATGTGCAGCTGAGTGTAGGTCACGTATCAATGGGATCTGATTGGCTCTTTAGTGTGTATGCAATTGATCCATGCTGGTTTTATGAACTGGATTATTTCCTTACGTCCTCTCCTCCACCGGCCTGTCCTGCGTATTTTCCTCCCAAATTAGCAATGGTTGGAAAATTGGCTCCTGCCAAGACTGAGAGGTAGCAGAGGAGACCACGGAGAAGCAGGTGATTAGCAAGGATGAGAAGATCCTTCTGCCACCGCCTGAGCTACAGAACCAAAGGGAAGGCAACTCAGCCATGCTGAAAACTGGTCTAGGAATGACAGGAAATTCAGAGGGCACATGACAGATGCCTCTTTGCTGTCAGAGTTCATCAGCTGGAAATCGTCCATCATAAGCAAGACAGGATGGTGAGTCAACCAGCTACTTTTTCTGCCGTAGCAGCTGACCCTTCCAGTTCTTATCACCCTGCAAAAATGAAATGAGGGCCACCAGGTCCTGCCATCCACGTTCCACTCCGGCTTTTCAGAAGCTGGTCCACTTGGAACAGGAAACTTCAAATCAGTGGTGTTCAAATAGAGGTCGTAAGCTATCTGGAATCAGATTAGTGGGTGTCATGCAATCTTTTGTAAGACATGAAGGAGAATAGAGAAGCATCAGTTTGTCACATAAAGCAAAAGCAAATATTGTTTTCTGAAACTGCATTTCAGATATAAATGTACATACATATGTGTATATATATGTGTGTGCATTTATGTGTGTGTATATATGTGCATTTATGTGTGTGTATATGTGTGTATATATATGCATTTATGTGTGTATATACACATAAATGCACATATATACACACATATACACACACAAACACACACACATAAAGCACACAAGCATACAAAAATACATGTTGTGGCCAGGTGTGGTGGCTCATGGCTGTAATCCCAGGACTTTGAGAGGCCAAGCTGGGTGCATCTCTCGAGTTCAGGAGTTTGAGATCAGCCTGGGCAACATAGCAAAACCCTGTCTCTATCCAAAATACAAAAAATTAGCTGGGTGTGGTGGTGCACGCCTGTAGTCCCAGCTACTCGGGAGGCTGAGGTGAGAGGATCACCTGAACCCAGGAGGTCGAGGCTGCAGTGAGCCATGATCGCACCACTGCACTCCAGCCTGGGCAACAGAGTGAGATCCTGTCCAAAAAAAAAAAAAAAAAAGCATGTTTTATGATATTACTTGTGTGCACTCACGCTTATATATGTGATCTGAGTCATAAAGTAAAACGTGTCTCTGTGTGTGATCAAAAACGAGAAACACCGAGCTCTTCTGTAAATGGCTTAGGCTGCCGGGACAGAATTAGGAAATCAGAGAGAAACGTTTCCATTTCCTCGTGTCATGAAAACACCATAAATGATTCCTTTTGCTTCCCCTACGAGTTTTACGTAACTTCAACCAGGGGATATGGTTGCTACAAGGGATGCATTGAATTCTTTGTGTTCCTAAGAAACAAGAGAGTTAGAGAGATAGAAGGAAATGGAGAAAAAAGTAAGTCCAACGTTTCCCACACTGAGCCTCGTTCATGATTTTTGTTAGAACCATGACCCATATACTATTATTTAATATTTTAAACTAATTTTTAAAGTTGTCTTAAGTAGTAATATCCGTACCATGGCCCATGTGATGTGACAGTGTTTTCTTTTTTTCTAATACATATTCAACTAAGTACATTATTATATAAATAAAAAAGTTAATGTACCTCCTAACATTAGTGGTACACATGAGACATTTTGGGAAATTCTGACTTTGCCAAAACCCCCCATGTTATTCTCCACCTTGGCAGTCAAAGATATTTTTTTTTTTTTTTAAAGAGTAAATTTGGCCAGGCGTGGTGGCTCACACATGTAATCCCAGCACTTTGGGAGGCTGAGGCGGGTGGATCACCTGAGGTCAGCAGTTTCAGACCAGCCTGACCAACATGGAGAAACTCCATCTCTACTAAAAAAATACAAAATTAGCCGGGTGTGGTGGTGCATGCCTATAATACCAGCTACTCGGGAGGCTGAGGCAGGAGAATCGCTTGAACCCAGGAGGCAGAGGTTGTGGTGAACCAAGATCTCGCCACTGCACTCCAGCCTGGGCGACAAGAGCAAAACTCCGTCTCAAAAAAAAAAAAAAAAAAAAAAGTAAATGTGGTCCCTTCCCCATAGCTTCCTTGTGCTTTTAGGGAAAGTCTAAGCCCCCCGCCCTCCCTACATCCCCCTCACTAGGACTTCAGGCTGTGCTTCTAACTCCCATCATCCTTGTCACCCAGGGTTGGAGTTCCCTCTGGACCACTAGCCCTGCACAATTAACGCCTTCCCTCTGCTCAACATGCATTCACTGAGGCCAACACCTTCTGACCTTCAGCACTGCGTCAGACATCACATCATCACCAGATACATCTCTGCCCTCTACTCCCTGCGGTGCCGGATTCCCCATCACCTCTGAGTGATTTCCTTGCACACTGCATCACAGACCCCATGTTTATCATAGATTCACATGCTTGTATGACCGTCTGATTGATGTCCCTCTCCTCCCCTGGACTGTAAACCTCATGAGGGCGAGGAGCATCCTGGTCTAACACACGATGGGCACACATCAAATGTTTGTTGAATGAATGAATGCATAGACGGATGGACAGGTGCTTGTGCCTGTTTTGCAGATGGGGAACTAGAATGCTGAGAAGAACAGAGGGAGGCTTGCTCCAGATACAGCTGATCGGAAGCTGAGTATTAGAGCTCAAGTCTGGGCTCTTCATCCTGCTCCCTCCCCCATGCTCCATTCTTGCAGAAACCTACAGCGCATTTAGCCATGTAATCCCGGAAGATACTCCAAATGAGCCCATGCCAGTGCTGGGGTGCCTGCTTCCTTTATCACTGCTGTGTTAGGATCCACAGTCTGGACCTGACCCCTGCTACGGAGAGATCGAGAGGCCAGCGTAGAGCAGATTTGTTCCAATTCACAGAATCACAACAACAAATGGAATGAAAAGAAAACACAACGAAACTTAGCTCAGTTGGCTCACAATCATCCGTAACAATCAGCTTATGATTAGCCACCTCATTAAAATATCAACTAATTTAATTCAATCATTTAAGCAACAGCCCAAGCCAGCACAGCCATTATCATCAAAAACTCCATAATGCTCACCCTCTACAAGACATGACAATTTGGCATTTGTATTAAGAATATGAATTTCATGCTGGGATGGAGAAGAAGATCTCTGGCAGCTGCCGTTCTCCCATTGTGCCTGCGTGCCAATCGCATCTCTGTTAATTTCCCAAACAAAGCAGGGAAGAAACCACCCCAACATAGCCGGAGTCTGAGATGACAGTGTACATCAATAGTTCAGAAGGAGGATTTTCTATCAAATTAGCAACGTGTCTGATGCCTTCACTGTGAATGCCACGAGTTCCCAATTCCATGGGAGGTTTGGACAATTCCACTGCCCCTGCCTGACCTTCCAGTTGCCTCACATCTTCTGACCTTCACCTGAAAGCCTCTCTTCCTTATCATGTTGAAATCCTACTCCTTCTGCAAGTGCTAGCTCAAAAGCTCGGCAACAATCTTTATCAGGTACCAGGATGAAGAAATACCTCCCCTCAGCACATCTGCAGCTTTACCTCTTCCCCTATGAAACCAAACGTCAGGGCTCCAAACCTGAATGTCCATGGGGACTAGGACAGGTCATGTAAAGAAGTGTAGCTGGCCAGGTGTGGTGGCTCACGCCTGTAATCCCAGCACTTTGGGAGGCCGAGGCGGGTGGATCACTTGACCCTGAGAGTTCAAGACCAGCCTGGACAACATGGTGAAACCCTATCTCTACAAACAGAAACAAAAATTAGCCAGGGGTTGTGGCACGTACTCAGGAGGCAGAGGTTGGAGGATGGCTTAAGCCCTGAAGGTTGAGGCTGCAGTGAGCTGGGATTGCATCACTACACTCCAGCCTGAGCTGCAGAAGACACAATGAGACCTGGTCTCAAAAGAAGAAAAAAGTGTAGCCCTCCAGGTGCAAGAAAGTCATGACCAACATATACACCATGGAATACTATGCAACCCTAAAAAAGGATGAGTTTGTGTCCTTTGTAGGGACATGGATGCAGCTGGAAACCATCATTCTCAGCAAACTATCACAAGAGGAGAAAACGAAACACCGCATGCTCTCACTCATAAGTGGGAATTGAACAATAAGAACACTTGGACACAGGAAGGGGAACATCACACACTGGGGCCTGTTGTGGGGAGGGGGAAGCGGGGAGGGATAGCATTAGGAGACATACCTAATGTAAATGACGAGTTAATGGGTGCAGCACACCAACATGGCACATGTATACATATGTAACAAACCTGCACGTTGTGCACATGTACCCTAGAACTTAAAGTATAATAAAAAAAAAAAGAAAGTCATGACCTGGCAGAACGATTGGGCTCCATTTGGCTCTAAGCAATCCATTATTCTAAATTGCCGTATGTAGTCAGAAAGTTGAATTTTCAAATGAAAAATTTACATGTTGGCCACTAAATTGGTAAAATATAAACTTTATTTAAGTCAAACAAAGCATGCTTGCAAGTCAAACTGAGCCAATGGCTACTGTTTTTCTTCCCACTGTTCTAGGATTTTGCTGACTCTCCAGTGCTTCTCTTTAAGGACAACTTGGATCCTTGGGTTTGTAGCTCCCAGAGGGAGGTTGCACTGGCCCCTTCATTCCTGTGTTCTCCTCTTCACACATGCTGGCTAGTTCTCCATTGCAGCCATGGCATCATTGTCTCAACTCTAGGCCCTTCTCTCACTTTGAATTCCACCTCCCCGCCCTGTTCTGTCTTTATTTAAAATTTAGATATATGGTTCTGTATGGTTTTTTGGCATTAATTTTGATTTTTCAAAAATATTTTATTTTCAAGCAATATTATCTTTACTCTGGAGTCTTTTGGAGGCCCCTTCAACCTCATGGCCAGTGCTTCACCTCACCTGCCCCTATCCCCGGGCCTCACCTCACCTGCCCCTATCCCCGGCCCTCCCCTCACCTGTGCACATCCTCCTTTCCACAGACACACCCTCGTCACAGCCCTGCTGCGAGGCGATCAGCAGCCAGCTAACTGAGCACCCCATGCCGCAGTACCACAGCTGAGAGCCTCACATGCATGTAGTTGGGCTCTGCACCTTAAAGCATGGCATGCATACTGCCACACTTGAGGGTGTTATTTTGGCCCTTGGGACCCTCACACCACACCCAAGCAGAGTCTCACTCCAGTGCTTGTGAGGGCAGACCTGGGTTCAGGGTAGGATGAGACAGGAAACCCCAGGCAGGCCCTCACTGCGTGCCTAGTAGAACAGATTGTGCTGGTGTCACCTGGCGGACGCCTGGCTGTGGACAGTGCTGGGCATGTCAAGTATGCTCAAGAGTATCTCTCATGTGAATAAAGAAATGAAGAGGCCGTGGTGGTGGCTCACGCCTGTAACCCCAGCACTTTGGGAGGTCGAGGCGGGTGGATCACATGAGGTCAGGAGTTCAAAACCAGCCCAGCCACCATGGTGAAAACCCCGTCTCTACTAAAAATACAAAAAATTAGCTGGGCGTGGTGGTGGGCGTCTTTAATCTCAGCTACTCGCGAGGCTGAGTCAGGAGAATGGCTTGAACCTGGGAGGCGGAGCTTGCAGTGAGCCGAGATCGAGCCACTGCACTCCAGCCTGGATGGGTGACAGAGTGAGACATTGTCAAAAAAAAAAAAGAGAAATGAAGAATGATCAGGATGATGAACAGCTTATCTGTGTGGGTGTCTCCTTACCAGGGGTTTAAAGAAGGAGACATTTAAACAGAAGACACAGAAATCTGACCCTGCTTACAGACTGACAAGCATGGGAGGACGTCTCAAGGGACACTTTGGGCAGAAAGCACGCCCAAGCCTCGGGAAAACGGGAAATTCCTCCTGGATCTACTCTCCTCCTTCTCTTCCCTCTCTGTGTCTGCTTCTGTCCTCCTCTCTCTCATCTCCATTCACTCACTGGCAAGTGCACCCCTCACTGTTGTCCCTAAGTGGTGCCTGAGGTCCTTATGCTCACACAGCTTTGCAGGTCTGCTCTTCCCATCCGTGTTATGTTTTGTGTTCTATTTATTTTCTTCCTTTCTTCCTTCCTCCTTCTCTTCTTCCTTCCTTTCCTTCCTTTCCTTCCTTTCCTTCCTTTCCTTCCTTTCCTTCCCTTCCTTCCCTTCCTTCCCTTCCTTCCCTTCCTTCCCTTCCTTCCCTTCCTTCCCTTCCTTCCCTTCCTTCCTTCCTTCCTTCCTTCTTTCCTTCCTTCCTTCCTCTCTTTCTCTCTTTCCAGACAGGGTCTTGCTCTGCTGCCCAGGCTACAGTGCAGTAGCACAATCATAACCCATTGAAGTCCCAAACTGGATTTGAGAGATCCTCCCGTCTCAGCCTCCTGAGTAGCTGAGACCACAGACATGTGCCACCATGTCTGGCTAATTATTTACTTATTTATTCATTTTTTTATAGAGATGAGGGATTTGATATTTTTCCCAGGCTGGTCCCAAACCATCCTCCTGGCCTCAAGTGATCCTCCTGCCTCAGCCTCCCAAAACCCTGGGATTACAGGTGTGAACCACATGCTACATTCTATTTTCAAATGCCCTAAGAGGACACAGGGTCAGCCCAGTCTGGGTGAGATCACCTGCTCCTGGCCCATCAGCTAAGGTCCGGGGATCCGGCTCATGCTGAATATCATGCACCCCCCACCCGGATGTGGGCAGGGCCAACTGTAGTGCATTCAGGAGGAAAGGGGATGTCCAAGGCAGTCCTTGCCCCTCTGGTGTATCAGTCCTGAAGAGTGTTACCCTTGGAAGCACCATTGAATGCACGGGCTCCCTTTGCTCGTGAACGGTGTTCTCCAAGGCTGACGGTGGAGGAAAGATCAAAGAAACTAATGACTCACAACGGAAGTGGAGAAGTGTTGCCTGAAGTGACATCAGGAGATTAGGTGTCTAGACAGAACTTAGCATGGGGGACACTGTTGGCCAATCACTAAACATGGTTTCTGGTCTCCTCCCTTGTCTGTTGAAATACGTGTGTTATTTAGGGGAGGGTCAGCTGCTGGGAAAAGCAAATGCCAGAGTGTCAGTAGTTTAACATGATACAGGTTTATTTATGACTCACACATGAATCCAAGGTGGGCCCATGGCTGGAGGGTTGGTTTCCTGCACTGGCTGTTCAACCTGCATCTTGGAGTTTGCCCGCTCCCTAGGGCCTCAAGTGTCCTCTGTATCCAGCCACAGATAAGGAGGGAGGGAGTAGGGAAGGCACACAAATGGGGCACAGAAGCAATACAGGCCAGTTCTGCTCACATTAGATGGACAAGAGCCTGTGTGTATCTCACGGCACAATGAGATGGGAGAGGAACTGGGAAAATAAGCTCTGGCCAGGCAGGCCCTTCTAGGGACATGCTTCAATAAGAACAGGGAAGCATGGGCTGGGTGCGGTGGGTCACACCTGTAATCTCAGCACTTTGGGAGACTGAGGCGGGTGGATCACCTGAGGTCAGGAGTTCGAGACCAGCCTGGTCAACATGGGGAAACCCCATCTCTACCAAAAATACAAAAATTAGCCAGGTGTGGTGGCACATGCCTGTCATCCCAGCTATTTGGGAGGCTGAGGCAGGAGAATCGTTAGAACCCAGGAGGTGGAGGTTGCAATGAGCTGAGATCATGCCGTTGCACTCTAGCCTGGGCAACAAGAGAGAAACTCCATCTCAAAAAAAAAAAAAAAAAAAAAAAACAAAAGAAAGAAAGACAAAGAGAAGCGTGAGTTTTTGGTAAACCACCATCACAGATGCTGAAAGAAGAAAGTAGCAACTTCCCCAGAGTCCATAGCAAGCAGATGAGGTTGTCTGATATAATTGCGGTAGGTTATATATAAAGACGAGGCCATGTGATATAATTGCAGTTGGTTATATATAATTGGAAGTGGCCGGAAGACCTCCAGGCTAACTTTTGCTTTTCTGATAGGAAGGAAAGTCACAGCTTCGGCCAGGATGTCTCCTTTCCTCCTGCTCGTCTGGAGCAGCCATCTGCAGCCACGAGGCAGAGACCAAGTGCATGGCAGATTCAAGAATCAAAGCCTGGAGCAGCCATCTGCAACCACGAGGCAGAGACCAAGTGCATGGCAGATTCAAGAATCAAAGCCTGGAGCAGCCATCTGCAACCACGAGGCAGAGACCAAGTGCATGGCAGATTCAAGAATCAAAGCGTGGACGAGGCTGGGCTGCTCAGCTGGGGCTACCTACCTCCAGGTGTATTGATCCATGAGAAAAACAACCCACTATTGTTTAAGCTGCCATTATTGGGGAGTTCTGGTACTTGCAGCCCAAAGCATTCCTAACTGTTGCACCCACACTGGGGCTCTCATCTTCTTTCTCTTCCTCCAAAATAGGTATTACAGACCTTCATCAAGGTTACGAGTATTCCTCTTTGTGGCTTATGCATATATGGGCCTGTGGACAGTTTTGCTCCCTGCTACTGATTTAGGGACTTTTACAAGTTTCTAAATGAAATAAAAGAAAAAAAATGAAACAAGAAGAGATCAAAGAGTTAGAGTGTGGCTTTCCTTCAGGAAGAAGAGCTCCGCAGAATGCCAGATCCTTTCACGTCTTCATCGTGGTGAAGTTTCGTTTCTATAAAAATATTTAGCTTTTCTATTTCACATTACAAACAATTTTGGGAAAACCAGCAATAAATACACAAGAACTTCAAAGGAAAACCATGAATGCTCAAATAGGGAAATAAAAAGTCTGACAGCAGTGTTTTTTCTCTGGGGATCATTTCAACTGCCTGCTGCACATTGTGTTTTCTTTCTCAGGTCTGCTGATACCTCCACTGTCTCCCCAGTGGAATACCACCTTTACTTTGGGAGGCCAAGGCTGGCAGATTACCTGAGGTCGGGAGTTCGAGACCAGCCTGACCAACAAGGAGAAACCCCATCTATACTAAAAAATACAAAAATTAGCAGGGTGTGGTGGCTGGCGCTTGTAATCCCAGCTATTCGGGAGGCTTAGGCAGGGAGAATTGCTTGAACCCAGGAGGTGGAGGTTGCAGTGAGCCAACAGTGCACCAGTGCACTCCAGCCCGGGTGACAGAGCAAGACTCTGTCTCAAACAAACAAACAATCAAACAAACAAAACAGATGCAAAATAGAAGCCGTATATATTCCCAGAGCTCCAAGGGGGCTGGATTGCAGAGTGAAGAAGGCACCCACCTTCTGCTGAACACACAGAAAATGAGGCAGCTGCTCCAATCCGATTGTGTTTGCAACAGAAGCCTTTGCGGTTAGCATGAGGTGTCATCCAAACAGCACTGAGCTCTCTGCCTGAGAAGCCTTTTTATGAGCAGGTCCTAGGTTACGAACTCCACCACCCCTGGAGAACGGAGTTCCAGAAGGTGGGGCTTGGGAATTAAAGTGAAATAAAGGTAGAGGCCTTTGCGGGGGCTTTGACAGAGAAAGACACACCACTATCACCACTATCACATACATTGACTTTGAATGAATTACTCAAAAAATTTCCCGGGGGGCACAGGGCCTATGAGATTCTGACCTGGTGAACAACGGGGTGGGCTGGACATCAGTACCCATCATTCCCTCAACAGAGCCTGCTGGAGCAGTGAACAACCTGTACAACTGTGCACAGTAGTCCTGGGTCATAAGGAAGGAGGTCCCGGAAATGAGGAATAATTAAAACTTCGCTTCATTTTTAAGGGTCTACTACTGACGGTCTTCAGGCCAAGTCCCTTTCTCAGACTGTTTTCTTTTTGTTTGTTTTTGTGGGTGGGATGGGGTGGGGGGTGATATACACAGTTTCAAAATAACTCAGAGTATTTGAAAACGTCTTCAGAGGGGCCTGCGTGCACTTATCAATTGTCCATAGGCCTCCCCCACCGACTGCTCCTTGTTCCTGTTGCTCCCCGCAGTGCACAGTTCTATGTCCCTCGTCTGGGCTCGTGTGGCACCTGATTCAAGAGAATCAGAACATGTAGATTTTAAAATGCCAGCTGCCTCTTCTTCCCCTCTTTGAATTAATAGCTGCCAGGAGCAAACTTTGAGGTGCAAGTTACACACAGAGAAGATAAATGGCTTTTTAATTTGGGTCACTGACAAGGTCAGTAATAGAACTCTGATATTGTTACTTTTTTCCATTTTTCGCAAACAGGCCTTCATTAACTTTCTTTTAAAAAACAACATAAAGAAGTCCCAGGCTTTTGATGAACATACATCCTCTCCCTAGCTACTCATTTTCAAATTAAGTCACTGTAGCAGGCCCGAGCCCTGGGAAGCCATGGACATGGGCTGTCTCTGGTTTGCTGCCCTTGTTTCTTGGTAAGGTATCCATCAAGCACGCCCCCAACCCAGCTGCTGAGCTGGGAAATACTCCAATGGCAAAAGCCCAAACCTACTGACGGTTGAGTACGCCAAGAGCACAGTCCAGTGGGTTAGGACAAGAGCGTGCATGAATCTCCCTGGTCAAATACGGCCACATGGAAAGCAGCTACCCCTTCCTGCAAACTTGCACTCATTGACCAACATCTGTAGCTTTGGCTTGTCCAACACCCATTCTCCCTTTTTCTGGTGACAACTTTTATTTTCTTTTGGGCAGCCATGGCTATTCAGTGGGGTGGCGATGAGTGGCACTGCCTGGGGCACTGGGACTGACCCACGCTCTAGCTCTCGGGGTGAGTACAATACTCAAGCCAGGCCAAGTGATTCACAGGAATGGGTTCAGGAACAGCCGCATGGACTAATAGGACCCACTAAGAAGCAGCTCCAAGACTTTGGCTGGAACAAGTGAACTTACTAAGTTGAAAATACATAGGTCTGGATTTACTGGTGGCCACATGGCTACCCTGTGAGGAGAGGCTGCCTGAGAATGAAGCCATCACAGAAGAAAGCAGGGGTGAGAGATGGGTCTAAAGGCAGTCCCAATGGCACTGTCACTGGCCTTGATCCAGCCATGCCTGAAGTTTGTTCTACCAGAGTTTTTATTTAGATGGCCCACTATTTCCCCCTTCTTCTCCCCTGAGACAGCTTCATTTGGGCTTCTGTCACTTATAAGTGAAATTGTTCTAGCTAGTTATTCTATCTCCCAAGCAGTTCTCTTCTGCAGAATTTACTGGGAAATCCTGACTAGTAACCTCCAAATTTGTTAACTTCTAATATGAACCTTTGTTACTTTTCAGTCTGAGACTCCAGACTCTGCCCTCCCTGAACCTTCAGGCCTTATTTTTAACACTTGCTGGATAGCACTCGGAGGTGCCAAGAGAATCGCAAATTCAAATAAATTTAAGAGATCATTCTTTCCCCCCCAACTTTTTTTTTTTTTGAGACAGAGTAAGACTCTGTTGCCAGGCTGCAAGCTCCGCCTCCCAGGTTCAAGTGATTCCCCTGCCTCAGCCTCCTGAGTAGCTGGGATTACAGGCACTCACCACCACACCCAGCTAATTTTTGTATTTTTAGTAGAAACAGTTTCACCATCTTGGCCAGGCTGGTCTTGAACTCCTGACCTCGTGATCCAACCACCTTGCCCTCCCAAAGTGCTGGGATTACAGGCATGAGCCACCGTGCCTGGCCCAAGAAGGCATTCATTACCCTCCCCTCAACACTTGGTCTTTTGTCTGTTTTTCTTATTTTCACCAATGACACCACTATCATCCAGGAGAGAGACTTCAGAGTCATGCTCTATCTTCTAACTCCTTTTAGCCCTGACATCCTATCACCGACTTCTAGCAACCAACAACCAAATCCTAGAGTCTCTCAAACCCAGGTCCACTACTCTTCCCCAGCCACAGTGACCTCATCCAGGCCCTCCTGGTCTCTCAGCATGGGTACCAGGCTCCTGAGGGAGGCTTTCATATGGCCAGCAGTGCAGAACAAAGACTTTGGTTCACATTCATGGAACTTAGATCCTTACTAACGGTGTGATTCAGGGCTCTCAATGGCTGGATTCTCTCATCAGTCAAACATGGAAATTAGAGGTACGCAGAAAATGCCTACCTCCGCCCCCACTGTTCCCCATTCTCTCCGAAGGGGCTGCTGGTCCAGTCTTCCCCTTCCATACCTCCTCCAAGGCTGTAGTGGGACCTTCTAAATCCAGTTGTAATAACCTGATACTCCCCTGTCTAAAACCTCTGGTACTGCAGACTTCCAGTGGTCTCAATGATTTACTCTCCATTTCTTCTATAAGAAAAGAACCTTCAGTTTGTAGCTGGGTCACCTGGCCACTGGACTTAATGGCAATGAAAAACTACATTCCCCAGCCTCCCTTGCAGACAGGTGTCTAATTCCGGAGACGTCAGTGGAAGTGAAAGAGGCAATGCGTAGATGGAGCTCTTAAAACAGGGACTTGCCAGAGCAGAGAAGCCCAGCCTGCACTGTGAGTGTCTCTTCCAGACTCCACATTCAGTTTACTTGGTGTTGGTAGCTTGAAATTGGCGATGGTGGGAATATTTACACCACGGAAACTGGCAAAAGCAACCAACCAACCTCCCCTGTCACCCAGCAGAGATCTGGTTGTTAAACACTTACTGGCACACCACGACTTTTACATGAAGGGGTGAGCCCTTCCTGTTCCATTTCTCCTCCTTCGCCATGATGAGAAAAGGTGCCTGGTGGTAGTCAATGGGCAAAGGGGACCATGTTCCAGGCACAATGGAGCAAGAATGAGAGGAAACCTGTGTCCCCAACACCACAAAGTGATTACACAACCCAAAACAGCTCACAGCTGGATGGTATGTGAGCAAGAAAGAAGGAAATAAAAAAAAATTAAGAAAATAAATTGCATTTTGTCGAACTCATTAATTTTTTGGGTTTCTATTATAGCAGTGTTTATAATATATACTATAATAAATATATAATATATATAAATTTAGTATTATAATTATATAATTATAATACTAAATATTCTTATAATACTATCACTACATGATATATTATAATTATATAATAACACTAAAATATGAATGTGAGATATTCTAATTATATATAAGATACAGAAAATGAATTACAATATACAATCAATCTACTAACTGTAATATCTCCCTATTGTGTACAACAGATATTTTTCAAAATGGGGTTCACTGCCAGGTTTTGTCTGGCTTATTGAGCACATAAAAACAAACTGTTGAACTAAAATTTACATACTGCATTTTAAACAGATGGATTTCTGGCTTTTTAGGAGAAACTGAAAGATTTGACAACTCCCACGGTCATGTGGCCGGCAGTGCGGAACAGGGACGCTGGTCCACATTTGTTGAACTTAGATCCTTACTAACTGCGTGATCCAGGGCTCTCAATGGCTGGATTCTCTCATCAGTTGAATATGAAAATTAGAGGGATGCAGAAAACGCTTATCTCCGTCCCACTATTCCCCATTTTCTTAAACGTGGCCCATTTCTCTTGGACCTTTGAAGTGTGAATCCCAGTTCATGGGACAATGGCCTTGAATGAGTAACTTAACCTCTCCGTACCCAGCGTTAACCTCAGTAAACTCTGCATAGCACTAGTGCCCACTTCATAGGTTGGCTTTGAGAGCGAAAAAAAATAGATACCATTAGGCATCACTAGAGTGCCTTTTTTTTTTTTTACAGACTGAGAATCTCAAATTTTGATGACAGAATGCTACAATCAAAACTCTCAGACAATGTTGGTGGTACTGCCAAGCGGTATAACCACTTTGAAAAACTGGCAGTTTCTAACAAAGTGAAAAATATGCTTGCTTACCCTATGAGCAGCAATTTCACTCCACGATACATGAAAACATGTATCCACACAAAAACACGCATATATTCATAGCAGCTTTATGCATCGTAGCCCAAACCGGAGGCCACCAGATGAATGGTAAGCAAATTGCAGTGTATTCGTACAAGGAAGTGAGCTCTGCAATGAAGGAATGATATACTCATACATGCAACAACATGGATGAATCCCAAAGACATGCGGAGCTAAGGAAGCCAGCAAAAATAGTGTATTATGTAAGAATCCATTTATATGAAGTTAAAGAAGAGGAAAAACTCATCCATGGTGATAGAAATCAGGACAGTGGGTGCTTCGGCATGGGGTACATGGGGTTATCCGGCAGGGAACATGGAGAGATTTACTCGAATAATGAAATTGTTCTATGTCTTCTTAGAGGTATGGGTTACCTGGGTGTATGCTTTTGTCAAAAGTAACCAGAGGCCAGGTGTGGTAGCTCCCGTTTGTAATCCCTGTACTTTGAAAGGCCAATGTGGGCGAATCACTTGAGCACAAGAGTTTGCAAGCAGCCTGGGTAACATGGTGAAATCCTATCTCTACCAAAAATACAAAAAATTATCAGGGCATGGTGGCAGGCACCTGTGGTCCCAGCTACTTGGGAGGCTGAGCTGGGAGAATCACTTGAGCCTGGGACATTGAGGCTGCAGTGAGCCAATATTGAGCCACTGAACTCCAGCCTGGGTGACAGAGCAAGACCTTTGCTTAAAAAAAAGAAAAAAAAAAGCTAATCAGACCATAGAATTAAGATCTGTGCATTTTAATGCAGTAAATTATGTCAATAAAAATAAGGGAAAATATGAAACAAGAAAAGTCCATGCAAATCAAGCAAACATCTCTGAAGACAACATTGGGTCTCAGGTTTAGTCTTTGTGTGTCTGCTGTCAAGATTCTGTTGCCTGAAACGAAGAGAGCTGGTTCCTGAAAGAGCCCACGTGATGTGTAGGCTGCCATTCTCCCTCTGGGGCCGGGAAGATATCAACAATCAACGTCCTCCTCTCTCCTTCACTGAGGCATGGCCTCAGAATCCTCCGCAACACATAATCCCAAGCCTTTCCTGCAAATGGAGCCAAGCTGACATACTTGCCATCTGGTAGCAGAAACGTGAGCTTCCAGAGTACAAGACTGAAATCTCATTTATCTTTGTTTTATAAACACTCAGCACAAGATATGACACAGATGTTTTCTGAATTCATGCTTCAGTGAACTTCTTCTCCTTGCTGCTGGGGCCACAGTCTGAGTTCACAGGAGCCAATCTACCCCCAGGCTCCCCTAGAGCCCATAAGTCAGCCCGGATTGCTGTGCCCTGGCCCACACCTGTTTTGTCTTTGTTTTCTTGACTTCTCTCTCCAAGGGCTGGGAGTGCACAACCTGTCATCTATAAACACCAATACAATGGATGTCATGTTTACTTATCACCCACAGAACAAGATCATACGTTTCTATTATAATATGTTTCTATTCATGACCAAAATGGCTTGTAGTGGAAAATCTGCTTTCCCCAGCAATGGGAGTAAGGCACACTGTCTCCTGAACATGTTTACGGTCACATACATGTCTCAGTGGGAAGAAAGGGTGTTTCTCTCACGATGAATAAGGGTGCTCAGCTCCATCCTGCTTACTGGTTCCCTTGTCATCTTTCAGGACCAAAATACAGCTTCAGTAGGCCACATATTCCCCTCCTGAACCTCAGCTCAGATGGCCGGGCTGCAAAGCATAGACTTGCCTCCAACCTTCCCACTTCTGTTTCAGAAATTAACCGCTTCCTCTGTGTGAGGAGAGCTTGGTCTCAAGTAAAACTGAATTCAGGTGGTAGACCCAGTCACTGCAGACCCACTTAATTGGATTTGGCAGCCACGATTTATTTACCTGGCAGCTCTTTGCTTCAAGCTGTAATCACACCTAAGACTCATCTTCTCTTGAACTTGCTTGGAGTACCAAAAATTCAGATTTTTCTTGACACTCTGTAGTCACAGCAGAAAAGGGAAGGGCAAGGAAGAAATCACGCAGGACTTAAAAACATTTAGTTATATGGCCTCAAGTTTCTACCTTTCACACTTAATTTGGCTGATTTTGCGGACATGAGGAGGAAGAAAATCAGTGTGCAGTATCTGAACCCTGCCACTGCCCGCAGGCAAGTCAACCCCACCTGCTGTCTGCCTCTCGGCCAATTGTAACAGGGGACAGGATCAATTGCCTTCTTCAGGGAGACTACAGGCCCCTGTCTCCATGACAACCCGTCCTCAGGACCAGGGCAGGTGAGACACCAGAACTCAAGCATGTGTTGGAAGCCACAGTACCTTTGAATATCTGTTTGCACACAAACCTCTTCTTGAATCTGTCTGCTATCTTTGCTTTGATTCTTCTGTTTTGGGCTTGGATCACACATGGTGGACAGTCCAGCTCAGCATTCAGCCAGGAGTCAGCATCAACTCCACGCCACATGAGTGCTCCATCCTGGAGGTCCTGCCCAGGGGGTGTCTCAGGACACTTCAACCCCGGCGAACACCTCTGCATCCTCCCTCATGGGAGACCCCAAGTGAGAACTGCCCAGCCAAGCCTTGCCCCACAAAGTTAGAGGCAAAACCAAATGGTCATTTTAAGCTTCTATATTTCTGAGTAATTTGTACACAACAATAGGAATCTGAAAACCAATCACATCAGCTTCTGGAGCTGGGGGTGAAATTCACATTTCCTGAAGTACAGGGATAGGTGAGAAAGAGTAAATCCGTGGACCTGAACTTCATTAGGATTCTGTTAAGATGAAGGAAGTGGATGCTGCGTAGGCCACCAGCAGTATTTTCTATAACTTTGAAAAATTCAAGGCATTAACCTCCTGTGAATTAATATGTGCAAAGCATTAACACAGTGCCAAGCATATAATAAGAACTTGATAAATGATAGTTATTTCTATTATTATTATTCGATGTGTGAATGTGCTTAAGAGTTGCTTATATACCTTCCCAAGGAGCTCACGAGTACAATTTGGTTATCTTGTCTATATCCTCGTGAATCTAGATGGGCAAATACATGCAGAAGGAAAGAAGAATAAATCTTCCTTTCAAATCACAAGGGCCCCCTTCGCTAGATCTTTTTCACATTAGGTCTTTTGTCTCCTTCTGCACCTTCTGACCTGTGGTCTCCACACGTCTCCTTCACGTGTCACAGCTGTCTCTCCCCATACTGGGATTGTTTTTTAATCAAACGTAAGTGTTGCGGTGTTGAGGCTTGTCGTACAAAACGTATCATCTTTCTTGGCTTTCTATAGATGGCCAAAGAGGCAATTCTTCTCCCCTTCCTTCTTCTTATTCTGAAACTGCCCCAGCCTCTGAGGGCTGCTGCCTCACCCCTCAACACACACACAACCAGCCGGAGTCATCCACTTTTCTCTGTATGCTTCCAATCTGTATGTGCCAGTTTCCTCCCAGCTCCGGAAGGTGGGCCATGGTAGATGTTTACCAAAGATGGCTGCAGCCCTCTTTCCCACCCTTCTTGTCTGATTGCAACATGACTTCGTCACTGCTCCCATCCGGAGTCAAATGTCCCTTTCCTTGATTCTGGGCTGGCTCAGTGACTTTGAACCGGGCAGTGTCTACATTTGTTCTCCTGGAACGCTGTGCTGCCATGTCAAGAAGCCTAGGTACAAAGCTGGTGAGACCCAGGAAGGGAGAAACTAGAGAGGTTGAAAGACCACAAAGGGAGAAGCCCAGCAGTCCAGCCACCCCCGTGGGAGACCAGACAGGGTGAGGCCATCTGAAATCCTTCACCTTAAATTGCAGCTGCATGAGAAAGTCCAGCCTGCGCCACATGGAGCAGAGACAAGGCTGCCAGCTGAGCCCTGCCTGGCCAACCCAGAGAATCAAGAGCCGGTGAAGCAGCTGCTTATTGAAGCCACTGTGTTCTGGAGTGGCTGCCATGCAGTGCTAGAAAACAGAGACAGGCAAACCGCCGTCGTAGGGACACTCCGCCACACTGCAGTCCTTAAAGAATCAACAAGGTCTTGTCTGCCATTTCCTTCTTCAGTTACTACTTTTGGAATAGAAGGCAGGTATTAGAAGCTCCCTGGAAGAGCCAGGTGTGTATCCCCATCTTTCTACATCCATCTACTACCATTTCTATAGTTTACATAATGTTTTTCTTTACAGTTTGCCTTTTTAACTTACTCATTTACTACAACATAAAACTTCATAGTATTTTCATAGATGAAAAACTCATGCTACTTGATAAAAAATGAAAGGCCATCCTAACGACACGTATGTAATTATGACCATTTAATTATTAAATGGTATATTTATAATTAATATCACTTAAAGATCTGGATCAGTGGACAGCCAGAAATGCACAAATCACATTCTGGAAACATTGTCTTAAGTTTGTTTTTGTTTTTTTTGAGATGGAGTCTCACTGTGTTGCCCAGGCTGGAGTGCAGTGGTGTGATCTCAGCTCACTGAAACCTCTGCCTCCCGGGTTCAAGCGATTCTCCTACCTCAGCCCCCCGAGAGTAGCTGCGAGTACAGGCACACCACCATGCCTGGCTAATTTTTGTATTTTTAGTAGAGACAGGGTTTCACCATGTTGGCCAGGCTGGCCTCGAAGTCCCAGCCTCAAGTGATCCACCCACCTCGGCCTCCCAAAGTGTTGGGATTACAGGTGTGAGCCACCACGCCCAGCCCACATTGCCTTAAGTATTAACACACTTGCGAACATCGCGACCAGGCATGGTGGCTAACACCTGTAATCCCAGCACTTTGGGAGGCTGAGCAGGGAGAATTGCTTGAGTCCAGGCTTTCTATAGATCAGCCCGGGCAACACGGCAAAACCCTGTCTCTAAAAAAAATACAAAAATTAGCTGGGTGTGGTGGCGCGTGGCTGTAGTTCCAGCTACTACTCGGGAGGCTGAGGTGGGAGGATCGCTTGAGCCTGGGAAGGGAAGGATGCAGTGAGCTGTGATTGTGCCACTGCACTCCAGCCTGGGTGACTGACAGAGTGAGAAAAACCCTGTACCAAAAATAATAATAATAATAATTGCATCTTTTATTAAAAAAAAAAAGAAAATTGCTTGACCTTCTACATTTTGACTTCCTTCTCTTTTTCAAATTATTTACAGATGTAAGACTTGGTAAATAATACTTAAAATTTAATTTTTGTTCTTTGCACTTATCACTGTAGTTTTAAGTGACTTTATTTTGTTGTCTGATGGTTGTCCACTTACCCGTAAAGTGTAAGCTCCATTAGGTCCCTTTTTTTGTCTGTTCTGCTCACTCTTGACTGCCCAAGGTGGAGAGCTAACACTTAGTAGCTGCTTAATAAATATGTATTGACAAAGGAATGAATGAATAAATTAATGACTTGTGGCACGAAGCCTCCAACTCACCCCACCCATCAGGAGGAAACTTGTTTGATTTTTAAAGACTCTCCTGGGAATTTCTTTTTCATAAATCAATATTGTTTGTACAGACCCAAAGTGCAATGCTTACTCCCCTTCATATTTTAGTCAGTGTCGCAATACATTTTTGATGGTGTATTTATTTTCTGCCAAGTAACAATAGGTCTCATGAAAAATGAGTGGCCCTGCACATTGGAATGTGCGAGGAAGAATAATGGGTTGATTAATGAACCTCACAAAATATGCAGCCCTCTTTCCTGCCGGGGGTAGCAGGCGGAGACTCAACAAATTAAAAAGGATGAAGAGGATCAATTTTCTAGAAATTGGAAAGCAAAGGAAGCCTGGGAAAAATCAAAGGCACATTTTTAGCTGTAGATGCTTGTGTCTTTTCTTTCTCTTAAACTTAGGGCAAACAGGAAAAACAATATGTCTCCCTTTTTTCATTTATTATTTTATCTTGTCTTCCCCTGATGCTCAAAGATAGAAAAGGGCAGTCTAGAAACGTAAAACTGGTTTATTTTTGTATTTTTTTTTTCTAAAAGAGACTAATACCTTAGGAGCCAAACATCTACATTTTTTAGCAAAAGTAAACAGCAAATAACCCAAATCTCTGATACCAATCTTTCAATGGGGCTTTTACGCTCTGGCTAGAGAGCCACAAACAAAAAACTTTGAATCTATTTTTGTTTTCAATAAAAATCTTGTTTAACAGCATCATGAATATTCATGCTTTCGGCTTACTTCCAAATAAAAACAAGAGAAGCCAAATGAAAGAAGAAAAAAAGAAAAAGTAGTTCACTCAGCTGCACAAAGGTTTGAAGGACAAGATTTTATATTTTGAGGCATGTGCATCAATTAATAAAAAAGAAAAACAAGGAAAAAAATAACTCGCAATAATCAGAGCACAAACAGTGCCAGCATCCACAGCAGAATTCCTTGAATTTCAGTAATTGCCTTACTCATTTTGCAATTATTTGCTATATTTGAGAACCAACTCTCTCATTATTTATATATTTTTCTGTAAATTGAATTCAACCAAAATCACTTTTAAAACACGTAGCCTCAGTTCCTTCTGTGCCATCAATACATTTGATAAACGAATTATATTTTTTCTTATACATATCAATACAAATCATAATTAGTAAATAAAAGAGGTGTAACTAAAATTTGGTATCTCACCAGTGGCATGCCTACCATGTTTTTAGAATTATTTACCATAGCCTAGGGCATTTTATTGGTCTTTAATCATGCAACAGTCATACGGGTGACCCTCATCTGCTAAGGGAATTGGAAATAAAACAGTGAGAAACATACGGTCGCTGATCTCAAAGCCTCTCTCTTTGGTGCAACTCCAACTCTAAGATGAGTTGGTCTTATTCTATCATTTATTTTTGACCTTGAACACCCAGAAGTCAGGAGTTCAAGGTAAGCCTTCTTAATGTTCCCTGCTATCCAATATGATAGCCAGTAGCCACAAGTGACTCTTAAATTTAAATTAATTAAAATTAAATAAAATTAAAAATTTAGTTCCTCCATCAAATGAGCCATCTCAAATGCACAATAACCACCGGCAGCAAATGGCTGCTTATACGGGCAGCACTGATATGGACTATTACACCACCGCACAAAGTTCAAACCGGGTAGCTCTGCTCCAGAAAGCACAGCGCCTTCCTTTCACACCACTGAGCTACTTTTAGTAACTCACTTGTGAAACTCAGGGCCCCACATCCCTCTCTAGGTGGGCTGGGATCGTCAAATCTTCATAGGCATTGTGGACATTTCCCTAGAAAATTCTAGCATCTATTACATATTAAATGTGATTCCACTTCCTAGTAAGTTGCCTCATTTCTGCTTCTGTGTGTCAAACGCGCTTCCTCCCCTGGCAAAGAGTTTCTACGTGGAAACGTCTAGTCACCCTCCTGGGAAGCAGCAGCTTTATTTACTTTAATCACTGCATAGCTAAGGAGACACCTGTCAAAAAGCCACTGCTAGTTTTGAGACAATGGGATTATTTACAGCATGATTAGGTTGTGCTCTGATGGGTGACACTGTAACATAGTCATAGCCAAGCCCAGTAAGATTGCATCTTCACGCCTTGCATATTGGAAAACTGTCATGACATCCCCCATAATGGAATCGTGATAACATCAGACAAGGATGAGGTTTCATCCTGGCTTCAGTCCAAATGGAGAAGTCATCCTAATAAACTGTAAACAGACCCAAAGCATGAACTAATGAGAAGTTATCTGGTCTACTTGTTTCTAGCAGTGGAGTAGGTTAACACAATTAGCCTAATGAAGACAAAGACTTAGGCACTGAAATACTATAGTAGACACTATAAACAAAAATGCCTCCGGGGACCAGGAAAGTAATTTCAGTAAATGAGCAGGCCTGGGAGGTACTATAGGGAGTGACTGGAGCCACGATGGTGTAGAGAGCACACACCCCCCAGAGCAACCATGCTTGTCTCCAAACGCTTGGAGCAGAAAAATGGGCTCAGTTTTCAGACCTTCCGATTTTTAAGAGAAAACAGGAAAACAGCTTCTAAATAACATTTCTTAATTTTTAAAATATGACACAGGCCCAATAAAACACTCTTTCAAGCCACCAGACTCTAACCCATGTGCTAAGCAAAGTTAATACGAATTGGTTAATATAGAAGAAACAAAGAGTATAATTGCATGTTCAGGTAATCCCTTATGGTAGATTATAAAAAAGGGCATATTTTTCCTTCCCTGTATCCCAAAGTCCCTTAGCAGTTTGACTCTGAAGCTTCTCCTATTAAGAAGTGGGATCTGTGTCCCCATTCCATAAACATGGGATGGACTTGTGATTTGTTGTGTCCGAAAGAAGGTGGCAAAAGCAGTGTTATACCAGTTCCAGTCCAGGGCATTGGCTCGACTCTTTCTCTTGGAGCCCTGGGACTTCCGTGTAAACAAGCCCAGGCTGGCCTGCTAGATTGTGACACACAGACAGCCCTGAGGCCCCCATCATCCCAGATGATAGCCAGTTACCCCCCTATAAGCAGGGCTGCCTAGCTGACTGGCAGCTGACCTCAGACAAATGAGTGAGCCTGGTCAAGGGCAGACCAGCCCACCTGAGCACAGCACAAATGACAGACACAGAATCGCAAGGTAAAGAAGTAGTTGTTGCTCTAAGTCATTTGGTTTTCAGAGGGGTTTGTGATGCAAAAAGCTGCATAACAGTTCAGTAGCTAGATCATTAGGGTTCAAATCCCAGCTCCACCAACGACTAGCTTACGTGATTTTGAAACAGTGACGTAACCTTCAGTGCCTCCTATCAATTTTCACCAGTGATAACTAAAAAAAAAAATATTGTCTTACTTTTACTAAATCTAACATTCAGCAGGTTGTTTCAGAAATGGGAGAACATGGTGGGCTTGTTTTAGGAATTATATTACTATGCTTTTTTAAAAAAGCACTTGAAATAGTATCATACAGCTAGGAATGTGGTGACTCTGACTTTTACTTGCTTACGAAGGCCGTATGTTAAATCAGAAATTCAGTGAACCAGCTGGCAATTTGAAATTAATCATAGTGGGAGTATTTACAGCTGAGAAATGGGCAAATGCTACATACAAGGGTTTCTATTTTCCCCTCCCTGAAGAGCTGGTTGTTAAATATTGATCAGAAAACCTCTGTATGCATTCCTTATGCACTAATCAAGGCAACAGGTATAGCCTCTTCTTTCATAAATGTTTGTTTTAGAACCTCAGCATTCACTTCCTTTCCTGACGGCACCGAATTATTTTCAGGGAATTACCTCTTGCCTTGTACAAAGTCTTGATAAGAGAGTAATTTTAAAGGACCGGAGGTGGAAAGAGCCATATTCTCTCTCTCCCTGCCACAGGACAGCCACAGAGTGGTGTGTGGCCAAACTCAGCCAATCATGCATCTTCCCTGGGAAGATGATGCTTACGTAAGTGGACACAGGGGCGGGAGGGCGGGGCGATCACTGGTCACAAGAGCTGAAAGCAAGCGGCCATTTTTGAGCCCTAGCTTTCCAACACCGCCCTGAGAGTTGTTTCCACTCCTTCCACGCACTGCCCAATATGCTCCCCAAAAGTCCCCTTTTCCTTAGCACACGTGTACCAATTGCTGTTGCTTGCAATCCACAACCACGAGACCTCAAAACTGGATTTGGAGGCATTTCCCCTACGTCACTCTAGGTCTAGCTCCTTGGACTTTTGCATCCCACAGGCTCTGCATTCATGTATGCATTTTTGTATCTGTCTACGCAGCAATGAAACCACTTCTTAGGAAAGAGCAGTGCAATCAGTCCCCAGAGGCAAAGTACGATGGCATTATCAGGTCATTTCATATTACATCACTGCTTCAGTCATGACTGAATGCAGGTTGGAGTGGCTGAATTACCCTAGCCCTTCTGAAGCATAGGGTCTCATGCCTGTTATAATGGGAGATGCAAAAGCAATCAAGGACAAAGATAGCCTCAGAATTTAGAGGTCTGCAAAGCTAATCTACTTAAGGTGCAAACCCATGCTGCTTTCTTTTAAGGTTACTATTGAGTCCAGTCAATAGGTGTTTGCTAAATAGTTGATTAAAGGACTGAGATGGAGAAATTTAAATGCCTTTGGGAAAAATGGGAGAATGGGCATCTTATGATTGGGAAAGTTTGGTATTTGCAAATGTGTGGTCACCAGAGTCAGGAGTTAGACTTTCTGATGGAAGATGCTTGGCATTTGCAGGCTCAGGGACATCCTACATCCCGTCTGAGCCCTGGCAATTGTCTGCAGCTCACTCCACCAAAAGGCCGGTGCACCTGTCTGTGTCCCTCATGGCCCAGCATCTAGAACTTCTTAGCTCTGAGACTCGAGCATAGCATATAACAATGACCTCAGAAGGAGGTCGCTCTTCCCCACTGCCACTGCCCTGCGAGGCTGACTGCTGTGAAGTTGCTGCTGATTTCACCTGGTCATGGGGAAAATCAGGCATCCAGGCTATTGAAAACGGGCCCTCCTTACAGCATCTGAGAAGGCAAATAATTTCGGCTGAAGATACATGTCCAAATACTGACAAATCTCACACCATCCTTTGCTTTTTTCTTTTCATAGCGTAAGTGGAGAAAAGGACATAAAGGAAAATGCCGCATTATAAAGTTGTCAGAGGCTTTGTGGATGACAGAGATTAATTATCTCACATTCATTATGACTCAATTACTGTGGTTCTCTGGTGTTTTGTGGCCTCTGCTTTCATGTTCTACAAACAGGGGCTTGGCTGCCTGTCTGAAGATAGAGCATTCTAGAAGCAGTGTGAAGTCCCCAGGGTCACGGGGTGGGGGGCTTTTAAATCACCATTTACTCTATTATGGAGAGTTCATTCTTGTTCCCTGCAGACTTTTCAGCAAGTGCCAGGGCACTGAGAGAGATGCTCCCTGGAGGTCTGTAAACACCAGGCACTCAGGGTGAACCCTTCATGAACAAGCCTGGAAAGTGTTTCTAGCAGCAGCCACCTGGGTGCTCGGCAGAGAGACTGCGGATGATCCGCGGAGCTGAAGAGGAAGGAGCTCATCTCCCATAGCGGACAGGCAGTTTCCCAGGGCTCCCGGGTTCTTCGGTGGACACATGGGTACCCCAGGACCAAGGCATAGCACCTCCAATAGTGACAACTCCTGACCCATCACACACGGGGCCGGCTCTGCCTGATGTTTACCGAGGGCTTTGAAAGCGCCTCGCAAAAAGACAAAAAGAGCAGCAGGAGCTAAGAGTACACAACCACAGGAGAGGCAACTGGAAAAGAGGCCACCGGAATCTTCTAAATAGCACCCTCTCTTTTAATGTTGCTTTGTTCAATTCAGTTCGAATGTGCATGCCGCTGGACTGTTTAAATTAGATGGCCAAATGATAGCAATCTGGAGGGAAAAGAGTTGTAGTTTTTTTTTTTTAATGTAATATTTTAACTTTTTCTATGCAAAAGAAAAAAAGTCGACAATTCCCATAGCAACAGGGCTGTTCTCTGCTTTTTTGGGAGACAGTTCAAGAATTAATTTGAGAATTTTGTATGAGGCTCTTCCAGATACAGGTAACTCTTAATTCTTTTTTTGAGTAATGCTCTTAGTGGCTTCAATTAACCCCAGTGGAGGGAGAGCCTGATATATTTGCCTTTAAACTTCTGTACAAGGTTCAAACACCTTCCTTTTAGTCTCGCCTATCTCTGTCAGATTGAAAACTATAATTTCTTAATGAGTTATTTGGTCTTGACTTTAGACCACTTCCTAATGGTCGTTCCTCACAGAGTTAATTGCAGAAACAGCATTCAAGTGCAATCAGAGAGGGAACAGACAGAGAAACCTCATCAAATACCGCCCGCGCCGAGGACATGGGACCAAGCAAGACTTGCTGAGTCTTTGCTCAGAACAAACAGGAAAGATATTTATTGCCCCAATCTTTAGCCAAAGAAGACTGGAGTTTGTTTCTTCTTGGAGTCAGTTGCCTGAATGTGGCCCGAGTTGAAAACCAGAGTTTAAGGTTTTGCCTGCATTTGCTACACACATCCCTTCCCAAGTATTTCCCCGTGTGACTGTCATCAACAGGCCAATGAGAAGAGAATCTGAAAATGCGCTTAATTCACTACCAGTCTGCTCCCTTTCTGCCTGCAAACATCAAGGGCATCTTTACAAAAAGTTCCCCATGTGGTCACAGCAGCCCTCTGGAGGCAGACCTTTGCTGCCCACTCATCCGGAGCCTTCCACCTGGGCAGAAGCACCTTGAGATGCTGTGGGGAATAAAAAGGCACAGCTATGGCTGGAAATGAAGCACAGAGGGGTATTT
The DNA here is from genome assembly GCF_047675955.1 of Chlorocebus sabaeus. Lineage (NCBI taxonomy): Eukaryota > Metazoa > Chordata > Mammalia > Primates > Cercopithecidae > Chlorocebus > Chlorocebus sabaeus. The sequence goes on along the minus strand of NC_132914.1, from coordinate 125,677,186 downwards.
CCACATTCACAAATCCATGGTGCAAAGATGGTAAACGACAAAAGGTTGGTCCAAAGAGAACGCTACAGAGAACTTGAAGACAGTGAGATCAGGCTGGGCATGGTGGCTCCCTCCGGCAATCCCAGCACTTTGGGAGGCTGAGGCGGGAGGATCGCTTGAGCCCAAGAGTTCAAGACCAGTCTGGGCAACACAGCAAAGCCCTCTCTCTACAAAAGAATTTAATTAGCTGGGCGTGGTGGTGCATGCCTGTGGTTTCAGGTACTTACGAGGCTGGGGCAGGAGAATCACTGGAGTCCAGGAGTTTGAGGCTGCAGTGTGCTATGACTCGTACCACAGCACTCCAGCCTGGGTGAAAGAGTGAGATTCCAGCTTAACATAAAAAGGTGAGTTCACACCTGGTTGAAGAAAGGGGAACAGGGATGAGAACCAGCAGGAGGCAAGTCCTGAACGGCAGGAAGAAGCCCACTTTGTGAAGACAGAGGACCGAGCATTCCGAGCAGCTGGAACAGCAATGCAAAGGCCCCCAGGTAGGAATAAACTCTGTGTATTGCAGCAGGAGACAGCGAGCCTTTAGGACTAGCAGTGTGGGAAAGAGGGGTGAAAAGCAAGGCTGTAGATGGAGGCTGGTCTCAGGCTGTGGGTTTTAGCCTTGTCTGTTCATCAGAGCTATCGAGAGAGACTTTAAAATACAAATAATATCCAGGTGGATCCCAGAGATTCTGATTTCACTGGATTAGGGCAAGGTTCAGCCATTGCTGTTCTCAATTTTTCAAAAAATATTATAACACTATAGAAAAATTAGAAGAATAGTATCATAAATGCGTCCAGCTAAATTTGAAAACTTAAAACATGTTTAAATGTATGCTTTAAAAATTTTTTATTTATTTTTGTTTCTGTAGCTTTTGGGGTACAGGTGGTTTTTGGTTTCATGGATAAGTTCTTCAGTGATGATTTCTGAGATTTCAGTGCCCCTGTGACCTGAGCAGCGTACCCTGTACCCAATATGCAGTCTTTTGTCCCTCACCTGCCTCCCAGCCTTACCCCTCCAAGTCCCCAATGTCCATTTTATCATTTTTATGCCTTTGCATCCTCTAGCTTAGCTCCCACTTGTGAGAACATATGATTAAATGTTTTCCTTTTGCTTCTCTCTCTCTCTCTATATATATATATATATATACACACACACACACATAATATATATCCATTTTTTTAAAGAGCCATTTGAAAGTAACACGCAGACACCATGACACTTCACTCCTAAACACTCTACATGCATCTCCTGAGAAGAACAACAAACTTCTCCTATGATGGCAATGACCTAATCGTACTCAAGGCAGTTTTTATTGATTCAAAAATATCACTTAATATACAGTTTATAGTCAAATTTCTCCAATTGCCAGGAACTGGGGGGTAGAAACAGGTGGGGAGTAGTTGTTTAATAGGAATGGAGTTTCTTTTTGGGGTGATGAAAATGTTATGAAACTATTAATAGAGACAGTAGTGGCACAACATTGTGAATACACTAAGTGCCACTGAAGTGATCACTTTAAAATGGTGAATTTTATGTCATGTGAATTTCACCTTAAGTTTTAAAATTCCAAATTCTTCAAAAAATACCCGTTGCAGCATGATTTTCCCTCAGTGTTTGAATCCAGGATCCTGAATTACACTTGTCACCATTCTTCTTTCGTTTCTGTCCCTCACCTTTTTTTTTTTAAACAAAACAAAATTGACATTACAAAAAGTCTAGGCCAGACCAAATTAAAATTCTTGTAATTTTTTAACAGTTTTATACCTGAAAGTGAACAAAAATGCCAATGCCTGAACCTCACCCTAATCCAATTAAATCAGTGTCTCGGGGTCTGCCTGGAAATTACTGGGATTTCACAATCTCTCTCCAGATGGTTCTAATGAACAGTCAGGGCGAGGCCCATGGCCCCAGGTTTACCAGCATCTCCAAACTGCATGTGCATACGCCCTGGAGAATAACCCACACTCTGGATCTGTCTTATTCGACTCAAGTTAAACATTTTTGGCAAGAACAGAAGCCATATGAAGGAGAAATCAATCAGAAACCAATAGCAGTTCTTTCTTCTGGAGGGGAGAGGGTGAGTGATGATGGGGCTAAACAGATAGGGAAGGGACTGTGGTTTCAGCATCTTGAAGCCAGATTCCTTTTTCACAGAAGAAAAGATTGAAGCCCAGGAGGCATGACTCCTCAGAACCACCTAAGATTGCAGAGCTGAGCCAGGGTGAGCCCTGCATAGTGCCATTGTTTAATTTTTTAATTTTCAGTTTAATTAATTAATTAACTTGAGATGGAGTCTTGCTCTGTCACCCAGGCTGAGTGCAGTGGTGCGATCCCGGCTCACTGCAACCTCCGCCTCTCAGGTTCAAGTGATTCTCCTGCCTCAGCCTCCTGAGTAGCTGGGATTACAGGCGCCTACCACCACACCTGGTTAATTTTTTTTTTTTTTTTTTTGTATTTTTAGTAGAGATGGGTTTTCACCATGTTGGCAAGCTGGTCTTGAACTCCTGATCTCAAGTGATCTGCCTGCCTCGGCCTGCCAACGTGCCTGGTGCCATTTAAATCACAGAGAAGGCAAGAGCAGGAACATAGGCTGTTCAGGTTAAGCCTCCAACACCAGTTCCTGGAAATATTCCCTCCGCTGTCACCAAGTGTTCTGGTGTTTCACAGACATTGAGAATGAGCTACCTGGCAACGACTCACCTGTCTGCAGGTGACTGCAGGGGACACGAAGTATCTTGGCATGCAACCAAGTCTCCCACATGTGTGAGGAGCCAAAGTCCCTTTGCTGGAAGCATATCTTTGGATGCTATTTCAGCCGAAGCTACAGGTTTGGAAGCAGCTATACTTTTAGCAGTGGAACCAACTGTTTACTAAGCCATCACTTTGCAGCAAGCCATGTATGACGTGAGGGGAAATGAAGAAATGCCAGTACGTAGGCAGCAGCCAGAATCTGGGCTCACAAGATAGGTCCACAGAGGGTCAGGTGGGTACTGTGTGAGTGAAGTGGACTGAGAGTATTCAGTGAACTGGATGCATGTGCCCTGTCTGATGAGGTTGACTGTGGCTCTGCTCCTGGCACTCATCGCTGTGCAGAACTGCTGACCTGGTACTGCCAGACCTCAGTTTTCAAGAAGAGCTGAATGCCCGACTTTCTTTGTGAAATCTCTTGGGTTTTTAGAAAAGTAGTAGCAACTAGGGTAGACATTGTTCTTGTTTTTTGTTTTTATTGTTTGTTTGCTTGTTTGTTTTGTTTTGAGATGGAGTTTCACTCTTGTCACCCAGACTGGAGTGCAGTGGCGCGATCTCAGCTCATTTTAACTTTTGCCTCCCAGATTCAAATGATTTTCCTGCCTCAGCCTCCCGAGTAGCTGGGACTACAGGTATGTGCCACCACGCCTGGATAATTTTGGTATTTTTGGTAGAGATGGGGTTTCACTATGTTGGCCAGGCTTGTCTTGAACTCTTGATCTCAAGTTTTCTGCCCACCTCAGCCTCCCAAAGTGCTGGGATTACAGGTGTGAGCCAACGCAACCGGCTGTTCTTGCTTTTTGTATACCCACCATCGTATCAGGAGAATGGTCCCCATTATCATCTTCACAAAACAGAAGCCAGAAACTCACTTTCCCAGACTCCTTTGCCACTAGCAAGAAGTCATGTGACCAGGTCTCACCCAATCAGATATGGCCATGTGATACACTGATTTAGAAGAGAATAAAAAGATGTATTCCTTGGCAAGAGGGGATGATTTTGGAGGGCAGCAGAGAGTGGTCCCAGTATTTAGTGTTGGTAGGGACAACTGCAAGGTCTCATTCAGGGGCCGTGGCAGCAGGCCCTTTCCTGGAGATGTCCCCATGGAGGGATTTGGTGGGTCCTACCCTGACTCTGTTTCTCATGAATATTTTGTGAGCTACCTACCATTCCTTTCTACATTCATTTTCTGTCTAACCCAGCTAGAGTGGATTCTGTTGTTTGCAATTGAGAACTACAACTAAAAGAGCAACTAATTCATCTTATGTTTAAAGCCTTGCAGAGACAAAATAAAACACAATTGTGAGACTGATATAGCCAGAAGCCACTAGTTGTAACCTCTGAGTTGGAGTTAGCACCTGACCCCAACACGGATAGCCCCAGACAGGAGAATGGGAGGAATATCCTTTGAGAAAATTCTTTCAAATTGTGGTTATTCATAAGGACATCAGAAAGAGCTATGAATAGACATTTCCTCCCTTCAAATGACACCTCCACACAGAAAGAGAAAAGTAAAAGCTCTCACGTTGTTTTGCAATACATGGTACAACAGACCCTATGAAGCAGCCAGACATTCCCTCCAGGAGGCTGGCTGGGAAATGGTCCCTCAAGGGTGCAATCCCATATGACCGTTCTCTAAGGAAGCTCACAGACTGCTGGGAGCACCATCAGAATCACTCATTCAGCTGCTGCATCATCTGCTGCTCATGCGCCTGCTGCCCGCCTTTCCCTTACCGTACGGGATGCTGTCAAATCCAGTCGTGCCCTCCCTTTGACCCCTTCCCCACTACAGTCAGCTACAGAGAGTAAAGATAAAAATACTGCTTAGGAGAGAGGGCCTCTGGGTCTCCAGATGGACTTGTGTAGGGTGTGCTGAAAACTGGCAGCTGAATCATTGCTTCATCCTGCTGAGAAAAGAAAGGTTCTTCTTCACAGATTTTCTGGAAGTTCCTAAGATATAAAGTATTGAATGAAATAGCTCCAGATAGTATCTCTACTGAAAACACTGTCAAACACTAGGCAATTTCTTTTTCTTGGATAATAAGTCTAACACGCACAGATCTCATTCTACAAGCTCAGAGTTTGTGCCCCCATACCTCCATAATTGAACTAATTTTCTTTTCGGCCATTATTTCAAAAGCTGATAAAACTGAGCCTCAAGGAGTTGGCAATATCCTGTATTCAAGAGACATCCCTCTGCTTTCTGGCTAAGGGGACCCTAGTGTTGTCTGGGCAGCATGTACCCAGCCTCGAAAGATGCATAAGAAATAACTTACATTATTTTTTTTCATGGTGTTGTGGAGGCAAATAGATGCTTCAAGGTGAAGATGGGCAGCTCCGTCCTAGCCATTGGCTGTCAGAAACTCATTGAAGTGGACGAATGACAACTTTGTACCTCTGCTTTGGACCATATACTTAGGAGCACATGGTCACAGAAGTTGCTGTTGACACTCTGGGTGAAATGTGAAAAGGTCCTAGGGTCTGAGTCTATGATAACAACTAATAAGTCTTCTACATAAAGCAGGGTATCTTGACCTTGCCCACCTGCTACTGAATGAGGGGCACTCCTATTACAGCAGACCAGGAGAACTGGGGGGAAAAAAAAGAGAAAGTCTACTCAGGCTTGCATTGGCTTGCATAGAGCCAAATCTGAGGGTTCTCAACTTGATTATTGGAAAAAAAAAAAATGAAGTGGAGAGAAATGCAAAATAGGAAACCCAGAGACAGAAAGCAGACTGGTGGCTTCCAGAGGCTTTGGGGAGACAGGAGGGATGAGTAACTACTTAGGGTATGAGATTTCCTTATGGGATGACAAAAACGCTTTGGGACTAGATAGAAATGGCGATGGTACAGAATTGTGAATGTACTAAATGCCACCGTATTTTTCACTTTAAAATGGTGAATTTACGTTATGAGACTTTTACCTGAATTTTTTCTTTTTCTTTTTTTTTTTTTTTTTTGAGACAGAGTCTCGCTCTATCGCCCAGACTGGAGTGCAGTGGCCGGATCTCAGCTCACTGCAAGCTCCGCCTCCCGGGTTCACGCCATTCTCCTGCCTCAGCCTCCCGAGTAGCTGGGACTACGGGCGCCCGCCACCTCGCCCGGCTAGTTTTTTTGTATTTTTTAGTAGAGACGGGGTTTCACTGTGTTAGCCAGGTTGGTCTCGATCTCCTGACCTTGTGATCTGCCCGTCTCAGCCTCCCAAAGTGCTGGGATTACAGACTTGAGCCACCGCACCTGGCCTTACCTGAATTTTAAAAGTGGGTGTCCTTAGTCCATTTTGTGTTGCTATAACACAATACCTGAGACTGGGTAGTGTATAAAGAAAAAGTTTATTTGGCTCACAATCCTGATGGCTGGAAAGTTCAGGATTGGGCATCTGAATCGGGTGAGGACCTCAGGCTGCTTCCATGCATGTGGAAGGTGAAGAGGAGCTGGTGTGTGCAGAGATCACACGGCAGGAGAGGAAGCATGAGAGAATGAAGTATGGAAGAGGTGCCAGGCTCTTTTAAACAACCAGCTTTCATGGTAACTAACAGAGCAAGCACTCACTCCCACCCCACCCTGAACATTAATCTATTCATGATGAATCTACCCCCATGACCTAAACACCCCCCATTAGGCCCCAACCCCAACATTGGGGTTCAAATATCAACATGAGGTTTGGAGAAGACAAACACTCAAACCACAGTAGGGGTTTTAAGAAGGAATTTTTTTTGGACTGGTATTACTGTGCCTTGTCACCTGAGGACTAAAAGAGCTAACAGAATCTGCAAACTTTCAGTCACCCCAAAGAAAATGATTTCCACCAGCACTTTTTGAGAAAGGACCTGAACATAGAAGATAAGAAACCAAGGACCACTGTGCCTTGTCACCTGAGGACTAAAAGAGCTAACGGAATCTGCAAACTTTCAGTCACCCCAAAGAAGATGATTTCCACCAGCCCTTTTTGAGAAAGGCCCTGAACACAGAAGATAAGAAACCAAGGACCAAAGCTCCCAAGATTCAGTGTTTTATTACTCTACGTTTCCTAGAACACAATGTCAATGTATTGCTCCGAAGAGACAATGTACTAAGAAAAGCAGAAAGAGATCACAGAGTACCCTAAGCTTCTGACCAAGAGAATAAAACAGGGTCAAAGAAAAATATCAGAAACAGATTGCCAAGAGATGGGGGCTGTCCTCTCTGAGAGTTTCTACTCTGAGTCTAGTCAGAAAAAAGATTTTCTAAGGGAAACAAATAAATAAGATCAAACACTTAAGAAAATATATAACTTATGATGGTATAACCTCCCTTCCCTTCTGCTGGAGATGGTATAAATATGCTCACATAACCAGTTCTAGCCAATGTAATGTAATAGGAAGTCTGCTGCCAGGCTTGTGGGCAAGATTTTCCTCCCTGAAAAGGCAGAGACGTACAAGTACACAGCGCTTTATTTTCCATATTTGCCCCCTTCCTTCCTGCATGGACCACTCACAGTTGGTGAGTTTATCTTGGTGATGGTGGTGGCCGCCATCTTGTGGGCCCTGAGGCATCATGGGTAAGTACTGAGGAAGGCAGTGGAGCATGATGGGAAGATCCTGAGTTCATGACAGCATGGAGCTGCTGAACTCATGCCCAGCCTCCTTGTTCAGTAAGCAATTAATGTCCTTATATTTATAAGCCAGTGGTGTTTTTTTTGTATTATACTTTAAGTTCTAGGGTACATGTGCACAAAGTACAGGTTTGCTAAGTATGTATACATGTGCCATGTTGGTTTGCTGCACCCATTAACTTGCCATTTACATTAGGTATTTCTCCTAATGCTATCCCTCCCCCATCTCCCACCTCATGACATGCCCCAGTGTGTGATATTCCCCATCCTGTGTCCAAGTGTTCTCATTGTTCAATTCCCACCTATGAGTGAGAACATGCGGTGTTTGATTTTCTGTCCTTGTGACAGTTTGCTCAGAATGATGGTTTCCAGCTTCATCCATGTCCCTACAAACGACAAGAACTCATCCTTTTTTATGGCTGCATGGTATTCCATGGTGTATATGTGCCACATTTTCTTAATCCAATCTATCATTGATGGATATTTGGGTTGGTTCCAAGACTTTACTATTGTGAATAGTGCTGCAATAAACATATGTGTGCATGTGTCATTATAGTAGCATGATTTATAATCCTTTGGGTATATACCCAGTAATGGGATCGCAGGGTCAAATGGTATTTCTAGTTCTAGATCTTTGAGGAATCGCCACACTGTCTTCCACAATGATTGAACTAGTTTACACTCCCACCAACAGTGTAAAAGCATTCCTATTTCTCGACATCCTCTCCAGCACCTGTTGTTTCCTGACTTTTTAATGATCACCATTCTAACTGGCATGAGATGGTATCACATTGTGGTTTTGATTTGCATTTCTCTGATGACCAGTGATGATGAGCATTTTTCATGTGTCTGCTGGCTGTGTAAATGTCTTCTTTTGAGAGGTGTCTGTTCATATCCTTTGTCCACTTTTTGATGGGGTTGATTTTTTCTTGTAAATTTGTTTGAGTTCTTTGTAGATTCTGGATATTAGCCCTTTGCCAGATGGGTAGATTGCGAAAATGTTCTCCCATTCTGTAGGTTGCCTGTTCACTCTGATGGTAGTTTCTTTTGCTGTGCAGAAGCTCTTTAGTTTAATTAAATCCAATTTGTCAATTTTGGCTTTTGTTGCCATTGCTTTTGGTGTTTTAGTCATGAAGTCCTTGCCATGCCTATGTCCTGAATGGTATTGCCCAAGTTTTCTTCTAGGGTTTTTACGGTTTTAGGTCTAACATTTAAGTCTTTAATCCATCTTGAATTAATTTTTGTATAAGGTGTAAGGAAGGAATCCAGTTGCAGCTTTCTACGTATGGCAAGCCAGTTTTCCCAGCACCATTTATTAAATAGGGAATTCTTTCCCCATTTCTTTTTATCAGGTTTGTCAAAGATCAGATGGTTGTAGATGTGTGGTGTTATTTCTGGGGCCTCTGTTCTGTTGCATTGGTCTATATATCTGTTTCTGTACCAGTACCATGCTATTTTGGTGACCGTAGCCTTGTAGTATAGTTTGAAGTCAGGTAGCATGATGCCTCCAGCTTTGTTCTTTTTGCTTAGGACTGTCTTCACGATATGGGCTCTTTTTTGGTTCCATATAAACTTTAAAGTAGTTTTTTCCAATTCTGTGAAGAAAGTCATTGGTAGCTTGATGGGGATGGCATTGAATCTATAAATTACCTTGGGCAGTGTGACCATTTTCACGATATTGATTCTTCCTATCCATGATCATGGAATGTTCTTCCATTTGTTTGTGTCCTCTTTTATCTCGTTGAGCTGTGGTTTGTAGTCCTCCTTGAAGAGGTCCTTCACATCCCTTGTAAGTTGTACTCCTAGGTATTTTATTCTCTTTGTAGCAATTGTGAATGGGAGTTCACTCATGATTTGGCTCTGTTTGTCTGTTACTGGTGTATAATAATACTTGTGATTTCTGCACATTGATTTTGTATCCTGAGACTTTGCTGAAGTTGCTTATCAGCTTAACTAGATTTTGAGCTGAGATGATGGGGTTTTCTAAATATATAATCATGTTATCTGCAAACAGGGACAATTTGACTTCTTCTTTTCCTAATTGAAAAGCCAGTGGTTCTTAATGTTGTGTCACTTGACTGGCAACAGCAGCAGCACCTGGTGCATTAGTTTCTTAGGGCTGCCATCACAGAGTACCACTCACTGGGTGGTTTAAACAATGGACATGTATTGTCTAACAGCTCTGGATGGCAGGGGTCCAAGATAAAGGTATTGGCAAAGTTGGTTCCTTCTTAGGACTTCTGGTAGTTTGCTGTTAACCTCTGACATTCCCAATCCTGTCTTCATCTTCTAAAAGTCATTTTGATCTCCTCTTCACTAATGACATCTGCAATGACTCTATACTAAACGAAGTCATATTCAGAGGGGCTGGAGGTTAGAACTTCAATACATGAATTTTTAGAGACACAATTCAACCAATAATACCTAGGAACTTGTTAGAAAATCTAAATTATACGGGCCGGGTGCAGTGGCTCACACCTGCAATCCCAGCACTTTGGGAGGCCAAGGCAGGCAGATCGCCTGAGCTCAAGAGTTTGAGAGACCAGCCTAAAAATTAGCCAGGCACATGGTGGCATGTGCCTGTAGTCCCAGACACTCAGGAGGCTGAGGTAGAAGAACTGGTTAAATCCTGCAGGCAGATGTTGCAGTGAGCTGAGATCACGCCACTGTACATGAGTCTGGGTGACAGAGGGAGACTTCATCTCCAAAATAAAAATTAAAACAAACAAACCAAAAAAACGCACAAAAAAGAAATATAAATTATCCAGGCCAGGCGTGGTGGCTTGAGCCTGTAATCCCGGCACTTTGAGAGGCCGAGGCAGGTGGATCACTTGAGGTCAGGAGTTCAAGACCAGCCTGGACAACATGGTGAAACCCCATCTCTACTAAAAATACAAAAATTAGCCACTGTGGTGGCAGGCACCTGTAATCCTGGCCACTTGGGTGGCTGAGGCAGGAAAATCGCTTGAACCCGGGAGGCAGAGGTTGCAGTGACCTGAGATTGCACCAATGCACTCCAGCCTAGGCGACAAGAGAGAAACTCCATCTCAAAAAAAAAAAAAAAAAGAAAAAAAAAGGAAAGAAAGAACAAAAGAAAAAATTATCTGGGTCTCCACATATACTGACTCAGAAACTCTAAGAGTAAGGCCCAGCAGTGTTTGTTTCAACAGGTGATTCTGGTGCTCACTCAACTTTGAGAACCACTAGTTTGAGCTACTGTTGGTTGAGCATTGTTAGCTGCAGTTGAAGGCATTTTAGTTCATTCTAGCTGATGCTCTCCCACCCTGGGAGAGCAGCCACGTTCTTTGTAGGATGGAGGCGAGTGGCAGCATCCAGCTCTTGTGGATGGAGTCACAGTGTCATCGGCTTGCTGCCCGTGTTGCTATCCAGGAGCATACATCCTAAAGGAATATTCCCAAATCAGTGGAGCTCCTTCAAGGCAGCCCACTGACGCCTCCTTTTTCTGATAACAAAGCCAGAATTTTCTCTTAGTTCCATCTCTGTCTTTTATACTGCACAGGAAACACAGGGGATTGTGTGGGGCTATGGCCCTTTTGCCTAGGCATCTCACAGCCATTCCCACTACTGTCCTTCCATGCTGGGCACAGGAGGACTCTGAGATCTTGCTTGCTCCCTGTGTTTTATCCAAAGACAGAGAAAAATAAAATCCATTGTCTTCCTTTCTGATTTTCCAAATTTCCCAGGGGTTTCTCAGGTCCTCAGAACCTGAGGATCCTCTTAGGGATCAACACTTAAGTTTTTCCAAGTCCCATCTGACACTCTTTTTCATTTACCTCCAGTTTAGGAAAACTTTATCTAATTTTTTGCAATAAGAAAAATCCTGATGACGGTTTCCCAAATTTTTGCCCAGTTCCAAAGTCAAGGGTGGTAAAAGGTAAACTGAGGCACAATAATTTTTTTTTTTTTTTTTTTACAGTTTAAGCAAATAATTCATGAATTGGGCAGCATCAAGCCAGAAGCAGTTCAGAGCTCATGGAGGGAGCAGAAGGGAGAAGCTTTCACAGGACAGACACAGAAGTAAAGCAAAGAAAATATTGGATTGGTTAGTTATAGAGTCGCCTTATTTGTTCTGTTCCGCTGGAAAGTCCCTAATCATATACACACACCTCAGTGATACTGCAAATTTGGTTCTAGACCGGTGCAATAAAGTGAATATCACAATAAAGTGAGTCATACATTTTTTTTTGTTTCCCGGTGCATATAAAAGTTATGTTTATCCTTACTGTAGGCTATTAAGTGTGCAACAGCATGGTGTCTAAAAATTAAGGTACATATCTTAATTTAAACATATTTTATTGCTAAAAATGCTAATGATCAACTGAGTTTTAACAAGTCACAATTTTTTTTTCTTTCTTTCTTTTTTTTTTTTTTTTTTTTGCTGGTGGAGGGTCTTGCCTAGTATTGGTGGCTGCTGACTGATCAGGGTGGTGGTTGCTAAAGGTTGGGGCGGCTGTGGCAGTTTCTTAAAATAAGACAACAATGAGGCTTGTTGCATCCACTGACTCTTCCTTTCATGAATGACTTCTCTGTAGCATGTGATGCTGTTTGATAGCATTTTACTCAGAGTAGAACTTCTTTCATAATTGGAATTAACCCTCTCAAAGCTTCCTGCTGTTTTAACTAAGTTTATATACTATTACAAATCCTTTACTGTCATTTTGACAACATTCACAGCACCTTCACCAGGAGTAGATTCCACCCAGAAAATGCTTTCTTTGCTCATCTGCAAGAAGCCATTCTTCATTTGTTCAAATTTTATCATGAGATTGCAGCAATTCAGTCACATCTTCAGGCTCCACTTCTGATATCTAATTCTTTTGCTATTTCTACCACATCTGGAGATACTTCCTCTATTGAATTCTTGATCCCTTCAAAGCTGTCCAAGGAGGCTGGGACAAACTTCTTCTAAAATCCTGTTCATGTTGATATTTGACTTCCTCCCATGAATCACAAATGTTCTTAACAGCATCTAGAATGGTGAATCCTTTCCAGAAGGTTTCCCCTTTACCTTGCTTAGATTCCTCAGGGGAATTACTATCTATGGCAGCTACAGACGTGCAATATGTCTTTCTTAAATAATAAGACTCAAAAGTCAAAATGACTCCTTGATCCATGGGCTGTAGAATGGATGTTGTGTTAGCAATGGATGTTGTGTTAGCATTGGATGTTGTGTTAGCACTGGATGTTGTGTTAGTAGGCATGTAAGCATTATTCATCTCCCTGCACATATCCATCAGAGCTCTCAGGTGATTAAGTGCATTGTCAGTGAGCAGTCATATTTTGAAAAGAATATTTTTTTTTGAGTGTGGGTCTCAACAGTGGGCCTAAAATATTCAGTAAGCCATCTTATAAACAAATGTGCTGTTACAGGCTTTGTTGTTCCATTTATAGACACAGGCAGAGCAGATTTAGCATAGTTCTTAAGGGTTCTGGGATTTAGGAGTTAATAAATAAGTAACAGAAAGTCACCAGCTGTATTAGCTCCTAAGGAGAGAATTAGCCTGCTCTTTGAAGCTTTAAAGCCAGGCATTGTCTTCTCCCCTCTAGCTACTAAAGTCCTAGATGGTCCTAGCACTTTGGGAGGCCAAGGTGGGCAAATCACTTGTGGTCAGGAGTTCAAAACCAGCCTGGCCAATATGGTGAAACCCCATCTCTAATAAAAATACAAAAAAATTAGCCAGGCATGGTGGCCGGCCCCCATGTAATTCCAGCTACTCAGGAGGCAGAAGCAGGAGAATTGCTTGAACCTGGGAGGCAGAGGCTGAGGTGAACGGAGATTGCATCACTGCACTCCAGCTTGGACGACAGAGTGACACAGAGACAGGAAGTGAGCACGTGTTTTTGGAAAAATGTGCTGATAGACTTGCTCACTGCAGGGTTACCACAGAACTTCAGCTTTTAAACAACACAGTATCTGTGAAATGCAATAAACTGAAGCACAACCAAACAAGGTATGCCTGTATAATTAGAAGTTTGTTGGCCGCTTCTGATTCATTGAGCTTAAGTTCTATTTTTTTCTTTAATATATGCATTTACAAGAAATGGTTCCAGTTAAGTTCTCGTTATGTTTGCAAATCAAGCAAGGTTAAGGTCACTTAAGAGGCCTAACAGGTTTTGTCTGCTCAGGGATTATTCATGCCTGGTCTGCATTTAATTTGCTAGAACAAGGGTTTCACCTTCCCATCCATCATTTGTGCTATGGTATCCAATGCCACAGGGACATCAATAGAACATGCTTGCCCTATGGCTGGAAGCTTGGCAAGAACCACTGTGTTATATGAAGCATAATGGGGTGAAAAATCAGTTACATCAAAACAAGGTAGGCTGATGGGTGATTAAATGCCCACTGCAGGCTTAGTAGGAATGTCATGGGTGAAAGTCTCTTGAACTCTCTGGAGACTTTGTAGCTCACTGGGCTACTGAGAAGGAGGTCGAGCTGTCCCCAGCACCCTGCAGCCACCAGTCCAGTGAGGTGAAAATGGTGCTTTCCCCCATCCACCGTGATGTGCAGCCATGCCTGGTCCTCCTCTCCCCACTGTGCATCTCAGGATGGCATAATTGTGTCTGTCCGCTGCACCCTTTAGCTCTCCCATCTGAGATACAGAGAGGTGAGCCATAATTTTTAAGAGCCAGTCCCATGCCTGGGCACCCTGTTTTGGGATATGGTCATTAGGAACTGATGAAATGCATCGTAATTAAGGTGTGACATTCTTTCTGCCAGTGTGTTATCCAAGGGGAGCCCCATCTTTGAATACCCCTCTCTGATATTATCAAAGCCCTGTTCTTGTCGTTTTCAAACAGAAGGGATATTAAGTTATACTTATTACAAAGTATAGGCTAACTAGATTAGGTCCTTGCTCCTTGGTGAACATGAAAATTGGCCTTGATTTCCATGGCTGGTCGACACATGACCTGAGCCAGCATCTGGGAGGAGCATTTCAAAGAGACAGAGCTCCTTGCAATGTCAGGCAAGGCTGTTGGGTTCCCAACAGACAGCTCTTAGCAGCCCATGTTCCCGGCCACGTTCGTGATCCACGGAGAAGCATGGTGGCTTTTCAGCCTGATAAGCAATTGGTTATAACCTGTGACTGTGGTCATCTACCTAGCCACACGGCGATCAACCATTTATTCACATTTATTCATCTCAGGGTTTCTCCATGGCCGCACGTTGACTGGCATTTGGGATTAGAATATTCTTTGTGGGGTTAGTGCGGAGGCTGTCTTGCACATCGTAGGAGATCTAGCACTATCTCTAATCTCTGTTTACTAGACGCCAGTAGCACCTCCCTCCCCAATTTTGACAACCAAAAATGTCTCCAGACATTGCAGATATCTCTGGGGAAGTGAAGGTAAAACTCTTTCCCTGTTGAAAACCCTGGTTTACCTCAATGAAAGCCATGGCATCCTTCCTCCCAAAGAAAGTAGATGCTGCTACAGAGATGGGAGTTCATCAATTAGAATGCTTTCAGCTGCAATCCACAGCACTCAATCAAGCATAGTTGCAATAGACTCTGTGTAATGTCCAGAAAAATACATGTAATAATAAAAATAATGCAATGACAATAGAGTTAACATTAAGTGCTTAATATGTACAAATATGTTAAATTATCTTACTGAAGTCCCACAATAACCCTGAGCTGGTGTTACTGTTATCATCTCTATGTATAACCTGAGGCACAGAAAGGTTGGGGAACCCACCTTGGTGGCACAGCTAGAAAACTGTAGGTGCAGGATTTGGACTCAGTTGTCCATCTCTGAACTTACAGCCTTCCTCTATGCCACAGGTGTGGGCATCTGCTATTTCCTGCACGTGACATAAATCCTTCTCCATCCAGCACCTGCACACAATTTTCTCTTTTTCAAACAACTCTGTCTACACTTACAGACAGCGTGTTTTTCATGGGATTAATCTTCCACTTCCGGCTCTAAGGGTAGCCTGGCAAATAGGTATGTTGAAAGTTGCTGGCCACAATAAATGGATGACAGGTGGGTGTATGACCCACACCAAGCTGAGGCAACTCAATCTGAGGACATTTATTGCACCTATTATAAAAGAGATGCCTAAACTCTGAGCAGGGTCCGAGCTGGGAACCCTTGGGGTGACCACGTAGAGAACCAGCAGGAAGGAGAACAATGTGGGCGAATGGGAGTTGCACAAATAAGTGAGGGAGACTGAGTCCCAGGAACACCATTCACGCCCTGATGCATTTGTACCTGAAACCCCCAAAAGTTTTAGTTATAGGGGGAAAAAATTCCTTTTTAAGTTTAAGTCAGTTAGAATAGCAACCAAAATAAGCTTGACAAATGCATTCCTCCTCTCTGAGGCCTTCGGTTTCCTCATCTGTAGAACGGGTTATTGAGAGGATTGCGTAGCATATCGGGAACGCATGACCTGCCAAACCCCACACAAACAGGACTGTCTGGAAGCCCAATAGGATAGCCCAAGCAGCAGCCCCACGAGGAGCCAGCACTCTGGCTCTTGGGACTGACAGGTCCCATCCTGGCGGCACTGGGCAAGAACAGCTGAAAAGGCTGTGCGCTCCTTTATTTTGTTCTAGCAGATTCTGCTTTTAAAGTTCCCTCTGGAAAATTCAACAGAAAGAAGGCTTCGTCAGGAAAGCATGGCCGCAGTGCCTGCAATATCAGAGCACACGACAATGGGCACTGGTATTTTAGAGGAACTTGAGAGATGGCCTCTGTCTCCTGCACATTGTACTGAGGAGTGTTTCCATTTGAGTGAGAGCCACAAGCCGGGGGTGAGGATGCCGGGCTTCTCTAGCTGAGTGCCTTAAGGGGAAGGTGAAGGAGGAAGAAACTCCTGGTGGATGTGTGTTCCCCTAATGTAGCTGGGTGGAGTATCGAGAGCTTGGATCCCACCCTGGAGGAAAGTGGGGAAGGGGAATCAGGAGGCTCCAGCCTTGGAGGAAGTGTCCTAGGCTGAGCCTGAGACCCACAGCCTGCCTCCTCCCCCCCTCTCAATCCCGTCTACACTGCATCCTCCTCCTGTGTTCCTGGATGTCCCCACTTCCAGGCCACCACCTTTCCTAAAAATATATACATACCTTTGGAAGTAGAAACTGAAAGGACTAATAAACACACAAAAAAACACTCCCCACTTCTCTAGGAGCACAGGAAATAGGAGCTGATACAGCAAAGAGGTTCCAGGAAAGACTTTCAACAAGCATGATGCAATCAAAATAATCAAAATGCTTTTGCAATAGGGATGCTTTGTTTTTTTTTTCTTTCTTTCTTTCTATCCAAGATTTTAATTCAGTTAATTACTTTTGGAGTTTCAAGACATAAAGGGTACAGGTTTGCAATATTCAGGAACCCTGGAGCAATGACACGGCCACAAACAAGTGCCAGCATACGGGACTCTAAAGTTACCTTAGTACCCAGAACACTGGAGTACCCAGCGTGCTTTCTGAAATCATTACTTGCCACCTTATACTGCTTCTGCTCCCCACAAATTTTTAGTTAGAAAGGGACTACATGTCACAGGTCCACTAATTCACGTGCTAAATCTTTCACAACAGACAAAGCTGTGATTTGGAGAACTCGAAAACTCAGACGACACTTCAATGGGCTAAAGAATGTGGAAGAGAGAAGGCAGAATTCGGGGTCAGAAGGGCTCTGGTTCCTTTCTGTTTTCGCAGAGCTCGAGTCAATTTTATGTTTAAATGTTTCCCACAACAGTAAAATCGCTCTCCAGTATTTCACGGGAGCTGGGCTGCCTGGCAACCCAGATGTGTTGTGGGGAGCTGCGGAGGGGGACAGGGGATGGAGCAGGAAACATTATTTCTTTACTTCTTCCCAAGCAGAAAGAAAATTGTTCCTTTTCTCTGTTCCAGAAGAATACATTTAAAATGACAAGCTGAAGAAAATGAAAACAAACCCTTCCTTTGGAGACATTCAACAGGGGAAATGAATTTCAGACAGACTGTGGGAAAATGAGTTGCCAGAGTTCTCTGAATTAGCTCCAAACTTGCAGTCAGTACAAACTTGGTCATGTTTTAGGGTCTCCTCTGCTAATGAGGAGGCTGGGAACGGTCAGCTTGCTCCTGAGGAATCCACTCGATCCTGCAGATTTATTACGCCCAGTAGGAAGGAAAGAGCCAACGACGTGCAGGGCAAGCCAGGTATCTGGACAATGCCTTTGAGGGTTTCTCATATCCTCAGATATCCAAGAGATAAGAAAAAACTTCGCTCCCTGAGATGAAGCCATAACGGCATACACCCAGGCTGTGCTCAGTAATTAGAAGAGTGGATTTGAGAGTGAGGTCTAGACTCCTCCGGCGGACAGGAGTTTATTCTCCACGTGGCGAAGGTCCAGATTCCCGTTTGTAACTTTGCTTTTCCACCGCAGGGAACATGGCCTGGTGCTGCCAAGGGGCATGTGGCAATTGAAAAGAACCAGGGAAAGACAGAGTGGCAGGCTCTGAAGCACGTTGGGCAGTCTGTCTTCTCGGTCATGGGTTCAATGCTGCCTTCCACCCATCCCCAAATTCACATCCAGTTGGAACTTCAGAATGCAACCTGATTTGGAAAAAGGTCCTTTGCAGATGGAATTAGTTAAGGATCTCCAAATGAGAGCCTTCTGGATGAGGGTGGGTCTGAAATTCAAAGACGGATGTCCTAGTAAGAAAAAGGACGGGGATACTGAGACACAAAAGAGAAACACAGAGAGAAAATTCACATGAAGATGGGGCAGGCATTGGATAGATGTGGCCACAAGCCAAGGACCATCGAGGACAGCCAGCAGAGGCAAGGGAGGGTCTTCTCTAGAGCCTTCAGAGGGAGCATGGCCTTGCCAGCACCCTGATTTCAGGCTTCTGGCCTCTAGAAATGTGAGAGAACAAAGTTCTGTTGTTTCAAGTCACCAAGTTTGGGACAATTTGTTATGGCAGCTGCAGGAAACTGATGCATCCTTCTGCTTTGAGGCATGATGTAAACCGAGAGACACAGTCAAGGCCCCCAGACTGCACAGTGGTGGTTGAGAAGTGATTCTGCTGTCAGCTTCCATTTCCAATTTCTCTTTAGAGCCAGTAACTCTGGTTGAAATCAAGGAGACATGTAATGCGGCTGCTGTCTTTAACAGGGCACACATGTGAGTGCCATTCACTGTGGCCCCTCCCGGATGAGTGCCAAGGGGCAGGGGATGGGGTGTTCAAAAGGCTGGCCGCAGTGTGCAGGTGGGGAGTTTCCATCAGAATGTGTCTGCATCATGGATCCAGTGTCTTCACTAGATTATGTGTTGATCTGGGTGGCCTGAGGGCCCGGCTAATGGAAATTATAGTGAGGGGATGCCGAGGCCCTTTCCAATATCCTCTTACCACTACCTCTCCCTCTCCCCTGGGAGCTTCCCTCACCTGTATCCCTGACCAGCCATATAGGCGTGGAATTTGCCACCTTCCACCCACATATCTGATTGAAGTTGGCTGGTCCTTGTTTTGGCCATTCTCACTAATCAAAAATGTTGAAGGGGTTTCTAAATGTGATACAGTACAAAGCACAATAAAAAATTAGAAAGAGTGGTCTGGTCCTAAGAACCCTGTCAAGTAATGGGCAAAGCAAAACATGTGGCCGCCCAATGGAAAAACCATCTGTAGGGTAAAGTTTTGACAATTGGCTCAATGTTTAACATGTAGTTAGTTTAGAGGCAATAAAGAAAAGTCAAGGTCAATAGCCTTTTCTATGACACACATCATCTCTTGGGATATCATTCTGTCAAGTATATGATTCAGTATTTCGTATATTCACAAAGTTGCACAACCATCAACACTACCTAATTTCAACATGTTTTTATCACCCCAAAAAGAAACCCCAAACCCATTGGCAATCACTCCCCACATGCCATCTCCCGTTGTCCTGGAAACCACTAATCTACTTTCTGTCTCTATGGATTTGCCTATTCTAGGCATTGTATATAAATGGATTCATGTAATATGTGACCTTTTGTGTCTGGCTTTTTTTTTTTTTTCCCCACTTAGCATCATGTTTTTAAGGTTCATCCATATTGTAGCATGTATCAGTGGTTTATTCCTTTTACAGCCGAATAATATCTCATTGCATGCAAATATCACATTTTGCTCATTCGTTCATCAGGTGATCTGTGCACACAGTGGTATATTATTCAGCTATCAAAAGGAAAGCTGCTGTGAACATTTATGTATTTTGTAATTATGTATATTTCGTGCACAAGTAGGAGACTCACTTCTGAGCAGCCATTAGCCCATCACGTTGGGCTAATTTTTTGTATATATATATATATATATATTTTTAGTAGAGACGGGGTTTCACTGTTAGCCAGGATGGTCTCAATCTCCTGACCTCATGATCCGCCTGCCTCGGCCTCCCAACATGCTGGGATTACAGGTGTGAGTCACCACGCCCGGCCCCAAAGCCCTTTTAAAGGAGCAGCCATGATTGGTGTTTGTCTATTAGAACAGGCATGTTCCATGAATCCCACCCCTAACCCTCCTTTGGGAATCTGTGACTCTGCTTTTTGCCTTGAGCTGGTTAGAAACTTAGGTTTAGTCTGCAAGGGATTAACCTCCCAAAGTCCCTTTTTTTTTTTTTTTTGGAGACGGAGTCTCACTCTGTTGTCACCCAGGCTGGAGTGCAGTGATGCAATCTCGGCTCACTGCAAGCTCTGCCCCCTGGGTTCATGCCATTCTCTACCTCAGCCTCCCGAGTAGCTGGGACTACAGGTGCCTGCCACCACGCTGGGCTAATTTTTTGCAATTTTTTCTTTTTTTTTTTTTTTTAGTAGAGACAGGATTTCACTGTGTTAGCCAGGATGGTCTCAATCTCCTGACCTCGTGATCCGCCTGCCTCGGCCTCCCAAAATGCTGGAATTAGAGGTGTGAGTCATTGCGCCCGGCCCCAAAGTCCTTTTAAAGGAGGTGAAACCCACTTTTATTTTTTTTTAAGAGACAGGGTCTCGCTATGTCGCCCAGGCTGGACTTGAACTCCCAGGTTCACACAATCCTCCCACCTTGGCCTCCAGAGTAGCCGGGACTATAGGCAAAAGCCAGTCTTTCAACTCTACCTGAATTTCCTTGACATACATTGAGACTCTAGAAATGAATCCACCTACAAACCTCATCCTGTTTGGAAAAATAATACTTCTCTCAGTATTCTTGCATAAATCTTAGCACATTTCTTCAAAGGCTTTCTTCCCTGCGTCCACCCTTCATCCTTTTTGTTTCTTGGAACATGGTGAGGGCATACGCAGCGGTTAAGCACACACAGCATGGTGTTGCCTTGGTTGGGGGAGATTCAGTGACGGATGAAATGACTGGGCTTCATCCACCAGTCAAAGCAGGACAGAACTAATGAACCAGGAGGTCCCATACACAGCTAGGAAAGAACATCACCGTCTGTGCCGAAGCTGAGAAGCGGCTCCTTGCTCTCTTACTTTCTGAGTGCACTCCTGCAAAGCCAGGGCTATTAAAGACTGCATGCTTGGCGTCTAGTCTCTCGTTCTGTCTTTACTCATGACAGAGGACTACCTCCTTATTTCACAGTGTTTTACTTCAAAAACGAATCTCTTAGGATTTATGTCCTGAAGGCTCCATTATCAGTCCTGACACACAAAACCTGCCCAGCAAAGGACAAAGAAGCCATGCAATTGCTGTTCTATTTTCAGTGATGTTTGAGGACCATCACAAGGCCCACATCCCACAGACCACCCAGATATCTATATTCTCTGCAAGTCAACGGCGTAGGCTCGTGGTTGTCAACCAGGGTGATTTTGTCCCCCAAAGAAGAGTTAGCAATGTCTGGAGACATTTTGGTTGTCAGAACTGGAGCAGAAGTGGAGGTGCTACTGGATTTTATCTATTGAGTAGAGTCCAGGGATGCTGCTCAATATTTTACAATGCACCAGACAGCCCAACACAAAAGAATTAGCTGGCCCCAAATGCTGATGACATGGAGGTTGAGAAGCCAGTCCCTATGCTAAGCATCTCTCTTCACTGCACTGAGACATGCGGATGTGTCTATTTACTGCACAGAAATTCATGTTAGCAGCAGGAGTATAATCTCCCAGTCAAGAGCGATGCTTTATGACTCTCTTAGCATCCCTAATGCAGGGTTTGGAATTGGTTACAAGCAGAGAACAAATCTCTTCCATGTCTATGAATCACATTGTTCAATTAAGAGAGCTTATTTTAAATTGGAGAGGATGAATGATCACTGCCTCTGCTCTTTAGGTATCTATTTCACTGCTTACTGACAAGGCCAAACATTTCACGTCCCCCTATCCCCAAGTTCCTTGCTTTAATAACCTGCAGGGTCAAGACTGACCTACCTACTTACAACCTGCAACTTGAGTCAAACTAACACTGATTTTTTTTTTTTTTTTTTTGAGATGGAGTCTCGCCCTGTTGCCCAGGCTGGAGTGCAGTGGCATGATCTCAGCTCACTGCAAGCTCCGCCTCCCATGTTCACTCCATTCTCCTGCCTCAGCCTCCGGAGTAGCTGGGACTACAGGCACCCGCCACCATGCCTGGCTAATATTTTGTATTTTTAGTAGAGGCGTGGTTTCACTGTGTTAGCCAGGATGGTCTCGAACTCCTGACCTTGTGGTCCACCCGCCTCAGCCTCCCAAAGTGCTGGGATTACAGGCGTGAGCCACTGCACCTGGCCCCTAACACTGATTTCAACAGCAGAATGATTCTGTGAGCTCCGACTAAGCTAGGCTTTGGGGAGGCAGTCATGTGGAAGTTGTCCCATCCTCAATATCCCCAGGGGCTCAGGAGCACGGACGTACGCTGAGATAATTTTCAGAACTGATGACCTCCATTGTCAATACATTTTGAACATCCTTGGAAAAGTAAATAATGCCTACGCTTTCTCTAAGGAATCCTGATCTTTATTTCAAGAAGATTCAGTTAATTATGAAAGAAAACATCCACGAAAAGGAATGTTTATGAAATAGGTTTGATATTAGGCATTTGGTTTTGCATTTATTCAATGAATGTTTACTGGGGCTTTATTTTGTGCCAAGTCATACACCAAGGACTGGGGATATAGCAATGAACAGAGAGATGGAAAAAGGGCTTACCCTCATGAGTCAACACACTCATATTTGTAAAACCTCTCTGCATATGTGTTTTTCATTTGTGTTGGTAATTATTTTTTATTTCTTAAAATAGGCTGCCAAAATCACGTCATAGCTACAAGAAACAAAGGTTCCATCTTCCACACCTTGACTTTTGGGTATCATGAACTAATTTGATTATAAAGCAAGGGTTGCCTTTGAATTCACCGTGTGAAGTTGCAGACAAAATTCAGTCTGCTTCTTTTTGCTCATGGAAGACTGTCCTTTGTGAAAATGATCTTGCCAAGAAGGTTCATGCCAAGTTTACATGTATGTTATTAGTCCCATAAATATTTCCAAGAAGTCCAGGCCCTCTCAGTGAAGCCACTGTGCGAAGACCCATGGAAGACAGAAAGTCTTTGGGTTTCTCAGTGAGGAGAGATTATTCAAGGTCTCCCTGCCGGTCCTGCATGAATTTCCCAATAGAAAAGAACAAGCCATGGACCTTGGTGATCCAACATTCTGTGTCCTGGGTGGTTTTCTCCTGTGATCTAACCAGCAGCCAAAGGTGGAGGCAGCTGGAGAGATCTGGATAATATACACACTACGTGTTCTTTATGCACTCATTGGCTGATGGGCATTTAGGTTGATTCCATATCTCTGCAATTAGCTATGTGTACACAGAGGCATATAGAGTGCTAGAATGGATGCTAGAGACTCAGAAGGGGAGAGGGTGAGAGGCTGTTCAGGGATGAAAAGTTACCTATTGGGTACAACGTATGCCAGTTGGGTAACAGGGGCACTAAAATCCCAGACTTCACCACTGTGTACTTCATCCCTATAGCCCCAAACCACTTACACCCCCTAAAGCTACTGCAATGAAAAAAATACAGTGTTGGTTCCCAAACTTCAGCGAGACTCATACCAACTTCACTATTATTCCCACATCTGTGTACATCCTCTTATATTATTTCCTTCTTGAATATTTTTTCCTTAAAATAATGATTTTAAGCATTAAAGTACATTTTAATTAAATTAAAATTATAATACATTATCTAGGAAGGGAAAACCTGCCTCTCTCACAGGATTTCCATCACAGAATGGCACCTCTGTCCTTCATCCCCAGCGTCCTGATGCTTTGTGTCTCCTTCACACAACTGTGCCCACAAATCTCATCAGTCCTAGCTTTAAAATTAATCCAGAATCTGCACACTCATTTACACCTCTGCTGCTGTTATCCTGACCCAAGCCTCTGCCTTCTCTCACCTAGATTACTGTAATACACACAAATAAGTTACATCATGACATTCCTTATTCAAAACCTTCCAGTAGTCCCCATCTCACCTGGAATAAAAGTGTTTACAACGGCTCACAAAGTCCAAGGTGATGTGAATCCCAGCTCCCCTCAGAGCTCACCTCCCCCGACCTCTCCTATCTTCCATTCTGTTTCAGCCACATTTGTCTCCTTACTATTCCTGAAACAAACCAAGCAAGTGTCCCCAGGACCTTTGCACATGTTTCCCTGCCAAGACCACACTTGATTCAAATGCCACTTTTTCAACAAAGCCTGCCTTGACTGTCCCC